>NC_138105.1:40068528-41456028 GCF_964146895.1 Miniopterus schreibersii | reverse complement strand
TCTGATCATAATGTCACTTGCAGTGACCTTGAATTGCCTTCTCTTCCTCTTCTGAAAGTCCTTCCTGGGCTCAAGGCTCTCTATAAACAAATGTCCAGTCTGAGTTCCCTCTCACTCTGCTCTCCCCATGAAGTTGTCCTGTTCCTGCTGACCGGGTCACTCCTGTCTGCCCAGCACAGTGTTCTCACTGTTTCCACATGCTATATTGTCCCTGTGCCCATCCACATCCTGTCTAGGAAACCTTTCCTGAAGTGTTCCCTTCTTTAAATTCTGTTGTGTGTTTATGATCTTTACTTAATGATTTGTATGTATTTTCATAATTAGAGTATATATGTATATATTTTTTACTATTACTGATGTATCCAAGGTTTGTGTAAGAACTCGGTAATTCACAGTGGACAGGTTCACTGTTGTTTTGATGTATTCCTAATACACTTTTTTCTTTTTCTTTTTCAGTTTATAGAAGGGCCATTTGAAGAGTATTTAAAACGTTTGGAAAACCCACAGGTATGTAGTAATCTTTTAATATATCTATTTTTTATATATAAGATTAATAGTATAGTGTATGGAAGGGTTACAGTGAGTTACCCTGTTTCTTTATAAACATTTCTTAGTTGCACATTTTGTGCAGCATTTACTTGGAAGACAGTTGGAGCTTTGTGCTATGTACTGTGCACTGGGTGTTTCCTAAGGACAGGGTTGTGGTATCTTTATCTTTGTTATAATGGCATGTGAATGTAGTATAAAAGCTAAAGTAATACTGGTGATGAATTTCAGGATGCTGTATTGGTAGGTGTATGGGGCTTGATGGACAGGGCAAGATTTGATTGCTTCCTCAGGTAACTGAGAAGATAGGTTCTCTTATGGAAGTTCCTTTTCTCATGATCAGCTTGAGAAGGAAACGACTGTAGAGTAAAAGGAGAGCACTTCCCCACCAGGTCCCACTGCTACACTTGAAGTTAAAACAATTTTTTTTCCTGCTTACAAAACTGAATGCCACGTAGAATTCCATGTAGAATGTTCCATCGTTTCTAGAGGTAATTACTGTTAAGTTTCACGTTCGCAAAGGAAGAAGCTAAGAATAGGAGTCAGGTAGGGAGGGAAGGGAATAGTAGTAACACAAGATCGGAGTGTTTGATCAATGACTGGTATCTCAGTTTGCTTCCCTAACATTAATTTGAGTGCTTGCTGCAGGCCAAGAGAATTGCCTGGGGATGCAGAGGTAACTGGGATTTAGATGCTGTTTCCAGGAGTTTCCTTGTGGTGGGGAAGACTAATACAAGTGAGAAAGTACATGTGCCATAAGAAGGACAGGTATGATGATATAGGCATTCAGAGTTTTATTTCCAGCTGGGGAGGCAGAGCAAGAGTTGGAGAGTGCTGGCATTTGAAGTCTGAATAGATTCTGAATAAGAAATGCCAGGGGTGAAGGACGTTTCCAGGTAGTGAAAATTGTGAGCAAGGCAGATTCAGAGAGCAGTTCAGTTTTATGGAGCATGGAACATCTGAAAGTAGGAGGTAGTGAGAAGTAAGTCAGAGGACAGGCTGTGGACTAGATCATGGGAGAGCCTTCAGTGATAGGCTCACCAGTTTGGAGCTTACGCTTTAGACCAGCATATCTCAGTGTGAGCTACACAGAATCACCTGAGGTAGTTGTACAGATGTACATTCCCTGCCCTTCATTCCTGATCTGAATCAAAGTCTGTCTGGGGCCTGGGAATCTGGCATTGGGAAGCCTTTCAAGTTTTATGAGGCAGGAAGTGAGTATGTTTTGTTCACTGCAGTGAACCAGAGAACAGTGCCTGGCATTTCTGTTGACTGAATGGGTGGATGAAATAATTTTGTGTTAAGGTGGTTTGGAGGGAGATGGGATGAGAGGCAAAACGATCAATTGCAGTGTTTTTAAGATATTTTTATTTTTTTTTTAATTTTTTTTTAGAGAAAGGGAGAGGGAGGAGGGGAGAGAGAGAGAAACATCCATATCAGAGTGGATATCCATTGGCTGCCTTCTGCATGCCCCTTACTGGAGATTGAGCCCACAACCCTGCATGTGCCCTGACTGGGAATCGAACCGGCAACCTTTCGAGCATGGCACCCAACCAACTGAGCCACACCGGCCAGGGCCAATTGCAATGGTTTTAATAAAATTGTTGAATATGTGGAAAAATATGCACGTTATATTAAGTATAAAAGAAAAAGGAATAAGTATAGTATTACTCCAGTTTGGGAGACAAATACCCTTTGAAGAACTTTTCTCTGAGTACACTCCTGACCACATTTTATTTTAATTTTTTTAAAAATATATTTTATTGATTTCAGAGAGAGGAAGGGAGAGGGGGAGAGATACATCAATGATGAGAGAGAGTCACTGATCAGGCGCCTCCTGCATGCCCCCTTCTAGGGATGGAGCACACAACCCAGGCATGTGCCCTGACCAGAATTGAACCTCGATCTCCTAGATCATAGGTCGATACTCAACCTCTGAGCCACATTAGCCAGGCTCCTGACCACATTTTAATTTTAGTGATTTCAGCACTGAGTTTTGCCTATATACCATGGTCACAAATTCATTATCCTGAAGTTTATATTTTTTTCTCTTAGTTTATAAGCCTCTTTGAAAGCAAGGATTGTATATTTTATTGCTTTTAGAATTCCCATTGTTATTACCTTTCAATTTGGGATGCCTATTTGATGATCAATTTATGTATGCTGATTAAATGTTAAATCCATATTGTATTATATGTAATAGAGAGGAAAGATAAACAATAGAATGTTCAAAATTTTAATCTGTAGGTAGTAATATTACTGGTGAATTTTTTTTTTTTCATTTGATACATGCTTGTGGTAGATATTATTGGAGTCAGACTTGTAGAGATACAAGTCACACAATTAACACATTTTAGTGTCTGTCATGTCCTTGGATGCTAGAAACCATGGAGAAAGGACATGTGAACAGACATCAAGATTCTTTCACTTGAGCCCAGCCGGTCTGGCTCAGTGATTGTCAACCTATAAACCAGGAGGAGGTGGGGGTTCGATTCCCAGTCAGGGCACATGTCCAGGTTTTGGGCTTGTTCCCCAGTAGGGGGTGTGCAGGAAGCAGCCGATCAATGACTCTCTCTCATCATTAATTTTTCTATCTATCCCTCCCTCTCCTTTTCTGCCTCTGAAATCAATAAAAAAATACTAAAAAAAATTCTTTCACTTGATCTAAGGAAACTGTAACCTAAATAAGAATTTGTAAGTAAATCATGTATGTGCTGCTGGTGATTTTTATTCCCTTTATGGAAAATAAAGGAAATTACAAAAGCCATATATTTTTTAATCAGAAAAACTCCACCATGTTATTTTACAGTAATCTTTGTGCGGCAGTTTAGGCACTTGGCGGTCTGAGAAAGTATAGACATAATGGGAATGGAGAGAAGGGAATAGAGAGGAGGTGAGGTAGCGTTAATTGAACTGAGACTGATTTGGGAATCTGGGAGAGGAAGGGCAGAAAGTTGCTGTGTTTTGAGCAGAGGACAAGTGCCTCCTTTCTAGCGTTCTGGATGTCCAGGTCTTTTAATTCTTATGACTGCTCCCTCCATCTGATCAAACTTCTCCAAATGTTTTAGGTTCCTTCTGAATAGCTATTTATTTTTTGTTATTAGCAACAAATATTTATATCTTCATTTCCTTTCTTTCTCAATATATGGGATGTATAAAATGAAAAATATATATAGTTGATGGATAAACTCCATTGCTTCATCCAATTCTTATCCTTTTACTTAAAATACCAGTGGAGCATTTTGAACATTTCTCAAGCTTTTTGCAAGAATATATTTTAGTCAGCTTTAATGAGGTAAAATTGACATACAATACAATTTACCAGTTTTAAGTGTATAATTTGATGAGATTTGACAGATGTATACATTGTGTAACCACCAGCACAAACATTTCTGTCACTCCAAAAAGTTCCTTCTGCTCTTCTGCACTTAATTTTCGTCTCCTACCCCCTCAGCAACCACTGATCTGATTTCAAGTTTTGTTTTTACTAGACTCTTAGAAATGGAATGGTACAGTTTGTAGTTTAATATGTCTGGCCTCTTATACCTAGCATAATGGAAACACTGAGATTCATCCATGTTGTGTGTATTAGTAGTAGTTTCTTTTTATTGCTGAGATTGCATTACATGGATGTACAATTTGGTTATACATTTTCCAGTTGATGTTTTTTTGGGTTCTCTTCAGTTTTGGGTTGTTACTATTAAAGCTGTTAAGAACATTTGCTTATAAGTCTTTATGTGGACATATGGTTTTTTCCCCTCTGGGATTAATACCTAGGTGTGGAATTGGTGGGCCATATGGTAAATGTATGTTTAACTTAATGAGAAACTGCCAAACTATTTTCCAAAGTGGCTGTGCCATTTTTTTAAATTTTTTTTCGGCTGTGCCACTTTTGTTTTTCATTAGCAATATATGGGAATTCCAATTGCTCTACATCTTCATCAACACTCAGTATTGAACTACAATTTTAAATTGTAGCTTAAGTTTTAGTGGTTGTACAAGGCTATCTCCTTGAGATTTTAATGCATTTCTCTGATAATGTCGAGCTTCTTTTTATGTGCTTATTTGCCATCCACATATCTTCATTGGTAAAGTGTCTGTTCATAAATTTAGCTCATTATTTATTATGTTTTATTGAGTTATAAGAGTTCTTTATACTAACTATAAGTTCTGTATTGGATATATATTTTGTAAATATTTTCTTCCAATTTGTATCTTGTCTTTTCATTTTCTTAATAGTGTCTTTTAAGGGACAGAAATTTGCTTTTGACTAAGAACATTTAAATATGTGTTTTTGATATAGTATATCTCATTAAACATTTTCCATAATGCTTTCCTCTTACCAACAGTAAGGAAGTATATCAAACATCATAAAAAGTGCTGAGTAAATAAAATTATAGCCTTAATGTGGAAGACAATGAAATGGTAGAACATAAATTTGTTTTTATAATTTAAAATTGACCCTGGTTATGGGAGACAAAAAGATACTGTGATAGCCATTGTTTGCTTAACCAGACTACGGTAGAATTTATTCTGAAGATTAAATACTTATAAAATGGTACATTATTTGAGAGGTATTTTGTTGATACTAGTAGAATAATCTTCCATTTTTAAAAATGATGTGACACATTTTGCATTAAATTAACTTGTGTTTGTGATCTAAGCAGACAGGTTTCAGTGAGGGATTTTGTTTATATCAGCAGGCTGTCGCTTGTAGCAGTTGATGAGAAGCCATGATTGTTAGGTAGAGGCCTATTTTAAGAAATCTATTTTAATATATGGTACCCATTTCATTTTGAATACCAGAGCCAATTTTTAAGAACTATTAAAATGAAAAGTCTCAGGGGGAAAGATTATCCTTGTCTGAGATCATTGTTTAAAATCTTTATCTCAAATTTCTTTTCTTTCAGGGGAAAAGTGGCAGCATTCATTCACAATAACTCATTATTTTTAGTGACTGTTGGTATTAAGTCTTTACTAATGTCACTAGTATAGAATACATTCTTATGGTAAAAGATTTAATATAAAATGAGTGAAAAATCCTTCATTTTCCCTTGTCTTGAATTCTGTGTCTCCACTGTCAGTTTAAGATGTATCCTTCCAGTCTTCTTTCTAGGAATTCATGCATAGGTATTACACATACCTTTTTGTTTCTTTTATACAATAGGATTCTTCTACTATGACTTACTTTTTATACTAGTCTGTGGCACACCAAAAAATATGTTTTTTGCTGATCTGGCAAAAAAAATACAGGTATAATTTTGATTCATTCATTTGTGTTGGCTGTTGTCATTTTTTTATTTGACATTCTGAGGTAAAAGAGGTCAGTGCCCCTGACTAAATAGTCAGGTATTGCTTGTTTTAAAAATTCTTGCTGCACGGAGGTTGAAAATCGCTGGTTTAGAGGTATATTGTAAAAAGTATGACACTTATGTGCCATTTTTTTTTTCTTTAATACAGGAATGGGTTGGACAGGTGGAAATAAGTGCCCTTTCTCTTATGTACAGGTAAACACTGTAATAACATAATTAAAGTTAGTGGAAAATTAGTGTATTACACTAAACTTGTGAAAATAGCAATTTTATGCCTTGATTGTGAAGCATCTTTTCTAAGTTTTTTGTTGTTGTATGAATTAGATTTTGACATTTAGATATGTCAATGTTTAGAAATTTCAATTCTTAAAGTTTTTTTGGAAAGGAGTACAGAAAATTTTCCAGGCCTGTAAACAGTATCATTTATCAACAGTATAGCGAGATGATTTCCTACTTTCTGAAGGCTGGTAGTATTGAATCGTCACTAGAACAGAGGCAAAACACCATATTATCAATTTTACTACTATCACCTAGGTAGAGGAGCAGGTAAATGCTTTCTATTTATTTATTTTATTTATTTTAATCCTCACACAAGGATATTTTTTTCATTGCTTTTCAGAGAGAGTGGAAGGGGGAGAGAGAGAAACGTCGATATGAGAGAGACACATCAATTGCTTGCCTCCCCTACAAGCCCCAAGTGGGGCAAGGGATCGAGCCTGCAACCGACATATGTGCCCTTGGCCGGAATAGAACCCAGGACACTTCAGTCCCTGGGCCGATGCTCTAACTACAGAACCAGACCAGCTAGGGCTCAATATGTCTTTATACATTTCCTCTTTACATTTTCTATGGTTTTGAGGTCTCCTTATATCTGAAGTCACACATATAAGTTATATTTGAAATTTTATTTATTTGGAAAGGTGGTTTTGTAAAGGTATTCTACAACTTAGTTATTCCATTACTGTCTTATGTTTACTGCTATATCTTCAGTGCCTAGACCATTGCTTGGCCATATATTATTAGGCTATGAATGAATGAATGAATGATAGATAAATCTCAATTCATGAAATATATTCCATCAGAAGTAATTTCTAAATGTTATTTTCAGGAAAGATTTTGTAATTTATCGTGAACCAAATGTTTCTCCTTCACAAGTAACTGAAAATAATTTTCCTGAAAAGGTAAGAATTTTTTTCACTGTTTTTAAAAGATTTAAGTAAAATAACTACTCAGTTCCCACCTTGACCTCCTAAGCTATAATTTTAAAGGGATTTTTGGAAATATTTGTGCATGAAGGTTATACATGAGTTGATACAGTGTAGTTCTTGTTAATCATCAAGTCATATTATTTTGTATTTGTTTTCCCCCACAAATCACTGTGTTGAACCCTGTTACAACATTTCACTAAAGGGGAAAAAAAAAATGAGATGCTAGTGTATGTAATTAACTAATCTATTACTGTTTTGTGTCAATGTAAACATTAAATAGTAGAATAACTTGTGAAAATAGATTCTGCCATTGCATACAGACATACTTTGGTAATCGTGATATATTTCCCATTATAAAGATACTTTGCTGGCTAAGTTGTTGTTACCTGTTCAAAGCAGAAACAACTGGAAATTTATGTAAAGTCCAGAAAGAAAAAAACTCAGCTGATTCATTATAAGAAAACTTTGTTTTAATTAGTTGTTTTGGAGTCACCTAGGCCAAGTTGAAGTGTCTTGTTACCATGCTGGTGGTGGTAAGGACGGGGGAAATTGAGTGAAATACTACCTTTATAAGGACTTATGGGTTTCCAAGGTGCTTTGCTCTGGATCTGGCCTTTTTCAGTATATTTATTGGAATATGACATAATCTAAATAAAATCAGTGTGCTTCTCTTTGCATAAGTAATTGACTACTTAGGAAGTACAGTTGACTCTTGAACAACATGAGTTTGAACTGCCTGGGTCCACTTATATGTTGATTTTTTTCAATAAATATACAATCTGTCTTCCATGTCCCAGGGTGTCACATTTGTGGATTCAATCAACCGCAGACTGAAAACAGTATTTTTGATTTGAGGTTGGAGGTTGGAATCTGCTGATGCAGAGGTCCGATTGTATGCATTTTTCTATACCATTTTATATAAGGGACTTGACCATTCGTGGATTTTGGTATGGGGTGTGTGTTTCCTGGAACCAGTCCCCTGAAGATACTTAGGACTGTAGTTAAGTTTTGGGAGATTCAAAAGTAATACTTGGATTTTTGACTGTGCAGGGGTTGGCACCCCTAACCCCCACATTGTTTAAGGGTTAACTGTACTTAAACTGTAAAGAAGCAGAAAAATTTTACTTTTGATTCTTCCTCTTACAGGTAAGCATTAGTAAAATTTTGGAATATTTTCTATGGTCTCTTAACTCTTGTTCTTTAAGTAGCTAAAATCGTATTGTTTTCATATAACACGCTTGTTTTTTGTTATCCCATAAGCATTCCCCAAGTCATTAAGAACTTTTTGATTTAGTGGCTGTGTAACATTTCAGCATATGGATATGCCATAATTGACTACATTGGAGCTTTAGATTGCTTCTAAAATACTCACTTTCTGTTTGGAAATTATTTACTAGTAATTGAGAGAGAGATAGTCAGTTGCTATGTAAATGTCATGTATGAAGGGCTGAAAGGTGTCTTTTGTTTTTTTCTTTTAGGTATTACTGTGTTTTTCAAATGGAAATCATTATGATATTGTCTATCCCATAAAATATAAGGAGAGCTCTGCTATGTGTCAGTGTAAGTTTCACCCTTGTGTTTATGCAGGAAATTATATTCCCAAGATATACAGGCTTATTGCACACAAGTCAGGGCACTTATACTCTGTTCTGTTGTATTAAAAGATATTTCTAGCCCGGCTGGTGTGGCTCAGTGGTTGAGCATCGACCCATGATCCAGGAGATCGAGGTTTGATTCCCAGTCAGGGCACATGCCTGAGTTGTAGGCTTGATCCCCAGCACTGGGACGTGCAGGAGGCAGCTGATCAATGACTCTCTCTCACCATTGATGTTTCTCTTTCTCCCTCTCCCTTCCTCTCTCTGAAATCAATAAAGACATATTAAAAAAAAAAAAAAAAAGAAGATATTTCTAGCGCTGGCCAGTTTGTTTCATTGATTAGAGTGTTGGCCCATGGACTGAAGGGTCCCAGGTTTGATTCCAGCCGAGGGTACATACCTCGGTTGCAGGCTCGATCTCAAGCCCCAGTCGAGGCATGTGCATGAGGCAGCTAGTCGATACGTCTCTCACATCGATGTTTTTCTGTCTGTCTGCCCCCTCCAGTCCCCCCCCCCCCTCTGAAAAGCAATGGAAAAAATTCCTCCGGTGAGAATTAAAAAAAAGATATTTCTAAAAACCTTAGCTAACCAAAAATATTAATGCCTTCATCTGTTCTAAGTGCACATCACTCATACAAAGCAGTAGTGCTGGGCATGTAACAACTTTTTCCTATTCTTAAGCTAGTGGTGATAAGTAAAGATAATATGTAATGCAAATTTTAAAAATTGATCTGTTTTGAGGTATGAAAGTCTAGCTGTCTGTATCCTGGGTTGTGTCCTTTTCCCTCAGCTGGTCAAAATCTGGACATGTTAGCTTTGGGAAGGATAGTTTATGGAGCCTTCTTTCTTGTACTTCTCAGTGCCTGAAGGTTGGATGATGTCAAGAGTAGAGGAAAGATGGTTGGTCAGAATGGGAATCTCTTAGGAAACTCATTTTTTTTTTTTTTTTTAACATATCTTTATTGATTTCAGAGAGAGGAAAGGAGGGGGAGAGAGAGGGGTAGAAACATCAATGATGAGAGAGTCATTGATCAAGCCCGCAACACGGGCATGTGCCCCGACCGGAAATCGAACCCTGATCTCCTGGATCCCAGGTCGATGCTCAACCGCTGAGCCATGCCCGGCCGGGCAGGAAACTCATTGTTGATGAATTCTTAGTGCACTTGTTTTCATGAGGATCACTGAAGTAAAACCAAATGAGAGTCCTAACCTCCATGTGTTGGTATTTTTGAGTATTTGGTAATATATTTCCATGTTTTCTGTTTTTTTGTTTTTTGTTAATTCTTATTCGAGGATATTTTTTCCTAGAGCGAGTGGAAGGGAGAGAGGGAGGGAAACATTGATGTGAGAGAGAGACATCAATAGGTTGCCTCCTACACAGGATTGAACCTGCAACTGAGGTACATGCCCTTGACCAAGAATCGAACCTGAGACCCTTCAATGCTTGGGAGCCACACTGGCCGGGGCCTTTTTTTTTTAAAGCAAAAAAGTGGTCTAAATATGCTGCTTCATTGGTTGCTAAGAATACATTTTATAACTGTTTCTTTTTAGTCCCTTATGAAAAGTTACCCTCTTTCTAGCAATCTTAATGTTTCTTAATGTTTTCCATCCAAGTCTCTTAAGGTTGGGTACATCATATGGCATCTATAATTCTCAGTTTCCTCATCTGTACAATTAGAATAATTATACCACTGTGTTGGGATTAAATATGAAGATAATGTAAAGGCTTAACACAGTGCACGGAGTGTAGTAATTGCTCAGTATGCATCTTTTGCTTTTATTGTCATCATACTTATTACACAGTTGTGATACCTTTTTTGTGTTGTTAGTTTTAAAAATGGCAGTTATGTAATGATTTTAAATTAATTACATACACAGTAATTCTGGTTGCTCTGTCTCGGTAACTTTCTGATTAAATTGTATTATTGACCATAGATGTTGCAGGTGTCTAGTTAGGATTTTAGAAGCCTGGGCAATAGACACTCAGTTTTATGTTAGAACATAAAATTAGTTAATGTTCATAACATCTCTCTTGTTAATTGCAGCTCTCCTTTATGAATTGCTGTATGAGAAGGTATTTAAAACTGATGTTAGTAAACTCTTGATGGGACTCGACACCACTGAAGTGGCAGGTGAAAGCAACAGTGAAATATCAGATTCAGAGGATGACAGTTGCAAGTAAGAATGAATTCAAATTCTAAAATATCTTTATAGTGCCATACAAAGAAACAATTCAGTAAATCTTTCTGCATGGAGTTACCTGACATTGAAGTATGGTATTCCTAAAATACAGCAATCTGCAGTAGAAGGTTCTTTTTCTCTGCCACTAATTTTACCTAATTTCTGTTAGGGAACTGTTTCTTTCGAAAGTCGATGTTTTGGTTGGTAAGCATCTATTTCTGTGTAATCTGGACGTATATATGTGGAATAGATTTGGTCTACCTTTATGTGTGGTATTGTAAAATTTTAAGGTTAACCTGTCAATTGTTTATATATCCAATGCTGAAAACTGGCCATTTTGATTTCCTTGACTTTCTTTTATTGTTTTCTTTCTTAAAGAATGCCACTTCTTTTTCTTTTTAGATAATAAAAATCCCAAGTTGGTGTATAGTGTGGGAACAGCTCTGGATAATGCTTCTGTTTAGGTTGTGAATAAGCACCTTTTAATTTGGGGTCTCTGAGGCTTTTTTTTCTTTTCCACACAGGATGTGTGAGGTAGTGGTGAAGAGCTTGGGCTGTAGACATCCAAACCTGGTTTTAATCCTGGCTTCCTGCCCACTACTTAAATTCACTAAGATGCCTCAATTCTGAATCTGTAAAATGGGGAAATACTAGTATTTCCTCACAGGCAGAATTTATAAGAATTAAATGAGATAACATATAAAGTGCATAGCCTAGTTCCTAGATATATTGTCCAACATACATTATAATATTTTATAAACAATAATTAAGTTTATATTTTATAATAACCAATCCTATTTCATTCCCAATAAAGCTAAAACTATATTATTGCTGTTGTATCTCAAATAGGAAAGTATCATACTTTGTGTTACATACAGTGAAACTAGAGAAAGAAATGGAATTAAGCCTTATGAGATCTAATTCTTTATTAAATATTTAAATATATCTGTCTTTATCTGTAATTCCAGGCATTTTTTGAATTAAAATTTTCTGATCCTGATTGAAAATTTTATTAACTACCTACCGTTTCTTTGTAAAAAAGAAAGAAATCAGTTAGGTTAGAATCTGGGTCTGCCACTATAAGTTTAATGTTAGAATAGACTAACTTGGCACAGATAGAAATTCTGCTCCATGGTTTTCTCCAGCACTGGTCTGATTAAGACATGTCATTGAGCATAGGAGAAAATTAACCAGGGAAAGTGTGCTCATTGTAATGCTGTTTTCCTTTTTATACTGTACTCTTGTAACCTTTGGAACATGGGAGCCTTTCTGGTTAACTTTTTGCATTATTATAGATTTCTTTTCTTGTGTCATATCTGGTTGAGGGAAGACAAGGCTTCAATTAGGGAAGAATGCTATATAATCGTGGCACACTAGATAGGCATAGTGTGGTAATAAGGAGGAAAGACTAAGGGTGATGTTATACTTCTGTGCCTGGATTCTTTTTGTATTCACATTGGTCAGTGCTGAAGTACTGGAAATTATGGGTGCTTTTTGTAGTCTAGACACTAGGTACTTGGGGTCTCGTAAAAGAGATTGCTGCATTTAAGAGTATAGACTTGGAGATTGTCCTAAAGACTAGAGATTGATTTATTAAGGAGTGTAGGACAAAAGAGTACAGGTGGCCTCTCACCTTAACTCCCACTCAACTTGCCATCACTCTGTGTCAGCCTTGCCAGCCTCTTGGATTCTCCAGGGTCTTTGCACTTACTGTCTGTATCCTCTTCCTGGAATACTAAATAACTGTATGTTTTGCTGTGTTATCACTTTTAATTCTTTATTCAAAAAGACATCTCAACAAGTTCTTTCCTTATCCATCCCACTTTTTGTTATTTGAGCCTGCAACTCACACTCATGTTTTCCTCACCTCCCACCCCATTACCACTTAACAGCATTAGCATACTGATTAATTTTAGTTTGTATTTACTACTTACTAGACTGTACATCTTACTGTAGTGGAATATTTTGTTTAATGGATCCTCCTCTATGTATCGAAAAATATATTTTTACATTGAATGTTTTATAAACTCATTCTGTCCACCCAAATTTCAGTTTATTTCTTATTCCGTTTTCTTGATGATTGAACCAGTAAGAATTAATGATAAAAGTCTTTGACTTATATTTTGTAAGTCACACACTCCTCCTACACTTGCACACTTTACTAAAACTTGTATGGGTTCATAGGAATATAGCTGTGACTTTTTGGAATATAAATCTGACTTCTGACATTTTTATGTGAGGTTAGAATAAATTAATTGCATGTAAGCACATTTTGTATTCCTAATTATGGTTTTTTCTTTTTTTTCTTTGTAGGAGTAAAACTACCACTGCTAAGGATATGAATGGATTTAAAGCTTTGCCAAGTGATCAGGTATTTTTTTTTTCCTAATGGTTTTAACTTGTTCTTCAATATAAGAGCTTATAAGATTATAGTCTTAATTTTTTCCCTCTTTTCTGGTACATTTTCAGTAGTCAGGAGCATCTACTAGTAAGAAAATTTTCAGCACCTTACTAATTTTTAAAGTTTTCTTCTTTTGTTTTTATTCTTATACACATCTCAAAAATGTTTTATAAGTATGTTTGTGTTGATTGGACTTCCTGACTTTGTTTGTGTAGCACCTGAAAAACAGTGGGAACTCCCCAAGCCTTTCTTTGTCTAGAAAGGTTCTTAAGTCACTCAATCCAGCGGTTTATAGAAATGTTGAATACGAAATGTGGCTCAAGTCTAAACAAGGTGAGTTTAAAAATCTTTATTTTCCATAAATTTGCTTTATGGCACTTAAAATAATTAAATCAACTTCATATTATACTGGTATTGTTTACAGCTCAACAGAAACGTGATTATTCCATTGCTGCTGGCTTACAGTATGAAGTTGGAGATAAATGCCAAGTAAGTGGTTATATAGAAGAAAAGATCTTACCTGAAATCTTACTTATTACAATAGGAACCCTGAAAACAGATCAAGTTTGAATGTGTTGTTAGTTTGCGATTTTGGAATATATTTTTTCATGGATACATTTTAATGATTTTAAATATTTAGCCTTCTTAAAAAAATAAGTCATTATTGATTTCAGAGAGAGGAAGGGAGAGGGGGAGAGAGAGATAGAAACATCAATAATGAGAGAGAGTGGTCATTGATTGACTGCCTCTTTCACGCCCCCGACTGGGGATCAGGCCCACAACCGGGGCACATGCCCTGACCCGTAATCGAACTGCAATCTCCTGCATCCTAGGTTAATGCTTAACTGCCATGCCCAGCCGGCAAATATTTAGCATTTTGACCCATTTGAATACATTACTAAAATGGTACGTATCTAAAACCATGGCATCCCATCACATGATCTTTAAAAATAATTTAATCTTTGGTATTAACCTGCTTCAAAGAAGTAACAGTACCATTTTAGATTTTCGATATTTTCATTACAGTTGGCAAATCATTTATAATTGGTTCAAGCTTGACATAGGTCAATTTGTTTTGTTTATAAAAGTCATCCTGGAAGATTGAGAGGTACATAATGTTTTTCTGTTGGCTTAAGAAAGGAAAATGGACAATAAGAGAAGTTTTTTCAATTACTTTGAATAAGCTACTGCTCTGGTTTTAAGTAGCTGATTATTAAAGGGCGAAGTTGGATTAGGTCAGTGTTTCTTAACTTGGAGTGATTTTGCATCCCCTCACTCCCTGCAGACATTTTCTTAAAAAATATGTTTTTATTGATTTTTTCTTTTTATTAGAGAGAGAGAGAGAGACATCAATGTGAGAGAAACATCAAACAGGCCACAACTCAGGCATGTGTCCCGACTGGGAATCGAACCAGCTGACCATTTGGTGCATGGGACAATGGTTAACCAGCTGAACCACACAGGCCAGGGCTCTGCAGACATTTTTTTGTTTCACAACTAAGAAGGTGCTACTCACATCTAGTGGAAAGAAGCCAGGGATGCTGCCAAACATTTTGCAGTGTACAGGATACTCTCCCCCACCCCTATGTCAAAGAATTATCTGGTCCAAAGTGTCAAAAATGCCAAGGCCTGAGAAACTCTGGATAAGATAATTTCCAAGGTCCCTTTTCTGTTCTTTATGATATAAATGCTATTTCCAAAATAAAAATCCACATACACAAAAATTAGTTGGAAGATAATTTTCATCAAAATGTTTTCCATCAAAAAGTGTTGCCTTTTGCCCTGGCCAGGTTGTTCAGTCAGTTGGAGTGCTGTCCTGTACACCAAAAGCTTTTGGGTTTGATTCCTGGTCAGGGCACATACCTAGGTTGCAGGTCCAGTCCCTGGTTGGGGTGTGTACAGGAGGCAGTCAATTGATGTTTCTCTCATATCAATGTTTCTCTCCATCTCTCTCTAAAACCAATAAAAATATATCCCTGGGTGAGGATTTTAAAAAAAGTGTTACCTTTTTAAAACTATCTTAAAATAGTCTTTGGCAAACATTTTTCTTGACTTGTGAGGGAAAAACTCACTTCCTCTGTGATAAAGTGGTTTGTGAAAAGTATCTGATCAGGATTATATTTCTGCACTTTTCATAGTGTCTGGTTCTGGGGTATTTGTAAGGAGAGGAAGAAGAGGATGTGATTCATTTAGGTTCTTCCTTAAGGGCTTGTTAGAAACGTGCTCTAATTATAGAACAGAATTGTGAAATCTTTGGACATCTTGGAAGGGGGAAAAAGAGAAGAATAAAACCAGGGCTTAGGGTTTCTCTCCTTTTCCACCTCCTCAACAGAGAAGAGAAGATTGCTTATCTTATGCTTTACCACTAAAGTGTTACTCATTATTTCAGATCAAGCACATCTTTGAGGTTGCAGCTGCTCTTGGTAAATTAGATACTGTTGATAAAGTAGATGGTAAAGCATGTACTTGTTTTAATTTTTTCCTTTTTAGAGTATTTTGTTTCTAATTCTACTTCTTGACTCTTTCACTTGGATAAAATTTAATTGAAATTTGTGGAAACTGCTAGGAGTCAAAGATGACTTGTTTACTCAAGTAAGCATGTAAGATATAATTTAAACTTGATAAAAATCAACTTCAGAAAAATTCTCCTCGTTAAACTCTAGAGGAGAGGAAAGTGTCCTGTCACAATTGATGAAGAATGAGGACTTTTGTCTACTAGTAAAAGTAGGAGGGTACTCAAAGTCATGCTGCATTAATGGGCTCTTAGTGCTCCTGCTGCTGCCAGCGCTCCCTGTGCAGTCATGACTGCCAGATGCCCTGTTCAGTGTGTATTGTTTGACTATAGAAAAATCTCAGGGCTTACTTTCGTGTCACAATTTGCTCTTGGAAAATACCAGTTGTAAGAGAACAGATAATGGGTCTATTTTTAGGTCACAGTTACACATTTTGTGTATCAGAAAAGTGAGAAGATAAGAGTAATTATAATAATAGTTATTCTTGTGTCCTTCGTGCATATGATACATACCTCTTTCCATCTTCATGAGTCCTATGACTGGTACTATATTATTAGCCTTATTTTGCATATGAAGACACTGAAGTATGAAAACCCAAGGTCATACTGCTGATAAGTAGAAATGCCAGGCCTGGAATCCTGGTATGTGTTGTGCTACAGCCCTGGCTTCAGGACCAGGACAAGATGCCTCTCTTGTTAGGAGCCTTAATAGATTGTGCTTCTTCTTGAACAATAATTTAGAACAATTTTGGAAGGGTAAACAAACGTCTTTATTTTAGGTAGAAGTAAATTAGTCTGGGAGGTTAGAGAGACATATTGTACACCATTTTGAAATTAGTTTTGTGTTTAACAATATACACTTCATTTTCTCTTTAATTGAAAACAAAATATTTATTTATTTATTTATTAATATAGCTTTTTTGATTTCAGAGAGAGGAAGGGAGAGGGAGAAAGAGATAGAAACATCAATGATGAGTCATTGATCGGCTGCCTCCTGCATTCCCCCAACTGAGGATTGAGCCCACAATCCTGGCATGTGCCCTGACCAGGAATTGAACCGCAATCTCCTGGATCCTAGGGCGATGCTCAACCGCTGAGCCATGCCCGGCCGGGCAAAAACAATAAAATTTAAAAACTAATCATTAATGCAAGGAAGCAGGTGACTAATCTTTCTGGAATTGTTCAACAGGTTAGGTTGGATCACAATGGAAAATTTTCTAATGCAGACCTTCAAGGAGTTCACTCTGAGAACGGACCAGTTTTGGTTGAAGAAGTTGGAAAGAAGTATGTACTGCTCTTCTAAGACATTTACTGTCTTTTTCCACTTACCCTAATGTAATCTTGAGCATTTCTAAATGGCTTGTGTGTTTTCAAATTTAATTAGAGGTGTTGCCTATGTGTAGAAACTATATTTGTTTAGAGCTTTTGAAAAAATAGTTTGAGTTCAAATTCAGTGTTTTGCATGACAGCATATTTTAAATTAAAAAACACCCTCATTTTGTTGGTTACTGTTTAAAATGTGACATTCTTCACAAAGGCAGTTTGGGAAATCGACTATATTATAACTATAAAGTGGGAGCTTTAGAGGACAGAGACCATATTCATTTCTAATATCATGCAATACTGCATTGCATGTGGTTAATTTTAAGTAAATGTCATATGGAGTAAAATTTTATGGTTGACTTAAAGTGTTACTTTAGAGCACCTTTTATTTCAGTTGCTGCTGCCCTTATTTAGAGATAAAGGTAGTAAGTCACACCTAAACTTGACTGGAAAATTTCCATCATACACAAATGATAGGCCCATAGTACAGTGAACCCCAATATACTATCCTGGTTCAGCAGTTAACAGCATTTGGTAATCTCTTCTAATCTGTTCTCCCTAACCCTTTTTAAAAATGGAAAGGGAATTGGAATATTTCATAAACTCCAGGCGTCACCCCATTTCTCATAGACATGTAGATGCTTTTATGTGTGTCTTAAAACAATAAGGATTCCTGCCTTCCCCCACCTGAACGACAGTACCATCATCACATCTAATGAAGAGCAATTTATTCCTTGAATCTCTTTCTTTGATTGTGATTAAGGCCTTTTAGTCTACTGGTTTTTTAGGTTAGAAAATGTGCTTTTGACTTATGTTACCTTGTTTGATTAGAATTGTGTCTGGTTGCTGAATGGCTTTGTTTGTACTTTATTTTTAATATAAGAACTAAAACTGGAAATTCTTATATAAGTTGCAAATAAAATTGTTATGCCAGATACCTAAGTAGATATTGTTACTATGAACACTAAGTTACTACAAGTCTCTTCTTTTCTTTTGAAGACACTCACCGAAGACCCTTAAGCCACCTCCCTCAGAAAGCTGGAACACAGTGTCAGGGAAGAAGATGAAAAAACCTTCCTCTTCTGGACAAAATTTCCATTCTGGTAGGATAATGAACATCAAGTTATTTGCGGGGGGGGGGAAGAGGTGATGATACATTGAGTTGTTCATCATAGGGAAATTGTGAGGTATTTTTGGCTTCTTGTCACAGATACGGATTACAGAGGGCCAAAGAATTCAAGCAAGCCAGTAAAAGCTCCATCAGCACTACCTCCTCGACTCCAGCACCCTTCAGGAGTAAGACAGCATGCATTATATAGTCATTCTGCAGGGTCATCGTCTCAGAAACCCTCTGGTGAGCACAAGAATCTTAGCAGGACACCCTCACAGACCATAAGGTAACCTTCTGAATGCAAGAGAGGTAGAAATTAAGGGAGGGGCATTTATTTGCCACATTATATGGTTTTAGTTACAGAATAGTAAAGTATTGTTGATAAATACTATGTGAGGATTTCAATTCTTTATAGTTCTCTTTAAACAAATCAAAGTAACTTTGTAGGGTAAGTCATCTTATTTTTGGATAATTTTTTTTCCAGTGATTTGGGAGATCTTATTCCAGCCAGATCTTATTCTGGCACTTAATAGTTTTCTGATAGCTCGTAATATGTTAAATACTGAGCTCCAAATTGAATTTCTAATTCCTTGGAGGGTAAGGATGTTTTCCTTTATATAGGAACTTAGTCAAAATGGTTGGTTTACTTTGTTCTGATAAGTTTGAGTTGTTTGTGTTAATGTGTCAAACACCTACTGGGGCTACAAGTTTTAGGTTCACATAATCATGATTATCAGCATTCTGACTGAATATCCAGGCACAGATGAACTTCAGGGTCATAATTTCCTGTGCTATGGATTTTATTTTTTCCCTAATCTGCCCTTCCATGGACCTTGGAGGAACTTTATTTGAGAGGATGTGTTTTTAAGTGGAGACTGTCCTTATACACATGTGGCCATGTCTCTGGGCGCTGGAGACCTAGGTTACTGTGACCAGTGTCTCTCTCTCCCCAATTGTCTGAACAGCTGTAGCATCAACTTACGTGCTTGCCAAGCTCTGGTCTTTAGTTCCTTTATTTCTGGCATTTCCCTTTCTTGGGATGTAGTTATCATTTTGCCATTAAAGATTGTTTATGTAACATAACATCTTCAAGACAGTTGTAGGTTCTTAGGCTAACATGTTACCAATGCTGTGTTAGTTTCCTGGGGCTGTTGTAGCAAGGTGCCACAAATGGCGGCCTAAAACAACGAATTTATTGAAGTTTCGTAGGCTAGAAGTGTGCAGTCACGTTGTCAGTAGGGCCATGCTGTCTCTTGAAGGCTCCAGGGGAGAATCATGTCCATGCCTGTCTCCTGCTTCTGCTGTTGCCCACAGTCCTCAGTGTGCAGGGACATTCCTGGCCCATGGTGGGGCACCTCTCCCAACAGACAGAATTTGTGCTATTAATCAGCTAGTTACAGCTGAAGTCTGTTGTTTGGATATTGACCAGACACCACTAAGCATCTGGTGGCATCTTAATGCAAGCAGAGTACCTAAGAGGTCTGACTTATTTTGAATATCGACTTTGGAAACCTAAAAATGTGAAGTAAATGTAGGAAGGTCAGAGGCAGAAACGAATTTTATTTTTTTAATAGACTGGAAAAGAAGCATTTTTTCCACTCCAACACAAAGAAGCTTTCAGTGTCTTAAAGATTAAAAAAGAAAATACACATAGGCTGCTAATGACTAATTTAAATATACTTTTGTTTACCACAAACTGAATTTATATCCTGTGTGTTTTTGCTATTGAATCCAATCTCCGGCATTAATAGAATGATCAGACAGATGTGAAATGTCTCTGTCGCCTTAGGATTAGTTTCTGTTTTATGTGTTAGCTGTACATATGAAACACTGGATGGCAGGAGGCAGTGAGTAATACATAGACAGGAAGCTTTAGAGAATTTTTGGCATTGTGACTGATTACACACAAACCTAGTTGTATTTGCATTTAGTGTGCCTTCTCCACTGTATGTATGAGAGTGGATTTTACTAGTATATTAGAACAAATTTAGAGACTGCTGATGATCAAATATTTAAGGTAAGATTTTTTAATCTGCCCCTGAGGATTTTTTTTCCCCATTACTTTTTCAGAGAGAGAGGAAGGGAGAAAAATAGAGAAACATCGATGTGAGAGAGACATCGATTGGTTGCCTCCCACACGCACCCCTACCAGGGCCGGGGATCGAGCCTGCAACCAAGATGCATGCTCTTGGCCATAATTGAACCCGTGACCCTTCAGTCTGCAGGCTCACACTCTAACCACTGAGCCAAACCAGTCAGGGCTAAGGAAAGATTTAAAAAAAATTAAATCAGAGTTTAGAATTTTATAGTTAACAGTCCACTTGATTTAAGCCCATTAGAGTTTATCTTTCTAATATTTAACACATTAGTTTTGAATTCTTCTAGTTATAGAATGAAAGAACAGTAATGTTGGGCACGAGGCCTCATGCACTCTCACTTTTCATTTCTTCCTCATTTGTCTCTTCCTTTGGGAAAAAATGACAACAATGGCATAAAAACCAAGCATGATTGCTGTGTGTGAGTGCTGAAAATGATAGTAATATAGTTGCTGATTATTTCTCCTCCAAGCTAGGTGCAAATAGGAAGGATTTGGTTCTCTTTGTGGTAGGTGAGAATAAGATGGACTTTTTGGGTGATAGGGCAGACACGGTCTAAGGTTGTATTAACTTTCTAGACTCCTCATATTTGCTGAGTCTTCTTTGGAGTCTTCCACCACTGGGGTTTGAGAAGGACTGGTCTAAGATTAGGAGGGCCCACTTTGCTCGCGTGCTTTTTCCTCCCAGTACCATTGGGGTTGACACTCGCCCTGTTGGAATTAGGGTGTGATTTTAAGTGGCACTATCTGAGGACATAAAGTGGCTATTTGTTATTTCAGATGTAAAAAAAATAACATGGTATCATTTTGTCCTTCCCACTTTTTTCCAGGAAGATTATATGTTCATATTATGACAACATATTTTTCCTTTAGGTTTTGACTTTTCATTTCCCACTATTGTGAAACTGCTAGACATGGTAGAAATAGTATTCATGTTGCCTGTAATAGTTACAAGTCATATAGAAACATTAGGATTCTGTTATAGGCTACCAAATTCTGTTCATGAATTTTTTTGTCATTCTTTGACCAAAATTAAATTGAGATGACAAGTCTTATCTGTGCAGTTAGTGTCTAGCCTGGCATATTTTAATATTTTTTCTTTTTAGCTTTACATCTCCCTTGGTGGTGTCATCAAAAAAGCAGGAGAGAATGGTCCTGGTGTCTCCTTTGAATGTTGCCCTTTACTTAAAACAGAAAATTAGAATGTTCTGAGACCTAAACTAATAACTTTCCTTTTCTTTTGAAAGTGAATTCTTATGAAAGTATGAGAATGTGGAGTAAAGACATACATGCAGTACTTACATTTCTGCTTTGATGAAAAGGGAAAAAAAACCCACCCTCAATTATTTCTGTATCACTTTCTTTTTCCCCCCTTTTTCTCCCCCTCCCTATTGTAAGTTTGTCATTTTGACTCTGTAATGTAGCATGCATGATGTTACAGGAGATTCTATTTGCTAAACATTCATTAATCAAATTGCCAAAAGTTCTAGTCACTGTGTAGCTTAATTAGTAAAATATTTGTATTGGCAAAACAGGTTATTTTATTTTATATTAGGTATTCAATACGTTTGTCTTCTTTTTTGTGACAGTGTTTTATTTGACAGGAAACCTGATCGTGAGAGAGCTGAGGATTTTGATCATGCGAGTCGAGAACCTAACTATTTTGGCCTCTCCCCAGAAGAGCGCAGAGAGAAGCAAGCTATAGAAGAATCTCGATTACTTTATGAGATTCAAAACCGAGATGAACACGCTTTCCCAGCACTTTCTGTATGTATAAAAATAGATTTTAAAAGCTATTGGTTAGAAATGTCTCCTTAATAGACAGTTGACCCTTAACAACACATGCTTGAACTGTGTGGTTCCACTTACATGCAGATTTTTTTCAATAAATACAGTTGCCCCTCTGAATTCCCCAGGTTTCACATCTGCAGATTAAACCAACCACAGAATCTGTGGATGTGGAGGGCTGACTGTATACATTCTTTTTTTTTTTTTTTTTTTTTTAATATCTTTATTGATTTCAGACAGAGGACAAGAGGGGAGAGAGAGAGATAGAAACATCAATGATGAGAGAGTCATTGATCGAGCCCGCAACCTGGGCATGTGCCCTGACTGGGAATCAAACCCCGATCGCCTGGATCCTAGGTCGATGCTCAACCGCTGAGCCATGCCCGGCCGGGCTGTATACATTCTTTTATGTCATTTTATATAAGGGACTTGAGCATCCATGGATTTTGGTATCTGTTTGGGTTCCTGGAACAAATCCCCTGTGGATAATGAGGGACACCTATACCTGTTTTGGGGAAGCTAAGAAGTTATATGCAGATTTTCAGTTTTCTTGAGAGGTGTTGGCACCCCAGCCCTCATGTTGTTCAAGAGTCAACTATAGTTTTTATATTAAACCATAGTTTCTAATGGTAGACTAATAGTTTTTTGTTTTTTTAAAATATATCTTTATTGATTTCAGAGAGAGGAAGGGAGATGGGGAGAGAGAGAGAGAAACATCAATGATTAGTCAGTTGTCATTGATCAGCTGCCTCCTGCACGCATCCGACTGGGGATCGAGCCCACAACCTGGGCATGTGCCCTGCCTGGGAGTCGAACTGTGATCAGGATCCTGGATCCTAGGTTGATGCTCATCCGCTGAACCAGGCCTGGCCGGGCAATGGTAGACTAATAGTTTTTTGTTGTTGTTGTTAACCCTCACCTGAGGATATTTTTTTCTGTTGCTTTTCAGAGAGAATGGGAGGGAAGGAGGGGGAGAGGGAGAAGCATCCTTGTGAGAGACACACAGACTGGTTGCCTCCTGCACTCGCCCCAACTAGGGGTGGGAATTGAACCCTTTACCTTTTGGTGTATGGGCCGGCACTCTAACCAGGGCTGGCCAGGGCAGTAGACTAATAATTTTTTTTTCTACTTTAATGATTTATTAAATGTTAAAATTCTGTACATTAGCCATTTATTCTTAGATACTGTAGGAAGTCATTATTCGTTGATAGGTATTTATATATATAAAAATTAAGCGTAGATATACCCATTATATAACATCAAGGCAGAGACTGCAACACATTGCAGAGTAGGTTTTCATGAGAAGATTTTTTTCTCTCTTTTTTTTGATTTTACTGATTCAATCTTTTTATTTTTAATTTATCTTTATTGTTGAAAGTAATAAGTATTATAGATGTCCTCATTTTTTTCCCCATTGACTGTCTTCCTCGCACCCCCCACCCAAGGCCTAGACTAATAATTTTTAAACTGAAGAGCACCTTGCCCTGGCTGGTGTGGCTCAGTTGGTAGGAATATCATCCTTTACACTGAAAGGTCCCAGTTAAGGCACGTTGCCCATGTTGCTGGTTTGATTCCCAGTCCCTGTTGGGGCGAGTGTGGGAGGCAACTGATTGATGTTTCTCTCTCTCTACCTCTCCTCCTTCCCCTCTAAAAATCAATGAAAATGTCCTCGGATGAGGATTTTAAAATAAAATAAAATTGAAGGGTACCTTAATGAGGAATGTGAAGTTTAAAGATATTAGCTGGTGTCAGAGCTGAGGCAAGTAAATTGGTTAGCTCACTTCTATGTTAGTAGTTTGAATTACAACATGTTGCTAGCCAAAGTAACAAGATACATCTATGTTCAGTTAACAAGATACATCTATAAAATGCGGAAAGTTTTTCCAGTGACCTTATCAAACACACCAGCACCTGATATATACAGTAAGAGCTGTTGTTCAGTGTTTGCTGTTGGAGATGGCAGTACATGTAATCTGGTGTCTTTGCAGTTGCTCTGTGTCAGATGCTGCGCTGTCAACGGATGCTTCTCTACCTTTAGGTTTCTTAATTCTTTTGGTGGAGTTACAGGGGAAAACAGTTTCTCATGTAGTGTGAAGTATGTGTTCTGTGAAGAGGGTTCATTGGCAGGATAGGGGAAAGTGATTCAGTTTGGGGCACTGGGAACCCTGCAACTATGGTCTTTTTTTTTTTTTTTAAATATGTCTTTATTGATTTCAGAGAGAGGAAAGGAGAGCGAGAGAGAGAGAGAGAGAGACATCTATGATGAGAGAGTCATTGATCGGCTGCCTCCTGCATACCCCCTCCTGGGGATTGAGCCCACAACCCGGGCATGTGCCCTGACCGGGAATCGAACCCTGATCGCCTGGATGCTCAACTGCTGAGCCACGCTCGGCTGGGCAACTATGGTCTTTTAAGTAGTGGTAAGTGGAACCAAATGACCTGTGATCCAGAATGGTGGTTGGACACTTTTTCTCAACAGTTGATTAAACAAAATGAGATGTTGTAGGGAGGCTTCCTAGTATACCAGTGCAAAACATTACCTAATGCCCCTCACACTCAATTCTCTGTCCACTGGCCCCTGTTTGGAATCTTTCAGAAGTGTGAGATGCTCAGTTGAAAACAGGTCCTCTGGAATAGTAGTTCAGTCTTTCACAGGGGTTGGAGCTTAGGAATTTTTGGAAGAAATGCCCAAATCCATGTGAATTAGGCATGGTCTGTATGTTAAGTATATTTATCTTTATGTAACATGTTTTTCCCCATAACATCTAGAAAATAAAAAAGCACGAATCACTGAAGCTCGTACTCATGGCTTTTTGTCCTTTTTCAGTCGGTGAATGGTGAGAATACAGCTATTGTAATGTGGGGATAGACTGAAATTTTTTGATTGTTAAAATGGAGTCATACTCATCATTTTTAAATTTGGCAGTTTGAATCCTGTCTTGTTTTCGAGAAAATGTCTGCCGCAGAGGGCCGAGATCCTCTTCTCAGCTCCGTGCAGTATTTACTCAGAGAGTGCCAGACAGAGGAGTGGGACCTAAGTGATAAATTAGCTTAAAAACCTGACTTATTCCAGCTCCTTTGTTACACCATTTAGAAGGTTAGATTTCAGGCAGAGCTTATGTGATTTGCTGAGGGTCAGTAGCATTTCAGTGATAACAGTCCTAGTGCATGGTATCTGCTGATTTGCACTTGGGTGTTTTTCCCCACAAAGGACTGTAGTTCTCCAATGGCTGTTTTTGAAGGTTGTAAAGGGTGCTATTCTTTGTGCAAAGAATGTAAGTGTAAGTTGCAAGGTGAAAGTTTGGTCAGAGCAGCTTCCTGAAATCAGGTTATGAAGAAGTGTTACTAATAATTTAGGCCAAAGGTGTGATTGCCTAATACTTTGACTTATTAATAAGCCTATACCTGAAGAGTATGTAATTAAATATGAACCTTGGTCCTATTTTGGAAGTTTTGGAAGTATAAAGACACAGGGCTGTGAATTTTGAGACTTTTAGTCAGATGTATGAAGAGTATATTTATGGGTAAACCTTTAACACAAAGTGTTGGGTTTTGTTCATTTGAAGAGCTCATCAGTCAGTCAGTCATCTTCTCCGAGTAGCAACCCATGCGTCCAGAGAAAATTATCACATGGGAGTGATAGAAAAGGAAGCAGGCGGAGAATGGATACTGAAGAACGAAAAGATAAAGGTATGTTGTTTCATCATTTGAAAGCAGATGCTAGAGATCTCTGTCTGGTTTCAAGTCATCCATTGGGAAAATAATCCTTTTAAAATCATTAAGCAATTTAATGTCATATGTCACTGTTGCAAAGAAACTGACTCAGGCTAAAGCTCATGTTAAATGTCATTCTGAAAACTTTTCACTGACTAATCATAATCACTAAGCACTAAAATAGTACTTTTGGCTTTATCTTTATGTTTGGTCTTTCTGTCTTCAAACCTAGTGGCTGATGCTGTCTTTTTTTTTATCTTGATCTGTTACAGACTCTAGCCATGGACATACTCACCTGGATAAAAAACCTGGGCCAAGCACACCAGAGGTAAATGTGATAAATACTAATTGCATATTTTCTTTTTCCTTAACATTGTGATAATATAGCAGGAAGAAGTAGGAGAAGATTACTTCATTTTATTTTATCTTAAAAATATATCTTTATTGATTTCAGAGAGAGGAAGGGAGAAGGAGAGAGAGAGATAGAAACATCAGTGATGAGAGAGTCGTCATTGATCTGGCTGCCTCCTGCACACCCCTGACTGGGCATGGAGCCCACAACCCGGGCATGTGTCCTGACTGGTAATCGACCCGGGATCTCTTGGATCCTAGTTCGATGCTCAATTGCTGAGACACGCCTGGCCGGGCAAGATGACTTCATTTTATAACTGTTAGGAAAGTAGAAAAGTAGAGAAAAAATGGGGTACATTATGATGATAGGTACCCCTATCTGAATTGGTGGAAAGTAGCTTGTACTTTCCAATACTCTAGTATATTGAGATTTTTTTTTTTAATTCCCCACCTGAGGATATGTTAATGGATTTTAGAGAGGAAAAGAGAGAGAGAGAGAAACACCAACATTGATGTGTGTGAGAGAGAAACATCAGTTGGCTGCCTCCTGTATGTGCCCGACCGGGGATCGTGCCTAGGTATGTTCCCTGACGGAATCAAACCCACAACCTTTTTGGTGCATGGGACGATGCTCCAACCAACTGAACCTTTGGCCGGGGCAGTAGATTGAGATTTTTAAAGGAAGTGTGTGCTCTTTGAAACCGTGTCCCCAATAAAAATGTCCCAGTAGTTTGATATAAAGATGTGCAGGCAAAGTTACCTATCTGTTGAAGACCAGATGTAATTGAAAACCTCCCCCCAAAAAAACAATTGGGGGTTCAGTCAGGTGCAGGTAGGGTGAACTATAAAAGCAACCACCACCATCATCCTAGAATGTGGGTCTTTGAAATATAAAATCACTTTTTTTGTTGTTGTTGCTTCCAAAGAGTATTAGCGATGATAAATGTGCAAGAATTTCATCACCATCAAAGTCAAAGAAATTAGAGTGCTCACCTCCTACAGAACAAGTAAGTACATCATTGTTGCATCTGACATGGAAGGCTGCCTTCTCTGGGTTTCTTAGTTACGTATGTGATCATTTAAAGACAGAAGACATCTGTATAAGAAATGGGGGGATATATTTTAGCATCATAATTTGGGTACAGTTATGATTTTTTATAATTCTGTTTAGGATATTCTCAGTTTTTATGGGGTGTTATTTTTATATTCACTATTTTTTGGGACATAGAAGTCATTTTTCTGAATTGATTTTGAGTAAGTTTATATTTGGTGGGTTGGCTTGAAAATTTGATTTTTGAAGAGAAATTTCTACTTTATTTAAAAACTTTTTAGTTGTCTGCATTCTTATAGAAGGTAGGGCACGTAATTAGACTGTAATAAAGAGATTAGAAAAATATACATTTAAAGAGAAATACCAACTTTTGAATTTAATGATGAAGAAACCTGAGTTCCAGCAGGCATTTTGATTCTTGATCTAATAATACAGGGGTAGAGAAAGGTCTTAGTCCTTGCTGTCAGTTAACATCCTTATGTCAGTTAGAAAGCATATAGTTTTGTGGCATTTCTTTGTGTGAGGAACTATTCTAAGTAATCATGAATTTCAAGGTGATTTCAATGATTTTGCTTTCTTGCCGTAAAGCTATTGTGTTCAGTGCTTTAGAGTTTGTTTCTGACTCTGCCAGTGACTTCTTTGACTCTTTGCAGGTAATCCCTGGTCAGGATGAAATTGATTTGTGTGGAATTTTTAGCTACTGTGCTTTTTTCTTTCATTTCTAAGACCAGAAAGACCATTTATATAGAAACTGCAATTATATAAAAGGAAGGCAACTTGGCAATTTGGTGGTTAAAATGAACTTTTATCTTTTTCCACCCCCTCTTGAAGAAGCCAGCGGACCATGTGTCTTTGTCAAATCCAGCTCCCCTTCTGGTTTCTCCAGAGGTACATCTAACTCCTGCGGTGCCTTCTTTACCAGCCACTGTGCCAGCCTGGCCAAGTGAACCTCCATCTTTTGGACCAACAGGTTAGATAAGAATTTAAAAAATCCAGTGAACCATCTAACACAAGCCTTCTAAGTCAGACACTTCACATGCTTGATTGAGAGCTTGACCTCATAATAGGGTTAGATGTGTGGAGCTTTGCAGAGCTTTTTGTGATCCTCTGCTTTGCTCTGCTTCCAATGTGGGAGGGCCCCATCCGTTTGGTATTCATTTGAGATATATGCCCTCAACTTCCTAGGAGGAAGACGTTTGAGCTGGTTATCTCCACTGGTTGCTTCGGTTGCTCTGGTTGCTCAGCACTGACACCACAGTTTTCATTCCCCATAGACGAGCTCTGTTACCCCCATTAAATCCTTTGCCAGGCTCTGTGTACATGTTTGTAAGAGATTACTATCAGATGACATTGATGCGTAGCTTGTTACCTGGGCGCATTTTCTCTTGTGTGTCCAAGTGGTCCTTGGTTAATATAAAGAGTTTCCTTATATTACTTAAGTACACCTCTTTTTAAGAGCTATATCATTTGTACAGCAACCTTTAATTTTTAGCTTAATGTAAACTTATGTTTGTAGAAAATTATTTTTACCTTTTTATAATTTTTGATTTCTTTTCCTTCCTTTTGTAGGTGTCCCTGCTCAAATCCCTGTTTTATCAGTGACACAGACTCTGACCACTGGACCTGATTCTGCTGTGTCCCAAGCTCATTTAACACCCTCTCCAGTTCCTGTGTCAATACAGGCAGTTAACCAGCCCTTGATGCCTTTGCCTCAGACACTGAGCCTTTACCAAGACCCACTCTACCCTGGGTTTCCTTATAATGAAAAGGGAGATCGAGCCATTGCCCCACCTTATTCACTGTGTCACACCGGGGAGGACCTACCTAAAGGTGAGATTCTTCTCCCAGTTCAGACTGATTTTATTTATCAAGTACTGATACAGGTTCAATGAAAGATGTAAGTGGAGGTCAGTGGTCATGTGGACAAGTTAGCCAAAGAACTTACTTGGGAAGGACAGCAGAAGTTTGGCTCTTAGTTACTCACTTTCTGTTTCAGCTTGTGTTTGATTGGATTTTGGTTTTTGTATGTTTAGTAGCTGCACCCTGACCCTCCCCACCCCCCGTCCTTTTTTAAAAAACCACCTACAAACATTTTGAATGAAATCTTAATAATGTTAACCAGATAACTAAACATTTACTGACTTTTTTCATCACTACTCATTACTTCATGAAAAAATTGCAGGGAATAATATATAATAGCTGTCTTTATAGTATTACATGCAACAATATATATTTTTTTATTAAAAAGAATTTTTAAAATTTGCCTGTCCTCTTTCTTTAAAGGAATTTTAGTTGCAAGATTTCCTAACTGTAGAAAAAGTAATGCAGTGACTGTATGCTCTTTACCTGGGTTTTTGTGGATAATTTTATTTAGTGTCTTGATGTTTGAGTCTATGGGTAACTGGCTAATGTCAAGTGAATACCTTAGCTGATATTCTATTAATCTTATATTAATAATGAGTTAGGTTTATGTTGATTTTACCCTTAACCCCCAACATTTTTATTTCATAATATTTAAAATCCCGTAGAGAAGTTGAAAAAGAAATACAGTGAACACCCGAGTTTCCTTCACACAGATTTAATTTAAATCAGAGAAAAATCTTAATTTAAGGTATTTTGGGACTTAGATGTTACATATATAAAGTATATTGAACCTGGAATTACCCTATAGAAACGGAGCCTGGTGTTCGTTATATTACAGTTTTTACCTATGTTTTACATACATTACAGGCTAGAGAAAACAATTCCAGTAGACAAAATTGTCTTTAGAACTATACATTGTTTAAGAATAATGGAAAAAAGCTTTTAAATGTATAATTATAATTATTACGTTATTTACTTTCAGATAAGAACATTCTTCGATTCTTCTTTAATCTTGGTGTAAAGGTATTTACATTTTATCATTTTAAAGTTATTTTTAAGTTAACAGTTTTAAATTCTTACTGTTTATCTTATCAGCAAATAACCTAAGGTTTATTAATCTCATTTTTTAAGAACTAGCATTTTCAGTACTGTGTAGTATGTTTCTTTTTGGTAGTGGTTGAGGCTCCAGTTTTTGCTTGCTTTTCTTTTTAATGGGCAGTGATTTAACCCTTTGGGTATATTCAGGAGATGGCCCTGTTCTTGGGTGGCCTAGTGGAAATGCCCTCACTGAGGGATTAATTGGGTTTGAAGTTCTGCTCCATCACTTTTTAGCTGGATAGCCCTGGACAAGTAATTTAATGTATCTGAGCCTAGCCTTTTCCATTTATAAAGTGGGAATAGCATTCTTCTACCTGCCTCAGCTGTTGAAAGGATCAAAGGAAATACCATGTGAAAGTACTCCTATGGAGGGTAGGGTGTTCACTAGCAGAGCAGAGGTATCCTTTGGGAAGTGGTCAAAGAATAGCTTGTCTGAGAAAGAGAGGCTGGAGAACTCTATGTCCATGTCAGTGCTATGTTGTCTCCAGTTTTGGATTGGTTTCTGTGGGTCCTAGACTGTTAAAATATGAAATGAAGTGCCCTACTATAGCCTATTGACTAGTTCATGAAAGGAGACTTGGTTAATTTCACCATCTACTACATTTCTTTGCCTAATTTTATTTAGTTAATGTTTGTTTTAGCTAAATTAGCCATTTATCTGGTAAATTTTGTGTGTGTGTGTTTTGGTCTTTTGCTGATCCTTTGTAGGGAAAGGATTTGATGTTATTCATTTTCAGTATTACCCTTCTCTGATTAGGAGACTAACTTTTATTTTTCTGGAGTGCTCTAGGGTCTCCTAGAAATGTGGAGCCCTAACATCAAGGGTCATCTGCTCCTGTACCAGCATTTTTCTGGTAGAACAGGTCCAGACCAGTTACCTAGTTGCATGGGGTCACTCAATGAGCTAGTGATAGAGCCCAAACACAAATGCAGGTTGAGCTAAACAGCTAGTGATTGAGATACTCGAAGCTAGAGGCTCAAGTGCTTACTGGTGGTTGTTTTTGAGATCTGTATCACCCATAATTATTTATGTGCAGTTATATCCAACGGATGGAATTAATAGTCACGATAGTCTGTGGGTAGGTTCATTATATTGTTGTCTGTCAACATTGATACAGGACTTTGAGTTGGTTTCAGGATAGGACAAGGAATGGAGTTTTAGAGCAGTGACTTGATTTTGTAATTCCTTTCCATGTTGAGTCTCACAGTGATGTAGTACTTGGACTACAGATTATTTGGTCTTTGTAGGCATAAGAAACTTGAGTCCACTCTAAATTTCTTTTTTTTAACCCCCCTTTTGTTTATCTTTTTAACTTTTTTTTTTTGGTCTCTTTTAGGCATATAGTTGTCCTATGTGGGCCCCACATTCTTACCTGTATCCTCTGCACCAGGCCTACCTAGCAGCCTGCAGGATGTACCCAAAGGTCCCTGTCCCTGTGTATCCTCAAAATCCTTGGTTCCAAGAAGCTCCTCCTGCTCAGAATGAAAGTGATTGTACCTGTGCTGATGCACACTTTTCTATGCAGACTGAGCCCAGTGTTAATGGTCAAATGTCACAGGGAGAGATTGGACCACCACCATTTTCTTCACCTCTGGTTATCCCTGCATCTCAGGTGTCTGAAAATCATGGACAGTTGTCTTACCAGGCTGATCTTGAATCTGAAACCTCTGGGCATCTTCTTCATGCTGAATATGAAGAGTCACTAAGTGGCAAGAATATATTCCCACAACCATCCTTTGGCCCTAATCCATTCTTAGGCCCAGTTCCCATTGCACCTCCTTTCTTTCCTCATGTTTGGTATGGGTACCCTTTTCAGGGATTCATAGAAAGTCCAGTAATGAGGCAGAATATTGTTCTGCCTTCTGATGAGAAAGAATTGGATCTACCCCTGGAAAATCTGGATCTGTCTAAACAAAGTGGTTCAGCTTCAGCAGATGAGTTTCAGGAGGCCAGATGTGAAGACACACAACATTCTCTCCCTGAAGCAGATGTGAGTGAGTGTGAAGGCCAGGCAGAGCAGTCGTCCCAGACACCTAAGGCAGATCTGGCTTTGGCTTCCATCCCTCCAGTAGCAGAGGGAAAGGCTCATCTTCCCACTCAGAATCTAAACAGAGAGAGAGAAACTGTGCCTGTTGAACCTGAACCTAAAAGGACCATTCCAAGCCTGAAAGAAAAACCAGAAAAAGTGAAAGAGCCTAAGACTGCTGCTGATGTGGTCAGTGGGGCCAACTCTGTGGATAGCAGACTGCAGAGACCAAAAGAAGAGAGTTCAGAAGATGAGAACGAAGTATCTAGTATTCTGAGAAGTGGTAGATGTAAGCAGTTCTATAATCAGACATATGGAGGCAGGAAGTACAAAAGCGATTGGGGCTATTCTGGTAGGGGAGGATATCAACACGCAAGAGGTGAGGAGTCCTGGAAAGGGCAGCCAAGCAGAAGCCGGGATGAAGGTTATCAGTACCATCGGAATGGCAGAGGACGGCCCTATAGGGGGGATAGGAGGAGGTCAGGGATGGGAGATGGCCATCGGGGACAACACACTTGATGGCTGTCGCTGCAGTATGTTAGAGCAGAAACCTTTTCTTAGGTGGAATGTTTCTAAAGGCTTTAAAAATACATTAAAATAAAAACCCAAATTGGAACTATCTCCTCCCCACCCCTTTTACCCTCACTTCTATCCTGGACAAGAAATTTTGGACATGTGTTCAGGGGGGCTGGTGAATTCCTGGCATTGCCATTTTTCTTTGTTCAAAATCTGTTTATTTATCAGGTGACTGCCCCCATAAAAAGTAGAAAATAAGTTTGTTAAAGTATTTTTTATAAACAGCTTAATATAAAACATAGATTTAGTGTTTGTTTTTTTTCTTATATAAGTTTAATTTCAAATGTTGGAAATGTGTGCTTTATAGTGTTTACTGAAGTGACAAGAAAATATACCATTTGACATGATAGATTCCAAAACATAACATTGCACCAAATAGAAATGTATATTTTATTATGCAATGCCTTAGTCATAAACTGGGCTCAAACAGTTCTTAGGCTAAACACTGTTGTCTTTTGAAACGCTTCCAACCCAAAGGCCTTTCATCTCAGTATCTGTCAAACTTGAATAATAACTTCTTTTTAATATTACACTTAAGGCAGCCTATTAACCTGTGTCTTAGAAATGTTGTATATAGTTCTTTTAATAATAGGATATATTTTTGAATTTTGGTGAGTATTTGCTGAACTTGTGATTGCATACAAGAACATATGTTTAAGAAATAATAAGAAATCTAATGAAATGGCTGTTTCCACCAAGAATTCTTAGCACTGGTGTAAATATGGTGCCTACTCGAAAGAAATGTAGATGCTATGCATTTTGAAAATAATCTGCATCTGTTAAAACTGCAGAAGTTTTTTAATGCCACTTTAACACTAATGCACTGACAGATTTAAATATTTTGAGAGACAAAATGTTAAATTTTTTTAGCTTGACAGGTTTCTATAGAGTTCCTGTGTTTTGTTTTTCTCTTTGCACCATTGGCTGTGTGCATCACTTTACATTTGCATGTTTGATTTTTCACAGCTGGAACTAGTGTACAGAAAAGGATGATTGTGACTTCTAGTTCTTTTCTTGAGGATGCTGCTAGAAAGTGATTTTGCTTTGCATTTTATAGCTTGTTACCCTTGGGTAACATGCGTCTGATCCTGTTTCCTTCCCGTCTTCGCAGTATTTCACTAGAAGTTCCCTTTGCATGTTGCACTCTGTCCTCATTTGGAGATTCGACTCTGAATTAACACAGTATTCATTTATCTGTGTTACACTGTATAATAACTGTAGTATTTTTCATTTGTACATACTAATGTGAAAATCTACCCTTTTTTATGTTCTCTATCAGGAAGTTTGAGTGCTATGCAAATAAAGTAGGAATTTCTCTTTGCATGTCATGTATAATATACTTAGCCAAAAATGGGTTTTTAAAAAAAGCAAATACAGTTCACTTGAATTTGACAAACTGAAACATGAGTTTTCTGGGTTCTCTGATAACTTACAGGAATGTTTGGGTTGCCAGCTAGGCTCTGAATCTCCACTGTACTGTAATAATGGTTATTTTACCTCTGTGTTTTAATTACCTAATGTCTGTGTAACTGCTGATTTGAATAGTGATTAGCATTTAAATGTTTTGTAACATAGGATTTTAGAGAGCACTTTGAAAGATATTATTTTATGATGGTGCTAAGTAAAAACTTTAAAGACTGAGATGGTTGTGTGGAAAAAATATCTTGAGAGAACCTGTTGAATTTCTGTTGTCAACCTTCTAAGCTCTAACAACTGGGTAAGATAACTGCCTAAGCCATTTTCTTCTTAGTTAACATCAGTAGTTGTTATGGAATGAGATTAGTGGGTCCTTCACTCTCAGCTCATACTTTTTTATGTAAGATTAGCTTACTTGATAATTTTTTATGAAAATCACCGTTAGATATTATGACCAGATTTAAAAGTTAAATGTAAATTTAAACTCAGGAGTCCAAATGAAATAGCTCTTTCCAGTGTCTTTCATTTTATTGACTGGGATTTGATCTTTTCAGTTTCTTCTGGAAATGTTGAAAAATTGGATAGGAAAGAATACTGTTCATTTCTTCACTGTCACTCTGTCTTACCTCAGTTGAGTAACAGAATACTCTATAGTTCCTGAAGGAAATACTGATTTGCTTACTGTTTCCCATATTTACCTCCAGGACATGATGGAAACAGTGCTGAAAGTGAACTTTACAGATGGTACTTTATTCAGTGACCTCTGGAATAGAAGAACTCTGATTTTTGATAATTAGTTTTAAAATTATGAGTCTTTGCATGAAGGTCAGTTTTGCTTTTTTCTTTAGGTTTATACTAACTGTATTAGTTCAGGGGATTTTGCCTTATGCTGAGGTCAAACTAGGGCCAAGCAAGCTTTTGTCCTTCATTTTAACTGAGTCATATGGTATGTTGACATGAGATATGATGTTTCTATATAAGAAAAAAAATGCTTAGAAGTGAGAATCATTTGTATTTTGAGTTGGAAATGATTGAACTTTACTGTATTAGGATCATAAACATTTTAAAGAACAAATGTTTATAATGACCAAAGCCCACTTCTTTTGGCTTTTGCTAAACTTTATTTTTGTCCCTTTTAGTGTTGTGTATATTTCTCTTAAAGTTCATTTCCCCCAGATAAATCTTCAAGTCTTGCTCCATGGCTGCAGGATGCTAGTATCTGTGTAGTTCTCATCCTGTTTCCTGGTAACCCGTATGTTTGTTTTCATGCTGACCTGAGCTCAGACCCTGCCTTTATCTGGCCAGGAGTAGGTTTTCCCAAACCACAATGCACACATAGCTTAGCTGATGCAAACTCTATATATTCTTGCATTATGTTTCCTTTGTGACTCAAGGTTGAATTAAAATGCCTGTGAACTGCAAACTTGCTTATGATCGACTTGGTGCAATAAAAGTTCCTTTCTAACCATTTCTGGTTTAGAAAACATTCAGCCATTCTAGAAACTAGCAATATTTATTTATGTCTTTTATTTTACCTTCAGTTTTAGATGAGGGAACTGTAGTCTTTCACTTGTGGGTACTAAGCAAAGTCCATATTAGTGTAGCTGAAGAGAATGCATATTTGGCTACACTATTTCTGTTTACTATATTTTGCTTCTTATTTAATGTCTAAATGCTATTGTTCTTGTTTAAAACCTTAATAATGGTTTTAGTACTAGTGGCTCAGTTCCAGCATGTCAGTTTCAAAGAACTAAGGTTTTACTACTAGTGTCAGCCATTTACTCTCCCACTAATTGAGATTTTTTTCCCCCCTGAAATAAGTTTCAGAAAATCCTAGAAAAGGGGTGGGTGCATGTCTTAATGCTGGGAAACAGCAAGTTTGGGGTTGAATTTACTTGAATGGATTAAAATTGTATTGTTAAAGAGCTAGAAAAAATTTAAGTATGAAAAATGATAATAGCCTTACACTGAGTACAAATAATACTTTAAAAGCATGTGAAGATGTGATCATTTGTGATGTTACTTGTAAAAAATATATATAAATATCTTTTGAAGTGTTGAAAGGAAAATAGTACTTTATATTCTTTATCATATCACTTTTTGTAAGTGTTGAATATATTCCTGTTTATTTTTCTATGTTCTGTTTTGTAGCCTTAAGTGTTTCAAACATATCTGAATGTATCAGAGTAAATGCCCTACATGGTGTGATGCTGCATTATATGAAACTGTGTGCATATATTAAATTTTGTCTGTTGATTCTGCTTGTGATTCTTTGGTTCCAGGGTTAATAATAGCATATAAAGTTTAAGAGGAATTTAGTAAAATTCCAAATATATGGTTTCCTTGGTTTTTATCCAGTCAGAAGATAATTTATAAACTACGGGTAGGTACTGTTCTTTTCCCTACTTTATAACTAAATTGAGACAGGATAATTAAATTTGATTAAGATAATGCAACTAATAAGTGATAGAATTTGTATTTGAACCTAGCAGAGAGGTTTTAAAGCTAGTGCTCTCCCATTTTTTCAGCAATCATGAAATGGGAATAAAGTATCTAAGAGTAATTTATAGATTAAATGGCCCTTTTATTTTTTAAAGTTATTCAGTATTTCTGTTCTGAAGAAAGATCAAGCAAATAATTTGAAAGTTGTTTTCTTTTTTTAAATAAATGTAAACCCACTTCTTAAGGGTGTATTTTTTCATGAAATCAAATCAACTAAGAGTATGGGTAGTCAGTACTTGATTAATCTCCTTACTAATATGTACTGTGTCTTAGAATGGCTTCCTCAGAAGGCAGAGACTGAAGGTTTCATTCAAGTACAAGTTTGTTTGTTTTTTTAAATATATCTTTATTGATTTCAGAGAGAGGAAAGGAGAGGGAGAGAGAGAGATAGAAACATCTATGATGAGAGAGTCATTGTTCGAGCCCACAACCTGGGCATGTGCCCTGACTGGGAATTGAACCCGGATCGCCTGGATCCTAGGTCGATGCTCAACCGCTGAGCCATGCCTAGCCAGGCCAAGTACAAGTTTTTGATAGAAAGGTGATCTAGGAACGGCCAGCATCCTGGAAAGGATTAAAAAGTTAGTCATAGAGGCCAGTTTTTATGGATTGCTTGTGGTGGCCAGTAGAGTATCACAGAACCTTGTAGGATCAGGAGGAGAAAGGAAGAAAAGAGGAAGGAAGCATTTACTTGTTAGCTATGTGAGTGCCAGGGTCTATGGCCAGTAAGTCAACAAGATAAGACCAAGTGACCAGTGATCCTCAAGAAGTGTGCCTCAGCCAGGGTTTCCATAGGTTTTCTATAATTAGAAGGGGCTGCTTTTCACTTGGAATATTTTATATTTTCACTTAACTTTGACTTTTAGGTCCATGTCTAGGGAATAGTATGAGAATATATAAACTACAAAAGTAAGTAAATACAACTCTTCAGAGACACTATAAGAAACTCTTCCAAAAGTGAATCTTCCACTCAGAATAGTGAAGCTGCAGCCATTGGTAAGAATGTCCTATTAGGTTTTTTAAAATCTAGGAATTCATTAGAGCTTCAAAATCAACCATTTTAAAATACATACCAGTCTTGTGATTACGTTTTCTCACATTTACAAAAGTCTTATAAAGATTAAATATATAAATACAAAAAATGAACAGTGGGTTCATAAGGCCTCCTATGCCTTTCAATAGTCTAATGAAACTGAACTGATGTTATTGATTCCCATAAAAAATTGTGTAGTGAGCTAATTTTTTGACTAATTGCCTTCAGATGGAGTAGAAAACAAAAGTAATGCTATATACCTACTCAGGGAATATACCTGTTAGTGTGTAACTTGTTGCATGCTTTTTTTGTAAGTTACTTTCTAAATCAGGAGTTAGTAAAAACACACAAGCCCTCTAATTTTATAAGGTATGTTCACAAATTGGGCCAAAAATGGAGACTAGAGGCACAGGCAGGAAGCCACACTAAGGCTGTGCTCTAGGAGAAGGGATTATTGGATGACTGGTAGCCTCATGAGCTGAGAACTGCATACAGGGGAGACAGAGTTGGGCACAGGCAAGGTTGGGAGCTGGAACAAATTTACATTCAAGCCAGGAGCACCCCAGTAAAAAGAGCAATAATGGTTAATAGAATTTCCTATAAGACAAGCCTCTCCTGGCCTGGCTTAAAACATAATGCTCTACCACATTTGTTTAGGCTTGAGGTCCAGGAATCTGCAAACTAAGATGAAAAGTGGTTCCAAGCTGGAAGTACACTTGGGTCACCTAGAAGAAGCAAACTGAAAACTTTTGGATAGACCTCAGTCAAGGAAGCCAAGGTTATTTTAATTAACGTAAAACCAGTTTGACTTATAGTAGCTTAAACAAATAGGCATTTATTTCCCTTTTGTAAGATACCTGGAGGGAAGTGGCTATTGATTACATGTCAGGACTAGCATCCTTGTGGCATTCTTGGTGTTTGTGTCACTTTATGGGCATAACACATCCACAAGAATAAGTACTAGACACTTAAAAAAAGCCAAAAATGTTTTTATTGGTTTCAGAGAAAGAGGGAAAGGGAGAGACAGAAACATCGATGAGAGAGTCATTGACCTGCTGACTCCTGCATGCCCCCCACTGGGGGCCAAGCCTGCAACCCGGGCATGTGCCCTGATAAAATTGAACTATGACCTGGTTAATAGGTCTACGCTCAACCACTGAGCCACGCCCGCTGGGCTACCAGATATCTTTTAGGAAAGCAAGAGGGCTTCCAGAAACAGGCCCCTCACCCCCCCCAAGAGACTGCTACTTTCAATTCTGTGGCTAGGACTGGGTGAACATGGCCATGTCTAGCTGTGAGAGAGACTAGGAGTCTACGGAAGAGAATTGTCATAACTGTCTTCGCCCAATTATGAACTACTGTGTGAGACTGCACAGTGCCTACCCTATCAAGTTGGTAAGGAAGGAGGTGCTGGAAGTATGAGGTTGGGAGGGAAAGCCTCACTGAACATGAGCTCACAAACCAAAATTATACAAGAAAACAACCCAAGAGCAAGACATAGCAGACAAAATACACAGCAACGCAAGTGTTAAGTGGGCAGGCTCTAAAATGTTTCAAAAGATTAAGACAATGGAATAAAACCCTGCCGGGAGTGGCCCTAGGTTGGGCATGACCTAGGATCCAGGAGATTGCAGTTCGATTCCAGGTCAGGGCACATGCCTGGGTTGTGGGCTCGATCCCCAATTGGGGGTGTGCAGGAGGCAGCTGATCAATGACTCATCACTGATGTTTCTCCCACTCCCTTTCTGTCTCTGAAATCAATAAAGATATATTAAAAAAAACCATGACAATGGAATAAAAATTAAATTCCCCAAATACTATCTTGATCATTCTAGCTGCTTTTCTAGCTGGTTTTGCTTTCTTTTCAATCCCTACTCTGAGCATGTAAAAACCTCTAACTTGAATCTTGAAGGCATGGAAAGTCCACTACAATCTGCCTGTAGCATCCTTTCACTAACCTCAGTGCCTAAGCCGATTTCTGTCTATGATTTGACATGTGTTCTGCTTTACATGGATTATTTTATCATTTTTCATTATAGGTGGTATTTTTCCTGGGAGCTGCCTCCTTCAAGGAGCCCTTTCTGACTCTCCAACACAGCTATTTCTCATCTGAACCAATGAGTTCTCATGATACACCAGGCACTGGGTTAAATCTGACATACATGTATCTAAATGTTAACCAAGTAGTTATCCTGTCTCCTACTTTCTGTAAGTAGATTCAGTCCTTCAATACAGTAGGCAAACTACATGCTAGACACCAAGCTATACATTGAATTCTAAGCAAGAGAGATACAGGATTGGACTTCAAGATGCTAAAAACAAGTATTTCTAAACAGTTGATATGTACAAAATTCAAAAGATAATGGGTATATGTGTTTATATGTCATCTTTTCTGTTCTTTAATCAAGTTACTCTTCCCCAAAGCATTAGCTCCTTGAGTATCCTTTTATCCTTTAATATTTTGTGTATTTCCATATGAATGGTATATTCTACAAAACATTGCACCATGCTTTTTTAATTAGAGATTTCTTCCAATCAGGACATATTAAACAGTCTCATGCTTTTTAATAGCTAACATCTGCACTGCTGGTGTATCTGAGTCGGTAATACTGACTTTATAGAAAATTTTTTTTGTTAGCAACTGTAAGACCTTTTCTACTGCTATGTAAAATTTTAAGTAACATCTAAATCCATATTTTAAAGATTTCATCTACATAAAAAATATTACAATATATATTCTGTCATAAGCAATAAATAGAACTGTGCTCTTAATATATATTTTCTTTAGACAGAATACAGAATCAGTAAATAAAAATAGCTTTTGGGCTTATTTTATTCAATATATTTGAAATAATCATTCACAAATTTAACCTATCCTTAAAAATAGGCACTACTGCATATTTTAGTATAATCCCATTTATATACAATACAAACCCTTTACATATTCACACTTAGGTAGGTGCACAGAAAGTGTGAAAGAATATACATTAAATGCAAACACTGGTAACCTTTGGGAAGGTAATGTGAAGGGAGATCATAACTTTATTCCATAGATTTCTGTATTTTTGAAATTTTCACAACAAACACATATTTATAGGTTACATTAATTTTTAAAAGGTCTAATGGGGCCCAGTTATATTTTCTGTCCAATTTGCGTATCAATCAAAGCAGCTCTAAAAGTCTGTTCAATAATTTCTATTTCCCCTCTATTTTGCTTGCCCCATTAATTTATTTAGTAAACTCTTTGTAGCATGTTCCAGTTCACTGCATTAGAAGTATAACTGAAAGTGGTTTCACACTGCAGGATCCCAGTGCTCAAACTGAAGAACTTGGACTTGGATTTAGAACTCTTGCTTTACACTATCCAAAACTTAAAAAAAAAAAGTGAAGATTTAATGTTCTCTGTGTCCAAACTTAGAAATGAGTGTATCTGGTACCAAGGGATACTTTGTATTGCTATCTGGGGACTTGTTTGCATTAATGTTGCCTTTAGGTAAAACAGTCCTTGGCTGCCCATCAGAAATCTGGAAATTTGAAAATACATAAATGCTTAGGCTCCAACTCTAAAGATTTTGAGCCTATACTTTCAAGGGAAGCAAGTGTTCTTTACAATACTTTTTCCTAAATCATGATCAGTGATTATATAAACGTATGTTTAAAGAAACCATTGCCTTGAGAGTAATTATAGAATATAGAATCTTATGGAGTGCTAAAACAGAGTACATCAAAGTAAAGTTAGGGTGTTTCCTTGGTGGGGATTGGGAGTATTGAAATGACTTTTTATAAAAATATTCAAAACCACCAAAAATTATAAACAATGGTTGTTAGTAACAGCCATTTTCTGACAGTGGTGTTTTGTAGATATCTTCCTTTGAAAGTCTAAACACACTGATAATATAGTGCAAAGACTGAAAACAAATAACAAATATAATCCTAATGTTTATTTACCAAAATTCATCAGTGGAGTCTTCAGCTGGCTTTTAAAATAAGGGCAGTTCATTATATTGGTATACTTGGCAAACCATGTAAGTACAGAAACCTTTTTCAAGACTTTTAAAAGGGGGCAAAACTGGTCAGCATTTGGTATATGAATATAATACATGTATTGAAAATCTTCCCACACATCATGAAAATTTGGAGGTAATTAGTATAGCTTGAGATGTGATGATTTTAGAATGTTACGCACAAAAAGGACCTCAACAAGAACAGAAAAGTGGCATTTTTTTGTGTTCAGACTACAATTTACAACACAACTGGCTTATGTTACATTAAGTAAATTATACTTCAGGCTCTAGAGTATGTGGGGCATGACAAAAATCCCAGTAAATGTGTTTCTTTTAATAAATGGCTTATCAATATTTTCAGATTCAGTCTAATCATCCAAGAAAAAGTAGTTTCCACTCTTCTTTTGTTCTACATCCTAAAAAATAAAATAGAGAAGCAACAAAAATCAACACTTTTCCTACATGTAGTGTAGACTTTCACTCAGTGTTAGTGGTGTTTACAACTGTGTACAACCCCCTCTGCACTCACATCTGCTTCTGGATATTCCTGGGTCCACTACGTAAAGGCAAGATTGCTACCTCTGCTCCCCAGCTCTACTACAGAAAATGTCCCTTGATTCACGTCAAGCAAAGCCCCTTTACATAAAATGCCTTACTTACACTCATAAAATGTTGCTATATAAAATATTGTTTCCAGGAAAAGCATTAAATTCCATTTTCATCATGTTAACTTTAAGCTCCTGGTACAATAGGTCCATATTGTCAGATTGAGAACTACCTGTTACACAAAACATACAAAAAATTTCCCCAGTATGTTTACTGACTGTCCAGTAATGATCCATCTACCTATTTGCCTAACTGCTCCGTTAATAGGGTTAAGGTATGCCTGAGATGAGGGGGCAGAAAGAACTGAACCATAAGGTTCTGCAAAAAGAAACAAAAACCCCCCTACAATACAAAGTGTTCATTCAATAAAAAAGAAAAAACCCCAAACAAAACAAAAAAATATATAAAAGAACAAAAAAGTTAATACATAAGTTCATAATACAGAAGAAATTCTTAGGACAATTAAGCTTTGTATAATAAGTGTTCTAGAATTTAGACCCTCTTTTCTGCTTAATGTTTTCCCAAACTGAAAAAACTCTTCATTTTTAAGTTAGTATTTGTCATTTCATTCTCCTGGCCAGTGAGTAACAAGTCATTATAAACAAAATACACTGAAGGCTAAAGGCTACATGACCTATATGATGACCTCTTCTCTGCCTTCCAAGAACTCATGGTTTAGTTGCAAAACTAGCATAGTACAAAACAAAATGGAGTGAGGGAGTGAATGCTACAGGTATGGTATATATAACATACTTCTAAACGTTCTAAAGTATTAAGTGTTATGGCCAGAGGACCATGAAATGTAAGCAGCACTGCAGGGGATATAAAAACAAATGGTGTTTTAGAGTTCATTCACTTTTTTTTGAGAGACCAAGACATTATTGCCTTCTAAAAACAAACAATATTTCACAGACTACATCAAGTGCAGGGCGCACAATTATTTTAGGTATCACAAAGAAAGAACAACTGCCAATTAAACTGTCAAAATATTTTTCCACTGTTTAGAATTTTATACTCATTGGAGCTTGTTTAGATGCTTAAATTATACATTTTAATTATGTTGCTCTTGTGCATGCACAAAAAGAAAAATACATAAACTGATTAAGGTATTCTTAGAAACCTGTTTCAATGGCGAATTAGTGTAATCTTTCTGAAGGCATTTTAAATGACAACACAGGTGGTATGACGGCACAACTCAGAGACGACATGACAGCTCTGTCAGAGTTCAGGCAGCAGCGGCAGTGACATCACAACTGCCGCCTGTAAGACGTAAGCATGCCATCAGGTATTAAAATGTGCGCCTAATACAGACTTTAATGAAGCAGTCTCCCAACTGAAACACGCCTGTCAGTGATTTACATGGAAGTTAGCCGTGATTTAAGACAGCCCTTCTACATACCTTAATGGAATTGAGTTTGTTTATTCGTGGCCTGTAGTTGTTTGGGTCTCTTCTGAATGTAATTTCAAGCTGAGATAAAAACTTGTTCATGCCAGCCAAAAGGGTTTGAGGGCTAGAAAAAAATAAGATCAACTGTGATTAAATTTTACTCCCTAAATTTAACTACTTTTTGGGATAAAGAGAATAAAGAATCACTGTTCTTTCTAATTCCCCAATCTTAAGTCACCTGGATAGAAGTATAACCATAGCATATTAAAAACTATGTTCAGAAATATCTTTGTTTGGCTATAATATTTTTGTGGAAAACAAACACAGTTTAACGTGTGTGTGATCTGTAAAAAGAAACATTTAAGTACTACTTTAGAAAAACAAAAGATCATTAATTAGAATTAGGAAATTACAGAATTTAAAATATGACACTTTTAGGTGAGAAGAGTATTTCACAGAAAAGGTAATATTTATATTAGAAATTAGGCAATGGAGGGAATATGTGCAACATAATGGTTTTTAGTGAGAGGAACTTTAAACTTCTATGCTTTTTCATTTCTATCACATTAAATCACATCATACATGCGGAACATTTTAAAGCATTTCATAAATACAAAGAGAGGATCATTATTTGAGTAAATAACTTTATGTGGCCTAAGAAATTTCCCTAACTCTCAAATATGTGATTTTTAGTAACTGATGTACAAATTTACAATGAAAATAAAGGAATCCTGGGAAGTTCAGTAAAGTACTTGTATTTCTTGGATAAATTATTAAAATAGCAACTCCATTCCTTTCTAACACCAGAAAGCACTATGTTGGGATCACATGAAATTAATGTTTTTATAGGTAAAAAAAATTAAAAAATGGCTGAATATAGTAATTTCATATGGTTCAACCTAACACAAGGTTTTAGCACTGAAAGGATAAGAAATCTCTCTCAAACTGATTTGAATGTTAGGCTTCTCTACATTACAAATCCAATCAAACCAGTAAGCAAAAAATGATAGGAAAAAAGGGAAAACGGTATAAATCATTACATTTGGTGTTTACTGTCAGTTGGGCAATCATGTAACCTATGTGGATCTTATTTTATCTGTCATATATGACACGGTTTCCAAGGTTACTGCAAACCCCAAATCCCACGGTATTCTGGAAATCCAAATAATACAGATAAAAGTTAACATAAATGAAAAGGTGAGGGGCCCAGAACTCTATATACTTATCCCTCTGGGCCAGCTGTTCTGTACTAATAGCCTGAAAACTACTATTCTACTGGGTTCCATTCAGTATTCCATGTGAATAATCTTGGAGGTCATAGAATAATTTCTAGAATTTCTGGCTATCTCTTTCTTTCTCTAAAAAAAAATAGTATGAGTCCCTGGCCGGGTGGCTCAGTTGGTTGGAGCATCATCCCGTACACCAAAAAGGTTGCGGGTTTGATTCCCAGTTGGTGTGAGCATGGGAGGCAACCAATTGATGTTTCTTTCTCTCTCCTTTGCCCTCTTTCTAAAAATCAGTAAAAATATATTCTCTGGTGAGGATTAAAAAAAAAATTTAAATGGTATGAGTAATGTTTATAAACTTACTGGAAAAATTTAAATAACGAGTTTCTGATTGTTAGAAGTTATAATAAGGTTGACTCTTTTAGAAAGTAGTTTTACCTGTTTGCAACTGTGTTCTTAGATGGAACACCATCAAAAACGATGACCCGATCTGCTAGATAGGTGGCCATGATGAAGTCATGTTCCACAACAAAGGCTGTCTTCTTAGCATGGAGTATGAAACTAAAACACACGATTTCAAAATCTTTACAGTTTTATATCTTCAAATATTCAAATGCTATATTAAGCACAGTTGTATGCTAGTACACATAACCAAAAGTAATACTCTTATAAGCAGGTCATTACCGTTTGACAACTCGAGCTGCCATCAATCTTTGCTCAGAATCCAAATATGCAGATGGTTCATCAATTAAATAGACATCAGCAGGTTTGCCCAAACAAAGAGCTAAAGCTACTCGCTGCAGTTCACCACCAGATAATGTCTGCACCTATTTGGAGAAATTCAGCAAAACATTTAGAGACATCCAGTTTAAAATAATAAAATAACAAAAAAATTAGAGTACCTCTTGATCAATGATGTTTTCAATCTGCAGAGGCTTCATTACATCAGTCACAAATTGTGGATGAGTGTAAGCATCTCGTATCTTTTCATGTAGTAGCTGTCGAACACTTCCCTGTTGTTAATGGAAAAATACTGAAAGTTTATTTCAGTACAGTACTGTAATTATGAACTGTAACAAAGTTAGGTTCCAGAGCAAAAGTATATCAATTTGCCACCAACAGATATCAATATTGTTTATATGCTTATCTGTCATCTACGGCACATTTTTAAATTTTTAAATTAAAAACCCATCATGCCAAAAAAGTAAAACAATCATGAAATTTGAAAGTAGTAAATCATGAGTATTTCAGGGGAGAAGTCATTTGAGAACAGGAATAATTCTCAAGATCGACATGGGTATCAAGTAACCTTACTTAATCAGTAGGATAACAAAAACTGATAGGGATGGGTCATACAATGCCCACTTCTTGATATTTCAGGAGAGGTCTGAGTTTGAGAACTTAAAAGGTAAGCTTATAGAAATTATCAATGATAAAATTTTTATTGTAAGCTAAGCCATCTCAAATAGACTTATGTAAGTGTTGAGGTACTGAGTATGGATACTATAGTCAAGAAGTTCATTACAACACCTGCAGAAACTAGAGATTAATTTCATGTTTTTAAGGTTCATCCATATTGTAACATGTATTATTATTTCTTTTTATGACCAAATTTTATGGATATACATGTTTATCCATTCATCAGTTGACAGACATATGAGCTGATTTCCACATTTTGGCTATTATGAATAATGCATCTGTGTGCAAATTTTTGTGTTGAGATAGTCTTCCTTTCTCTAGGAGTGGAAATGCTGGTTCACATGTAACTATATTTAATTGTCTGAGGAACTGCCAGGTAGTTTTTTAAAGTGGCTGCACATTTTACATTCCTACCAGCAATGTATGAGGTTCCGTATCTCCACATCTCACCAATACTTATTATTCTTTTTGATTTAAGTCATCCCAGTGAGTGTGAAATGGTTATTACAGTGTGGTTTAGATTTGCATTTCCCTAATGACTAACGATGCTGAGCATCTTTTAATGTGCTTACCGAACATTTGTGTATCTTCTTTGGAAAAATGTCTATTCAAATCTGTTGCCCATTTTTAAACTGAGTTGTAAGAGTTCTTTATATATTCTAAACATGAGTACCTTATTAGATACATGATTTGCAAATAGTTTATCCCATGGGTGGCCTTTTCACTTTCTTGATGGTGTTATTTGCAGCATAAAACACTTTAGGTTTTTAAAGGTTCATTTTGGGAAAAGATGCCTATCAGGTTTTAAAAGCATTTTCTTAGTAGTGGAAATAAATCAAGAACTATAGTTTTAATACCTTCTTTAGACACTTCTGATAATTTTGATATAGTAAAAGATTAAAGTTATAGGTATATGTATAAACTTTAATAACCAAATAACAGAACAACTCACAGTGGATTTGGGACTGATTTTCTGTGGCTTATAACTGACATTTAGAACTGGTACTTCTCCTGCAAAATAATGCAAATAAATAAGACACTGAAAACTGCCCAAACCTTTAAAGTTTACTAAGTGGAACAGAGTAGAAGGAATCAAGATTACAACAGTACCTCCTTCATCAGGTTTCAGTCTTCCAGCAAGCATTCTGATAAATGTCGTTTTACCAGTACCTGGCAACACAACATACAACAAATTGACCTGAAAGGTGCTTCACATTTAGAGTAAACTACCATGTACTACTGGGTTTTAATGGAGAAATTAGTTTTAAAGATACACATAGACACTACTGAATTCTGAAGATTATGCAGACAAATCCTTAAACTTTCATGATTCACCTCTCAAATATCATTCAACTGATTAGGAATATAAATTAGCTAAAGCTTATAATGATCATTTAAATAAGTGACAGGCCTATAAAGTATAAGACTTTGGCTACTTTTTAAAAGATTTTAGCTAAAATGTCACTGCACACAATTTATTAAGATAGTATTGTTATGATTGATACACCATCACTGTAAAGTCCATTTACATGAAATATTTGAGTTAATTGCAACCCAGTTCAAAATTCCTCCATTAACTAAAGGCTGATACATTGCAACAATCCTCATAAAAAGTTTTCTTCTACCGTTTTGTAAGCTGTAAGTATACAAATTTTTTTGTTTTTTTTTAAATCATGAACAATGTGGTATCATGAAAGCAATACCAGATATTTGGTACTTAGATTCATCTCATAATTATATTTATGATGGCAACCTAATATTTAAAAATGCTGGTAATATATCTATTTACAAAGGTAGACTAGTTTGAATTTGAAATAATTTTCAAAAGAAAGAGTGCAAGGAAATTTAAAACTTGATTGCTTCTGAATTACCAATATTCCTTCATTCCTAGTCAGTATCCTGTGCCCATCAATTTATACATAGAAAAACCAGATTTTAAAAAACCCTTATTTTTACTAGTTATGAAACAAAATAAGAAATATGAACTTAACTAAATGACAGATTAAATCATACAATGTCACAAAATGTGAACTACACTGAGAAATGTATGGCTTCAATCCAACTCCCAGACCTATAAGTGAGTCCAAGTTTTTCATGGAGTAGTTAAAACTAAGTTACTAGGTAAACAAAGCAGATGTTCTAATATCACAAAATTAGAAAAACTTACCATTTTCCCCCAACATCACCATGATTTCGGAATCTGTAAACTCTCCAGCTACAATGGCCAGTTCAAACTCGCCCATCTTTTTCCTCATTCCGGGATATTTATACATACACATTTTTTTAACTTCTTCTTCATTAGCTGTCTCAGCTACTTTAAAAACAAGTGACGCATCTCTGAATCTCAAATTTTCTGTTGGAACGTAGCCATCCAAAAAAATGTTTATGCCTGTTGAGAAGTCATTATTAATAGATTAGTAAAGATCAATTAAAGACTAAACTTTTTCTATAGCAAGAAATTATTATTATATAATAGCTTTCCAACCCCAGGCACTCTTGGGAGCATTGCAAGCATAGACTTTAAATTTCTGTAGGTTGATGATAACATGCAGTGACAACATGTTGTTTTATGTATCTAATGAAAGTTTAAATAATTCATGCATATATATGTGCCTATGTATACACAAACATACAAAGCACATCCTTTAATTACGATGTGATTTTTAAGATTTTTTTCCTCATCAGGCTTAATGCAAAAGCATATGAAGCCATTTCTACTAGTTTTTATGTCAAAAATTGCAATTTTTCTCTAAAAATGACTAGTAAAAATGGGATATTTTCATAAGTTGACATAAAATGATATAAAATTATTTGGGAAATAAATTTTTTAAATAAACAATTTAAATTACAAGTACTCATTTTCACATGAGCTATAATAATACATTCAAGTTACTATTTACTGCATTTTTTCCCTACCTATTTTTGCAGGTTTGTAAGAAATTTATAATGAATTTCATTTGACATTTTTTGGCTTCATTATACAAAGTTAAACACCATTATCTAAAAGGTTTTAAAAACTGAAAATAAACTAACATACTAAAGGAAAGCAGAAAGATTAAGTGGTTTGTTATTTGAATTGTTTTAACAGATAAGGCGCATTAAAAGCCTTACCAGGAATTATTTCTTCAATGGCATTTATAACTAGAATTATGAAGAGTGATTGCCAGGCATCCACATCATTATCAACAGGACTCTAGAACTGTAACTACTATATGCCATAGAGTAGGTACTCAATAAATACTGGCTAATTGAAACAAATAAGACATAAATGTTTTTGATATCATCTCTTTAAGACTACTAGCTGAGCAATCTCACAAATTTTCCCTTAAATTATGCATCTATTTTCTTCAAAGAAGAAGAAGTGATAACAAATCCTTCCCCACATCTTAAACTAAAATATTTATGTATTTTTAATAAATTAAAAAGCTACTGCTGCCTTTTTATGCAAAATGTATAATCCAACACATTGCTTTTTCCAAAAGTGTCTTAAGTACCTCAAAAACTATCACTTATAGATTATGGTATTTTTTCAAGATATGGACTAAGTAGTCCTTTTAGGTGTTCTAAATTCTCAGCTTAAGGCATAAGCCAAAGAGAAGAAATATAAAGTAAAATAAAAGGAAGCAGTGGAAGGAAATGGGAAAAAAATTAAAAGGAAAAGGCATACCAGGTGGAGAGTGCACTGATATTGTTTCAGGAGCCACTTAGTGGTAGGCTAGTTTTTACTTTTGTCTAACTTGCTTAGGTAGGGAAGAGCATGGAAAAGAGAGGCCAGAGAGTCCCTCTTTCCTGAAAGTAGAAGGAATACATAAAAAATATACTTACTAAGCTATTTTACTAGACTTCTTCTAGTCACTTGCTAATCTGTAATATATACTTACTAAACTACCTTATGCTGAACTTTTAGGCAGCCCTAGCTCTACAAACTTAGAATAGATAACATACATTTAAAACAAGATAAGCACTAAATGAATTTTAGGAGTTTCACTATTGGTATTGGCCTGTCATAGATGAAGTTGAAGATGGTAAATAATACAATAATTCTACAGAAGCTAAAATATAAAAGAAACTTAATATAGCAAATAAATAGTAAAACTGATAGAGCATTTCTACCCACTCCAACAGGAAATTCTCCAAAAAGAAAGGTTTTGTATCACAACTAATGAATATAACCATATATATAATACATATTCTCTTGAGTGATTAAATTCCATGAGACCAGTTTTAGATAAATAATATTAGACCAACATATGTAACTACTTAGTATTGACAATGATACATTTTCTAAGCAGTAGAGCAAAAGGAATAGAGCACTGTGAAAACAGTTTTGCAAGTTACCTTCTCTTACACTAAAAGGCATAGTGACAACACCGTAAGCACTTGGTACGCCATATAAACAGCAGATGAAGTCTGAGAGATAATCTAATACACTTAGATCATGCTCCACCACAATGATATATCTGAAAATTAATACAGATTTAAAATGTAACAGAATATACATGATAAAATTAAAATTATATTTTATTATAATTGCCACATAACATTTTTTTAACCACAGTGTAAATTTCAGGAAAAGAGATATATTTTTCAAAAACCAAGTGTAAAGACCATATTAAACAAAAGCCATAAAATATTTCTTTAGGACTCTACCAATGTTCATATTTCAAACTGGTACCCTAAACTAAAAGAAAGAATTAACATGAAATTGTTTATGGATATAAGAAATGTGTTTTACTAATAAACATATTTTTAAATACACTTTACAAAGCACAAACAATTAATAGATTTAAATCAGATGTAACCTAAACTGTTTGATTATTAGGCTATTCACCTGGCTAGCTGTGGTCAGGGATGCAGAGAGGAGGATGTGACAGAAGCCTTAACCTGATCATTTTCATTGTAGCTGGGAAAGACAAATCTCATTTTCTTCAGGTCGCCTGACATGGCTCTCAGTTCCCAATGAAACAAGTAACATCCTTAGACTTTCTTTTAAGACCTTCCAAAACTTAAGCTACTGTTTTTATTTCATTTATATATAGGGCACACTGAAAAATGGATCTTTCATTATTTCCTGAACAATCCACTTTTCCATTTGTGTGTGTCTCAGGGGTACTCTATCTCCTGAAAGATCTCCTGCCTAAATCCTCACCTGTTGAAGTCCCCCCAATACCATCTCAAATCCTAACTTCTGTAGGGACACCTTTCCTAACAGGCAAATGAATTTTCTTTCCCTCATTCTTGAACCTTCATCACTGATCTAATACTTGGACTTTCTGAGTACCCCTACAACTTGCCCCAAACACCTTAAAGAGAGACTGCGGTCTGCATCTCGATGATCTTTACTCTTGTAGTATGTACAAAGTCTTGTAATATGTACCAAACATATTTAATAAAGTTGCTGAATGACAAGATGAGGAATTTGGACTTGTGCTAATTGGCAATGGGGAAAATGATAGGTTCTTAAGCAGTATTGTCCAGTAGAACTTTCCCTAATTATGGAAATGTTATCTCTCTATGTTGTCCCATATGGTAGCAAGTAAGTACATGGAATGTGCAACACTTAAAATGTAAATAGTTTGATTAAAGAAATGAATTTTTAACTTCTATTAAAATAAAAATAGCAAAATATGGCTAGAGGCTACAGTATAGTTTTAGAATAAAAGTGACATAAAAAAATATCGTTTCACAAGATTAATCTGGCAAGAATAACCACAGACCTTTTAAAAGGAAGCTATCATAGTAATCCGGGTGTCAGGTAGTAAAAGTAGGAATGAAAAAAAACACATGGGGCAAGTTTAATATAAAGAGGAAATAGTGAGCCAGTATTCATCCTGCCTTGTGTCTCTGTTGGCAATGTTTCATTATCTGGAATAATTCTCTACTTTTTACCAAAAAATCTTCAAGGCCCATATACTGCAGCATAGTATTATCTAGTGGCTTTTAATTTACTTTAAAAAGAAACAACAACAGAACAGGTCAAACCTCCTGCTTTCCCTACTTATGGAGTTTATGCAAAAGTTCAAAATGTAAAAAAATTTAGGAGGACCACTCTATTTTCTGAGGGTTTGGGAAGAAACAGAAATCTGTAGCATAATGAGAAATCTATGCTGTGAAAATTTATACCCTAAAATTAATTTTGGTTTACCTGTTGGTTTTTAATCTTACTGAAGGTGTTCTAAGATGACCTCTTAGAGGTCGAATGCTAGAGAAAGAATCTCTTGCATTATTTTTCCTTTCTCTAGTCCATCTTCTTTCTTGTTGTTTATCTAAGGATATGATCTCTCAAATCTTTGCAAAGCACTTAAAGATCAAATGTCTTGACATGTTTTAGAATTTCAGGATGCAGATGTATTTCTTATAACTTTTTATCAATTTATTACTGCAGAGAGATTATTTTATCCCTATACCAAAGAACTTGAACATTTGTGCAATTGTCTAACTCAACCATTTTCTTCACTTTGTTAATCTAATTTTTTACATGTTATCCTATTACAAGTAAGGTTACTGTCCTCTGATAATATAGGACTGTAGTGATTTGTCTCAGTATTTACAAACTGAGATACATGTCATCTGATTATAAATCACTATCCTCTTCATTCACCTTTTTATTATGGTTAGGCTATTACTTGATATTTTTAAAAAAAATTATGTGTGAAGGTAAATTATCTATGACTTATATTTCAGTATAAAAAAGGTGTATAAAAATATTTTATATAAAGGAGCTAGGGTTTAGAACTATTGATTTGACTGTTTGTGCATTTTCTTTACCAGACTCTGAAATCCTTGACCACTGGGACTACATCTTATATTCTTGCATTCCCTAAAGAGCCTATCATAATGTCCAGGCCAATGTACAAGGTAAAAATTACAGCTACTATTGGCCCAACTAAGATTGTTTTTTTATCCCTAATATTCTAAAGAGTCTACCTTGAAGATTACTATGAGGCTCAAACGAGATAATGGATTTAAAAACTCTGCAAACTGCAAAAGCATCCCATAACTACAAGGTGCTGTGATTACTTAACAGAGGTTGAGAGTTCTCTTAGGTTTGGTAAAACACTGAACAACTGGAATTATTCTGATTCTTATGTTCTAAATTTTGTGTGTGTCTGAGTGACATATCCATTTGAGGATCTGGTAAGAGCTAAGGTTCTGCTTCCCAGAAACCCATTCATATGTACCAGAATTTGCAGGCATTTCAGAGTATTTGTAGTTCTCTGGAAACAGGCATAGTGGTAAATGAATCTTGCGTTAAGAACCTATGTTCTAAATAGAGGAAGGTAAATTCAAGTGGTAGCTCCAAATAACCAAGACAGAAAACATACACACGTATATGATATTGATGGCCCTAGTGTTTAATCTTCAGAAATCTGTAAAACTCCCCAAACGAAATAACATAGGCATATGGCAAGTCTGTACCTACCTATCTGGATTTATGAGAGATCGGATGGTAATCGCGGCCTTTAAACGCTGCTTGACATCTAGGTAACTAGAAGGTTCATCAAACATGAAACTATGAAAAAAAAAAAAAGCAAACATAATTTGAAAGACAAGCATGACATAATTCTATCTTACATGTTATTTTAAAGCACTGTAATAGAGTTTATATTTGAATAACAAAAATCCCCTTATCCTAAAGAGGAGTCTACCCTGTAATGGTAAAAACTCCTGTATCTTGTTCAGAAGTAGAAGAAATGAAATTACGAAAAGCTGGACTGCATATTGAATATGGGGAGACAATCCCAGATTAGGCTACCTTACAAATTGTTACCTGCTTATGAAAGACATTCTGATATAGTCCAAAGTAATCCAGAGAGCTTTTCTCTTAAATAGCTAGTTAGCTGAATTAAAGCAAACAGTTTCTGGAATGGAGGGCAATGCATGGACTTACTTTGTGGAGAAGAGCTAGCCTACTTTAGATGCCAGAGCAGAAACATGGAAGAAGATGGGAGCAATAATTATCTGGGAGAAAAGGGGCCCTGGAAGGCAGGAAGCTTTTGCCCTTTTCACTCTCACATGGCATGCCATCCTGATTCAGAGTAACCTGAAAGACCTCACGTTCTACTTGAGGTATTTAAAAAACTTGCTGGCTTTGTTGGAGAGCTTAAGCCTTAAAAAACATTCTTCTTATGCACAAAGAGAGTTTAAATAATAAACAACCTACTTCACATTAAAAAGATGTGGACCCCATCAGTTGTAAAGTACTTATCTAAATAAATGCTTCTCCCCCTGCAGGAAGAATGGGGAGAAGGGGCAGGGGATGAGCAACTGCTTCAACTTCTTAACTCAAAATGAGAATCTTAGATACTACTTGTATTAATTTCTCTCAAAACCACAACTTCATTAGCAGTATAACAAATAAAGCTCTAAAGTAAGGATTGAGATCTATAAAAGGTGTAAGGTAACCTACATATCAGCTTTCTGTATGCAAACGACAGCACAAGCAAATCTCTGCAACTCTCCTCCTGAAAGATCTTCCACATTTCGTTCTTTTAGATGGGTTAGATCTACAAAGAACATAGATGCACTGTGTTTAATGTTATAAGTTTATTTCACCTCTGCTAAGCAAAATAAATATTGTAGGTCATTCTGGGTTTGAATATTTCAGTTGAAAATTGTGCAACATAAAAAGATGACAACTACCAGAGATTTTCCCATATATTTCAGTAATGCATATAAAGACTTATATTTTATGATTTAAGTTTAGGGCCTATTAAAATACTTACCAAGCTGCTGACATACAATTGCTTGTGTCTTTGTTTCATCCTTTCGGTCCAAAATAGACCCCACTGTCCCCTGTCATAATGTACCAAAAATAGTTATTACTGTTTTCCTCCAATATTAAAATTAAATTCAATATTAAAATTCCTTTAATGTTTCCTTTAATTTGATATACTTTTTATACCTCCGTTGATATCTGTAAAACATAAATTCAACTGACCTTTGCAGCCTTGGGAATCTGGTCTACATATTGAGGTTTGATAATAGCTTTTAGGTCATCTTCTAGAATCTTGGTAAAGTAATTTTGCAATTCAGATCCACGGAAGTAAGTCAAAATTTCTTGCCAATCAGGTGGATCCTAGAAATATACATATAATGACCTGATTTTAATAATACAATTGCAAAGAGGATGACTGTTATATAAAATACAACATGTGGCCAAATGGAATACTTTTGGCTTCTAACTTAATTTTAAGATTGAGGATTTAATTTCATATCAAGGCATACCAACTCATAACAGTTTAACGAAGCTCAGAATAATCACTTAAGTAGCATCAACAAATTTTAATTAAAAATGAAGGCGCTTCACCTATATATAGTTTCTCAGCATTAATTCCACAAATAATAATGAAAATAACTTTTAAAAAAGTCACACATACACTCTCCTTCAAAGTCTCACAAAACTGACCCCAAGATATTCATGTTTATAAGGTGGTAATACATACATCATACTTTCCAAGGTTTGGTTTTTGCTTTCCTGCTAAAATTTTTAAAGCAGTTGACTTTCCAATACCATTAGTTCCAACTAATCCCAAAACTTCACCTGGACGAGGGATAGGCAACCTGTCAAAAGTATACAATAATAATAAAATTTAGACTTAGGTAGAAAAAGCTACATAATATCAGAATGACATACTTTAATACACTTGCACTCCAAACACATCCATTAAGCTAAAAGATATATGCCAGATATTATTGGCTATTAGAAAAAAAACCCAGCCAAGATTAACTTAAACTGTTAATTGTTAGAAATGCATCTATGACAATATTACTCCAAGTTTTATTTATTGAACTTTTATTCAAAGTCCATTCTAAAGTAATAATTCTTTGCATATAAGGCTCAGTTTTAATGTATAATAAAAATGCTTTGGTAAAAAATATAATAGCAGGTGCAACCTCACACTGTTGAGTTTTTTTGCCTGCCATTTACTTACAAGGAGAGAAGTGCCACATGAACCAGAAATATTCCACTTCATTCTCCCTGCTGCAGGAGGCCCTTTAAAGCTGGCAGGTTGAGAAATACCTTTTTATTAGTTAAACCTAGACTTCCAGATTCAAATATTAGTGTTCAGCAGATTAAAAACCTCAAAGGACTCTGGTAATTTAACAATGTATGTACAAGTTCAGAGTAATATTCTCTGTAGATCATGAGATTAATAGATAAATAAAATCAAGGACAAGTTTCCTTAAAAGTCATTTTGGGAACTTAGGTATTATTAACAATAGTGATTCTCAAGCCCAGTTATATATTAGAATCATCTGGGAGCTTTTACAACTTACTGAGGTCCAGACTTTTCATCCTGAGATAGGATGTAATTCAACTGGGCTGACACCTGGGCATTAGTAGTTTTAAAAAAGATCGCCAGGTAATTATAATGTTAGCCAGAATAAAAGACTGAAATGTACAATATGATTCTGCATGTGTTACAATACTGTACTTCTCTTTAGTGCATGGATAATACAATTTCCCCCCAGTTTTGCATTTCTCTGAAAATTCCAAATGTATTTTACTTTTGACTGAAGTAAAGAGGAATGTTGACTTGAAAATATACCTGTGAAGTTTGAAGGCATTGGCACAATATCGATGTGTTGTTTCTTTTTCCAAGTTGCTTGGTAAATTGACAATTGATAAGGCGCCAAAGGGGCATTTCTGTTATTTAAAGTAAAGAATTAATTTTTTGTTAATTTTTAAAAGTATACACATGACTAAAATGGAGAGATTAATTTTTTATAAGCAATATTCTGAATGTGGAATTGTATAAAGATGTAAAATATTTTTTATTTCCTTTTCTTATTTACTTAAAAATTAAGTTTCTCAAAGGCAAGAATTGTACCAACTAATTTTGCATTACCCTTTAGTGACTGCCATAATCTTAGACATTTAATACTTATTGAAAAACTTTATAGAACTTGGAGGTTCTGTATTTTTTTACATTATTAGATAAGAGAAGGCTAAGAGGCAAGATAAAACATGGTTACTGACTACTATCCAACTGCATATTCGGCCTATGACAGATTCCTTCCCTCTACTTCCTTTTTCCTGTCTTTGTATGCATCCGTCTCTACCTTGTAAAGTCCTTTAAGGTCGTGGATTGTACCTTATTTGGTCTATTTATGTCCCAACAACAGCTAGCATAACATTTGAACAGGGCATGGATTAATGACTTTTTGCTGTAATTTTTAACCATCCCATATGAAAAAGATGCTTCATATTCCAACTGAGTAAATTCACATTAAAAAAAGGTTTATACATAGAAAAACGTATTTAAACAACAGATGAGTATCAATCAGGTAACTGTCTATGGAACAAGAATGGCAAGAACTGGAGGGTCATTTCAGAATGGTAATGTGGCTACAAAAATTTATCAGAAGTATACATAGCTTAAAAAAGGTATATCCCAAGAAGTATAACCTCACATTTGAGATCTGTTTACCAGAACTGTTCAGTGAGCTCAGAGACTAATTCAAAAGTCTCTGTATATAAAGATTTCAGTGAATTCCTATTTTATGTTACAAGAACATAGATAATTAAAAAATAACATTTTTTTTTCTAACAAAGTAATTACTACCCTCTAAGCAAAACTATTAGTTCTTTACGTGATATTTTTCTGCCAATCAGGTTAACTCATTTATAGAATGCTTTTTATTACATCAATGTACATAAAATGCTTATAGGCTGCAAGTAATTTATACTTCTCTAAATCTACAAGGAGAAAGATAGCCACACTGTTCATATATGAGGTGCATTAGAAGTGCCTTAGTTTTCAGGGGGTATATACTAACCCCACCTCCAAAGAGACTCATTACATTAGTATCTTTTCAACCACTGAAGTGCGTACCCCAAATTTTGGAACCTCACGTTTCTACAGCAGTGAAAATAAAAAATAAAGTTCTTTCTTCATAGAATTAAAAATATATTGTTCAAAATCAGATTTCCAGCACCCAGAACATTGGTATGTAAGAGACTTGCAAATATCTGCTGGAAGAAATGTTTCCTGCATATATTTTCCAAATAAGGGAAAATGCTTTCAGGTACAAAAATCTTTCCTGATACTTAACTAAGGATTCAGAAACCAATGCAAAGTACGCATAAGCCTTATTGGAATGAGTAACAGGGTGGTATCCATACTCTAGTAAAAGTCCTTTCTAAAATATACTATTTATGAATAAAAATACCTAAATTAAGAACTTCATGAACTGGCTCCTCATGAAATATCTTTCATGAATTTAAGTTGGAAATTCATCATTCTAAGTCAAAAGCCCTAATCAAACTATTCAATGCAACAAAAACTAATTGGGGTATTTTGAAAAATTACACTATTGAAATAAATTCAACAATAGAAAAATGTACAATACAGCAGAAAAACCACTTAAAGATTAGGTTAAATTGAATAATTTTGGCTATGTGCACTTCTATTTAAAAGGTGTAAATTTAAAATTAAATACAGACTTGAAAAAAAAGTAATATAACTCATATTTTTTGTATTCATATTTATAAAAAGTTCTGATGAAAACACTGCTGGAGAATGTTATAAAATGGTGAAAAAACATTAATTTTGGTTGGAAATGGCTTTATAAAATTGAGTATGGTGAGGATAACTTTTAAATAAAAATCTGGCTTAGTTAAAAAGCAGCAATATTAGGTTATTGATATAAGTACTAAATTTATATACTTCACTCATTGTTTTATATTTTGCCTCTTTAAAAACAATTATAATGTATTCAGAATGTTCAGATTTCATTTTCAGGTTACAAACTTGATCTGGTAAATAAAAATACCACTTACCTTAATACAAATCCCACAACCAATACAAAGAGTTTCAGAAATCCATGCTATTTTGCTCTGGGGTGTAACCTCAATGCATAATTTTCCTGGCAAAAGAAAAGATACTCTTAGGAGGCAAGAGGATGATGACTCTAAAATGTTTGTTTTGTTTAATTTACTACTGGGGAAGAAAATATGCTAGTAAAATTGTGGCTAATCCTAAAAGTTTTATTTTTAGGCTGACTGACCTAAATATTTAATTCACAAAATATGCTTTGGACATGGTAATGCATACCAGAGAAAAGAATGGAATATGTTAGCAAGATCAGTGAAGTTCTAAACAGGTAAGTAGTCACCTAATATACAGACAAAATTAAACTTAGCATACAAACAGGGATATTAACAACGGAATTTTTGAACAGTGTGGTAGACTATAATAGATGACATCTAAAGTCTCTTTTAAGATTCAAAAAGCTTAGTACATTTAATGTTACAATTACTTTAATATAGTTCTAAAGAGTACCAACAATTCACCAATTCTGAATTACTATAAATTTACTTAGTCTTGAAAATACAGCAAAACCTCATGAACAGTCATTCTTATTAAGCTCTTTAAAGTGAGATTATCAAATATAAACATAATGGCAGTCCTTTCTCTATTATAATTAAGGATTTTGTAGAACAGTAAGAATCTCAGTCATTTGAACTCTTGATTTTATATTCAATAAACTTTAAAAAATATTAATATTAATACATTATCTTATAATTAGAACTATGAAGCCAATTTAATCCTTTTAAAATCTCTTATCCTCAAGTGATCCACACTGAAGAGCTTACCCATTCGAACCACAGGGCAACTCTTTTTACACTCTTGTCGACACTTCTTAGGTTTACATTTGTCGTGGTTGACAATAGAAATTCTTGTTAATTTATCTGCCATAATTCTAGGAAGGAATATCCAGCTCTTCTGTTAAAGAAAAATTAACAAAATTAGGGCATAATCAATGCAATTAATTGAGAAATAAGTCAGGCATAAAAGTTAGATAGATGGACATAAATTATCACTATATTCAGATATGATTATTTGGAACTAGTAAAAAAACTAGTAAAAGTAATACAATAATTTAGTAAGGTTGAGAAAACAAAATTTACATATGAACCATTAATCAAAAAATTTATATAAAGAAAAAAGCACCATCTTCAATAGTCACAAAAAAAGAAATGACCTAGTAATCAACAAGACATACAAATGTGAGGCAACTTTTAAAATACGACTGAAAAACATTAAAAGACCCAACAAACAGCATGACATGGTGTCTCAGTTTTTACAACAGAAAATAGTTAACACTAGAGATTTAAGCCTTCTCCTTTACATTTAATCCAATCTCAAGGGGAGGAAAATTTAACCAAACTAATTTAGAGCTCTTATGCAAAAAGAAAAGTAGTAACAGCCTGGAAAACTGAAAAAGAGCACGGGGATGGGGAGACGTATATTTGGCAGATGGAAAAACATGACTCAGTAATTAACACTGATACCAGTGAATAAATACAGGCCAATGCATGAATACAGAATAGAAAGAACTGACATGACAACTAATACATATGATAAAGACGTTACTCCCTCCCTCAAACTAACCATTACTTCATGTCTTATCCATCTGGCTATAATGACACTACCAATGGAAATGGCAATTACTAAGGTTCTGACCATCATGTTGATAAAGCAGAAAAAGTAAAAACTGCATTTCTCTGGGAATTTGCAATATGGACAAGATAAATTTTACGGTAACAGCACTGAAAAGAAAAGGAAACCAAGTAAAACTAAGTATATATAGACTGTGCTCACTTTTAAAGCTGTTATTAAGTCTTAATATTTAACAGTGCCACCAATTATGTAGCTCAGGTCAAAGTGAACTTAAAATCTCTTACAACACTGGACTTAGTGATAGACTTAAATTGAACTTACTTTTCTTAGAATGGTTATTACAGTAAATAAGTCCAAAAAAATGCCTTAATACTCAAGTTTTTCCTAGTATCTAATGAAAGAACCTGAAGCCAAAAGCCTATTTACTGACAGACATTCTGTTGGGTTTTTCTACCATGACTGTGATCCTCATTCCTCTTTTTTTTGTTTAACAGACTGTTTCCCCCTGTAGACCTCTCAAGCGTTTCTCACATACCTCATTATCATTAGGCTTGGAGAGGGATAAAAGATTTTGCTCCTCAGAGCTATTCCCTATTATTATCTCCCCCTTCTCACTAAGAGTCAGCTTTTGCCTCTCAGATCATCCAACTTCTTATGTCATTTACTGACCATCAGATCACTCACTCCCACTCTGAGGATTTCAGACCTTGGCTAACTTTCACCCCCTTTTACAACTCCTGTCACAATTCTTGGTTCAATATGTTCATAGGATCTTCTATAAATAGCCTGTCCTCTCAGTTTATTAACCCCTCTCCTCCAATGTTCTTGTCTTTCATCCTACCTCAGCCACTCATTCCATTTCAAATCCTTGACCTTGTCATTACCAATGAACTGCAAACCTTCTATAGCCTCCATTACAAATAGCCTCCATTACAAATAACTTGTTCACCAACCACCACTCTTATCTTTTCAGTACACCCCTCTCATACACAATCCAATCCTTTGAATTCCCTCATTTCTCAGACCTCCTATCACTATCTCTTGGCTTGACCACATTTCCACTTTTCCTCAACCCTTTGTAGCTTCATTTCCCTCCATACCCAGCTAAAATTCCATTGTTGATCATTTATACCCTTAAGTACAATCCTGGTTCAATGCAACTCTTCACCTGCACACTAACAGCTGAAAATGGGTGAGAAAAAACAAAGCCATGCTGCCCAGTGTCACCTCAAGTGAACCCTTGTGCCAACCAGCAATCACATTATAACGGTTTCCAGAACTAAGTCCATCTGCACACCAAAAGACACCCACATTTGACCCAACAGTTCTCCTCCTATCTTTCACATCACGTATTCTTCCCACTGGCTTATTCCATCAGCATTCAAACACTATTATCTGACCTCACTTCCTTCACTGGTTTACATCTTCTTTCTTTTATAACAAGACTACTTGAAAGAGTTGTCTAGTCAGTTGTATCAAATTTCTATTTTCTCTGGAATCCATTCCAAGTTCTAATGAATATCATTCCATCAAAACAGCTTGTCACACCGTTACTCTAACAGCTTCCCAACGGATCTCTTTGCTTCTCTTACCTCCTTCTGTTCCAATCCTTGACAGTTCATTCTCAGTACAGGAGCCAGAATGACTCTCTTAATGTACCAATTCATGTCACTCCTCTAACTTGAAATCCTGTAATGGATTCCCTACTCACTGAATAAAAGTCAAAGTCCTTAAAATAACCAACGAGGCACTGATCAGCCTCTGTTAATATTCTGAGCTCATCTTCAACCACTCTAGCTGCTCATTTTGCCCATCACGTTGGTTCCTTGCTGTTCTTAGAACATGCCAGACATCTTCTTGCTTCATGCTCTTGGCATTTTCTCTTCCCTGTACCTGTAATGCTATTCCCCCTAGTGAGTTACATGGCTCACTCCTTAAAGTCTTTAATCTTTATTTCTCAGTGAGCCTTCCTTCTCTAGCTATACTACCCAAAAGTATACCCAACTGCCTTTCTGTCCCTTATCCCTGTTTTTTTCTTAGCTCTTTCTATTATATGACAAGTTTATATGTATTTCACATATATGTATATATGGTATATGTACACATTTATCGTGTGTATGTGTATATATATGTATTTATATATTCTCTCTATATATACACACAGATAATATTTTTCCCTTCCCAAGTAGAATGTACTCCATCATGAAGGGTAGGAATTTTTGTCCAGTTGTTCATCTCAGTGGCTAGACCAGTGTCTAGCACTGAAACTGAAGCATATGAATGAAGAAATAAATTTAAATATAGTAAACAATTTTCCAACAGGTTATAACAACTTCAGAAATCTTTCAAGTTACCAATATTTCACAGTGATGGTTATCCACTAAAGTATATACTGAAAAAAAAGGAGACTATATATTATGTAATACACAAAGTTATATTAATAGGTTCACTTTAACCCTTTAAAAACTGGTTCAGTTTTCATAGAGATTAGAAAAGGAAGAAATTAAATGACTTTTAAATTGCTCCAAAAAACTATCATCCTGGAAATGACGGCTCCCTAAAAACTGAAGGTTCTTTAGTTAGCTATTAAAATAAAACTGGACACCATACAAATTATCCAGTGAATAAGTGCAATGAATTCTCTAGGGGATGAATCTTTTATCATGAAATTTCTTAAATTATATCTGCTAAACTACTAAAATGTTTTTCACACCATTTAAAAAACCGAGTGACTAATGATTTTTATAGAAAAAGAAAACATTCCAGAGATAGTTAAGCTGATTTACATTTTTTTTTTTTTAATATATCCTTATTGATTTCAGAGAGAGGAAAGGAAAGGAAAAGAGATAGAAACATCAATGATGAGAGAGTCATTGATCGAGCCCACAACTCGGGCATGTGCCCTGACCGGGAATCGAACCCTGATCACCTGGATCCTAGGTCAACGCTCAACTGCTGAGCCACGCCCGGCCGGGCTGATATACATTTTTAAAAAAAGTGATAAATTACTTCTGGGAACAAACAATGACCATCACTGTCATTCTTCCAAGCTGGGAGGAACAAGGGAAGTGCGGCATATATGAAAAGCATTTGTAGTCTAAGACCAAAATTACTATAATACCATGTGAAAGCATTTAAAGATCAGTGTTAACAAATGACGCTTAAATATCACACGAAATACTCTAACCTATGATTATTGTAGATTATTAGTCTTGTAAAACGCACACGTTAGGAATGGTACACAACTGATTTCAGAATCTTAAACTGAAGACATTTAGAAGGGACACTGAATTAATATCGCTTTCTCCCACTCCCCCAGCAATGAAATGTTCTTCCTAAAAAAAAATTTTCATAGGGGAAAACAATGTCTTGAACGAAAATAAAAGAAATCCTTTTGGTTCGAATACAGGTGAAGAGCCCTTGGTTAACACTGACAGGTACCTGGTTATAGAATGACTATTCCCAGTGCAGTACATGGGAAAAATGTGCTGAGGACTGAAACACAAATGCCACTGTCATTAATGCCTAGTTAGCAGCCCTGTGGAAGATAAAAGGAAAATAAAACATTGTTTTGACAGTTCTCACTTTTATTGATTTAACCACACACACACAAAAAAACAGGCTTATGCAGTTTGTGGGATGTGGAAGGGCTTTGACCGTCGTGACTACAATGCACGAACCAATAAAGGGAAAATAAAGGCATATTTTGAGTCAAGACACCGCCCCTGATCTCAAGGAGTGTAAGACATAATCAAGGGGAAGAGGTAATAGCCACACCGAAGGGAAAAGTGCCGAATGCTATCAGAGCGCACCAAAAAAGCTCAAAGTGTTCAACTGGGATACTAGCTGCGATCACCCCAGTTACAGCCGGGTACACGTTGTTCTATGAGAAAAGCAGAGCGACGCCTGGCCACCGTTTCTGTCAAGGCTGGGGGAGTGGACGAGGAATATTCAACTTCATGGCGGCAAGATGCCGCGACTCATTACATAGTCACCAAACGGTGGAGGAAAAAGTCACGACTCCCCATAATCAAATACGCACATGTGGAAATATATACATTTGACTGTGCCAGGGGGAGAGTGGGGCAACGGCGGTGCTACAAATTCTGAGGGCGCCTTCTCTAGAAGGTTCAGCTCTAGGGTAGGAGAGGTGGTAAAGGGGGCCTGGAAGCGGCGGAGGTTGGATCATTGAGATGGCATCTAGGTCCCTCCTCGTAGCCTCTGGCGGGGGTGGTGGGCAACAGCGGCCGAGAACCAGATCAGCTGGAGCGGAAGCGCGACGCGCCATGCCCGCGCCGGCTGCCACGCGCCGGGGCTGTCCCCATCGCCGTCACCTGAGGCCTAATCAAAGGTTCTCGGAGAACGTCCCTACAATCTTTAAATCGTGGCAGATCGCAGCTAACGGCCAAACCCCTCCGAACTATGTACGTACCTGGAGAGAACGATCCCTGGCCGAGGGGAGCGCAGAGGCCAAGTCAGCTTCGGCTGTCACTTCTCAGCTAAACAACGTGTTCCTACGGCCTCCGGCCAAAATGGCGGTACCCAGCCGCCGCCTAGCGCATGCCTCAGGGACGTAGTGCGCGCACGCGACTGAGAGCGCCGGACCAGACGGCGAGAAGTGACGTCATTGTAATGCGACTCCGATTCTACGTGGGGAAGCTGGGTGATCCAGAGAAGCGAAGTGGGAGTGGCGCGGCGCTACCGCAGGGAATTCAAACACCGTGAGCTCCGGCACCCCGGGTCTGCGAGCTGTAAGTGCGTAAGCTTTTCCCGACGTGGAGAATGGTTCTACCGTAAGCACATGCGTTCTTTTCCCCGACCTCAACCTTTTTTTTTTTTCCCGCGCTCAATCTTCGCAGGGCCGGTGGGTCAGGAATGGAGCGTTAGGCATTTGCCCGTTTTAGCCGGTCCAGCACAGGTGTCAAGCAGGACCCGCAGAGACTGGTCCAGACACTGCTTGCGGTGGCTTTTCCTCTTTGGACTCCGTTCCTTCTGGACTGTGTGGCCAGGAACTCAGTCTTATCCGAGCTCCGTGTTTTATCCACTTGGTGGCGTCCATTACCAGATCCAGCAGCTGAATTCTGCTCTAGTAGAGAGATGGGCCTTTTTTTTTTTTTTTTTTTTTTTTTTACAATTTGACATTTTTGGACACAGGACGTTCAGCTTGTAACGATGGTCAGGGATTTAATTGTCTCATCTTAGACCTTACTTAACTTGCAGGTGGCAAGTACTTTAGTGTATGGTCAAACCTATTTATTCATCCATTTATTCATTCAGTAAAATTGCTAATTGAGCATTTAAGTTTTAGGCCTGGACGAATTTTACAGTCCAGTGGCTGCACTGCTATTTAGTGAGTATCTAAGCGCTGGTGTGGGGATTAGGGAACAACTGAGATCTAGTAGGTGTCAAGGAGATGGTTTAGGGAACTATTGGTCCAGGTTTATCATAGCATGTATAACGATGTTCAGTAGCTGTAACTTCGCATTTCCGAGGCAGTTTTTACATACTGTTCATTATCCAAAAAGTATTTTTTTCACGTTTGCATAGATTTAACAAGATTACAAAATATGTGAAAGATGAAGTAAACTCTTGGGTTAGAATAGGCCAGTTACTCAGACTTCGAAGCCATTTTTCTGACATTTATATTCTATGGTAAGAGCACATGTAAATGGAGCTTTTGAGAACTAGTAGGGAGATGTGATTTTTCTCTGCATCACTGAATGGGTTATTTAAAATGGAGACCAATGTTCACATATTTCTGGAATAAGAAATGTTTCAATCTAAGTTTTCTAGAGAAAACATGTCATTTGAATTAAGAATTTTTACTCAGACATATAGAACTTTATAGCATTATAGCATTATAGGTCAAGTCAACCTCCTTGACAGGGAAGGAAATAAAGCCCAGACCTGCCCAATGTCTACGGGTTGTTAAAGGAGGGACTGAGGCTAAAACCCTGATCCTGTGGCCTTTTGCTTGCTGTACTCTCTACTGCTTTGCACATAATATACTTTAGAAACAAAAACTGAATTCCTAAAATTTTAGAAATTACAGTGGTTGAGTTATATGAATTGCCTTTGAGCATTAGATGATTAATATCAAGGGTATATTAGTGATTCATTTTGCTATTAAATTTTTATGTGTACCTTTTGGAATAAGATGCTCAGGTTCTGGTATAACGTGGATATATATATTTTTTTCATAGAATATTTTTAAAATGACCACACCAAACAAGACACCTCCTGGTGCTGACCCTAAGCAGCTGGAAAGGACTGGAACGGTACGGGAAATTGGCTCACAAGCTGTTTGGTCACTCTCATCTTGCAAACCAGGTAAAACAACACAAGAAAAGCTGTTTGTAATAACTGTATATAGTTTCCTTGTGTTCTGGACTGTTTAATATTCTTTTTGTTTATATACTTTATTTTAATTCTAAAGTAAATTTGAGTTTTCGTCTGTTATGTGTCTCTTCCCAGTTGCTTTACTAGCATACACTTGAATCTAACTGCATAGGCCATGAAGGCTCTTCTTTGTTCTCCCCTGTCTCTGCTATGACTTAGTTCTTGGTTAGCATTCTTTTTGTTGGCTACTTCTCTATTTGGGATGAGTGGCTGATACATTTTTTGAGTGATTACATATCCCAAAATAACTTTATTTTACTCTTGGTTGGGATAGAAATCTTGAGTGTCGTCAGTCCTTTACTCTCAAAAATTTGTGGATGCTATTCTACCATTTATTTATTTATTTATTTATTTATTTATTTATTTATTTATTGGTTATGATGCAAATAAGAAAGGCGTTTGCCTGTCTCTTTTTTTTTTTTTTTTTTTATAACTTGTTTACTAGAAGCATTTAAACCACCCTCTTTATCAACCTTTCTGGACAAATACATATGGTACTTTTATATTTTAAATATATAGCTCTTTCTTTAGCATAAGAATTTGTCACTTGTGGTGTTTTTAGGATTTGGAGTGGATCAGTTACGAGATGACAATCTAGAAACTTATTGGCAATCGGATGGCTCCCAGCCTCATTTAGTGAACATTCAATTCAGGTAATACGTTAAAAAAAATTTTTTATTGAATATATTGGGGTGACGGTTAATAAAATTATATAGGTTTTAAGTGTACAATTCTATAAAACATCATCTGTATGTTGTATTGTGTGTTTGCCAGCCAAAGTCAAGTCTCCTTCTGTCACCATTTATGCCCTCTTTACCCTCTTCTACCTCCCTCTAGCCCCCCTTTCCCTCTGGTAATCAACAAACTGTTGTCTGTGTCTGTGAGTTGTATTTTGTTTGTTGTTTTTTTTGCTTAATCTTTTCACCCAGCCCCCCAACCCACTCCCCTCTGACAGCTGTCAATCTATTCTCTGTATCTGTGAGTCCTTCTATTTAGTTTATTAGTGTATTTTGTTCATTAGATTCTACATATAAGTGAAATCATATGGTATTTGCCTTTCTCTGACTGGCTTATTTCACTTAACATAATACTCTCCAGGTCCATCCATGCTGTTGCAAAAAGTATGATTTCCTTCTTTTTTTTTTTTTTATAACCGAGTAGTATTCCACTGTGTAAATGTACCATAGCTTTTTTATCCACTCATCTACTGATGGGCACTTGGGCTGCTTCCAAATCTTGGCTATTGTAAATAATGCTGCAATGAGCATAAGGGGTGCATATATTTTTTTCAAATTAGTGTTCCAGTTTCTTCAGATATATTCCCAGAAGTGGAATCGCTGGGTCATAAGGCAGTTCCATTTTTATACTTTTGAGATAATTCCATACTGCTTTCCACAGTGGCTGCACCAATCTGCATTCCCACCAACAGGTGCACAAGGGTTCCCTTTTCTCCACATCCTCAAAAACACTTGTTGTTTGTTGATTTATTGACAATAACCATTCTGACGGGTGTGAGGTTATATCTCATGGTTTTAATTTGCATTTCTCTGATGATTAGTGTCCTTGAGCATCTTTTCATATGTCTATTGGCCGTCCCATTTGTTTATTTTTTTTTTATTTCCTTTGCCCAGGGAGATATATCAGAAAAAATATTGCTAAGAGAAATGTTCAAGATTTTACTGCCTATCTTTTCTTCTAGGATTTTTATGGTTTCAAGTCTTACATTTAAGTCTTTAATCCAGTTTGAGTTTATTTTTGTATATGGTGTAAGAAGGTGGTCTAGTTTCATTTTTTTTGCACATATCTGTTCAATTTTCTCAGCACCATTTATTGAATAGTAGATTGTCTTTACCTCATTGTGTGCTCTTGCCGCTTTTGTCAAATATGATCACATAAAGGCATGAGTTTATTTCTGAACTCTCTATTCTGTTCCTTTGCTCGATATGTCTCTTTTTATGCCAGTACCATGCTGTTTTGATTACTATGGCCTTGTAGTATAGTTTGATATGAGGTAGTGTGATTCCTCCAACTTTGTTCTTCTTTCTCAAGATCACTGTTGCTATTTGGGGTCTTTTGTGGTTCCGTATAAATTTTTGGAATATTTGTTCGAGTTCTGTGAAATACGCCATTGGTATCTTGGTAGGAATTGCACTGAAGCTATAGGTTGCTGTGGGTAATATGGATATTTTAATGATGTTAATTGTGTCCATTAACACGGTATGTTCGTCCACTTATTTGTATCTTCAATTTCTTTTTTCAGTGTCTTATAATTTTCTGAGTACAGATCTTTTACATCCTTGGTTAAATTTATCTCTAGGTGGTTTTTTAAAATGCAGTTGTAAATGGGACTGTTTTCTTAGTTTTCCTTTCTGATGGTTTATTTTTTTGTGTATAAAAATGCAACTGATTTCTGAGTATTTATTTTGTATCCTGCTACTTTACTGAACTTATTTCTCGGTTCTAGTAGTTTTTTGGTGGAGTCTTTAGGGTTCTCCAAGTAATACATTTTTGAATTTTTCAATTTGTGTAGGTTATAAGTGGGCAAAGAAATCTATTTTACTTACATAAAGTTTAAAACATATAGAAATTATAAAGAAATGCACTCAACTCTGCTTTTGAAAAGTCTTAGACATTATTTTTCTGCTAACTAGAAGGTGTTTAAAGTTTACTCTGTCCTATCCTTTATGAATTCTTCATGGTGCCTTACACAGTTTCTTTTACATAGATATCTTTCAGATATACTTTTCAATATGATTTATTTCAGAAAACTATACTTCGCTTATGACCCAATACAATGACTAAATGGATTGCATTAAGTACACCTGGAGTGCCTTCCATTTGGAAAAAAAATTTTTAACTTAGAAGCACTAAGGACATTTTTAGTTTTGTTAATTGCTTTTAAAAAATTAAAAAATATATCTTTATTGATTTCAAAGAGAGGGAGGGAGAGGGAGAGAGAGATAGAAACATCAATGATAAGAGTGAGTCATTGATTCTCTACCTCCTGCGCGCCCCTGGGCATGTGCCCTGCCTGGGAATCGAACATTGATCTCCTGGATCATAGGTTGATGCTCAACTGCTGAGCCACACTGGCTGGGCACATTTCTAGTTTCGAAATGCTTGCTTTTTTGTGGAAAAGGAGAACAGCCATATGTTTGCTAATTGCTTTGAATTTATTGACTTAGATAGAAATCAGTTAACTTGGTTATCTTGCTCCATTTATACCATCTATATTATCATTCTGTAGCATTATATTTTTAGTTTGTTTTTATCTTCCTACATTACAGATCGGCAAATTTCTTATGAAAAAGCCAGATAGTAAATATTTTAGGCCTTGTGGGCTATCTGGTCTCTGTTACAACTCAGTTATTCCATTATAGCATGCAAGCAGCTGTAGGCAATGCATAAGGACTGAATTTAGCTGTTCTAATTAAACTTGACCTTACAAGAGTAAGTGGTGGGCAGGGTTCAGCCAGTGGGCTATGCCAACTCCTGTCTTAGAGTATTAAATATGTATACACCAGAAATTAAAACAGCAGCTAAAATATTTTTTAAATGACTTAAAATACCATATACTTTGCTAAATGTCTTACCCACTCATTTTATTTTACCTTTACAGCTATTTTTAATCCTTATTTTGTAGTTTCAGAAGCAGAAGCTTGGATAAATTAAGTAACTTGCTAAGGTCACAGCAAATGAGTGGAAGAATTGAAATTTGAATAGAAGTACTTTGACATGAGAGCCTGAGCTTTTAACTATCATATTGTGTAGCCTAGGGTAAATTGCTTCTCTGTAACAAGGAAAGCTATTGCTTAAAAGTTGTATGAGTGTCCTAATGTAATTGTATTATATTAGAATAGCAGGGTTTTTCTAGCAAATACAGTTTTATACAGAAGACCAGTGTATTGAACAAATAATAATAAAAACAATTTATTGAAATAATGAAGAACAGAAGAATGTAAAGAAAAATATTGAAAAGTTCTCCTGGTTTGCTTTGTTTTAAAGAGAATGGTTGATTGTTTAACAATGGAGGTAAATAATAAAAAAAAAGAGCATCTACTTGAATGAGAACATTGATAGACATAAATATGTATCGTAGTTATTTAAAACACTTTGAACAAAAAGTACTTTATAAATTTATTAGGATCATAGAATCATATATATACATATGTATGGGTGTAAATTGCTTAAACCAAATCACACAAATTAATTTTCCCTCCTCCCCAAGTTGTAGACTGTCCATAACTTTTATATTTCATAATTTTGTAAAGTTGTAAGTTTTTAAAAAATATTAGTTAACAGGTGAATACTAGGACCCATTGCATCATGGCACTGCAGTTTTAGCACTTAGACATCTTTGAACAAAAATTTTGTTTAATTATTGAATAGTTTATGGCATTTTCCCTTTATTTTTAAAAAATAGAGCAAGTGGAAAAAAATCGAAGTGCTGATGCCATTTATTTTTTATTTTAAATATATTTTTATTTACTTCAGAGAGAGGAAGGGAGAGAGAGAGAGAGATGGAAACATCAATGATGAGAGAGTCATTGATCGGCTGGCTGCCTCCTGCACACCCCCGACTGGGGATTGAGCCTGCAACCCCGGCATGTGCCCTGACTGGGAATCGAACTTCGATCTCCTGGATCCTAGGTCGATGCTCACCCTCTGAGCCCCGTTGTCCGGGCTGCTGATGGCATTTAAAAATTAATAGTTACTAATCTTAATAACTTAAGACAATTATGATTATGTTAGAAAATATTAACCTCAACCAGATATTATTGGACTTTACTAGTCAACTACACATTGAATATGAATAGAAAAAAACAAAAAGGAAATATTAGAAATTTATTGTCAGAGATTATGACTAAAAATAAGACATGTGACATAATTTAGGGTTGGGTAAATGTTTTACCTCTTAGGGAGCCAACTTTCATGCCTCCATTATGTAAGCCCAGTGTTCAAGTTTCTTCCATTTGATTTTCTATGTGTTTTCATTAATGCATTATGTACTAAAGAAATGATTTTCTGTATTGAAAAAAATGTTACAAGTAAGCTTGAAAGAATTTCAGTGTGAACTTTATATTTTGTTAAGATAAAACAAAATATTTAACTCCTTAGATATTCTCCCATTCACAACTCTTATTTCTTGTATCAATTTGTCAGCTAGTTAAGCATGTAGATTTTAGAAATAATTAGTATGTAGTAATGATGTGTCAAGGTGAAGGAGTAGTGCACAAAGTAGCATTTACTCTTAGACCTCATTGCTGCTTAAATCAGAGGCAAGGTCTTTACTTGGCCTGGATGAGAACTCGGTAAGGAGCAGGTATGATATTTGGGGTAATATATACAGTTTTCTGTTCATTTCAAATAGCAAAAGATAGATTAAAAATGAAAACATTCAGTCCTAGCTAATAGTGAAAGCCTCAGACTTGCTTTAGTTTCTTGTAGGGCTTTTAGTCCCTGCGGTTGAGTCTGTTGCAAATGGGAGAGGAAAGGTGTGGTTTGCTTCTGTTTCCCTTCCTTGCTTTTATTTGTCCTCTCCCATATTATTAACTAATTTCTGAACTACTCAGGCCTGCTAGTCTGGAAGTGGAGAAAGAATATTCATAATTGCCAATTCTATCCTGGTGATCTAGCACTGGTGCTCTCTGTATGTGGCTATATGTTTAAAGCTAACTGTATCTTATGGATGCTTTTGTGGCTGAGAGAATCTGCTCCACAGTCACTTAATGCTGCTGTGGTGATTCATCTGCAGCCTCCTGATGAGGATGCGTTCATCGTTTATTCCTTCCTCACGCCCAGGCCTTTGGCCATAGTTCCAGCCTCCTGCTGAGGATTGTTTATCCTTACTAGCCAGAAACTAATATAGCCCGGCCCATTAGGTTAGCAGGTTGATGAAGTTCCCTTCTATTTCTAGTGTGCTTACACTTTTTAAAAAATATATAGTTATAATCCTCATCCGTGGATGTTTTAAAATTAGTTTTAGAGAGAGAAAGAATGAGAGAGAGAAAAGAGAGAGAGAAACATGGATGTGAGAGAAACATTGACCAGCGGCCTCCTGCATCCACCCGAACCCATAACCTGGGTATGTGCCCTGACTGGGAATCGAGCCCTCGACCTTTCAGTGTACAAGAAGATGCTCCAGCCAACTGTGCCACACCAGCCAGGGTGTGTTCTTACATTTTTTAAAAATGAATACTGTTGGATTTTCTCAAATGCCATTTCAGCATCTACTTATATAATTATATGGTTTTTCTTTTTGGTCTGTTGAGATGGTGAATTTCAGTGATTTTTTTAATTGTAAAATACACGGACCATTTACCACTTTTAAGTGTATAGTTCAGTAGCATTTAGTACACTCACATTGTTGTACAGCTGTGACCACCATCCATGTCTGGAACTGTTCATCATCCGAACTGAAACTTTGTCCTCACTAAGCTGTAACTTCCTATATTCTCCTTTCCCCAGCCTCTGGTCACCACTGTTCTACTTTTTGCCTGTTTACTTTTTAATCTATCTATCTTAACAATTGGCATCTTCTTTGGAGAAATGGCTATTCAAGTTCTTTGCCTAGTTTTTAATGGCGTTTTTTGTTTTCTTGTTGAGATTTAGGAGTTGTTTATGTATCCTGGATATTAATTCCTTATCAAGTAGGATTTGCAAATGTTTTCTACCATCTGTGGGTTTCCTTTTTACAAAAGTTTTAAATTTTGATGAACTTCAGTTATTTATGTTGTTTGTGGCTTTAGTGTCATATATCATTGATTGGTTATAATTGTTCTATGTTATTATTAATTGTTGTTAATCAGATTTATTTTTCATGTCCAGAAATTCCATTTGGTTTTTTAAATATCTCTCATCTCCTCTAATTTTCATGTTTTCTTTTAATTCTTTGAAGAGATTTATGGCAGACTATATTTTCCATTGTGCTCACAATATTATTTCCTTTTGCACATGCTCTTCTACAACTTTGCTACTACCCAATCAAGAGATGGCATCTGTGTCCTCCATCCCCCCTTGAAACTGGCCAGGCCTTTGTGGATTTCTTGCCTGATAGAGTATGAATGTTATGACGCTGTTATTTCTGTGGCTGGGTCATAAAAAGCAATACAAATTCTTCCTTGTTCCCTCCCTTTTATGTTATTCTCTCCCCTGGTATCCATCTCCCATGCTGTGAGAAAACCCACATCAAATGGAGAAGCTCATAAAAAATGAGCCACAGCCCAGGCCTCAGCTGAGCTCCCAGCTGACAACCAGCACCAACTTGCCAGCCGCATTCATCAGCCGCCTTGGAAGCACACTCTCCAGATCTCAAGTGAAGCTGCCACCCCGATGCTCTGGAGCTTCCTCTCTGAGCCCTGCCCAGATTCACATTCCTGAAGAAGCTAATGACTGTTTTTTAAAAGCCATTAAGTTTGAGGTGGTTTGTTATACACCTATAGGTAAATTATAGGTAGATACTTATGTTTTCTTTCTTTAAGCCCTTGCCTTTTGGTTCCATCACCTCTGATTTTTCTTTATTATGGGTTACCTTTTCTGGTTCTCGTAGTAATTTTTTTAGTTCTTGTTCCAGGATATGTTTTTATTGATTGTTAGAGACTGGAAGGGGGAGAGAGAGAGAGACAGAGACACAAACATCAGTGTGAGAGAGAAACATCAATCGGTTGCTTCCCTTACACGCCCTGACCGAGAATTGAATCTGCAGCCTTTTGGTGTACAGGATGACCCTCCAGCCAGCAGGGCCACCCATCCAGGGCCTTTGTAGTAACTTTTGTTTCTCTTTCCTTTTTATCTTTATTGTTGAAAGTATTACAAATGCCCTCCCATTTTCCCTCCCATTGATTCCCTCCACCCTGTATCTGCCCCACCCCAGGCCTTCCCCTTACCAATGTCTGTGTCCATGGGTTATGCCTATAAGCATATAAGTTCTTTGATTAATCTCTCCCCACCCGTGCCCCCACACCTGCCTTCCCTCTGAGATCCCTCAGTCTGTGCCATGCTTCTGTGTCTCTGGATCTGTTTTGTTCATCAGTTTATATTGTTCATTAGATTCCACATTTGAGTGAGATCATGTGGTACTTGTCTTTCTCTGACTGGCTTATTTTCCTTAGCATAATACTCTCCAGGTCCCTCCATGCTGTCCCAAAGGGTAAGAGATCCTTCTTTTTTTACAGCTGCATAGTATTTCATGGTATAAATATACCACAGACTTTTTTATCCACTCATCTGCTGATGAGCACTTGGGCTGTTTCCAGATCTTAGCTATTGTAAATTGTACTGCTGTGAACATAAGAGCACATACGTTCTTTCTGATTAGTGAGTAATTTTTGATTGGCTGTTGGATATAGTATATTTTACCTTGTTAGTACTGGATTTTAAAAAAAATTTTTTTTTTTATGAGGATTGGACTTTGTTCTGGCAGGCAGTTAAGTTAGTTAAAAATCAATTTGATCTTTTTGAAGTTTGATTTTTAAGCCTCTTTACAGTGAGTCTAGAGTACCCTTTACTCTAGGGTGAGGGTAGCAAACTTTTTGTAATAGGATAGATAGTAAATGTTTTAGGCTTTGCAAACGTTTAGGCTTTAGGTTTTAGGGTGTTCTAACCACTCAGCTTTGCCATTGTAGTGCAAAAACAGCCATGGACAGTATGTAAGTGAGTGGGTGTTGCTTTGTTTCAATAAAATTTTATTTATAAAAACAAGTGGCAGGCCACATTTGGCTTATAAGCTGTGGTTTGCTGATGATCCCTGCTCTAGGGCACCAGTTCTCCAACTTTTTGGTTTTAGTACTACTCTAAACTTTTATTGAGGTCTCCAAAGATCTTTTGTTTATTTTTTATGTAAATATTTACCAAATTATTTAATTAATTTATTTAATTATTTTATTTAATTATGAACTAAAAATTATAGCTGAGGAATTTTAAGGTATTCATTTATTCATCTAAAATTAAATAATAACCTATTATGTTAACAGAAGTAACATTTTTAAATGAAAAATTACCGTCTCTTCCCAAACAAGGGAAAATAGTGAGAAGAATGTTATTGTTTTACTTTTTTTATGGGTCTCTTTAGTGTTTCACTTAAGAGAAGACAGTTGGAGTCTCATATATGTTTCTTCATTAAAACTTTTACAACATCCCATGTCAGATAGCATCTGGAAAACTCTACTGTATACTCATAAGAGAATGATCCTGAAAAAGGCAAATAACATCTTAGTATTATTAGGAAAATAGTTGTGACTTTGTTGATTCCCTGAAAGGGTCTTGAGGTCCCCCCAGGTTGTCACTCTTTTAAGATCACACTCCTCTAGGGCAAGATTAGCCTTGTGGTTTACAAATCTTGATCCTTCTGGGATCTCAGATGAGAGTCCTAGTTATTTGAAGAGGTATTTGGACTCTCCACTTTGGTTGTTAAAACTCTAACGATTCCCTACCCTGTGTCACCTCTGTTTTGCTTATTGCTTCCCAGTAATTGTTCTTTCCCCAGCAGTTGCTGTTCTTTGCATGTCCTTGTGCAGTGTCACACTATCTATGTGCAGATTGGTATTCATTCAAAGACTCAAGGGGACTCCATGTGGATTTCTGGAGTTTGCCCTCAGTATAGCTCCTTCCTCAACTCTGAGAGACTACCAGATTGGTTTTTCACAGGGCTCACCTCATTCGTTTCCTTTCTCTCAGGACTCATGGTCCTGCCCTACCTGTTGTTTAGTGTCTGCAGACAGTTTTCCATGTATGTTGTCTGTTTACTCTAGTTGTTTGTGGTAGAAGAGCAAGCCCTGTAACAGTTATTTCTTCATAGGGAAGCATTCCTGACTTTTTGTTTGTTATGTTTTTGTTTTTAACCATATCTGCTGAAAAATTTGCATTAAGATCTTGTATATTCTGTTAAAACATGGTCTTTGTTGAATTAGTCTTCAGAAAAAACTTTCACTTTGACATCCTGATAGCATTGATTAGAAACAAACTTTCACACAGAGAGGGAGTTGTCTACTTATACCAGGAACAAAGAAGAGTGTGCTCATTTTATGTATATAAATTAGTTAGCTTTTTGTTTTAGGAAAGTATGCAGATTTTCTGTTTCTTTTATGTCTCAGTCTCTTGGTAATAATATATCTAGCATGTTAACAGGAAATTATAAACAATTTTATAACTATTTTGTTTTTTAGTTGTAAGTCTTGTACCTCAAGAGTTTAGAGTTACTCTTAATATCCTATAGTCATACAGACTACAAAATCTGGCTCTGCTCCTGGCTGGTGTGCCTCAGTGGTTGAGTGTCAAGCTATGAACTAGGAGATCATGGTTCGATTCCTGGTCAGGTCACATCCCCGGGTTGCTGGCTGGATCCCCAGTAGGGGATGTACAGGAGGCAGCCAATCAATGACTCTCATTATTGATGCTTCTATTTCTCTTTCCCTTTCCTTTCCTCTCTCTGAAATCAATAAAAATATTTAAAACAAAATCTGGCTCTGTGCTTTACTAGATGTGTAAATGAGGACTAGTTGCTTAACTTGATCTGAGCTTCAGTTTCCTTATCTGTAATGTGGGCATAATATGCTATATTAAATAGGAATGAGAACTTCTAGTAACAGAGGTTTTTAATAACAGTGTTTTAAACAAGGTGGAAACTTATTTCTTGTGCCTCTTCATATAAGAGGAGCCTGGAGCCTGGCAGTTCCAGAGTGTATGGCGGCCGCACAGTGTCTTGTGGAACCAGGCTCCTTCCCTCTTCGTTCCACCATTCTTGGCTCACGGATTCTGCCCTCCAGGCAGCAGGAAGGAGTAGGTGGGAAAGGTAAGGGGTGTGCCTTCCTCTTAAAGAAACTTTCTTTATGTCACTCAGTCATTTGGTGTACATCTTACTAGCTATAACTTAGTCTCATGGTCATACCTATCCTTAAGGGAAGCCGTGGAATATAATCTTTTAGCGAGATGTTATAAAGATAAAAGGGAAAGGGGGCTGTTAGGAGTATCTGTCACTAGTGTCTTCTGTTGAAATTTCATGGGTTCCAAATCAGTTGAGAAATTATTCAAGAATCAGCAGGTGGAGACCAAAATATCATTCTTATAAAACTGACAAAGCTGATGTTTGAGGAAGGGGCTTATATCTGCAGTCAAGTGTTTTTTCCTAATATTGAACCTTAGAATTACACAGACTTACCCATCCAGTTATGAAAGTGCTAGACTGAGTAGGGCCTGCCCTTATATTTGTGGCAGGAAGGAACAAAGCAAATGTTTGCTTCCTGCCTGCAGCTCTTTCTCAGCAGAGAGGGAGTTGGGTGAGGCAATAGAGAGAGGCTGGGAGTGTTACTTATGTCATCAGAAATGGGAAAGGGTTACTGTCCTCCTTCTCCCTTCCTCCAGTGCCTTTTCCTAGGAGTTCAGCAGGGTGTCTGGCATATAGAAAGCATTCAGTTTATGGTGATTATTATTATTATGGTGATTTGAGCAATTTGAGTGGCTGATAGTATTTCTCATAATCTGTGCACTAATCTTCCCACATGCACTGCTATTTTAAATTCACCATGAGATAAATTTATAAATAATTTTAAAAGGCTTTATGGGTACCTTTTAGAGTAATAGTTTTAAACTTTTGGTGATGTCAGTTTCCTTTGCACATTTAATGAATCAATGTATATAGCATAAATTATACATATGATTTCTGGGGATACAGGGACCTTAGGATAACATCCTATGTTGTAGATAAAAGTTAAAGAAGTATAAATACTTAACATATATTATTGTAGACTGGTGTCAGTGACTGTTTAATAACTACAATTAATAGGAAGGTGATAGTTTAAGATTGTGTGAGGCAGACAGACACATGTTTGAACTCTTACAATGCTCACCTACTAGCTTTTTGACCTTAACCAATTATTAACCTGAGTATTATTGTTTGTTTTTTTAATCAGTGAAATGAAAGTGATAATACAGGTAGCTCCTATGTCACAAGGTTGAGGAGTAAATAAGATAATACATGTAAACTATTACTTCTGGGCCAGGCACAGAGTAATCACTTGCTGTTTGCTGCTGTTGCTGTTGTTTTTTACACTGATTAGTATTGTTATTCTTTGCCTTTCTAACCTCACCCTGATTATCTTGTAGGTCCCAGTGCTTAAGTTATTCTGAATTTAACTTGGAGATAAAATTATTCTAAGCAAAAAGCTTGGTCCTTTAAATCTGCTTTCATTAAAAAAAAGAAGTCCTTATGAGTAATAGTCATGATCTTTGATCTTTCTGTAATAAGAGAGACCTTTCACTGCCTGCTTATGGCTCATCAGGGAAAAGATCTTTTGTGTGCCCTTCAGAATTTCCCCTTCTTCCTTCGCTTCCTCTCATATTCCTTCCTGGCCCTGCAGAAATAGAAAGATGTCAGTTTGATACCTCTGGCCTCTTTTGAAAACCTGGTAATGGTATTTATCCTGTCAGCAGTTCTTGGGTATTTAGCATTTTACATCTTCATCTGTCTTTTTTATTTGAGGGAAAGTCCTTAACTTTCCCCATTTCTTTCTGATGAATAGCTTGGTCTACAGAAGTTTGGTCCCCTCACTAAGAGCTGAAGATCCCCTGCTGTTTTTATAGGTTGACTTTTGACACAGACTACTTCTGTTCAAGGAGCTCATTGTTGTTAAGTTAGTGCCAGTTTATACCAGAACTTAACTTTTAAAGCACGTTTAAATGGACTTCTTAGTGGGTTTTTTTTGGGGGGGGGTTGATGTTTAAAATTGTCTATTTTTTTTTCTAATGACCAAAATAACATGCTTATTGTAAAGAATTTGAAAAAAACAACATATAGAAGAAAATAAATATCTCCCATAGTTGCACCCCACCAAAATAGCCACTCTTTCCATTTTTGTATGATTTTATGTAATTATTTTTCTGTACATATATATATATATGTTTATATGCCTTCAAAATATTTTGCTTTCCCCAGAATTCAGTCTTTTTGTATATACTGTTTTGTAATCCATTTTTTTTCTATCTAAGTCTGTGTGATTATTTTAAATAGTCGTATTGTGTATCATTGAATAGATATAATTTACTTAATACCCTATTAAGATGGATATTTGCATCTTAGCTGTATTGTTTTTTAGTGCATTCGTAGAAGTTGAATTTGTGGGTCAAAGGCTGTGTACATACTGACTGGCTATGCAAGTACCTTTTTCTAATCAAATTTGGGTTTTATCAATCATTTTACTATTTTGCAATATAATAACAAAACTGATGTCTATGTGTGCTTTAAATTCTATTTCTTTGGTTATTAGAATTTCAATGTATTTTTATGTTTTTTAGTCACTTGCATTTTTCTGAGATTTTCTGTTATATAGTCAGTCTTTGCTTACCTTTTTAAATATGTATACTTTTAAAATAGAATTTTATTTTTTGCATTAAGGAATAAATTATACTTTTTATTTAAAAAAAAAAATGTTTTCTTTTTGCTAGACTTATTTTATCACTTAGCTATTTTCAAGTATTAATGTAGGAAATTAAGTAATTAACTACTGAAGAAAGCTATGCTTGTTAGAGTAACCTTTTTGTCTGAAATACGAAGGAGAACTAAAGTCCTCTGCACTTGCTTATGCTCTAAGGTGCCTATTTTGGTTTAATTGTTCCTTTGCTCACATCTTGTTCGTGACCTTGTTCTAAATAAGCGATGTCTATATAAGTAAAATGTGTATCTATGTTTTTTACATGTTCTTAAATCATTGTTAAAAGTAAAGAACACTGGAATTGTTGATTTAAATACTCATTTTAGCAAACAATGATTTTTAAAATCAGAAGATAAGATGTTTTGGATAAAATCTTTCCATATGATAAAGGTCATGTTTTTATTTTACTGTTTTTAGGAGAAAAACAACGGTGAAGACATTATGTATTTATGCGGACTACAAATCTGATGAAAGTTATACTCCAAGCAAAATCTCAGTCAGAGTAGGAAATAATTTCCACAACCTTCAAGAAATTCGGGTATGTTTTCAAATTTTAAAATATATATGTTATCCTATAAGTCATGCTCTTTAGAAGATGGTCATATTTGACACTCAGAGAGATTAAAATGTTAATACAGAGGTGGGTAAAAGTAGAAAAACAGTCATTTGTATGGAAAATAATACAATAATAAATAGATAATAATATAAGAATAAACTCTGTTTCATTTACTCACAATTGTAAACTTATTTTTGCCCACCCCTGTATATAAAGTAAAATTGTTGCTATTTAAGAAAACATTTTTAATTTATTATAATATTTTAAATTTTCTTTTGAATTCTGTCACTTTTATTCCCAATATTTCATTATGGAAATTTTCAGACATACAGAAAAGAGGAAGAATTTTATAGTGAATTCTAATATGTTTACCTCTTAGATTCTATAATTGCTAATGTTTTGTTATATTTGCTTTATTATAATCTATTAATCCATCTAATTTTTATATGTATATCAAAGTATCAGAGTAAGTTGAAGGTATCTGTACATATCACCACAAATACATCAGCATGATGCATGATACCTGGAGTTATTAATATTTGCTTAGGTTCATTTTTTAAGGTAAAATTTATATAAATTTTGCTCAAATCTTAAGTATATTATTTGGTAAGTTTTAACAAATGCATACATCTGTGTAACAACAACTCCTATTAAGATATAGAACAATTCCATTACCCCAGAAAATTCCCTCATGTCCTTTCCCAATCTCCATCTCCATTTTGCCCTCAGAGGTAACTGTTGTTCTGATTTTGTGTGTGTGTGTGTATGTATGTATGTATGTATTCATTCCATAGATCATTTTGCTTATTCTAGATAGAATGTCATATAAGTGGAATCAAACAGGGTGTAACTTTTATGTAAGGCTTCTTTTACTCAGCCAAATTTTTTTGGATTCATCCACGTTGTTGCATGTATCATTACTTCATTCTGTTTTATTCCTGAGTTGTAGTTCATTGTTTGGATATACCGTAGCTTATTTTTCCTCTGTATATCTTTTTGAAGCTATTAGAACAGTGGTTTTATGACCTGAATTTTTTTAGTTTTAAAGTATTTACATTTGAGAGATATTTTCAATGATTTTGAATTGTATACTTGTGAAGTTCTGGACCTTAGCATTGTTTCTTGTCAGAACAATCATTGAGCTCAAATAATCATTAAAAGTTTTTAAATTCATTGGTTCTGAGAGATCTGGGAAGCACCTATGATTTTGAAAGACTTTCAGTTAATTTGTGGCCTGGACTCTTATTTGACTTAATGTTTATATTAAAACCCTGTCTCTACATTTTGTATTTATCACATGAATGGGTCAGCGTCTTGAGAAACTGTTTGGGAGCAGAGTCACCTTGTTTTGGTTTAAAACTAAAGATTTGCGCTATAATTCCTTAGGCAGGTTGGAGTATGTGGAGCACTGGAAATGAAGTTTTGGTTGAAGACGTGCATGGTATATGTTTGAAATGGTCGCTAGGTGTCACTGTTGTCCTTTAATTATAAGTCTCTCTTCTTAGTAAGCTCGAGAACTGAAGTCGTCTTATAAGGTTGTACTAGTTTTTCTTAGAAAATATATATAAAAAATTCTTTGATACATTTTTGGAAATGTGCATCTTATACATGATTTCTGGATTTATTTGTTAAATATATGTTTTGTATTCTGTTGTAAATTGGAGAAACTTTATGTGACATTTGGATCATTGTGGAATACTTTTAATCTAGTCTTTGCTTCTGTGATATTTTTTAAGTGCTAAAACATTAGCCATATAGAATAAGGGCTCTTTTAGGTAGTGTCTTAATTTTATTCTAAGTGTGTTTATATTTCTGTGTAGTGACCACATAGCCTCATGAGACCAGTAATACTAAATATTACCAGGTGATAATGTAAGTTGTTTTCCTGAAAAACTTAATGAACATAGTGCTTTTCTGCCACAGTTCTCACTAAGGAACCATAATTCTTATATTTTGCTTTAAAATATTAGTGCTGCCTTTGCAGTTCATGATATAAAGGATACTTCATCTTTTAATTATACATCTTTATATGTGATTTATTTTCTTTACCTTTTTCCCTTATAAGTTAAAGAAATAAGAATCTCATAACACTTTGTTTTTTAAGGAAATATAAGCAGATCATGATTTTATTTCTTACATTACTCCTCTGTAAGATCTCAATTGTTATTTTTAAAAAATCTTTACTTCTTCTAACTCAGATAGTAAGTGATTAAAATAATATGAACTTTGAGGTTTTAGAGCCATCATTTCATTAGTTATAGGACTGATTTAACTGAGTGGAAAATCCAACTAAATCTTTTTATATTTTTCCATGGATGCTTGCCCACTCGAGGGTGTAGTGTGTATTGGCGTGTTTTAATAGGTTTTCCTTTTTACTAGAAATTATGGATTTGTTTACTTGAAACTCTAAAAACCTATTTTCTGTAATTTTATTGATTTGAGTAGTAACTAAAAAATTTTTAGTTCAGGGTGAGAAAAGCTAATGGCTACCCTATTTATCCAAAAATTACTCATTTTCTGTCATATGCTTTCCTTCATTTCAGTTCTGAAGCCTGACTTTATATCTAGATCTTTGTTACTGTTGTTGAAAAAACTCTCCGAAGAGATCAGTCCCTTCCTTTACTATTCTAGAATGCATATGTCAACCTCTTTACTCTCCTCCCCCCAGCCCCTGCCCCACCCCAGGCCTTCGCCACATTATTGTCTGTGTCCATTGGTTATGCATATAATCTTCCTGTATACTTTAAATCATCTCTAAAATACATATAATACTTAATACAGTGTAAATGCTATGTAAATAGCTGTTACTGTGTTGCTTAGTGAATAATGACAAGGCAGAAATGCTGTACATGTTAGGTATAGAAGCAACCATCGGAGGCCTAACTACATGGTACATATTAGCAACAACATAACATTTTTCCCCCCAAGTATTTATTTTTTGATTTTTTTATTTCAATCCTGGTTGGTTGAATCTGCAAATGTGGAACTCCTGGATACAGAGAACTGACCATATTTTTCTTTTTAAAAACTATTGTAGAAATATTTGTACTTAAATATAAAACTAAAGTGGTTTATTAGACATACAGTCACAGCTCTCAAAATTATTTTCATACAGTTCTATGAAAAACAACTTGTTAAGTAAGGTTAAGCAGATATTTTCAGCATATATGAAAGGTGTCCTTTGGTTCATTGTTAGCATTTTGCTTCTAAAATTTGTCATCAAATTTTGTGGCAAAAGGATAAAATATTGATGGATCACAAGACTGAACACAACTGAACTTTAAGACTTGTTTTTATCTTCAGATAATAAAGCTGTTATCAAGTGTTTTTTTTTAAAGAAGTAGCTTGAACAAGTCTTCAATATTAAGAGAGCTGTAACTATATTTTCCTTTCTTCCATGTAAACCAGCCTTTTGCCTCTCTACCTTGTATATTAAATCAGTGGCCTGGCTATGGGAGTCCATATATGGTACTTTGACAGGAGTGGTTAATAAGTCAGCTCTTCTATTAAAATAACATTTATTATTATAATTTGAGCTCCATTAATGTGTGTGGTAGAATAAGAAGATGCAAAGGCTCTGACTCTGTCAATTGATCTTAACATTTACTTTCTTATATAGGGCCTGTTTTAAACAACTTGATATAAAGTGGAATGATTTAGGCAGCATCTACAAACATAAATTGATTTGAGCGTTTACTTTATTGACTTTTTGGAAAAAATTGTTTTTATTGAATTGAGCTAAAAGAAAGTATTTTTTAACATTGGTTTTTATAGCCCGGCTCGTGTGTCTAAGTGGTTGAACAACGATCCATGAACTAAGAGGTCACCGGTTCATTACCAGTCAGGGCTCATGCCTGGGTTTCAAGCTCTATCCCCAGTAGGGGGCATGCAGGAGGCAGCTGATTGATGTTTCTCACATTGATGTTTCCGTCTCTCTATCCCTCTCCTTTCCTTTCTCTCTAAAAATCAATGAAAACATATTTTTTAAAAATTAGTTTTTATAGCTCTGGCCTGGTGGCTCAGTTGGTTGAGCATTGTCCTGTACATCAAAAAAAACGTTGTGGGTTCAGTTTCTGGTCAGGGCACAAACCTAGGTTGTGGATTTGATCCCTCGTCAGGGCATGTAAGGGAGACAACTGATTGATGTTTCTCTCTCACATAGATGTTTCTCTCTCTCTCCCTCCTCCTTCCCCTCTCTCTCAAAGTCAATAAAAAAAAAAAAATATCCTTGGGTGAGGATTTTAAAAAAAAATTAGTTTTTATAACTAACGAGAACATTTTTGGAATGAGTAGAGAATGTTTTGGTGTGATACACATAATTTTTAGGCCACAAATGTTATTCTCTCTTATCCCTCTCTTAAAAGTAACATATGCAATTAAAAAGTTATTCATAATTATATACATTATTTCTAAAATGGAGTTGAGATAACTATGCATTTGGGCTATATTTCCTTTTAAAACTACATTATTTTGTATAATAGAATATCATATATATTTTTAAGAGAGAAATATTCTTGTATCTCTTGTGGTTTTTTTAGACCATAAACTTAGACTGTAGGTTTTTAAAGAACTGTAGTTTGGCATTCCCATACAAGAGAGATTGGTGCTTTATTTGGTAAATATTTATTTGGGGCCTGCTAAGTGCCTGGTACTATGTTAGGTACCGGGGATACAGCAAATACGGTCCTCGTTTCTGCTCTTAAGACAGGCAAGTAAATATCAACAATTACAGAGGTAAATACAGGGGCTATGGCAAGATATGGAATATTAGAGCAATGATTTAAGTTTTTCTAAAAGAGGTGATGGTTCAACTGAGTCTTAAAGATAAATATAAAGCATGCTGGTGAAGAATGAAGTGGAGGCATTCTAAAAGGGGACACAGTGCACATAAAGGTGTGGAAGCCTGAGAGTGTGGCATGATGACAGAACTGCAGGTAATTCAGCATGCCCCAAATGAAAGAACAAAATAATTCTCCAGAGGAAGAGCTAAATAAAATGGAAATAAGCAATCTATCAGATACAGAGGTCAGAATACTGACAATAAGGATGCTCAACAGCATGAGAAAAGGAGTGGAAACTATAAAGGAAATGATAATGTAGAAAGTAAACAAGGGTTAAAGAACCTATTTGAAGAAATAATGGCAGAAAACTTTCCCAACCGGGTCAAGGAAAAAGTCACACAAGTTCAGGAGGCACAGAGAGTCCCAAGCAAAAAAAAATCCAAAGAGGCCCACGCCCAGACACATAATTAAAATGCCAAGAATTCAAAACAGAGAATCTTAAAGGCAGCAAGGAAAAGCAATCTGTTACCTACAAAGGAGCTACCATAAGACTGTCAGCTGATTTCTCATCAGAAACTCTACAGGCCAGAAGGGAGTCGCATGGAGTATTCAAGGTAATGCAAAACAAGGATCTGAAACCAAGACTACTCTCTCCAGTTCTCACTTAAAATAGATGGTGAAATAAAAAGCTTTCCAGACAAAAAAAGGCTAAAGGAGTTTATCACCACCAAACCAGCATTGCAAGAAATGTTAAAGGGACTACTGTAATAAGAAGTTGAATTAGAGAAAATGAGAAACATAGGCATAAAGAAATAAAATGGCAATAGATAAGTATCTATCAATAATAACTTTAAATATGAATGGATTAAATGTTCCAATCAAAAGACATAGGGTAGCTGAGTGGATAAGAAAACATGACCCAAATATATGCTGTCTACAAGAGACCCACCTCAGAACAAAAGACTCACACAGGCTGGAAAAAGAAAACACTTCTGGAGGACTTGAAGGGAGAGACCAACAGTAATACAGTCATAGTCGGGGTGTTTTAACACCCCACTGACTTTACTGGATAGATCTTCCAGACAAATAATTAGCAAGGAAATAGTGACTCTAAATGACACACTAGATTAGATAGATTTAATTGACATTTATAGAACATTCACCCCATAGCTGCAGAATATGCACTCCTCTCAAGCACACATGGGACATTCTCAGTGATAGACCACATGTTAGGACACAAAACAAGTCCTACAAGTTTGAGAAGACTGAAATCATATCAAGCATGTTCTTGCATATTTACACCATGGAATACTATGCAGCTGTAAAAATGAAGGATCCCTTAGCCTTTGAGACAGCCTGGTGGAACCTGGAGAGTATTATGTTATGCGAAATAAACCAATTAGAGAAAAACAAGTACCACATGATCTTACTCATAAGTGGAATCTAATGAACAAAATAAACTGATGAACAAAATAGATCCAGAGCCATAGAAGCGTGGAACAGATTGACAAATCTCAGAGGGAAGGCAGGGGTGAGTGGGTGGGTGGGGATAAATTAACATTAGAATTTATATGCATATATGCATAACCCATGGACACAAATAATAGTGTGGTGAAGGCCTCTGGAGAGGGGTGTAAGAGGGAGGGGATCAATAGGGGATAAAAGGGAACATTTGTGATACTTTCAACAATAAAGATAAATTTAAAAAAAGAGAATATGATGTCACAGAAGCTGAGGATGGTCAGGAATATAGAGTTAGGGACTAAAACATTTTCTTTATAAGCTTCTGTTAAATGTGTTTTAATAAGCAATTTATTTAATGTAATTCTGAACTAAGGTAGTTCTTGAAAGTAGTTTAATCCCTCTTTGGTGTAATAGTTTCTAAATTTGTAGATTTGAGACTAATGAAATTGTTTTAATAGCAGAAATTTCAACTTTTCCTACCAGAGTATTTGTGCCAAGTAAGAAGATTCTGAAGGGGATTCTTGTTTCATAATGCTTCTCATTGGAAGGTTTTGTACTACTGATGCACATTTAAGTAAAATTTGAAGTTGGTGAGATTTCTTTCAAGAGCATTGTGCTGCAAGGTCACTTTTCCAAGTGCTCTTTAGCAGCCGTTCTGGAAGAACTGCACTGTTCCTTGTAGACAGTGTGAGAGTAGTAACAGCCAAAGGCAAATAAAATAAAAACAAAATGAAAAAACTTGTTATTTAACCTTATGGCAGGATATAATGCAATAGAAATATGTACTTACAAAAGGGGAAGCAGACATGGTTTTAGAGATACAGATTATTAGCCTCTTTATATAAGGAAGGTCTACTGAGTGAGTATGACCAGTTGAGCAGGGCAGGGCTGGGCACTTGACTGAGAACCTAGCACAGTGCTGGAAACAGTAGGCACTTGAAGATATACCAGCAGTCAGTCCTTAGGCTTGCCACTGATCCATGCTTGTTTAGTTTCCTTCAAAAAGATTATCTGTGCAAATTCAATTCCTTCTCAGAAGAATAAAAAATTTTTAAAATTGTGATACAATAACATTTACCATCTCAACATTTGTAAGTTCAGTAGTGTTAAGGACATTCACATTGTTGTGTAACAGATCTCCAGAACTTTTCATCTTGCAAAACTAAAAATCTGTATCCATTAAACAACTCTTCATTTTCCCCTCCTGTCTGTCCCTGGCAACCATTATTCTACTCTCTGTTTCTATGAATGTGATTACTTTAGATACCTCATATAAGTGCACTCATACCGCCGTATTTGTCATTTTGTAACTGGTTCATTTCACTTAGCACGATTTCCTCAAGAAGGTTCATTTAGCATGTGACAGAATTTGTTTCCTTTTTAAGGCTAAATAATATTCCATTTTGTGTATAATATACCACATCGTGTTTACCCGTTCATATGTTGATGGGCACTTGGGTTGCTTCCATCTCTTCACTACTGTGAATAATGCTGCCATGAACACAGGTGTGCAGAATCTCTTAGAAACCCTGTTTCAGTTCTTTTGGGTGTACACCCAGGAGTGGGATTGTGGGATCATACAGTAGTTCTATTTTTAATATTTTGCCTGTCTCAGAAATATGACTCACAAGAAGTAGGCAAGTTAGCAGCAAGACTTGATGCAGATAGATAGTGACGTGAAGAGGGTGGGTAAAGTGAAGGGCCATGGACAAACCCAAGTTTTAAAGTTAGAAGGGTAGAAGTATAAGGTACGGGACGAGGTAGGATGTGTGGGATGAATAGAGGGATGGAGGGACAGAGGCATAAACAGGAGGGGAAATGGAGTTGGACAAGTGGCCTGTGCCCCCATATTCTTCATTTACTGACCTCTCTCATACCCAGTTTTCTTTATCCAGGGTTTCCTTGGGTATATGACCTTTTCAGTAAGCCCTCTATTCCTGTAGAAACTGTTGAGTGAATCTTTATTCTTGGCAGCTAAAATGGCCCTGATTAGAATGGTAACAGCAGCAGAAAGAGCTGCTTGCTGAAAACCACCTGCTGAAAACCTGTATCATTGACGATTTTAAAGTATATCTTATTAGAAGTAAGCCCACCGAGGACCTTCATTTTTTTTCTCAGCCTCTTATTTTATATGTGGTAAGTGAAGAATTAATCTTCAAAGATTAGAGGCAAATAGTTGATTTAGTTGATTTTCTTTTTTGATGGGACCAGTGCTGCATTCAGAAGAGAAGAATCAGCATGTCAGTTTTGATTTAGATTCAGTGGACCATCATAGAATTGTATTTTAGTTATTGTGTTCACCATTACTTGTATTCATTGTTACCTCTACTATTTATTAAGCACTTTCTGCATGCATGTCACTGTGCTAAGCAAGCATTACTCACTATTTCATTTTGCCTCTCCAAAGCGCAAGTGGTGGTCAGATGTAATTACTATCCCTATATTCAAATAAAGCTGATAATTAGGTTAAATGAGCCTTTTGCTATATGGCTAACTCAAATGTAAGAAAGTTAGAGCTGAAAGAAACTAGAATTAATGTAACGCCACAAGTTCGTACTTTCTCCAAGGAGACAACTACTATTCATTTTGAGCCTTTTTTGCACATGGGAATGTAGGTCCATTGTTGCCAATTATACTTTTTAAAGGGAAATCAGAAATCTAGATTTCAGTGTTAAATTTCCCAATTTTAAAAACATGCTGGGCAATTATGGTCCAGAGGCTAAATGTGGCCAAGGGCCACCAGTTAACAACTTCTAATCAAGTATAAGTCGATTATTATACAAATGAGACAGAGAGGCTAAGTGTGTCCGTTGTCCAACGGGAAATGAGTGGTATAGCTGGAAATCAACATGCAGTTCATATTCCTTCATTTTTTCCCCTTAAAGTCACATTAAATTACAAGTTACCAAAACATTTCTTTCCATTAATAAGGAAAATTGAAGTGTGTAGCTGAGGAAATGAGCTGGTGAACGATGGGATAAAGTAACTAGATTTTTGAAATGTATTTTAAAAGTGTTTACTATTTAAATGTATTCTATTGAAAATTGATTGATACTTGTAATGCTAATGCTTTTGGCGTAAACATTTGGTAGATCCAGACAGTGGGTGTTACTCACTGCTAAAAAGATGAGCGGTCAATCTATGAAAAGACACAAAAGAACCTTAAGTGAATATTACTAAGTGAAAGAAACCAATCTGAAAAGGCTACGTACTGTGTAATTCCAACTATGTGACATTCTGGAAATGGTCAAAGTATGAAGACAGCTTAGATCAGGGGTTGCCAGCAGTTGGAGGTGATTGGGAGGGATGAATAGGCAGAGCACAGAGGATTTTTAGGCCATTGAAAATACTCTATGATACTGGTGTGGTACACACATGCCGTTATATATTTGTCCAAACCCATTAAATGTACACTACCAAGAGTGAACCTTAATGTAAATCCCGGGCTTTGGGTGATGATGATGTGTCATGTAGGTTCAACAGTTGTAACAAATGTATCACTCTGGTGGGGGGGATGTTGATAGTGGGGGAGGCTCTGCTTGTGGGGTCAGGAGGTATATGGGAAGTCTCTGTACCTTCTCAATATTGCTGGGAATCTAAAACTGTGCTAAAATGTAAAGTCGTTTTTGAATAAAAGGAAAATATAGGCATTCCTCACTTTTTGAAAGTATGTGTTACTTCACTTTACTTTCATGAAAGACCTTTGTCAGTACCTGTTTTCACTAACCAAAAGAAATCCAAACAGAATTTTTACTTTCAGGAAAAAAGACGAAAAACAAAAGTGGGGTTCAGGGTTTGTTTTGCAGAGAACGTTTTAAAGAGGTAGCACATATCCTGGGCAGCAGATGTGGTCCCACCAAGCTCCTTCCCGGGAAACTCTATTCAGCATCTCTCCATCAAGCCCCATAGCTGTGAACTGTGTCTGTGAGAATCTGCGCTGTATCCCGATTTATTTTGTGCATCTGTTAGCAAGATGTGTCCTCAGGTATCAGAAAAGTCTGAAGAGAGCTCATAGGGTGTTGTGCTTAGAGAAGATAATGATTAAAGAGATTGTAGTTTACCTTGGGAGAATCTAGGAGACTCATAACTTGCCTCTTGTCGTGGACCAAAGGTGATGAGCTCAGGTTAACTTAGGGAATAAGAGCAAACAGGAATGAAGGGAAACCTCTGCTTGCCTTCACTCTCCTACTTCACTGTTTAAGGTAGTTGGTTCACACTGAAGGTGATAAAAGGATACAAAGTCAGTTATTCTCAGCTAGTTTGTAACATCTCTAGCTGTTAAACGTTAGCTTTATCCATTTAAAAATTTTATCATTTCTCAGAAAATTAGTGTAAGGCATCGAGAGGTGTTTCTGGCTTTAAAACACGTATTTTGTATGAAGAGTTGCTTTGTGTTGAGAGGATTATCTAAGGCAGATATGGAATTCAAATTTGAAAAGATTCCGTTGACTAAGATCAGGATGATCGGTGGCATGGAATTATCATGACTCATTGAACTCCATTTAACCTGAAGTTGTAGTCATTTGAAACTTGCTGCGGTTCCCCTAGAGTCATATTGTACTCACATTGTACGCGGAGTTCTGTTAACCTTGGCTTATGGGGCAGAAACCCCGTCTGTTTCACAATCTGCAGTCTGAGTTTTGAATAGTGTATTCAAAATGGGACAGAAGGATGCGACCTAAGCCAGAAGAGGGAACATGTTTCTAGATTGTCTTTACCACATGCTGCTTTAATTGTGGGTTTTGGAGTCTGTCAGATCAGAGTTGGAATTTTGTTACTATCAATTCTTTATTTTGTTATACAGGGCAAATTTTTCTGTTCTTTCTGAGCCTCTGTTTATGTACTTAAAAACCGAGAACCACAATACTTATCTTGTTTGGGTGGTTGCGAAAACTAAATGAGGTAAGGTGTGTAAAAACATCTGTAACATACCAAGTGCACAGTAGGTTTTTCAGTCAGTGTAAGTTTGTGTACTTCCGTACTTTTTTTTCTCCTTTTGTTTTTGGCTGCTTGCTTTGTCCTTACTCATTCATGACTGCACAAGGTCAGACCATGCTAGATAAATGTGTCTTATCTTTATTAGGCATGTTCTAGTAACAGATAGTAAATAGTTGTCTTGGATTCAGTTCCATACTGCTGGATCTAAGCATGAAGTGGTTTTTTGTTTTTGTTTTTTAAATTGATGTCGATACTTGGCATTTCAGTATCAATTGTGCAAAGTTGGACAGAGCATACAGCCTAGGTGGATTTTCTAGTTATTTGTTTTTTATTTTAATGACATTTCCATTGGCATTGGATAAAATATATGGATTTAATCCTTTGAAACTACAGTATCAGTGGCATCATTATTGTGTGACTTTTGGAAGTGCAATTTTAATTTTCCTGATATGACTCCATTAATAGCATAAAATCTATTTGATCATGTTAGCCCACTGTATCAAAATATTAGGTCCCTCATTAACTAAGGTAATAGTTTACTAACTTGGATACTTCCTTTGATTTTGGACTCTGTTCTTGAAATTTTTTTGTGCTTATGGTATTTATTTTGATTTGATTTATTTAAAATACAAGCAAAGCCCAGTTGGGCGTGGCTCAGAGTTGAGCATTGACCAAGGATCCAGGAGATCACTGTTCGATTCTGTCAGGGCGCATGCCCAGGTTGCTGGCTCAATCCCCAGTCGGGGGCATGCAGGAGGCAGCCCATCAATGACTCTCTCATCATTGATGTTTCTGTTGCTCCCTCCCTCTCCCTTCCTTTCTAAAATCAATAAAGATATATTTTTAAAAATAAAATAAAATACAAGCAAAACTGACCTAAGATTGATGACTCTAAATTCTACTTCTTAGCCCTAATACTTGTTCTTTTAAACTAATACAATAGTAATGATAACAACTGTGTAGAGTAGGGGGTATAAGTGGGCTTTAAAAAAAAGAAGTTATTTATGTACATCTTAACTGCCAAGCCAATATTCTCAGTAAAAGCTCTATCTTAATTGCACAAGTATTTTTATGAACATTTCCACTAATCAGTGAGTGAATGAAGCCCTGAGAGTCACCCTAGCCAATCTGAAGGCTCTCATAGCAGCGAATTTGAGAGTAGTAATTGAGTTTTGGAAATGCTCCTGTTAATAGGCATTTGCTTTTAGGGCACTTTAGCCTACCAATTGAACAAATTGCTTCTGTTTGAAATTTATAAAGCAAAAACAGAGGTAATCGCAATACAGTTTTTGCTGGGATATATGTTGTTGGTTCACTAGATCAAATTGTTTTGAAAATATTACTATATTAATTTATTCAACTTGTTTTTAAAATTCTTCTTTGCAAAAAATTTATATATCTTGATACTTGTAGTACTGATAACTTTTCACTTCTTTGTGGCCTAGCATAATAGACAATACTTTTAGCTTAGAACCTGGGAGTATTGTGTATCACAGTTCGGATGAGTTTGTGTATGGAGGGAGGTAGTTAATATATGGGTACACGCCTGTGTGTGGAAGATCATATATGTGAGGGTGAATTTCAGTTGGAATTGATAAGAAAAAACTAGAGTATTGTCTTACTGTTAATAAAACTTTAGTGTTGATACAATTGTATGGCTATCAAAACACCCTTATTCATTCATTCATCCCCTCCTAGTTGTTTCTCAGTCAATAATTGAGTATTATTCTTTTATAGAATGGTTTTGAAGCTTGGCAGAACTCTATGGTCCAGTTATTATAAGATGATCCTGGGAGATAATTGAGGATTATCTCATGTTTTTCAGGCCAGATGATGTTGAAAGACCACAATTTAGCAAACTAGACAGATCCGGTTTCAAAACTCAGTTTTGCCCCTTGTTAGCTATGTGAAAATTAGGGACACATGTAGCCCCCTTGAAACCTCAAGTTCCTTATATATAGAATAGGAATAGGAGTACCCAATGCTCGTTTCATTGGATTCCTGACACAAGTAAGATAAAAGTTTGCAAAGTACTTATTCATATTGCCTGCCACATAGTAAACACTCAGTTAATGCAAATCCCCTTTTGTGTTTTTTAAAAATAAGTAATATTTGACAATATAAAGATACTTTGAATATTTGAGGTAAAATATAAATTTATTTCCACATTAATTTTTAGGAGAGTCATAGTGCTTTCTGCACCTCCAGAGAAACATTGATAAGAGCACTAGATATTGTATACTACAGGATTCTCATATTCCCCCCCAACTAAAAAATTATTTTAAAATTTTCAAAAAATTATTTCAGTTACAGTTTACATTCAGTATTATTTTATATTAGTTTTAGGTGTTCAGCATATTGGTTAGACAATAATATAATTTGCAAAGTGTTCCCCCTGTTATTTCCAGTACCCAACTGGTACCATACATAGTTATTACATCTCATATTCTTTATTTAGTTGTAAAAACCATATAGGCAAATATAAGCATAATAGCGAATTCTTGTTTTTAAAACTTCAACATTTTTATGGTAAACTTCCATAAAATAGAAATTATGTAAGTTATGTATCATTACTTACAAATTAATTCAATTTGAGAAAAATACAAAGTTTCTATCAAATAATACATCACCAATTTGGGGAAAATGACATTACTTTGGTCTCTTAAGATAAATCCCATTAGATACCAGCATTGTCATGTTTCCAAGGTTAATTGGCTGCATGCAGTTATAGGTTATGAAGGGTCCCACTTGAATAATTCACCAAGCCATCAAGCAGAAAGACCAATAGTTCACAGGACTAATTGACCTTGTCAGTATAATAGAAACACTTACAAATAAAATTCTCTTTGCCAACAACATTGCAAATGAAAACCCCAGAAGAAACTGTTATGTCCTGTAACTGTCCTGGAATGCTATGATTCAGTTACAGGCTATGAGTGGAGGTGGGTCCTGGTGGGCAGAAGTTGTGGGGAGGGAAATGTAAAAGATAGGGGGAAATTTTGGAGGGAAATTAATTAGGTGAAATGTTAGAGAGAAACACAGAGCTTTAGAAATGATTTTAAACATCTTCAATCTCCAAAGAGTAGTGTCTTTGAATTTCTGTAAAAGTAGTGTCTTTAAGTTCATTATATTTTCACCCTTCTTGTTCTGTATCTAAGCCCTTTTGTATAGATTCCGTAGTCATTATTGCAGTGAGCTGTTTTCTGAAAGGTAAGAACACAACTTTGACAAAGCACAGTGCTGTAATGAGGATGCAGCATGTTTGTTGCCCTGCAGTCTTGCTTCATTTACCAATATATGACAGATACTGTCTAAAGCATCATTTTGTCCTTGAATGTAAAATGCCTATTTGATTGTTTATTGGTTGATTGGTTGGTTGGTTGAAGTTTGGATTTGTGCCAGAGTCAGGGAAGGGAGAAATGTTGGAAGAGACACAGAGAGAGAACAGTCACTCTCTAGCAGATTTTGACGATTGCTTTCTCTCTCTCTGTCTCTCTCTCTCTCTCTGTCTCTCTCTCTCTCTTTCTCTGTCTCTCTGTAATGATACAAACCATGTATTTTATTAAAGAACCCTCAGAGCAATAGATCAGTCTTTCTTAAAGAAAGCAAGTGTTTTCAAATGCTTTTAAGAAATTTAGTGAACCACTATCAGGGCTTGGTCTTTAAAGGGGGGGGTGGAAGAACTTTAGCTTAAAACTCATTTGGGGATAGGAGTACCCAAAAGTAAGCTAGAGAAATTGTGTAGCAGATATCGGCCTTCATTGTAATACAGTAGAAGGGTGATCACATTCCTGTTGCATTTTCTTTTTTTAAGAAAAGCATCTTTTACATTGTAAGAAAGAGACAATCAAATTGCTAAGTGGGCTTCAAAAATAGTAATAAAAAAAGATTTATAATGGAAAGAATTGATGGTATATTTCACCTAGAGTAAGAAAGACAATGTGTAATAAGGGATTTTGTGGTTTTACAGCTCAGTGCATGTGTTTGAAAGCTGTTCTCTCAGCAACGTGGGTGGCAGGTTATGCTACCATATAATGTATTGTAGTTGGCTCTCCACACTTGTCAGGGTTAGTGTTCAACCATTCGGAAAATTTTCCCATTGTTCTATCATGTGAACCAAGACTAGTGTTGAATTCCCAATAACTTACCAAAAAAAAAAAAAAGTTTAATTAGAAAGTTTGAAATTTAATTACATCTTATTGTTTCAATACAGTGCTACATATATTAGGATTTTATCTATTTTTGCAATTATTTTTCAGTCAAAAAGATATCAAAATCAAGACTTCATTCTTTTTAAAGTAGTTTTCACAGAAATCTGTACACTGAATCTTGCCCTTTTTTCTGTATTAACACTCTGTTTCCATCTTAAGCATTTTGCTTTAGATGGACCATGGCTCTTGGCAGCTAGTGCATTTTTAGCAAATAATACTGTTTCTAGTAAGGGTTGCAGAGAAAAAAAAACTTAGTGTGAGGTCCTTGTAAACTGAACCTTTGGAACATTACTTTATTTCTTTTTTTCCCCCTTTTGTGCCTCTTCTCTATTTGTGTAATGGTTATAAATTACATCCTTTGAAAAGAAGAATTAAAAACATTTTGTTTTGTTATTTTTGTAGTTGATTTTTTTTTCTTTACCTGTTATTTTAAAGATACACAGAGAAATAAGCAATTATGGTATTGAAATTCCATTGTGCCAGCACCTCCAGAGCATAATCCAAAAAAAACAGAAAATCTCCTGCTGGGTTGTCTGCAGTATGCTTGTGTGAACATCAGTGTCTGCTGTTCACACATCATTTTTTTACTGAAAGTTCCTTTTGGAATAAAGACTCTGTGTTTTCTGAGTGTAGTGAAACATTTGTTGGTCCTTATATTTTAAATTTGTGAGGATTTCTGTTTATAGGCTTAGTTGTGATAGATGTATATTGTATGATTGTCACTGGCACATCAAGAAGTAGAGAAAAGGCTTATATCTTTATGTACTATGAAACAATGAAAAACTTTAAATGAAATTATAAAGTATTAAAGGTAAGAAATAATGAACTTTTTTGGATATATATGTGTGTGTGTATGTGTGTGTGTGTATGTGTGAGAGAGAAGAAGGATTAATTTAAATTTTGACTTTTACCCTTTAAAATCTATTTTTTTTATAAAGTGAAGTGAATCTAGGTGAATATAAAAATATAAAATTGTCCTGTATTCCACTTGAAATTCAGATACTTAAATATGGTGGCTTCTTGACAATATTGAGTTAGTAAATTTTTTCAGTTGACCTATATAGTTAATCGAGGAATGTATTAGAAAGTATATTATGGATCCTTAGATAATTTTATTATTTTTAATGTTATTTACGTCATTCATTTTTATTCTTATTATGCTGCTGGATATCATAATAGACACAGACAGCAAACCTGCAAAATGTAGTCCAGTGTGTTGGCAGTCTGAACCTTTCAGTCAGACTCATGAAACATCAAGAAGAGAAAGCACTTACCAGATAGTAGGGCACTTCAGGTGTAGATTTGGTGAAGTGGAAGTTGATGCCCAGTCTCCTTTAAGGCTTCTTTGAATCATTTGACATCATTTGTTTTTTCCTTAGAAACTTTTCACAAAGAAGTTACACTTGTCTTTGCAGAAACTAGGTTTTTACATTTGAACTATGAATTTTACTCTGAGCTTCTTAATTAAAAGCACTTTTACATTTCATAATAATTTTATCAGTCTTTTATTTACTGTTTCTTCTGATTATTAGAATGAGGTTACTGTTTATGTGGGACCAGTTACTACTACATTTAGTCAATAGGTCCAGTAGGCAATGATGCTTGCTAATCTCTCACATGGTCTCCTCAACTTGCTTTTCATTAGTCGTTTTAACCCTTCTTTCAGTCATAGAGATGGAAAAGATTGTCATCTAAATAAGATATATCTCACATGTGCCTCCAGGAAAGGGAAGTAAAGGCATGAGTTCCTTAACGTGCTAGTTTTATAAGGGCCTAAGGCGCCCGAGTCTCCTGATTGCCAGGAAGCCTAATTGCTCACAGGGCAACCTGGCACACTGCCATTTCCCTACTGGGCTGTCTGCTGGTGCTTGTGAATAGAACAAGAATGTCTTTGCTTTTCTGCTCAGTTGTCACTGATTGCAGTTTGAGGAAACAGGTTAACATTTTTCTCAAAATGATAGTAATTCACATCAAGATGAAGTCAAACTCCATAATGTCTAAGTAATAAGTAGTGGAGTTAATTTAGTGCTTTTAAAAATTCATGTTAAATAAAATTCATTACTTCTTACTCCAAAATATTCATTTTGTATAATTCTCCCTTAACTATTCTAGACAGATGTTTTAGATTTGGATAAATGCTTAAAAGTAAGTTATGAGGTGGTTTTTTTGTACTTTTATAAACAAAATTCGTTATATATATGAGTTATGGGACCAATGGAAATCACAGATCTTGCAAGCAAAATGTATGTGTATTGGTGGGGAGGTTAGTTCAGCTGTTTTGAAAACCTGTTACTGAGAACACTAGAGATGTTTGCATTTAATTTTTAATATAACTGGAGGTGTGTATTGGGTTTTCAACTCTGCCTAGACCTGTAACGAGCACTTTGTGTGTTCTCATTGTCATGCTTTACTTCTAGGTCCCATAATTAATAGGAAACAATGAGTATCTTGACACTTTCACCTCTGTTCTTCCTGGTCCCCTTCAGAGTTCCACATCTCTTTAAAGCATATATAGGATTATAGCTTTTTGAATTGCTGGTATTTATTCACTTGTACTAATATCAGAATATATTCTTGTCTTATTTTTATTTCAGGCAGACGTACTTGAAGACTACTTTATTACTTTGAAGTTCAGAGTTTTGGCAGGGAAATTATTTTCAAATCCTGGCTTCATGCTGCACTGGCTGGGTAACCCTCAGCAGACTATATAACCTCTCAGAACTTCAGGTCCCTTAGCTATGAATTAGGGATGTGGTGTTGGGATGGTTAAAACAAATTTATGTTGCCCTGGACAGTGTGGCTCAGTTGGTTAAGCATTGTCCCATGCACCTAAAAACTGCCGGTTCTATTCCCGGTAAAGTTCAGTTCCCCATAAGGGCACATGCCCAGTTTGCTGGCTTGATTCCCAGTAGGGGGCATGCAGGAGGCAGCCAATCGACGTTTCCCTCTTTCTCCTTCTCCCTTCCTCTCTCTCTAAAATCAATAAAAAACATATTTAAAAAAACAAAAAAACCCAAATGTGTAAGTGCCTGGCATATGGTAGCAGCTCAGTAAATGGTAGCTGAAAGGAACAAGACCTTGAAAACTGGTAATTTTTTTTTTTAATTTACTTTATTGTTATAAATATTACAGATATTCCTCCCTTTTTTCCCCATTGAGCCCCACAACCCCACATCCAACGCCCCACCAGGCCTTCACCACACTATTATCTATGTCCATGAGTCATGCATAAATGCATATAAGTTCTTTGATTAATCTCTCCCCACCCACTCCCCCACCCCCACCTTCCCGCTGAGATTCATCAGTCTGTTCCATGCTTCTGTGTCTCTGGATCTGTTTTGTTCCTCCGTCTATTTTGTTTATTAGATTCCACATGTGAGTGAGATCATGTAAAATTGAATCAGGAAGAATAAAAAACCTGAATAAGCTAATAACAACTGATGAAATCGAAGCAGTAACAAAAAAACTCCCAGCAAACAAAAGCCCTGGTCCGGACAGCTTCACAGGGGAGCTTTCTAATTCTTTAAGTTGTAGGGTAAGATAGTTTACCAAAAATTTTTCTTGCTTTTTGAGGTAGGCCTGTAGTGCTATGAACTTCCCTCTTAGGACTGCTTTCACTGTACTCCATAGATTTTGGGTTGTTATGTGTTCATTTTCATTTGTTCCCAGGAAGTTTTTGATTTCTTTCTTGATCTTATTGGTATACCATTCATTGTTTAATAACGTGCTATTTAGCCTCCATATGTTTGAATGTTTTTGAGTGTTTTTACTGTAGTTGATTTCTAATTTCATGCCATTGTGATCTGAAATGCTTGATATGATTTCAATCTTGAACTTGTAGAGACTTGTTTTACATTTAAGGTTATTATTGACAGATACTTATCTATTGCCATTTTAATTCTTTATGCCTATGTTTCTCTTTTTATTTCTGCTTCTAATTACAGCAGCCCTTTAACATTTCCTGCAATTCTGGTTTGGTGGTGATAAACTCCTTTAGCCTTTTTTTTGTGTGGGAAGCTCATTTATTTCACCATCTATCTTGAATAATAGTCCTGCTGGATAGAGTAGTCTTGGTTTCAGGTCCTTGTTTTGCATTACCTTGAATACTTCATGCCATTCCCTTCTGACCTATAGAGTTTCTGATGAGAAGTCAGCTGACAGCCTTATGGGAGCTCCTTTGTAAGTAACAGATTGCTTTTCTCTAGCTGCCTTTAATATTCTCTCTTTGTCTTGAATTCTTGGCATTTTAATTATGATGTGTCTGGGCGTGGGCCTCTTTGGATTCTTGTTTGGGATTCTCTGTGCCTCCTGAACTTGTGTGACTTTTTCCTTGACCAGGTTAGGGAAGTTTTCTGCCATTATTTCTTCAAACAAATTATCTCTTGCTTTTTCTCTTCTCCTTCTGGCATTCCTATAATGCAAATATTATTACATTTCATGTTGACCCACAGCTCCCTTAAACTGTCCTCGTTTTTTAATTGTTTTTTTCTTTATGGATCTCTGATTGAGTGGTTTTTTCTACCCTGTCTTCTAATTCGCTGATCTGATCCTCAGCTTTGTCTAATCTGCTGTTTATTCCTTTCAATGTACTCTTTATTTCTGCTATCTCATTCCTAATTTCCTTCATAGTTTCCATATCTTTCTTTATGTTGTTGAGCATCCTTACAATCAGTATTCTGAACTGTATATCTGATAGATTGCTTATCTCCATTTCATTTAGCTTTTTTTCTAGATACTTCTCTTGTTCTTTCATTTGGGGCTGGTTTTTTTTGTCTCCCCATTTTGGCTGCCTGTTTGGGTTTGTTTCTATGTATTAGGTAGATCTTCTAGGACTCTCAGTCTTTTTGGAAGGCCTCTGGTGCAGGCTGATGTCAGGTGCAGTTTGTGACTGCCCTGAGTACTCTGTTTGGAGCTATCAACAACCCTAGGCTTGAGATCTGCTCTGCTGGGGCTGGGTGTGGTTGGACAGGACCAAAACGCACACCAAAGTCTGCTTTTCCAAGGCTCAGGTCCAGAAGCAGATCAAGCAAAGACTTAAAGCACTCTGAGGTCTGCCTCTGGCTGCAGGCTGACTAATCTGATTCTTTTAATAAGCCTCAGGCTATAGAAACTCCACAGGGTGGGGTGGCTGATTGTTATCAGTCTCTTAACCAGCCTTAGGCTTTAGAAACTCCTTAGGGTAGGGCAGGAGGTTTTCCAGCAGGGTGGGGCATTTGCTTCCCTCCCAGGCAAAAGCAGCAAAATGTCTGCCTAAGAAAGATTTCCTCTGCAGTATGGGGGAATGACTCAGCACAGGAATCCAAAGGGGTGTCCTCTGAGTTCTATCTCTGGAGCCCACAACCCTAGATTCACCTCACACAGCTCCAGTTCACTCTTCCCTCCCTCTGCTGGAGCCCAAGGTGAGTGGCTGCACAGAAAACTTTGTGTGTTGACTCTTTAAGAGGGTGGCTGCATTTCCAGCAGTCTCTCCCTGGCCAACAGAAACCCGGCTGCTTTTCACAGCTAGATGTTATGTGGGCACCTTTCTCAATCCTGGTGCTCTTGGCCTGGAGTTTAGGCCCCAGAGCCCTCAGTGGGAACCCCCCACAGCTGAGATAGCCCTCTAGAACTTCAGCTGCTGCCTGTGGGAGCCCAGCCAGCCCTCTTGCGCCTCTGCACTTTCTACCAGTCTCTATGTGGTCTCTACTTTTCCTCCTTAGTTATGTGGGTGCTCTCCAGCTCGTCTTTAGTTGCAGTTGATCATTCAGGATGGTTTTTTTATATTTTAGTTGTAATTCCAGTTTGGTCCTGGGAGAATGTCAGTGTAGCTTCCTCTCAGCCTGCCGCCATCTTTAATCTCCCTTGGTAATGTTTTTATAGGCTATAAAAGCACCCACTAGTATGCTTTTCTATGTAATCTCATGAAATTGGGGAGTTTTAGCTACACATAACTATTGGATATACATTTATATTTTTTGAGTTGATAAAGATCCAAGAGCATGGGCTTTGGAGTCATCTTACTGGGGTTTGAGTTTCTTCTTTGCATTCTAACTGTGAACCTTGGAAAGTTGGCTTCTCTGTTGGCCTCACATTTCTTGTGTATAAAATGAAGGTGAAAATACGTACTTTATTTTACTTCAGCCCTGCAACGGCAAAATCAGTACGTGTAAAACCCTTAATGCCTGGCAAAGAGTGAGTGTTCCAAACATGTTAGCTATTGTTAACTATGATTATTTCATAGAAAAGGAAAAAATCATAAAGCCAGACACTTGAATGGAGTTAGCCTTAATTAATGGATGTCTCCTTCATCCACTCCTAAATAATTCCCATTACCTTTCTTTCCAGTCCCCATCAGAGCTCCACATCTCCTTAAAATGTATTTAGGTTTATATTGCAGTTAGAACCCTGCTTTTTATTCATTATCTCCATGGAATTGTGATGTCCTTGCAGTAGAAATTTTTAGATACCTCTTAATCAAAAGTATCTGTTGATTTTGTCACTTGTTCCTCATAAGTCTTGCCTTAGTTTTTTAAGAGTTCTTTTGAAGGCAGTTTGATTGTGAAAAGATTTTTTAAAAAGCTTTATTGCTATGCTGAACATTTTTTAAAAAATGATTTATATAAAAAGCATTTTATAATAATTTTCTGGGATCTTAAATTCCTCATTCCCCCATCTATTTTTCAGTGGTTTATAATCTAGTGGTAGGCCATCAAACAGCCTGTTTCCTTAGATATATTACTGACATGTGTATCTGTAACCTCTCCTTGTTTTGAGAATTTATTTACTATTAAGATTTATGGTGATAGAATGACAGTGTACTTTTACTCATGCGTATGAAAAGTCTAAATTTGTATATATTTGCATAAAGTTTTCTCATAGCTACTCTACATACAAATTCTGTTTCATTTTGTTCTAGGATAAAACAAATTAATGTCAAATGTAAAGGAAATATACATTTATTTATTTTAGAGTTCATTTAGTAGCAAATCATAATTTACCTGGAATATCAAGTACTTGGGAAAAGCTAAACCTCATTTTTAGCATGAGAAGTTCTGCAAGTGTGTGCTGGAGTTTCTGCAATTGTTTCTTTTGTGTACTTTGCGCTCCCTCCTCCTCAAAGTCCATAAAACACACATATACAGTTTATATGTGTATATAACTTTTTAATGTAAGAAATAGAACTTTATGAGCAGCCAAGAAGCTGGGAGTATAGATCCTCTTCCCTTCTCTGTCACAGTCCTTTCGCTACCCTTTAGAGGTAACCACTGCCCTAATTTTTTGTGATAATTTCCTTGGTTTTTAAAAATATTTTTATCACCTTTTTAAGTTTAATTTTTAAAGTGTAAGTATATTTTTACTATAGTAAAACATGTACATAGGTTAACAGTCTGAAAGGACTGCAATAGTATTTATAACAATAGCACTTCTCTCCCTATTCAATATCCCCATCCTGCTTCTTGGAAGCAATCCTCTTAGTTATTTTAGCCTTATGTCCTTTCATATTTCTCAATAACATATGTAAACAGATATCTGTAATAGATGCCTACAATTCTAAATAAAGTGTGTGTACATATCTATATTTAAAGACATGATCTAATGATATCTTACTGTGAAACATCAAGACTTAGCTCTATAATCTCAGTTTTCCCCAATATACTTTCCTTCTCTTCATCTTCCTAGTATAGTTTTTGGTGGTATTTGCTGAAATCATTATGCATTTTTTTCATTATTATAACCACATAAATATTATTTATACCTGATTTATGTCTATGCTTAAATTTCCTTTTTAGACCTAATTTTATTTTTCTGGAATTAATAGTTGCCTTATTTTTTCCTTAATTTAAAAAATGTTATTAGTTATCAATATATCCCTAAATTCTCTGACAGATCTATAAAATACCTCTTGAAACAGTCACATATACTCTTAGCTTCACAATTTTTTTTCTTTTTTAAAATATGTTTCTATTGATAGTTTAGAGAGAGAGGAAGGAAGAGAGATAGAGAGAAACATTGATCAGTTGCCTCCAATACACACCCTGACTGGGGACTGAACCCACAACCTGGGCATATGCCCTGACCGGGAATTGAACTGGTGACGTTTTGGTGCACCGGAAAACACTCAACCAACTGAGCCACACTGGCCAGGGTTTGGCTCCACATTTTTTTCTTGGAAACATCCTTTCTCAACCTCCTGCTCAGCTACTGTGTCAGTGGAAGTTCAATCAGAGAAGCAGAGAACTAGGGTGTGTGTGTGTGTGTGTGTGTGTGTGTGTGTGTGTGTGTACACACAACATATATATGTGTGTAGGGGATGGGTGGGAGTATGTAATAAGGGATTTGTTACAGGGATTTTACCTTGCACAAGTAGGAGTTGCTCAAATAAATCTGTAAAGATGTTTTCATGTCTGATGCCGGAGCTTGAAGTCCATAGGCCTGGCTGCTGCCCCACGACAGCGAGGTGAGCCAGAATAGAGTGACAACATGTATGATCGACAAGCGTTCCTACATCAGCTTGAGTGTGCAAAACAAAATGGCTGCTACTTCACCTCTGCCCTTCAAATCTTGCATGAAAATATTTCATGTCCCATTTCACTAGAAACATGCGAGGAAGGGAATCCTGGGAAATGTAGTTTAGGCTAGGCCAAGGTGACACATTACGAAGCTACCATAGATGGCCATGAGAAGGTTCCTCTCAAAACTGACCCATAGGAGTAACTGACCCCAGCTGCTCTCTGAAATCCATCACCACAGTTAGTGCCAAGACCATGCCTTCCACAGCCTTCCTCCAGCCAGTGAGTGAGCATAGCAGCGGTACCAAACCAAAGCTCATTCCTGGGGACTCTAGAGGCTTCTGACAGGCAGCCTGGGCTCCAGGAGTTCCTGAGAGCCTTGCTGAACTTCCTGTAGAACTGCATTGCGTTCTAACATCATCCACCCAACCTTCCTTCCTTTCCTGGCTTCTTTGCCTGGGCTCAGACCTGCATCACTGTCTGAGAACTCTTCCAGCTTTCCCTGGCTCCCTCCCCCTTTTCTCTCAAAGACATTTCCCCTAGTACATATCTGGTGCACCTATTCATGTCTTGGTTTCTGTTTCTCAGAGGACCTGGACTAAAGCTGTCTTCTTAAGATATCCCTTCAACATTATTCTGGGAATTTACTTTACCTTTTCTTCAGTGGATTCCTTGTTTTCTGGATCCCAGGTCTTCATCTTTTTTAATTTACTCCATTTTTTGTTGGAATGCATACTCCACATGGGAGGTAAAATTGTTGAAGCCTTGCATGACTGAAAACTTCATTTTAATCTTACCCTCGAGGGATGATTTGGCTGGGTATGGAATTCTAGCTTGGAAGTAATTTTTCATCATTTTTAAGCACATTCTCCATTGCCTCATAGTTTTCAGTGTAAATGTTGAGGAATACTTAATTTTTGATGCTTTGCATGTGACCTATTTTTCTCTGTAGAAGCTTTTATAATCTCTTTATCCTTGATGTTTAGAAAGTTCATGATGCTGTGCCATGCTTGTGTGTGTGTGTTTGTGTGTGTGTGTGTGTGCTGGGTACTCAGTGAATCTCATCAGTGAGGAGATACCTGACTTTCAGTTCTAGGAAGTGTTCTTATATTCTTTCATATTTTTCTTCTCTGTTCTCTCTTCTTGACTTAACATTTGTTAGCTGTGATACCTTCTTCATTGAGCCACTGTATTTCTTATTTTCTATTTCTTGTTTTCTTATTTTTCCAAGGAATTCATTCAATTTTAGTTAATTAAAAAATTTTTTTGCATATACATACACGACAGGTGACCCATTTCAAATGAAATACAGTTGATATCTCTTTGCCATCTCTTGATCTTTGGAATATTTTCAGAATTAGTTTCCTTCATAGTATAAATTTGTTTTTGCATTATTTCAGATAATTAGGTGAAAGACCATTCAAGATAAGGCTGGAAAGGCAAGCAGGGATGAATGAGCATTAGCGCTACAGCTATGCTGTTCCGTTGCTGGTTCCTTCAGAGGTTGCCTCTTTAAAAGTAAATATAAAAATTTAAATCACCAGCATATATCCACTTGAGGTACTTGAAGTCATGGATCTGGATACAGTTATATAGTACAATTTCAAGTATCCTGTTGCCTTAGCATTAATAAGTCTTAACTTCATTAATCTGTAAATTCATCTGTCTTTACTGAATTACCAGTTATTTTTCTGTCATTGACAACATTCTCTTACTATCTTTAGTAAACCATGTCATGTATTTTTGTATACAAAACTATGTTTAAACTACAATATTATATAAAGCTTTAAAAGCATTAACATTTAAAATACAAATAGATCTTGGTCAGGCACATTATTAGATGAAGGAAATCCAGAATACAGTAATAAGCTGTATTAAAGAACTGTTCTTAGAGGGAATTGATTTGGCAAAAGGGGGCGGGGCATGGAGATCACAGGTGACTTTGACAAAATGGTTTCAGTGGTGGGGACAAAATTCAGATTGGAATGGGATAGAGATAACTAGCAGGTGAAAAATTTAAAAAAAAGAACAAAAAACTTTTCAAGTGAGTGAATATATGGAGAAAGGAGCCAAAAAAGGGAGATGACAGAAAGAGCAACAAGGAATACAGAAAAAAATTCTATCTTAGTGGTGATGGAATTTTCACTTATTGAGGTTCAAACCAGAAATGGGAAGAAAAAAGAATTGTTTTGGCAAAATTTTGCCTTTCATTAATTTTCTGTTTAAAATAAAAAAATATTTTTTTGCTTAAAATATATTAATCTTTGAAACATTTACAAAAATTAAATTTATATATACTATATGTACTTGAGTTTTTTAAAATCTATGAAATAAATTTAAATATGGCGGTATCAGAATAATAACTTTTCAGAAATGATTCTGAGAATGTAAAACGGTACAATAGATGTGAAGTAGACACATGAGTTTGGTGTTTATGACTTCCAGGCAGTATAGTTGATGGTGAAACCATTTGAGAGATGTTAACAGTTATATATACTTTGTAATGTACTTTTAGTGACTGAAATCAATAAACTTTATGATATGTTATGAATAAATAGTTTATTAATTGTATTTATTGAATAATTTACTACATTTATAATTCTGTATATATCATGCCAAGAGTTATATATGCTATAAAATCTTAATACAGCTTTTTGCACACTGAAGCATTTAAAATATAAGTACTCTAAAAATAACATTGTATATGTCAAATAATGGTTAAATTTGTCAAAAACATTATGTTAGTAAGGAGCTGAATTTAGAATCTTGGTTTCACTTCTTGTTCATCATTGAGATTTATTATTGTTCATTTACTTGGAGAATAGATTATTTCAACCAGAAGGGATTTCTCCCTCCTCTAAACTCCCATGAATATCTATTACAGTAGTTTCCTATTTCTGCTGTAACCAATTACTGCACACTCAGTCACTTAAAACAACATAAATTTATTATCTTACAGTCTGGAAGTGAGAAGTCTAAAATGGGCCTAATGGATTAAATTCAAGGTGTCAGCAAGGTACATTCTTTTCAGGAGATTCTTGGGGAGAACTGTTTCTTGCCTTTTACAGCTTGTAGAGGCTACCCACATTCCGTGGATTGTGGTTGCATCACCTCCAGCATTTACTTCTGTCGTCACATTTCCTCTTTCTCTCCTGCCTGCTTCTTATAAGGACCCGTCCTCTTACAAGGACATTGGGCCCACCCAGGTAATCCAGGATAATCTTTCCAACCCAAGATCTTTACCTTAATAACATCTGCAGAGTCCCTTTTGCCATGTAAGTTAACATATTCACAGGTTTAGGGGAATGTTGTGGACATGTGGACATCTGCCTACTACATCTTTTTTCTTTCATTTAGACTCATTGTCAGAGCTGGAAGGGACATTGGGTGATAACTTGTCCAGTCCCTTTTCTTTATACATGATGAGACTGAATGAAGCCAGAGAGGATGTTTGTTGGCCTCTAAGCTTTTTTTTTTTTTTTTTTAGGGTTTGGAACAGGCTTTAGATTCATGCTTTGTATTGCTTAACTATACTTAGAACACTACCTTGATCATTTTAAGTGCTCAGTAACTATTTGTGGGTTTCTATTAGTGATAGAAACCAAGTGTGTCTGGTTTCTGATGCACTCATTTTGAGTTAGTGCTAATGGAAGTTTATAAAATGTCACTGACCAAAATACCATGGGGTAGAGATTCAATTTTTCTTTCCTTTTTTTTTTTGAGATTCAATTTTTCTTATATTTTGTAGTTAAAAGGAAGAAATCATTTAGTCTTAATCACCAACTACCATTTTGAAGATTACAGTTCTCTTACCCCATCTCTACCTACTCTCTTTCTTTAAAAGCAAAGATAGAAAGAGAAAGTATGAAAAAGAAAGAAAGGAAAAGAAGAAAGAAAAACATAAAGAAAAAAGAAGGAAAGTTAGGGAGGAAAGCAAAATTAGATATAGTGGCATTTATTTAACTGTTTGTCTAGAGGAACTCGTGGAGCCCTGGTTTACAGTCTTTGACACTCATTGCTGTTTGACTGTGTTGATAAGATAAACCTATATTTTTTGTGATGCATGTAGTTTATTTGTGTCCCATAATTAAGATAATTTAAAAATCAGTATTTGTATTTTAAATACTACTTTATAACCATAAGAAAACTTTTAGAGACTTTGGTTTACTTTTTGACTTATGATTTTCCTTTCTTTGTAAAGTAAGGACAGTTTGGACTCTTATTTAAAATAAAATTAAAAATTTTTTAAATTATCTGACATTTCATATTGAAAAACATTGAAAAATCTAGATTTTAGGTTTAGATCATCATGTAGACTAGATTAAATCACTTACTATTCCCAAGAAAGAAAGCTTTGTTTGATGCTTATTTAATGACTGATTTTCTTTTGTTAATATTCTTCTAATTTATATAGAATCTGATTGCTGTATGAGTTTGGGTGTATTAGGCATATTTCTTGAAATAAAATGTATCAGAAGCATGTTAGTTTCTTTTCCTGCTTGTATCAGCATGGTCTTCCATTGGATGTATACATTTATACATGTTTAATTCTAACGATAAGACTGCCTGCTAAGACGGTACATGTAATGCGCTTAGCAACTGTAGAAATAGACCATGGTAAAAGTGTCTTTTAACTGGTAATGGTTATTATCATGCTGTCATTCTCTTAGTGAGCAAGAGGTTAATTTTAAGTCAACTTTATTTTTTCATTCTATTTTTAAAAGATTTGTAATTTTTCAGTTACAGTTGACATACAATATTATATTAGTTTCAGGTGTACAACATAGTGGTTAGACATTTGTATAACTTACAGTGTGATCACCCTGATAAGTCTAGTACCCATCTGACACCATTCACAGATAAGTCAACTTTAGAATATATTCATTATAATAAATTATATTTATTGGGTGAAAACCTAATCTGACTTTTCTTTTCCTGGCAGCAACTTGAATTGGTGGAACCAAGTGGCTGGATTCACGTTCCCTTAACTGATAATCATAAGAAGCCAACTCGCACATTCATGATACAGATTGCTGTTCTAGCCAATCACCAAAATGGAAGAGACACCCACATGAGACAAATTAAAATATATACACCAGTGGAAGAGAGCTCCATTGGTAAATTTCCTAGATGTACAACTATTGATTTTATGATGTATCGTTCAATAAGGTGACCTGCAAACAGAACAGAAGTCATTAAACATATCTTTGTTTTCCCTGGTCAGTAAATATTATATCTGGTATCTTTATTGAAAAATCCTCAGTTATTTTACAGTTTTTGTATGCATTGAAAAGTATTTTATTGTAGCTTTAAAAAATAAGTTTTGGGTCATACTACCTTTATTTTTTTTAACATATAATAATATTCACATATTTTATATTATTAAAAATGAATTTGATCCTTGTCAAGGGCATGTACCTGGGTTGCAGGTTCGATCCCTGGCCCCGTTTGGGGCATGTGTGGGAGGCAACCAGTCGTGTTTCTCTTACATCGATATTTCTCTTTCTCTCTCCTCCCCTTCACTCTCTCTAAAAAAAAAAGGAAAAAAAATATCCTTGGGGTAGGATTAACAACAACAACAAAAAAATGAATTTGAGCCCTGGCCGGGTGCCTCAGTTGATTGGAGCATCAGCCCCTTCACCAAAAGGTGTCGAGTTCAATTTCCGGTCTGGGCTCAGGCGGGAGGCGGCCTATCAGTGTTTCTCATATCGATGTTTCTCTCTCTCCCTCTCCTTCCCTCCCTCTCTCTCTCTCCCCCTTCCCCTCTTCCTCTCTCTAAAGTTAACTTAAAAAACCCTTTTTTTTAATGAATTTGAAGCCAATCATTACATTTTTCCTTATACCAAACAAAAACCGGTTGAACTGAAAATTTTAGGATATACATAATTTTTTACTAACCAGGTGATTATTTCATATAATGATCATATATTAGAGTAAAGATTTACTTCATGTTTGAGAACAAACCCATGCTTTATCAATAGACATTTAATAAGCCAAAATTATTCCTTTTATTTTTTTTAATACAGAGGAAGCTTATTCTTTTAATATTGGGCCTTTTTAAAAACAGTGTCAAAATAAGCTTAACATTAGGTGTCTAATGAGAACCATTCTAATTTGGGAATATAGTTAATTGTGTCATAATTACTTTCATGAAATACTTGTAACCTTAGAATTTTCTATATCCTGATACTATGTCAGAGACTGCCAGCATAATCTGCTGTTTATCCTAATACTAGTGCTGCTATAGAAGAGTTAGTTTCAAATTTGTGTCTCGACACTGAAGCATTCCTGAGAGATAAAAAATTTTTTTAAATGTATGAAAGTATTCTTTATATATAAAAAGATATTAGAGTAGCTTAAATGTGTGTTCTTCCCATGGTTTAAAATGAGTAAATATGATTCTGCATTCTTTTTTTCCCTATATGTATTACTTTTGGGGAAGGTGTTTATTTAGCCACAGAACTTCCCTAGATTGGTCCTTGTTTGGGAAAAATTCTTTGGTAGTTCTTGCATTCCTGAAGAGATTGAAGTCTTAAATAGTAAAGTTTAAAAAATAATTGTGTGTTTGCCTTATCCTGGTAGAGAGTACTAATTTACATGGATATTGTAAATGTTTTACTTTTTCACTCAGCGGAATATCTGCTGTTCTTTCTATGAGTTTTACAGAGTTTTTGTCATGTACATTTTGTTGTCTTTGAAGAAATGTGGTAGGTGATCTATAGTCACCAAATAGTCCATAACCAAAACTCATTTGGAATCAGCAAATTAATTCCAGTTTAGATGTGCGATGCTGGAAAGGGCAGAAGAGGGAATTAAAGGAAAATGCATGGATAGAAATTAAAAGCAAAGGAGAGAATCAAGGAAATTAGAATAGCAGTATACACTAGGCACTGTACTAGATGTTTTGCATTATTTAGTCTGATAAGGAAAGCATTCATGTAAACAATAGGGGCTTAGTCTAACAGACAGAGAAATCTAATAAAATATACAGAAGGATTTATTAGTAATAATGTTACTACTTGCTAACTGCTTTTTAAAAATCTGCTTAAAAGAAAAAAGCAGGGGAATCAAAAGGGAGGAAGACCAATTATCATTTACATGATCTACTCTGTTATCTCCTACTACTAATAGTTGGCTAAGAATCTCCTAGCAGGGATTAAGAATCCTCCTAGGAGGGATTAAGAAGACTGTTGAGAAAATCAGTATATTTTCTACTTCTACTTCCTTTCTCTATTTTTTATTTGCCAGCTGGCTGACCACCTTATTAGGCATGGGAAAACTTGGTACCTGAGATAATTATGAGGATTACTGAAAGTACAGATAGACTATGTATTATAATAACAAAGCATAATTATCTAAAGCAGTTGCATTTCTCTTAAAAGTACAGATTATATATGTGACAAAGGATTTGTATCTAGAATAAAGAACTCTTACAACTCAACAGTAAGAAAACAATCCAAAGTAACCAAAAGGTTTAAACAGTTACTTCACCAGTGAAGACTTGTGACTTGTAAATGAGCATATGAAAAGATGCTGAACTTCGTTGGACATTAGTGAAATGCAGGTTAAAACCATAATGAGATACCATTTCACAGTCACTAAAATGGCTGCAATTAAAAAGATCGCAAGAAGTTAGCAAAGGTATGGAGGAACTGGGCCTCACACTGCTCGTGAGGCTGTAATTAATGCATAACCACTTTGGAAAAGTTTGGTAATTTCTTTTAAAAAGTTAAACATGCACCTAATTTTGTGACCTGGCCATTCCACTCCTAGGTATTTACCCAAGAGAAAAGAAAGCATATGTTTATACAAAGATTTGCACATGAATGTTCATAGTAGCTTTAGTTGTAATATCTCAAAACTGTAAACAACACAAATATTGATTAACAGTATAATATAAACATTGTGGTATATCCATACAGTGGGATACTACTGAGCAATAAAAATGAACAAACAATACATGCAACAGCATGGATAAATTTCTTACTGTACAGGATTTGAGAATCAAAAACAAAGATTAAAAAGCCATTTTAACAGTTAATAAAACAACAACAAATTCACTGATTCAATTTAATGAGTATACATTTTTGAGTATTAAACTCTGCAGTTATAAGGTTTAAATGATTAAATTTTACATGTAATCTAAGTATAAAACACTTTTAAAATCAGTTTATTAGCTTAGGAAGTATTGTCACAAGAAACTGCATAAAACTGGAATTTTAAAACACAGCAGTCCATTGAACTCTAATAAATAGGCAGCTCTTAAACTAATAGATACTGGGCGTTGAATTAAATCTAATAAGGAAACCAAGGTAAATCTGATGTGGATCTTGCTTTCCAGTTGCTTACAACCTACTAGGGGAAATAATAGTCCTGTAAACAACCAAATCAGAAATTAGAGTGATAATATCTCGAATTGATGAATGGGAGTGTAGAGGAGAAGAGAGAATTGACTTCCTGTCCAGGAAATTAGAGGTGAAGCTAAATAAGACATTGTGGAGGAGGTGGAATTTTGGAAAGAACAACTGTAGTAATATCAGCTAGTTATTCACTTTCCAAGCCTATTCTTGAATCCAGACTCTCATTGTTTATATTTAAGTTAATTTGTAACAGATGATTTGTGTGTTCAGAATCAAGTGACATTTTACTCTTATTTGAAAGATTCCAATGATTAAAACATGGACAAATCTTGAAAAATAATTTTAGACACAATGCCTTCTGGTCTTTTAGCCATTATGACTACTAGTTTAGTACAGATTAATACACAACAGTATAAACTTAATGAGTCTAAAATTTTGTGCGTTGCCCTGGCTGGGTGGCTCAGTTGGTTGGAGCATTTTCCCATACACCAAAAGGTTGCGGGTTTGATCCCGGTCAGAGCAAGTAAGAGGTAACCAGTAGATGTTTCTCACATTGGGGGTTCATATTCTCTCTTGTTCTCTCCCTCTCTTCCTCTCTGTCTTCCCCTCTCCTTTCCCCTCCCTCTCTCTCTAAAATAAAATCATATCCTCGGGTGATGATTAAAAAATAAATAAATAGTCCGGCCGGTGTGCCTCAGTGATCGACCCGTGAACCAGGAGGCCACGGTTCGATTACCACTGGGCCACAGGGCATATGCCTGGCTAGGGGCTCCATCCCTAGTAGGGAGCATGCAGGAGACGCGACCGTAGATTCTCTTTCATCATTAATGTTTTTATCTCTCTCTCCCTCTCCCATCCTCTCTCTGAAATCAATTAAAAATAAAATGTGATTCAAATACAAATATTTGATGTGTTTCTAGTGTTTTAGAAAATTGTTACTCCTCTAAACTTCTTAAAATGTTGGTTTAGTGTATTATTTTTTATTGAATTCTTGGTTATTATTTCATCACTTACCTTTCGAAAATGATAAAGTTTGCAAAATATGCCCTGGCCGGTGTGATTCAGTTGGTCGAGCATCGTCCCATGTACCATAAGATCTCCTGTTTGATTCCCAGTCAGGGTACTTACCCAGGTTTTGGATTCTATCACTGGTCAAGGTGCATACAGGAGGCAACCAATTGATGTTTCTCACATCAATGTCTCTCTCTCTCTCCCTGTCCCTTTCTCTCTCTCGAAAGTCAATAAAAACATTTAAATTAAAATAAAATAAATTAAATTTGCAAAATATGTTACATTAAAGCATTAGGGAAAATAATACTTTATAGTTGTGATTATATGTGAACACATTTGCTTTGTGCATCTTGTAATCCAAGCTTATCTTCTTTTGCCTACATTGTTCTGTTAGTCCCCACTTCTGTGGCTTTCTAGAGCAGTGATTTTCAACCAGTGTGCCACGTCAGACACAATGGCATGCCGCAAGATTTTTAAAACATGCAAACCTGCACTGATCTCTTTTCCCTTAGATTGTCAAATTAAAAAGAATGACAACAGCCAACACAACAATAGCCATCTGGTATGAACGAATCTAAATTATGCCTATTTTTGCCCGGCCAGGCATGGTTCAGCGATTGAGCATCAATCTATGATCCAGGAAATTGCGGTTTGATTCCCAGTCAGGGCACATGCCTAGGATGGGGGCTTGACCCCCAGTTGGGGGCGTGCAGGAGGCAGCTGATCAATGACTCTCTCATCATTGGTGTTTCTATCTCTCCCTCTTCCTTCCTCTATGAAACCAATAAAGGTATATTTTAAAAAAAATTATGCCTATTTTTTTTGTCAGATTGGCATGCCACCGATTTTAGTAATTAGTTTACATGTGCCGTGAGATGAAGAAGGTTGAAAATGACTGTTCTAGAGTGTGGTGTTTGGAAATGTTTGCTGGGAAAGCTGTGTACCAGCCTTCTGATGGTCTGCCATTTAATTTCGTCTGTTTCTGTGCAGTGGTGTCCAGAAATCCTTAGAGGAAGATGAAGAAATCCTCGGGGATTAGTTTATTAATTATCCATGATAATGATTTATTATATTAACAGGACAAATCTGAAGGCTAATTAATTAGACTTCCCCAACTATAAATCTAAGAAAATGTCTATAATCAGTGGCAATTTTATATGAAAAGTTAAAATTATTTTTTAGTACTATTAACTAATCTATTTTTCAATTTTATCTGAAAGTACCTTTCCTTTCCTTTTTTTTTTTTACAGCTAATCCCACCACCTTTGTCTTCTCTTGTCCTTCCTGGTGAATAGAAGCAACTTGTTATTTTGCGAACATAAGCAAAATTACAAGTGGACCGATTTTATGAAACCTTTTTCTAAGTGAATTTTTGTTTCAGAAAATGGTATTCCACATCATTTATAATGGAAACTCTAGCATTTACCATGGCAGCCCTTTTAATTACTGCCTTTGTGGCCATCAGCTTTCCATTGATGCAGTTCGATGATCACCATAAGATGTTCTACTAGGCATTTGCTTTTCTGATGCTGAGAGAAAATTACAATTCTCCCCCTGTGGTCCTGGAAATAACTCCCCAAGCTGTTTTTATAGACTTTATTCTGAGACTAGCTCTCCTCTTTACCCTGGCATTCATCTGTAGCTGGCCATCCAGATTTTAACAGATCATTTCCTGTTATTACTACAGCAGTATCAAAATACTGATCACTCACCAAGAAGCAAAGTATCCAAAAGACTGGAGCAGAGAGTTCAGCCAGCTGTTTGTTTTCAACTGTTAAAATTTATAAGAATCACATGTTAGGTGGATATGAAGACAAATGGAATCGAGGGTAGCCTCAGTAAAAGAATGAATGAGGATGATCCTTCCAACTATGTTGTACTCAGGTGTCTACCAGAAACAAAGCAAAGGAGTTTTACTATTTATTTTTAAATAGTGCTTATTTTTAAGGTAGTGTTCAGTGATTAATAGGATATTTAAGGAACCTACTCTTCAGAAGTTGTTTCTGTTTTTTTTGTCTGAGCTGTTTAGAAAAAAATCTTTTCTTGAAATTGTCAGTTGTTTAACTGATTTAATTTGGTGAAATTTTGACTCATCTTTGTATACTCAGGAGCCCCAAGTCCTGCAGATTCCACATTAATTAGCACTTTTAGTTTCACCGGATTCACATCATTCTAGGCCAATGGCAAGAAGCTCCCAGATGGACCATTGGTCGTTAGTTTATGCTAAAATAAAAATATCCAAACTGTTTCATTATATAACTTTCAGGAAATGTATATACGAATTCCACATTACCTATATAAATTTACCAAATATGTGAACCCAGAGTGCTTTGGCATCTCTTCAAAGCTATACCTCTTCCCTGCCTCTTTTATCACCTTTTTAAAAATTATTATTCTCAGACTTTTTGCTCTAGCCAAGCAAATATGCTTGTCTGTTTTATGCACACTCCACTCTCATTTTTACTCTTTTATATGTAACATCTAATGGCCTTTAACCTTGTCACTATATTCTACTAATTGATACCACTTTCCTGAGCAGAAACTAGCTCAAAAGTCACTCCCCTGAATGCCTATACTTAGCTGATTTTAATCCTGTATATTTTTGTTCCTTCTTTTATTCTAAATCCCCTCAGCATTTATGTAATCTGCCAGTACTATATTAACATATGAATGTTATTCTGTGCCTAGTGCAAACTCTTGAAGACAAGGAATTAGTCTTATTTATCTTCTGTATTTGCATTATCACAATTCCCAACATAATAGGCATGAGTAAATACACATTGTTTCTGTAAGCTCTTGCACTGACATACTTTCACATCTTGTATCTCATTTTCAGAAAATCACTGTGTCGGTCACATTTAGCTATGAATGACAGAAACCCCTACCACAATGACAAATAAGTTTTTATTAAAAGGTTTGGAGATCCATGGTTGCTTCATTTCCCCAGCAGCTTAATAACAGGCTTTCTGAGAAATTTTAGGTCATTCTCTCATGGTCAAAAGATAGTTGCTGCCCTAGCCAGTTTGGCTCAATGGTTAGAGTGTCAGCCCTCCGATTGCAGGGTCCCGGGTTTGATTTCGGCCAAGGGCATGTACCTCGGTTGCAGGCTCGATCCCCAGCCTCCACTGGGGCAAGTGCGGAAGGCAGCCCATCGATGTGTCTCTCTCACATCGATGTCTCTCTCTCTCTCTCCTCCCCCCACTCTCTGAAAAGCAATGGAAAAAATATCCTCGGGTAGGATTAAACAAAGGTAGTTGCTGTAGTTCCCGCTATGCCGTTGGAGGGAGAAGGGGGATGCCTAGCACATCCTCCTGCAGCAGAAAGGGGAGATTTTCCCAGAATTCCTCAGCGTACGTACCTCATTGGTCAGAACCGGTCACGTGGACGTCTCGACCTGAAAGGGAGGTAAGTTTGTCTGGGAAAGCAGGGAGTAGATTGTTGACTTAGGCAAATACTGTTTAAAAAAAAAAATTTTTTTTTTAATTGATTTAGAGAGAGAGATCAATTTGCTGTTCCACTTCCTGATGCACTCATTGGTTGGTTCTTGTATGTGCCCTGACTGGAGATTGAACCCTCAACCTTGGTGTATGGGGACGAAGCTCTAACCATCTGAGCTACCGGCCAGGGCGCAAATACTGTTTTCTAGGGCTAAACACATGGTCCTTCTGCAAACATGCAAAAAATTTTAAGAACCCACTCTTTTCTATGCACGGAAGAAGGAAGAATAGGTATTAGGTAGACAGTAGACAATCGCTGCCACACACAGCCTTTCTAAGCCTCAGCACCCTCATCTGGAAACCAGAAGTACTAACACTGTAGCAGCACACCTCAGAGGGAACAGGAGGTAATGAACTAAGCACTAGCCCAGTGCCTGGCCAAGAGCAAGTATCCAATATAGAGTAACTGGTATTCTACTTATGATTTTGTCTTCAGTTCGTGCAGTTTGATCCGAGAAATCCTTGGGGGAGAAATGGCTGTTGTGCCTTCTTCTGTCAAGAATCTGGAACACTAATGCATGCATGGCAACCCTGGGAGCCCTTTCCAGCATGTCTATTCTATCATCTACACTAACACCTCACTGTAATAGCGATCACGTGGGATCTTACCACACAAAACAGAAGCAATTTCTAAATTCCGAAAATTCTGTTGCAAGGAATGGGAGCCAGATTAACTACATTGTTTTCCCTTTCGAGCCCATGCAAAATATCAAAACTCCATTTCTTGCATTTTTCAATATTACCAAAAAAAAGAAGAGAGATACCTGATAAAACTTTGTAATGCTGCAAGCTGGCCTGGATGCTGAGCACCCCTTTAAGTTCTCGAAGACACACCGTGATTCCCCGGAGCAGGAAGCAAGCATCATACCCTTCTTACCATATCTAACTAGTTCCCAGCCATTCTGTTAGACCCGCTCTCACTCCGGGTTCTAGTGCCGAGTCCCTTAGCTGCTGGTAGCTACTTCTTGTTTCTGCCCTCTCTTAGTACTTTGAGGTTTCATGATAAGCACTGCTTTTCTAGCTGCAAACCTGTCTCTCAATGTTGTTCTCTCAGGCCACTTTGGATACGTTTTCTCTATTTTGATCAACTGAGTTGAAGTCCCTATTCTAGATTATCTCTAGTAACATAAGATAACATAACCAATCATGTTGGTAACACTGTGCCAATAAAGAAAGGTAAATACAGTTGGGCACATGATGTTCGCTAAGGCTGGAAAGCATGTGATGCCTTTGATGAAGATTTACTTAGGGAATAATCCACAATGTCATTTTTTAATTGTTAAGGATACTTAATTGCTCATCCCCATCAAATAAAAAAGATGTTTACAATGCTGTGATTAATTGTATTATATAGAGTTCCCAGGAGAAAAATACTACCTCTTTTCTAAACAATCAACATGTACTATGAGATGCCTTAAATCCTGTGTGGGATGCAAATAAGTAGAAATCATGTTTCCTGTTCAGAAAGAATTTACAGTCTAGCTGATGATGCCTAGGGACACACAGACACACATTTTCCATGTAAGACAGTACTGAGCCAAATGTGATAGGTGGCATTTTAGTAAAGGCAGAGGTCACCAATGCCCAGGGTAGTCAGTAAGCTGCTTATGGGAGAGAGAGAAATTTCAGGTAAGTAGGGGTATCTGAAGAGGCCTTCCTAGGTTCTGTACATGTTGAGGAAGAGTGAAGATGAAAGCCAAAATATCACCTCCTTTCTTGATAAAAACATAGGTTGACAGATGCGTTTTTAAGTCCTAGCTAATTTGGGCTTCTAACAGCAAATCCCTAAGATTCATGTCATAGCTGGTCCCACTAAATGGGGCAGGAAGCTTCCCAGGAAAGGAGGATGGAACTGAGCCATATAGTCTCACTTATTCGTCTTATGTTCCCCAGTGAGATGTTCATCTCATTAGGGATGGAGCACAGGGGAGGAGAGAGGCTCCGGGGAAAGGAATTGAGCTTCCTTCTGTCTGGGAATCCTCAGGGGTGGGGAAGAAGTTTTCCTATGTTTACACTCTGCTTCCAGAACAAAGAGCAGGTTTAAATAGAGAGAGATGAGATGGGAGGGCATTGCAGGCATGGAAAAGTGTACAGATTTGTGGAGGAGTGAGAAGGCTATATTCACACTGCAGTACAGCAGGGTGTTAAACACGAGTAACATGTAACATTCTTAAAATGAGTAACATGTAACATTCTTAAGTTACAGGATGGACAAAAGGTAGGTTAGGGTTGGGTGGGTTGGAAGTTAATTAATATTTCCCTGTTATGTGTAGGGTAACTGTAGTCTTATGCCCATGCCCTTATATAATTCTTCTATTTAAGGCTGTATTAAAATTTTGGAGGATTTAAGAGGCAATATGAGTAGCCTAACACCCACCATTATAAATTTTAAAGGAGACTATGGGATAAAAGCTATACTTTTTGAAACAATAATTTTATATAAGTCAAAATATTTAGTGAATATTTGTAATATATAAGTATCTAAGATTAGACCATGTAGAAGGCTATCAGAAGGTTGCCTGGGATAAAAAAGTTGGGTGGAAATCTCTGTTTTTCCAAAAGGGCATTCCTTAGAGTATGATGCTGGTGGGATCATAGAAATATCCACCCAATTTGGTTCCATTGTTCCAGGTTTCCTCCTTCCATTCCAGAGATTTAGATAATAAATGGAATTCTTAGAAAAATCCACTTGTAAGCAAGACTATCAGAAATCATACACAGTTCCAAATAAGGCTCTCAAGTGGCCATTACAAAAATATTTGAGTTCTTGGAATATGGCATGCTGTGTTTTTAAACAAAATCATCATTAGTAGGAACACAGCTTGATTCCTTTGGGTCCAGTCTGGGCCTGTCTTACATCTAGTTACTTTTGGATTCAAAATAAGAAAGTTTTTTTTTTTTTTTTAAACTGAAGAAGTCTTTGAAACAGTATTATTCATACTATAATCCCTTTTAAAGATAATGTCAACCGAAGCATGAAATATCCTAGTGATATGAAGAAATAGTGTAGGGTAAGCACAGTTTCTTGTTCTAATAAATACCATTTTGCAAATACTCTTTGTGTAGCTAGTGAATGTGATAAGAGGAAATATTATTTTAATGGAAAGTTCTGTATGTGAAAATTGTTCTCTATTATTTGCCAGCTAAGAAGAAGTAACTCAGTAGCATAGAAATTACAGGAGCACCCGAGTCCTATCTACTGTAATCTTTGGCCAATTTTGTCAGCCTTTTTCCTTCTTAAGTGTGTGTATGTCCATGTGAAGCATAATGTATATACAGTAAATTACACCAAGCACCGTCTCAATGAATTAGGTCAGAGTGGACATCCGTGTACATGCCAAAGACTAGAACACCTCAGTACCCTGGAAGCCTTTTTCATCTCCCATCTAAACCAGTATTCCCCTCCTCCTCTGCAGCAGTAGCTTCCACTCAGAGTTAAATGGTGTGACTAAGTTTCACCCATGTTTAATGCATACATTATGTACATATGTGCATACAAATGTATAATGTATTTTCCTTTGTATCTGTTTTACTCAGCATGATTTTTGTAATATGTATCCATATTACTGCATGTAGCTATAGTTTGTTCATTTTTACTATTGTATACATAGTATTCCATTGTAGGAACATACCATCATTTTTTCGTTCTACTGTTGTTGGTTATTGGAATTTCAGTTTGAGGATATTACAAAGAATGCTGTTATGAAATTCTAGTACCAATCTTTTGACTCATATTACATGTGCATTTCTGTTAGAGATGTACATAGAAGCCAAACACCTCGCTCAAGGGATATATGTGTGCTCCTTTTTGTAGATAATGCCAGATCACTCTCCAAAGTGGATGTACCCATTCATGCTTCAACTGCAGGATTTAAGAGTGGCTGCTGCTCCAAATACTCACCAGTCTTTAGTATTGCTGCTCTTTTAAATTTCATCCATTTTGATGAGTATAGTGTTATCTTATTGTAGCTTAAATTTTCCTGTTCTTAGTAACTAATGAGTTCAAGCCACTTTTCATATTTTATTGGCAATTTGGATATCCATGAAGTATTGTTTATAGCCTTTTGGTCATTTGAAGAATTTGTCTTTATTTTTCATACTGATTTGTAAAAGTGCTTCATATATTATGGCTATAAACCTTTTGACAGTGATACGTATTATAACCCACTGTATGGCTTGCCTTTTCATTCTCTTAAAGATGGGAATTTTTTTAATAAACAGAAATTCTTATTTTTTAATATAAACCAATTTATTAATCTTTTACATGATCTTTAGTGTTTCTTGTCTGCTGAAATCTTTTTCATCCTGAACATTATGAAAATATTCTCTTATAAAAGTTTTATTTGCTTTGTGGTACAAATTGTAGATCTGCAATCCACCTCAGATGATAGGAGCTACATTTCATTCTTTCCTTCTCTGTCTGGATATCCAATTTACCCATTTGTTGAAGACCGTCTTTGCTCAGTGCTCTGCAATGCCCCTTTGTTTCACATCAAGCACCCCTGTGTGTGTGGTATGTTTCTGAGCTCCCTGCCCTATTTGGTTTGTCTGTTCTTGCATCAGGACCACACTGTCTTTATTTGTAATATGTTTTGACATCAGGTAGATCAAGTTCTCCCAGCTTGTTCTCTTCAAAGAGTATCTCAACTGCTTTTAGCCTTTTTTATTACTATATACATTTTAAATTCAGCTGATCAGGTTATACACACACATACACAGCAAATAGAATTTTTATTGGGGTTGCTTTGAATCTATAGATCGAGATGAGAACTGACTCTTTTGCAGTATGGAGTCTCCTGATTTGCAGAAGACTCCATGTAGTTGAGTCTTTAATGTCTTTCAATAATGTTTTGTAGTTTTCTAGGGAGACATCCTGTACATCTTTTGTAGATTTATTCCTAAGAATATGAGATCTTTGATGCTATTATAAATGATACATTTTAAAAAGTTTGTTTTGTTAGTTGAAATAAAATAGATTTTTGTATCTTTATTTTATATCCAGAAACTTTCTAACTTTCCTCTTAATTAGAATAATTTTTTTTGTAGATTCTTTTGGATTTCTTACATCTCTAAATGGGTGACTATTTTATGTCTTTTCTTTTCCTTTTACCTTTTGTTTGCTTTCTTTCCGCATTGAATTAGCTACACCCTACAGGAATGTATTATATAGATATCTGAGATGTTAAATAGAACATCGAGAGCAGTCATTCTTATCTTGTGTCTGATCCCAATTTCACTATTTTGTATGATATTAACTGACATCATACAGAGGGCAAACCCTTAACAGAACTAATGCTAGTCCCTTCTATTTCTAGTTTATCGAAATTCTTTGTTTTTAAATCATGAGTGAATAGTGAGTATATAAAATGTTTTTCTTGCATCTATTGAAATAACCATATGATTTTCTTCTTCATTTGTTTATTTTGGTTAATTTTTGAATGTTAAATCAACCATCATTCCTGGGACAAATCTAATTTGGTTATAGGCATTATCTTTTTTTTTTTTTAATGAATTATTGAGTTTGGTTTGCTAAAAGTTAGTTGAGGAATTTTTCATCTGTGTGCACCATGTGGTTTTCGCATCATGAGTGAGGCTGGCCTGTGACATTCCCTTGTTGTACTGTCCTTGCCATGTTTTGGCAGTGGGATTACTTTGGATTCATAAAGTGAATGGGAAAGTGTTTTGTTTTTTGTTTTTTCGTGTTTTCTGGAAGAATTTGTGTGAGATTAAAATAATTCCTTATTTGTGAGATTTACTGTGAAGACATAATTATAGGTTTGATTTCTTAATTCTAAGCAGATGGAAAGCTATTCAGATTTTTGTACTTCCTCTTGCAAGTTTTGGCAATTTGCATTTTTCTGGGGGTTTATCCATTTCATCTACATTTTCAATTTTTTTTTTGGTATAAAATTATTCATATTATCATTTTACAATGTCTGTAGAATCTATAGTGTTAGATCTCTCACCATTCCTGATATTGGTTATTTGTGGTAGCTCTTTTTTCCTCTGTATTAGTCTCAGCAGAAACTTACCAATTCTAGGAGTCTTTTCTAAGAACCAACTTTTGGCTTCATTTATCTTCTCTGTTGCATATATTTGTGTGTGTTTTTATTTTATTAATTTTGGCTCTTTACTATTTTCTTTGGGCTTAATTTACCTAATTTTTCTAAGTTTTTGAGATGACCACTCCGATTAATGATTTTCAGCATTCTTTTTCTCTAAAATAGGCACTTACAGCTGTAAATTTCCTTCTGAGCACAGCTCTAGTCGATCTTACATGATTTGAGACATAATCGCCCATTATCGTTCAGTTAGAATATTTTCTACATTCTGTTAGAATGTTCCTCTTTGACCCATGGGCATTAGAAGGACATTTCTTAATTTTTTTTAGATATATATGTGGATTTTCAAAGTCTCCTTTTATTATTGATTTCTAGCATAATTACTCTGTGGTCAGATAACATTTTTAAAAAAATATATATCTTTATTGATTTCAGAGAGAGGAAGGGAGAGGGAGAGAAATAGAAACATCAATGATGAGAGTCATTGATCGGCTGCCTCCTGCACGCCCCCTACTGGGAATCAAGCCCCCACCTCGGGCGTGTGCCCTGACCGGGAATCGAACCCCAATCTCCTGGATCCCAGGCTGATGCTCAACCGCTGAGCCTCAGATAACATTTTTTTGAAATTTGTTGAAACTTGCTAACATAGCCCAGCATATGCTAAACTTTATTCATGTCTCATCTGTCATATTAACTGTGTAGTGTTTGGGAGCAGAGCGCCATGTATGTTAAGCAGTTCAGCTTTGTTGATGGGGCCATTCAATATTTTATACCCAACTGGCATTTTCTGTCCCCTTCCCCTGTTGCACGAAAACCCTACGCAGGACCGATGGTTTTTCTGCTCTTCCTTGTAATTCTGCCAAGTTTCCGTTTATGCCCACTCGGCGGCTGTGTGATGACCCGCGTAGTACACCTTGGGAGCTGTTGCACCATCTTTCCGATGAATCGGATCCTTCACTGTGAACAGCACTTCTTTGTCTTCAGTCATGTTTTCTGCCGTAAAATCTACTTTTTCTGACTTAATAAAGCCACGCTAGTTTTCATTCGATTAGTGTCTAAACGTTGTGTCTTCCTCTGTCCTTTCACTTCCTACCATCTCAGGTCCTTATATTCCTTCTGTGTTTTCTGTAATAGCGTATCATTGGGTTTTGTCTTTTTACTCGGTTTGACCCTCTGGGAGGAGGAACCCTCTGTGGCTTGTCTGGGAGATACCGGCTCCCAAACCAACGCAAAGAAACATGTAGGAGAGAGGGGAGAGAAATTTTGCAAAGCTCGTTTCAGGGCAGATATTGGAGGGCTTTTTAATACCAAGGTAAAATGTTTGGCCTGTATCTTTTAAGGAAACATTGAAAGTCTCTGTACAGGTAGGTGACGGGTTGTGCTTTAGGAAGGAAGCCCCGGAGGCCACGAGGAAAGGGCCTGCAGCCCTCTCCGTGCTGTGGCCTCTGGAACAACAGCACCTGCTACAGGGTAAGCACCAGCGAAACATTTGAGACTCCATGAAAAAGCCAGGAACAGATAGGAACGCGGCAGTGGAAAAGCCAAGAAATGACTGGACATACAAAACAGATAGAATTCATTTTCTGCGTACATGCGGCTGAGCAGAAAGTTTAAGTTCAGGTTCAAGATAACCAACAAATAGGTATGGAAAGCAAGCTGCCTATTCCATGCGGCCTCAGAAGAATAAATTAGGTAAGAGACAGTGGTCAATATATTGATCAGTAATTTATAAAGCATTACAAATAGTTAACTATAGGAAATATTTGAAGGTGTGGATAACATTTTTCTTCACCGTCTCGTCTCCCACATTCAAACTCCCCTGCTGGCGTTGACCTACAGACCAACATCCTGCAGATCTCATACAGGTGGTTGCTTGCTCTGCGTCGATGTTTTTGCAGGTACTTTTGAGGAAAGAGCCTCCATTTACACATTTCCAGGAGGAGGCCGTGTTTCCCTAGAGCAGCTGACTGTTAAGTGCATTCACAACTTTATATTATTACATGGTGCCAAAGTAATTCAGCGGCAAGTAATTCAATGTTTCCTATTTCTGGCTTCACCCTCATCTTCCTTCCAAATGCACTTATTAATCTTTCCCTTAACAGCTGCTTGCTCAGTTTTCATTTTTATGTATGTTAAGGAGCGTAGAATTTGTAGCAATCGGAATTTTAGACTGACAAGTTAAAATATGTGATCATTCTTTTAGTCATAATTTTTTAGTAGTTCCTATCGGACGTTTCTATTGTGTTGATTTCTTGGGTGTTTCCATCTGCTGTTTTTGGCTGCCGCATCCACCTAGCATAGATTGTTTTCTGTTCTGTTTTAAATCTTGGATTGCGAGCTTATCTTCAGTAGGGCTTTATCTATAAAATTCCTGTGCAGCCTGGGTTAAGAATGTTCTTCCAAGATAGTTTTGGGTTTACTTCTGTGTACACTCAATGGGTATCCCTGGCTTAATTCTTTTGTAATTTCTTGACTGTGGCTCTCCTAGACCACATGTGACATAAATTCTGTGTCGAGCATGTCATATTGGGAATTCTCGAGGGATTTATTTTCCGCAGCTCAGAGCCAAGAGCAAGCAAACGGGTTTCCCTGTTGTCTATTGCCGTCTTCTGCTGGCAGGCAGATTCCACCAGCCCTCCCACCCCCAAACTGAGAGTTTCGTCCTCCCGGTTTCCTGCTGGGATCTTAGTTGCAGTTCTTCACCTGCAAGAACCAAGTTCTCCTCTTATCCTTTGCCTTCCTTTAAAACCAAACCCTGTAGCTCGCAGGCACGGCTCGCCACCTGCCGCGGAGGAAGCGCAGGGCGGCCTGCTCATCTGCCAGTTCCGTTTCCAGCTGCTTCATTATTCCTGGCGCCCGGATATTTTTCTCTGATCTGCACTTAGCTGTGCATTTTTTAAAAGTTTGTGTCACTTTCCCCTGCACTTCCAGCTGATCTAGCAGGAGGGTTTTTATGGATAGCCTGCCATATTGTTGAAGCTTGTATCTTGAATGCTTTCCACATCTATACAGTTTTTTTCTCCCCATGTTTCTAAATATCCTTGGCTTTATTATTATTTTTTAAAGGATGTTACATTTCACAGTTGGAGTGGCCTTAAAATGGCATATTTTCCCTCTTGATTTAACAGAAGAACCAGTACCTAATTCTGAGATCATTAGAACTTGCCACTGCATAAATTCTACTCAGAAGCACAAAGGGAGTAATTAGCTCTAAAGATTCATAGAAGACTAGCCTTTTTATCTTGGCCTGAGAAAGTAAACTTGATAAATGCATCCCACGTGAGTAAATAACCTCGACTTTAGTATGGCGGTTACCTCGGGGTTCAGGGGAAAGAAGAATTGAGAAATGAGGTCGGGGGGGGATTCAATTACATTTGTAATGTTTTATTTCTTAAGCCAAGGATAATATACCCAGAGGTTTATTATATTCTCTACATTTCAAGAAAGTATCTGAAATAATTCACAGTAAGAGTGATTGCAAAAAGAATTATCGCCATAATGAAATTGTACCATATTTTATTTTTTATTGATTTTAGAGAAAGAAGAAGGAAGTGCGAGAGACACACACACACACACATCAATGTGAGAGATACACCAGTCAGTTGCCTCCCATACACGCCCCGACCAGGGATCGAACCCGAGACCTTCCAGTGCACCAGGTGATGCTCCAACCCACTGAGCCACCTGGCCAGGGCTGTACCCTATTTTTAATTTCATGTAACAGGAGATACACAGGGCATTTGTCATTGTCATGTGCATTGGCCAAGTGAAAAGGTAACTTTCCATCCTAAAGTGGTACAGGAGTTCAGTTGTTATTTCAGCTACTAAGATTTAGTCATTTACATATTAGACTCTGTTTCTTCAAGCTTCTTAAAAATCTCATATGCCTGACCACAAACTCCAACCAATCCAGTGATCATGCTGTTTCCAGCTTGGGGAGTAATTCTAGCATTATCAGAATAGCAGCAGGTGAAACTGGAATCATCTTTTGTGCCAAAGAGGCCCTTTTAAGTGTTTTTGCAATTAAATTCTCAGCATTGCCGTCTAGTGATCTTGTTTACTCACATCTCTTAACACTGAAATATGAAAAAGGAAAGAAGGGTTGGCATGTAGAGGGACTGAGGTTCTTCCAAGTATTTTCTTAGTCCTGCTGCTCTACGTGATTCCTTGCAAAGACGGCCTCTTGTCCTCATAACAGCATTAACAGTAGTTAATGTCCGCTGAGTGCTTTCTCTGTGTCAGTCGTGGTAACAAAGCATTCTTTACATATTGTCCTATTTAAGTCCTATAGTATTCCTGCAATTATCATTATCCCCCCTTTTAGAAGGAAACAGTGTGATTAATTTGACTAAATTGCACAGGCACAAATGACTATGTTGAATATTTATTTCTAAGTAACTCTCAAGTAACTTTGTCTGTCTGTCTTTGATCTATCACATCGCCGGGTATTGGAGACCACATAGAAATAATTTAATGTTACTTTAGCATCAGAAAGATTCATGCAGATGTTATGAAATGTTGGATTTAGCCGATTTCTAGTCACAAACAGTAGACAAGGGGAAAATACAAGGAATGGATGGGCAGTGAAAGCAAGCCGGGTCTCAGGATGCGGGAGCGGTCAGCGGGCAGAATGCTTGTCAGCGCGGACTGCCCAAGGCGGTGGTAGAATACCTACCCATGCTGATGGTATGTCTGGATAAGATAGGTATGTGGCCTCAGGCTTTATGTTTTCTGTCATACCAAAGACTATTAAAAGGACAATATTGTCCGGGGATTCTCACCTTTGACCCAATCAAACAAAACCTTCCCTCTCCACATCATTACTGTCAGGAGAGTGGTGGTGGTGGTGGGGGGGGGGGTGCAGGGTATGGACACAAAGATAAAGAAATATGAAAAGTTGACCAGCTATATTGTTTCCTATTTCCTTATAAAACAAGCCTGTTGCTTTTAAGAAAAAGAGAAAGAAAGAAGGAAGAATGGTGGGAGGGGTGGAAGGACAGAGGTGGAGTGGAGGAGAGATTGATTCAAGGCCAAGGAAAGTGCTTACTTACATTCCTCTCTGTGACTTAGAGAAGATGCTTGCATGACTACTTTGTGACTTTACAACGTTGTTTGAAAAGAGATTGATGTGATTTAATTTAAACTGAGCCTTGCAAAGAGCAAGGATCTCTTTCCCCCAGTCTTTCTGGTATACAATTCTATCCTGCATCCTATAACACGTCATCTGAACATTGTACTGTGTGTTCACCACCCCAACCCCCAGTCTTTCTTAGAGAAACTCATGTTATCTCCAAACTGCTTCTGGAACTTTTGTTTCTACTTCATACTGAGGCTTGTGTTTAATGATTTTGGCCTTTTTAAGTAACTCTGGGCCTGGGGCACTTAGACATTTAGGGGCCCTTCTTTGGGTTAGCAATAAATCATAAATGAATTGGTATAATCTCATTAAAATTAAAATGACACTTCATCTATCCAACTTACCATTGCCATCTATATGTGGTCTAATCTAAATCCTACTAAGATAATATAATTATTATTAATAAATTAATAATAACATTGGCTCATAGGACCCAGGGGCATATAAGTAGGGGTGTGAGCAGATGTTTTCTTTTGCCTTTGGAATTTTACAGGTGTCCAAAGACATTGTAAAGTGCAAGAAGGGGCCAATCTAAGGACAAGTGCCCTGGGGTGGCCAATAAATAGCTCTGCTTGTGCGAATATTTTGCTGCTTTGTAGTTAAAAAAAATCAGTAATTAAATTGAAATTAGGTCTTGTGGAAAATTGTGGATCTCTTTTACCCAAACTTTCTCAGAAAGATTCAGATATTTTCAGTGCTCCCCCTGACGCCGGATGTCGAGCTCTCTGCTGTCCGATTCCTTGGGCCCCTGCTACCACACTCACCCCTGTCCTCCTGTTTCTGGGAAGAACAGTAGAACATTTTCTTAGGGATCTTTTGCAGACATTTTGAAACAATTTAGTAAAAATCCTTTTTGAAAATGTATTCCATTTTCTGAACACGTAACAGGAAAGTGAATTATTCAAACATTTTGTGAAGTCCTTTATTGTTTACAAACAGCATAAATGCCCATTGCCCCCCTTAGATGCTTAAAGCAACCCGGTCAGGTAAATAAGGCTGGTGGCAGCCCCGTAAGACAGGTGAAGCTGAAACCACAGGTAGGAAGTGACGCAGATCTTCTTACTCCTAATGTAGTGCTCTTTCCTTTTTTTTTTTTTTTTTTAAATTTCTAGAGAAGGGGGGAGAGGGGGAGAGAGAGAGGGAGAGAGAGATTGATGTGTGAGAGAAACGTTGGTTGGTTGCCTCCCGCACACGCCCTGACTGGAGATCAAACCTGCAGCCTAGGTATGTGCCCCGGTCAACGCTCCAACCAACTGAACCACACCAGGCAGGGCTCCACTAGTTTCTTGACCAAATGCCAACGAAAGGGCTTTATTTTAATACGGACTCTTGGGTTTTCGTATCTAATATTAACTTTTGAAACTTATGGAAGCATTAGAACTCTGTTAATCTGGGGTAGGGCACAGGTAATAGTTGGTCCAGCCTCAGGCTACGCCTGTTAACAGCCTTTGCTTTCTCTTCCTGTGTGTGCTCTGGGTCTTGGAAGTTCAGGATCAAGTGTGAATGGAGCAGGTGGAGCCCTCATACTAAACAAACACTTAACGTATTGCTGCTGGATGGTAAATATGTAGTAAGTGAGCACTTCAACATGTTTCAGAAGGAGATTCTTAATTCAGGGTTATATGATTTAAACACCTTCATTAGTGGGAACGCTGTGGGCTGCACACACTCAAATCACTTCTTTTTGGAACTCCGGTCCCCTATATATCCCTGTGTCATCTCACACGAGCAACTGGGATGCCCAAAGGTTGTGAACTCTAACACCATTGTGTTTGTTTTTATGAGAATCAGGTCAAGATCAGCCCAAGCAAAGGCACCAAATAACCTGGGAACACAAGCAAAACGGGAAATAAAATATATTTTATACCAAATCTTTACAGATGGATTTTGCAGAGAGCGGTAGTTAACCATGGGCCCAACTGGGGATGCATTTTTAATGATTTGCAGGTATTCTAGAGAAAAACTAAATTAAAAAAAAAAAGCCAGCCCCAACTGCTCTTCTAAAATGGGCTGAGAACTATAGCAGTGAATTAAAATAACCTGTGAATTTTTCTAACCAAAATAAAAATACCAGTTATGAAATATTTCTTTTACTCTTTGCCAATTCTTTAATAGTCCATTAGGTATTTCTAGGAGGTGGAGTAGTTGAAATGAAAATTTGAGCTCAGAAACCTGAAAGGCCAGAATCTTGAATAAACCGACTGAGGCGAGATAGAACTGGGTGTGAAAGGAGGCTTTTTCTGTGGTAGATTTGCCTTCAAACCGGGCATGTGTTTCATTTGGATACGTCTTTGAAAGTTCCAGGAATCACTGAAAAAAGAGACTTGAAGAAACTTAGAAATAACTGGCTTAACCCTGCAGCCCAAGAGTGGGCACTTCATGGAGAAGGTATTCCGTTGCTTCTACACGATTTGGCTAAACGATCCTGTCCTTTTCAGATGAAAAGTTGTCACTCAACTGAGTTAAAGAATCCGCTCTTTCAACCCACTCCTTGCCCCCATTGGAGCCTTGGTATAAAACCGGATTTCTTGTGGACTGCCTCTCTTTTGCCTGACCCAGAAATGATTGACTGAATGTGATATTCTTTGTGTCGTTTATAGAGAAAGCCGGAATGAATATCTGGCCTTGACACTTTATTTCATTTCAGCTTCACAGGCCAACGTTTAAGAACATTTTAATCTTTCTGTTGCTTGCACTGGAAGTGGTGGAAATAATAGCATGGCTCATAATGATATGATTAGTAATTATGTGTCCCACAGAGAAGCTTAGTATGGCTTTATTCTGATACAGTTGCCCCTAGGTAGTGCATGGGAGTGATTTTTAATTCCGGGTCCTTTTCAGAAGAACTAGACTTTTTTTTGTTTTTATTTTTTTAGCATCTTTTATGAAATCAAAGCAGCTCATTTATAGGGTCCCCTTCTTTGGTGAGGCCATTTATAACACAGGGATATGGGCGCGGTATTTATACCTACAGAGGTAGATTAAAAGACGATGCCCTTATATGGTTCATTAAAAACAATTCTATTAAGTTACAGCTTTTATTCTCTTTTTAAATCACCGCTTCTTTAAATAGCAGCCATTCCTGGTTTCATTCTTTAAATACCACCCTAAAGGAGTAAAGTGAAAATAGGTACCTTCAGCTTTTTTGTACCATAGAGATTGTATTTTGGGGGAAAAAAGAAAAAAGAAATCAAATTTCCTTGAGGTAAAAATCGGAAATTAGTGTTCTTCATACTACTAGTTACCCAAAGAATAAAATGAGATAGAATTATGGACTGTTGGCTCTAAAACCCATTTAGTTTCATCTCTACCTAACAGTCAAACACACCGGGGCCCTCTTGCCAGGCAGTTCCCTAGCAGGTTGCACAGGTGGGCGGTGGGGAGGCCTGTGCGGATTGCTCTCGGCTCAGAGCGATTCTGCTGCACCCTGTGTATTTGGTTGGATTTGGCTCGGGAAGTGGTGAAAGAGGGAAGCTAAGAAAAAAACAACCCATGACAGCTTTATGGCCGGCTCATTAAATTAGATCCTGTGCTTGACACTGTACTGCTTTCTTTGCTGGGTGTGGATTGACAGGTATTGATGAAATGGCTCAGGTTCTAATTCGGAATGCCTGGTGACAAATTATAGGTTTGACAAGTTGAGGTTATCAGCAAGCCACAGGGCGAGTCCGTGGCCTGCAGCAGCCTTGCTACCGTCTCCAGCAAGACTCTGCTCCTTGCCCAGGATGCACTTGACCTCTTCACCCCCCAGGAGGGGATTAAGGGCTGTAGCGAATATGCCGTTAAGATACTTCATTGCACGAGGTCACTCACGCACACCTCAAATACACCTCAGCCACCCGGGGAGCACATGCACAGCCCGGACGAGTGCCTACTGCTGCGTCTACTGCGATCTTTCATTGTTAAATGCAATTTAAAAATTCGGAAGTAAATTTTCTATTCGTTTGACTAAAATTAGACTGGAGAAAATAGCAAATTCCTTCCCAATCTCCTCTAAATGATTCTCTCTGCTGCCGTGTCTGCTTGGTCGTGGTTCTGACTGCATTAATTCCTTGAACTGGGCCTGAGTCGCACCATAGTTTTCGGAGTCCTTTCCTCGGTTTTACTTTGTTTTTGAAGAAGCTAAATTGGAAGCATTTGAGGTATTTGCTCTTTATGTTTGTTGTCTGATATTTTATTTCTTACTTTTCTGGACATCGTTCTCATGATAATAGAATAACATGGAAATAGAATTTATTTTTTATTTTTTTGAAATACAATTTTAATACCACGTTGGACCCAAGAAATAATTGAACTCAACTCTTCATTTTATTTATTTATTGATTGATTTTTGTAGAGAGGAAGAGAGAGAGACATTGATGTGAGAGAGAAATATTGATCGGTTGCCTCCTGCACACGCCCTGACCAGGGATCAAACCCACAACCTGGGTATGTGCTCTGAACTGGAATCAAACCCACCACCCTTCGGTGCATGGGACAATGCTTCCACCAACTGAGCCACACTGGCCAGGGCTCAACTCTTGATTTTAGAGGTGAAGAAATTATAGGCCAAAGACATGAAGAGACAGTCATTCACATTTGTCTGCTTAAAGAGATTTGGTTTAAATTCTTTTCTTAAAAATATAAGCGTATTTGTCCTCTCTAATCCCTAGTCATGATTTGGTTTTCATCACCTTCTAGTGATTAATATGATGTTTTAGGTGAAAAAAATCCCTTAGGTACAAAGAGATGAGTTGGCCAAAGTCAGAGACTGAGGTCAGGTAGAGAAAAATCTGGTGTTGAATTATGGGGTGTTAGTCCTGGGGAGAAGCCCCTTTAAAAAAAAAAGTCAGAAATGGAAAACCTGCATTTTTTTGCATTGATCTTTAATAGTTTATCTTACTCACGAAAGACTTCTGAGAAGCCAAATGTATTCTGCACATTTTGAAAATCAGCCCTTCTAATGGCTCACCTGGAGCGACACCTGGCTCCCTAAGTTCCGATCATCTCATAACCCATTTGTCTACGGTGGGAAAGGGGGTGGTTATAACTGATTTCAGCGAAGGCGTTAAGGTGGAAGTGGCAGAACTAATCGTGAGTGTGAACGTAGGAAAGTGGTGTCCGCGGAGGCCTCTCTGAAGGGAGCCGCAGTGGTCCTCACGTCCACCGGGGTGAGAAGTTGTCTACCCGGCTGGAGAATCCTGTGGTGATCTCTTTGTATCCTGTGGTCTCAAGCCACTTACTAAATTGGGATCCGTCAGCTCTTTTACTATCTCTAACAGCTTAAACAAGACAAAACTAAGGCCACTGCTCTTTGGCAAACCCTTCCCCCCCAATGAGCTCTAATTAAATGAAGACTGAGCAGGGTTTAGGTGTAACCTACTACTGACCGTTACTATTCTCTTTAATCAGGAACAAAGTGGTAAAAAATGGGGGGGCAGAGCCGAGAGGGTAGAGAGGCATTGTCAGCCCCAGTATAGACTAATGCATCAATGGAGTTTGTCCCTCCTCATAAATAGTCAACTATGCAAATTATTCCCTCCAAAAAAGGATGGGTTGTGGATAATTTTTTTTTTTTTTACAGTAAGCATGTGTTACTTTTATTATTTCAACTAAAAAATATGCCAGAAGTAAGAACAAAGTAATATGATTTTATGGTGATTTCACTTTCTGATCAGATCACTGTTTAGTGCTCCCATAAGATCATGAGTCATGATACCACCACTGAATTTTATTTCTAATCAAGCTAGTACATTTTCAGGAAACCTAGACACCAGGAATACGCAGAGCTGACGGCCGCACGTCAGCCTTGTGGACAGGCTGCCATGTTCATCTGCACTGTCGTCTCCGCTGTGTGTTAAGTTCTTCCAGGACAGAGACCTGTCTACGCAGCTTGGTATCTCCAGTTCACAGAACAATGACACACTCAATGAACATCTTTTGAATGAATCTATGAATCAAGTTCTATAATTCCGAGTTTCTTGTGGGTAGGACAAATTCAAATTCTAAATGTGTAACACAGGGTTGCGTCCTAGTTTGGCATCATAGCTCACTCATATAAAAGAATACAGCCGTTAAATAACTGGGGGAGGCAGTGAAGGCACAGTAAACAGAGTGTGCGCCCTTCTCGAAGCTGATGGCCCGGTTTTATTAACACAAACAAGGATTTTCCTTGAGAAGCTGCTGAACCTGCTGCCTACTTACTGTCAGAACAGTTTAACGTCAACGGAAACCATTGTATTTGACAGACATTCTGCAGTATTTAAATGAACAATACTAAATAACCCCATACAACAGGTCAACTCTTTCAGCTATTGGAATGTATATTCTGCAGCTATCTTAACCCGGGTGGGTCCATCGGGATACCATTCAGCTTTAAAAAAAAATGGAGACATTCACCAAAGGCCAGGCTGAACTGCTTTTACGGTCCAGGCAGCCAATTGGTAGTTTTCAGCCTGCCTGGCCCTCCAGAAACCACCCCTCCTGCTCGGCGAAGGGGATCCTAATCCCTTCTCACAGCAGGCTCACTCAAGATTACACGAGTTTTTAGGTTCTGAATAAAGCTGCCAGCTGCCTTGACAGGCAAGCAGATAAGAGAAACATTCCTGAGAAGAGCGACTGGCCTGGGGTGGGAGGGAGCGGGGTGGAGCTCCCCGAGCAGCACCACGGAACAAGTTAGATAAGTGAACAAAGGCTGCTCAGGCCGGGGTTGAGATGAGATAAGGAGGGGAGACCACCGGGGTGGTGCTGTGACGGGGATGGCCAGGGCACTGGCCCAGTGCCTCTTGAGAGTGTGGCTTCGAGAGAAAGGCTCAGCTACCTAACCTGGCTCTGCCCTCCTCTCTAGGTCTCGATTTCAGGGATCCATTTGTGCTTCTAGCAGTTGGGCAATTGCAATAAAAGATCAGAGGCACCTCTGAGAGGAGTTCTAGAGCTGTGCGAGCCCTGGGGCACCCGTGGGAGATGCTGCTCTTGGAGGAATGACTTCAGGTGTGAAGCCTGGTAATAGGTAGTGCCAGCCTTCAAACGGCCTCAGGCCCAGATTATCTTCTGCATTTCATGGCACAGAACCCCAGGCTCTCAACCAAACACTCACCTGGGTATGTGAGCACAGTCAGTATTACTTTTGGAGGAAATAATTCAGCCTCGTTTATAAGGAAAAGTCCCATGTCCCATTTCTGCACAGGGTAGAGAATGTCTGGGAGAGAATGTCAAGTTCTTAGGAATTTTAAAAACAGAAGGTCAGGCCTGTCACACATGGATCCCAGATATCAAAAAAGTGGCTCTTTTTTTAATGAGTACTTTGGAATATCGGCATCTCAGACACCAGTAGATATTTCAGTTATGAAATGACAGCAATTTGCCCATCAAAGCATGATGACATGTCTGTTAGGTTAGAGATCAGATAGGACTAAGGGTCAAGTACACTAGAAAAAAAATTTGCATTTCAGTGGAAAAACGATTCCTCCTGTACAGCAAACCTCTGCAGATGATCAGATTCTAGCCCAGCTCCTTGTCTTTGAGCTGTTGCAACTCTCTGTAAGTGGTAGGTAACTGATAGGCATGTACATCCTGTCTGATCTAGTAGTGATTTTAATTTACTTCTCCCATGTGGATAAACGAGTTTTGCCCCATGTGCAGTTCATCTCAAGGTTCCTTTACTCCTTATACGTTTGTGCTGATTTGACTTTTCCTTTGAACTGGTTATAACATCAGCCTGATTCCCTCATATATGATTTAAAAAAAAATTCTTTAACCCATGTTTATTTTTATAGCTGTATAAGAGCCATGATTTTACCTTTTTCTGAAAATTGTCTTTTAACAACTCTCTCTTCTGCTAGGCTCTCAAACCACTATTTCTTTACTGGGGGTTACAAGAGAAACTAATATTTACATACTTTACAAAATGTTCTGAAAGTGACCCAAGGAATCGCAGAAGGAAATCTGTCAGGTAGAGAACAGCTCCGGCCTAGCTCAAGATCCCCCACGAGCCTGGTGTTATTTATCTTGATGTTTTCTGGTGTTTCTCTGGTGCCTCGTCCCTAATCATCCAGATTCTCCTGAGCTGTTCTGTCTCTGGTGAGGTAGCTTCAGGGCTTCTGAGCATCAGTTAGGCGAAGCTCCCCAGTTCCTGCCTCTCCTGGCAGGCTGTGTGACCTGCCCTGGTTTCTTTTTGGAGAAGGTGGGCTATATTCATCCATAAAATAAATGTCCCCCACATTTTCTATTACCAAGTCACCAAAAAAAGCTCAAGGTTCTGCTGATGAATTTCAACAGGACTATTTTTTAAAAAAATTATCTTTATTGTTAAAAGTATTGCAGCTGTCCCCCCAATTTTTCCCATCACCCCCTTCCACCCTGTAACCCCCCAACATGACTATTTTTCTCTAAAAATGACTTTTTCAGGATGTAAGGGATTGTTAGAAATATAAAGGAAACTGCAAATTTTGCTCAAGTGTGGAGTATTTGTGGTGTTGTGACTTAGTTATTAACGTCTGCAGTTCAGTTCAGTCTTGCTGAGGCCTACTGTGAGGTGATCATCACACACATACTCAGCTACAAGTAAAACAAAATCCTTGTCTTCAAGCACTTCACAGGGGAAAAGCTCATGTGCACAACTAACCACAAAATAGTGTGAGATCGTGGCCCTGCTTCGTAGTATAAACACAACAGGAGAAGCAAAACAGGTCCCAAAGTGAACCTAATTGCTTGTGAAAGAAATTTATCTAGAATTTTAATTGAACAGACTTGAGAGTTGTTCAGTCGCTTTACAGGTGAGGAAACCAAGTCCCAAAGATATTACATGGTCACAGTTCATCCATAATGTCAGCATAGATATATATTAAAGTGTGTGATCAAACCGTGATTCAATAGCAAATACATTTCACCTCTTAAGCTATAGCTGCTATTTTGTCAGTATAGGGGATTAACCTGCAAAATGTGTCGTCGCTGTGTTTCTAGTCTACTTGCGAATGCAAAGAAGTCATTTGTAAAAGGCTTTTGGCAGGCTAACGTCTCAGGCCCGGGGGAGAATTTCTCAAGTTTTGCAGGGTCTCCCATTATCTGAGCTGTTATCTGAGCTGCAGTCCTGGGAGGTCTCTCTGAGCTAATGGGAGTGAGCTGGTAGCTGGGGATTGGGATGGTGGTGGTGGAAGCACCATAGCAGGGTCTGTCTCCTGAGCTGGCAAGAATTCCGTGGAGTGAGGGCTGCAGCTTTTCTGGCTGGGGTTCAGGGCTGGGTTCCTGTCCAACAGGAGCTAGGGTGAAAACCAGAAGCTGGGCAGGCGGCCAATCAGATCAAATGGCAGCTCGGTTCCCAGGGGTCTCAGTTCACCTCCAGGAACACTGGACAAACTACTTCCAGATTCTGCTCACTCATGAGAAGGAAGCTTCGAACGTATTGACGGACGGAGCCATCCGTAGCTCAAGGCTCAGGTGGGGATCAGTGGGGTGCGGTTGGGATAGTCAGAGATGAACAGGGACGGACACTATCTTTCTTAGATTTGGGGTTTCTTATGAAAGTATACCTGTTGATAGTAGAAAATACATAAAAGGATAAAGAGGAAAAGTTAGAATTAACCGTGACTTCAAAGGCTTCCAGAACCCCCCCCTCATGTAATGGACAGTTGTCGAAGTTGATGTTGCACCCATTTGTGTAACTAATTTAGGCAATAATAATGGATAGAATTTAATAGTTGAGAGGGATGAGATAGTCATCCTGTCACTCTCATTCTGCAGATGCAGAAACTGGCGTCCAATTTAATTCAGTGATGGGCAAGGTTAAGCGCAGTAGTTTTAAACAGAGCCGAGGCTAGAGTCGCTCAGGATACTCTGCTGCACAGTGACACGCTGAATTATTTATGTCACGTGCACATGGCTGGTCTGCCCCGCCAGACTATGAGTTCCCTGAGGGCAGAGCGACGCCAGGCCTTTGCTGCTTCAGGTGTGACTCCAGACGGGCCGCGACGGCACCATTCGGGAGCTGGTTAGCCGTGGAGATTCCCAGGCTCCACCGCAGGCCCCACGATTCAGAATCTGCGTTTAACACGATGCCCGGCTGATTCAGATCCACGCTGAAGTTTGAGTAGCGCCAAGGGAATGGTCACCAAGTATTTATTTGTGGTTGTTATGGTGTTTACGTCCCCTCCCGAATTCACGTGTTGAAACCTTATCCCTGATGTGATGGCGTTTGGAGGAGAGTCTTTTGGGGGGGGGGGGTTGTGGTCACCAAGGCTGATCCCTCCATCTGTGAACCAGGAGGTGGGTCCGCGTTGGACAGCGAGTCTGCGGGCACCCAGGTCTTAGGCTTACCAGCCTCCAGGTCCATGGGAAATAGAGTTCTGTTGTTTATGAAGCATCCAGTCTCTGGTATTTGTTAAGCAGCCGGAACGACTAAGACAGTGGTATTAATTGAGTCTTCTGTTCACAGCAATAGAAACTGACTCCTCCAAGTACCTTAAAGCAGGAATGGGAGGATAGCATTTGTTGGAAAAGAGATTGGTGTATTATGGACAATCAAAACCAGCCTTTAGTTATTAAGCCTCAGGGACCTTAGAAATAGGACTTATTTGACCTTTTCTATGGGGCTGTACCATAAATGTGGTGCCTAGTCACAATGTCTACCCATTCCAGGTTTTAAATGCTAGGGTTTGGGGGGCAGAGACTGAGAGAGAGAGACACACACAGAGACAGGGAGAGACACACAGAGAAAGAGAGGATCATGCCTTGAAGGATCATATAGTAGCATGGCTACTGGACCTCACCCCTATAGCCACAGGCCCAGAAATGGAGGGTCATTGAGAGGCAGGTACCATTACAAGTTGTCTGCTATAATTTTCAAACTAAATTGGTTACAGTTTTTGCTAATAATCAGGCATAGAAGTATGAGAAGAGCCCATTTCTAGTCTTTCCCCCTCTACAGCCCCTGTTTCTCTGATTTTCTTTGTTGCAATTTCTCCGTCAAAGAGAACATACATTCTAATGATTTCAGCAATTAACATTTTGCTGGTGACACTAAAACGTACTTCCAGTTTGAATCTCTTTTCTGGGTTCCACCCTCATTTCTCCAAATGTTCTGTCACTACTTAAAGTTCAACAGGCCCCAAACTGGGTTCATCATATGTCCCTCCCAAATTCTTTATTTCTCTCAAGATGCTACTGTTCTTCATGATAACTAGCATCTGTGGTTCCTTCCTTGTTTTTCAGATGCCAAATCCTGAACTTTAAAATGTGAATTTCTGTAGTTCTCCGTTTCCTCCCTACTGCCAGCCAGAGTTCAAACCCTCACCCACTCTCTTTTAGATCAAGGCCTGTTCCCTTGCCACACCCCTCCTCCTGTCCAGTCTTTTTGTCTTACCATTGCCATGCAGATTTTCTTAGCCTCCACTTGTATGATCCCACTGCCCACCTCAGAAAATGTTTAATATTATTTCAGGATATTTTATACATAGGTCTGAGGTTGTAACCACAAGATACCATTGGTAACTCAGAGATCCCCATTGCTGGTGATCTACTTAAATATTATATGAAAAAAAATATTTTTCTGGAAATAGTCTATGAGACAGATGGCCAACTCTATTAGAAATAAATAGCATAGTGTTTACATAAAGAACTTTGTGTTTAGCATAACCATTAACCTATTAAAGGAAAATTGGTTTCCTCTACTCACACCAGCACTTCTGACGCCAAATCTGTGGGTTTTCCACACTGGGTGTCCTATAATTCAGTGATGACATTAAGTACCTGGAGTTAGTGCAGACCCCACAGGTTAAGGGCTCTGACCCACAAGACTCCCCCACCCCTTCCTTCAGATGCTAATTGCAAGTCCAGGTCTGTACCTGTGATTCAGACTGAATGACTAAAAGTCAAGGATTCCCACGACCCCCTCCTCAGGTTTGATAATTTGCTGGAATGGCCCACAGAATTCAGGAAACTGCTTAACTTTCTAGACTACTGGTTTGTTATAAAAGGATACAGGAACAGCCAGATGGAAGAGGTGCATAGGGCAAGGTCTGAGGGGAGGGGTGTGGAGCTTCCATGCCCTCTCTGGACACCCCATCCTCTGGGCACTTTTATGCATTCAGCAACCTGGAAGCTCTCTGAACCTCTGTCTGTGGTTAGGGTTTTTAATGGAGGCTTTCTCATGTAGCATGATTGATTAAATTATTGGCCATTAGTGGTTAACTCAGCCTTCAGCCCTTCTCCCCTCCTCAGAGGTCTGGGGACTGAGGCTGAATGTTCCAACCCTCTAACCACCTGGTTGGTTTCCCTGGCAACCAGCCCCAATCTTGAGGCTATTCAGGAGCCCCAAGCCACCAGTCATCTCACTAGCATTCAGAAAGACACTTCACTTCTGAAAATTCCAAGGGTTTTAGAGCTGTAAGCAAGGAAACAGGGACAAAGACCAAAATATATATTTATTTTTATATCACACCTGTTAATTTTAACTTTTTATTTTGAAATAATTTCAGTCTTTCAAAAAAGTTTCCCAAATCAGATAGTTTCCATATGTGCTTTACTCAGCTTCCCCAAATATTAACATGTTATAACAACAGCACAATAATTGAAACCAGGAAATTAACATTGAAACAATATTATTAACTAATTTACAAACTTCATTCTCATTTTGCCATTGTCCCACTAGAGTCCTTATGGTCCAGGATGTAACCCGAGATTCTGCTCTGCATTTAATTGGCATGCCACTCTAGTTTCCTCTCATCTGGGGCCATTCTTTGGGTTTTCTTTTTCGCTCATGACTTTGATGCTTTTCAAGAGTTCTGGCCAGTTATGTTTGCAAAATGTCTTTTGATTTGGGTTTGTCTGCTGCTTCCTCATGTTGAAACATGCATGTTGAGTTATGCATTATTAGCAAGAATACCACCAAAGCGATGTCATATCCTTCTCAGTGCATCACATCAGGATGCTGATCTGTCTCATTACAGGTGATGTTAATTTTGATCGCTTGGTTAAGAAGGGTGTCTCCAAGACTCCTGCCCTTAAAGTTAATATTTCCCCTTTGTGATTAATAAGTGTTTTATGGAAAGGTATGTTGAGATATGTAGGAGACTGAGAAGGGGCTCGAAGGCCATAGGACGGAAACCAGGGTGGTGATGGTGTGCCCAAGGAGGAGAGCGCGTCATGGAGGGAGAAGTGCTCTATTAGGTAGGAATTACAGAAAACTCAAATCCATCGAGGACTGAAAAGGGGCCAGCGTTTTGTCAATTAGGAGATTTAGGGGAGCTTAAATTAAAACTCCTTCAGAGTAATATTGCAGGGAGAGAGTTGTCAAAGTCTAAAAGTAATGGGTTATGGAATGGTCAGGTGAGGAAATAGAAGCTACAAATGTGGTAAGTGGGGGAATTATGCTAGAATATCTAGTCAGGCCGTGGTGACGGTACAGAACACCAGTCCTAAATTTTGGATGCTGCCCTCATCTAGGAATCATTGTCTGCAGAGTACTGAAGGAAAAAATTAAGAATCCATTTTCTAGGCCCTAGACAAATACAGAATGAAGGCGCTGAGTTTTTCTTTTCAAGATATTTCCTTTTGTTCTGCAGAGAAAGACCACTCGTTTTTGTATGGGAATTAACTTTGATGTGAGACGTCGCACTACACCTACACTCTAGACAAATACAAAACAAGGTATTTTTTCTCTTTTTCAAGGTTTGTTTGCTTTTCAGCCACAGTGCCTTTTATAATCTTTCTTTTTGAATATCGGGAGGTTGATTAGCTGGCCGTATCACTTTATAATATGCAGGGCGGGTGTGTGTGTGGATGAATGAGCTAGAGATAGAAGAGTGTGTCCAAATGCTAAGTCAGTTAACATTGATTTGGTTCATAGTGAAGCCTACCATGTTATAAGAAAAATAAATAGAACTTAAAGGCAAAGAAACACTAAACACCCAGGTAATTTATGGTGAAGCATACTTAGTTTATGATTTTGGTTAATACATACTTTAACTAGAACAGTGTTCTGCACTCATTTTTATTAAATACTGTAGGTGTTTGCTGGGGCATGAGGTAATAACCCAAATACAATTAAAATGACCATAAAATTAGGGTCTCCACATAGGCTCCCAAGGATGGGTCTGTTTGAGGCTTCTAGTCATCGGCATTGGGTGGTCTGCTATTGGTGCATGATACTTAAATAGAGCTTTTTCCCCTCAGGTCTGTAAGGTGTTAAGGTGTTTTTATAAAACCCCATAAACCCTCGTTAAACACTTTTTTTCATAAAGAAAACTTAAATCTTTATTTGACGTGTTTTCTGTGGCACTATTTTGGCATTTTTACAAGTCCTTTAAAGAATCACTCTAATAATTGCATACACCTTGAGGTGGGGTGAGGGGTATTTATTCAGGTCTTTGTACATCAAACTGCCTGATTCACTAAGCAACAAGCACAGAATTTTGGTACATTTTAATTTAATAAGGAAAAAAGATCAAAAGGATCTCCAGGTGGAGAAAGTTAGGCTAATTTGGGTATTGCATATTAACTGATTGAAAGGAGGGTTTGACTACTGACTGAATGAACTATGATTTAAACATATAAGATTATTTACTACAGTGAGGGCTTCCCTAAACACTAGAGAAGAAATAGCAGCACTTTTCCCCACCCTGAAACTCCTTATTTCCTCTCCCTGCTTTATATTTTCTCCATAGCACTTACCGCCTTTGAACATAGTGTATAATTTATTTGTTGTATCTACTACTTTTTGTCCAAATGTAAGCTCTACGAGAAAGGGACTTTTGTCTTTTTGCTTACTGTTGTATATTTAATATTTAGGATAGTGTTGGGATGTAATGGCACACAATAAATATTTGTTGAAGGAAGGAAGGAAGGGAGGGAGGGAAGGAGAAAGGGAAGAAGGGAAGGAGTGATTAAATTACATTTCATTTCTGTTCCAAGATACAGTATGAACTTTAGCTCTTTCAGAGTCCAGATTTCACGTGCACGCATGTTTCTCTTACTTAAAGATCTCATTTCTCTCCCTTTTCACTCCACATCTTGAATCACAAAATCTTGGCATCATTAGGAATAATATTTGTATGTTTTAGGAATGATGTGAGGTCAGACCATGGTTTCTTGATGATGTCATGAAGCAGTATTCCATATAAATGCATTTGTACTCTAGAATTTCTTCCAAGTAGAAACAGGTGGTTATGTTAACTTTTTTTTTTTTTTTACTTATAAGAAAGAAAACACCTCAGTTCACAGCAATGTTGATATCTACAGACTCTCTTTCTTAAAAGTGTGTAACTGGGAGGAAGATTCTGGGAAAATGGTGAAAAAGAAATCACCAGATATTTGTCTTCTCAACTGGACAACAGTCACATTGGCAGAATCTGTCAGCTGTAACTACTTTGGAACTCTAGAGTTTATTGAAGTCTTGCAGCTTCCAGAGGAAGGGTTGATCACTAAATTACAGTTAATTTCAATAAATTTCAACTCTTAGCACAGTACAGTTCCCTCATCTCCTGTTCCCCAACACAAGGCAGGCAGCTGTGCATGTGATCCTGGAACAGCTCGCAGGATTCAGGTTGGGCATTAAGGACCCTGTCCTCCAAATATTGAAGATCTGTGTCTGGTTGCTGCTTCTGATCATGGAAATGCAGACTCAGAGGTGGCTGGCCATTGTTGCACCACCATCCTTCATTGATGCAAGCCTCTCTCACACTGCCTCAAGTGAATTTCAGGGGATTTGATGAGCTGGCACTCCCATTTTGTTATTCCCTCTCCCCTTTCATTTTCCTCTTTTGGGAGCCAGACAATATAGACTAGGACATTCAAAAGCAGCTGCATCTCTGGGGGAAAATAGGAAGTCATTGCACATGCCCAGGGAAAGATTCAGGCTCAGGAAAGACCTGCAAAGACCTTAACTTTACACTTCAGGCTGATCTAAAGCAAGAAAAACAGCCTACAACAATTAAAACAAAACCAAAACCAAAACCAGTAAACCCTTGAGGAAGGAGAAGAATCTGATTTCAAGAGATACCACATTATTAGATTCAAATATTCATTTTTTCAACAAAGAAATCTCAAGACATGCAAAAAAACAGGGAATTACTGTGCATTCAAAGGAAAGAAACTAATGGAAACTATTTTTGAGGAAGACCAGAGGGCAGGTCTATTAGACAAAGACTTTAAAATAACTGTCATAAAGAATCTTAAAGAACTAAATGAAGATGTGGAGAAAGAAAACAATGTATGAAAAAATGGAAATATCAATTAAGACAGCCCCCAAATAAGCCAAAAAATAGTAGAGCTGAAAAGTACAATAACTAAAATGAAAAATTTACTGGAGGGGTTCAAAGGTAGTTTTGAATAGGCAGAAAAGAGATTCAGCAAACTTCGAAATAGGGCAATTGAAATTAAGGAAGAAAAAAAAAGATGGGATAAAAATGAACAGAGCCTAAGGGACACTATCAAGTGGACCAACTTATACTTTGTGGGAGTCCAGAAGGAAAAGAGAGATAAAGGGAAGGAGAAATTACTTGAAGAAACAATGGCTGAAAACCTCCAAAATTTGATGAAAGACATGAAGATAAATATCCAAGAAATTCAATGAATTCTAAACAGGATGAATTCAAAGAGATCCACACCAAGACATATTATAACCAAACTCGTACAGTCAAAGACAAAGGGAGAATCTTGAAAGCAGGAAGAGGAAAGCAATTGGTCACATACACAGGATTCTCAATAAGGTAATCAGTAGATCAGTCATCAGAAGGGTTGGAGGCCCAACACAGTGGATAGATATATTTAAAGTGCCAAAACAAAGAATCTGTCAACCAAGAATCCATTATCCAGCAAAAAAATGGCCTTCAAAAGTGGGGGAGAAATTAAGATATTCCCAGACAAACAGAATCTGAGGATGTCCATTACCACTAGATCTGCCCTGAAAGAAATCCTAAAGAAGTCCTACAGGTTGAAACAAAAGGACACAAAACAATAACTTGAATCCATATGAAGAAATAAAAATCTCAGTAAAGTTGTAAAAGTTAGTATTACTGTGACAACAGTCTATAACTTTACTTTTTGTTTTTCACATGACTTAAGAGACTAATATATTTTAAAATTTATTGGCCTAAAAGCTAGTATTCTTGTAACTTGTTTTTAACTCCACTTTTTTTGTACACAATTTCAAGAGACTAATGCATTTATATAAAAATTATTAGTGTAAGTTTTTGGACACATAGTGTACAAAGATATAATTTTGTTACATCCATAAGTGAAAAATATAGGGATGGAGCTATAAATGGGTAGAGGTTTTGTATGTTTTTGGAGTTAAGCTGGTCTAAATTCAAATTAGCATGTTACAACTTTAGGATGTAATCCCCATAGTAACCACAAAGGAAACAGCTATAGAATATATGTAAAAATAAATTAGAAGAAAATCAAAATGTTTCACTACAGAAAATCAACTAAATACAAAAGAGACCATAATGAAGGAAATAAGGACCAAGAAATCTATAAGGCTTATAGAAAGGCAAATAGCATAAGGCAAATAGCAAAATGACAACTATCTTCTTATCAAGTACTTTAAGTTTAAATGGATTAAACTTTCCAATCAAAAGACAGAGATGATCAGGGCCACTGTCTCAGTTTCCAACAGGCCAGAGAACCTCTGCCCACCAGGGCTGTGGAACAACATCCCTGCCTGGCAGAGTTGCAAGGGCATGACCCCTGCCCAGCAGAACTGTGATGATGCCATTACCCCAGGGGGTCTGGAAGATGGGACTGCCATCACAGTGGGTCCAGGAGGCAGAGCAGCGAACAAAATAGGATTATACTTGGAACTTCTGATCTAATGGAATTTGTCTTGCTAAATTTTGGATTTGCTTGGGGCCCATTAGCCCTTCCTTCCTTCTAATTTCTACCTTTTGGAATGAGAATGTCTATCCTATGCCTGTCCCATTATATTTTGGAAGCATATAACTTGTCTGGTTTCATAGGTTTACAGCTAGAGAAGAATTTTACCTCATTATGAATTTTACCTTAGATGATATTTTAGATCAGAGTTAAGAGTTGGGAGTTGTTGAAATGGAATGAATGTATTTTTCACCTGAGAAGGACATGAATTTTGGGGGTCAGGGGCAAAATGTTATGGACTGAATGTTTGTGCCCCCCTCCAATTTATTTGTTACAGCCCTAATTCCTTAGTGCTGCTGTATTTGGAGATGGCATCTCTAAGGAAGCAATTAAAGTTAAATGAGGTAAAACTGATCCAGTAGCATTAGTGTTCTTTATAAGAAGAAGCACCAGAGAGCTTTTGCACACTCTCTCTTTTTCTCTCCCCGCCCCCTCCTTGTGCACAAGAAGAGTTTATGTGACCACACAGTGAGAAGGTGGCAGTCTGTTACTGAAGGGGAGAGTTCTCATCAGACACTAGCTCTGTTCGCTTTGACTTCTAGTCTCCAAAATGGTGAGAGGCATGAAGAACCTATTTCATGCCTCTCACCTAGCTTCTAGTTGCTTTGCTGACAATCTTTGGTGTTCCTTGGTGTGTAGGAGCATCACACAAATCTCTGCCTTCATCTTCACATGGTGTCCTACTGCATGTGTGTGTCTGTGTCCAAACTTCCCCTTCTTATAAAGATAACAGCATATCACCCGGCCGGGCGTGGCTCAGCGGTTGAGTGTCGACCTAGGATCCAGGTGATCGGGGTTCGATTCCTGGTCAGGGCACATGCCCAGGTTGTGGGCTTGATCCCCAGTTGGGGGCATGCAGGAGGCAGCCGATCAATGACACTCTTATCATTGATGTTTCTATCTCTCTCTCCCTCTCCTCCCTTCTCTCTGAAATCAATAAAGATATATTTAAAAAAAAAAAAAAAGATTATAGCATATTGGATTAGGGCCCACCTTACTCCTGTATGACCTTATCCTATCTTAACTTACCTGCAATGAACTTTATTCCAAATCACATTCTGAGGTACTGGGGATTAAAACTTAAATGTATGAATTTTGAGGAGGACAAGTCTTACCCAAATTCTTTCTTCATTTCTAGCACCTGCGTATTTCTCTTATTTATTTATTTATTTATTTATTTATTTATTTATTTATTTATTTTTCACCCAAACATATTTTTTTTCATTGCTTTTCAGAGAGAGTGGAAGGAAGGGAGAGAGAGAGAGAAACATCCATGTGAGACACATACACTGGTTGCTTCCTACATGCACCCCAACCAGGGTCAGGGATGGAGCCTGCAACTCAGGTATGTGCCCTTGACTGGAATGGAACCCCAGACCCATCAGTCCTCAGGTCAACACTCTATAACTACTTACCAAAACTGGCTAGGGCTGCATATGTCTGTTTTTAAATTTATAACTCATCCATTTAATTTTGCTTCATTGTACAGACTGTTTTATTCATCATAGGTATGTATTTGAAAGGAAGGGGCAGTATCCCACATCGGCACAATCCACTCATTGGATAGAATTTTGTTCTTCCATGATTTAAATGATGAGAAAATTTTTAAAAAGAATCACTTATTAATATTTTACAAGAAATTAAATATCCCAGCTGGTAGGCCTCAGTGGTTGAGCATCAACCTATGATCCAGGAGATTGTAGATTGTAGTTTGATTCCCAGTCAGGGCACATGTCTGGGTTGCGGGCTCGGTCCCCAGTAGGGGGTGTGCAGGAGGCGGCTGATCAATTATTCTCTCACCATTGGTGTTTCTCTGTCTCCCTTCCTCTCTCTGAAATCAATAAAGACATATTAAAAAAATAGAAAAGAAATTAAATAATGACATAAAAGAAGGAATAAAACATTTTAAAAAGATACTATGAATAAAGAAAAGGTAGATTTGAAAAATAACTGAAGGGAACCTCTAGAAATGAAAAATATAGTCATTGGAAATACAAATCACACTGGATAGGTTAAATTGTATGTTAGACACAACTGAAGAAAGAATTAGTGAATTGAAAGATAGATCTGAGGAGATAAGAATGCAGCATGGGGGGGATGAAAAAAGTAAGAAAAGAAAGAGGGGTTAAAAACACAAATTTTAATTAAAAATTAATTTAACTTTAATTTAAAAATTAAAATGAAGAGATCCAACATTTGCTTCATGAGGCATTCCAGAAGAGGGCTTGAGAGGGACAGAGAGTACTGGCAATTTCTATGTATGAACAGATAATTTTTCTGAATTGAGAAAGGCATTGATTTTGAAAATGCTGACTGTGTTTAATTCCTAATTAATCAAGACTGGGCACAATTGGGTCTCACTTCTCCCCACTGCCTACGGAAGGAAACTCTAGGGAAGACCTTAATTTGGTATTAATATTTCTGGGAAAAGATTTTGTTGGGGAAGAGGTTAACACTACTGGCTATGAGGTTAAAAGACTTGTCTGAAGACTTTTCACATTTTTCTCCATTTCCAAATCAAATCACATTATAATAATACAAGTTATACCCTTTTTAGTTATTGGGTGATATATCATCAAAGTAGAATTTATCTCAAATTGAGCAAGTTAATGAACAAAATAATATTATAAATTCAATTTTTTTGTCAAAGAACATTTAGAAAATATTTAGACTGAAGCTATGGCCATACATACTTAGGGTGTGTTTATAATGCTTAACTAGTGTGTGGTTCTTATTCTGAATGTAATACTTGTTTTGAAATTTAAATAATAAACAGTATTTTATACATATTTTTGCTTAAAGTCACATTTTGTCATATTTGGCTGCAAAACATATGGTGGAATCAGCATGGTGCCTATCCAATGGAAATATGAACAGGACCACACAAAACGATTCCACTGTGTCGTTTTGTTCAATGTGGCTTCAAGAAAATAAACTCTTCTCACCACAAAAACTTGCTTGTCATTTCCCACTATTTAAAATGATCACTTCTAACTTCATTTCCAGCACCTTATCCCTTTTCTAACCGTTGTCTACTCTAAAGTGACTTGAAGATTTGTTTATTTTGCTTTGGAATCCCTCATTCTTCATTTTTACCACATTTCTAACTATAAAATGCATATTATTAAAACATGTTGAGCCTTTGGGATGGTTTGATGTTGGTAATGTAAGATTTTTTGGCTCATTCATTTAGAGTTTTGTGGTATTTGTATTTTCAGTGTATTTGATATTTTTCTATGTGTTTTAACTTTTAAAGGTTTTCTTTTAGCACATAATTGAAGACTGACTTCTCAGTTCTCCAGAACATTCAACTTGAACTTAATTCAGCTTTCTTTTTTAGCCTTTTTATCAGATAGTGTATTTGTGAGCATTTTTAATCCAGGAATCTTAGCTTTTCTTTAGGGTAACCCAAGATGCAGAACTCAGCTTCAAAACAGGCATAAGTTATTTCCAGATCTTTTAAATAAGTGAGAGACAGAGTAAAAGCACAAAGTTCCTCAAAAAAGCAGAAGAGCAAGACATGGGTAATCGTTAGAGTCTATTTCCAATCCTCACAGCCTACACTTTCTAAAGGATAATACTCTAAACAGGACACAATATTCTGATAAAAATTTGGTACAGAATATTGTTGAGGGAAAACTTTAAATGTCTATTGTTGTTCATTTTAATGCAGTCCTATATCATTTAAGTTTTTTGTTTGTTTTTCAACTTCAGCACTATTGAAAATTTGGGCCAGATAATTCTTCATTGTGGGGAGTTTTGTTGTATGTAGGATGCATAGTACTATCCTTGGCTTCTATCCATTGGCTGCCAGCAGCACCCTCCCCAGTCATGATTGTCAAAAATACCTCCAGGCATTGCCAAATATTCCCTGTGCCTCAAAATCATCCCCAGTTGAGAATGACTGGTTTAGGGCGTTATGTTGCTAACTCATTCTGCTCAAGGTGTAATCTCCTCTTTCCCCTTCTCTCCCAGTTGTTTTCTTCTGTACTTAAGCTTTACCTGTCAATTGTACTTTATTCTGCATACAAATTATTTATTTTGGTTTTTAAATACAAACTTTTTTGTCTTCACATTTTTCATCTCATTTTACAGGAAGTTTACCCATTTCATCAAAGTCATTTGATGTTCGTTTTTAAAAAAAAAAAAAAAAAGTACCTTTGTTCATTTCAGAGAGAGGAAGGGAGAGGGAGAGAGAGAGATAGAAACATCAATGATGAGAGAGTGGCAACCCAGGCATGTGCCCCGACCGGGAATTGAACTGCGATCTCCTGGATCCTAGGTGGATGCTAAACCACTGAACCACGCCCAGCTGGGCTGATATTCATTTTTAACAGAACACAAACAACTGTACATTTTCAACTCCTTTACTCTGGAATTAGTAAAGATAAGAAATGTAGTGTTTATCCCTATGCCACACAGCTGGGAAGGTTTCTCCAAATTGATATTGTATCACTGATAAATGCCCTTTGGATCCATACTGTCATTCACTTCTTTAATATACACATGGCCCAAAACCTACTTTTCTAAATGCTTTTAATTTTGTTGTGTGAAACAATCAAAATGCCTTATCAGAATCAGGAGGGAACACATCTCTCCTTACTCCCTCTCTCCTTGGTAGAAGCAAATTAATTGTCTTTCAAAGTTTCTTCTTCACACAGCCACACTGGTTGCTTGCTAATGATTGAGTGGACTCATTCTTGGATTACACAGGAGAGCACTGTATAGTCTGTGCTATTTTGTGAAAATGGACTATGCTGAGAATGGCCAAGGTCTGTCAATAAATGCCTTTTTTTATAAATCATCAATGGTGAGAAGTAGCACTTCTCGTGTAGGCGCAGAAAACCTTTATGGTTGGGCACGGTTAAGTATCTTTTCTCCCAGACTTCGTCCATCCCTCCCTACCGTTCTTCCTTCATTTACTCTCTGTGCATTTACCTATTATTCAACTAACATTAGAGATCACTCACTATGTGTCCGACACTGAGAGTACATTGATGAAAACAACAGGGACCTGGCCTTCAAGCAGAAGGAAGACTGATTTGGGGAGTGGTGTGGAGGACAAATGAGCAGATCTTTCTACTACAATGTGGCAAGTGCAGTGATAAAAGGGGGCACACCTTTATAGGAATACATAGGTGGGGTGCTGCCAGGGAGAGTTTCTCTGAAACAGTGATGTCCGAATTCAGGATTAAAGGTGGAGTTGGGATTATTATGAAGAAACACTGGGAAAGATATTCTGAGTGAAAGGAGTGGGATGGAAGAAGGCATGACGGGAAATTTTCAGTGTACACAGAAAGTTCTCCTCTTTGATCAGAGCTAACTTGAGGAGACACTGAACAAACTAGAAGACCACCCATGATTTATATAAATATAGGTACTGTCCACACTCATGACTGTTTGTGTTTTCCTCCCAAGTTTCTACTTGTAATGGGAATAGCTAAAAAACGCCACATCATTTTTGAGTGAACATTTCTTAATGGAGACATAGTTTTTCTAATGGAATATCAGCAAAAAACAAACAAACCCTCTGTTGCTTCACATAATGACCCTACTTTCAAGTTGGCTTAAATTTATTCTCATATTTCCTTAGGCTTTCAATACCACATTATGCTATTTTATACCAATATTTTAAACTAAGTCATACCTACTGAAAAAATAAGGCAGCCACTATATAACCACTGTTTAAATCCCAAGAAATTAATGTTCCCTCTCATTTATTTGCAATTGCTATGCTCTCCTTACTTCCTAGAGTTTTTTTTATTTTCTCATTTCTTATTTTCTAATTCATTCTTCCTTTTTCTCTGGCCTTAGAACTCCTGCTTTATCCTACCACATTTGTTATATATGGGACTAGATTCTGCTTGCTGTTCTCTAAGAGGATCAAGAATTAGATCACAGGACATAAATAACCTTCCTGTCTGCTTGCAAGTAAGCAGAATCAGTTTTGTACCAGTTTATTGTAAGTTGAGAACTAAGACTAATCTTGCTGATTTTTATTTAGTAATTTGAAAAAATTAAACCAAGAATTTTGCTCACTACCTCAAATTAGGCAGCGATTACTGTCACATACTTTGAAGATAAAGAAAGGGGTAAAGCCCTAGCCAGTTTGGCTCAGTGGTTGGAGTGTCAGCCTGCAGACCGAAGAGCCCTGGGTTTGATTCCGCCCAAGGGCACATACCTTGGTTGCAGGCTTGATCCCTGGCCTTGAGCATGTGAGGGAGGCAACCAATTGATGTGTCTCTTTCACATCGATGTTTCTCTGTTTCTCTCTGAAAAGCAAAGGAAAAAATATCCTCTGGTGAGGACTAAAAAAAGGGGGTAAAAACAAGATGTTGACTTACAGAGGATTTGTAGTAAGTAAATCAAGGAACTTATCAATCAAGCATGATGCATTGAATTGACTCTAGGTATAGTTTATCAAGAATATATAAACTATTCCAATTAGTTGAAAAATTAGTTTAATGATGATATAGTTGATATTTCTAGAATCTGCATTGGGAAGATGCAATTTGCCATCATAAAGAAACTCTCCTTGATATCATAAGCATGTGCTGCAAAGCTTCTCTTGGGAAGAATCAGTTCACACTGCTAGGCATCAATATTTAATGTAGCCTGAGAAAAGGAGTGGGATGGGAGGCAGAATTTTTGGCTCCCCAGAGACATCCATGTCCTAATCTCTGGAACCTGTGAATATGTTATGATACATGGCAAAGAGAATTAAAGTGGAAGACAGTTATAAGGATTCTAATCAGCTCATCTTAAAATAGGGAGACTACTTGGGATTATCTGTATGGGTCCAATGATGTAAGCACAGGGGCTCTTAAATGTGAAAGTGGGAGGTAGAGGAAGAATCAGTGTCAGAGTGGTGTGATCTGAGAAAGACTCAACCAGCCATTGCTGGCCTGAAGATGGAAGGAGGCCACAAGCCAAGGAATGCAGGCAGCCTGGAGAAAAAGGCAAAAAAATGAGTCCAGCTTAGAGCCTCCAGAAAGAAATGCAGCTTGTTAACATTTTGATTTTAACCCAGTGAGACCCATTTCAGACATCTGACCTCCAGAACTATAAGATAATAAATTTGTGTTGTTTTTAGCCACTAAATTTGTGGTAACTTGTTATAGCAGCAACATAAAACCAATACAGAATTATAGAGAGGGAAATGAGATGAAATGGAGAATTCATCCAAGTGGATTCAGCCATTACACCAGTTCTCTTGTAATTTAGAAAAAAATGTAAGAAGAATTAGAGCACTGGAGTATCAAAGAAGATCTCTTCTAACTAGACATACATATTCTTCTAACTTGCTAACACTTTGGTAATGGCAAAGTGAGACTTGGTATAAACTAAATATACCCCAATAAAGGATTCACATTTTGCTAAATTCAGTTAACTATTTTCAGTAATTTACTAAATTTCCTATAGTCAATTATTTTTTTGCTCTTCTTTTTTAGGGAAGAAAACATGACCATACTCAGACCTTTTGACAGCTGATTTTTGATGATGGCATGACAATCACCAGTTCAATCATCACACACTCAAGGTACATTATGAGTTCAATATTTCCTATGTGGAATTTAAGTTGTCCTGAAGTTTTCCTATGCTCTATGGAAATACTGACTTCTAGGATTCTGTTTTAGTGAGATATATTAGTGTTATTCACTGTAGGATCTCCAAAAAATGGCATACATGGAAAGACTTGGAGTCCCAACCACTTCAATACAGTTGGGCATAAAATCTGACACAGACATTTAGAATATCCAGTGTTACTTTCCTCAGCTAGTCCATCAATATTGCTAACATTCACCCTACTAAATGTGTGTGATCCATGATGTCCTGTTTCAATAATAGCAAAGTGAGAACTTTCAGCTATGTGGAGCATATTTATTTTCTAACATATCTTTCAGGAAAAAAAAACAAAAACATTGAAAATTTCTTGCCTGCCACTACAAAAAGGTATTCTATTGGCTCTGGACTTGACACTAGGACACTTTCTGAAATGTCAAAGTTATTGATTTCTGTACTTGTATATCACAGTGAAAACAGCTCCTGCTTTTTCTTTTTTTCTTTTTAAAATATGTTTTTATTGATTTCAGAGAGAGGAAGGGAGAGGGAGAGAGGGAGAGAAATGCCAGTGATGAGAGAGAGTGATTAATTGGCTGCCTCCTGCATGCTCCCTACTGGGGATTGAGCCCCCAACCTGGGCATGTGACCTGATGGGGAACCAAACTGTGACCTCCTGGTCATGCAACCATTCAGCCACACTGGTGGGGCCTGCTTCTTCTTTTAACCCCTATTACTACATTTTAATTGCAGAAAATTGCTAACCTAGGTTCATGATAAGTATGGTAACTTGATTGAAATCTTGGTCTCAGTTCTTTATCCCTCCTTGTAATAATACCCTTTACAATATGTTTATAACATCTCACATCAAAAAAGTCTATTTCTTAGTCTCTTGAATCTGAGTGACCTCGTGAGCTGCTTTTGTCAAGAGAACGAGGCTGTAGCACCAATAATGAGAATAGGCCTGAGGAGGTTTGACCATTTCAGCTTTCTTTTGGACACCTGTCTCCACCATGAGAATAAATCCGGGCAACTTGCTTGAGGATGCTGAACCACATGAAGATGAGCCAAGGTGTCCCAGCTTCCAGGAGCCAGCACCCAGAGGCATAAGCAACACAGGTAATTGACCTATGGCTCCTTCAAGAGGAAGGGGAGGGGAAATGGCTCAGCTGAGTCCAGGCTAAATTGTTGACCCAAAGAATTTTCAGGTAAGTAGTATTGATTTAGGCTCTTCCATTTCTTTTATGCACCCCATAATACCTGATGCAGTAGGTTTTATGGAGATCTGTGAACTCTGAAATTTTGTGTAAAATTTGGTGTGTACGTATGTTTTTCTGGGAACAACTTTTAGCATTTCGCTATTCTCAGACAACCATGGCCCAGAAAACTTTTACAAATCATTGCCTTACTGGTGTAGTGAGGGGCTTAATCACATGCCAGATGCCAGACCCATTCATCTCTTGAATAGAACTACTCAGATTCTGATGAAGATACTTTCTGTTAGAGTGAGAGTAAACACACACACACACACACACACACACACACACACACAGATTTCATGTATGCATGCATGCGTGCCCATGCACTTTTGTTAATTGATCTGGACATCTTTGCATCTCTTTTCTAGGTCGTGTATGCTAGCATACCTTGATATCACCTGTTATGTAGTGCTTATCTTGTGCATTGCTCATGATTAATTGCTAGAATATTAGATTAAAAGATCAATTTCAAATGCTAATACCCTAATTAGATTGCCATCCCGGATTACGTATATGTTCTTCTTTGAAGAATCTGCTGTTAAAGTACCTTCATAATCCATGGTTTAGGATAATCTCTTTCAACCCTTGTCACTTTCATCCTTGCTGTGAGCTGATAGTCTCCCCCCTCACTTCATAGAGAAAAGGTAAATTATCAGAGGGACGTCTTCCCAACTCTTGCAGGACAGCAATTATGTGGACTATAGAAACCCTGTAATACACGACCTTATTGCTTAGCTAAAAAGCTAATGGAAACGTCAGCGATTGTTTCATTGTTTTAGCATTGAAATTCACACACACACACACACACACACACACACATTTTTAACTGGATTTCTGTCCTCCAGTTGTGGGGTATGTCATTTTCATCCAGTGTCTGTGGTGGTCTTTGGTGAGCTCAGGAGGCCAACACACAGGGCTGTGCTTGAATGCCTAGCGTTTGCTCTGCACTTATCTACCATGTGCCAAGGCTTGAGAGCTGTGCATTTTCCCCAAACTCAGATCTTCTGGCTCATTGTCAGTCAAGTCATGCCAGAGCTACTAGCCAACAAAAGCATATAGGGAAAATAAATTTGTCATAGGAAAAGTACAGAAAGGCGATCACTTTCGGGCAGGACTACAGTAAGAACACTGTTAGGCTGCATGTCACTAATGTTAAAAACAAAATGCCTTGCCAAATAGCTTTAAATGTGTGCGTGTGTGTCTGTGTGTGTGTCAATTAAAGCCCAAGTTTTTGGATACTTCCACCATATAGTTAGACCCAAATTCAGTTATGCACAGAAAACCATAGACATTTGCAAGAGCTATTTACCCAGGAACCAAGATGGTTCTATTTTAACCCTTCCCCGCACCCCGCCCAGGCGTGTTTTTGCTAGCCAGCTCCCAGGTGTGAGAGATGGGGGCGGGGTGGTTTGAATTTCAGCAAAGCATAGCAGGTGTATGGTGGTCTCAGAGAAACACCTCCTTTCTTTGCACAGAATAACAGGTTATTTCACTGAGAAAAGAGCTGGGTTTTCTCCAGCACTTGCACCTTACAGCTTCAAATACACACCACATGGAGAGGATTTCCAGAAAACTACAGATTGGCCGCTATAAACACCTGGGGCCTGGGAATGGAGGTTTCTATCAGTTCTTTGTCTTTGCTCTAAGCTAAGGCACAACAGTGATAATATTCTTTCCTTTCTTTTGGGTTCTGAAATTACTTGGTAATGCATATAAAAATATAAAATAGAGGTAAGGCAATCTGCAAAAGACTGATGTTCTAAAAGATATTTTAATACTCTTTTTCAAAGACAACATAGTCTACTGTATATGCATCTGTCAGATTATAATAGACTTTGTCACCCAAAGATGTAGAATGAAATAGGAACAGAAATCTGAGGTGTTCTTCAGAGGCCATCCCGATGTTGTTATAGCGGGGATTTGACAATTTTGTGGGCTCTTACGCTGCCACTGTGAGAACCAGGCACATGAACTTCCTCAGTGAGGTCATGATCATGGGCAAAGAAGGTGGTGCCTAACACCCAGTAAAAAAGAAAATGAACCACACATAAAGTCTGTACAATTTCCAAGCATTTCACGTTCCCTAAGTCACATGTTCTCTTGTTACATCTGCATCCTTTCTTTCCAGCAAGGTGGCCCTTGGTGTTCATTTTCACTGGGTATTATGTGTCGTAACACTCTGGATTTGCAGGATGGGAGATATGTGTTGTGTTTTGCCCGGCCCTGCGTGTCTCCTTGGGGAAGGCTGGGTCTATTACATATCATCTCCAGAAGATTAGCATGATTTAAGGCTTGCTGTGTGCTTGTCTTGGGAGCTCCATGTTGGAAGGAAAAAATCCCACACAAAGAGATTAGGCACGAGTTGAGCTCTGAAGTTGCATGCTGTTTTCTTTGATTGTTTTTTTTTAAGGAAATGTTCTCAGATTTTCCTCTTGCATCTCCCCAAGATAGTCTTTTGAGCAACTTGTAATTTTTCAGGGGCCTCCACCCTGTGTTTTTGGATTGCTTTTGTTTTCTGACTCTTATATCCACTTAATTATTTACTCACTCGTGGTTCAGGAGGTGTCATAAAACAGTGAAGTTATTTGCTAGATATACATAACTGACACACACACTCACACGTAAATGCATCTCCAAGTGGATTCCAAGGTGGCAGGAAGAGAATCTACAGTTGGCCTCATGTTTTGACAGTTTCTTGCTTTAGCAAAAAGAACTTTCAAAAAGCTTCTGCAGTAGATGAACGTTGCAATTAAAAAAAAAAAGTATTTTGTGCTGTACAAATAAGGTTCAACTATTGTTAAAATTTACCTAATCTCTGTTTCAACTCAGGATTTACAGAAACTTTAGGGCTCAATTTCTTTCCTAGCTTGTATGACTATCTCTACAGCTTAGAAGGAAGTGTGCAGGCAAAGCTCAAGTTCCCAGCACAAACTTAGGTCCCTGCATTGTCATCATGACTCTCAACTTGATCTGAATTTGAGGGATATAAAAATGTTCCCATTTGTGAAAAACTGGGGGATCTTATAATATGAGCTGTATTTTAAATGCCATAGAATTTGATATTTAAAATAATTCTATGGTGAATCTCTCTCTCTCTCTCTCTCTCTCTCTAAAGAATTATTACGGAATCTATTTTGGGTGTAGAGCCTGTTTTGTTAGCTTAGGTGATACACGCCTTTTATGCAGACTCCCTGCCTCCTAGCTAGTACTATCCATATCATTAGTTCCATTTTATTACCTACAATAAATACAGTGCTCTAGCATCACTTCTGAAACTTTTTCACTAAAGTACCTGCTCCCCCCCCACCCCCACTAGAGAACACAAACACTAAATCTGTTCAACTTGGGAAGTCTACACTTTAGCCCAAAGTGGTCCAAGTCATGTTCCAATTTTCTTTGAACACTTTACCTTCATTATTAGCACAATATTTATACCATGACTTATAATACTTGCTTATTTTAATTTAAATTGCTTCAAATTGCCATTATGTAAAATTGGTGCCACAGGAAGAGGTGCCATATTCATTCTGTTCCACTCCAGCACACCCAGCATGGCTCTAAGGCAGCAAACGGGATTCATGTTCTTCATGCAGTTGGTCATTAACACATTTAGCAAGTGTTTGCTTTTTTTGAGTGCTTAAATGTATTATACACACACACACACACACACACACACGTGTGTAATGGCAGAAAGTTGCAAGGATGAATGGTGAAGGGAAAAGAGCCAGTAGAAGGATTAAAAATATAGGAGAAAGATCTTCCTCTGCTAAGGAAGGTATGTTGAATTCCTATGGTTGCCACAATACATTAGCAAACATTCTGTGGCTTAAAACACTAGAACTGTATTCTTTCACAGTCCTGGAAGCCAGAAGTCTGAAATTGAGGTGTTGGCAGGGCCGCCTCTCTCTGGAGCTTGGGGGTGCTGGGGAGAGCCCGACTTTGCCTCTCTCCTCTTCTGGTGGTTGCCGGCTTTTCTTGGCGTTCCCTGACATGTGGCCCCATCACTTCAGCCGTTGCCACCGTCTTCACTCTGCCTTGTCATCTATGTGTTTGTGATGCTCCTCTTCTGTCTGTTTCAAATCTTTCTCTGCCTTTCTCTTACAAGGACACTTGTTATTGAATTTAGGGCCCACCTGGATAATCCAGAATGATCTCAAGATCCTTAACTTAATCACATCTTTGAAGACCCTTTTTCTAAATAGGGTAACATCTGCAGTTACAGGGTTTAGGATATGGATGTATCTTTTTAGAGACCACCATTCAACCCACTACCCAAGGGATCAAGAGTCAAGGCAAAGGGGTGAGTCTGGGACTGGAAATGGGCTATGAAGGGAATGGAGAAAGGAAGTTAAGATAGGGGTGTATAGAAGCTGGAGTTGGTGGGTCAGAAGCCAAAAGGGTTCTCACCTGGAAGCCTCAAATTTCTCTCTGAAGCAGGAGGCAAGGTCATCTGCTCAGAGGAAAAGCAGTAGACATAGAGCTGAGTGTAAGAGAAAAATGAAATACTGTAAAAGCCATGGGTGTTGGAGGAGAATTTGACAAAGAACAGCTGAAGGGTAAGGTGCTGGGGACTATATATTTCTAGACTTTACATTTGTAGATTTGATCATATCTTTATATATCTAAGGTTGTATTTTTTTTGTGTCAGTAGAATGCACTAAAACAAAACAACTACAACAACAAATAAAGCAAAGCAAAACGAATGTCCATGAAAATAAAGCACAGTCTGCTAGCTTCGTCTAGACTAGCCCAGCAAATTCGCTGCTTTCTCGCCGTGAAGCCAGGGAAACGCTGATGGTGGCTAACGCATGGCCAGAATTAATGTGGGAGAGGAGGGAATGAAAGCCTTCAGTCACTGCGAGCTCCATGGGGAGCAGGGCAAATTGAGCTGAATTTTCTTTGGCTTCTGATCTGAAGTTTCTCCAGAAAAGGCTTTTCGAGGAAATGAGAGAAATGCCAAGAAGGGGAGTGTGCTAAATGTGGGGTAGATAAGCCTGAACATACTGTGCTTGTCCAAGGGATCAAACCATAGGAACAAACTTCAGTCTGTAACTTTAGCCTTATTATCACTTACAAATTTTAACGTGGGGATGATTACTGGGCACCAGCCATGTCTCGGCTTCTATATTGTCCTGAATCCTTATTTGATGGAAATAGTGCCAGCATTTCTCTAAATGACTTCAAGCAAGTTCTGATTTTTCACCTTCCCACTGCGTACCATCAAGCCCATGCCCAAACGCCCAGACAGTTCAAACGTGATGAGAAGAGGGGATCAGACATTTTTGTGCCATCCTTCCTGTATAAGTCAATGAGTTTAAATAGAATCTTGATAACTGGGTTAATGGAACAGAGATAAGAGATGGGCAGGAATTTTGTTTTCTTGAGTCCACGGTTTTAATTTCTTGGTTCCTCACTTTATAGTATACTGTAGTTGCTAAATTTCATATTATGTATATGTATCCTGCAGGCACCGAGCCAAGGGCGTGACTAAACATGGCTTATAGTAGTGTTTCTCAGATGTTAGTGTGCACATGAGTCTCTTGGGAATCTTGTAAAAAAATGCAGGTTCTGTAGGTTTGGGTTGGGCCTGGGATTTTGCATTTCAAACAAGCTCCCAGATGACGCTGATGCAGCTGGTCCAAAGAATATATTTTGTTTAGCAAGATGTTAGACTATTTAAAAAACTGGTAGAGTACTTACATGATCCAAAAATATGTGGATTGGTAGCTGTAACATCAGAAAAAAAATCATAGATGGCAGCAAGCTGGAAACATTTTCCTTATCTTCTGAGAAGATCCATGTTTATTTAGCCTCTCAGTAAGTCTTCATATTGACCTTCTATCCACATAGCTTTCTCTGTAGTGAGAGTCCAGCAATTAAAAGGAGCCAAATATCTACTCGAAAGATAGTGAGTGAGAAATTTCTTAGTTTTGAGCTTGGGTGGGCCCAGTGAGCACATCCCTAAGATATATAAGGTTTTTCTTTTCTTTTCTGTTTTCTTTTTCCTTCTTAATATTAAACATCGTGAAAAAACTGGACAGTCTCTTGAGAAGGAAGAGCTTTTTGTTTTTATGATCAGGAATTCAGTAGTAGTTTTAGAGATCCTTTTACTAAGTTTATTAAACCAATTGTATATTTAGCTCTCAGAGAGGACCACATCAGTTCTTCATTTAAAATACATTTTCTTTTCCTTCTTTTCTATCAGAAACCCAATTTTGTGAAATTATTCCCTGCCCCACCCCCAACAGCATGAAGTCATGTGCCTGGGGATAAATGACACCTCTCCAAGCTCCAGCAGAGGGTCTGGTTTATTTAAGGTTAACCCCATTGCTTTTGCCAGAGGTAGTTTAGGAATGAGATGTAGAAGCCTCTCAGACAAATTTTCTTGTTTCAAAGAGATCCATAGAACAGAAAAATGTATCATTTGTATTTTATTAGGACATGAGCTCTGGAACTGCTGAAGTCACCTTGTAACCTGCCTAAGAATAAAGTCAACAACAGTTGATAGAACTGATAACATCATTAGCCACTGACTTCACCAATCCTATAGCCCTCCCTACTTCTGGACCTTTTATTATGTGAAATAACTTTTTTTTTTTTTTTTTTTTTTTAGTGTTCTGGCTAGTTTGATTTGGGATCTGTTACTTGTCACTGAAAACACCCTTCTTTTGCTCTTTATACCAAATAAAATTGAAAAAGACAAGACCTGGAGAGCACCCATTGGTGGATTAGTGGCCCTTAGAATCCTCAGGAGAATCACAGTGCAGTGAAAATTACAACCCTCTTATCAAAGCCATATAAACTCAACCTGGCTACATTGAAATAACTAACCACATCGATTTTCCTCTGCTAAGTGAAGAGATGAATTTTTAAAATTTTTAACAACTCCCCCCCCCAAAAGTATTATTTAAAAAGCCAATTTTCAAATTACACTGATAAATCTTAGAACTGAGCAAGATTTTAACATGGATTTATTTATGTTTAGTTTCCATTTTATGTACTTTGGGTGGCTTCTGATGAGTGGTCCTAGATTATTCATGACTGCTTCTACTGTGAGTCGGTATATTTTAAGAAAAACAAGTCACCAGCCACTCTTTCTGCACGTCGAACACACACATCGCCAGACTGGATACTGCACAAACGTGAAAAATTAGAACTCCCATTACAGCGAGGCTGCTGCAATGCTTTGACACTGGCTTCCCCCAAAAGTAAATAGTCTTGGTTTGTCGATCATTTTTTTTGTTAAAACTCCATTTGTGAGTGTTGTGAAACGTTAAATAACCTGTACATTTGCACTGCTGCGCGTGATGCTGTGTGAAGCAAAGGGGTTGAAGAATGACTTCTTTATAATAGCACATGGCAAACCTCCCTAATGAGAGGCCATTTACTGTAGGAGCTCGTGCATGTGGTACTTGACAGCAGGTGTCTGGAGAAAATCCTGCAAACGTTTTCAGGTATACTGTTACTGGCAGTTGGCAAGAAAAGGTAAAGATCTGAACGTGGAGGACTGAACCAGGAAGAAGAATAAAATTTAGAACGATAATGAAAGAGAAAGAGAAGGGGGGAACCCCCTAAAAGCCCTGGCTCACCAGCTTGTTTCTGCATTAAGGACGTGAATAAATAACTCCATCAGAGGGCACTAAACATGACACATTACCTACACGGAAGAGAAAGGTCTTATTGTGCTCAGACCACTGGGTTACCTAAGGCTCCTTTCTCAATAGAGAATGGATACAAGTGACTGGCTCACGTCAGTGTGGAGTTTAATTAAACCACTCAACGCTGGTCTGCAGAAGCTGAGAATGAAATTTATTGGGGGAAAATATTCATTTGGACAAGTTTTACATGAGATTTTTTTTGCATCCTATGCTTAATGTCAAGCGCAGGGCTGTCACTCATAATTGTGTTTTTGTGCACTGAACAAAGGCATGTGGTCCAAAAGGTGAGTGGGGCTGCAGGCAAAGGCGCAGTGCACTTGCCAGGCCGACACTCTGCCAAGGGCTGCCTTTGCTGGGGAGGCTGGGGGGTGGCGGTCCAGTTTTTCCATCCCACAAAGGTACTTTCTTTAGTTAAACCATGTACTCTCATCTTTTACTAACTCACCTAGTGAAAGGGAGAGGCACCTTTTTTTATTTTTTTAAAATGGTGATTTTTGTAATTTGTCCACCTAGAGAGAAGACCCCTTTTCCTCTTTGGCAGAAAGGCACGGATAAGCCAGCAGCTGCCCTGTTCAAGACGTAAAATTGAGCCCTGGTCGGTGTGGCCCAGGTGGCTGAGCGTTGTTCCACGCACCGAAAGGTTGCTGGTTCGATTCCCGGTCAGGGCAGATGCCTACGTTATGGGTTTGGTCCCCAGTCAGGGTGTGTGTGTGAGGCAACGGATCGATGATGTTTCTCTCTCTCTCAAACCAATAAAAAATATATATATATATATATATATATATATATATATATATATATATATTTTTTTTTTTTTAAAAAGACATAAGATTGAGTTTCTGCTCCCAACATTGGACCATGGGAAAAGATTATCATAGAGGCCAGTTGGGCATTTAGCTGCTGATTTGTAGGCAGATTACTCTTACACTTGGAGAACTTTTGTTATTGAAGGATAGATGTGGTCTCAGTATCTGCTTGGTATTCCAGGAATTGGCCTAGTCTGATGGTGAAAGTTAATAAACTGTAGAGGGAGAGCTATGTCCCTGAAAGGTGGGATCTATAATCCTACCCTTTCATTGCCTCCCATGGCCTTGGTCTCAGGAATGCGAGGTGAGCAGAGTTAATGGGAGCACTTGTTTCTCTTACCCCTTATGACCTGTTACACTTTACGGATGACTGGGGGAGGAGTGAAAAAACAAAGCAATCGGGAACAAAGGGAAATCACAGAGTCTGTTTTTCCCCCCTCCTTCTTCTTATCAAAGTTTTAGTGGGGATTTTAAATTCTTTTATGAATTCTCTTGCTTTGTCAATATCAAGAGAGAAAAACATGTCCTTCAAATAATTCTGTTCTTTACCAATGTGGTCGATTTTATTATTTCTCCAATTATTTGCTTCCCTTTCCTTGTGAGAATGTTATACATTTTTGCCCTGCAGTTCCCACCCATCAAGGGATATTCTTCTTTGTCTCATTGGTATGGGGCTTGGCCACGTCCACGTGACTTCCTATGGCCAATCGTCTTTGAGCAGATGTGACACATGCCACTAAACGGTTGACTGTAATACTATCTTCTTTGTGCCATGAAGACAGCGTGTCCAAAATAGGGGCTGCTTCTCCAGCCAGGGTCTGAGAATGAGAGGCCATGTGGAGGAGAATCAAACCTACCTGCAGCCTGCATGTAACATGAGTGCTAAATAAACCTTTATTTTATGAGCCACAGAGATTTGGGTGATTGTTTGTTATTACAGCAAAGTTGACTAGGTACCAGGAGTGAAATGCTGAGTAACAAAAATCCCAAAAGATGTGGCATTGGCTTCTGCCCAGTATGTAGCAAAGACACCTTAATTAAAGACAGGGGGGAAAAGGCAATCTGATATGGAGTGGTGAATATTTGGTGTAGCACTGCTCACAACAATTGAAGGCAGATAATACAGCTAATATATTGTGGCTATCAGTTAAGATGTGGTCATAGAATATCACTACTGTGCCATGGTTGTTACTAGGTGCATTTGACAAGTAACTATAAAGAAGAAATGAGCTCAGAAAAGAACTGGCCAAACAGGGATGAGAGGAAAAAGAGAATTTAGAAGTGTTGGAGCTGGAGGGTTGAAATATGTTATCGTTTCTGTTATCTACCTGTAGAAGATAAAATTTAGAACTTCGTTGAATAACAGAGGACAATTAAAACACAATCTTGGGTCGAAGGATAAATCAAGGGGTGTGGCTACCACACCCCTTGTTTAAACCTCTAAATGTAGTAGCGTATCACCTCCTCTCCCCAAATAAATCCTTTCAGCTAGACAGAATGCCTCAGAAAAAAGAGATAAGGGCACATCTATCCAATAAAAACCCAAAAAGCTCAAACTGCTTGTCAGGAGACAGGGGGAGGGTCTTGGAAAAAAGTTGTAGCTGTGGCTGTTGGCACATGGATCTAACTGGAGCCAAACAGATATAAAGCCAACAGCACTTTCTGGTTTTTGTTTTTTTGGGGGTGGGTTGTGAGTGTATTTGTGTGTCTGTGTGTACACAAAGCTGGGGTGGTGGTGATGGTGGGTATTCTTACCAGTCTGATTTTAAAAAGACCATGACTGTTCAAGACTTAAAAGTAAAGCTTTGGGTCCCCATATGCCTACAGCAGGAAAGGAGACTGAGAAAGATGTTGACAAAAACTCTTAGGAGTCCTCTTTTTGGCTAGTTGCCCCCTCTCTGACCCCAACTCTAGCAAGAATTCCTTCCTCCCTTGATATCTGATCGCCCCCCATATCTGATGGAATAATTCTTCGTCAGCCACCCCTGGTATCTGATCACCCTGGCTTGCCTTCAGCAAGAATTCTGTTATCCCTTGATGTCTTCCTCTTTGTAATTTTCCATCCACTGACCCCTTCGTTCAGCTCGCTGACTATAAATTCCCACTTGTCCTTGCTGCATTGGGAGTTGAGCCCAGTCTCTCTCCCCTACAGTCATGGCAGCTATTGCAAATAGTCCCGAATAAAGCCTTCCTTACCATTTTAACAAACGTCAGAATCATTTTTTCTCAGACGATACTCAGCCACAAAGGAGGGCATGTTGCCCATGATCTCTTTCAGTGCAGCCCCCGAGGGTGATGAAAAAGGAAGCGCCCCTGGGAGGGCAGAGTCAAGGATCCTGGAGGAAAATGGGCTGGAGCGTTACTCCCAGGGCATAGAACCAGAGCCCAGTCTAAGAACATCTCCCCCCACAGAGCAGGGGGCCTTTGCCACATTTGCCCAGGGGATTCTAGAATCGCTGTTGATGAGTGACGGCCACATAGCAGTCACCTCCCGGCCTTCCTCTTTCTGGAGTGTTGGCTGCTCTTGCCTCCTTCCTGAGCTCCTACTGTGTCTTGCATACATACATACTTGTGTTTCCATCCAATCGTCGCCAGAGAAGTGGGCATGTCCAGGTGCGAAACAGAGACTATCAAGTGCACATTCATAATTGAATGGAATTTTGCATGTGGGGTGGAAGAAAGCAGCTCTTCGTGATCCAGAGGGCGAATGTGGCAGACCGTGTCATTGTCCCCCTCTGATTACTCTCCCCTCCCTCAGAGAAGATTATTCATCCTCTCCCGTCACCGTGTGATTTGCAGGATCCCTCCCCTCCCCACCCGCCCTGCCACCCCAGGAGGGGTCTACATTGTGGAATAAGCGGACCACCCAAATGAGAACAAACAGAGGCTGTTTATTCAGGGTTTGCCGTAGAGCACGGCAGTGGGCCTCCATCACTCGCACTTGGCCCAGAGTCAAAGGCAGCAGGGAGTGGGAGGGCCCCCGGCGGGGAAGCGAGGAAGCTGCAGGTATGCTGCCTGGAGGCGGGCCACTGGCTGCGGGGAACGTGTGCGATTGGTTTGAGCATATTTAACTTTCTCTGGTTATCCTGAGCTTGAAGCAGGGCAAAAAAAAAAAAAAAAATTCAAAAAAATCTGGCAGTCATTGACCAAGTCCTGACCATTCGGGGCCAATTGCTACAGAGGCTGTGGTTTGGCTTCCTGGGCTGTGTGCTGCCGAGGTTGAGGGTCAGAGTTTTATTGCATAGGCCTGGCCAGTATCCACTTGCACAGTCAGTCCGTCCACTTCTCTGTCTCATTGACACCGAGCTTGGCAGTGGGACTTCTCTGGCCAAGAGGATGTGAGTGGGCATGATCTATGTCCTGTTTGAGCAGAAGGCCTAAGAGCCATTGTGTGTTACCTCTGGCCTTCTTTTCCCTCTGCCATGAGAAAAGCGTGTCCCATGTAGGGGCTGCTTCTTTAGCCTGGGTTCCAGAACATGAAGACTTTGGAGCAGAGTCCCAGCCTACCCACTGCCAAAAACACAGCTGCAGTGGACCTGGGGTCCATGTGAAATGCCAGTGAAAAAAATAAACCTTCGTTTTGTAAGCTATTATGATTTCAGGTTTGTTGTCATCCTCTGGTTTGGATCAGAGAGACTGATAAAGAAATGGTTTCGCTTTAAGAAAAACCTAAATAAAGGGTTAAAAGCATATTTTTCTATATACTGAGAAAGAGAATATCTGCACCAATGAATAATATTAATAATAGTAGCTACTATCTATACTTAGTGATTTCGAACTCTTCATGTAATGATACGAAGAAAATGTGATTCCCCAGAATTCCTCGTAAAAAGGAGAGCTGTCTCTGCTAGAAAGTCACTGTGATGTCTGACACTAAGCAGATGGGACAGCGAGAGGATGTGGGTGTGGGCAGAACTCTTACTAAACGGAGGGAGGTTTGTTGTTGGTGAGAAAAGGGGACTAGGGAAATAGGCAGACAGGCTAGAAGTAGAACCTTGAGGCGGCGGAGACCACAGTGCTCAATGTAGTTCTTCTTGTGAGCCCTTCCCTCCAAATCTCAAGTATATTTGTGAAATGTATGCAACCTCTGGGTCAGGAAACTAGGTGAGACTGCAAAGGCGCTGGGCTTCCCTCCAGATTGATATGCTGAGGGAGCCTGGTGGGTGCAGAAATCTAAAAGTAGGAAAAATTATGGCCACGAGCCACTGGAAGTTGAGGGAAAGCAGTTTATTGTCACAGGTTGGAGAGTTGTACCAAATTCAGTCAAATTTCTAAGTCTTAGAGGGCTCCTGCTGATGGATAAATTATATTCACAGAAGCCTACACATAAATATTATTCCCATTTCACCAATGAGGAAATTGAGACTTGGAGCAATGACATAACTTGCCTTGAATCAGGCAGTGAGTGATTTGAGCAGCTGGGAGGAAAGTCTGATATAAGTTCTCCAAAGGTTATACTCTTGGTTCTCTGTTATTTTGGTTCCATGTTAAATTTAAGTTTTGATGATAAATTTGCAGCCTGTAAGAAAAATTTTAGTAAAGATAATTATCTATGGAAATCTTTACTTAAATTTTTTTAATTAATGAAATTCTAGCATTGCACCTTCTTTAATGTAGTCAGAGCATCTTTTTTTATTTTATTTTATTTTTTATTTATTTTATTCATTATTTTTTAAAATATACCTTTATTGATTTCAGAGAGAGGAAAGGAGAGGGAGAGAGAGAGATAGAAACATCAATGATGATGAGAGTCATTGATCAGCTGCAGCCTGCAACCCAGGCACGTGCCCTGACTGGGAATCGATGCTCAGCTGCTGAGCCACGCCCAGCCAGGCTTTTTTTATTTTTTATTTTTATTTTTGTTAATCCTCACCCGACGATATTCTTTCCATTGATTTTTTTTTAGAGAATGGAAGGGAGGGGAAGAGAGAGAGAGAGAAAGAAATGCTGATCTGGGAGAAACACATCAATCTGTACATGTCCCGACTAGGGCCAAGCCTGCAACCAAGGTACATGCCCTTGACCTGAATCGAACCTGGGACCCTTCAGTCTGAGAGCCGATGCTCTAACCAGTGAGCCAAACCTGCTAGGGCCAGTGCACCTTTTTTTAAAAATTGTAAATTGTTTATGTTGCTTCTGGCTTAAACCCCTGTGGAGGTGAAGGGTCAAGTCCAAATTCCTTGCCAGGGCACCCATGCCCAACCCTACCTGGACCACCCCCCACTCCCGCTCCTCCACCCCTCGCTCCAGCTTCAGCTCACACCGCACTCTGCCTGTCTGAATTCCAGCCGCACTGGCTTCCTCAGAGGCCCACTGTAGTCCTGCACTTACCCTTTCCCAAAAGGTTCTTGCACCTGTCCCTGCCCCCTTGTCAAGAAAGAAGAAAAAAAAACTTTCATGGAACGAAGCCCTACCCATCTTTCAGATTTCAGTTTAAATATTTCTCCTTCAAGGCAACCTTTCCTAACGAGCTTCCCCCTCCCTCCAGATTAAGTCATGTCCTCTTGTTTCATATCCTCATAGATCTTCGTCTTTCCGCTTCGCAAGTACTTGTCTTCGGCTGTAACTATAGATCTCTGTGACTATTAGCTTCATGAGCGACTGTAGAGTTGTAGTGGTTACAGTTGAGACATGAGGCCATCCCGCCTGGGTTCAAGCCTCAGTCCTGCCATTTATTACAGGGAGGGCCTGGCCCCGTTCCTTAGGGTCCCTGTGTCTGAACAATGGCCGTGATACACCAGCGCCTACTTCTGGGGAATCACTGTTTCTCTGCCCTCTCACACAGAACACTTCTGATACCAGATGTGGGCCTTTTTGTTTCTGTTTGTTTTGTTTTTCCACAATAATGCAATTCAGTTCTCTGGAGGGGAGCATGTAGAATCCTGGAATAGGACAATTCTAAGTTGTCTTTTCAGGAATGACACTCCCCACCCCCCGCCCCAGTCGCAGAACTGGCTCAGCAGAGGAACTGCTGCTCCTCTCCAGTCAGGAAGCTGTGGCTTCAGAACCATATGGCTGCTGCCAGGGTCAGTAAGTTGTCACAGCAGGTAACTGTCATATTCAGGAAACGGCCGTGATCAGAAAGCTGCTGCTATTGCTGCTGGATCCAGATCAATGCCATGTCTGCTATGGTCCAACTAAGCAGATACTTATGACACCTACAAAGCTCACAACTGGCCGCTGGGGCTCAGCCCACACGCACTCCGGGACCATGCCTGCCAGCGGAGAGCACAGAAGCAGCAGAGATGCGGGCTCTGCCTCACTGCTACCTCCCAAATCTTGCTGAGCTCATCTAATTGGCAGAATCTAAATGGCTTCCAGAACCCAGCTGTAAAGAAGGGGAATGATTTTTAGCTTTCTAGCCTCTGTACACGTGACTCTCAGTCAGCAATATACCACATTGCGCCCCTGTGGTTACTCAGCACACCAACGTGCCCTTCCTCCCCAACTTAGATTCCAAACAATCACAACAGCAGCAGGACAAAAGCTTAACTTATTTTCTCTATCACTCATCCAGATAACGTGCTCATCTCCACCCTAATAGAGGAAAACTAAAGTTCCATCAATCTTGACATCTAATTCTTGGAGTTATCATTCCATCTTTGTTTTAATTACAATTCTATCTTGATAGCCAATGAACTATGGACAAGAATGTCAGGCCCTTGAATTTTTATGAGGTCCAGGTTCCCTGTTGTGTAGCTCAGCCCCAGGGGACACCCTTCACATAGAATACAGTGTGTGTTGCCCTCCAGGGGAATCACTCTCAGTGCCTCTGCAACTGCTCAACATGGCATTCCTGAGTATGCACAGAATGCTTAATGTTTTTAAAGATGGGTATACCAGTGTCCTTATAATATTCTCTACAAATTTGCATATATAAGAATGGTTTTATAATAAACTATTTTATAATTTATAATACAGATTTCTAATTTCAAACATGAAATTCTGTGTATCCTGATCTGGGAAACATCTTTCCAACCTATGAGTTTGATAGTCAAGCTCCGCTTTGAACAAGGTCTTGTTCTTAGGATTTCATCTGGAAGACTAGACTTTTTCAGTGATAGTTTTCATTTTAGCATTTCTTTGGCATTTATTGGCCAAAAGAAGCTAAGAGAGGTAACCATACGTGTGTGATAAATGATCCAGCTTCTAATGAAAAATTTTAAGAACTGACACATTCACTAAGCACTTTGAGGCCATTGATTTCCCCCTGTTTGGACTCGGGATTCTGATAGTTGAACAATGATTTTTTTTTAATTGAAAAAGAATTTTTTTTTTTACCCTGGTCTGAAGTACAACAATAATCATTACTACCATTTATTGAGTACTTACTACAAGGTAGACACTGTTCTACGTGCTTTATTTACAATAATCCATTTAAACTTTCCAGCAATTTTAAGAGGTAGGAACTATTATTTATCTTCATTTTACGGATGAGGAAATTGAGTCACATGGCCAAAAAAGTGATAGGGCTGACTCCAGGTAGGTTGACCAAAAAGCTTGTGTAAGTGTCCCATCTCTGACACACTTCCCTAAGTTGTGCTTGATAGCTTTCCACTCAGCTGCTGTGTAATTCCCCTCTTCCCTCTAAATCCCACCTTCCAGACTTAAACACTTTAAATGTTTAATACAGCAGATTTCTTCTATCCAGGGAAGAAAGTCATTCTCGAATATCAAGCTGAAGATTAGTCAGTAGGTGGAAAGAGGAAATTCTAATGCTACTCAGGAATTCAGTGAAATTTATACACATCGGCACCCACAACTATATTAAATTCTCCTTCAAATGGGGATTTCTGAGTATTAATGTCATATTATTCACATAGTCTGGTGAATATAGCCTTTTAAAAATTCCAAACCTATCTCTCATTCTGTTTTGTGGTTTGTAACACTGACTGATCACTTCTGAAATTACTCTCTGAAGCTACATTGAGGAGCCCACCTCAAACATTACCATCTAGTGCATTTGTCAGAGAGGAAAAACTTCTGGCAAGTAGCAAAGTGTATTCATGGAAATGTTATGTTTTCAAAAAACAAACAAATACAAGCAGTGAGACCTTGGGTCCTGGGTCAAAGATTTGGAGTATTTTGTGCATCGTTTTCATGGGTGTGGATCAAAGGCTGTCTATTTTAATAGTCCATTTTAGAGAGATTACAAATGATTTCTCTGAATGCTGACAGAGAAGGAAAACTCACAGAGGCCCTTTACACTCAGCCTTGGCCCAGCAGCAGTAGCCAGGGGGGTTAGAGGTTGCCGTAGCAATGGCCTGTATTTCATAATGCCTCCCATCTGTCCACAGATGTGTGAGTTTGTTCAGATGTTTTATTAGATTTTTATTACACTTCCATACAGCTTCAGCCCATCTGCATTTGCCAGCCTGGGTACAATTTCTAAAATACCAGATCCATTAGGCATTCAATACATGTAGATATATATTGGGATAGTTCTCTGACCAAGTGCCATTTGGGTGATACTAACACAAGTTTTATGGATATAATAAATAGGATTCACAGGGTAGGCACTCCAGGGCTCTTGATGATGATGATGATGATGATGACGGCGACAGTGATGTTTGTCTGGATCAAATCGCTGCCAAAGGTTCTAAATGAGAGCTTGTGTTTTGTGGTTGGTAATACTGATTCTACTCCAATCCGTTCATAACTTGATCTACAAGGAGAGAAGGCAGAAGGAAAACAACACAGCCACAGCAACAAAAAACAAAACAAAATAAAAACAGTTCACACCAACTCTGTCTCAGTTCAGGCTACTATAACAAAAATGTCACAGGCTAGGTAGCTTGTAAACAACAGATTTTTATTTCTCACAGTTCTGGAGGCTGAAGTCAAAGATCAAGGGGCCAGGAAGGACCAGTTCTGGCGAGAGCCCTCTTTGGGGTTGCAGATGGCGGTTTCTCCTCGCGTCAGCACGTGGTGGAGAGCAGAGGGGCAGAGAAAGCTCTCTTGTGGGTCTTGTAAGGGCACTAATCCCATATGCGAGGTCTCCACCCTCATGACCTCATCCAGCCTAATAACCCCCCAAAGGCCCCACCTCTTAATACCATTCCATTGGGAGACAGGGTTTCAACATATGAATTTGGGCAGACAGAAACATTCAGTCTATAGCAAACTCCAAGTACATTTCTTTAACTAATAAAAGTGAGTTTAAGCATACTTTTTTCTTTGCCACCTCATTAATAGTCTGGCCTTGAGAGAATCAGAACTAAGAGTTCTCTCATTCTCACACCAACGATTAACAGCACTTTCATCAATCTGGGATGTCACTGCTGCTTGGAGCTTGGCAGCCCACTCGAAGGGCACCGCCACGTCAGTCTTGCTCACACCCGGCACCCAGCGTGTGGTGAGCCTCCAATAAATACGGACAGAGCAGAGGAGGGACAGAGAGATTGGTGCTGGGTGTGTCTTTCCCAGCTGGCTCATTCTCACCGAATGCTTGCGGACTGAATAGATTTCTAGGCTACTGTCAGCTTTATATTTTGCGGTAGAATTTTAGTTAGTCATAACCACCATTTGTCACGAAAAAATGCAATCTTGGAACCCCTTTGAGATCCTGAGAAAACTTTCTACTGCATATTAGAGATTCCATGCTGGATAATAGTGGCTTTCTTAGGCTGAATTACTCACATGGTGAGTTGGAAAGGTCTGTATAGTAATGCTGGGTGATTTTCATCTTTTGATTTAGGGGTAGGATTTGTAGGAGACTAATTTTATTCCTTAACTTAAACGGAGAAAGCTTTGGGGTTTTTAAATATCCATTTCTGGCAGCCCTCTCTCAATGGATGGAGTTTCTCCTCTCTCACAGTTGCAGAAGCAACTGTTCCATTCAGATGCCATTTGTGAGTAGAATATATTTTCAGGTTGTTTGTTCCAGGTCAAAATGGGTTTCATATATACTGAAAAGTCAAGAAATAACGCCCTCTCTTTTATATTTTAGCATGTGCAAAATTCTTCATGGTGTTATCCTGTGATTTGTTATTTCATTTTTATTTAGAAGGAAAACAACAGCATTGAAGATATAAATAGCATTCATGTGGCAGATAGGCCCCTGGCTCTCTAGCTCTGGTTCCATGTTTCGATGTGCCAGGCCCACTCACAAGAGGAGAAATGGTCCGCAGGTTCCATGGAATTCCAGTGTTTCCCTCACATTGGGTCACCCTAGGAAGCAGAATTTCCATACCTGAAGCCAATGTCTATTTGTCCAAAGAAAGCATCCTGGAGCCTCAGGCTGAAAATAAGGCGTTTGGTGGTATGAGAGGATGGGCCCAGCAGTCGGTAACCCAGCAGGAGACTCTCCCCTGAGAAACTGTGATTATTTTCACATGTAAGGAAAGAGACAAATGAATATCATTTTCAAACCTCTATCTGGCAAAACACACCCACCAGAAATGCACCTACCTACATCATTTTAAGACAAATCCAGTGGGGCTTGGACAGCGTGTGAGCTATTTCCATTGACCTTCTTTCACTAAATGTTTCTCACACTTATTTGCTCTCTATTTCCATGTTTATAAAATGTGTTCCCAAGCCCTTTAGGATAAAATCAACAATAGTGCCCAGGGCTCCAGCTAGAGATTCCCAGTGGGAGGGTCTGAGCCTTTTGTTCCGAAGGATCTAATAGAGTGCAAAGCTGACACAGAAATGGGAGGACCATTCAGCTAGAATTAAAGTCTTTGTCCCTTCATTAGTTGAACTTGAACTTCACATTTCTGGAGTTCTGCTAGGTTACTTGCTCTGAAATTCTTATTTAATCAAGGTAAACAGGGAAGCTCATTAAAATCTCTTTTTCTCTTCCTTTTAAAAAGAGATTGCAAAAAATCTCATTTGTTTGACGCAGCTAACATTCCTGATTCTTTTTTTTTTTAAGTGAAATTTTTGAGAAATTGATTGAATCTCAAGTCTACATTATTCTTAATCCTTAAAGGGGGTTCTTTAAAAAAGTCTGACAGATTTTATTTGATCAGTTTATTGACTTTCTCTGTCCCATTGGGAACGGTAAACAGGCCAGTCTTTGTGTGATTAATGAGCTATTGTAATTAAATAAAATTAAAATTTTATTACCTTTGATTAGAGGGAACTGCTGCAAGTGAGAGGAAACTTTTGACTGTAAGTTTTATTATTGATCTCCTTTCATATCAGACTTGCTGTATCTTAGTCCTACTATGAACTCAAGTCTTGCTTAAAGTTAGCAGAAAGAAGGTGATGAAATTAAAATACAGTGATTGAGGGTGTACAGATAGGTGGGTGTGTAGTGGGTTTATGGGAGGGAGAGGTCAGATAGAAAGAAATACAGTATCTATTTATGGAATTGTTTACTTACTTAAGTGTATCCCATCACATCCTAAAACAGATTTGAGAAATCTAACTTATGAAAAGCAGAGTATGTGAAATAGTATAAAGGAAAACTTATATGTACAATATTATTTCACTATCAAAGTGTTATTCCTGACTACAGATATATAATTCAAATTCTGTCATGGATAACATTTAACAAAGAGAGCAAAAGAGCTACATACTATTCCTGTGAATAAATGCACTGATCTCTCTACTCTCAGGGAACACCATCCCTAAATAGTTCTGATGAATGAGAATTTAGCTCGTGTCTCCTTGTCTTCACTCTAAAGGAAAGCCTTTGTCATATCCAATCTTGGTCTTCCATATCTCAGGTTTAGACCATTTGCTTTTTAAACAAAGATGAATAGATTTCTTCCTAACTGGAGTTTCCAAGAATTTTTAGAAAAATATTACCAAAAAAATTTTATGTATGGACAAAATTAATTTATTCATGAGTTATGTACATATACTACTTACTGATGTATTATGCACTTAATGCAACATATGGAGAATAGAAATTAACATAGGCTTAAATAAGATGAGAAAAATATTTTAAAATATTTCAATTAATTGCATATATGCACAACCCAAGGACACGGACAATGATGGGGAGAGGGGACTGGGGAGGGGGATGGAACTGGGTGGAATGGGTCATTGGGGAGAAAAAGGGACACTTGTAATATTTTAAACAAAAGTAGAATTTAAAAATTAAAAATAATAAAAAATAAAAATGAAGTGCTAAAAAATATATATTTTAATTAACTTGTTTTATTTATGATGCCCAAACCTGTTTTGCTCTCATTAGTGAGACTTGTGTGATTTAATATACTTCATTATTTTTTTCTAAATCATGGTTTAAAACTCTGTAGTGTAGTGAATCCAAAATCTGGCTCATTTTTTTGACTCTCTTATCTTAAAAAGCTGCTTCATAAATATTTGTAGATCCAAGTGAAAAAAAACTCGCCATTGGCTAGGCTTACTAAATCATGACATTTATTTTCCTATCCTATTTTTTGTTGTTGTTGTTGTTTTATGCATGTGTTTTTCTTTGCTGTAACCTATCTTATTTTTTAATTATGAAAAGGCTTTTATTGAACTCTAGGTAAAAAAATTTAATGTTCTCTCATTTCAACCAATCGTTCTTGCAAACTAATTGGAAGTTACTGTATTGTTATTGTTCTACCAATTAGATTCTAAACCATTAAAACTCTGATAAATTATTAAATAGCTTAAATATTTGATTTTAAGTGTAATTGTTCAGTTATGAAAATTTACATAGGGCAACCTTTCTATACTTATCTGCAACAACACACAGTGATGGAAATACTTTTAAATATGTTTCAAAATGTTCTCATCATACATAACTTGTGTTTCTTTCAAAGAGCAGTTATTTTTCCGGTTGTTATAAAAATATCATTCCTACCTTTAAAGTAGATTGTGTGTGTCTCTCTCTTATTATCTTCTTTGTTCTTTAAAACAACAGCACACTTTTGAGTGGTAGAAGATATTTTCATGTTTCTCCATATCTTACTATAAAATATTGTAAAGAATCCTCTATATTAAAACAATTGAATTGTAGTAAAATACACATACACAGAATTTACCGTATTACCCATTTTTAAGTGTACAGTTTAGAAATGTTAAGTACATTCACATTCTTGTGCAACCAATCTACAGAGCTCTTTTCATCTTGCAAAACTGAAACTCTGTAACAATTAACAATTTCCCGTTTCCCCTGCCCCCAGCCCTGGCAAGCCCATTCTACCTTCTGTCTCTCTAAATTTGACTATTCTAGGTACTTATATAAATGGGATATAAATGGGATCATACAGTATGAACACTCAGGTTGCTTCCACCTTTTTGCTTTTATGAACAATGCTGCTGTGAACATGGGTGTACACATAGCTCTTTAGGACACTACTTTCAATTATTTTGGCTACATATTCAAAGGTGGAATCTCTGGATCATATAATAATCCTATAATTTTTCGAGGAAGTACCATATCATCTCCCATAGTGACTGCATCATTTTATATTTCCACTAACAATTCACAAGGCTTCCAGTTTCTCCATATTCTCACCAACACTTGTTATTGTCTTCTTTTTGGTAGTAGCCATCCTAATGGTTGTGAGATGGTTGACTCTAAATTTTAAATTTCTATTTTTTATAAAATAGCCACATCAATGACATTTTGTAGCATTTTGTTCCAGTAGTTTGCCTATGAATGGTGGAGCAAATACACTCACTTGTACAACTTTGACAAACTTATCCCAGAAAACTTTTAAAGCATTCCAGTCAGAGTAGCTGCTCCATCAGTGGATACACTTACACAAATTTCTCTTAAATATTGTTTTTGCTAAATTTACTATTGACACTCTAATAAAAACTCTATGAGGATAAGAGGAGGTACTCAATAAATATTTGTTGAATGACTGTTGAGAGTATACCTTCTCTAATATGTATGTGTATATATATATATATACACACACACACACACACACACACACACTTGTGCAGGCAATGTGTGCAGGTGCAAACACACATACATTCAAATCATTGGATATGTAATTCTTGAACAAAGATCTAGCAAATACCATAAGCTGAAATATGTAGAAACACCTGTACTTCCATTCATCTATAAATCAAACCCCAACATGGCGTAACATAGTTGAATTCTCATTTCTTAAAACTTTAACAATTTTTCTGTGTTGACAAAGGAATAAACCTCTATTTGTTGCCAGATTGTTTTTACATATATTGTTTTGCCATTTGAATATAGGGGAGATAAAAAATGAGGAGGACCGAGTGGTATATGGCTTGTGTGTTTCGTTATTAAAAAAGAAATCTCAAGGGAGGCTTCTACACATCTATCAACAAAGTTAATAAAAATTTTCAAAATAATAGATCGTGTATAGCATGACGTTAAACTGCTCTTAAATTATAGAAGCTTCTCTCCAGTATATTTTACAGTTGAATATTTTGCTAAATATGTTAGGTACACATTCTTCTTCATATTTATATATGTCTTATCTCTCCCTCTCTCTCTCTACACATAGACATAGACATAGACATAGACATAGACATAGACATAGACATAGACATAGACATAGACATAGACATTTATATATAGAGAGAGAGGTTCATTATTATAAAAGTGGATATAAACATGCATTTTAAAATAAACTTAATTTTTTGGGACATTTTAAATTTGCTTCTTTCCAGAGAAAACACCTCACATTATGGTTGACAAGAAAAAATTTAAGAGACTTTAGCTCTCACCTCATTTTGTTACTGGCCTGTGCTTAGATTATTAGTATTGTCATCAATTTGTGACTTCTTGGTGGGAGTATTTTTAAGCTACTCCATTTTAAGAGATTAAATTTCATTAAAACAGTTAATCTATGTAAGAGGAACGCGTAGACTGCAACGTATTGCCAAGTACTGAAAGGCTGAGGGCACTTGAGGTGGAGATGGCTGGCTGTTCGCCACGATCCATTTTCCATAACAAGGCATTTCCTGCCTCCCTGGTGGTTGGATGTGGCTGTGAGACTAAGTTCTAGCCAATGGAAGGTGAGCTAAAATGATGCTTCTCCTAGGCGGGGCCCATAAAAAACCTCCTGGGACTGGTTCCCCATGTCCATCCTTCCTGGTCAAAGAGATACAGATAGACGGCCGTGGTCTCCAGGAACAGAAGGTGGCCATGGTCATTAACACCAGCACCTGAATGACTTGAGCTGTGTTGCTGACCCCATCACCAAAACTGTTCCCTGAGCAAGAAATAAAGTTCTGTTGTGCTGAGCGAGTACACTTCGGCCAGGCAGCCCAGCCTCCCTGACCCGGTGCCGCACCTGTCACAAGCCCTCCTTCGGGAAGACTCACAGTCCACAGGGGATGTGTAACTGTCCATATCTGTATCAGGGGACTGTGCCCAGTGTCATTTTTATTCTAACTATTAGTGAAGCTTACTTTCTTATCGTTTAGTCAATAGACATAGAAGTTCTAGTATTTCTTTCTGCATCCTGGGATATGTAGCATTGCGCTTAGCGAACTGTTGCTGTAAGAAACTTGATGGTTTCACATCTCTTCACTGGGTTAACTTTGTGATTGCTATAAAATGGGAATGTAAGTAAGGGTTTGCCATTGTTCCGAATGCATTATTCCATAGAAGGGGAAGAGAGATCTGAGTCTCATTCTATGTCCTGGCAATAGAAATAAAAGTAGAATGAAATGTGGCTTTCATTTATTTCCCCCTGGTCCTGGGCCCTTATTTGGGATTCCCTGACCAACCCTCTTTATTTCATAGGGCCATCAGTTCATTTGACGTGTGGAATGAGTTTTGATGTTGCTACCATTTTATTTCTTTTCCCTTTTCATTCTTCCTTTTGTTTTTGGCAAGTGATGGGAAATAGAACTACACTTGAGTTCCATTCCCATTTGGTGTTAGACTGGGCAGCCTGATCCAGCCCAGATCCGACTCTCTCACCCTGGGGTTGGTTTTTGCCTGTGAAAGAATGTTGCTGCAGCGAGGCCTATCCCCTCCCCTCCCACCCACGGAATAAATCACAAATGCAGAAGGGAACTCCAGTCCAGCTGATACCCTGCCACTAAATAGCTTCATTGGATTTTCCTGGCCCCTTCCCCACCTGCCCACCTTCCTCCTATATGAATTGATATTGAGCGAATCTATAACCACCCAAAGCAGACGGCACTTTTAAAACGAGTAGGGCAGGCTGGATCTCTCCACCCTGGTTGACAGAATTAAAACCGATGAGAAAGTAAAACATTACTTCAAATATTTGCTTAAGGACCAGGAAGTCGGGCCCAGCCCCTTTGTATTGCCAAATGTTTCATGGAGCATCGTAAAATCAAATTCTCACATCTTGTCGTCCTCCCATTAGATCACATTAAACTCTGGCAGCGAGGCCAGCCCGCCTTGGTGGTTTTCTGATTTGTGGTTTGCACTTGGCTCTCCTCACAGGCTTTAAAAATGATTTTATTTTGTGAACAGTCGGTGATAGTCAGACTCTAGAGTAAACTTGCCTGGGCCAACATTTGCAGTAATAACATTTCACATTATCAAGAGTTTCCTGAAGGACTGCAAAGAATGGAAACAAGGCCGAGCTTCTCTGGTAGTGCCTGTTTTCCTCCAGATGCTGGTAACCTCCCGCGTGGAGGGGCTGCGTCTGGGCTTTGAGGAGCTCCTCACAGGCATCCACAGTTCGCTGCCTTTAAGGTGAAACTAGAGAACTGGAACAGATTTGGGTTTTCTTGTGCTCTGGCTTGTTGAATTTGTAACTGATTCCCCCTTTTTCTTTTCTTGGGTGGTTTTTCTGATTATCTCGGTCCATCTTTTCCTGGCGTGGGAGGTGGACGGGGTGGGCCGGGGATAGGTTGCCCTGGAGCAAGGGCTGTGGAGTTTAGGTAAGTCCATCTAAGTATTACAAATAAGGACCTTCTCAATGCTCTTTTTAGTGTTTTTTACTAAAAATATATATGCTACTTGGATGATGAAATGGAAAAACGTCTTTAGAATGCAGTATACAACTGGTTTCCTACCTAGCCTGATGATGATATTCGTGATGAAAATGATGATTGTGATGATTGTGATTTGTTAATGAAACAACAAATAAAGGAGCTTATGAAATTAAACATGAATGTCAGATAGGTACACGTTACCTTGAAGTGTTTGGCGATCCAATTTTTATGTTCAGATTTTTTATTGTTTATTTTTAAATTGTAGTATAGTATACATAACATACAATTTGCCATTTTAGCCATTTTTAAGTGCACAGTTCAGTGGAATTCATTCATATGGTTGTGCAACCATTATCACTGTCCATTTCCAGAACTTTCCATCATCCCAAACGGAAACTCTGTCCCCATTAAACAATAACTCCTCATTCTCCCCTCCCCTCAGCCCTTGGCGACCACCATTCTGTTTTCTGTCCTTATGAATTTGACTACTCTAAGTACCTCACATGAGTATTTGTCCTTTTGTGACTCACTTATTTCATTTAGCATGAGGTCTTCAAGGCTCATTCATGTTGCAGCATGTGTCAGAATTCCCTTCCTTTTTAAAGGCTGAATAATATTCCCTTGTATATAAATACCATATTTCCTTTCTCTATCCATTGATAGACACTTGGGTTTGCAAACTCAATTTTATCTGTGGGGTTTGAATGGCAAGGACTAATGTTTTGCGGAGAACGGAATTGTCATCCAAATTATCTCAGTTTGAAATTCTTATTAGCCAAGCCAGATGGATAATCTATATTGATCAGTTCACCAACATGTATATACTCCATGTCATAAGACCTCTTACTCTCTTTATAGCTATAGTCTTTTATTTTTACAAGATATATCATTTTAAAGATATTAGACAATACAGAAAAGTGAGCGTATATAAATGACCCTTGTACAATTATAGCCCTGTTAGCACTGTGAATATTTTGGGGGTATATTACATCAAAAATGATGTCACTCTAAATATAAAAACTATAGATAAAAATATAGATAGTGATTTTTGTGTTTTTACAGAACTGGGAACATGGTCACATGCTTGCAAACTGCTTTTTAAAAAAATTAGCTATATACTGGGGACAAGAATAAATATTGGTAGTTTTATTTTGGTAACTTTTAAATATTTTAAAGTAGTGGACTCTTCCTTTAGATGAACTCTCAGAATACTAATTTATTAACAAAAGGAACATCTCTAATTCAAGTAGGCAAGAGAAATCTAGAACTTAGCTCAGGACCAAAGTTTCTCTGTAGTGACTTCTGTGGCCCTCCTCAGAGTTTGTGGGTTGAACTGTATCCCCCAAAAGGTGTTGAAGTCTTAACCCCCAGTACCTGTGACTGTGACCTTATTTGGAAATAGACTTTGCAGATGATCACGTTAGGATGAGGTCATTCGGGTGGGCTCTGATACAATATGACTGGCATGTTTATGAAAAAGGAAAATTTGGACACACATACACATACACACAGAGGACACCATGTGAAGAGGAAGACAGAGATCAGGGTGATGCATCTATAAGCCAAAGACGCCAGCAAATGCAAGAAGCTGGGAGAGAGGCATGGAAAAGATTCGCCCTCACAACCCTCAGATGGAACTAACCCTGTGGAGCCCTGGCTTTAGGATCTCTAGCCTACAGAACGATCAATTTCTGTTGTTTTAAGCCACCCAGTTTTTGGTACTTTGCTGTGGCAGCCTTGGAAATCGAATACAGACTTCCAGAAGCATGATTTGAAAACTGCTACTTTATACTATTATTTTTAAAGCCTGCAAGGTTACTCTGTATGGAAGCGTATAGTCTACTCAATCGCTCCCCTATTAATAATGGACACGGATAGCGAGAGGGTCCCAATGTTTTGAAGAATGATGCCATGAACATCCTTTTAGGTAAATCTTTGCACATCTCCCCTGTTGTTTTCCTTAATTTGCCAGAGGAGGAACCGTTGGGCTAAGTGATAGGAACATTTGAGTTTTGATACTGCCAACGTGCTCTCTGGAAAGCTCGTACTAATTTATTCTCTCACCCATAGTGTCAGAGCATATACATTTCTCCACATCCTTACTGGGTATTGTCATCCTTTCTTTTTTGAAATCTAAATTTAATTTTTATCAAAGTAATACAGGCAGGTATTTAAATAAGTGAGTGAGCCTAAGAAGACTTACAACAAAACCCATTGGTCCTGGCCACATGCCTCTCCACCCGCCACTCCTCAGTGGCACCACTTTCAATTCTATGGCTGTTTCATCAGGTTTTTGAATTTATATCACTAAATAATGCACTTATGCTATTTAAAAAAAAAAAAAAGATATCCTTATTGATTTCAGAGAGAGGAAGGGAGAGGGAGAGAAAGAGATAGAAACATCAATGATGAGAGAGTCATTGATCGGCTGCCTCCTGCACCCCCTGACTTGGGATCGAGCCCGAAACCCAGGCCTGTGCCCTGACCGGGAATCGAACTGCGATTTCCTCGATCATAGGTCGATGCTCAACCGCTAAACCACACTGGCCAAATGCTACTATTTTTTTTTTTTAATTTTAGATATTGTCTACTGACTTCCTATTATAGAAGACAAGGAATTAACTCTTTTATATGTACAACCCTCACCCCATTCTCCTAAATAGGTTATATCACAATTTTGGTTGAATTAATATTCAGAGCTTACATTTTACATTATTATGATTATATGTTATTTGCAACTGAGTTATATAGTGTACTATAATTCTATTATTTTTCTTAAATAACTCTCCCTCCCCAGAGTTAATACTTAACTCACTTTTTTTCTTTGCTTAATGTTCTAGGTACCTCTCACAAATTCCTATTAAAACTCTGCGTGAAGTCTACATCTCTTCTCAGCTCTATCAGTTCTCCCCCTCCTCCGCCTTCCCCCTTGGAATTATCCTTCCCACAGCCATTCATCCTCCTGCTCCTCACTCTCTAGACCTACTGCACATCTATCAGCCTGCATTTTCTTCTTTTTTTTAAAAAGTTTTTACTGATTTTTAGAGAGAGAGGAAGAGAGAGGGATAGAGTGATAGAAACATCGACGAAAGAAAAACATCATGGATCTGCTGCCTCCTGCACGCCCCCTATTGGGGATTGAGCCTGCAACCCGGGCCTGTGCCCTGACCAGGAATCAAACCGCGACCTCTCGATTCCTGGGTCGATGCTCAACCACTCAGCCACACCAGCCAGACCAGCCTGCGTTTTCTTTCACCATAATTCTGGGGTTTTCCCTTTGCCTCTTTCCTGGGTTGGATCACATGTTTCCTGGATCATATGTCTTTCTGTTTCCTAATTTGCTTCCTTGCTGGTGGAGTAGTTCCTACTGAAGAGTTAGAAGGGTGGAAGGGCCCTTTACTTGAATTTAATGGGAATGCTCTTTATGATTCATCGAAAGCTTCATGTAGGTTTCTGGCAGTGTCTTTTATCAAATTGCTTAAGAAAAAGTTTTCCTATCAGGAACCATTGCCAGTTTTAGCAAATGCTTTTTCATGTGTCCTGAGATAATGATATAATTTATTTTTTGTTATAAGCTAATTAGTCTAGTGAGTTTCATTAAAAGGCTAATGTTAAACTATCCTAGCATTTCTGTGAAAAGACTACTGGTTCATGATGCAGTTCTCTTAATGCAGTACTGGGTTAGATTTTCTAATATTTTATTTGAGATTTTTGCCTCTGTTAGTCTTTGGGTTCCTTGTTTTGTTTGTGTGTGGCTTTTCCCCCTCTATTTTTATCTGGTTATGATTCAGGGTTATGCTATACTTGTAGAATGAACTGAAAACTTTCCATCCTTTGCTATGTTCTTTAACAGGAATTATCTGTTCTTTGCAGGTTTAATACAGTGTGCGCAAAAGATTTTCTGGGCATTGTGCCCTTTTAGGGTTTTTATTTCCTCTTAAATTTATTTTATGGTTATTGGTCTTTGTAGGATTTCAGTTCCTTTTTGAGTCAATTTTGGTAACTCAGTTTTTCCTACAAAATAATCTATTTCAACTAATTTTTCAATTTGTTTGGTATAAATTTGTATTTGCTTTGCTTATAATTTTTTTTTACTTTTTTTTCTCAATCCTAATGTTGATAATTTGTCTTCTTTCTTTTATCATGATTACATTTGACAGTGTTTATTTAATTGCTCTTTTTAGAGAACTGCTATCAAAGAAGCAGCTTTTTCATTTTATTAATTAGCTTCTTATTTTTGTTTTCCCATTTATTAATTTATTTTTTAGCTTATTTCATTATTCTGTTCCTCTCACTCCCCACCCCACTCAACTTCCTCTCTCTTTAGCTTCTTGAGTTGATACTTAGTTCACTTATTTTCAGGACACCTCCCTCCCCCAGAGGCAAGTTTCGCTTTGCATTTGCATCATTGGTAGATTGTCCAAGTGTATCAATGTAATTTATGTCAATATCAATATCAATATTCTTGTTAAGTCTATTTATATTCTTTGTTTTACTGATATTAACATTAACACTCCAGCATTGTTTTTCTAGTATATCTTTCTAGTTCTTTACAGTAAATCTTTCTGTGTCATTTTCTTTCATGAGTGCCTATTATAATCATCATATAGCTGGTACCTGCCTCCTGTCTCTGCACTCTGAGCTTTGCTACCTTTTAATATTATGATTAATTATATGTTTGGATTTATCATTCCATTATATTTACTATGCTTTTTAAAAAGTTTATTCCTGATTTCCTGTCATTGTCTTCCAGCATCCAGTGTTGGTGATGAGAAAGCAAATATCAATCTAATTCTTCTTTCTTTGTGAGCAGCTCCTTATTTTACTCTGGACATTTTTAGGGTTTGTTCTTTATGCTTGGAGTTCTGAGATTTCACCACTATGTGCTTAGGCATTTTTTTCTTCATTAACTTTGAAAATTTTAAATCTATGGATTCATTACTTTGAGTAATTTTCTTTTATCTTTAAATAATTACTTTCATTTTCCATTTCTTCTGGAATTCCTATTAGACGTATATTAGAATTCCTACATCTGTCCTCCAGGTCTCCATTCTTCTACTCACATATCTTTGAGCGCTAGTACTGTGATTTAGGATAATCTTTCATCTCAATCTTCCTGCTAAAATATTTGATATTCATCTATGACCATTCTCCTATTCAGTCTGAATGTAAATCAATAGTTATATCTTCAAATTTAATTATTTCTAAAATAATTTTATATTATTCATACCATACCTGCTTTATTTTATGGATACCATATTTTCAAGTCTGTCTGAGAGTTTCTTTTTCCTTAAGTTTTCTGATGTCTCCTGGAGGCCAGCAGTAGCATTTTCTGCACCTTCCCTAGTGAAAGTCCACGTTGCTGAGTCATGCATCACTTCCATCTCTGCTGTCAGGGCCAGCCTGGTTCTATGCCCATCTGGCAAGCCCTAGGGTATCCAGGGAAGGAGGCTGGCTGAAATTCACAGGCAGGCTTTGTCCTTCTGACTAGGTGGGCTTCTCTTCAGTGAGTTCCATTGGTGAGCATTCATCAGACAGCAAATATTTTCCCATTCTCTGCCATTCTGAGGAGTCCATCCACAAGCCTTTCTTTTCTTCAGACCTTCTCATAACGAATTCTCTAATCGTGTTCTACTTCCATCCATGACCATCTGGCCAAACCATAGCTGTTACCTGTGAACTGCTTTAGATCCGCACCTCTCTCTCAATCCCTCTCTCTCTCTCTCTCAATCCCTCTCTCTCTCTCTCTCAATCCCTCTCTCTCTCTCTCTCAATCTCTCTCTCTCTCAATCTCTCTCTCTCTCTCAATGTCTCTCTCTCTCTCTCTCAATGTCTCTCTCTCAATGTCTCTCTCTCTCTCTCTCTCTCTCAATCTCTCTCTCTCTCTCTCTCAATCTCTCTCTCTCTCTCTCTCTCCTGTCGTGCAACATGGAGAGCTAGATACACGTCTTGACGTTTTTCCCATTGTGTATTCCTCTTTCTGATCATCCTTCTACTGCGCTACTTCTAACTGGGGCTTTCATATACAGCAGTTCAACTTCAGCTGGTGCCGGCGTATCTTGCAAAACTGTCAACCAGTCTGACATTTTCTTTCCCTTCTGCAGTCGGTTGGTTACAGGAAACGCCTCAGAAGGCAGCGGGTATTAGTTTGGGGAGAGGCTGCAGCGTAGCAGGAGTGGATGCCACGGGCTTGTGTAATTTCGGGATCTGCTTCTGCTCAGTCTTGCATACAGCTTTTCTAGTTGTGCAACTTTATGGTTTTGATATTGGATAACACCATTTTTGATTGGCAGGTCAGGTCACCATTCCATTAGCAGACTCTTGGTCACTACTAGGATCCAAGTCAGAAACTATTCCTTGAAATGCTTATTTACTAATTTACCGAAGAGGGTATAGCTTGATCCAAAAGCTTGAAGATTTTCCTGTGAAGGCTTGTGGAGGACTCATAGTGTATCTGCATCTGCAGCAGACACTTTAAGCATCATTGGATATAAATGACAGAAAGCCAGAGCTACTCCAGCTGCAGCCTTGACTAGCTACAGAACCTTCCCTTACGCTGGTCCCTTACTCAAAACTGGCAGCTTTCAAATGTACCCAGCTTGGTAGGAGATTGCATTTATGGCCCCGGTTAATGGCCTACATGTGTCCATACTCTTTAACTTGTAACTTTGTGTGCTTTCCTATTCTAACTCTGGGCTTGGCCATGAGGCTTGCTTTGGTTAATGAGATAATACAGAACGTGATTGAAGAAGAGGCTGAAAAAGGTGCTGGTCTATTTCTGCTCCCTCTCCTGAATCCTGTGCTTGGCTGCTGGAAGACGAGAGATCCTGTGGAAGAGAGCTGAGTTTTCCCAGCTGAGACTATCTTAGAACGACTAGCCCCCAGCTGACTCATAAAAAATAATAAATGACTTGTATTTTAAGCCTCTAAATGTCAGGGTGGCTTGTTTGGCCACATTATTGTGGTCATAGGTTACTGATACTCTTGTAAGTGGATAAGAGCAGCCCACTCAAATGTGGCACCTTTACACATTGATTCCAGAATTGAAAGAGGCCACCAAACACTGCCTTTTCCATAGCAGTCATGGGTTCAAGAGACAGTGACTTATCTTTCACTTTTGGGGAAATATCCCTACATGATTTCAGAAAACTAGGCCCCTGAAAGCCTCCTTGAAATTTTCAGTCTTGTTAGCTGGCACTGCTGGGCAAAGCTGGCTCTGTCTCCTTTCTGCCTCCCGAATGCCCTGAGAGTACATCACATTGCTGGCATCAACATCATATATAAGTCCTTAGTGGCAAAGGAGTCTTGCAAATGCAATATTTAGCTTTCCAGAGTTTGACAGTGAGGGCAGAATATCGAATAGAAAAGGCTGTGAGTAGATACCAAGTACCAGTAGGAACTGTTTAATTCACTCATAGCCTGTATCTTAAGAAAATCCTGCTAGACTGAATTTACCTTTCCAGCCTTAGTGCCCAGTTTTCTTTTCACACATCCTTTCCCCCAGCCAAACAGGACAGCTGGCTGATCTGTGGCCGTTCCTTGACTATGATCATCACACTAAAACTGGTTCCTCTCTTCAGCCCTGCCCACTGAAACCCTGGGAGTCTGTCAGTGCCGTCTGAAACACCATTCCTCTAGTCAGGCTTTCTGCATACCTCAGAAAGAGGTGCTGCCTCCCTCCTTTAAAATTTTGTCATGTTTTGTAGTGCTCTCATGATGCTCTTATTTCACATAGCATTTTTTATAATAGTTGTAAATCTCTAATCACCTCCTTCCACAGTACCAAGACCTTGGGAATAGGAATCACGTCTTGGTCACCTTTATTGCCCATGTAATACTCATAAAGTATTGGGACAATATATATGCTCAGTAAATATTTGTTGATACCAATCGAACTATCCACAAACTGTCCACAAACACTCTTGTAGATACTGTGCTAAATATAGAGATAAATATGGATGAACCCTTCAAGAAGCTTACAGACTGCTCAGATTGAACACTATCCCAGCTCTATGCCTTCAAAGAAGACAAAGTTTATAATATCTTAAGTGGGCCTACAATGACTGGGTTTAGTTCTCTCACCACCTACTGGAGGGGGGAAGATTCAACAGAAGCATAGGGAGAAATAATGGAACTTATTCCCTTAGAGCTCATTTTTAACACAGAAGGTTTTGCTGTAGGAGGTGTTTGAACCATAAGAAAGAGTTAATAACTATTCACAAATCTGCTTTACTTCCCTGCCAGTCGTAGCATAAGCACAGGGCAGAAGCAGCTTTGGCATCGTTGGTTATGACAGGCTGTGTTCTTCTTTGTTCCTGCAGCACATGCACATCCCCCGTGCATGTCATTCTCAAGCTCCATGACAAGTAACTGGTGACATCCCTTCCCAGCTCCCGTTCCTCCTTCTGATGCAAGAGAGTCCTGATTGATTTTGATTCCAGATGGGCCGTCATGAACTGAGTTAGCCGTTGACTTGCCGTTCCCGGGGTTTCCCCCCTGCCATGTTCTATTAATAGGGGGAGACGGGTGGAGAAGAACCCTCTGCCATATTCTCCTCGGCGGCTGCTGTGCCCTGGGAGCTGGAGGAACCCAAGGAGGAAAGGGAGAGGTAGGGTCTGTGGTGACTGAATCCACCAGACTGCGGGCATATAAATCCCTGCTCCGTGCCTGAGTGAGACTGATGTTTTGCAGGCCCACAGAGGATGATCTCCTCTGTAGGAAAACATGGATGTTGACTGTTGTATTCAGACGTGAGCGATGACTGCCCTCTGTTGTTTCCGAATTAGGAAAATGGAGACTCGGAAAGCTGGGTGCCAGTGGAAAAATCAACAAATACAGCTGTCACTGAGGAAAGCAGTTCAGCGAGATTTTGTTTCACCCTTTGCCAAACTCAACTCACCAACGTGCAGGCTACATATGTTTAGAATTAGCAAGTAATGTTTTATCCCTCACTTCCCCATCTCCCATCCCCCACTCCTGACGCTGCTTGTCCAAAACGGAGCTCAGTGTGCAGTCTCCTTAGGTGGCTCGCCCCGCAGCACAGGTGCGCGGCGGGCCTCCCGCCTTAGCTCCTCCACCTGCCCGCCGCTCCCGCTCTCGGCTCTCATTAGGCCCGCGGCCGTTTCGTTTTCATGGCTCTCCGGAGGGCTAATGAGCTTTTAAGAAACACCTGCAGCAACTCCAGATTACACACAGCGACCTCAGTTTTCAGGGAATGTTTTCAAGAGGAACCTCGTTGGGGGGCAAATTCCTTGCCCAGATAAATGGAATCGCGGCTATGAGAGAACTTAATCCAACATCCACATCCATGTCTTCATTTTTTACTGATATGCCCAAGCCCTAATGCCTTCATTTCCCCTTCATTTACAGCAGCAAAGCCTCCCTGACCAGAAAAATAAATGTGCAGCTGGCAAGAGCTGAATAGAGGGCTGCTTAAATGATTTTTAATTTATGTTAAAATGCTAAGAGCAGTTTTCCAGGTCCCCGTGAATACCTCACAAAATGAAGTTTTTCAAAGCCTACCTTTAAAAAAGGAACGAAGAGATTTTAAAACGTTCCCCTTAATTTTCGCTGCCCCAACTGTATCTCTCATTCCTGCTCTGCTGGGCCCCGGCAGCCAGCGAGGAGGGTAGACTTAGCTGCTCCCAGAGCTCTAGTCGGGAAGCCTCCTTGCCTCCAGAACGAAAAGGGGTGTAAGTCTGAGCTTGTCATTTACGCTCCGCACCTCTGCTTCTCTGCTTATAAAGTGGGCAGTGACGAGGGGTAAAGTGTTTAAAGAATCATAATCGCGTCTTTAGAAAATACTTTGCATTTCTTGGCGGGTTTGCATTGGCAACATGTAAATATAACTTTTTGATTGTTTTCTTGGAAAACACACACACAATAACTGACCATCTGAACGGCGAATTCTTGGTACTCTTGATTGGCAATGGCCTAATTTTGAAGCCAGGTTGACTTTTATCTGGCACTCAAGATGCATCTACGTTAAAACTGTAACAATTATTTACTGAACGAAGGTGCAGGCATGGAGATATGCATTAGGAGATAAGTACTTAAAATATAAGAATTATCTTAAATGTTGAAACTAGGTCAAAAAGTGCCATTTTAAAGAGAATGTATGGGATGCACTCACCAAAGAAATAGGAATAGTGTCTTTTTAAAATGATATCTTCATAGTGACACCACTCCATTACTTAGGATAATAGTCATTAATCAATGACTCTTTACTGAGATGGTTAACATCCAATGTATTTTCTAATTTTTAAATTTGGGGCTTTTGCCTAGCACTGAGAATCAATTATTCTTTACTGAGATGGTTAACATCCAATGTATTTTCTAATTTTTAAATTTGGGGTTTTTGCCCAGCACTGGGCTAAGTGCCATAGGAGATTCTAAAGACACATAAGGTCTTGTCCTTATGGAATTTATAGTTTAGTTTAGAGTATAAGGCTAATGTGTGTGCATATATATATGTATATATACATATATATGAATACTGTTAATACTGTGTTAAATGAGACATGCTAATTCTAAATGCAAGCAACTCAGAGGAAAAAAACCACCATGAAAATGTAAATGATCATGAAAATTGAAGACTTTGGCTAGAGGTAAGAGAGGAGAGAGAAGGCATTTTTGGATGTGAAACCAGCAAGAAAGACGAAAGGGAGGAGCTCTGTTCCCTGATATTCTCTTGAGTAGGTGTGTCCACCTCGATGGCTGAAATCTAAAAAGCAAACTGGAATGACCATCTTCTCTCTGAAATGCTCCTTCTGTGTTCCAGAATTTAGCAGATGATACCAGTACGCGCCTCCACCCAGTTTCTTACCGGAAAACGGAGTCATCCTAACTTTTCCTCTCTCCCTTTTCTCTTACATCGATTCTATGATTCTCTGTCTGTTTTGGGGCTGCCTTTCGAGAGCTCCAGGATGCTCACTGCCAAGAACTCAGATAAGCTCAAGATAGTTACTGACCCTGTGCCTACCACTCATTTCGATTCTTCCCTCGCATTAGTTCCCTTTAAGAGGTTTGTCCTTGAATTTCTCATCTTGGCCTAGTGTTTTCAAATCAGTGAATTGATTTAGACTGACTACCCAACTCTAATCAGGCACTTCTCTGCATTAAAGCTTCTGGTTTAGTTTCCAAGTTTCCTCATATGGCAGCCCTTCTCTGCCCAGCCCCACTGGCTGGGACACAGACTCTGGCTACCGTCTCCATGCTCCTGACACCCTCTTGACCCTTCCTACTCTATCTGCCTTAGTTTACATGTTCATAATCTTTTGCCTGGTGTGGTAAATTGAGTTAATATGCTCAACAAATTTTTATTCTTCCCTTTCTCACCGTTTGGGTGAGAATGCTACTGTGTCCTGTTGACATGGAGCTTGGCCATGTGACTTTAGCAAGTGTAATGTAGCAGAAGGGATAGTGGGCTAGCTCTGAGCAGAGGCTTCGGGAGGCTTTGCATGCTTCCGCCCACCTCCCCAGCACTCCTGCCACCCACCAATGGAAGAGCACAGCCCCGAGAGGCCACTGCTCCTTCATCCTGAGTCCTGAAATGAAAGACCGGAAAGTTTAGCGTTGCCACCTCTGGAACCCTTCCCTGCCGGGCTTCCTCACACCTTCAAAACAATTTGCACGTTTCCATGAGAGCACACGTTGTTTTGAAATAGATTGTTTTTATATCTGTCTCTTAGCTAGATTGTGAACAATTTGCTGATAGGATGTTTTGTCTTTTCATCTTTTTACTCTCAGGACTGAGCATTGTTCCAGGCATACTTTAAGTATTCAAATGAAGTAGTGAATGTTTAGTTGATTTTGAAGTTGAGCCTGCTTAATGTGCCTCTCATCTGGGTGAATCATTTTCACTTAAAGTATACCATGAATTTGGATACCCCATCTTTCTCACCAAGATGCTACTTCTCCAGCTATACTTGAAACATTAAGTGACCATGCTCATGGAACCAATGCTCAGATTAAGAAACAAAGCATTCCCAGCATCCTGGTCACTACAACCTCTCCCCAGAGATATCCATTGTTCTGACTTTTATCTCTATAGATTTGCTTATACAGAAATGGAATTATAATGTATATCCATTTTTGTATCTGGCTTCTTTTGTTCAACATTATAATTTATAATATTCATTCAAATTATTGTGTACAGCAACAGTTCATTTTCACTGCTATATAGTACTCCCTGCTAGAAATATAACAATCTATTTATCCATTCCACTGTTAATAGATATTTAGGTTGTTTCCATTTTTTTACTCTTATGAATTAAGGTGCTGTGACATTTTTGTTTGTGCCTTTTGGTGTGCATATATGACTTTCTGTTGAGTATACATAAACACAGGAGTGTAATTTCTGGGCCACAGAGTATGTATATGTTCATTTTTGGTAGATACATCTAGTCTCCAAAATGACTATGCCAATTTATGTGCCCATCAATGGTGTGTGAGGGTTTCTCTTATTTTATATCCTCACCAACTCCTGATATTGCCAGTGTTTTTAATCTTGGTAATTCTGATGTACATGCTGTGGCTTTAATTTGCCTATCCCCGATGACTAATGACATTGAACATTTTAAAAATAAGTTTCTTTACCACTTGGATATCTTTCGTGAAATCCCATTTTTCTATAAGATTGCCTTATATTTATTTATAAGAATTCTCTGAAATCAATTTGCCAATATTTTGTATCCTGTGTTTTGCTTCTATCTTTCCAAGAGAGATTGGCCTGTAATTTTCCTTTTTTGTTATGTCCTTGTCAGGTTTTGAGTAAAGTTTATTCTGGTCTTATAAAATGGGTCGGAATGTGTTCTTTTTCTATTCTCTGGAAAAGTTTAATGTAAAGTGGTGTTATTTTTAATTTCTTCTTTAAGAGGCAGCATACATAGCACTTAAGCATATGGGCCCTGGAATCAGACTACAGAGACTGAATCTTGGCTTTGCCACTTTCTCATCATGTGGAGCTTGGGGAAGTTATATAACCTCTTTGGGCCTCAGCTTTCTCATTTATAAAATGGGAATAATAAAAGTACCTCCTTCTGCCTGCCTGGTGTGGCTCAGTTGGTTGAACATCGTCTGGTGCACCAAGGAGTCGCTGGTTCGATTCCTGGTCAGGGCACATGCCCAGGTTGTGAGCTCGATCCACAGTGGGGGGCATGCAGGAGGCAGCTGAGCAATGTTTCCATCTCTTTCTCCCTCTCCCTTTCTCTCTCTAAAAAATCAGTACATATTCTTTTAAAAAGTACCTCTTTCATAAAATCATTGTCAGGATCTTATACGTTTGCTTTGCATGTAAGATTCTGAGTATCATGCCTGACACATAGTAGGAGTTCAATAATTATTAGCCATTGTTATTTATCCATCTGATCAATGCCCTTGCTTATGGTGCAGTCTTCTATAGAAGCCGAAGCTGGATTCTCTTACGGTGTTGGTTCAACAATTAGCCTTCCATGGCCTGAGGAAGTCAGTAAAACCCCCTAAAGGGGATGCCAAAATCAAATCCATCTTCACACATGGCCTTTTCTCAGGCACATTTTTTCTCTGCTTTTTCTCTGTTTTGTGAAATGTCAGAGAAGAGACCTTAGAAGCTTTCTGGGGAAATAGTACCCAGAGAAAGACACGGGTTTTAGTCATGGTGCTTTCTTGGGGTTTTGGCAATGTCCTACGTGGGTGTGGGTCCACCCTGCAAATCTTCAGTGGTTAGGAGGGGAGTCAGGACTTTTGATTTTCACTGCCTGGGTAACTGACCTCAGAGATCCTCCAGTTTTCTTTATAACAAAAGGAAGCCCAGCCTTCCCAGGGTGTGGTTTGAATTCCTGATTTGGTGGTTGTCAGGGGCTCTGAAAATACCGTGGTGCTTTAAAGCAATGATGGAGTCATTACTATGCAAATCTGCCCCCCACCCCCTTTTCAGCTTTTGTGTCACTAAAATACCACTTAAGTGGGATGTCTGTTTTCATCTGGCTTATATCTGAGATTTAAGACACATGGCTCTCTGATTAACTCTGAGACCATTAACACCACATCTTCATCAGAAACACCACAGAAATTAGGGTTAAACGGGGCCTCCTGTGATTTTCTCTAATGTTTTTCCAGCTTTACTGGTTTCCCTCTCCCCTTCCCCTGCGTTTCTTTCTGTCTGCTTTTTACTTGGGAATAAATTATCCACTCTAGGACTCCAGTTCGTAATCCCACCGCAGCGTACGCACGTTCCTCCTCTTGCACGGACCCCGACCTGTAGTACTTCATGTAGGCGGTGCTCCTCTCGTCCTTCCTTCCGAGCAAAGAAAACAGAAAGATAACAGTAAAAACGGACTGTGCCACCAAACCCAGACCTAACTTAATTGCAGCTTCAGCTTTCCTGGAAATGGAATCATAAACCAGACAAAGAGAAAGCACCTAATTAGAGCTAGTTAGGTAACCTGCCTGATAGACCCCGCCATCCGCTGAAGCAGGGGTGGGGAACGTCTGGCCCCCGGGCCCTATACGGCCCGCGAAAACATTTGGTCTGGCTCTGCCAAGGCAACTGCAGGTGGGATTCCAAATTTAATAAACCTTGGATCTTTTCTCATAGTTAATTTTTAAGTTGATAATTTTGTATGGCTCTCGAATGATGTTATAAATATCCAAATGGTCCTTAGCAGAAAAAAGTTTCCCCACCCCTGCACTAAAGGAAAGTGACCCTACAATAACCAGCCTGCATTTTGCCTTATCAATGTCTGATAATCTTATCATATAAATAATTTCTTGTTCTCTTTCTATCTGTGGATTTTTCTCTGGGTTTTATGTGACATTCTGTTTTTTAAAATTTATCTTTATTGTTGAAAGTATTATAGATGTTCCCCTTCCCTCCCCGACATTGATTCTCTCCACCCTGCATCCACCCCACCCCCAGGCCTTCCCCATACCAATGTCTGTGTCCATGGGTTATGCATATATGCATATAAATTCTTTGATTAATCTCTCCCCACCCTCCCTCCCACCCCCACCTTCCCTCTAAGATCCCTCAGTCTGTTCCACGCTTCTATGTCTCTGGATCTGTTTTGTTCATCAGTTTATTTTGTTCATTAGATTCCACATATGAGTGAGATCATGTGTACTTGTCTTTCTCTGCCTGGCTTATTTCCCTTAGCATAATACTCTCCAGGTCCCTCCATGCTGTCCCAGAGGGTAAGAGATCTATGCTTCTTTGCATTCCTGATTACTTTCTTATTGGATTCCATGCACTGAACTGGACATTGCTGAGCTCCTAATTTTGTTGGATTCCTGTAAAGAGTGCTATATTTTGTTGTAGCAAGCAGTAAGTTACACAGGTCAGTTTGATCCTTTTGATTATTTTAAGCTTTGCTTGGGTGAGTTTAGGGCAGTCCTTTCCCTAGTGCCGGTTTATCCCCAGTATGAAGTCTGACCTTTCTGAGGTCTCTGCTGAATACTCTGTGCGTTACGAAGCCTCTCCACTCTGCTGAACTACAGGTCTTCCTAGCCCCGTCTGGGGATGCTTCAGCCTATTGCTTGCATACGCCCAGACTCAAGGGGCCTTATTCCATAGAACTCCTTTGCAGATCTTTAGAGCTGTGTCTAGAATTTCCTCATCTCTGGCACCCTGCTCCATAAATTCTGCTCACCTTGCCCTCCCTGACCTCTAATCTCTGTCTTCTTAACTCTGTGAGGACACTGGGCCGTGTATAACCCTCTCCGTGAGCTGCCTAGAGACTGCCACCTGGCAGAAAGCCACGGATATCATGGGGCTTGGCTCATCTCATTGGCGTCCCTCTTCTCAGGCATCACAGGTCAGTGCTGCCTGCTGTCTAGTGTCTGAAGAGAATTGTTTCATATATTTTGTCCAGTTTTCTAGTTATTTACAGTGGAAGGGTAATTCCCATAGCCTCATAGCCCTTCCATGGTATTTTTGTCTTCTACCAACCACATTGAAAAATTATTTTATTCTTTTCATATATTCATTGGCCATTTGTATATCTTCTTTTATAACACATCTGGTCATTTCTTTTGCTTAATTTTAAATTATTTTTTTAAAATATATTTTGTATATAAATCCTTTGTTGGATTTTGTATTGCAGATATCTTCTCCCACTGTCTGACTAGTCTTTTTACTCTCTTAATGGCATCTTTTGATGAATATAAATTAGTAAGATTAACTAAATCCAATTTAACTAATTTTTTCTTTCATGGTTAGTGCCTTTTGCATCTTGCTTAAGAAATCTTTGCCTGCTCCAATGTCATGAAGATATTCTTTTATATTTTCTTCAAAAGTTTTTTTATGCTTTTAACTTTTATATTTATGTCTATAACAAACTCAAATAGTTTTTTGCTTATGGGATGAAGTATGCATAAAATTTCACATTTTTCCATATAGATACCTAATTGCTCCAGTATCCTTCACTAAAGTTATTATCTTTTCCTACAGAATTCCTGTGCCATTTTTTTTTGTGTAAATCATTTGATTGTATTTGGGTAGGTTTAAATATAATTCTTTTTTCTGTATCATTGGTCCCAAATCATACAATCTTAAATACTGTAGCCTTATTATAGGTCTTGCAATCTGATAGTATTATTCCTCCAAATTAGCTCTACTTCAAGATTGTTTTTCCAAGTCCTTTAAATTTCCATATAAATTTTAGGTTTATTTGTTAATTTTTAAAAAATCCCTGCTGGGATTTGGTTTTGGATTTTACTGAATCTGTAGATAAATTTGGGGAAAGTTGAAATCTTAATAATCTTGTGTTCTTCCAATCTATTAACATGCTGTGTCTTTCTTTAATTTCTCTTTAATATTTTGTAGTTTTCAGTGTAGTCATCATTCACATTTTTTTGGTTAGATTCTTTTCTGGTTATTTGATTTTTTAAAATAAAATTGTATGTAGTATTTTTTAAAATTTCATATTCCAATTTTTTTATTAGGTCATAGAGATACAATTAATTTTTGTATATTAATTTTATTTTTAGTGACACTACATTCACTTATTAATTCTAATAGTTTGAAGATTATTTTAGGTTTTCCAGGTAGATGGTCATTTGCCTTCTGCAAATAAAGAGTTTTTTCTTATTTTCCAATCCTCATAACCTTTCTTTCCTTTTCTGTTGCACTGACTAGGGCCTCCAGATCAATGTTGAGAATATGTGATCATGGTGCACTTTCTTGCATGTAAGACATTATTGGTTGTCACCACTGCAGGGTTGGTGCTGCTGGTATCTAGTGGTAGAGGCCAGGGATGCTGCCAAACATCCTACAACACACAGTCCACACTCCCACAACAAGGAATTATCCAACCCAGTGTCAACAATGCTGGGTTGAGAAACCCTGGTGTATGGGAAAGTAAACCTTAGGGCATGGCTGCTGATATTCATAACCTTGACCCTGAATCATCAGGAAAACATTAGATTATGATCAGCACACTCTAAAATGTTAGGAATTCTAGAGCGATTTATCTAAATATGGTGAAGATTTGCAATGATTTGGGGCTTAAAGATGTTTCAGTTGTCTAAAAAATTATGTGGAAGATCTCACTTCCAAATAGTGCCAAAATGCAAGAAGTATGACAGAAGGGAAGACCTCTTTACAATTTTTATATTGTTCAGTGATAATTAAAAAAACATTTCTGGCTTCCTGGCTTGATATTTGCACAAAGAGATTATTAAAAAAAAAAAAAGTTCTAAAACAAACTGCGGTTTGTACTTCAGGGCTCCAGTGAACATTCTCCCTCGCTGTGGAGGTTTCTACACAACAGTGGGCCCGACCGCCGCAGCATCTGGCTATCAGCTGGGAGCTTGTCCAGAAGGGGCTTCTGCAGACCAGTCCTCCCTTTCACTTTCAGGGCTGGGGCACGCTCAGCTGGGTGTGGAAGAGCCAACTAAATTTGGAGCAATTGCAGCAGGGTTCTGGAATTCATCCGCATGCGGTGGAGAAGGGAAGGGAAGGTGGCATGGGAGGCAATTATGCAGAAGTTCAGGAAAGAATAAAGTGTGCTGGAAATAAAGCGAATATGCAACCACATCTGGAAATTGATTGGAAAAAGGCAACAACTGAAAGTGCATCTGGGGGAGAGAAAACAGAACCCGGATTGCCACAGATCTGGAAAGATCAGGAGCCTAGGCAGAGTTCTGTTAAAAAACAAGACCCTGTGGCCTGGTGACATGCATCAGGAAGCAAACCAATTTGGCCCAGCTTCCTGACCAAGGAATCTCTACCTGTATTTCAGCGTGCTCTCTGAGCCATAAAATATGTGCAGGAAGGAAGCCCAGAAGAGCCAGAAATTCCAGTGGTAAGGAAAGATAGTACTTGCTTCGGCAAAATACTACAAGGTACAGAGCTGAATGGAGATGGTTTCTGTAACTGACAGGTCATTTGTTAGGCAGAAATAAGCAAATTTTATTGCCCCTTTGATCATAGTATTCGTGTCTTCACATTCCACCCATCTCCTTAGTGAATTATTTTCTTGAGTCCTGGGTCACAACTTCATCAAGCTGCTCAGATGACAGTGGCTTGTGATGTGGCCTAAGTGTATTTCTCAGTACGGTGATACCATAACACTGAATAATAGCCACGTCGGCAGCGCTGGTCGTAAATCATGCTTTCATCACACTCTGCGATCGTGCAGAGCCAATCATACTTTTCTCTATCCATCTCCAGGATGAAGAGAGTCTAGCATTATTCACTGGCCCTCAGTGTCCTCATTTAAGTCACAGAGGAATGACTGTGTAATGCAGTCTTAATATACAAAGTGAGTTTGTCACATCAAACCTCCAGGGGCGATGAGGTGAAGACCGTCAGAGCCGCTGGCTGGCGTTTCTTGTGGAGACTCGAAACTAGGACAGAGTAGCTTTCACTATTAGGACTGTGGTGGGACTATTTGTCAGGAACCTGGCCATGTTACTCTGGAAGCTCGCAGATTTCTTCCTGTTACAGTATTTTCATTCTTCGTTTTCAATATCTCTTTCCTTCAGTCCCTTTGGGAGAGGAACCTTGGCCGGCTCTATAATGCAGAGCCTTGAGGTTTAAAGAAAGGATACCACAGTAGGTCCTCAAATAACATCGAATCACTCAATGTCGTTTTGTTATAAAGTTGATGGGATACCTAGGACCTTAACTCTTGTCTCTTGTTTATATCAATTAGCCTGTGGTAACACTGGTTTCATTGTATGTCGTTTCGTTCAAAGCCACCCAGCCTATCAACAACACTGAGTGAGGACTTACTGTATTTTGTAGTCCATGCCATACTAACCTGTAGAGAGGATGGCAGGGACATCTTCTACTCATAAGACATTTTGTCTCTAAAGACAAAAGTGACACAATACACAGATACCACTGTTATGAGTTGGATCTCCCCTACCCTACCCTCAAATTCACATATTGAAGTCCTAACCCCCAGTACCTCAGAATGTGACTGTATTTGGAATCAGGTCCTTTAAAGAAGTAATTAAATTAAAATGAGGCTTTTATTGTGGACCCTAATACAATATGACTGGTGTCTTATAAGAAGACAAGGACACAGATACACACAAAAGGAAGACCATGTAAATATTCAGGGAGAAGATAGCCATCTACAAGACAAGGAGAGAGGCCTCAGAAGAAACCAACCCTGCCGACACTTTAGCCTTGGACTCCCAGTCTCCACAACTGTGAAAGAATTTCTGTTGTTTAAGCCCCCCAGTTTTGTGGTACTTTGTTATGGCAGCCATAGCAACGAATATGCCCACATACACTGTGATGTATTTTTCTGGATAAATAAATATTTTCTCCAAGTTTAAGTGGACTATTAGACAAACACTGGGTGTGTCAAGAAAACCAAGAGATCGTACCAAATAGCCCCAACAGATTTTCTTCACTCAAAATGGACAGACAACAGTGTGAATTCATCCGCCATGAAAACATGTTGTCTTCGTAGATTTCCCATAGAGTCAGATCACAGACAGACACTGGGATGTTTGGGAAGTGACTCAGGAAAAGCATGGAAGGGGAGTAGAGAAGCGACATAGGAAACGGGTTAAAAAGCAGGCTACCACTGTAGGCAGCTGGGGCTTAATCCCCGGAGACCTGTGGGAGAGGGCATAGAACATGCATCAGCGTTGTAGCTTTTGAAGAGTGAGGCAGGTGGAGGATTTACCCACCCGATCAGTTCATCATTGGTGGGAAGCTGTACCAGGGCGTGGAGAGAGGCGCGGGCAAGGAGGGAGAGGCCAGCAGTAAGATGAAAGGTGTTCCAGGGTCCCTGTGACCTTTGGAGGTCAATCCCAGGTATCTTAACATTTGAACATTTATGTACATGTTTTGTGTGAACATATATCAGACCTCTTGGGTATATATTTAAGAGCAGAATTGCTGGGTTACATATTAACTATATTTAACTTTTTGAGGAACTGCCAAACTGTTTTCCACAGAGGCTGCATCATTTTACACACCCACCAGCAATATATGAGGGTTTTAATATTCCATATGCTCATCAGCACTTGTTACTATTAGTCTTTTTGATTATGTCATCCTAGTGGGTGTAAAAATGCTATCTTTCTGTGGTTTTTACTTGCATTGATCTAATAACTAGTGACGCTGAGCATCTTTTCATGTACTTATTGGCCACTTACATATTTTCTTTGGAGAAATAAATATTCAATTTCTTTGTCCATTTTCAAATGGGATTATTTGCGTGTTTTTTTTTGTTTTTTTTTATTGTTTAGCTATAAGAGGTTTTAAGTATTTTAGATACCATTTGTTGAAAAGACTATTCTTTTCCCCATTGAATGGTCTTGGCACCCTAGTCTAAATTTATTGACTATAGATGTGTGGGTTTATGTCTGGACTCAATTTTATACCATTGATCTGTATGTCTGTCTTTATGCTAGTACTACACAGTCTTGATTGTTGTAGCTTTTTGTAAATTTGAAATTAGGAAGTGTGAGTCCTCTAGCCTTGTTCTAATATTATTTTGGCTATTCTGAGTCCCTTGCATTTTTATATGAATTTTAGGATCAGTTTGCTAATTTAATCAGAAAAAAACAAAAAACTTTCTTTGGGATTAGTTTGCTCCTCATAAGGTGGAAGGGCTATCAATTTAAGATCTTTCTTCTTTTTTAATATAGACATTTATGGCTATAAATTTCCCACTAAGCACTGCTTTAACTGCATCTGTAATTTTTGGTATGTTGCCTTTTAGGTTCATTCATCTCAAAGCATTTTTCTAACTTTCCTGTGATTTCCTACTTGAAATATTGTTTTTTAAAGAATGTGTTAATTTTCACATACTTGTGCATTTTTCAAATTTCCTTCTGTTATTGATTTCTAAGTTCATTCCATTGTGGTTAGAAAACATACTTTGTATGACTCCAATCTTTTTCAGTATGTTGATACTTATTTAATGTCATAACATAAGATCTAACTTGGAGAACGTCTCAGGTACAGTTGAGAAGAATGTGCATTCTAATGTTGTTGGATAGAGTGTTTTATAGATCTCTGTTGGGTGTAGTTGGCTTATAATGCTATTTAAGCCTAGTTGTTGATCTTTTGTCTAGTTGTTCTGCTATTGAAAGCTGAGTATTAAAATTCCCAACTATTATTGTGGACTTGTTTATTTTTGTCAGTTGTGGCTTCATGGTTTTGGTGCTCTGTTTTTAGATGCAACTATCTTTTAGATCAGATTGGGGGAAAAATGAGTTATAAGCAGAATTTTACTTATTCTTTTTTTTTCCCTATAGAGTTACCTTTACTGGTACTCATTTTTCTTCACATAGATCTGAGTTACTGTCTAATGTCCTTTAATTTCACTCTGAAGGACTCTCTTTAGTATTTTTTGTAGGGTAGGTCTCAAGTTCATTCATTAGTTTCTCATTTATTTCTTTGAGAAAGACAATCATGTAACCATATGAGTGGCTATGAAAATCATTAGAAATTGACTGATAAAATGATAAAACAATAATTACCTTGTGGTAGAAAAAATATTTTACATTCTTTGGAAATACTTCAGTTCTTTTATTTTGAACCGGTTTTAAAGGTTTTCCTGTTTTTAAAACAAACAAACAAAAATTCTTTTCTGTAAAAGTGATGGAAAAACTCTTCCTGAATGTAGCAATACTAATAATTAAATTATGAAAATCACTTTAGTCTTAAATTATGAAATAAATTCTTTGTGAAATCAAATCTGGGTCTGTAAACAATGGTGTTTGTTTAAAAAACTGAACAAATAATGGAAAGTTTGAATAAAGGCACATAATTCTTGAAAACTGAGTGGTAGATCTGTCTTTCATAACTCCTTATGAAGTGTTTCATACATGTTAACTTAAACCTCACAAGTGTTCACTGGTAGATCATTTATCAACAAGTATTTGCCAGTCGATCATTTATCCAGAGATAGGAGATGGAATTGAAGATATAACTAATGGAGTCCGGAATCATAATTTTCTTACCAGAAGCAAATGTTGTTTCTCTCCGAATAGCCCCGGACTTTTAGAAAGAACTATAGGCATTTGCCTAATAACATTTGCACTAAATCATAGGCCAAGAAGAATCTAAAATAGGCTTCGGCACATGGCAAACGTGTTAAGTGGCCTTGCATCATAGAAACATATTCATTTGCAGTGTACAGTAATCCTGCTCTATTTTTGATGGTGTCCATCACAGAGTCATGTTTCCTTGGCCACATAGACAAGGAGGCAAGTTCACTCCTTCAGGTCACTGAGAAACTGACTGCTGTCACAACACATCTGTTGATAACACTGGGGCCAGGCATGCATTGTAGATCTTACTCAAGAAGTGTACTTTAACTCAAAGCCTTTCTGGAGCCTTCCTTTTCAGCATGACTCATCAGGAAGTTTTCTCAGAAACGTAGCGGCTGCCTGTGAGGTCCACCACTAATGATCTACCTTCCCGTTCAGGCAGGATGTTTTCCCTTAGCCAACTAAAGAAATCCCCTCTATAAAGAGTCCTGTTGAGCTTTTGGAGGATTAAGTGCCTAGTTGAGTGCCCACCACCAGGGGAAAGCTGGAGTGGATTTGGTTTATTTCTTCACTCTGTGGAATCCATTTTGAGGCTTGTCAACCAAAGCAGATTAACAGAACGATGACCACAAGCTATTTGTGGATTCCACCTATAGTTCTGAGGGCTCGCCCTGAAGTCTTTCCTATTTTGAATGTGATGCATTTGAACAGGGAAGAGTAAAACGACTCATTCCAATGAATCTTGACATGTTATGAAAATCAGGTCTAAAGCTAACCTGATATGATTTGTCAAGGGAAGCCTTGTTGATAGAGGAGCTATTTTTCTCAGTGTCTCTTCATCCAGCAGGTTACCCGAGGTCTAGTTTATTTATTTCTTCCACTAGGTGGCAGGACATTTAAGCAATGTTGCAAATGTGTCCCAGAAAGTTCTCTTGTTCTAACAGAGAAGTTAGAACTGTCAACATTTGATGCAGGTCAAGGAGTTTAACTGGATTATGCCTCTGGGTTTCTACAATGACCTTGCTCTACATTCCTCTCTGTAATGCAGCTTATTTTTCCAGGCAAACATGCATTAAGAATGTGTTTTTGTTTTTGTCATCATGTCTCAATTGCAGAAATGATTTAAATCACAGATCTTAGAAATATCTGTGGTTTCTTGTTTTCAGGAGGAAAAAGGAGTGCACTCTTGACTTTGACATGACAAAGGACAGAATCATTCATTTCCATCTAAAATGGCAAGGGAGGAAGGTGGAATGTTGGTGTTGGCGGAAGGAGGTTGGAGTGTTTGGGCCTGAGTAGAAGGCAAATACTTAAAAACAAACAAGAAAGATAATTAGGATGTGGCCAATACTACAAATATAAGAGAAAGTCAATTGCTTCTGTGAATTAGGATCTTGTGGATTATTGGGTTCAAATTAAGTCTTGCTTAAATTTCATCACTGAATAATGGCCTTTTGGGCCAATGATTCAATGGAAGAGGCATTTGGGGTGATCCTGGCTAATTGAGAAATTAGTCAGGATGCTTTAGAAATCATGTCATCAAATACAAGTGGAAAACATTTTCCCAGAGATCTGAAAATAAACCGGTGAAAAATGAAAAGGTCAAAGTGCCATAAATCCTTTGGCTTTTGTTGTTATGGGCAGTTTGAATAGCATCACCCACTCTCAGATAACTGGAGCTTGAGTTACATGAAATAAGCCTTTGGAATTAAGTGGATGGGTGGTCTTTACTTTGGTTTGTTACTCTGGCACTTGGGTACCAATACTTAATATTCATGATTAAATCCAAGGAGGAGAATGTTTGAAATTACAGCCTCCTTTTGTGTTTGGAGAAGAATCTAATTTCAGCCAAACTTTTCATTTAACCAACATGTTTTAACCTTCCTTAACGGAGAAGGGGTAGAGTTCCAAGTGCTATTAAATGTTTACCTTTGGTTCACTTGCTGTAGAATGTGACAGGTTTGCAGATGTGTTTCCAATACAAAGACAGGGAACCAGTTTCTCTCTTTCTTTCTCCTGCAACACAAAACCTCACAAAAGTCTGTATAGTGCAGATACAGCTGTTGGGAAAGTTCAGGCCCAGAAACTCCCCTAACATGTAATCTATTGTCTCCTCGGCCGCTCCTGTGAATGTCGGGCTTTCACAGACAGGTGCCCTTATTTATAAACACCTCCCATGAAGACAGCTAAGGGTGTAAGGTGTGCCTGTCAGGGTGAGTGATGGGTGCCATGTGAATGAGTCAATGGGGGGATGGCGGGGAGGTGAAACCTGAGCTCTTCCAATCCCTCGGAGCAGGACACCTGGAAGCTCCTCCTGCCGCTTCCCCCTGCCAGGCCCTGGTTTTGTCAGATATGGGGGGCGAGAGAAGTAAGTAGTGTGTGTTTGCGGAGGGAGGATGGGACAAGGAGATGTCTGGGGAGTTTAATCCCAGCCAGTGAACTTCGAAAAGCCTCTCATGCCGAAGACAAAGCTATCAGGGGTGGCTCTTTGATTTTCACTTTGGTGGTCCTTACACCCTACCAGGCATGCCTTTGACCCACCGCCCGGCAGCCATGCTCCTTCCTCTCACTGCTTTTGCCCTTTGAAACTCTCTGGGTGGAAGTCGGGGTGAGGTCGGGAAGTATTTGACAAGAACGGCCCATGCGACGTCTTCTCAGCCCCCCCCTCCCCCCCCCCCCCCCCCCGGTGTAATCCCTTCGGTGACTTTTGAAACTTTGGTTGGATTTTTCCAAAAGGAGGAATATAACATACGTTGCTTTTCATACTTGCAAATAAGAATATTCTCTTTTATTTTGAATTTATGTTAGTACTCACCAAATCCAATTGTTTGTGCCTGACAGTTTTAAGAATGTTATAATTACATGCCTTTGTATTCAGTTTATCTTAAGAAAGGAAACTGAACTTTGATAGCATTAATAAGCCAAGCTTCTCTAGGAGGCAAAGCACCATATAAACAGGCTCATATGTTGTAGAGGAAAGGCTTAGGAGTTAGACATATTAGGTTTAAATTTCTGTTCCAGCATTTGTTGCATATAAGTGACTTTAGACAAGTGAATATACTTCCTGCCTTAGTTTTCTACCTCTGTAGGATGGGGCTATTAATATCTTTCTTTAAGTGCTATGATTAGATGAGTCAGGGAATGGTAAATGTGAAGCGTTCACTCTGACGCAGAGTGTGGGCTCAGCACATGCCAGCTCCTTCCTTCAACAATTCCTGGTAGAACCTGTTTTAAAACAAGGATTAACCATGTAGCAATGCCTCCAAAAATGTCATCATCTTGGTTGATTTTTAATCATTGTAAGAAAAAGTTTCCCTGGATGCACTTGAGCTTTCTGCTGTTTTCACTCTCTCTTGAAAGAAACTCTGGGTCCAGAAAGCAGCAAATGTGTGGTGGATGGGAAATGAATGGAAACATGAGCGACGTCCTAATCAGGGAGGTTCTTTTTTCCTGGTCATAGAACTTTTGCTTTCTCCCTTAATACCCATCGCCGGACAGAAGCATGCGCCTTTCCGCACCCACGTAACAGCCATTTTTGAAGATATAGATGTATTCCTGCCTGTTTAATAGAAATCTAATTTTAGGGACAATAAAAATCAGATTATCAGAGCTGGAAGAAAGGATTCTTATTATTAAAAGAATATTGGAGGACTCAGAAGGAGTTTGAGAACTTAGAGGGGTTTGAGAACCTAGGAGTTTGAGAACCTAGAACACAGTGTGCTCATGGCGAGCAGGAATTAAAATCCAGATTATGTATTATTTTTTTAATCCTCACCTGAGGATCTTTTTTCCATTGCTCTTCAGAGAGCGTGGAAAGGGGACAGAGGTATCGATGTGAGGGAGACGCGTCGATTGGTTGCCTCCCGCACACGCCCCAGGGCCGAGGTCGAGCCTGCAACTGAGGTACGTGCCCTTGATCGGAGCTGAACCTGAGACCCTTCAGTCCGCGGGCCGATGCTCTAACCACTGAGCGAACCGGGCCAGGGCTCAGATGATTCGATTTCTAATCCGGAGAAAGGGTGTCTCAGCATACGCGTTTGTTCGGCTGGTTTTTCTCTAGTTGCTCCTCCAGGTTGACCCGGAGTAGAAAGCCAGCCCTGAGAAGGTGGGATTTTTCACTGGTCTTCAGAGGACCCTCTGCTGATCGGGAAGAGAGGAGGCGGGTGAGTTCAAACTGGGAAAAAGATCCAAGAATGGCCTCTCCAGGCGGGGATCCCAGCCGCTTCTGTTTGGGGCAGACACTGGAGTATTGCATCCTGAGGTTGTCGTTCATTCTACCAGTTAGTGATAAGCACAGGCTCCCCGATTTGGGCAGCAGCGAGTTCATCTAATCGGTGGGAAATCAGAAGGTATATTTCTTAAAGCTGTGTAAGAGGCTGTCTCCATATGGGTTTGTTTTGATTGTTGTATAAACTAAGTCATAGTGAGATTTCTCAGGCTTTATAACTATGAATTAAAAATTAACAACCAGTCTCTGACCTGTAGCTTCCCTTCTAGCCTATGTTTTGCCTCTTGTTCTAAGAGCCACGTCCCTGCCAAGCGCACCGGACGCGGCATCTGCGGCAAGGATGGGAAAGGAGCCTTTTGCCCTGAGCTTGAAGGCGTTCCTTTTCCCATGGTTTGAGTTGCCTGGCATTCTTTGCCTGGTGTTTTTTCCCTTTTCCTTTGCAAGGAAAGGGTGAAATGAGGAGCGTTAGTTGCTGACGAAGTCGGGAGGGCGCTGAGGCCGGCTGGCTTTATTACTTTTGGCAGATGCACGGTGTGATGTGGTTTTATTTCCTATTTGCAGAGCCTTTCTAGAAACCTGGGCTCTGTTCTCCAGTGAGTCCTCCCTGTCAGCTTATATATACTCAAAAAAGAGAGCAGCAGCGTCCAAAAGAAGGGAAGAAAGTTTAAGAGGCAGATTCTTAAGGAGAACAGGGGACCCCGTTGAAAGCAATGGAATCAGACGGGATAGAGCAGGAGACCATCGTGGGCATGTAAAAATGTCCTTTGTAAATTTGAAAAGATTCAACACTAAAAATTGTGTAGTGAAATAATTCCTATTAAGTTTGCCTTCTTTTTAGCTTTAACCCTTCTGAATCAGTTGTTATAACAGTAACAGTAGCGATAAATTATATATTGAGCACTTTATAAAAAAGGAATGGGGAAGTCAGGGGGAGAGGCAAATATACATGCAGGCAGCGTTTAACCCAAGAGGGTAGTTCGAGTTATGACAGAAGATGAGATGCCCCAAAAATAAAGAGAAAAGAAAAGAAGTTCACCTTTATGGTTAAGAGGAGAAAAAGGAAGAGAAATCCCACAGGGAGCGAATGAAAAGTGGCAAACCCTACTGCGATGGAAGGGCGAGGACTGGGAAAACAGCACTGGCTTTAGCTAATAACAGTAAGAAGTATCTTGACTGAGTGGTGGGGGAAGCCGAATTCAAAACCGTTAATCGGCAAGTAATGGTTAGAAAGTGAAATAAATTCAAGTTTGTCTAAAAAAGATTCCCTTTCTTTCCAGTACAGAATTTGTAGAATTTGCATGCATCGTGTCTCCCTCACAGCCCAATGTCAATAATAATGATAACAACAACGTCAGTGACAAATGACATGGGTGTGGTACATCCTGGTTTATAAATGACAGGTCTGCACATGCTGCTTCATGTAAATAAGGAAGGACTGAAACACAAAGCCAACTTTTTGAGTATTCATATGAAAACCACCACAGGGTGGTGGGCCAGAGGAAGGGACCCTGGACTTGGGTGTCTGCTTTTGGCTCCGCTCAGTCATTAAAGTCTGGGATCAGGCCTAAGCCCCACCCAGGCCTGTTGTCTTCGTCTTTAATAAGATAAAATGATACTAGGTGATCTCTAAGCATGCTCCCAGCACTAATATTCTAATTCTACGACCCATTTTGCTGGATGGGGAGAAAGGTTGATTTTTTTTTTTTTTTTGGATGCTTTTTCCATTGCTTTTCAGAGAGAGTAGAAGGGGGGGGGGGGAAGAGAGAGAGAGAGAGAGAAAGAGAAACATCGATGTGAGAGAGACACATTGATTGGTTGCCTCCTGCATGTGCCCCGACCTGGGCCGGGGATCGAGCCTACAACCAAGATACATACCCTTGGCTGGACTCGAAGCTGGGACCCTTCAGTTTGCAGGCCAATGCTCTAACCACTGAGCCAAACCTGCCGGGGCAGAAAGGTTCATCTTAAACCAGTGCCCTCTGGACTGTGGAAGGTGATGCTGCTCTTTGAGCAGGTCCCTCAAGGTGGCAGCAGTTTGTTGGGAGGGTCACAGAACCATTATCTTGTCAAGCATGCAACTAGCTAAGAAAACACTGCTTTCATCTCCAGCATTTCTCTTTTGAGATAGGAAACCCTCCCTGAAGAGATCTACGCGGGAGCATGTAGGGCACACGTTGTGTGACTGCCTGGCAGGGCAACTAACTAACAAAACAGGAATCACTTACTGGCTGCCGTCAGGCACGCCTTCCTTAGCAGCTTCAACATGCACACATGGATACTTACGTGACCTAAAGAGGAGTTTCTGCACGGCCAGGCGAGTGCAGGGAAATGAAGTGTGTGTGCAGACGGGAGGGGACAGGCTAGCTGTGCCTCAGCAGTGACCTGGGGTGTGAGAGTGTGTGAGAGTGTGTGTGAGCATGAGAGTGTATGTGTGTGAGAGTGTGCGTATGTGAGCATATGTGAATGTGTGTGTATGTGTGTGTGTGTGAGAGAGAGAGCATATGTGAGTGTGTGTGTGTGTATGTGTGTGAATTAGGGGGGTGGCAATGATGGAAAGAACAAGTGTACATTCCTAGTTAAAAAGTAACTTGGAATCTTGAGTCTTTAACTCGGGACATATGATTCTTCCACACATTTGTGCCTTTTACACACACCTTAAAAGGAGATCTTAAAACCAATGAAAGCAAACTAAAAGCGTGAGAGGAAGAGGGGGAGATCCAGTGAGAATATTTCTTTAGTACAGCAATTTTCACCCAGTGTGCCCCAAGAGTTTTTAAAACATGCAATAGTTGACTATTTAGTCAGAGGCACTGACCTCTTTTCCCTTAGATTGTCCAATAAAAAAATGACAACAGCCAACACAAGAATAGCCATTTGATGTGAATGGATCAAAATTATACCTATTTTTTGTCAGATTGGCAAAAAATATATTTTTCGGTGGCCACAGAATTTTAGTCATTAGTTTATGTGCTACGAGATGAGGAAGGTTGAAAATCTCTGCTTTAGTAGAGTATTCATCAGTTTCTGGGTTTTGGGCTTCTAGATCTATTTCTCCTAAGTTTCAAGAACAAAACGGTAGCATGTCATAGGGAGCTACATCTTTTCCCCATGCCTACTATGTGCTTTTCTTAAAGTAGCTTTTCATTATTCATTTTAAGGATTCTGTTTCATAAGCAAACATTTTTAAAATAAACTTTTTACTTTGGAGTAGTTTTAGAAAAGAGAAGTTGTCAAGATAGTACAGAGAGTTCCTACATATCCTCGCCCCGTCTTCTTAGTGTTAATCCCCACACTGCCCTGACACATCGGACAACACTTAGAAATCGATCTCGGTAGATTGCTGTGAACTAAACTCCAGACATGCACAGATTTCGCCTGTTTTTCCACGCACCTCCTTTTTCTGTTTCAGAATCCCACATTGCATGTAGCCTGCCATGTTTCACAGAGGCAAACAGAAGGGTCTGGGGAAATGCCTTTAAGAGGGATTGCCTTTTATCTGGATTTTCCACGTCGGCCTAGGGCTGGTGCTGCACAGTGATCAGCTAGACTTTGCCTCTCTGACCAGGCACTAATTGACCCCAGGCTGGCTTTGGCTGCTCCTCCTTGATAGTGCCATCTACAGGTCTCTCTCAGGGCGCCCATCAAGCTGTGTGCAATCTCACTGACAGGTAATGGGAGTCATTTAGCATCAAAGCTACAACTGGAGCAGAGAAGAAATGCTGCCCATTCAGGCAATGTAGTCGTTTCACAGGGGTTTGGTCGTGTTGAGTGAGAGAGTCTGGGGCCTTTATTTATAGCTAAACCTAAAACTGTAAGCCCCACCAAGCAAAGGATTGTTCCTGTTTTGGTCACTACTGTCTTCTTAGGTCCACCTGGTGCCTGACCCAAAGTAGGCTCTCAATAAATATTTGTTGAATGAACAAATGCGAGAAAAGGTGAGAAGCTGCAGAGCTGTAGGAACAACAGCAGAGACAGAGAACACCACATTTGGCAAAGGAAGGGCGTTTGGCCCTCTCAGCCCCCACCCAGGTGGCCTTGGCAGTGAAGAGGAAGGAATCCTCCCCGGTGGGGGGCGGTTGGGAGTTCTTCAGCTGTTCGCAGTTGGAAGGCTCTTCACTACATCACACCTGGCTATATTTCAGAGATTAATGAACAGCATCTTGTCAGGTTTAATATATTGCGCTTGGGGAGTTTACTTTGACGATGTAATCATAAATTCCCTGAGCTGCGAATTACACTTTAAGGACTTAAATGAAGTTCTAGTGAGAACCAAAGAAACAGGAATCACCGTAAAATGTAAAAAGTGCCAGTTTTGAGAGAAAACTGTAAATTTTCTAGGACATTAGGTTTCAAAAGAAGGATTACACACAGACTAAACAAAGTAGAAGTCATAAAAATTTAAAGACACCACAAAACATAACAAAAATAAGATCCTTTTTAGTTATGACAGAATTCTAAAAGGAAACTTATACCAAATTATGCCACCCAAGCAGAGCCATTAATTAACCTAATGAGAAAATATGTTCCATTTCCATGGCCAGAGCATGTCAGGAAGCCTTTGACATTTTAAAATAGGAAAGAAAAAAGAAAGGAAGAAAGGAAGGCAATTGCACCATTCTAAAAAGTTTTAAATATTAACTTATCAGTTCAGGAAATCTGAGGTACTTTTGATAATATCCTCAATGACCCCCTTGAGGAAATTTTTGCAACTGTTGCATAAATAAAATGTGGATTTCAAAAGCAGTGTTGGGAAAAAGAAGTTGGAATCAGGGAACAGTCAGGAAACTAAGGCTCAGAATCTTAAGTGGAAGCTTAGCACTGACCTTCAGGCAGAACTTCGCAAGATGAACTTGAGCCATGTGGAGAGATAAAGCAATGGCCTCCCTTCAACCCTGCCCCCCAGACCTACACTGACCCGAATAGAGGCTAAAGCAAAGTATGGAGATATAAAAGGATGTATTCTGAAACAAGACAATAGCAACAAAAGTTCAAAAAGCCAACCGACCCTCTTTCTGTTTTTCAGTAATTCTATTGGTTCCACTACAAATGTTGCTTATGTTACAACCACAGTTGTTTCCCATCTGCATTGCTGTTCTCCTATCTTCCTCCCCACACCCCCCTCCGGCCCTTTCAGTGCCCCAGCTCTCTCTACCTGCTCTTAGCTTGAGCCTAGTTATGAGCGCAGGTGAGACCTGGGCAGTCCACAGATGCTCTCTGCTTTTCTGTCTGAGAAATAGAGACAATAATATTTCCCATGTATTTCACAGAAGTCGTTTCCAGGATTTGTGAGGTCATGTGGGCAGAGTGCTTTGAGGTCTTCACATGAAAAGGACTGTAGGAGTCTAACATATTATTAGTCAGCGTTATTCAATTACTGAGCAGTCTAGTGCTAGCATAGTTCCAGTCAAGCAGGTATTAGTCAGGGGTTTATGTATTTCTCCCCAAGATTACTCTTAAAACTGAAATTGCAAAGTGGTCCCAGTTGTGAAAGTTGAAACCAGAGTAGGTACGAAGCCTGTAGGCCTGAATCACAGGCGTCCCGGGTGGTGTTATGTGGCCTGGACAGGCTCCAGGTTCCACCTTCTCTGGTGACCTGTGGGGTAACATGCCCTTTTGCACTTTCAGAGGTGATAGACAGTTAACAGGGTCCTGGCAGCCCTGGAAATTTTGCCTCAAGGTCTGAGGTCAGAGATGTTTTTCCAGCCTGTGCTGGGAAGGTAGTCTAATTAATACTAGCCTGTGGATCCTGCCCATCATGTTTGGAGGTCATCCATTTGGTTCACTCTATATGAGTAGAAGAAATGACTCCTGAGACTACCATTTTTCAGTCTGAGATATCACTGAGTTATCTCTCTGCCTCCCTTCAGGGATAACCACAAGGCCACTGGAAATGTTCAAAGATGTACCTAGACTCCAAGAACTCCAGTGCTTCTTGGCCTGGAGTCCATACCCGGGCATTAAGAACCTGGCTTTCAGGATTTTGGACTTGTCCAAAGATCATATTATTGAACCAAAAGATTGTTAAATGAGGGCTGAAGGGATTAATCTCTTTAAATGTGAAGAAATGCTGAGGATTTTTATGTGGAAGTTGCATCTTGATGATGAGAATGAAATGTTTTGAAATGAATTTAAATACTAAACTCTTTATTTGTGTTAAATACATCAAACTTATTGATTCTAGAGTTGTTGATTATTAGATCAAAGTTTGGAGACAGTGGTTAAAATTCTTTAGTTCATCTGAGTGAATCTTGATTCTCAAGTGGATAAGAATCCCCAGGGGGCCTATGGAAACACTGAGTGCTGAGCCTCACAGCTGGAACTTCTGGTCTGGGGTGGGGGCGCTGAGAATTTTCATTTTTAACAAGTTCCCAGATGATGTTGATGCTGCTGATCTGGAATCATGCTTTGGGAACCACTATGCTGGGAGCATGGGCTATAAAATCTGGGGTATAAACTAGAATTTTACCACCCTAAGTGTGGTCCTAAACCAGGGCATCAGCATCACATGGAAGCCTGTTGAAATGCAGAGTCTGAGGCCCTCTCCAGGCCTATTGTATCTAAATCTGCCTTGATCAGGTACCCAGTAATTAGTGTGGACATGAAAGTTTGAGAGCTGCCATTCTTGAGGTTCCTGTGTGTTTGTTTCAGTCCAGTAACGTTTGATTGTTATGGATTCTTGAGATGGGAGCTCTCTGAATTACATAATCTTCATTTTAAATACAGCTCTGATGGAACATGACCAAGCTGTCCTTGAGAATCAGCTTGATAGAAGATAGTCTAGGATTTTACTCAACTCTCATTCATGTCTCATCAAAGAGCGGATTGAGACCTATAAAAATGGCCAATGAATAAAATCAACTGGCTTAAGGACATTGACTTGCTTTTCCCTACAGGAACTAAAGGCACAAGGAAGGCCTCCAGTACTTCTGTTGTTATGGATGAGGTGACTCCTTTTGAGCCAGAATCCTATGAGCCAGGCAGAGCTCGTGGGTGTCCACCTTCTAGCCCCGTTGTCCAATTCTATAGAGCAGACGCATCCATGCTGCTCTTGGCTGGGCTGGCTGCCGCTCTCCCTGTGTGAAGGCAGGTGTTCCACATCAAATAACACTGCCCTGGACCTGAGCAACCCAGAGAAAAATGTAAATGAAACTAAACAGTTATGATAAGAACCAGTCGACCACCCGGTCCACCCTGCCCCAATTCATCCCACCCCCCCCTCCACCTCCCTTCTATGCTCACCGAGCTGAAATGCCTGGGAGTACCTTTAGAATTTCAAATGCTGTTTTAAAAAACAGACTCCACAAACCTGGGAAACCAGGGCAGATTTATTGAAGGCCTGGGTACAAAGGACTTCGCCCAGAAGAACTCATCAAGATATACAATTAAGGGCAGGGTTTGCAGATTGCAGTTAACTAAATGTGCAAGATTTGGCTACAAAATCAAAATTTGGTGTGCCTTTCATGGTTTTGCGTTGTTCTAGCAAGTCATTCATTCAATAAGTATGTACGCAGTGGGAGGGTCTGTGGGGGAAACACAAAAATGAAGTTCCTTGAAGGGTACGTTAAGTGTGACGATTAAAAAAAATAGAGTACAATATTGAGAGAGTTCAGGACCAGACGTCTTGGCTACCAGGAAGCTCTGTAAAGAACAGGGTGTCAACCTCTGAGCTAGAGAAGACATGGGTTGCAGCAGTACGAGCAGAAACTGGTGATTGGGGTTGTGGATATGTTGTTTCTTGATGTCACTCAACTTCAGTTTCCAATGGACACTGAGCCCATTTTGGGGATTAATGATGATACATCAATGACTGGAGGGAGAGCCTCCAAACCAAGGCAGCTGGAGAAATGAATATGGACTGGTGGTAGAGGCTATAAATCACATAAGGGCTTTCCAATGCACTTAAAATAAAACCCAAACTCTTTATCAGTGCCTACAAGACCTCGCATAATTGTCTTCTGCCGACGTCTCCAACTCTCCAACCTCACTCTTCTCATTGCTCCCAATACTTCAGCTAGTCTGGCCTCCATGGACCATGACCAGTCCTCACAGCCCTCCAGGTCTTGATTTTTGCTTCTCTTTGGGATGCCCCTTTCCAAACTCTTCACCTCCTCCTCCTGAGGTAGGATTTTTGTGGCCTCCCTGTTTAAAGTAACTCTCACTCCCAGTTTCTCTCTATGCCATCGCCCTGTTCATTTCCCTCTTAACTGTTCGTTTTATCAATCACTATGTAACAAATCACTCCAAAAATTAGCGGTTTAAAGCAAAAGCAATTATTTTATTATATCTCTAAGTTTCTTTGGGACAGAAATTGCGGAAAGGCTTAGCTGGGTGGCTTCAGCTTGGAGTCTCTCGTACAACTGCAGTCAGGAGGTGACTGGAGCTGGAACAACATGGGGCTGGAGCAGTGCCTGGCTAGAGTCTCATGAACTCTCCAGGAAGACTAGTTTTAGCTTCTTCTCAGCACAGTGGCCTCAGGGGCATCCAATTGCTTATATGGTGGCTGAAGTCTTCTAAAGTCACAAGTTCCTGTGAGCAGGTGGAAGTTGCATAACCTTCTATGACAGTGACATTGAAAGTCACTCAGCATCATTTCTAGTTTTTAATGGCTCCAAGTCAAGGATGGGGGAATGAGACTCACATCTTGGTGGGGGATGACTCTGGAGAGCATATGGGAGGGGAGATCTTGTTGCATGCAACCTTGAAAACTACAGTCCGCCACAATACCATTTACTACAGTATGGAATTACAGTGTTTATTGTTACTTTCTCTATGATGGCTCCCTCCTTAGAATGCATGTTCTCTGAGGGCTGGAGCCTTCTCTGTCTTGATGATTCCTGTACCACTAGCCCAAAGGGGTGTGCAGTCACTGTTTCACCCAGTGTTGAATGAATGCCCAAATGCCAGGACAAGCTGATGCTTCAACTCAATTCTTTCATGAAACTAAAACGTACCATTTTGTGAAATGGTCTTTCCCCTTTGACCCACCCACTCTCTAAAGGCTGCAGCAATAATTACACAGCAGCAGTAAGAAGTCTCCCCCACCTCTTCTTTTTAAGTCGACGTTTCTCCAATGCCGTTGAGTTCTCATTTGAAAGAGACAGACATTCTAAGGCTGTGCCTGTGTTCCTTGGCCTTCTTGCCCCAGGACCCCATGACCCAGGCCTAATTCTGAGATGCAACCATTGCTAATCAGGTTCCTTCCTTCCTCTAGTCTTCCTCTGCCCTTTCTATTTTTCCTGGAAGCATTCCAAGTCCTCCAATGCAGGGCAGTGGGTATGTCAAGGAAATTCTCTCTACACACACCTGACTGAATGATTATTGGATCACATTTTGCATGGCTAGATAGTGAGACAATAGCTTTCCATATAATTTTCCACATCTCAGTAAGGAACTATTTGCTGGGCACTTTTTGGCTTAATTACCTCAAATCTCTACTACGCATGCCCTAAGTGTTTTGTTACATTGCTTAGAAAGTCATTTGGGGACTAGTGGAATTGAAGTTGAATAGGTCCAGTTAAAGTTTTTTAAATGGATTTTTTAAGGGATGCTAAACATGAAATGCACTTTGATTGTCTTCTAGAGCAAGTGTAATGATGTGTCCTCACATGGTGGTTTTCAGATGAAAACATTAGCATTGCTGTTCTTTTTTTATAACAAGGGTGTAAGCAAATGGAACTTTTTTGTTCAAACAAAATCCCTGTTTTGCTTTTGTAGCAATGTTCAGGTTCTATTTTTCAGTAGGGAATTTTAACTTTATAGAGCATTAACTGGAAACGTTATGTTTGGAGCAGCATGACAATGTCATTCTGTCACTAGCCCAGGTTACAATCGTTTCTGAATCTGGGTTTGTATTTTGTTGCAGCTGCTTCTACTTCTAGTGAAATAGCTCATAAGCACAATAACAAAAAGAAGAGCAGAAATCTTGAACTGGAGCTGAGTAGCAGGCCAACCAAAGAGGTGAAAATCAGGAGCTTGTGACATGAGGTGGTGGTGGGAAGATGTTTGCTGGCCCAGTGCTCCAGTCGGCCTGGAGATGGATATGGGAATAGCAGGGATCTTAACAGTGCTCAGGGTGGCAAATGATGATGCATTTATTTAAGAGACTAAGTGAAGATCTCACCTGGAACCTTGATTGTAAACAGGATCTCACCCTTCTCTCTTGGACCAAGCCCCAAACACAGGTCGTAAGTAAATAACTAAAGTGGATTGAACAAAAAAAATTCGCTTGCCTGATAAATACTTTTGGACACGAGCAGAGTTATCTTTAATATCTGGGTATTGTTTCTCTTCCCACGTTCTCAGCATTTTGAGAATGAAGAACCTGCTCTATACCCACCTTTGTTTTCCCAACGGGGCCCAGACTAGTCTTCAATAATGATTTATTGATTGATTGGTGGGTTGTTGTAAGTGTTCTTTCTTAACGCGATCCTGTGACGAAATCAGTGTTTCCCAATGTCAGGTTTATTGTGTAAATGAAAAGAGAGGGTGTATACTGGAAGAAAACCTCTGAATTTCTTCTCTCCCTCCTTCCTTCCCTCCCCTCTTCTCTTTGCCCATCTCTTCCTCACTTTTTCTTTCTCTCTTCCCTCCCCCCTCTTACCTTCCTGCTTTGATTTTCCTCATTATAGAAATGTAGGGCTGGGTTTATTTTGTTTCTGTTTTTCTCTCTAACTCTGGTAGTCAAACTTTCCTTTCTCCCTTTACATTTACGGTAAGTGTAGTGCATTGATATGAATGCTTGTTGGAAATCTAATACCGTAGAGGGAATCAATTAGGGGAAGCACATTAATAGGCCACCCCAAGTCAAAACAAGTGGGAGTGAAATACTTTAAAACAAGCTTCTAAGAAGCCAACAGAAACAAATAAAGTTATTTCTTACAGCGAAACAAGGAAGCATAGAGGCCAGTCTTCACATACATCCATGGTGGGAGGGGGGTTGGAAGTAGGTAAAAAGTGTGAGTTCAGGCCCTGAATGATGCATGTCGCAGTGCTTTGTGACATGAATGCGACAGACCCTCCACATGATTGCCGTGTTCGAGGTGCAACGTGCCTCGAAAAACCCTGTGGACTTAGTTTTTACCAAAGTTGGTAACAAAGTGAGTTCAGCTAGATCATGAGCCAGCTTACCAACTAAGCATGACTGCATCGCAGTGAATTGAATTCATCGTCAGAAATAAATGTTTGAAAACAAGACAGGGATAAATATTATCATGAGCTTGGCAGTCGCGTGGTGGGAGGCAACACAAATACCTAGAAATTTGGAGTAATTAAGTCATTGTCATTTTAATTTTTTTAAAAATAGATAGACAAATTTAAATAAACTCCAAGTTCCTCTTCTCCTTTTCTCTCTACCAGAAATAACCTATGTTGCCTATTTTGCCAAAGAGATACTGGGACAGTTTGGTCCATCGGACTTCTAACAAATTGTATTCATATCCATGAAACACCGTTTTCAAAGCACTTTCACTGTGGTATCTACTTTGATGTTGGCAAAAGATATAGCAGTTATCCTTATTTCCAGTTAACCAAGTATGCAGTAAGCAGAGATGACAATTTCTGTCCAATGTTAGCCTCCCAAGGTCTTTTAAAATATGACATTGGAATGACTGCTGATCAGTGACCGCTGAGATTCTCAGTGTCCGTCACTGGTCCAGCAATCCCACCACCATGCCATTATCTAGTCCACATTATCTTGGGCTGTGACCTGCGAGCACAGGATAATTTATATAGTCATCATTAATTCATAGATATTCTATATAACTAGAATAGCACATGACCTTAAATTGCATTCTGAAGTCAAGGGAATATAAGAATTGCTATACTGACCCATCTGCCCTCTCTCTTACTCTCTTGCTCTCTTTGAAGCCATCCTTAAAATCCAGATGCATTTCAGCTTCCGTGTGCACCTACGGCTTTTTCACATGTTCATACAGGAAAGAAGACAACAGTTAGCTCATTGCTGCGATTCCTTATTCTAACAGCTTGGAGTTTACTTCTGAAAGGGTTGAACTAATATGTCAAAGTTCCTAACATTTTGCTACTCAAAGAGGGTCTGTGGGGTGGGAACATTGAAATGACCTGGGCGCTGATTAGAAATGCAGACGCTTAGGCTCCATTTCATGTTCATGAATCAGACACTGCTTTCCACAGGATCCCCAGGTAAGAAGGGACGTGAAAGTGCCAGACGGATTGGCCCAAAAGACAGAGTGCTAGTGATCCGGGCTGGGGATTGGGGACCTGGCTCAGACACAGCATCTGGGGTTAAGAAGTGAGCAGAGTCTCTCAGAGGTTGGTGTGGAGGTTTGATGGGTGATGCCTGTTGTTCAAGGTTTGGGGCACTAGAGGGGGACATTGGGCTGCACAGCTAAGTGAGCAAGGCCTCTCTCCAGGAAGCAAATGGGGCATCTTAACATGGTGCACTATTAAACTTTTTTTGGGTCTCTCATGTTAGATTTACTCTAGTTACCAAATAATGACTGACATTTATTTAGCAAGAACTTGTGTGGCAAGCACTGTGCCAGGCCCTTTACATGAATGGCCTCATTGAGTCCTCAGAGCTGCTATTATTGCCTTACATTAAAGCTGAAGAAGAAACTGGGCTCTGGGAGGTCAGGAAATACGTTTCTGGTGACACAGCTGAGAAGTGACAAGAAGAGGTGGAGGGCAGATCCGACGGGGCTGTGACTGGGGCTGGGACTGAGCCTGTGCTCCGATCCCCCACAGGACGCAGCCTTCTCTTAACTTCCCCCAACCGCCCTCCAGGGCAGGGACAATGAAATAAACAACTGGGACTGTTAAACAATTAAAACAGAAGAACAAAGAATGAAGCTAAACTGCTGTACATTCCTAACGCACTTTCTTTGTGAGGTGCAAGGGCACAGAGGTGACCTGCACAGGCTCGAAAGTTATTCTGTCCAATACCCGAGCCGTCAGCCAGGTGTGGCTATGGGGGGGGGGGCGCTTGAAATGTGGCTACTGTGACTTATGAACTGAATGTTTAATATGCTTAATTCTTATTAGTTTACATTTAAAACTGATACTTGAGTCAGTTATTGGAAGGCTTTTAAGTATGTCTGGAACAATTTGGGTTATGTGAATCTACTTTTTCAACTGTCAAGTATTTTGATAAAAATTTCCTGTCTGAATTAAGATATGTGGTAAGTGTAGAATACACACTGGTTTTCAAAGACTTAGTATTAAAAAAGGACATAAAATATTTCATTAATGATTTATATATATTGATTACATGTTGAAATGATCATATTCTGGGTACCTGGAGTCATATAAAATGTATTATTAAAATTACTTCCACCTGTTTCTTTTTTACTCTTTTAATGTGGCTACTAGAAAATTTAAAATGATACACGTGGCTCACATAATATTTCCGTTGGACCGTGCTGCTCCAGAGCCAGATGGCTGGGTTCAGATCCTCACTCTACCACTTAATAGCTGTGGGAACCCTGTGTCCCTCCATTTCCTCCTGTGTAAATGCTGCAGGAGTAACTACCTCACGTGGTTGCTGAGAAGGTTAAATGAATTAGTTTCAGTAAAGTGCTCACAGGATGATCATTCTCCATGGGCCTTCTCTGTTTCTGCACATCCTGTAAGAAGAGGCCCTGAATGCCTTTGTTCTGAACGATTTTTTCAAGGACGCTTGTATAGCAAACCACCTTGGAAGATGGAGGTAGCTTCTCCCTCTAATGCAGAGATCAGGTAGGTCTGCCTACTGTCCATTATAAAAGATTGGGTATCTCCAGGCTCAAAGTTCCTCGTCTGTAACTCAACCCATTGCATGTGCAAGTATCACCTGGCCCTTTCTTTGGGAATCCGGACTCAGAGAATTAGTTGCTGGTTGTGGCTATTGCTGTGAGTAATAAACTGTTCTTTGTCTCTGACCCAGGAGTCTTGTGTCTTCTGCCAGCATTCTTGAGATCATGGCAGGGTAACTTGTTAGTTTTTAATTAGAGTGAAATCTTAGACCCTTCGCAGTTGTTTACAGTACCTAGAAGAGGTGCCTGGCACACAGCACCATACAAGGGTTAGGTATTATTCCTGTTACCCCCACTTATTTCCGTTGGGTTTGTGGAATCATTACCATCTTATGCCTTTTGTGTCCTCCCATTTAGGGAAAGAACTTTTCTTCACTCTCTCTTTGGTTCTCTGACATTCCCCTTGGTGCATGTGGTGAAATTGTTAGGCAGCAAATGCATTTTATTTTCTCTCTTTAAATATTATTTGTTATTGCTTCAAAATTCTTCTCTTCCAGGAGCATTTTATAGCATGAAATATGAAGGCACAGAGCTGCACTCTCATGCCCCTGGTTCCTTGTCTGTACTTTCTCCAGTAGAGGAGAGTTTGGCGTATGACCAGTGTCCACCACCATCGCTTCTGTTCACCAGCCACTGTGTGTGTGTGTGTGTGTGTGTGTGTGTGTGTGTGTGTGTAATGGTACTACCTTAACTGTTCACACTCAGAGGTGCATGGACACACGATCACAGTGCAGTTTCCATACATGCCTAATAGATTTCGACTATACTATAGAACTATATCTAGAGTTAAGTGTTTTATTGGTTTTGGTGGAAAGGACAATGTGAAACATTTCAGAGCAAAGAGTGCGTTTAGTATACTATTTGGAATAAGCTACAGGATCAAAGCAAAGTTAAAGGACATGTGAAACTTCTCCCTGTGAATTATATATAAGGGATTGTCAGACACACACATCACCAAAACAACTTAACTGAGCTATCTGAATTGCCATTAGCACAGATTTTTGTTTTTTTTTAAAAAATATGTCTTTATTGATTTCAGAGAGAGGAAAGAAGAGGGAGAGAGAGATAGAAACATCAATGATGAGAGAGTCGTTGATCGAGCCCGCAACCTGGGCATGTGCCCTGACCGGGAATTGAACCCCGATCGCCTGGATCCTAGGTCGACGCTCAACCGCTGAGCCACGCCCGGCCGGGCAAGCACAGATTTTTGAAGTTGCCAATATAAAAAGGCACTCTATTTTTACATAAGCAACTTAAATTTAATTACAGTTAAATAAAATTAAGCATTCAGTTCCTCATTCACACCAGCCACATTTCAAGTGCTCGATGGCCATGTGTGGCCAGTGGCTGCCACGTTGGACAGTGTTGAAGTAAGGCATTTCCATCGTCACAGGAAGGCTTATTGGGCAGCCCTGCTCGAAAACAATATATAAATGTTTGAACCAGATAGTCAGTATTGTTCTACAGTGACTAGCACTAAAAGTTGCTTCCAAGGCATTTTGCTATAATTCTAGATGTGTTTACAGCTTTAAGTTACGTGATTATAACTTGGTGTTAAGATAAAGGTATAAAATTTTATTTCTGAAAATTCAGTATAACACAGAAGTTCATTTTCTTTTTTTCCCCCAAGGATTATATCTTTATTTAAATATATTTATTCATAGTGATATTTATCTTTTAAAATTTTTTCTCTTGATAGGAGTTGTTCATAGTTCCTGTTATTACTATACACAATCTTGGCAGAATTTACACAGCCTAAAGCAAACATATATTTTATTTTATGGTCCATATTGCTTTAGCAACCCAGTTTCTTTTGAACAGAACAATGGATTCCAACATACACGAAAATATTGTCCTTGTTTGGTGATTATGGTGCTGTTGCTGAAAATAAAAACAGTAGCCATAGTAACAGCAGCAAGTGGGCCCAGCCTCTGGACGATGAAGGACTGACACACAGAGGAAGTCACTGTGTTGCTGCGTACATTCGACTCAACTAAGCACGAGCCTGGAGTTAGGCTATAGGGCATATCACTGTTTGCTTTGGAGGCAGAAGTCATGTTCCCATGAAGTCTTTTCCAGAGTTCCTGTTCTGTCCTTGAAGTTAACACAGACTCTAAGCCATGCTTTAGGTCCTTGTTCTTCAACATGGGGCCCACGTTCCAGCAACGTTAGCATCACCCGGAGCTTGTCAGAGTTGTGGCTCAGCCTCACCTTAGACCTACTTACTCAGAAGCTGTATTTTAGCAGAGTCCCCAGGTCACAGGTGACGGGAGGCACACTGAAGTTGGAGAAACACTGCTTTAGACAATAAAAATGAGGCCTCATCGATTTCCTGGTGTGGCAGCATGGATTGAGTCATGTCTCCCTTTCCAAATTCATATTTTGGAGTCCTAAACTCCAGCACTTCAGAATGTGTCCTTATTTTGAGATCAGGGCTTTACAGAGGTAATCAAATTAAATGAGGTCATGAGGGCAAGCCCAAATCCAGCATGACTGGTGTCCTTATCAAAAGGGGAAATTTGGACACAGACATCTCTAGTAGGGAGACTATGTGAAGACATGGAGAAGACAGCCACCTACAAGCCAAGGAGAGAGGCCTGGAACAGTCTTCGCTTATAACCCTCAGAAGGAACCAACCTTGCTGATACCTGGATCGCAGATTTCTGGCCTCCAGCGCTGGGAGACAATAAAGTTCTGTTGTTTAAGCCACTCGACTGGTGTACTGTCAGGGCAGCCCTAGCAGACACATGCTTACACTTTCTTCTCTATCATGAATTGTCTGCCTTTTAGATAACGTCTTCCTGGCACTTAAGACTTATATCTGCCCAGAATATGGTATCCATTTGTCAGGTCGGGTGCCTACAACAGCGCTCTTGGGAACACAGTTCATGGGAGGGACAATTATGTTTCTGACAGTTGCAAAACTAGACACCAATGACCTTGGGGGGGGATGGCAGCCTCCTTGTAACCATGTACTTCTTCAGCACAAAGAAAAATGATGATAGATCAGAAAGTGTTTTAGAAATTTAGAATGAGAGCTGTAGGAGATATTAAAGGATTCAAGAGCAGCCTTATGATCCAGCGATTCCACTTCTGGGAATTTATCCGAAGAAACCCAAAATGCTAATTTGAAAAAATATATGCACCCCTATGTTCATTGCAGTGTTATTTGCAATAGCCAAGATATGGAAGCCACCCAAGTGCCCATCCATAGATAAGTGGATAAAAAGTGGTGGTACATTTACACCACAGAATGAAATCTTACCATTTGCAACAACATGTATGGACCTAGAGGGTATTATGCTAAGTGAAATAAGTCAGACAGAGAAGGACAGATACCATATGGTTTCACTTATATGTGGAATCTAAAGAACAAAATAAATGAACAAATAAAATAGAAACAGACTCATAGATGCAGAGAACAGACTGATGGTTGCCAGAGGGGGGCGGGTGTTGGGAGACTGGGTGAAAAAAGGTGAAGGGATAAAGAAGTTCAAGTTGGTAGTTACAAAATAGTCACGAGGATATAAAGCACAGCATAGGGGATATAGTCAATAATCTTGTAATAACTATGCATGGTGCCAAGTGAGTACTTGAGCTATCAGGGGATCACTTTGTAAAGGATGTGATTGTCTAACCACTATGCTATACACCTGAAACTAATACAAAATAATATTGAATGCCAACTGTAATTGAAATAAAAGAATGACTGTATATGGATGGGAGGACCAGAAAAAGACTCAGAAAACACATGAGAGAAAGCAAAAAAGAACCATAGAGGGAGGAGGAGAGCAGGCTGGGAGATTAGAGAAAAATAAGTCAGACTGTCTTTTCTAATTGTTTAGCCACCACAAATTAATGAACAAGAGTAATTAATGGGCTCCTGTCCAAGATTTGCTATTTCAAATTTGCAATACATATGTATCCTGGGATTAGGACTCTCTAATAACAATTCCTGTCAGAGCTAAAGGAACCGAAGTCTCATTTTATACATAAGGAAGCTGAGTGCCAGTGTGGTGAAGGACTTACCCAATACCACCTGGTTAATTACTTAGAGACACAAGACCAGGATCCACCTCTCACAGCCCTGGCCCAGGGTTCTTGCAAGTACACCTGGCATGCATGGCTTTGGTAGCTGTAATTCATGAAACAGGGTATCTATGATCGTCTAAATTGCTTTACATGAAGCACATGGATTTTGCATCAAGTAGTTTTAATTATAAGGCTATAAATATGTGAAAGGGATCTGATGACATCTTATTAACTTGCAAGAGTGAGCTCAAGCAGTTTCTGATGTGGGCACAGTCCCAAGAATGAGTTTTATAGTCAGGAGCTATCCGGGCTTCTCCCTCCCTCTTTCTGCCTCCTCCTTTCCCTTGTTTAAATTCTGTTTGTTTGTTTGTTTTAACCATGGAGAATATTGTATAGAAATCAAACATAAATCAAGTTATGAAAATGCTGAAGAAATATTTCATCCAAGTTGTTTTTCTTCCTTTTATCCTGTCATTTATTTGAATGATGGTGGGATTTAATCTCCAGAGAAAACTCTTTGGTACTCCAAATAGAAAAAAAACCCAATGTATTTTTTCTAATCAGATACTAAGTGTGGCTGCTATTTTAACTTGTACTTCCATTGGAAATAGTACATTATTCTAAAGTATTCTTTTTAAAAAGTGCATGTAAAGAAGGAAGTTCATAGAACGCTCTCTCACATTAGCTGTTAGACTCCTGGACAAACTGGAAGCTGATAGCTTTGATAGTACTAAAGTGAGCTATGAAAGTTCTTAGGGATGACTGTGGGAACAATGGCCTCTCCGACGGGTAGCCGCCTCAATAATAAGGGTTATATATCCGAGTCAGAGGTAGGATCCCTCTGGCTACACCCTGCTGGGATCAGGTTGGGATTCAAGGCAATGGTTTTTTATCCTGTTCTACTGAAGACGATCTCATGATGTCACTTTGTAATTCTACTATGCTAGCTCTCTTTTCATCTGCGTCTCAATCATGTATGTAGCTCAAACAATCTAAAGAAGGAAAACAGAAACCACTCCAAGTGTCTGCAACAGAAGGAATTTAATGCAGGGAATTGATGACACCGGTGATGGCAGAGCTGAGAAGTCAATCTAGGGACAGTGAAGAAGCCCAGATCAGCAACTTCTGTCTCTAGGCTGTAATGTGCATCTGGTCATGATCCTCTTTATGGCAATTACGCAGGAGCTGCTCCGAGTCTGCCAAGGATTCTAAAAGCAGGAGCTATGCGCTCTGGAGATGTATAATCTGGTTGGAGAAAGCAGATATGCACAAGAAACCAAGAGCGTGATTAAGGGCTAAACCTCTGGGACAGATCCTAAGACCTGGGAGGGGAGAGCTTCATGGAGAGAGATCTCTGGTGCTTCCTGGGCCACTGTGGAGTGAGTTGAAGGACACTTTTCACGGTGTCACATTACCTAACTTAAAACTTTGAGTCACCTGAGCTAAGGAACGCTGTCTGTCAATAAGCTTGTTAACACATTTTATTCTCTTAGAAACATTCATCTCGCATAGAGAAACAGCTTTTCCTCTCGATGAGTCAGAGTTGTGTTTATTCAGGGAGAAAGGAGACCTAGAAGAAAGCATTTTGCTCTTCTAAAGGACATTGGCAGATTTAATATTCGTGTTCAAAAAAGAATATCTGACCTTGATAGGGTTAACTGGAAGCTAAATGGCAAGGTCAACAAAGCTTTGGGGCATCTGCAATCCCTGTTCTTCACGCCCCTCCCTCCTCACACCCCTCCCCTTTCTTCATGCCCCTCCCTCCTCACGCCCCTCCCCTTTCTTCATGCCCCTCCCTTTTCATGCCCCTTCCTGTTCTCCATGCCCCTCCCCTTTCTCCATGCCCTCCCCATTCTTCATGCCCCTCCCTTCTTCACTCTCCTCCCCTTTCTTCATACCCCTCCCCTTTCTACTTGCTTCTTCCCTTCAGGCTGGGCACTCAGAACTCTCATCTGCTCTTCTTACATTCCTCACTTATTAATTCCCACTTACTTGAAAGGATCAGATGGAAGTAATTTACAATGTAGAGTAAATTGAAATCAATATAACATCTATGGCTGTCTAATATACCCATACAGTGAAACTGACCCTTAACATTGGCATATATTTTGGGAGAGTAAACTTTTAAAACTAGGATATGAAAAGTAACAAAAGGCAAGATTATTCTGAAGAATTAGTTTGGGTATAGGATATCTAAAAACTGGTGTTCATATAATCGTATGAATATTTAGGAGAACGTTTAAATACTAAAATAAAAAAGAATTTTAAAATAGCACATGTATATCAGGTCATAAGATAAAGTTTAATACATTTGATCATGTTAAAGGGCACAAAACACAGTCAGTCTAACCAAATTTCAGGCATGCATTTACATAAATATATTAAATTAAGAAAAGAAATTGTACACTTAAACATCCTTTTCACCTAAAAAAATCATTAAATCCACAGATCAACAATAAAAACCAATTCTCTGCATTTACCACTTCAAGATACAATTGTTCTATTTTAAAGATAACACAAATACACTTGTTAGAATTTATATGCATTATACATATATTATATATTACATAGATAGTGTGTATACATATGTAGTGTTTGTACAGATAGATAAATATATATACATGGGTGTGTGCACACGTACAGATACACACAGGTGTACTTTAGGCCATCTGTACTATTATTGCTGGATTCTAATGTTGAGCTGAATTGGAGCTGGTTGGGTGTGATTAGTGTCCTTTACTTCAAACATGTTCATCACACCCACTGAGCTCACAATCCCCCACTATCAATGTCCTTGCCTTTTCTAAATCACAAAACCACGCTAGGCACTTCGATAAATATTTGTCGAATTAATGAATGGATGGCTGGTTGAATAAAGACTGATCAGAGGAATGCATATTATAATAACTTGGCTAAATAAATCAGATTAATTCCAATTTAGAGGGATTATCTGAGCCAATGACTTGGGGTGTTACTTTTCAGAAGAACATTTATAGAAATCCCAACTAGTACATATATTAGCTCTGCTCCCTCAAATGTGTACCTGCTTTTACACTTGTTCACACAGTCTTCTGCCTCTTATTAACAGGGATTCAAGCAAGGATTGGTTCTGGTATCTTCTGTGTGGGAGATTACTGACAAATTGAAGGAAAATGAACCACCAGGAAAACCAAAATGTATTAGAAGAATGACAAAGGCAACCATTCTTTAAAACTGCACAAAATCAATCACAGATAAAGCCCAGAAAAGCAAGGGAATTTCTTTTCAGATTTCTCTTATTCTTGTCAAGGATAATATTTGGTAATTTTTTTCATTTTAATTAGATGGGTTTCTTTTAAATAAATAGTCCTGTTTCACATATCCTAGGGAATCAAGCTCCAAAAATTCCAATATACCTTAGTGTCATCTATCCTGTTACTACATAGTTCTTGGCAAAACGCATGTCCAAAATGTCCTATAATGAGATATGGGAAATATCTGATAAGGCTGTCAACTTCATTTTTCAATAATAGTATTATGAATAGAATGTATTCATGTATTAAATAGTATTTGGTTCTACTATACATGAAGCCTTATTTTATTCTAGGGAAGTCATGTCTCAGATTTTAAGACTATGAGGTAAAGAAAGATCCAACATGTATTTTGGGCACAAACTATACCAAACCTGATTATACACTGTTCATGTGAACGGAAGCTATTGGCTAGCTATTTCTTAGTTCAAAAGGAAACGTAGAAGAACTAGTTTCTAACTGTGAAGGCAAAGTTTATTTTATATTTAGCTGTTACGAATTCCCCATCACTGCTAATGCTGTGTTCTATCTTATGTGCTAAAATGCCTTTTGAACTTCAGAGATTATAGTCAATTGAGATAACTCACAAACTTTTAAGTTAATTTGCTTATATATGTGTATATGTATTTTGATTTTAAGTAATACATCATCTACATATGCAAAAACACCCTGACTGGAATATGGTGTCAGACTTTGGGATGCATGTGAGATGTAACTTTAGAAATCATATTGATGCTTTTGGAGTTTTTTTGGAAAGCCACTATGTATGTAGTCTATCTAAAAAAAGCAGTAACAGATCTTAAGCCTACTTTTGTGTTGAAACAAAGGATCCATTACTTATTTTTTATATTCCAACCAATTTATATATGAGCTATATAAAAGAAAGCCAAGTAAATGACAGATCTATCTTTGGGTTTGTATTTAATGAAGGATTTAAGAGAAGTGCTAATCTGATAAATGAACAAATCTCTTCCTGGCAGCTGGGGAAACTACTACTGTGACTGGAAGGAAAACGGCACCCTGCCGCTCCCTCACGGTCTCATGAATACATTTTACTCTGCTGAACACTTACTTTAAGGCAACTTCCGAAACTTACGAGGAGATATTTAAGAGAAAGAAGTGTTGAAGTTGGCCAGGAGTAGTGTCTGACAGGTTCTATGATCATGTTTTTAATATTTTTAATATCAAAATGCTTCTATTCTTAGGTTTCCCTCCTTCTCTGACATCCTATGAAGTATTGGAGGTAGGACCAATTCGTGTTGGTGTGATGAAGAGAAGGTAAGAAAACAAACACGTATTTCTTTTGGCTATTCTAGAGAGGAACTCTGCAGGCATTGGCAGCGTTCACAATAACAGGCCCACTAACTTCCTGAGGGTAGTGTAGAAATAGGTACATTTTCTGGACTTGGAACTTTTGTCTGAGTTCTCTGCAAATTCAGGTCTCGACTGAGGTGGGGGGCGGGAGGAAGGAGACTCTGAAGTCTCCACTGAGGAACTGTTGCTCATTTGTCCTCATAGCTTTGGAGTAACCTTCTTCAGAGTAGACTGCAGAGTTGTTGGAGGTTGTTGCTTGAATAGGAAATAGCTACTAACTTTCCCTACTGCTAGCTGAAGCTCTCTCCTGGGGATAGTTTTGTGTCTTTCCTGCCTCTTTGATGGAACACCAGCTGAGCTGGAGCATCCGGGCCGGTAGTCGTGTCTGCCTTTGGTCACTTCACTGGTTGTGATAGAGCAGTCTCGTATGTTCATGTTGATCTACTGTTCTCCGGGATACAGAGTCTGAGCCAATGCGACACCAGGAGGTGGTAGTTTTTAGGAAAATAAATAACAGATCATAACCAGCAACATCAACAGTAACCTAGCTCTGGACATCTTCATTATGGGTGCATTGAGGGCATGCCTGTTTTGTTAAAAAACCAAGGGAGAGAGAGAGAAAGGTGAGGTTAAAAGGAAGAAGGCTATATCGGGGAGGGGTAGGAGGAGGGGGGGAGAGAGAGAGAGAAATAGATATCATAGGTAATACTCTGTAGAGATGCTCAGAAACTTTATTGATCAGCCAACTACAGCTGCCTGTGGTATACCTTATTTTTCCTCTCAAAAATTTGATTCCATTTTTATGTTTCAAAGCTAAGGAAGTTAGCCTAATAAAAGTTTAAATGAATGTGCACTTTGAAGGACCCTAGATGTAGCATCTAACCTCATGACTTACACCTAGCCGGCTTCGTTGTATAGTTTATGACTCAGAGATAAAAAAATATATTCAAATTGTTAGTACATTATTATGTAATTATTTTCATAAAACACAGAAGTACCTGTTCTGAAATATGTAAATGAAAAAAGTTTTCTATTTAGGTTGTGTATATATATTGTACGTGTAGGTTTCTTTGCTCTTTATGAGACAGTCCATTAATCTGAGAGAACATCTGAGTATTCTTTGTGATCAAATAAAATATATATTTTACAATACCCACAATGAAACAAAATTCCAAGGAGAAAAGGTATGGATGCAAGTGCTTTTTATCATTACTCAAGTTTCCGAAATCGCCCCTTCTTTTCACTTTAATGATGTGCCAATTCAGTTTTCTTCTCATTACCTTACACAACTGGCTAGAAAACAAGGTTCTATTAACTGGGACAGGAGCGCCGCAGAAGCCATGGGAGAAAGTTTCCCCCCAACTCTTCATAACCTACCATAGGAGCACTTCATATTAAGCTGACACCCAAATATCAAGCTCTAGAATGGACAAAGGCATAACAATATACACTTTTCTATTTCACTGTTTCATCCGGACCTCACACACCTGCATTCACGCCGAGGGCATTTCCCTTCCAGTCTGACTGTGTGCTTTATGACTGAGTTGGAGATGCTGCCATTTGTGGGGTGAAACAATCACTTTCCCTTAGCTCCCACTCTTCAACCAATTCCTATCTGTCTCTCGTTATGAATCACTAAAGACAATTCTCCAGTCACATATTTTAAAAATCGACTTGAAAGAAAGCTTCAAAAGATGTTTGAAATGACCACTGAGTTTAAAATAGGTAGCCATCCATTAACCATTGCTATTTATGCCTCTCCTACGAACAGAAAGGAATGACTCTATAATGCGTTGCCTTTCTTTGCTTGGGTGTAACATCCATGGGTCTTGCTACCTTCGTTTTAGAAGATTGTGGTCTTTCATGCTGGTGACTCGCCATAGAAAAGGCAACGACACCTGGGGTGCATATGTTTTTCTAAGTCACCTGAAACTCTTTCACTTGGGACAGGACTGTATTAAAAAAATCTGGGTCTGGGCAATTTAATGTAGATATTTTTAAATAGGAGAACTCATGGCAATATAACACCATGTCTTTGGGAAATCTTATTTTGGAAGAGATGGAAAGATTAAGGACGTAAGAAGAAACACTGGATTTTTCAGATTTTGCCGACTATCTAGCAGTATCCTTATTGTTTTCAGTGAAACTATGACCGGGAGAATGTGTAATAAAACTGCACAATTTGACAGATTTAGACAGCTGGCTCCCTCACAAGAAGCTCACATTTTGTTCATGTCACCACGTTGAATAAGGAACGATGAGGTTAGGTAAGGTCCATTTACAAAAATGGTTGTCAGGACATTTTTTTTTTTTTTTTTTTTAATTGTAAAACTTTCTGCGATGGAATTCAGTAAAAGGGCTATGAAGAGAAAGCCATGGAGACAAAAGACTGCTATTAACCTACAGATGCAGGCTGCTGCAGGGTTCATTGCAAGATTTGTCATACTGTTGGTCCAATGAAGTCTTAGTGTGACTAGAGGGGACCACCCCTTTTCTGGGGTAAGAGGGCAATTTGGTCTCCATGCTCATTTAATCCTGAGACTTCTTTGAATAGACTGTCAACGGAATCTAAATTGTGCAGAATTATGCATGCACTTTTTAACGCGGGCTATTGTTCGCTAAGCACTGAACCGGGATTTCTCAACCCATTTCCATTTGGCATGAGGTCACTGGAAACTTAAGTAATCATATACGGAAGACAAGAGCAGTGCGCTTAACCAATCTCTCCACATCGTGGTTTCTGTATAAATGCTCGCTGTGCTTTCACTGCACCTCTTCCTGCTTTAAAACAATAGAGGAACACTAGTTACAAGATTTTATGCTTTTTAATTGAGGTTCGGATTGCTAAAAGCAAGGAGCAGGTGTGGGAAGTCAGCCTGCGCTGCATAATCTACGCTGCGCTCCCACTTAGATGCCGCAGGGACAGCTGTTTGCCGAAGGGCAGCCCGCAGTGGGCGCGCGCGTCACGGGAAGGTGTTTTTTCGGCAGCGCAAAGAGGCTTTCTAATTTTGTTATAATCCGAACGTGGAGAGCTGGCCTTGAATACCATGAAGAAATACATCTATCAGACTTTTTGTAGTTGGAAGTGAGAACAAAGCATTTCTTTCCAAACCTGAACAGAACATTTACAGAAATGTATTCATACATTAACCAGAGAGGAATTTCATTGAGCTCTGAAGGACCATATACAGGAAAAGTCATATTTGGCGAGAATTATTATTTTAAAAATCTGTACAAGTGACAGCTTACATAGCCGGGATTTGTTAAAAACGAATGAGCTCTTCTCCAGTGAGGTTCGATTGAGTGTGCGACCTGTGCCGTTTTAATCGCAAACACCGCCAGTTCTGCTACGGTGAAGAGCTCTTTACAAATGTCTAATGCTGGGCTTTTCTTGCTTTTCCATCCGTCGTTAAGGATTACATGTTGGCACAAGGACACATTGCTACATTAGCTCCACGGCACAGTTAAGACTGTTTGCTTTCTCACTCCCCTTCTTTCCAATTAAGTTGGTGAAAAATGTAACTTTAGTATTCTACAGGACAGGGTAAAGGTGTTTCATCTAGGTGATGTCTATATTATAAAAATAAAATAAAAAATATAAATATGTAACACAAACCCAGTGCCTATTGTTAAATAAAATATACAATAAAAGCAGACCTTTTAGGAAGATTGGTTTTAGAATATGCTGTTATGATTTAATTATAAAACACTTGAAAACAATCTTGATATTAAGCTAGAGTAACCAGACTTCTCGGCCAGTAGAAAGGTAAGTGCGCAACATTCTTGTAATTGGATACAATGATAAAATGAAGATTACAATTTTAAATCAAGTTGCCCGTTTGCAAATTCATCAGGGAGTTCTGAAACATTCTCACATTATAGTCCTTTAATATAAAAAATATTGCCTTTTTTATTAGATCCATCAGATTGCACAGTAATGTTTCAAAACTCCATTAAAGTTGACTTTAGTTATTACAGACAGAAAATTCCTGGGAAGTCAAATAATCTCTTCTGGTGATATAAAAATTCCGTTATCAATTTACAATGGAATTTCTGTGTAAATTACTCCACACAAGGAAATATATAGTTTTAAAACCCATCTGTTATGCGGGGTTGTGAGCGTGTGTATGTATGTGCGTATGTGGACAAACGTGCCAACATACACACACAGAATCTGCACATTTCTGGAAACTATTTTTAAATTAATAAAAGAAAATGAAATCACAGGAGTGTGTAGCAGGATAACAGTCTTTCTTTTTAATGACAGGATAAAAAATAAATGCCCATTGGAAAGGAATAGTCAAACAGTCCCAGAAACTATACAATGTAACTTGTTAGGTCCAGCAAATAAGATGTCATGTCAATGATCTGATCAAGAATACCTGCCCTGGTCACTCTGCGGATGTTTCTGTCCACTTGTTCACACTGAGGACCAAGATATCCTTTTTTACAGAGGCACTTGTTGGGTCTAACACAGACACCTCCGTGACGACATGCTGGCTCACATTTTGCTGGGAGGGAAAGAAAAAGAGCAATAAAATCACACTCACATTGTGTACGTCAGAAACAGCACAAGTACTTGATGAGTAAGGGAAGGGAATGAAGTAGAAACCAGCACACAAAATGATCCAAAAAATAAAGACAAGAAGGGAAGAACACGGTTACACCCACAGTTATTTGGGGGCCAGGCCTTAGCAGAGAATGGGAGACATTTCCAGAGAAGCAGAGATCATGGGGAACAATTTCAATCCCTTGCAAAACGGTCTTTAAAACCAGAATTTCAGTTCTTTTCAAATCTCGGCTCCACTAGGGCATTTCCAATGGGGGCGGAAGGGCCTTTCAAGTAATGCTATGCTCCTGCTTTTCCAGGGTTAGGACCCCAGTGTGGGAAGGCCTGGCCCAGGAGAGAGGCCCAGTAGCTTGAGCATCTCCAGTCAACATAATGGGATGACCAGGTCTGGCTCTTGGTTAGATGGGGTATCTGCCTCCGAGGCTCCCTGGGACCCCTCCTCCTTGCTCTCAGGGGCACTCAGCGTATGCTTCCTCTCAGAACACATTGCGGCCCTTCCTGGGTCAGCGCGGCTGGCCAGTGAAGGATGTTCTCAGCAATCCTTCTCAGGGCTACTCCACAGCACAGCATTGGTTAGAATGTAAAGATTTACCACTAAAATGAGATGGAGAGAGAAAATTGGGTATATAACGTAATTGTCTTTTACTGATAGGGTAAATCTGGGGAGTGCAGCCCTGTAGGCAGAATCGAATTCCTTGAATACATTTCCTTATACTTTCAGGGGATAAGGTCATTTTAACCTTTGCAAATGCATTAATCAAAATCCAGTGGTCTGTAGTTGATACATGGAAAAGGAAAGAACAAAGAGGAAATAGACTGTTTCTCTTTTAAATTTAAGGGAGATGAGTAAATGATGTGAGTATAGGAATAAATTTCTTCCTTGGGTTGCAAATATCATGAATGGTTTCATTTCAGAAATGGTTCTGGTTTATCTTACATATTCAAATTATTTAAATTGACCTAGTGGAAAGATTACTTTATTTAACTAAAACTTCATATTAACTTAAAGACTATCTACTTTTATTTATATCATATATTATTATTAGTATCTATTATAGTATATATATAATGCCACCCATATCCAAAATAATGTTTCCCTTCAGTTTAAACATACTGTTGCTAGAAGGCACTCAATAAATATTTGTTATCTAGTAGTTTGAGAAGTTAAGTAAATGCAAAGCAAGGAATAAAACAGAATGGACACTATATGGGAGAAGCAGAGAGAATACATATTGTCCGGCATCAGAGGGAGCGGAGGGAAGATGTATTATCAGGAATTAGAATATTAGTGCATTTGAACACTGAATCTCATTTTTTTGTAAACTAAGGCAAAAGGAGACAATAAAATGTAAGCATTTGTTTTAAATAATGAAATTACTTAAATTTGTTTGGGTTTTCGTTACCATAGCTCTTTCCTAGATATGTAGCCATAGTATTAATCAATCATGTAATGTTATTAGTGTGGAGACAATTTAAGTTGAAAATGTAGACTGTATATGTAATTTTAAATGTTGGCTACTTTTTGTCATGCAGTAAACAAAGTAGACAAGTTACGGTTGTAATTGCTCTGAAACAAATACAAGTTTAGGATAAAGAAAAAAGATAACATTTATGAACTAAGAATGGGACTTTTAATTTCATTGGCAAGAGATACAACATTTAAAAGAGCAGAGGTCACAATTTTTTTGTATGTAATATGTATATGCTGGTTGTTGAAAATGCATTTTTATCCTTATGGCAACCTTTTTTTCCAGTTTTATTGAGAAATAATTGACATACATCATGCTTTGATGCTTTGATTTACATAGATTGTGAAATGATTACCCCAATAGGTTTAGTTAGCATCCATCATCTGATATAGATACAATGAAAAGAAAGGAAAAAGCTCCTGAAAATGCATTTTCAACATATACATCTTAAGTTCTAAGTATCTAAAGTTATGTAATTTTCTTACTTCACACCAAGTAGAATCTGAACATCACTGCATGTAACTGAGGAAAGCCCTGGTTAAAGGATGGAGGAACCCTGGAATAAGCCTCCTTTGCTCTTTCTGAGCATCTATACACCTAGTTGATGGTTCACAAAGGAGTGGCAAAAAGGATTTAAAAATCCCATATATGCCTCGAGGTCATTGCATTTCCCCCTTTTATTTAGTAATAGCTGCTGAAGAACCCTGCTTTTAGTGCACTGTAGCCAGAAAGCAAGCAGTTAAGTTAGAGAGGCATTTATGGGGTGTCTGGAAAATGCTGACACTTGCAGAGGGGCTTTGCAAGCACGAAGCCATTGGCTGGTGGGAAATCTCAAACCCAGGACCGGGAGCCTATAGAGATGATCTGTTTTTAATTTTTACTTTTGGAAAGGATGCAATTATTTTAAAGCCTTTTATGTTTCTGACTAACTTATATATGTGAGTTGTTTACATTAAGAAAATGGGAAACATTTCATTTACTAGTTCAAGAGCAGACCGAGCATTAATATTATTGTAAAACGACTGAATGTGGAACACTCCATAATTCTAAAAGAAATAACTTGGTGTTAAGTTCCTGAGTTCCTAAGGCCTGTCCCACGCCCAGCCTTTCCCAGCGTCGATGGAAATACTAACCGATTCTGCAGAAGTCCCCCTCCCAGCCCGGGCTGCAGCAGCACGTTCCCGTGGGGGTACAGTAGCCGTTCCGACAGAGCCGGGAGCACTCGGAGGCGAGCATCTGGGCCGGCTGCACGGCCGCCCTGCACTCCTCGGGCACGGGGGGTCTGCTTCGAAAGACAACGGTTGGTTGAAAATCAATACTGGGATGAAATCTAGTGGTTTTGTAGCTTACAAAGCATATCTCTTGCTTTCTAAGTAGACATTTCTTTTAAGTGACTCAGAAAAATTGACAATTATCTTTTGTTTTTGTTTTCTTGACAACTTTCTAAGACTAGTAAATACACGCCGGTGAGGAAACAAACTAGCCAGTTTTGAACCAAAGAAAACATAACACTGTAAGAAACTTTGTTATGATCAAAATCCATTGATTAAAAATATATATTATATCGATATTTTACATTTTCAGGCTAAGAATTTCTAGCAATTACAATTTAAAAAACACACACGTATAGTTATTTTATAAGTATTTTTTTTCCAGGTCTACAAAAATGTTTTAGGCATAGTGCCTGAGATAGGTTTCACTTATTGGCATATTTGGCAATACCAAATATTGAAGGTATTCAGCAGAATGAATGAGTATAGCTTAAAAAGCTTGGGAATCCATGTTTGTTTCAATTTTACATTTCTTTTGAGGTACTTTTTCTAGATTGATTGTTTTGAAAGAATATCACACTATGTGTGTGTGCTCTACTGACTCAAAACCTCAACTCTTTATGCAAAAAATGATACAGACATAGATAAATGTGTATATATACATTTTCTGCCTGCTGTAACGAAAAAGAATGCTATTGGTAGCAAAGAGAAACACCTTATCTGCCAAGGAAAAAGTCACAGATTTTCTTTTAATTGCTCTATAACTGCCCTCATTTAGAGAGGGATCAAGATGCCTTCCGAAGGTTTTTATGGTTCTTGCTGTTTCTGAAAGAAGAGCCTGTGTTTCAAGCTGGGCCAGGCTGGAACGATGGTCACAATGAACTACTCACCACCTCTTACTCTTTGGGGAAAATGGGCAGTGTTACACGCCTGCCAGTCCGTTACCTGTGCCCCGGTGTGGGGAAAGCTCTTTTCAGTGAAGGAATGTAAACAAACGCGTCACCACCAGTCACACTGCCATCATTAGGATGGCCGGAGCAGTTGGGCTCCTTAAGTACCATATCCAAGAAGGCGATAATTATAGGTCACAACCACCACAAGAGGTAAATGATGTAGCTTTCTGAGAGAAGCAAATAATTAGGTCCTTTTGACTCCGCTTTCCTGAGATAGGTTGTCTTGTTATGCCCCTGTGGGCACTGTGAGCAGCGATGAAAATTCTGGGTTTGGCTGTTAATACAATGACTCAAAACCATATTAAAAATGTGTAAAGACTTCTTTAGCTCTTCTCTCCAGTAGAAGTCTCAGTCTAAGTGGAAAGTGCTGTGCTTTACAACTAACGTGACAATTCAGAAAACCCCCTTAAATCTACTCAACCTCTTATTTAAATCTAGAAATGGTCAATTTCCAGAAAGGTCCCTAAGGCATTCGGTGGACTGAGCATATTTTTACTCAGAAAACATTAACGGATATTTTCCATGTGTTTCCCAAGTGTGTCTTTCTGGGAGTAAGGGACGGTGGGATAAGGGAGAAAATGTTAAATGGTGATGCCAAGGAAAGTAAGGGCACGAACTCTGCCTTCTTCTCATTGTTGAATAGCCCAAGTCTGCTCTTTCCTCCTCATATAAAATTCCCACTCTGTGAGATGACGGTGGCTTACGTCTTTGACCATCAGAAGAGCCACTTTTAGCCTGGCCGGTGTGGCTCAGCAGTTGAGCATCGACCTAGGATCCAGGAGATTGTGGTTCGATTCCCGGTCAGGGCACATGCCCGGGTTGCGGGCTCGATCCCTGGTCGGGGGCGTGCAGGAGGCAGCCGATCAATGACTCATCATTGATGTTTTTTTCTCTCTCTCTCTCTCTCTCTCTCTCTCTCTCTCTCTCTCTCTCTCTCCCTTCCTCTCTCTGAAATCAATAAAGATATATTGAAAAAAAAAAATAGAGCCACTTTTTAGTAGCCATGAAGTTCTCCTGCATCATAGGCCACAATCATTTACCAGGTGGCATTCAGTAAACAGGTGGTGTTCAGATTTTACTGCTAACTGGAATTCTGTTATCCAATTCCACTTTTTATTCACTCGTTCACCCTTTTTCTGACTCATTCAAGAAAAGAGACCCAGAAGTGGAGTGTGTCAAAAATGTATTACATGTTATATGTGATGCAAATGTGGAGGCGCACGGCTCATGTGCTACTCGACAGTAGGGCTTACGCCTGAACAGGTGACGCTAAAGAGAAGACGTCATTTAGATCAAGAATGTCGGTGGCTCTGGCTGAAGGACGACAACCAGGAGACGCTGCCTGTTTGAGGCACGTGCAGGGGTGTTGATTCCGTGGGGTTCACCAGGAAGAAGGAGGCAGACATGAGAGGAGGGTTGGGCTCTGAAGTGCATGCGGCTCTGCAGTGAGCATCCGATCCTTGTTTCCACGCTGACCCTCCAATTAGACGCTTTGACTGTTCTTCACCGAACATTCTATATACAGGACGTGCAGATTATGGGCGGGATTCTAAGCTGTTTCTCTGCCTAAGATTTAGTAAACGTTTATTCACCTACGGATGGAATTATTTCATATTTGGGCTTGTTTACTTTAGGTGTGGCTGTCATATACATAAATACTCTGATTTCCTTAAGTCTTTAAATACCTGGGAAAATCATCTTTTTCTTCTGTTATGAATTTAACAACTAACATTCCTCACTTAGCATGTCCAGTAAGTCCTCTCTCTTCCAAACTGTTATTCTATTGGGAACCCTGTAACATAAAAATCACATAAAACACAGCCCATCTCTCACAGGGCTTCACTTCTCCTAAGGAAGGGGTTATCCCTCCTTTTCCCTTCCCAATTGTAATTAAAGCCTTCTGAGGACAAAAACTACATATTCGAACCTCAAGTCCAGCCATTACTCGGACAAGTGCTATGCTCTTCATGGGGATAAGACAAAGACAAAACAGAGACCCGATGCTCACGGAGACACGGTGGGGAAGACAGGCGTGCCACACAAAAGGATAAATCGGTGTGGTCTTTGTTAGGACACAGGCACGAATGAAGTAACCCAGGAAAGACGAGAGAGCAATTAGTTCAGGATGGAGGGGTGTTGTAGAAAGATGGCATTTAAGCCACCGCAGTATCTTATCTCCCTCAACTACTGACATTCATAGGAGCTAGGGACACACTATAGAGGCATTCAACGAAGGTTCGTTAAATTGAATTGAATACACATAGTAGAAACTTCCTCAAACACTTTTTCTGGAATATAAACTCGATGAAGATAAATTCCCAAATTTTGAAGTTGTATTTTTTGATTCACTTGTCAATGTTGACAAGAACAAGTCATTTAAGCAACAGATTTTTAAACTCGACTAAAGTGATTTAGTAAAAAAATGAGGGCAATATGCAGTTTTTTTCTTTAAAACGTACACCTTCCTCTAGAAAACCCTCTTTTACAAATGTATGTGGCTGTTTTATGCAAGATTAAGTCTGCCTTTGTCTCCAGTACCACAGTATCTGATGATACATTGCCTTGCAATGCAAGTATAACCACCGCCATTGTCCCAGGCAGGCGAGAAACATGGGAATTCAAAGAAATGCTTTTAAGAGTTTTCGACTCTTAACAAATGAACCTCATTTTGAAGAATGTGTTTTTCTCTATTCATATTCTCCATTTTATGTCCTTTTAAGAAATGCCATTTATAAGCGGTACTTCAATCAAGTTTTCATAGCAATCTATACAATTACTCTAAGAACTGATATTCCAATATTTAAAACTGATAATTTAAGAAAGTCTATAACATATTGTACAGGGCAGAAAATTCCTTTGAATGCTGTGGTCATAGGTCACATCTCCAGGAAACAGAATATACATATAAGAAGAATTCTATAATCACTTAAAAATAACATGGTCATTTGGATCATTTTTTTCCATAAATTATTATATAATATTTTCTATTTGTTTTGAAATTGGGGATGGCTTCATGTTGCATTGTATGGTTACAAACGTATGGTTCATACATAAACATACACAAATCTTGGTAAAGTATGAGTAAAATTCCAGTTATGCTTAGGCTGTTACCATTTACCATATATTCTGTATGCACGCTCATCCATTCATGAGAAATTTCTACTTTGCTCTCATCTAATTTTTTTAGTAATATGCCTTTACAATTTCAGATGCTGTATTGCAGTTTAGAAAGAATTTGTTAGTTAAAAAAAAGTATTGTGCGCCACAGCATAAAATATAGTACATTAAGAATAAAGTCTAACCTGGCAGATACATCCATTTTTAGTTATTGGACATATAGAAAAATAACAATAGCAAAACTGTGGGACATGCTTCCTTGTCTTTTAGATTTCAAATCCACCATGCTGAATGGATTTTTATAGGGCATATACTTGTTCATGACCTCTAGTGTTAAGAAATTCTGTCATGTTTGAAAACTAGTCCCTAGCGGAGCCTGTGTCCCTGTTAATAGCTGAAAGGTCAATGGAGCTGCTAAACAGTTTGTATTACTGTCAGGGTGGCCATGAAAACACCGCCTGCAGCAAGAGGACTTGGCAGCTGGGTCAACAGGCACTGTGGGGATTTATCAACCTAGGGGGGCCACTTGCATAAAACTTTGACTGATGAATTGGGACTAGACTGGCTTATTGGGCTAAAGCCTCTCTATTATGCATGACTTTCTTTGGGATGGCAGAGCTGCCTGCCAGCTCCCTGCGACATATGCAAAGGATAAACAGAACCGATTTCCTCTTACGAAGTGATTTTTTTGAAAAAAGCACTCCTCAGCATCCAGTGTAATAAGGAGTAGGATGAAGATATTTTAAGAAAATAAACAAAGGGCAGTGAGCGGGGCTGTGGAGGGGAATGGTAGGGAGGAGGCAGGAGGAGCAGTTTTCGATATTGGTCACACAGGAGTTTGAGGTACAACATTTCTGTAAAATGACCTCTCAAGCCTGGAATGTGCATTGTTCGTTTATAGACCTCGTAAGGGAACAGTCTGTGTGACTTGGTTGGGTAACAGATAAGCAGTATGTTAAAATACAGCACGACTGAGTATAAGGTAATTAAATCAGTGTGATTAAGAATAATTTTGTTGTACAGATTCCTGGAGAAATAACCCCGGAAATGTTTCAAAATTTAAAAAGGGGGAGAGAGAGCGAGAGAGCTAGAGAGGTGGTCATTTGGTTTCAGTTCATCTGAAACAAAAATGAAAGAATCTTTGTCAAAAGTGTAAAAAAAAAAAATGTTGTTCTATAACAATAAAGCTTGGAAAATGCACAGCTCTATTGGAATTCTCTAGTTTCTATGCCCCAGGAGCACTGTTTGACCCTGAAAAGATTTCATAAAGAGCAAGCATCCAAGGCATGTCTTGGATATTTGAAAACTAGGCATGAAGAGCTCTTTACAGCTCCATGGACACCTTTACCCTAACTTTGGAACTAAGACAACCTGAAATGTTGAGAGGTCACCTGAAAATAATTCTTCAGTGCATGGAATGAACACCAACAATACTGCAGAGTTTAATATGTTTTAAATACATTGTTTAATGATCTTCATAGCAGTCTGCAGGAAGGAGGCAGGGCAGGGTGATCATCAGCACCGTATCAAAGGCAAAGGGTCACACTGTGGGAAATCAATTAGTGCAGGGCCCGCACTAAGGAAGATTCAGAGACAAGACCAATGGACTCCCAGCCCTACCAGGCTAGACATGTTCCTCCTCTCCACCGGTCTCAGACAGCACTACTAAGAGAAACTAAGATGACCGCCCAGCTCTTGTGCTCACTGGGGTGGGATCTTTTCTGGAACTGCTGGCCGAAAGAGGTCCCCAAATAAGGCATGCAGAACCCGGCCCTACAGACTTTGGGGGACCCAGTGAGTTGGCCCAGCAAGCTGCGTGACTGGTATGGGCTTGATCTCAACGCCACTCTGCCGTGAGATGTGACTGCTCCACCTCGGAAGATACTCCTGGGGCACGTTCAGTGTTCTGACACGGAGGCGAAGTTCATCCCTTTGCTGCTTTCTTTTAAATAAACTCTAGAGTTCTAGCAAAGCCTTAGAGAAACCTGGCTGTGTTCTCATTGAATTTTCTTTCATGATAAATAATGGCATTTGGTTTTTATAAGAGGTTATCTTGCCATCTTTTTCTGAGAAGGACGTCCCCTGTAGATGATTTTACACTCACGTAAATGATTAAATAACATATAGCCTCAGGCCACACTGTCCTTACAGACTGAGGGGTGATGCTGGAAGCTTGCCAGCTTTTGCCAAAGTGACTTAAGAATATTACATATGGTTTATAAACTCCCTCATCTTTCTTAAATGTGTGTATGTGTGTGTGTGTCGGGGAAAATAGAAAAAAAAAACCCACACCAAATCCTATGGTAAGGAAGTAATTGTTATGACGTCTAATATAGAATATAAAAATTTTATAATTTGTTGTTCCTCTCTTCCAGGGCCAGGAGTCCATCGATGTTTGAAAGTTATTCTGAAAACATTATCCTAACAAATCCAGGGCTCCTCCACAAGAATACAGTTAACCTAAGATTTTAATCTGAGATAGATTTTTGATATAACGAGAAATGTCTCCATATTGTTTTTTCAGTTGATGACGCTCTTTCTTTAATTTCTCCCTCAAAAGCTTTAGAAAAACACTTTTGCTTTGAAGCAGACATCCTGAACACTGCGAGGCTAGTAATTAGCTTGTGTTTGCAAAATAACCCCACTCACATACACTAGAGTGTCTACTCATATAGAAATGCAACGCATCTAGGCAGAAATACTACAATAATAAACGCTGACATCCAAATCAAAACAGCATGAGGCTCCCAACAAATGTTTACGAAAACATTTGTTTTCTTACAGTCAGTTTGATTTTGAAAGTTAGGCCTATGCCTGAGTACAAGGACGGTGTCTTTGGGACTCCGTTACTCCCCCAACCTTCTGAAAACCAAACACACATCTTAACCCTGGCCCCACACATGACACGACTCACCAGAAACAAGCACCATAATGAGAAGTCAGGCCTTTCAGGTATGTCACTCTGAGACCACCCTACTAGAGGGGGCCCTAAGATCACAAAGCCAAGGTCCCTTATGGCAACCCTGGTAATTAGACACTAATAATGGGTTGAAGGTGTAAAATTCACCTCAGTGCACCACCAACAGACTAAACAATCCAGATGAAGAGGGAAAGATTTTCATGAGGAGGAGGGAGAATTAATTATAACGCGACCAGGAAGCTTGCAAAAGCAAACCAACTTTGACAAACGTAAGGGAATAACAATGGCTATTTTGAAACTAATGGTATTCGATCTGAGTGAAATCCCCAGACCTCGTTATGAATCATTAGAATGCTGATATTTTATGAATTAACTTGAGTTTTAATTTCCTTCTACGTATTGCCAACTTCTACAGTCACCGCGGTGTCTGATATTTTTTTTCATTCATTACTTTGCTCTTCACAAAGACAACTTGGTTTCACACACAAGGAGGGAAAGAATCCCAACCCCCCCCTCCCCCCCCAGGCACAGACGGGAACTTGTCTCGCTGCGAAAGGAAATGTGTCCGTTAGAGAGAGAGGGGCGGCCACTGCCATCGACGCCCAGATGCGAGCCTGCGGAGGGGCCTTCAGAACTGAGCACCCTTCTTTCTGCTCTGAAGCACCAATGTCAACCTCTGTTTCTCTCAGAAGAGGTCGTGTTCTGTGTAAAAGGACACGAATCTCCATTCTGTTTTTCAGTGACTTTTTCAGAAAAACACACACAATTTACAACTTGTAAATAATATTTAAAAAATGGAGCTAAACTAGTGCTTCTAGTAAAGTTTTCAGGTTACTAGAATTTATTCTTCTAAAAGGCTTGAAACTGAGGAATTTAAATTTGCAAATGGGCTTATGAAGATTAGTATAGAACTAATTTGAAATTCACCGCATGGTGTAGCTGAGCTCTGGCAACTGCTGGCGTCCAATAGTCATCTTTGTGAGGATACTTAGTTGTTTCCAAACTTGTGACTAATGTCTGTTTGACTGTATATAATTTTAGCAGCTTCTGTTAGTTCAATTTTATCCATGAAATTAACGACTAATTATGATTCAAGGTAATTTGAACGCTGTGTGTGTTGTGATGGGTGGGTGGAGAGGAGCAGGGGAGGGGTAAATATACTCTTTAAAGGATTAAAACATCCAAGTCTCCTTTCTGCTGTGGTAAATAACAAAACACTTTTTCAGTTTTCGTTTGCTTAGTCACAAGAGCCTGTGTGCGAGCTGTGAGCTTCTGGATAGTTTTGAACCGAGGCTCAGATGTCGAACTGCCAAAAGAGCTTATCCTGATTACCTAACAGAAATCACAGTAAGCAGCTAAAAGGTCTGCCAGTATGTTTCTAGTTTTCTCAAAAGACAAGGAGGGTTCATTGTTTCCCACAGGAGAGCAGAAGCCACTTCCTCACATAGCCAGGTCCTCCTCTGGTGTGTAACTGAGGTCTCATTCCACAAACGTGATGCTGCTCCCGATGCCAGAGGAATGACATGAGTGTGTGATTGCAGTGAGGCTCTGGGGTTTCCGCGAAGTCCGGTCCAGCCCTCAACTGGGGCGGAGGGACCTCTCAGGACAACATGTAGCAAGTGGACAGGGCAGAAGCATTCATCTTTCTCGATTATTAATTGCAATTTGTCTATCACTAATTTGAATGCACTAAAATAATGCGGAGATGAAGATTTCTTGACTTAAAGAAATACGAAAAAAAAATCTCACCTTTTGGGATCTACAATTTTGTAGAGTTTTCCATTGTGAGTCTGGGTCACACTCTTACTGCTTGATAGAATGTAAATTTCCCCTGTGTAGAGAGAAATGCAGTAAGTTAATCCACAGTATTGCAGGCCTCACTTTCTATTGCCCAGCAGATGTTTTATATATACAGTATATGTTTGTATATGTGCACGTGTATGTGCGCGCACACACCCCCTCAGGAAGGTCCCCCGCCTAAAGGCTATGACAGAGTCTCGCATGTCTACCTTCACAGTACACCCAGATTCTGCTCACTTCTGTCCGAATGCCACTGCTCCTCCAGGGCAAGCAGATAGTAATTCCTCACCTGGATTATGGCAACAGTCTCCTAACAGATCGCCCGGCTTCTATCCTTGCCCTTCTATGTCTTCCCTCGACACACAAGCCAAAGTGATTCGTGTAAAGCAAGTCAGATCCTACGAGTTGGATCACACTCTTGTTCTGATACCTTCCAATGGCTTCTGCTCTCTCTCAGAGCAAATCTAAGTTCTGACAGTGGCCTATGCCCGCCCCCCCACCCCTATCGCTCTGACCTCATTTGCAGTGTTTTACCCCCTTGTTCACTCCTTTCTGGCCTCACTGGCCTCTTGGCTTCGAGCACACAGGCAGGTTCCTGTCCCAGGCTCCCACCTCAGGTTCCTCTCTTAGGGAGACCACTCGTAGGTTCACTTTCCACCTCCTCCTTCAAGCCTGTGCTTAAATATCATCGTTCTTGACTGTACTGTTTAAAATTGCACTTGTGCCAACCTCTGGCAATCTCCACTCCTCTTCACAACTAGATTTTCCTCATGAGCACTTATTACCAACTGACATACAGTATATATTTTTTAAAAATTTACTTTGTCTTTGTTCAGAATGTAAGTTTCATGATTACAGTTTAGGTTTTTTATCTGCTGCTGTCCCCGCAACACCCAGAACAGAGCTTTGCACAGACAGAGGCTCAGTAAATATCTGTAGAATGAGTGTCGAATGGCAAGTTTTGTCCTGATTTATTCTGCCCAAGACTGGAAGGTTCGATGACCATGTTGTCACTGATAATTGATAATTTGAGGCCAGATGGAATTGGGGTACTTTTTTTTTAATGTTTATCTTTTTAAACAAATAAAAGTAAAAATTTGGAAAGAGAGAGGGAGAGAGACCCTGATGCTCAGTCCCAACTCTCCCTCTCTAAATCCTGGTGCTGGGCTGTGTTCGTGATGATGCAACAGAACAGACCCAGTACCCGGTCAGGCCCGCTCTTGTTTACTACCAGTCCTTCCATATAATTCAGTGCACAGAGTGGATCACACGACTAGGGAATCAGAAGCTGTACTTATGATTACATGTTTGTAGGACTTTACATTTTCCATTTGGTTCTTGTTCATGAAATAGTCCTCGATTTAATCTATATTTCTCTATTCTACTCTAGTATCATGTACTAAGCGAACCCTACTACTTTCTTACTTCTGAAACAGATATTACGGGTTTTACACTAAAAACACAGACACAACAGAAAAAGTAAAAATAAAGTTAAAAAGCAAAAGAATGAAGTGAAAAAATTAATACTTATTTTATCAAGTACTTTAGATAGTTTATCTCGTTTGATCCTTCTAACAAGCCCATCCTGATTTTATAGTTAATAAAAACATATAGGAAAACCAGACTCTCAGTAATTTTTTGTTTCAAAAAATGCAAAAACGTACTCATTTTCTCATATGGCTGTTGATTAAGTCCAGTTTCGCATTAGAGCATAATTCAGTGAAAGTATATTTTTAATTCTGAAGTATACACAATGTCGTAGCTTTTGGACAGTGTAAGGATTGTGTACGCTTCATTTGTTAGTTCTGCTCCCAATATAATATTAAGTGTAGACAGACACTTGAATATTTTAACCAGTGATGCTGCTGCTGCTAATAAGATGACTGATGGTAAATCATTTGTAAGATCTGGGGAAATCAAAATGATTCCGTCACAGCATCTAAACATTCATCTCTAACACTGTCACTGGCAAATTAATCCTAATTTGTATTTCAAAATAAGAGTTTGACAATGAAGTTTAAGTTACAGGAGATTTAAGAGAAAAAGGGTATCTTTCAGGGTCCTATGAGTGGGGAAGGAGAGAATCAGGGGAAAATTAACTGGGAAATGCTGCCAGTGCTGGAACAGACTGGGTTTCTCTTCTCTGCAATATGTGTTATGTGCTTCAGGAATCTCGTCTGAGTTCCTTGTTAACCTAAGCAAATGGCGTGGAACCATTTCTGATGAATCCTCCATTTGATATAGGAAAACCAAGTCTGCACTTCTAGAGAAAATATTCTGATTTTGATGGGGGAAACACTCTTGCTTAACACTGAGAAATTCATCTCTGATGTTATCAGGACATAGCAGTCTTGTTTGTCTGTATATTTTCCTTTAAAGGGAGTCTTTATGAAAGTTACATTTATCTCTGAAATTTAAAATTAGTAGCAATTTCACTCTTTGATCACATTCCAATTTCAACTTCTTTTTGCAGATATTTTGATAATGTACCAACAAATAAATTGTATGTTATCCCATAGATCATCAGTGAGAAGATAATTGCTGTTCTGTTGCAAAGCAGATCTGAAAACTCAGATTATTTTGCACAAATTTCATGCCCAATGGACCAAAAAAAAAAAAGGAAATAGAAGATAAGGTGAAATTCAGACTGCAACAAATTTTTAATTTATCCCCAGAGGCATGGATAAATGGGAAGGTTTTCAGATAGAAAATATAAACAAATGACTCGGATGCATCAAAATATTAGTAGACATTTAAAATTTCCCCTCTCGCTTGGTCAGCATGGCTCAGCGCTTGAGCATCGACCTAGGATCCAGGAGATCGAGGTTCGATTCCCGGTCAGGGCACACGTCTGGCTTGCGGGCTCCATCCCCTGGGAATTTTACTGGACGAGCCTAATAAATAACTGGACCATCTGAAATTTCTACAGGAGGCCATCTCTGCTCCAGGTTACATTTCCAACACAGACAGGATGAGAGGGTTATGTTTATCCTTCAGAGCAGAACAAGACCTCTCAGGCAAGGGAGTGAGAATGGACCTTAACAGAAATAGTTTGTACGGTACCTAATTCGTCTTCTCCAAATCCCAGTATGTGACCTGAAAAGTAGCCTCGACAGGAACCGCCGTTGCCGAGACAGAGTGGTTTTTCTTGCCATTGCTTGGTCACGGGACTTTGCTGCAGAGTTAAGAAATTCCTGCAACACAAACATACCATAAACCTACAGTGAAAACATGCCTTTGCTTAAAAAACACAATCAGATGTCTAAAATAATATTCAATAAATAATTGTGCCATAGGCCTGGCTTCTAAAGGGAAAAATATTATAGCCCATAATGTGTGTGAATTCTGTGAAAATCCCATGTGGGGAGAAAGTACTGAAAGACAGGATTTTGTTTGCTGGGGACACTAAAAGTACCTGAGTGTGAGAAAAGCCCTCCCCTTCATCCAGAGAATGATACGTACTTCCTCTCCGGGACTAGTCTCCATGCTGAGCTATTAATCAGAGAGAGGGACAGGGGAGATCAGGGGGTCAGTACACTTTTCTAGTTCCTTGTAGCGACCAAGCATATCAGCTCTGCCATACACCTGAATGCCAGCGACTTGGGAAATAAGATTCTTAATTTGGGTTTTGTCACAGAATTCCTTATACTTGTTCACAATGTGACCTCTAAACTTTAGGCAAAAATTTAATTTTGGAGCATTCCTACCAAATGAGTCTAATTAACTTGCCCAAAGTCCTGAAAATCTGGCAAAAGCAAAAGTCTGCAGCCTTCCAAGATAATCTTTAAAATATTTATAAACTCATGTAAAACCATAGTTTTCAGATGACTCATTATTATGGTAAATTTACGGTAAGGATGAAGGGAAGAGCCTAAATAATGTGAAAAGTCCTTCTGAAGACTTCTCTGCACTTAAAACAATTATTTTATGAGCCTGATCAAGTCTGTTCAAAAAGTATCTCTTAGGTAGTTCTGTAAACCACCATACATAGTGGAACTAAAAAGAAATAATATTTGTGTGTGTCCCAGAGTTGACCCCCAAAGGGAGACACTCATTTGAATACTTTACGGCAGTCTTTCCCCTAATCAATGGCTATGTCATTTGATATATCAAATGTTGGTATTGGGACACCTACCCATCACGGTCTCCAAACACGTAGCTTCCGTACAGCCTTTCCGACTGGCAGCCTCGGTAAACAAACCCGCCAACCAGAGGACCGTTGCTGAATGGCTTGAATTCTAAAAGCGATGGCTCACTTTCTGGAAAGAAATGAACATGGCATTAGATCAGATGAAGCATGTTTTCATGAAGCAAAGGTAATGTAGGCCCAGCAATAATTATTCCAATCATTTACTTTAACTCAGAAGTGTGTTCCATCATGCATGAAGTGGAGCCTTGCTATAGATATTTAGTGAAAATAGTTACTCCTTTTGCTTAAATGGTATAAATTTAAAGGGCTTCCACATACAGCTTAATGAGATGGGAATGCTTTGAAATGCTTGCTGTTATTATAATTGCCAAGACATAGCAAGTTTTCAATGCAATTAGAATCTGGATATTTTTTGGAAATCATGGTTATTTACTTTAGAACCAAAAATACTTAAAAAATACTACTTAATTTTTTAATATTGAATTTTTTTGTAAAAATGCTTCTGTCTATATTTAGTACATTGAGCCAGACATTATATAAAATGTTTAAAAGTTCACACTTTAGTGAAAATAAAAGTATAGTGCATAAGAGGTCTTTAAAACCACATTTACACGTTAAAACAGTCACTTAATCAAGTAATATCTTCACTTAAAATATTTCAATAGTTTTGTTGATAGAGTTGTGTGGTTGACAAAGCCAACTGCAGTCATTCCTTTTGAATCACATGTGTCTGGACATGACCTCACTCTTTCCAAGCACGTCATTCATTATACCCTTGAATACAGGTATGCTAATTGCAACGGAAAAGATCTGAATCCAGTTGCAAATCAATCTGAAAACGACTTCTTACTTCTTAAGTACATTATGTGCTTAATATCAATAAATCACTATCAGCGGGCAGTCTTTCAGGCACAAACTTTTGTGGAAAGACAGTCATTTTAAAGTCCTCCCCCCTCTCTGTGTGATTATGATGAACATAATATTATAAAAAGTAGAAGAGAGAGGTTTCAAATAACTAGTACACTGAGATGTAGACGATTTGAATGACTGAGGACATGAACTCTGGAGTCAGGCAGCAGTTCAGGCCTTGCCACTTCTGTCTTGTGATATTTAACCTTTCTGTGCCTGTTGCATAAGGCTGTTCTACGACTGAAATGAGTAAAGTTTAAAAAGTGCTTACTACCATCACTGTGGCTGTGGTTATTTGTTGCTGTTTTCACTTTTATTGAGGTATAATTGACAAATAAAAGTGTAAGATATTTAAAGTGTACATCATGGTGATTTGATATACGTATATGTTGTGAAAGGATTCTGTGGATGTGTTTTTAGTACATAAGTGTAGGGCTGCCAATATTATAACCAGTTTTAGCTAAAACCCCAATGAATGTGCTTGTAGAATTTAGCTTAATTTATAAATGCAGATGCAATTCCATCAAGCTAGTGATTCATTAGATTTTTCCCCCAAACCACATTATTCTTTGGTTTGGCTTTTGTAAGATGTGCACAGGCGCGCACACAGACACACACACACACACACACACACACGAATACCTGGGGGGGGATAAAGTAAAATAACTGGATATCACATAAACTAACACAGCTGCTTCATTCCTGGTACTGAATAAATATCTGTATTGAAGGGGTAAATAGGAAGCAATCAATTTAATAATCTTAATCTACTATGTTCCCTGAATCATACTATTGGATATATTACTTCCTCAAAAAGTAGTAAATAATAAAACATTGAAAGATGTTAAGTATCTTTGACTTCGTATTATCCAACTTTATATTTTATATGTATCTCAAAATAACTCCAGTAGTCACACTAAAAATAATGTCTAAACATCCCATTCCCAGGACATGGTTTTACAAGGCTATTACTTTGTTTTCTCTAAAATAAACACATTTAAAAAATTACATTCTTATTTGAAACACTTATAATTTTCCTAATTGCTAAGACTAGCATGCTGGTTATTGAAAAATTTTTTACTTTTAACACTTGGTTTTTCCTCTGTATTTAAGACGTTAAGACAAGTTCCCCCTTATATATTAAATAAATAGAAGTTATTCATCTTGATCCTCAGATGAGCAAAATATAAACTGCTAACTTTTGAAGGTCCATTAAATTTTTTGGACCTACAGAGCACCATTCAATCCATGGGAAGGGTAATTACCCAAATGGAACCCCGAGGGCTTGTAAGAGTCCCTGGGCCTTTAAAAAGTGAGCAGTTTACTCCCTTGCCACTGTTGGGCCAGTGTTTTCATGCTTCCCCAATGCTCATTCTGCAGAAATCCTTTTCTCTTTGATTAATATACTAAAATAAGACAAAACCCAAACTGAAGCAAAACCAACAAATGGTGCTCTACTCACCATAATCTTTCCCCTTTATTATCTGTAGGATTCTGGCGGATGATCTGTTCTTTCCATTGGAGTCTGAACAAAGTATTGTTAAATTGATGTTTATGTCAGTGGGATGTCGGTCCACAGCACATCTGCGTAACAAAAGGGGGGACACCCATGAATTCCTACGTGTGTCTTCCAAGTTCAGACTGGAGAGCTCTGACAGGAGTCCTTTGTGGGCTGGCGGATCCTTTGGGCTATTTAGTCTGGATCCTCTAGAAGAGGCTGAAGGAAATGTCCTGATGTGTTTGTGTACTCTGCTGAAGCCTGATGATCTCTAGAGAACAGTTCTTAATTTCTCTTGGTATGTCCCTCCACTGTGAACGTGCACACTGACTTCAAACCCTTGTTAGTCTTACTAAGGAATATCGCACGTACAATAAACTGGTAAAGTATTGGAAGCGGAGTCAGCAGCGGCAGCAACCCACATGTGCAATATACAATGTAAAATTAGTTGTAGTGTCAGTTTTGCGTGTCTGTCCTCCATGGAAGCGCTACATTCTGAAACTCAGGCTGCTCTAACAAAGGAAAGTGTGCACTCCAATTTAGGGAACAAACCAAAGCTGGTCCCACAACCAGCGAGGTCTTTTAGTTGACTTTAGTCTTCATGTTCTGGGCCAGAATTTTTCTGTGACTTAAGTCACTGACTCTAAACTCCATGAGGACAGGAGCCACTTCCAGCTTCATCTCTGTATCACCTAGTTCCAACCTGGGAATCTAAAAAGAGCTCACTATTTATTCAATGTTTAAGTCAATGAGGGACTACGCGTGAGGAGTTTGAATTGGGGGAAGAATAAAGTTGAATAATATAATTTTGAAGTTCTCACAAATGTGGAAGACAGTGTTGCATTGTTTTTAGGTTTCCCAAACTTTGTCATTATTGACACGTGGGTGGGTGGTGGTGGTGGTAGGGTGCTGTCCTGGGTATTGTAGGATGTTTAGCAGCATCTCCGGCCACTACCTGCTAGAGGTCAGTACCATGATCCCTTCCTCCCAAGTTGTGAAAACCAAAATGTTTCTAGACATTACCAATGCATCCATTGAAAAATCACTGTTTTAGGCAAATGCACACACACACACACACACACACACACATTAAATCATATACACACATTAATGATTTAAAACCCTTGGAGCAATTAAGTAAATTAAAGAAATAAAACAATCAGAGAAGGTTCCGGGTCTTAGGCAATGACGTGTTGAAATTATTTGAACAACAACAAAACAAAAACTATTGCCTCCAAATGCTCCCATTCATAACAGGGAAACTATAAGCCTGACCTGCCAGAGATGGGTTAGCTGTTCTGTGGCAAACAGTCCCTTTATTGTCCCCTTTAATTTGAGGATTCACAGAACACAATGCCTGGCAGGGATCATGACATCGACATGCTGTGACTTAAGGTGGAACTAAATCCATACAGGGAGAGAAAATTTTCCTGTATTGCTTTTCTTTTTAAGATGAAACTGTAACAACAAAAAAAGGTTTGACCTGTTTCTAATAAGAGCCAATGGGGAAGAAAAGGCCAGGTCTCCCTAAGGTTGCATTGCTGGGGGCCATGAGAGTTTTTACTCTGGCTGAATGCTAGCTGCACTGAGAACCACTTGACCCTTTTAACCTTTAGTTTCTTATGTAAAAAAGAGGCTGAGAGTGAAACTTCTCTGTATGACACTATAAAGGTAGATCCATGTTGATACACATTTGTCCAAACCCATACAATGCACGACACCGAGTGGACCCTAATGTAACCTGTGGGCTTGGAGTGATTATGAAGGGTGATGGAGGCTCCTCAGTTGTCCCAAAGGGACCACTCTGGTGAGGGGGGCGGGGTGGAGCAATAGTGGGGGAGGCTCCGCATGTGTGGCCGCAGGGGGTATAAGGGAGATCCCTGTACTTTCCAATTAATTTTGCTGTGAACTTAAAATTGCTCTAAAAAAAATGTAAAAGTCTTTAAAAAAGGGGGAGAGGGACCTCGCAGCACTCCTGAGAGGCCTAACAAGATAAAGAGGGTGAGATACTTAGCTCAGTACCCTGCACCACGGTGCTTCATAAAAGTCAGCTTAAAGTCTAGCCAGTAATTATTTCAGTTTCCTTTCTGCTTTATTAAATGTTGCAGCGTAACCTCGGAGGGAGGCTTGAGTGCGCCTTCCGCCCTCTGCCGCCAGGGGAGGCGCGGCCCCTGGGCCGGGGCCCTGCCACGCTTCGGGTCGGCAAAGTGCCTCCCACCGTGTTTTTACACGGACGGTCCAAGACCCCCGGGGAGGTTGCACGAAAGCGCCGGCGGGATTGCGGTGACTCAGGCTGCTGGACTTCAAAGTGCTGCTTTGTGGTGGTATCTGCGCGCTCTGAGCTACGGGAATGGAATGTGACAGTTTCCTCCACATCCTGAACCCACCTTAAGTATTCCCTGTCGCCCAGATTTTAAGATCTGCTGAGATGCCAGAAAGGAAATGAACTGTAGACGTGGACTTTGATGGAGGGGAGATGAAGGGCATGAGGGATTATAAAAATAAAAAGTTTGAAAACTACTCACCTTGCACACAGTGAACACTCAATAAACATTAAATAGCAATAATACCTTAGCTAATAAATGAATAAATGTGGCCAGATAGGCCTTAGTATGACCAGCAGATCACGGATTGGAGGAAGCTTTCACCACAGAATTGCTGTATTAGACTTCATAGCTTTTTAAAAGTGTACCCCAAATTTATCACTCTACATACTTCTTAGGGTTCCTTTCTTTATGGTTCATTATAGTAAGTAGTCAACATTTCATGGAGAATTCCTTTAGTATGCGTAATTTTTTTCAAGGAAAAGAATGTTAACATTTAGTAAATTCCTTACAAATTGATACTGTGTCATCATATATATTAAGTGAAGCTATGATAATAAGAACTATAATTTATTTAAAACCCACCACCTGTGTCAGGCACTATTTCATGCTTTACTTATAGATACATGCTTTTAATCCTTGCAAGGTAGCTCCTACCACCCCCATTTAATGTGTAAGGAAAGTATCACTTAGATGGATTTAAGGAGGCAAATTAAAAGGTTTATCATCTCTCTGATTATTCAGATGGAAGTCTGAATCATGACGCCTGGTCTACCAGCATTTCTCTAGTAACAGCCCTCCAAAACTTGAAGGCGGCTTTTCCCCATGCATTTGTCCTTTTGTGTCCAATCTGCCTTCTAAATTTGCTTCGTGCTTAATTAACAGAAGAGAGTGCTCAATACTGGCTCGGATAGGAGCTGGTGTCACATCAGGGACACAGCCTCGCACCTCACTCTTGGCTGCTCGGGCCTGGACCCGTCTTTCTTTCCCCAGTTCCTGACTCCCGGCCTGGCTTTAGGGAGCCAGGGGCCGGCGGTGCTCTCACCTGCCTGGATCGTGGAGGCCGTGGGCAAACACTTCGGGGGGCTGGTTGGTGCTGTTGAAGTGCGGGTTGCTCCTTGGGATGGAATAAGGCACGTTGCACATGTCCGTGTCTACGTCCAGCCGCAGGACGGAACCCGTGAAGTCACTGAGAAATTGGAAGACAACGTGAGTGCCTTCGCTTTTGTTACGTGTTTCACCTAAACCAAATGCAGAGAGGCTGCTCTACAGACCCTCCCCCTGCGTGCGACAAAATTATTCAAGTTCCATATGGTGGGAAACAAAACGAGGGGCAGTCTAGTAGCAGACAAGTGGCCGAAGACTGCAGCCTCAGGAGGGTGCTGCTGTTTGCGTCTGTCCTCTTAATTTTTCCCCAGCTCGTGTATTTTGTGTCCCGCAAGAAACTCCATGGAGTGTGTCAGTGCGATCTGCAGAGTGGCGACGGCAGCAAGGACGCACAGGGCAGCGGAGCCGAGGACAAGGGGCTGAGTGTGTCTCAGGGCTGCGTGCGGCACAAACCACACGGCGCTAACTCATGTCAGGACATCACAGTGTGGCGACTTTCAAAAGTGGCACATCAGCATGCTACTGAACGCCTCTTCCTGCCGCAAATGCAGACACTGACAGCCCAAGTTAAATGTTTAACCAGGGTGACACAATTCAAAGGCTACTTTTCACTCACTGGCTCTGACGCTTTTTCCTGGCGCTTACAGCATTTTCCCATCGAGTGGGAGCCTTGTGTTTTGTTTTACCTTAACCCGTCCATTTCTTCCATATCATCCAGCGTGATCATCCCGTCCCCGAGGATGACGTACAGAAAGCCGTGGGGGCCGAACAGCAGCTGTCCTCCCAAGTGCTTCCTGTGGAGCTCGGCAACCTCCAGGAAGACCCTGGCGGTTCTCAGATCAACCTGATGGGGGTTCTTCCTGCATTGGGGGGGGGGGGGGACACAAGACCGCGACTGTTAGGGCGGCAGGGCGAAGCCCCTGGAAAGCAACGAGTGCACACCTAGGGAAGCAAACACCTGGCCTGTAAATAAGGAAACACATACTTAACTGGGGCTAATAAAAGTGACCGAAAAATTACGTTATTTTCCAACTTTCCGAGGTAGCATTTAGGTTGAAAGGTAATTGAGGAAAAGTGCCAAAGCTATCATTTCTCTCAGTTCTCCTGAAAGACACCCGTGGGGTTTTACGCAAGATGGAGATTATGGGTTTAATTATGGCCACCGTGTGGCTCTTTCTCTGTAACGTCTAAACAAAAAAAAATCAAGATGAAGACCTATAGAGAAAACAAGATTGAAAAATATGTATGCTGCGTGCGTGTCGGTGATACCTGGACACTGTGTACTCCACAACTCGAAGAATGTGGTCATGCGGCCCGATCGCCCAGCGCTCCTGGTTGGTGGTGTAAGACACATAGAGCTTTCCGTTTTTCTTGTAATTGGGGTGGAATGCAAGGCTTAGCAGACCTCTTTCATCTCCTCCCTGCAGTCAAATGAAAAACACAAAGAATCGCAAAGTTAATTATGTTCTTTATTGTGTTTCAACTGGAACCCCCAAAAGAGTCTCTTTCTTCCTTCTGGATAATCTTTGCCCAAGCTCTTTTCTTTCCTTCCTTGCCTACTGCACAAAAAGGGATTATAAAACATTTCACTTTGCGGAAACTCTTTAAGGGTTAGAACAAGCCAATTGTCTCGCGTGGTTATCTATGCACAGGACCCTTACACTACTTTTGTCGAGTGATTTGTGTTCATAATCTTTGGGAAGCGAGGAAGACAAGTTTAAGAGCTGGGAGAATTCTCTGCCGGGTTACTAGGTTGCTTGTTGTCCATGGAAGACAAATAAAAAAGGCTCATAATCAGCAGTCACTTCTAATCCAAGTCTCCCAAACCTAAAACACAGTGTGGGCTGCCAACTCCCACTGTCTTGGCAATATGTTTAGAAAACAGTGAAATTGCTTGTGTAATATGTAAACCTTTGTTTTACCCCGGAGGCATCTGCATCAGTTGTCACAACGATGGTGGTCTGTTCATCATCGCTAGGTAATAAGCAGCCTCGGTCTATCTACACAGAAATGAGGTATTTTTACATGTATCCCCTTCACTGCTCAGAGTTTTTCTTTATAGAAGGATGGGGAAATGGGAGGTGAGCTAAAAGCCAGGGCTGGGATGGGGGTGGGAGAAATCCTAGAGAGGAAAGGGGACACTAGGAAATAAAAATCCCAAACAACTTTCTTTTGTTATTATATGAATGTCAAGGACTGTGTACATTAGGCATGCCAAATGCTGTAACAATTAAAACATCATCATGTTCTTAAATAGAAAGGCATTTTATCTTTATTTTCTGCTAATTCAGCTTGAAACTCAATATGGTCTTAGCATTTGTTTTATCCCACAAGTAGTCTAGGAATTTCTTTAATGAAATCAAAGTATCTAAAATTATCTCCATCAGAGATGCAAGTTTACCGTCTAGTAAATCAGCATTTCCTCTGTAGTTTGGTGAGTTATCCACAGAGGTGATAAAGTGACATAGAAATTGAATGCCGCTAGTACATCACCTTATACACACTATTTCACGAAAAACACTTTTTTCTCCTATGGCAAAAAGCTATAAATTACTCCTTAGAAGTGTTAGAGGAGGGGAATAATCTCTACTAACTACAATTTCTTCACAGCATTATGCTCAATAATTGAGGCACTCTTGTGCTTTTTGTCCCCGGAATAGCACTTGTTGCTAGCAAAGCATAAAACTGTATGTAGTTTGTAGTCTACACTGATTTGAGAATTTTAAGTTTTACGCATAAAAGCTCAGTTTTAGTAAACATTGTTGATTGGTTTCCTGGATTAGAGAAAAAAGTGCTTTCAGATACGCGCCATCCGAAGTGGAAACATCCAAACTTTAAAATTGGCTAACAGACCAGCTCTCCAGGATCAAATAAGAAAGTCGACAAAAATATTCCAGAACTGCCAAATCATTGTCCAAATGTTAAAAAAGTCAGCCTCTTCATCTGCATAGTGCAATATGCTTAATATTAACTTTAATTAAAAGGACAATCTCATTGAAGGGTTAAGGCTCTAATGACTATGATTATTGTATGAGCCTCGATTTTTCCAATTATCTTGTTATGATGACTTTAATATGGACTTGATGTTGCTATTTTTCTATTTATATCTTCATTAAGCAAATATCTCTGGCCTTTCTTATGAGACTTTGAAAGCTGGGATGTGTAACTAAGATTCGGTTATAGAAAAGCCACCGCACACTTAAACCTCCTTGAGGGACGTATAAGGAGGCCTGGGGGTGGGATTTAGTTTGTGGTTATTTCCCCTTCTGCTTCGATTTCCCTGTGAAGCAGTGAGTGCAGGGAAAGGACTGTGTGCCTGCTTCATGAATGTTTGTGCTCCACTCCAAGAAGCTTTTGTTGAAAGTAGTTCTTTTGTAGTCTTTCATCAAATCATCTGAGATACAATTGGAGTTGGATAGCAACATGGTTTAAAACTGTGCTGATTGCTTTTCAGGAATTAGGGATGTAGAATTCATGTACTGTGGGAAGCCTGATGGGAAAAGAGATTTACACAAATCACAAGTGTCACCTGTCATGTGAATGAATTTGGGGACGCTATTGACATTATGAAAGTGCCAAATATGGAAACAGAATGAGACATCTGAATGACAAGAAAACAAATCAAAAATGCAATTAAAAAATTTTCAGGTTATAAGATTTACATTTGTTTAAGCATTACATATGATTTCATATTTTTTACATGTAGGTGTATACATGCCTATCGCATATACATACATATGTATATCCCTCTCTCTCTCCCTCCCTCTCTTCCTTCCTTTCTTTCACATCTTTTAACCATTAACTATGATTTCATAGTTTTTAAGCAATGTCCGGGTACAAAGTAGTGTTCTGGTTTAGAAACATGACCAATAACTCTTATTTCAGAGAATTACTCGCTTTCATAACTATATTGATGAAACATTTAATGTATAATGTAAATATCCTAGAGCGTCTCTTGAAATTTGCTTTTCAAATTATATAGTATGACATGATTCCTAAATGTTCAGAAATCGGAAAGGAGGGATACACTACCGTCCGGAGATGAAAGTATTGATAGGCTCACGCTGAACTTGGATAAGCCTCCACAGTTAGGTGATCTATTCAAAGTACGTTCCCAGCAAATCACTATGTACCTCTCAAATACAAACCCATCTTTGAGGTCTGGGTCATTTTTCAAGCTCTCTATGGAGAAGTATGTTGACTGGGCATTGAAGGTTTAACTTTGGACCAGGATCTGAGGCCTCCAGAGCTCTGTGGCTGCTGCAACTGTAGCCTTCACACCAGGACACTGCTCCAGCCTGAGAGCCCGGGCGTTGGCCCCCCGAGGCAGGCCTGGCTAGCAGACCAGCTCTCCAGGATCTCAGAAAGCCCTTGTGCCAATGTTACTGACTCTCTTCTAACTCCTTCCCATCCTTTCACTCATTATGTGGAATTCTGTGGAATTAGAATCATGCACTCCTCCCAAAAATGTCAAATTACAGAACTGTTTCTAGCATGAGGAGAATGAACCTCTGGGATTAGTTCATCCGAGCTGCTTAACGGGGAAAACGCACAAAGAGAATGGCAAATGGAAGATGCCTCTCAAAAAGACACTGATTTCTAACATTATACTTTTGAAAACTGTTGACTGATGTCCAAAATGTTTATCCTTACCAGTGTGAACAGCAGCCATTTGTCCAAATATGAACGTTATACTTGGACTTCGTTAATATGGAATGCTCTGGGTGCGCCTTGTGCTTCTAGGAGTGTAATCACTGCTAGAATCAAAGGGGCAGCAAGTAATTTACACATTTGGGTTGCCTCACCCGAGCATCCTAAGCTACCGTGAGACCCCCATTCCTTTTCGCTCAGCCCTCCTATCACTGCATCTACTTCCAGACAGCCCCACCCCAAGCACGAATGACTCCTCAAAATCAGGTGGTTGAATCATTTGAAAATAATGTCCCTATACACTCTGGAACTTTGAAATTGACCCATGTTTCAGAGTAAATCATAACCACCCCCTACCGCCACCCCTAGGAACTCTAAATAAGTAGTTAACTGCCATTCAATTATCATCCAGCTCTCAGGAGAAATTTCACAGGGTCAACAGGAAAGAGGCAGTCCTCCCCCTCAACCAAGAGTACTGATGACTGTAATGTAAGTACGAGATCAGATCTAGCCTTACAGTTTGGGGGTGTATACTCTTCCCTGGTGAACAGATGAAAGCTCTAACCAACTGACTGAGACCGTTCCTGGTCTTTGAAGAAAAAACAAAGTATGTAGTATTTGAAAAAGAGAAGTGATCACAAAATGATTATACCAGAAAGTATTTTTTTCTTTTTTAAGAGAAACTGCGGGGCGTGGGCATTCACTGTGATATTGTTTTGAAGAAGACATTCCCTTCATACTTTCAGAGGGGTTAAAGCTCATTTTTTCTGATTGCTGGCCTCTTTAAAATGTGCCTTAATCTCTTTCAAGGAATGTGTATTTTAGGAAACAGGACTGGGCAGCACTGAACCGGAAGCAGCGTTGTCCATTTTTTGCATAGTTTTTCTTAATGACCTTTTGGCAAGTGACTGGCTTCAAGTTCAGCAGTCTACAAAGCAGCCCTATGGCGTTGAGAAATCAATGAAACATCTGTGAAAGTAAACAGTGTAGTGTTAGGTTCAAGATATTCCTTGTTACTGCCTTGTTGGGAAAAAAGTTGGTATTTAGCATTCATCCACCAAATATTTAGTGAGCACCTTACTGTGTGTTAGGCACTGTGCTTGGTGCTAGAGCTAAGACAGTCATTAAACACCAACCCCTGCCCTTAAGGAGCTTATGTCTGGAGGCGGATACGAAAGTATGGTTCTCAGCTGTTTTATTCCCACCACGCTTTCTTATGATGCTGATTTTGAGGGAAGGTTAAGCAATGCTACACTGTTAGAAATGTGCATGGCCCAAAGACAAGTATTAAAGAGAATAAATAATAATTCGGGCAATGCTGACACACAGGCTGATTTGTATATTAGCACCTGAGGTTTCTGCACGCAAAATTTGGTAAGGAAAGAAAAAAGCTTGGTTGGGTGAAAGCTAAATTACATCAAGAATTAGGCAGTTTCTGCAAAAAGTAAGACCATCTTCTAATTTATTTTATGCACATGACATGGGCACGAAGTTACGAATGACTTCCAGTAGAACTGTATTGTTGTCCTCTTAATAATGAAGGAGCTTCTAAGAATTACCATAAGAACAGAGTGGTGGTCATTTTAATTCTCTATAAAATATATACTTGCATGATAAGGCAAGTCATCACATTCCCTTTATTAACGGTCGTTCCCATGCCTATGTTTCGCTGGCACGCCCCAGGAAAGGGGCACGGCGAGGACTTGGAGATTAACATGGGCCCCTCTTCGTGCAAACCTTTGCTTCCCTTAGACTAGAGCTGTTTGCTGTTCAGAAATGTAAAATAGGTGTGTTTCAGAATTGTTAGTTCAAGCACAGTATCAGACTGTATTCATTTTTCTATTGCTGCTATAAAAAAATTGCCACAAACTTAGCAGCTTGACACCACGCAAATCTATTAACCTAAATCTGTAGGTGAGAGTCCAACATGGGTCTCGCTGGGCTGCCATGAGTGTGCCGGCAGGGCTGTGCTCCTTTCTGAAGGCTCTGGAAGATAACCCATTTCCTTTCCTTTCCAGCTTCTAGAAGCCATCTGCGTTTCTTTTCCTTGTTTTCAGAGCCAGCAGCTGTGGGCCGAGCGAGTCCTCGCACAGCACATCCCGGGCCTCCGGCCTCCCTTCCCTCCCGCCCACTCTTCAGAATCTGTGATGACAGAGCTCCCCCAGGTCACCCAGGGTAGTCCCCCTCTGCCGTCTCTAGCGATCTTAGCTCAAGGCAACCTTACTTCCCCTTCGCCATGCGTGGGAGGTGACATAACATAGTCACAGGTCCTGGAGATTAAGATGCGGACAGCTTCGGAGGAGGGCATTCTTCTGCCCGCCACTTGGATATATGAATCTGTGTTTTCAAAAGGACCTATTTATGGCTGACTTGAGCCATCTTGGCCATGCCCAAAAGTGAGCACCCCGAAAAAGCTGACTGGTGAAGGTCACCTGTAAGTTTATGAGGAGATACATGAAGAAAGCTCGGGCATTGTAAGCACTCACTTCAGAAGGAAGGGAAAGCACCTTTCAGAACCAAGGAGGAGGAGCCCATCTGGTAACGTGGGCATGGGACACTTTCATGGATGAGCTCTGTCAACAGCCAAACTCTTGTGTTAATCACAGGATGCAGACAAGATCAAGTTAAATGTCACTTCTACTAACTGGCGGATTTAAGCTCACTGAAACTGTATTATTTTGCTTTGTTCCTAAGTTTTGAAACAGTGTAGAGTATTAATTTCTTCACAATTCCTGGAAAAGATGAGAAGAGTTGCTTTTCACTGGTTCCAAAGTCTAATTTGATCTCAGAAGAGGAGTCAATCCCCTGAGGATCCCCAGTTAGCTTGGGGAGATGTTGCATGATTTGTCTCTGTGATAGAATGAAAAATATAGTTGGTCTTTATCCCCAGTTCCTGGCACAGAGCTTCTAAAACCATTAGGATTTCCTGAATGATGGCACTGTCTTTCGTTATTCATAATGACCCCAGTCAGCCTTACTGAGTTCATGCTAATGAGGTGACACTAGGGTCCCTGGAAATCTTCAGGATGGGGGCTGGTAGCCGGAGGAACAACAACAACAACAAAATGTGATTACAAGGTTGGAACTTCCAGCCGCACCTCCACCCCCAGCCTGCTGGTGGGGTAAGGACTGGAGGCTGAGCTCAAGCACCAATGGCCAGTGATTTAATCAAGCACACCTACAAGGTGAAACCCCCATAAACCCCTCAACTGTGCGGTATGGAGAGCTTCTGGGCTGGTCAGCACACAGGTGCTGGGGGGGCCCCCCTGAGAGGGCGCGGAAGCTCTTCTCCACCGCCCGCCCCCCACCCATGCGTTGTTTCCATTTGGCTGTTCCTGAGTCGCAGCCTTTAAAATAAATCAGTAATAGTAACTAAAACACTCTTCTGGGTTCTTCAAGTTGTTTTAGTGAAGTAACTGAGCCCAAGGGGTGGGGTTTATGGGAAACCCTGAATTTGTAGTCAAGGGGCAGGAATGTGGGTAGCTGGAGCACCCCATTTATGGTTGGTGCCTGAAGTACTAATTCTTCCCCTTTCTTTAAAATTTTTTCTATTTTTCCAGATTTGGCTTTTCTTTCAGATAAGCCTTTCACTTATTCGAGTTATTTTCTGGTCTCCTGATCAGCTCATCTCTTCAAGGCCTCTTTCTGTATTTACCCACCTCTCCAGGTGCTCTGAGAAAGTACATACGATCATCAAATACTGGCAAGACCCATCTCACCACACTCCCCTGACAAAGAAACTCATCCTTCTTCAATGGAGAGCTGCTAGAAGATACCCAGCAATTTAGCGATTTTAGGAAGTGTCTCACAGGGTATGTGATTTCTGGTATGTAGCAATTGGTCCATGTCTCATGTGTGTTTAGGATCACATTTTATCTTCTAAAGGTAGCAAATGCAAAGACAGACTAGAAAAGTACACATGGGAGAATGAAATATATTCTAGGTGGAGACCAACTACCTGAAGGTCAGACTAGTTTTCTTAAATGATTCCCTTCCCCACTCTCTCAAACATAAACAAAATAAACCAGCCAACTTGGATTTAAGTTCCAACCTACACAGAGGGACGATACTAGAAGTGGTTATTTTCTAGAATTCCCAGCTTCCCGGCTGCTACTTATTCCATATACTAATGTTCTTTTGACACCTCATGCCTATGGGGGGAAATGTATATACATACTTAGTTATATACTGAAAAATGGTTATGGTCACAGTAGTTGGTGTATGTATGTACATGATTTATTTTACATAAGTTTTATATTTGTCAAGTGGAATTGAATTTCATATTTGTATTTTTCCCTAAGCTTTTTACCTGTGTGAGCTGTGATATTTGATATAGTGTGGCCTATTAGTTAATGGATTGACTTACACCTTTCATCTTGTCTAGGTGGTGGTTGGCTGTGCTATAGCTTTCACTATGTGCTGCCCAAGAAATCCAATATGATATCAGGGAATGACTTGAACATTAGGGACTACTGTCTCAAATAGGTGTGAAACATTAACAATACTTGTGGTTTCCCAAAGTTCAGTTCTCCAAAACAACTTCTCTAAAAGATAAAATGCTTCAATAAAATTAAACGGTGAGACATCTATTTGCAATAATAAAGTAACAAAATTAGTAAAATGACCAAAAGTCTAAACTCTTCTCAAAATCAAAGTCCTAGCACTATAAACACTTTATTGAAGAAGGAAAATTTATAGAAAAATTGGCAACACAGAGAGAAAGCAAAGCTCTTATGCTTGTGTGTTTAGGCTAGGTGAAAATAAATGAAAGGTTTAACAAAAACTACAAGAATATTCATGGGAATTAAAAATGAGTAAAAATGACAATTTAAAAAGCTTTGTAACTATGCTAAACTATTACAACCTACAGCTTGAATACTTTTTAGACCTTAGATTTCAATTTAAAAGTATACATTTCTAGACTGAATTGTAAAAGGGTAAAATATTGGGTAGTTATATTGTTAGACATGGCAAAATCTCAGATATGTAAACTAAGAACTAGATCAATTCTCCTCTAGACTGAAAGCTTCCTGGAGGCAGGGGCCTCATCTTGGTATTTCTGGTGTCTTCCAAAGGACCTCATCTGTAGTAGAAGCCTTGTCATCATAGGTTAACATATATTGAGCTCTTACTATGTGCCAGAGAGGAGGCTAAGTAATTGGCACGCATTATCTTCTTAAACTTTATAACAACTCTAGAGTTTAATGCTATTTTACACTATCCCTAGTTTCTGGGTAAAGGATTTGAGTAACTTGCTCAAAATGCACAACCAGAAAGTGGCAGAGATTGTCTGCGACTGGAGGCCAAATAATACAAGCTATTGTTACATCACCCCACCAATTATATCCTAAATGAAGAAACGAACCAACAGAGAATAGATTGTATTCCCCCATCAGTACCCATTGTTCACGGACCTCGCAGCACCCAACGGTCTCAGAGCTCTACAGGGGTTTCCAGAGCTCTCCAGGGGCACAAAGTGAAGCTTACAGCTCAGTTATTTTAACTTGTGTGAGATATCATGAAGCTTTTATCTGTTATTTTAACACAAAGGTTAATTTAGGTTTTAGGGCGATGTGCTGATAAACTGACAATCTGGGAAAAAAATCCTGACTTGTGCCCTTTTCCGTGATGTAAATACTCTCCCCGTGGCTGGTTCCAGATGGCCAACTCGATGTCACCGACTGCGGTGGGAAGGGCCAAGCGCAGTTAGCTCTCCCAAGCCCGTGACCACCACTGCAGAATTTCTATTCTCCTTCAGACCTCTCTGACTCTCTCCCTCCATGGTTATTCTGCTCTTTTCTTTTCCCCCCATTTTAACATTTTTGTCACACCTGTTCCTTTCAACGTGAAGCACTCAGATCTTTTTGTGAATTAACTTGGGACTTAAGTAATTAAATAAATCATTACTCAAACATGAAGGAAAAGGTATCTCTTACTGGACTTTTAGATGAAACATACATAAAAGCTAGCATACCACCAAAAACTAGAGCGGAACACTCAGCGACCCTTTCACCCGGTTGTTCAATGGAGGAGAGGCAAAGGAAAACCCTCTGTGTCTTTCATGCCTCTCAGAAGTTCGCTCCGATAATCAAAGGAGGCGAGGGACCTAAAGTCACTCTAAGTACCAACGTGGTCTTTGAATTGAAGATACAGCTCTTATAATGGAGACATAAGATCCAGCCTTAAATTCGATTGATCCATCAAGTAAGATTTTGGAAGGGAATGTGATTTGGAGGGAGGGAATACGTAGCCCTATGTTTTAATCCGATGAGGAATGCATTTAAATCGTGCAGCATTACTATTATTATCTTGCCGCCTACCATCCGAAGAACCTTCGGACTTCAGAAAATTGCAGGCATGGGAAGGCACATTTAGACTTATATTTAGCATCAGGCTCACCACAGAGTTTTGATAAAGATCTGTCTACATCTCTTCGGGAGATTTAGATGGTATATGTTACCAGTGGCTTATTAATGAATGATTTGCAAGACTTGAGATAATCCAAATTTTTGTTTTAGAGTTGAAACATACATTCTTGGCCACTGCAGGAATATTACTTTTTTCTCAGTTAAAAATAAAATAAAATAAAATAAATATGTATATATATGGATGTTTATATATTCTAAAATTAAACATAAAGTAATGTCTTTAGTAACTAAAGAAAAGGGGTAGTGGAAACAAATCAACCCCAACATTTGTGTGTTCTCCAATACTACTGATGGCAAATCACAATGATATTTTCTCCCCACCAAAACAGACTCTATGTAAAAGTGCACTTCCAAGATTTATATATGCATTCTTCATACTGGCAAACAGTTGTGAAAATTACCTCAGAGAAATGTTTACACATATTTATATAAATAAGAGACTGAATTTAGATTCAGATTTGGATAGCCAATTAAAAACTAATCAAGAGCCCTAGCAGGTTGCTCAGTGGTTAGAGCGTCAGCCCCTGGACTGAAGGGTCAACCAATCAATGTCCCTCTCTCTCTCCGCCTTCCACTCTCCATGCTCTCCGTACAAAAACCAAGAAAACTAATGAAGAATATAAGATTGCTCAAAGAGTATGTGAGAATACAGAATATACACATCGTTAAGAAATACACCTATCCCTCCAAATTAGATAATGCTACAGAATAAAGGAAATATTTGTTTATGTTTGGGGAGTTTCCATTTTTTTCCTTTTCTCATTCTCTTAAGGATTTCCTTCTTAGGATCATTCTTAAAGTATACATATTTTTAAAAATTATTAAATTGACAAATATGGGGCAAATCTTGTTGAAAAGCAAATAACTCCTTTGGAAGAAAGAAGACAATTTAGAAAATGCGTTAACTTCCCTCCCTCCCCCCATTTATTTTACTTGATGGGTAAGAAGAAGGCATCCTTCTATTGTCTTGCAGCTTGGAAATATTTTTCTTAGGATGACTTAGCTTATAATAAAGACAAAGAATTTCTCCAGTTTATTAATAAAAGTCTTATGAACATAAGGACTATTAACATTCATAAGAATAAAAGTAATTTTTTAATGGAATTATTTGGAATATTAAGTTTTTATATTAAAAATTAATGAAATAAAATGGACTCATATTATTTCACTTACCATCTTGATAGCCAAAATCTCTGCGGCATGAAGTCTGGCCACTTTGTTTTAAACCTTAAACCCCAAAATATATAGCATGTTTCCTTGATAGTTTCATCTGATTTATACCTCTATAGTTTGAAAAGTATTTTTCTCTCCTGTCAGAAAATGGGAGATTTGGGGTCCTTCTAATGAAAGAAAGATTATAATATTAAAGATCAATGCTTAACTATAGCAAAAGGAATAAAATTGTTTTGAATGAATTTGACCTCTTGCTTTTGTAAAGTTTGTTTTTTATGATGTGTGGCTAATATGGTGGTCATGCAGCTAAAGCATTCTCTTCACCTCATTATACAGAAATACAACACTAGTATACTTGAGTTTCCTAGCCATGTCTCACTGCCCTTTGTTATTATACATTATATATTATAACTCAAATGGACTTATATGAGAGCAAACATTAATCAATTAAGTAAGATTATTGCTTTGAAAAGGAAACCTTGAAAAAAAACCCCAACACAAAACCCAACCGTTTAGACCACCAAGAAGCACTAATAAATTTAAGAAAATATGAGGTTTCCTCTATGTGACTTCTCTTGAGAAGTTATGCAATAGATTTCTGGAACTTCAAGGTCATATAAAAATTATGGTACTTTTAAAATTATTTTCTGGGTAGAGTTTGTGTTTACATGATTTATATGTCAATTAAACTTGCAATTTACCAAAATAGCAAAATCAAGTTCTTTGACCCTGGTATTTTCATTAGTCACTATCTTACAAGATGATCAGATGCAGAAGTCTAGCAACACTAAAGGACTAAAAAATGATCAATCTAAACATCCATTTTTTACATTAAAAAATCATTCTGTTTTCAAAATATCATTAGTTAAAAATGAACATTTAGAAAACAAACATTTGCTATGCCTTAGGTATCCAACTTAAGTAACTCTTTTTGATGTTTGATATATTACATATTTATACTAATTCTGAATAAAAGCAATTAATATATGCTTCTGAAAGTGCATCTTTAATATTAAATTATGTAAAATTTAAAATAGAAAGTTTTGCAGGTCCACATTTTCTGTAATCAGGAAAGTATGATATTATTCCATTAAGATGAAATAAGTGTGGGAACTACATATTACAGGTATCTGAAAATTATGAAGTCTATATTAAAGATAAGAAAGTAATTATAAAACCAGAGAAAGGCCTATGAAGAAAAACTAAAGGGGGGATTGGATTTCTTAAGTGTGAAAAACAAATTTGAGTACCCTTAACTTGCCTTAAACACATGAAGATTTATTTTAAGGAAGACAGTGTCCGGCTGTTCACCTTTTCCATGGAAGTTTTACCAATAGGTATTTTCAGTGCAAAGCAAGCTGTGTTCCCTATAATTCTTAACATAATGGAAAATACACTTTAAATATTTAGAAATAATATAATTTTGGACCAAAAGACAGAATTTGGGGGAATTCCTGAGATTCAAATTGCATGAGATTGTATTCTTAGTCAACTAGGGAAGAGCCAAATAGTGACAGATCAATTTTCTAAGATGTTCATAATTTAACATATAGCAATTTGGACAAAGCTACTGGCACATTAATGTTTCCTATCTTAATTTGCAGGATCACCACACAGGGACTAGTTTCTGGCTCTGTATCCCAGGGCAAATAAGTGTTCATTAAGGTTCCACTTTCCTCACTGCCAGCACCCACTCTCTTCAGCACCTACGACATCATTACCATTATCCTCACTTGCTGCACAGCCCCGGCTCTCAGGTCCCAGCACCCACTCAGCCATCAGGGGCAAACTTGGTAAGCCAGCTGCTTCGTGTCTTTGTGCATTGAATTCCTACTCATTCGTGTTCAAGAGCATGGCCTTAGGGGTTTAGATTGCCTAGGGCTGCAGTTTGGCGCCTCTACTTGTTAGCTTTTTGACAGAGGAAGGTTACTTAGCCTCTCTGTGTCTCAGTTTTATCATCTTCAAAATGGGGGACATGTCCTGTCTCATAGGTTGTTGTGAGTAGCTAATGGACAGAGGGTTGAATGGGCCTGGACCTCTGTGGGTGCTCAGTAGACGTTGGCTGTTATTACCACGTGCCATGGCCAGGCTATTGTATTCTAGTTGGAGAAAGAGTCTTTGAACAAGCAAACCTGCAAATCAACACATAGTTAAATTTTGAAGAGGATTATGAAAGAAAAGGACTGGGTGTTATGGAGAAGCAGGTCAGGGGGAGTCTAATGTAGATCAGGGGATCGGGGGGGGGGGGGGGCTTCTCTGAAGATGTACATTCAGGGGGCCAGAGAGTGAGAGGGAAGAAAATTCCAAGGGAAGAAAGAACAGCATCTCCCAGAGAGACAGGCTATTGAGTATGATTCTTAGGGAAACGAGAAAAGTCAAGGAAGAGTACGAAAGTTCGCACACTCTCCCAGTCTTGCTCTGTCTGTGGCGAGTTCTCTCTGCGGGCACGTGTCCGCAGAGTGGGACAAATGTGGGCTCCGTGATACCAAACTGGGTTTGAACCCTCGCTTTTTGACTTAAAGGTTCTTTGACTTTAGGGAGATAGTTTAACACCTTTGAGCTTCAAGGTTGTTGTTTTTTCTACTGTAAGTGAATTAGAACTTCTACTTTATAAAGTTTCTTCTTAAGTAAAAAATGGACAAAATAAAAATTTTAAGTTACTAGCACTCGGCTGGCAGTATTAGCTGTTCATTTCGCAGCTCTTTTCTTCCTCATGGCAGAGGCCGGGGATGGGTTTGTAGTTCACGTACATGGCAGCGGACAGTGGCAGTGCCGCCCTTAAATGTCAGGCCGAATGGAGAGTTTAAGGTTATATTCAGGGATCAATAATCATGTATTCATTTATTTATTCTGTCTATAGCCCCAAACCAAAATGCCACCTTCCAAATGTGTAAGGTCAGCTATAAAAGAAATGATAATTCAATTTTTCCTCCTAAGCACTTGAAATTTTTTCATCGTATAGGAAAAACTGTATTTTTTCTTCATTTTGATGGTATGAAGTGGAAAACTAGCATTGGATACAGTATTTTATTTTTTCCTCATCTGATGGCATGTGTGGCAAAGTGGCTTTAGGAGTGACAGTCTTGGTGAGGCCATTGCTGATGGCACTGAGTCTCCTTAGGTGGGACATTCGCAGTAAAGCTGCTTGTTTCACTGTACATTTTTAATATTTGAAATCAAAGGAACCAATTTACAAAGGCCTTTTTAGATATGAAATCTAAATTTACATAGATGTATTTAATTATGTAAATAAACAAAGATATTTATGTTTATGAATATAAAAATATACAAACACAAATACATTAGCAAAAACTACATAAATATTTCAAGAATCTTCATATGGTCAAGAAAGCAAATTTCTAGAAACAGCAATTCATCAGCTTAATTACGAACACAAATCTATCAGCAATATCAAAAAACTGCCTGTTCTGCTCTTTCTTAAATATTTTCAGATGCAAAAATACATGGTCTTTTATGTTACACCTATATGCCTGGTTAGTGGGAATCAGGGAATGATGTAAAACTTTTAAAGGATTTTTTTCTTATACTGATAACGAAACTGTAAGGCTATATTGATGTGAATATTCAAAATCCAGGTATCTGGGAACCCATATTTTATTATTGTAAAAACGATTTTAAAAGTTACTTTTTTAATTTAAAAATTGGCAATCTTCCCATTGTGTGATAAACAGTAGAGTCACAGACGCAGTGAGATATTACTTTGTACACTACCATACCTCACTCCAGAACAGTTAGAGCAGCAAAGGGTCTGAGACAGAATGGCCCCGGTTAATCCTGGGGTGACTTTGGCACCCATTGCTGATGAGCTGATTACAACCCAGATCAAGCTAAGTTTCCTCTGAATCAGTGAATTTCCTGATATAAATCTAAATGAAGGTAAGAAAGCCATGGACATGATAAAGGACAGCTGGTTTTTCTTCCTTGGCTACAGGAGTCTTTTGTTTGTACTGGCTGTGTCCGACGATAAGGAGAGCCTAACCCCACTTCCTTCACACAGGTTTGTATAAGACAAATCCCATCACTTTACCTTGCCTCCTGAAAGCGATAGCAAAACAAAACTTTCTGATTCTCATTACCTAAAAAATCAGTTCAAAGGATTTAATAGGGGAACGCGAAACCCTTTCACAAGATGGCCCTAGCCTCTTTTTCCAGCCTCAATGCTGCCATCCTATCTCATGTTCTTGGTCCTGCCACAGTCAACTTCGATGCTCCCTGGGCGTTCACATCCTGATGCCTTTAGTTATTCCCTCTGTTTGGATCCCCATCTGGTTGCTCAGGATGAACTCTTCGGCAGTCTTTTCTGACTTGAGTTCACCATACCCTCTTTTTTCTTCCGAGCACTTTTCTACGTATTGCCAGGACACCGCACTATCATATCATTTTGTGTTGACTGTCCCTACCGGTCTTCCTACCCCATAAAGAAGAAATCTTGAATGAAAATCAAGTCTTATTATTCTTTGACTATATCCCAGCCCTTAGCCCGATGGCTGCACCAACTAGACACTCAAATGTTTGTTGAGTGTATGAATAAAAGACTATGACTTAGAGCTCCATCTCATGTATTATCTATATCTTTACCCCACACTCTTCTAAAGCTCAATTTGATCAAAGAAGTCATTTGAAAGAATTAATTTAGAAAAGGTACTAGGATAAAGCTTCAGTAATAATAGAATATTAATGATTTCCAGTTGGTATTAGAACAAAGGAACATATTGCTAAAATATACAATAAGCAGTTATGAAAAGCCTTCCTCTGACAGCAACAAGTGATGGTCTATAAAGTAATAGCCTAAAATTGTTTTTTGAGTTGTAGACTAATCCAAGCAGTAGTTCAGACAAAAATAAAAGGTGGCCCGGACGGGTGTGGCTCAGTGGTTGAGCGTCGGCCTAGGATCCAGGAGATCGAGGTTCGATTCTGGTCAGGGCACAGGACGGGGTTGCGGGCTACAGCTGATCAATGACTCTCTCATCATTGATGTTTCTATCTCTCTCTCCCTTCCTCTCTCTGAAATCAATAAAGATATATTTAAAAAATAAAATAAATTAAATAAAAGGTGATTATTTCCCATTATGAGCTTTAAGAAAATTCATGCTTACCTACCATGTTGTTTTTCATGATAAAGGTGTAAAAGAAAACTAAAGGCAATATAGTAGTCTTAGAATTACTTCCTAGATTAATGTCATTAGAAGACGTCAGGAAAAGTATTAATTAAGGGATAACACTAGACAATTTTTTTCTTCATAACTAGTTGTCTAGGGCTTCAGAGCAAAACACTAATAAAAGTCACTCATCATTATGATGTCATTCTCATAATTTCCTTAGAAATAAACTAACAAGTACAAAAAATATTTATAATGTACGACATCATCTATGTGCCTTTCCATTGCTTAAACTTTGGGTTATATTTAGTGAGGCTTCCTGTTTATTATAAGGAACACTTTCTGGGTGAAGTAAAATACATTCGTAAAAGCCCTCTGAAGTCTAATTATCTGTGTAAATCACAGGTAGCTTAAACACTATGGACTGAGACAACTGTGTGACCTAATCCAGCAACCTATGAAAAGATTTTTTTCATTTTTGCAACCCAAACTCTTTGGAAGGTATTTATCTGTCACTGAAATGGTTTCAGTATCCAAAACCAGCCCCCAAATGTGATTTGCCTACTGGTATGGCCTGGGCGCTGGGTGACATTTATAACACACCAAGCTTGTTGGAGAAATGAGTGCTCCAATGACATTTATAGTTATAGTTGTTGGTGCTCCCACTTTAAACCCATAAAATATCCAGGAATTATCCACAATCAATTTATAAGTAATTACAACTTATGCAGAATAGGAGATAGAATTGAGTTTTGTGTAAGGAGAATGCATTCTCAACCCTTCCATTCTTGCCTGTAACTTCTTAGATGGTGCACTTCCTCATTTATCCCATTGTTTCCTCTGGCAGGGTTAATGAACGTCTACCAGTTTACAGTTTCTCTGACATTTAACATGCTCCCCGTGGCATGTGTTTTTTGGAGTAGGAAATGGACTTGGGAAGACAAAAGAACAAAAAAGAGCCTCAGGTTTCTTCAGATATGTTAGAAGGGCATAATCCTTCTCTATAAGTTCTACTATGCAAACTCCCAATTTATTTCTGTAGAAAAATCAAACTTTCCATCCGTCCAAGGGCTTATCTCACCACTGGTAAGCCTTTCCCCCAAGACTTTCATGAATAATTTACTTTGACCTGTTGGCTGCCTAGGATTTCAAAAACAAATCTCCAATTAATTCTGTAGCAGGACACTCTGTCAACCAGCATCAAACTGGGGCTCTTCTAGCAAGCCACATGTTAACTTCCTTCACAGTTCACACTGCTCAAGGCCAAATCACATGTAGCTTCTTTTTCTGCTTCAACAAGCTGTTCAAGGTTGACCACACTTGAGAACAGAGGCAGATGGGAACAGGAACATGATCTGAGTCTAGCTTTGTGTTCATTTATTGTGTAATGCTCGTAGAAGACAGCAGAGTTGGGAATCAGTGCTGATTCTGCAGCAAAACCTCTTCAAATGTTCACAGGTTGGATTTTGGATGGTTGTTGGATGGGCTTTGCACAGTTACTAGAGTCAGACAGATATGAGTTTGAATCCTAGTTTCTAGATATAGATCATTGGGGAGATTACTTAAATTTTGTGTTTTCTCATCTATAAAATAGGAATAATAATAGCCAGATTATAGGACAATTGCAAGGATTAAATAGAGTGTGTCTTGCAAATTCTCTGAAACTAGTAGAACTTAGAACAGGTGCATGACCTTCCTGATCAAGTTAAAAAATGTAGGAAAATAGAGTGTAAGGTGTCAAATTTAGCTTCAGCTCTGATAATGCTGAAATGGCCGATAGGCCAGTAGCAGAAATATTCCAGAAGTTATCAGGCACCTGGAACACCTAAAGCATTCACTAGACCCAGTGACTTTAATGGCTTTGTGGTGGGAAGGGGATGTGATCGATGGTGGGAGGAAGGAAGACACCGAAGCTAACGTAGGGCAGCTCCACTTAGAACCAAAGAACTGAAACGGGCTGGCTTCTCCTTTCCCATGTAAGGCTCACTGACTTTTGAGCATATCTAATAAACTGTCTTAGTTCCTACTTGTAGGAGGCTGAAATATCCTCCGTGAAGTTGCTAGAAATGAAGGAGAACTACAGCATTACGTTTTATGCTAATATACACTTAATGCATTGTCTAAACTAAAGGTATGTAGAAGACTGGCTGTGTAAGAGATGGATTTGCCAGATACTACATTCAGTCCCTTGATCTGTTTGACCAGGACCGTTGCGGGGTCATACTTCACACTGAGTGACAGTCCTTCTCTACCCCAAAGCGCTCTGCTCAGATGAAAGCAATGTTTATTGCACTGTAGCCTTCCCGGGCAGGATACGTGAAGAGCATATTATTAGGACACCGAAGGCGTTAGTGCATGGATGGCTGATACTGGACAGACACACATAAGTAGGATTACCTGGTTGTTCAGCAATGACCAATGAATGGTACAAGGACTGGCTGAATATAACAATTAGGCAAAGTGACAAAGCTGCGGTATGCTACCAAAGAATAAATCACCTTTGCCCTTGATCATAAAATAAACCTTGATTGTTCATTTTAAGCCAATCTGTCTGGGCGCCTAAGAGATTAAAGAACAAGGCCTTGAACAGCAACGGAAGGAAACCCAGTCTAAGCATCTTTCTTTCTGGTGTTTATGCTTTCATGCATATTCTGAGAAACTCTCTGTCCCTGTGACTGTGGAGGCCAGTCTAACGTCTTACTGGGGAGCTCTGACAGTAACACAGGTGGCTTTGCTGAGAATGCCGTGTCCTCATGGTGAGCCAGAATTCTCTCTACAATTTCATTCCTTTGTCTCCTCCTTTCCACTCAGAGTCATTTGTGCCTTTAATGACCAGGACCATAGGTTGGTGCATAGGTTGATGCTCAACCACTGAACCAACAGCGGCCAGGCTAATGACCTTCTAATGGTCTATACCAAGTCTGTAACTTAATAGTCCAAGTTATCATCAGAAAGTTTAAGTACAATTTAACTTGGGTAAGCAAAGAACAAATGCCTTCCCAATAATTCCTTTTAGGAACATCTCTTATGTTTCCTTGGTTTTCAGTATTTCATTTGCATCTTGAACCCCCCATTTCTTCCCCATCTTAACTCCAACAGCATCTTTAATCCTTAGACACTCTACTCTTTTGAAAGACACTGACTTAACATACTCAGGATCACAGAAAAAACAAAATATTGTATTTTAACCAGCCTTTTCCCTTAAACAACTTTTATGCTATTTCTACTGATGTTTTTCCCTAACTTTGCAACGTTTCCCCAAAGATTCCTTCTCACTAATTTCCTGGATCTTAAAAAATTCCTCTTCTTTAAGTTTGGTGTCATAATAATACTTCTTAGGGCCTCCAGGGAGGATACTGAACTTAATTATATTATGGCCACTGTAATTTGGTGGGTCAGCCACACTTACTTCCTCAACCAATTCATACACTACTCAAGGCAAAACCAAGAGCAACCTCTCTTTATGCTTAAGCAACAAGCTGTTCCAAGAAAGCCGTTGTTTATAGTATTGAGAAACTGCTCCTCCAAGCCACATCCCAGTGTAATGTTCAGTTGGCAAAAAGAAGGTTGTATGTTGTTCAACAGGGAAATCTGTCTCATTCGACCACCCAAGAGGGCAGCAAAAATAAGTCACCTAGTAAAGGTGGTCTTTTATACAAAGGTCAAACAGAACTTTACTGGAAACTTTGGGTGGACTGGAAAGTCCTGGCTTAATATAGTGAGCTGCATAATTTAACATGCGCTCAAGTTTGACTGTGTAAGTGAAGCTTACGGCAAGATCAATGCATGTTCAATTACGCTTTTTTCTTTTAAAGGCAGCGATTAAAAAGGAAGAAAAAGGAAACAGGATGGCTTGTGCAAGATATTGCTTCCTAATCCCGACACAACCCTAGATCAGCCCCCTTCCCACTCCTGCTCCCCACCCCCCCACATACACTTTTCGTGGCACTTGTCTGTCGCGACAGCCACCTGCTTTGCCTGATGATTGAAAGGAGGAGACGGTATGGGGAAGGTAATGGAAGCAGGAAGCGAAAGGAGGAGCTCGGTCATCATGTTGCTTGTAGCAGACACAAAATACTAAGTGCAAGTTAACTGACATTCCCTCAACTTTTAAAACATTTTTGCTTTCAGTCATTTTGTTGCCACTATCAAGATCATTTTTGTGTCTATTTTATGACAAATAGCTAATGATCAGATATGGTATAGTTATGGGTATTTTGTAATTTTAAAAGTTATGAAACTTAGGCTGACCACATATCCTAGTTTGCCTGGACACAGTTCTGGTCTATGTTCTAGTAAAATGATTCAGAGAGACTCTCTTTACTCTCAAAAGTATCCCAGTTTGGGTGATACATTCAGTGGTCACCCTTACATTAATACATATTTCAACTACTGAGCATAGGCAAAGGAGGAGAATTCTAAAAGTATACTTTTAGATGAAAATATCAGCTTTGTATAATAAATGATGGCACATGGGTGGATGACATCAGTATGGCCCCTGTCCTCCAGGAACGAATGGCAGACGAAGGCAATGGAAGGTGGTTAGCTCCACAGTAAAGGATGCAACTCATAAAGAGCAACCCTGGGCTATTTCATATAGTGCAGGAGGGTGCAGCTATATAGTCAGTGTGCACTTAGTGGTAGGGAGCGGCAGTATATTGAAGGGCTCAAGACAACGGGATTGGGATGTGAGATGTACATGCATAAAAGCCCAGGTGTGCCAATGACTGATGGAAATCCTACCTAAGCCATTTAGAGTGGAAAGTTGCAGAATGCTATCAAAAGCACCCATACCACTTTATTTTCACTACTCTAATATATGGAACTCTCAAAAATAGTTCTTTGTAATGATGTCCTGAAAATTCAAAGCCCTAGGAACTATAAACCAGAAAAAAATTAGGATCCTTTTTCATAGAACTAAAATGTGCATTTAGAAAACTATGCTAACTTTTCAAGATATCCCTAATTTGTTCAAATATCACTGCGTAAATGATGGTCTAGTGTCTTCAAAGATTTAAAGCAACATAACTTCTCAGAGAGGAGTGTATTGAGAATAACTAAATCTGAGGTCAGCCAGCTTTTTCTTAAAGGGCCAGAAAGTGAATATTTAAGGTTTTGTGGATGATTTGGTCTCTATATGGCAACTCCTCAACTCCACTGTTGTAGTTCAAAAGTAGCCATAGATAATATGTAAACAAATGTTGTGGTTGTGTTCCAATAAAACTTTATTTATAAAAATAAGAAGAGGGCCAGATTCTGTCTATAGTTTGCCAATCCTTAATCTAAGTCATTACTACATAGTATGGCTTAAGTATACTTTACTCTGGCCCACAAGCTATATAATATCCACATATGTGGTATAATTTATTGCAAGGTTTAAATTAAGTTATTTAACTATAATCTTAAATTTAATTTCCAAAAACCACCATTGTAACCACAGTGATCTTTTTGTTAATTCTTTAACATTACTAAGACAAAAAGAAAATTATGTAATTAGCTCTATTTTTTTAAATCATGGATCAACTTTTATATTCAGAAACTCCTCATAAATATATATACTGCACTTACTCTTTATTTCATCTAAAAAAATGAAGAATAAAGTAAATAGCATTTGCTCTGGTCATTTATCCCAAGTGAGGATCAAGACTGAGAAAATATTTTATCTCTGTTCAATCTGATCCAAGAGTCTTTATCTTAAAAAGAAAATGAGGAACATCCATCAGATTGCATATTAACAGTCTAAGCAAATTAATAAAGTAAAAATTCTTAACCAAAACATAAAATCCCATAATCCCACAATGGAGCTTGATTCTGGAAGTTACTATTTTCACATGGGCCAGATTACGAAACCAGAGATCTGTTTTCAGTGTCCAAACTCTCTCAGGTTTTGCCTTTCTTTTTCTGCTTAAAGCTATTTTTACCTTTCTGAACCCAAACATCCTCCAGCTTTCTCCCCATCAAAATCCACACTTGAGAAAAGAGCTGAAATTTATTCTCACTACACTAAAAAGGCTGGTAAAGATAAGAGTCAGCTTTCTTAGGGACGTTTGCATTTTAACAGAGACCAAGCTATAAAAATCATGCTGATGATCTTTTAAAAGTATATTTCATACTCCCTTGCTTTTGGAAATACAATTTTAACTTTTTCTTAATGTCTTAGTATCTTTAAAAAAGTGATCTCATCTGTATTTTGCTTCGCACATGTGTTTTTTCCCTACAAATATCAACAAACATTAGTTCCTGTTTCATCTCTCTCTTCCCTTAAGAAATCTCATCTAATTGAAATATCATTGAGCAGTGGAGGTAATTCTCTTCTTTTACTTTGATATTTGGGGGTGTTTCAAAAGAAATAAATTTCACCCAGGGTGAATAGGTTGGCAACAAGCAGTGCCACGGAGACCTTCCCTTTGTGTTCATGGAAAAACACTGCCTCTCCTTTGATTAAGAGCATCTGAACAACCTACAGGTACTGTCACCCTGACATGAATCCATTAGTCACACTGTCTAGCCCTCAGGGCAGGTTATGGCATGAAGCTTTTTCTCCATGCAAATCTGCTGCTTCTCACCCTGCTATCAGTTTCCACTTCCCAGAAAAGCAGTCTTGACAGTCCCCTCTACCTCCCCCCGTTTCTAAGCCACTGTTCACTGTCGCTCAGAAATATGAACATTCTGGGAAAACCTATAGGAAAACATCAGGTTTGTTAAAAAATGTAGATTAACATCACATAGCATTCAATGTCAGCATGGCTCTGTGTGGCTGACCCACCTCAAACAAATTCTCTCGCTTCTGCTGATAATTCTACAGTTTCCTTAACTGTAGAATGACTCCGGAGGTCCCTTTGACTTCTAAAAGTTGTATGATTTTGTGACTAACAGCATTTAGTGACAGCTATTTTCTTTGAAGCTCAGGAGCTGTTTTTGCTTAATTCTGTTTTCCCAGCTCTGTCCCTAAAAGTTGGTGTTGAACTGATGGCCAGACAAATAGATGCTGAAGCACAGGCTGGGATCGAAGCAGTCGGAAGTCTCTCCTAGGCAACTGTGAGCCCCAGAAAGCTTTGAAAGGCTTCCTAAAAATAGTTCTGTGCAAATTTATTTGCCAGAAAAACTAGACATGAACTATTGTGAAGCAGTTTATAGTCTTTATTTATTCTACTCAGTTCGACTATTCAGATGTTTTTCCGCAGATATATTAGTATTAATATTACGACATGCTGCCCCAGATCTCTCCCACCAGTGTTGCCAGGTGATATGTCCCATGTGAACTAGACTGAGTTAGTATAAACCTGAAAATCCCTGAATTCTGAAACTCACCTAGTCTCAGGGTTTTCATGTAAAGGATGGTGAGGGATGTACTGACTACTATAGTATTTCAAATTTGGCATCTAAGGATAAATAGTGTTTGGTGCTGTTTTCATAAAAATTTCATGTTTACTCTTGGAAAATTGGTATTTTTCACCAGGTATCTTTTAAATTACTAGTTATTAAAAATATTCATTTAATAAGATGTTCCCATTCCCTGTGACAGATAAATGGTAAGTTTACTCACTTTAGTATTTTGCAGGTCAATACAGGGAACGATGAGATCACCTCGTGCTAAATGAGAGAACACGTACATGGGGAGGTGCTTTAACCTGCCTAGAAAGTAGCCCTGAGACACTAACCCAAAGCCCTCATTTCCTCCATCTTTCTCTCTAAAACTGTACATCTCTATCTGAAGGTTTATGGCTTAATTCATTGTGATCCATCAACATATAGAGACAGAATTTCTGGACTTTTCCCAGTTCCTCCGGCGCAGTTAGAAGTCCAATAAACATGAGACTGATGAACAGATCCATCAGAGAATGAAGGCCACCCCACAGCCATCTCCCCTGTGCAATGAATGAAGGCCACCCCACAGCCATCTCCCCCGTGCAATGAATGAAGGCCGCCCCACAGCCATCTCCCCCGGGCGGGCTGTTTTCGCAGATCTACAAGGCCCAGGGGAAGCGGCCAGCGTGCCCTGCACAGGCGCCTTCAGCAAAGAGACTATTCCTCTGAGCCGAACTCCACAGCTCTGGCAGCTTTCTGATCAAGTCGCTTTATTATCATTTTCTGGTTAACAGTCCTCTGGCCAGATCCCTCCCTGGCCCTTCCATGAGTGAAGAGCCAGTTTCAAAGGAAAATGCCTGCCCACCCGTGGACACAATCAGGTGGCAGAAGGGACAGTCTCACAAGAGGCCAGTGTGGTGAGCAGCAGCAGGAGGGTCAGATCTTTCCACCTTCTACAGGAGCACATAACAGCTGCTTTCAGAAGGAGTGGATATGCCAGAGAGTGGTATAATATATGCTCAGGAAAACACAGACATTTGTTTCAGTGAGGGATGATGAGCACACAGGCAGCTTTTGGGAGAGAGGACTAACGGGGGAAGTCTGTCATGTATGTATGGTCCACTATTCCTACTTAAAACTCAGACATAAGACAAAGCTAGTCTCTTTTTTTTCATTAAAAAGAAGTTAACTTTTTATTTTTGAACGTTTATTGCATATAGTTAGCAATAATTTGAAGTACATGTTTAAATGCGACAAAGGCTTTCAATGAGAAAATAATCGAAGGCTTTTCTGACTGAGATGAAAATACACACATTCTTGGATAGTGTCAGAATTTGTGCTTTTTACATCTTTTCTTTCTTTCAAGTGAATAAAAAAGAACAGATTTTAAAATGCATATTAAATACCTAGCAAAGGCATGCTAATGGGCTCGAGTGAATGACTATTTGAAGAGTAAAACATGAGAGTATTACGCTTTAAATGGTCTGTAGCACATTAATCACACTAGTATGACTAAAGGCAAATTAAAACATATCAAATTCATTTACAATTAATTAAGTTGCACATAATGGAGCTCAACATCATTGGAAAGAAAATGTGAACTTTAGAGTTATAGGGTGAAAAATATTCTAAAATTATATGTTACAAAAATACAAAACCTTATCATTAAATGCTTCCCATTCTCTAGTTAAGCATTTTGCAGGCAGACCCTTACGTACGTCTGGTGTTCCTGCAAATTTGGATGCAAACTCTACAGTACTCACTAATAAATATGATTAATGGAAGGGCTTGAAATAGAAATTTTATGAAAGCCTTTTTAAAATAGGAGAGGACCGGTTGTATAGATGTGTTTCTTTTGGGGCCTCAACTACCTTTTCTTTTTGGAGATGAGTCATTTTCTGCAACTTAGGAGTTATTAAGTCAGTCTTTTTGACCCCATTGCTTCTGGGGATTCAGCAATGCTTCCTGATGTGTATTTTATTGGTACATCAAATCCAGGTATATTGGTCCACATGTCTTAACAATGAAAGTAGACATAAGCAAGAAACTAGTGTTATGTGGGCATTAAGGAAGTACCATCTGATCAGGTATGCTGTACCAACAAAAAGCTTTAGTTGGGTTGCTTTACAACCCTTGAATGTCCCTAAAGTGTGCCACAGAGGAAAGTCCAGTAGTAAGAAGCATGGGGATGAAGGAAGGCAGGGCTGAATATTAAGAGCCTGGACTCTGATTTAAGTGTTTTATTTGTCCAAGGAGTAGTGAAAGTCTGCTGGTAACAGAACTCTGATTTCCCTTTGGGGCTCCCGTGCTTTAGACCAGGGATTTTCAATCTTTTACATCTCATGGCACGCATAAACTAATGACGAAAATTCTGTGGCACACCGAAAAATATTTGATATTTTTTGCTAATCTGACCCCCAAAAAAGGTATAATTTTGATTCATTCACACCAGACAGCTATTGTTGTGTTGGTTGTTGTCATTTTTTAATCTGACAATCTAAGGGAAAAGAGGTCAGTGCCCCTGACTAAATAGTAAGCTGTTTCATATTTTAAACATTCTTGAAGCACCCCGGTTGAAAATCGCTGCTTTAGACTGTGCTGATCACTGCCCGTGGCTGCAGAGAAGGGCACCTGACCAGGCTTATCATGGCATGTTCCCAAACCCGGGAGCAGCATCGGTTCTGAGACTTCCGTTGGCACTCGTAGGGTAAAGCAGCTCTTGCTCTTCTGGATTTGCTAAATTGATAGGATGTGAGCCTGGAGCTGCTGCAGTTTGTGCCACAGAAAGAAAGCCTGCCCACAAATGAAACCAACACGGGGGAAAGTGGAGCCAAGGCAGCGAAAGCAAAGCCAAGAGTTGTTTTGTTTTGTTTTTTGATTAAGCCCATTTGAATTGAGTTTCTGTTTTTCTTAGGATCTTCTCTCCTTGCATTCATTTTTCAATTCTTTCTAGATTCAGTTCTTAAGCTGCCTTGCCCTCCAGACTAGGAGAAGCTCCTAAAACCCCTCCAAAGGGAAGTAGGGCAGTCACAATAGCCTGAAGAAACCACTGGTACCATGGGAGCCTAACACGTTGCGGGGGTGCTGGCCATGACTATCGTCAACTGTCTCCCATAGATGGAAACCCCAAATCCCCAGCTGAGTGTGTAAGACCCTTCCTGGGTACTGTCTCTTGCCTCAGGCTACATGTCTAGCCTGACCTCAACCCCTTCATGATGTTTTCTGTATGTACCCTTTAAGAATCATTCCCTATGTGAGGTGCCCCCATCCTCAGACAGATGGAATCATCTGCTCTTTCCACTGGGCTCTCCCAGACTTTGCTTATACTTAGCTTTGATTATAGCATGTACTGGGTTACTTATTCTATTTTCTCTCCCGCATTGGATCTGAGTTTCTCACATCCCTGTTGCGTATCATGTCCACCAAGCATTCCTCCTCGTCAGAGAACTTTGATTTTCCTGTGAGGAACTACCTTCCACAGCTCAGGTCCTGCGTTTGGGGCTGGGTTCCAGAGATGGCTCCAGAGATGGGCCTTGTTCAGTACCTGGCATATCTTATGAATGTGTCTCCTAGTCCATGTTTAATGGTAAGTGAATAGGAAGTGTCTAAACAGTGATAAAGCAAAACAGATTGTAGAAGTTCAAACCATCAAGTTACTTTCACACAGAATTTTTGACAACACAAAACAAACACACAAACGAAAACCACAGAGTCATATCTGAGCAGTATCAAATAGGATGACAAAGAAATGCTTTTGGTAGGATTAAAATAAGCAAATATCACAGGACAGTTTTACTATTAGTGTCTTAATGTGTCACCTATTTTATTCTAACTTGTTTTCAAATGTGTTTCAAAATAGTGAGTTTGACTATCCCTTTTTCAAGGAAAATCTTCCTAGAGTTATCAATGAGTTATGGCTACACTCTGTTTCACTATGACGTCTCCCAGATCCAAAGATAAACAACTGGGGGTGGGGTCAGGGAAAGAGGATATTCTCGGCTGATATTTTGGAAGCACATGCCTGTGCACTCCTCACATTAGTGTCATCGGCTTAATATTTCCCCCATCATTTAAAGTGTGTTCTCTGTCTGTTGACAACTCTTTTACCATCGAGTTTCACTCCTGGGTGGCATTTAAGCTATATTTAAAACTTACATCTTGTTTATATACGCTCTTGAGCCAGATCCTTTGGTTTACAGGAAAGAATGTGCTGATCTCTTTCCTTCCCCACTAAAAAATTACTGAAGTTACATTAATTGCTCCTATGACTGCTTATTGCTGATCTCCTCAAAGGGTTGATATCAAATGCAAAGCTCTCGCTGCTTGGTTTTGCTTATGCTACAATATGAAATATAAATCAAAGAGATTATAGAAATATTCCACATTTAGTCTACGAACTTATATACCTAAACACTGTCCGATTAAAAATTAGGTGTGTAATTTTTTTTGGAAAAGTTTATCTTTAGTTATATTTCATTCAACCACCCAGTGTTCTATTATATATGTAGATATGTAAATATCTATACATATTTTAAAATCATATAATAACACATAGACAATAAAAACTGAGCAATGAAAGATTTTTCTTTAGGGAAGAATAAAAAATAAATGCCCATTAAATGTCCAAAACTAATGGGAAAAGAAGAAAAATTATACATTCATGGAACTGAAACAGACATCTGGGTCCGCCTAAATTGGACCATGACCATTAATAGGAAATTAATGGTCATTTCATATTTATATTCTGTAAAAAGCATTATCTTCCAATATTTTCAGTCTAATATAGCCAAATAAAGGTGTGGTTTTTTTAATCCAAAATTGAATCTGAATTTCTCTTTGATCATTTCGATGTACACTATTCTGCCCAAATAGTACAAGAAAACCTTTCTCATAATGGACACAACAAAAGAATTGACAAGACCTGTTTTCAGTAACCAAATATTCTGTGGGGAAAATAAATTTATTCTGATGCAATATCATTATTAATCTTTAATGTCTCTTACAAATTTTCAAGTGCCACAGTAAATTCAAATTAGCAAAATTACAGGGATTACATCTACGGTGTTTTTCAAATGGCACCCAAGACAGTCATAATTTACTATGAATCCCTTTTGAACTCGTTTCTATTTCAACTCGTTAAATGTTTGGTATTTAAAATTAAGTTGTGGAAATGAAAAGCTTATTGGCTTGTTTCATCCAGGAGATTTAACAATAAATGTGTGGTTAACTCTATCTTGTGGGCACGGGAGAGGTCTCTCTTTCAATATGATATCCAACCATGTGACTGAATGCCTCCCAGAAATTTAGAATTAGAAATGCAAAGGTTAGATAAAGTTAAAGGTCATCCCCCTACAGGCAAGAGGGGGCCAGCTTCCTACCAAGTTTCTAGCAGGCCTGCTTCCCTAGGGCACATCATAAAAGTAATTTACTGACAACTCACCTTACCAGGGGTCATTTGGAGCCTCAAGTCTTCTGGAATTCACTTTTAAGAAGCATGATTAAGTGGGGACAACTATTGGCCCTAAAGTATTTATGCTGAGAACAAATGTCTGTCAGAATTAAATTCTTTGTGTGTGGTGGTTTCAGACTTAAAAAAGATGCGTGACCTGATGAAAAGCACATCTATTCTATTCACCAAATTAAATCTTAAATGAACATTGGTTAATTGATTTATTAGGTTAAAAAAAAAAGTACTCTAGAAATCCAAATAGCCAAAACAGCCTAATAAAATGGAGAATGTATTTATTACCAAGTCAGTTAAATCCTTTCCACTCTCTCCTAGGCCAGTTTTGTCTCACACTGGAAGGAAAACACACTCACAGTATTTCAAAGAAAAATGAAGATGTCATTTAAGCCAAGAAAGTTAACGTACTTTAAAAATTTTTGCAAGAAAAACTATTTCCTGATTAAAACAAATCTCCTGCTTTTAGTGTTTTTGATAATTTTGACATGAAATATTTGGCTTTAATATTATGTAGAGATGGTTTTTCCACATTTAGAAAAAATCACTAAAGGTTAAAATATGTGTGCACTGGACAAAATTAAAACAGATTACCTGACACTGTGTGTGGGATATAGCTCGAACCTACACAGCGCGTGGAAACGAAGTTCGGACGTTCAATTGCAAAGCACACATCTCAGTAATAACAGGGGAGGAGGCGTACAATTTCCAGGAACACCCACAATGAAAATTATTCTTTCCAAACAGAGAATTGTTTTGGAATAAGTTAGGTTAATTGGCACCACGGGATTTCTCCCAAGGAAACGGAGCCCTGAAACCCTTACATGTGCAAGTGAAATGATCAAGCATTTCCCTCATTCCGTTTTCAGTTGTACGCATCTAGTTTACTCTGCCCACAACCAAATCAACTTTTGAAGGTTCACATGCAGGTAAAAAGCAGACAGTACCCCTCTCCCAGCTTAATTTACAGCCTAGAAGATTGATTAGCTAAATGAGGTTCAATGGCCAACAACAAAGGAGAAAGAAACACACTGAGGTTATATATCTGGGAATTTCTACTCTCAAGAGTGAATTATGGGTCCTTTATAAATCAGGTCATTATTTTATAATTTAAAGAGTTAGAAATTCCTTCAGCAACATTTGCCTATCTTCCTTACCAGAGGTCTCTAGTTTTGTATTCCATTGTCATTTTAATCTTCTCTGACTTCAAGATACCTGATTTTGGCCTCTTATATGCTAAATCCAAGTATAATTATCCTTTTAAAAATAATCACCTGACTCCCTTTTGCTGTTTAAATGCCCATTTCCCCAAGGAAGGACGTGTTTAGTTGTGGTTACCGCTCTCACGAATTATCATTGACAACCGGCACAGAGTGACCCTCTTCTTTACATGACCACAGTTGATATTCTCCTGTAATTTAAAACTTTCCACCAGAACCCGTTAACTGTCCTATGTTGCTAATATACAAAGTTTCAAAACTTTGTATTTTAACACTATGGGAAAGAGGTATAAATTCAGGAAACAGCATGTGTAAAAATGCTTACACTTAATAGGGTCGATTTCTAAGTATTCCTCCAATTATCGACTTACTGAACACTGGAATTGAAAGGAACCTCAGTCATTATAGACCTTCAGCTACTGGGCCCCCGCGGGCAGTGACTGGCCCAGGGTACCCAGCGCACGCAGGGCAGCCTGGTGCCAGGAGTCAGTGTTCTCCCCGCCATCCGCGCCTCCTAGTCTACTCTCAACACAGCTGCGATTTACTTGTTTAAAAGTTGGTCACGTCGCTCACTCTTCTGTTCAAAATCCTCCAGTGGTTCCCCATTTCACTCAGAGGTAAAGCCAAAGAGCCTCCCCTATCTGACGCACAGTCCCGCACCCACCCGCTGGGCGCACCAGTGCTCAGCTCCTACAACCGAGCTCTCCTCTCCTACAGCTGCTGTCCCCTCCTGCCACTCAGCTCCACACCCGCTTCCTCCCAGCACACCGCGCACTGCCCGCTTCAAGGGCATGGTGCGTCTTCACCTTCGAACCCGGCTGGAAAACCTACAATCCTGTCATCCTTGCACATCAAAGACGGTCTCCTGCCGTTAACTAAAAACCTTGTCTCGCTTATGCTGTTATGCTGGTTTTAGAAGTTTAACTGGAGCGATGGTGACCATACAGGATGGACAGTGCACTTATTTGTCAGTGAGGCCGGGTGCCCAGTGGACTCTGCATTGGGAGACACTGATTGGGTTTCTGGAAAAAATCAGAATAAAGCAGAGTAAGCAGCACCCCAGGCCTGGGCAAGCATGGACGTCCCACGCCAGAGCCACACTTGCACTCCTCTTTACTGTAATTCTCCTGCGCTGCTTTCTATTTTCACAGATTTTAGAGCTAGAAAGGACCTAAGATGTCCTTTAGCCTAGACTTCAAAGATGAGGCTTCAGAGATCCCAGAAAGTTAAGTGGATTGCTCCAAGTCATTCAAGGACTGGCAGAGCTGGTGCCCTTATCTTGGCATGGATGAGCGCTATGGCCAAGCCGTGGCTAGTTCTTCAACTGAGGTGGGATATTTCAGAAATGTGACACGTTAGGATCAAAGGTGTTGACAGCTGATGCTGTCACCAAAAGTTTCACTTAGTACTACCTCTAATAATTAATTATTTGCAAGGGAAGAGGCTCACCTCGGTAGTCATGCCCAGAAGAGGTTTTTTTTGTTTTTTTGTTTGTTTGTTTTCGGGCAGAGGTTTTATATATATTGATATATAATCAAAGCCAAAATCTTGACAAACACACACACACACAAGCATACACACAAAGAGACCTTGTCTTTAGGTTGCAATTAAGAACCTTACGCAATTAAGGAACTATGCCAACTATTAGGTAAATCTTTTTGGAGCTAGCCCGGTTACTGCAAGGCACAGAATCCTAAGATCAGCCCCAGGGTGATGTTCATAGAAACCCCGGGCGTAAATACATTATTAATGTCATGGGGTCAATCTGATCTTCAACCCCCTGGAGATTTAAACAGAAGCTTTAATGGTGGTACAGGGAAAAAACCACAGGCTGGGTGGGAGAGAGAATGAGCTATGTGGCTTTTTCAACCTCAGGTCATAGGCTTGAGTCCAGTCGAGGCTAGTAATTGATAACTTATGACAGATGTTTGGTGACCTGTGTGTGGAGGGAAGTCAGTTCAGGTTTTGTTTCACTTTTCCTGAACAGGTGTGTTCACATCCATCCACAAAGATGTTTTCACTGGGGGAGTCTCATCACCAAATCTTTGATAGAAAGGCTAAACATTTAATGGGAGTTAAATTCAGGTATCCTTTCATCCTCTTAAGAGTAGTGCTTTCCTAATTTTTTCCAGCCTCGAGCATCTTCCCTTCACATTGTGTATATAATTTTTTTCTTGTCTTTTTTAAAGGAATTCTTCTAAACAGTTTCAAACTGTTGGCTAAGGGCTCTCAGAACAGATGTGTTTTCCCCTACCTACAAATAGCCTGGGGACAGATGTCATTTTATTTAAGTTTGTGATCCATTTGGATCAAAGGTGCTTTAGGATAAGAGGCTGGTTTAGAAGCAGCTTATTAGGCTTTTTTTTTTTTTTTTTTTTAAGTAAAGAATTTAGCTACTCTTAAAGAGAGAGCCAGAATATTTGATATTTGAATATTTGAAAGGAATGTTCTTTTCTCAGAAATTTTGTGGCAGTATACAAACCTTTAAGATCTTTGGTCATAATGTTTTATTTCTGCATTCGCTTCAGTTTTATTGGGTTCAGTTCTATAATCACGTTAAATAATTTCAACAGCTAGTGATGGTGGAATTAATTTAGATAAAGTTCGATGATGTTCTCTTTTCCTGTTCTTGTCCTACCACATATGTGAATGGTAGAAAATAAGTATATATTTTATCTTAAAGAAAAAATGATTTGTTTTTACAGATTTTCTGTGGAGTTTAGGCTTGTGGAATTACACAATATTTTAAAATGAGTCATTGGACGAACTTAAATTTAAATTGTACATGGCATGCTCAGATAGAGTAAAACAAAAATTCGCTCGCTCAAGGATTCAAAGTTTACCTCCCTTTTGGGGGTAATTCCTGAGAGCCACTGTGACCATGTGCATTGTCACCTGGTATCACAGTCATGCTAGGATAGAAAATTACATGATTTAGAAAAAGATTTTCCCAAGCTTTTCTCATTATAACATATTTCAGAACGGTCTCAATAAATAGCACCTTATGTTTTTCAAATCATAGTTTGACTTAAAAGTCCAAAGTTGATTTTAATTTCTATGCAGTAGTCCAGTTTTAAAAAAATAGATATGTCCCCAGTCCTGGCCACCTTGCCATTAGGATTGTTCAACATAATCACAGATTTTATAGACTTTAAAATAACTAAATGTCCATGGATGAACACTACCAACAAATATATTAAAATAATAATGTAGTAATTGATAACGTATTTATTATTCATAAATGCTGCATAAACCAACTCCCCAAATTGGTCACAGAAAGGTAGAGACAAACCAAAGAGCAAACATACTTGCAGATCCAGGAAATTTTTGTTAGAATACTGAGTTAATATGATAGGAAAAGTGCCTGTTGTAGGCTGGGTTCTGAGGAGATAGCTGAGGTCATATCCTTACACCTGATCCTCAGCACACGTCATGGCTACATTAAGTGATGGCTGTCGTTGCTGTTGTTTAAGTTTGAAGCTTCCTTTAAAGTTCTCCCCCTCTGACTTCCTGGAACATTTTACTCGTCTCCTTAAAAATTTCTGTTGTTGTTGTTTGAGTAATACGCTGTCACTATCGTGACACTGCATGTTAATTTTACAGCAACTTTGCCCAATTGTTCCCTCCCCAGACCCTGAGGCTCTAAATCTGTGCTTTGACCAGTCCTTGCTAGCGGGCAAAAATACGGGCCTTCTTAGTTTTCAGTCCCAGTATATTTCCTTTGCAAATCCCACAATTTATTAACTCTAGGGCAGATCGACACAAACCGTGTTCCAAAATAAACACACAAAAAGACATACATTACTATAATATCCAGGTTTAGAAAAACTACTCTGAAAGCAAGGAAACTCTGATGAAAGGCGCTGCCGGGCCCGCGGGTCAGCTGGCGTGTGCTCCATCATCGTTAGGCATGTGCTCTGACAATCTCGGGGCTGGGGCTCTGCAGCATGCGGGGGGCAGGCCGCCGCAACCCTCCTGTCGGGAAGGTGCTGCTGCGAAAACCAAGGTGTTGTCTCACTCTGGTTACACATTTAAATAGAAATCTATTCTAGATTTATCTGTTTGAATTAAAGGGAACCCACACACATCCATCAATATAAGTTTGTTTCCATGGGAGTGCCATATACTTTTGGTGCGAATGCTAACACCGTCCCAGAATTTCCGTAAGTTATTCAGTCCCACATTAAGGGGCACTGTTAATACCAGGGGGTGTAGTTCACAGTGGCCGCTGGAGCTTGTGAGTGAGTCACTCTCGGAGCTGGCACGTTTTCCCTTCTTTCCTCTCCTTTTCCTGTTGGTAAGATGGGTGATAACAGCTAATGCTGATTAACTCCTGCAGATTCGTGTGAGATCCTGCATGTGAAGTGCTGGGTGCAACCTTTTATTATCTCCATTCTACACATGAAGAAACTAAGCCTAAAGAGGTTAAATAACTTGCCCAGAGCCAAAAAAACAGCCCATGCTGTTGAGGCAGTGCCTGGAACCGAGTCTGATTCTGGATCCAGGCCCTCAGCCTCCTTACTGTCCTGCCAGTCAGGACAAGCAGCACCGAGCGTGCCAACACCAACTGTCCAATCTCTGTTTCTTTTTTTTTCCTTTTAAAAAATATATCTTTATTGATTTCAGAGAGAGAAAGGGAGAGGGAGAGAGAGAGATAGAAATATCAATGATGAGAGAGTCATTGATCGGCTGCAGCCCGCAACCCGGGCATGTGCCCTGACCGGGAATCGAACCCTGATCGCCTGGATCCTAGGTCGATGCTCAACCACTGAGCCACGCTCGGCTGGGCCAATATCTGTTTCTTAAACATGCTCCCCAGCCTGCCCTATGCAGCCCTGCTGATCGAAGGCTGGTAGCAGCAGAGCACTGTGGATGAGAGCACGGCATCAGACGACTGCCTGGGAAATCAGCCCTGGTAACTTAGGAGCTGTGTTCTCTCGGGCAGCTGACTTAACTTCTGGGCCTCAGTCTGTGAAATGGGATATTCAAACCTGCCCCACAGGGTTACTGCAAGGATTACAGAAATAATCTGTGTAACAGCTTAGCAAAGTTAAGTGCTTAAAAATGATTAGTAAGAAAGAACACCAGAGTGTCTTTGCTAACAAGGTGGCTTGCTCAGAGACTGTGGCATTGGGAAAGAAAAGTTATAGAATGTCTCTCAAAGGGAGGGCTGTTCTACCTTCTACCATTTAGAGGTAGTTTTGTGATGCTTGCTATTTCCTTTTCATTAGATAAAATAGCCACTGAGAAGGAATAACCACTAGTATCACCAACAGGTCTCTTTCTCTTTCTAGTCACATACAGTGAGATGGTGGCTGCCAAGTTCAGTCAGATGTAAGGTGGCAGAGACCTTCTTAGGGTCCAGATTTCTTGGTTTTTCACTTGTTTTAAATGATTACCATAGGACCTGTCAGATGTATAGACTCCATTTCCTCTGTCCTTCAAGTCTTAGATAAATATAAAGACATTAATGTAAAAACTTTCCTCGCCTCGGCTGTGACTTATGGAGGAGAAGGCAGGCCTTTCTCTACTCCACTGGAGGGACATTGTGTACAACTTTCAGTAAAAAAATATGCACACCGGGAAATAATTTATAGGTTAAACTGGCTCACACTGCCATACACCACATACATACAAGGCCATAGTTATAAAACTGTTTTATCACTAGAGTTGCCAAAGCCAAAATTAAGGAAGAACACCAGGAATGAAAACTAACGTAACTAAACAGAAAATCACACTGAGGTCATTTCACATCACTAAGGGGTTTTTGCTCTTCTCTGTGGACACTCATAGTAGATTTAAAATGAAAACTGATTTAAAGTTGAAAACAGTTTTCAGAGTACAGGGCATTTTGATGTAAAAGTGTCAGCCATACTCATTAATAAAACATAGCTGGGTTTAATACCATATCATTGCTACCGTGATATAAAAAAATAAGTGTATTAAAATTTTTTACTTGTAGATCTACATTTTGTTTACATTTTAACTTAATGGTTTGGAACCAGAATTTTAAACTACAAAAAAAAAAAAAAAAAAAAGGAGAGACATTGAAAAACTTTTATTTTGGGGAAGACTATTCAGTTAAAAGTGGTAGACTACTTTTCTAATGAGTTTACCTGATGGTTATTTCAAGCACTATAGCGATTCCCTTTTAGATGGGGTTTAACAACTTTAAATGCAGTCATTTGATAGGTCAAAAAGTTTTCACATTCCAAAATGGTGATTCTCCTATTGCGACATTTGCCTCATATACTCTGCTGCTCTCTGTCAACGGAACACATGCGGAGTTGTAACAATCTTCTCAAGGCAGCACTTGATACATGGCCCACTCACTGCCATATGTACAGGTGAGCATGCTACGAGCTCGATAATAATTTCGAAAAGTAAATTGCTTCCTACTTAGGCTCCGATTCATTTCACTTGCACAAAAATACACTAACAACTCGTGGGCTGTCATAAGACCACGGGCTAAAGACGGAGGAAAATGTAAAACTTCAGAAAAGCAGGACATCAACCGTAGTGGGTTGATGAGCCCTCGGATTTCACTGAACCTTCGCTGCTCATGATCATGCATGTGATTTACAAGGATGTGAAATCAGAGGCCCCCCCGCTGGGCTGCCCGGGTGCACCCTGCGTCCTCTCCACATGCTCCTGCAGCTCCCGGGCCCCGGCTGCTGTCTCTCAAGAGCCTCACCTCAATGGGCTCAGTCACCCGGACAATCAGCAGCTTTCAGCCTCATGTCCTCTCCTCTCCCCAGCAAAAGGACCGCTTCAAAAAACTGCTTTTGAAATGAGGATCCAAGTAGATAGAGAGGGACAGGAGTCCAGTCACACTTGTCCCAATGACAGACAATTCTTTCAGCTTTGTCTACTGCAGGGTGCCAGCGAAGGGCTGTGGCTGTGAGCTCACTGTCCCGACCACTCAAGAGAGTGCAGCGACAGAGAGCAGGCCTTGTTTGGTCTCTAAGGGGCCACCCTGTAGGTGACAGGTGCAGGCTGGTCTTTACCACTGCACACATGCAAAGCTGAGGCTGACTTTCAGATCCTTGGTGGTCAGGAGACGTTTAGTGAAACTATACTAGAGAAACTTCTGGTGTCCTTGTCATTTTTTATGAGGGGGTTTCAGGTATTTTTAGCTTGCTACATATTTAAGGAACAGGAATGGCAATGGTTTTGTCAACTAGATGAATACCAGATTCCAAAAAGGAACCAAAACAGGAAAAATTTAATGGGTAGAGCAATCTTCCAATTAAGATTAATTGCTGAGATTTTTAAATACCATTTTTTAAAACTTTATATAAAGAATCTTACATGCTGCCAGAGTTATTAGCTCATGTCCTCAACCAAAGTGAACAAATAGTATGTGGAGGCCAAATAAATGACAAATGACAAGTGGTGTCCAACTATTGGATCCCAGTGGTCATTTCAGTATTAGGATTTGGGCATAGACTTGGCAGAGAAAATGAGTCTCATTCGACGTGTATCTGAGCCAGGGGTTTGGCTCTGTCTAGACCCATGGTTTTCAAGTTGGCTACATACTGAAATCACCTGAAAAATCTTTAAAAACATACCAGATATTCTGCTTTAATTTTGGCAGTGGAATTTTTCAGAGCTCCCAGGCAGTTTAACTGTGTAGACATTCTTGGGAACCACTGGTCTATTACTCCCAACGACTTCAGATAGATAAAGCAGATTCTATCAGAAGTCCTGAAGCAGGATTAAGACATAAACCCAATGTAAAGATTTCAAATCACCAGTGTCTTGGAATTTCCCCTTTTGGGATAAAACAATAACAATAACAAACAATGCATACTCCCCCCCCCGCCCATACACAATGAAAATTTTAACTTTCTCACCAGTAGGACATTTGAGCCAGTCTTCACTGTGTCTGTATTAGTGGTTAGCTTGTGCCATGTGCTGTCACCAAAGACCTATTAAATCACTGCACATTTTAAAAACCTGTTTCCGACTCACTCTTTACTTGGCAATTTCACAAAACTCAGTGTTCCAGGATTTGAGCTATTGTGAATGGAATCATCTCTTCCTAAATGAAATGGCACTTTAGATTCACATGGCATAGAATTCCGTTAATCCAACTCCACAATTTATTTTCTACAGCAAAAAGAAGTCGATTCTTTAGCTTGTGCTTTGCATTTCTGCACAGAACTTTTGCTCCGTGAAACTAGACCATTATGCTCACAGGTACTGAAATCTCCTACAATCAGGCAGCACAGCCTGGCTGTTTAAAACAAGACATCCTTTTGCGCCTCAGTCAGGACCAGCTTAGGGAGGAGATGTCCGAGTTCCCTGAAGGGCTGGCTCTTTGCTGGGTATAAAAATCAGGGCTAGTACAGGTTACAGGAGATCAACTAAGTCCAGCTCCTTGCCACAAAAAGGTCAGTCCTTTTTCACGGGACAGAAATCACTATCAATTCTTAATTGACAATTAGCAGAAAAGAAATTCCAGATTCCCTTACAGCCAGCACGAGCTTTAGAAATCCTTATAATCAGGAATTCTGCTTTATGTCTCATTTAATATACTCATGCTGGTCATTAATTAATATCATGGGGGTCTCACTGTGGTTTGTCTTGTTTTCATTTCAAACATATGAAGGTTGGGTTTAGTATACATTATTAATTCTGTGATCTGAGTGTTGCCATCAATATTGTGCTCTGTTAAAACAGCTTTATTTCCTCTCTTGGAATTTTAATATAGGAAGACTAGGAAAGAAGTGATATGCATAATAATTTATGAAAATTCCTATTTGCATTACTTATGCAAAACGACTGCTGACAAACACAGAATATTGCCATGAACACACTAACTATTCGTATATCAAGAAGCTTGAAAAATTACTGTGAAGTAGCTGTGAAAATGTTTTCACTTCATAAGTCTCTGAAGGATGTACCATGAAAGTCAATGGTATGGTAGGATCACCTCATGAACATACTGGCACCTGCTCCATCATATTTAGATTTGCCTCTTCTAATGCTTCTAGCCTATGACTTGTGACAGGAGTTCCATGGAGACTGAGCTAAAGGCCAGGTGTAGTCTAACCTCCTTGAGGTGATAAAGACATGGTCTCATGACTCACTATCCAGTATCCACTCAAATATCCATGGGATAGACTGGTATCTTATTGATGTCACAAGTGTCAGATATGAAGGGAATTAAAAATATTGCACTTTAAAATATGTCATATTATGTAACTCATTCTACGTACATAGGAAAATGGATTTTGAAGTTTATTTTAAGCCCTGGAGGTAAAGGAGGTTCTGCAGAATTCCTGGGGGCCTGCAAAACATGCATACGGTGGAACCATGTCACTGCTGCAGCCTGGCTTGTGCAATTTTATCCCATGATGCAATATCTCAATAGCAGAGAAAATAAACTTTCATTCAATATCCCAATGAATGGGCATAAATTTAAAAAGAGGGACTCTGAAGCAACTCCAATTAAAAGGAAGACAGTTAAAGTAGAAATAAGAACACCAGTTTTTGTTATTTTTTCTCACAACAAAATTTCCAAGTATTCTTAGCTCATTTCTTTCACCTACACTTTACCATATGCATCTTTTCAAGACTAACATTTTTACTAAAATAATATTTGAAAACTATATATTAATCTTGCAAATACTTGAAAACATTATATTTTAGGGCAAATTTATAATATTCATGTACACGGTAGATGCCTTTCACTCAGTAATGCTCCTTCTGTATATATAAGAATGACAAGTAGCATTATTTAAAATGATAAAGAAGAAAAGGCTGGAGCCATCCTAAATGTCTCATAAAAAGGAAATGGACTTTTTGAGGAAAATTTCCAAATCTGGTAACATACTCATGAGATATTATTAAGTGAAGAAAGAAGGCTAAAAAGATATTTATTTGGTTTGATTTCAATTTTATTTTGAAGCTTTTTAGGATAAAAACTGCAAGAAAGCATATTCTTTTGTGTGTTTCCTCATTTATTAATATGTACTTGTATTACCTTCTTTCTCAAGAAAAGTTCCTTTAATTTTAATATAAAAACTAGAAGAAAGTATATCAAGATGTTAATAGTGATATTCTTTAATTGATGGGATTATAGGCGATGGTTTTTTACATACTTTCCCCCATTTTTTCTTTTCTAGGGAGGCTGTTTAGCTTGCACAGTAGGAAAAATACACCGCTGGTGAGTGATGCCCTTGTGGCTGCAGCTTCGTTCTTTGCTCACTAGGTACAGTGGTGGTGACTTATCAGAACACATTTCAGAATCTATTTATCGAACTCTGATGTGTAAAATGCTAATGCTTCATTTTAAGAGACTTTTGGTTATTTGCAGTGAATTCTAAAGAAAAATTTTATTGGGAGAAAGTTGAAACTACGGAGTTAACAGATTTTCCAAATGATCTGTCTTTGTGCCAAAGTCCTTTTTCTTAAGGACTGGAAGTACCATAAGGCACTTCTCTTAGGCTGTATGTCTCGGTGACACTGCCACACATGAGGCTGAGGTGGGTGGTCCCAGCAACATGGCATTCCCTATATTCTAATTGAGTCATTCCTGTTATTTTACATGGTAGGTACCAAGTACATAAATCTCAGGAATATATTTATATTTTTTTCTAACTTGTTTGTTCTGGTTTTGACATTCCTGCCTTTGAGAACAGCTCAACAACAAAGCAAGGGGTCTGTTTCTATATGAGTAGAAGAGTATAAATCCGCCTTAATGTTTTTCCCAGTTAAGAAATGAAAAAGATAACCAGCTCTTTCCCAATCATGTATAGCTACTTTGTTTCATTCTAAAATAGGCATGAGATGTTCTACTAGTCTCAGTTTAAGAATGCCACAATTTGCTTGACAGCTTAATACGGCTAATACTATACTGGCTACTTTTTTGTGAAACAAATTTGATGATTTTATTTACGTACCTACTAGACTACTTAACATAAACACTCAAATTGGAGAAGTGGGAATGAAGGCAAATATGTGCTAATATATTATAAAGATGGCTTATTATAAATAAAAATATTTGACTTACCTGTAAAAACATTGTACAAGGAAGTCACAATATAAGTAGCATCTTTTATGACAGGTTCAAAAACAGATGTGGTAAAGAATGATTTGCAATTGCCAAAATAACCGAAAGGCCTCTTTGCTTGTACTAGCAAATGCTGATATACAAGTCTACAATTGTAAGTATTATGCCTATTAAACATTTCAACAAATACTTTATAAAACCAAGAATGATTTTAAATGTGTAAATTACATAGTGAAAGCGTGTCAAAGTGTACCAATCTGTTTGCACCACTTAATAGTCACCAAGTAACATTAAAGGGGGCGAGGAATGGGGGACATCTGTAATAGTGTCAACAATAAAAATAAAGTTTAAAAAAGAATTTAATGTCATTGCCCCGATTCAGTTCCCATAGTTATTGTTCCCTTATGCTGTCTCCTTATTTTCTCTTTAAACATACTTTTATTATAGAGAAATACCTTCAGCAAGGATAAAACTAAAATAAAATTAACATAGCCACAGCAAAGATAAATAAAATGGAAAAAGCCAACCTTTATTCCACTTTGAACAAGTTTGTGAATGTCCAAATAAGGCTCCTTGAAAATGTCTCCTTCGGGGGTGAGTATCCGCACGTAGCCCTCCTTCTCCAGGATGAAGAGCCGGTGCGAGCCGTCCCCGCTGTGCAGGGCGCTGACCGGCTGGCGCAGCCCACTCACCACCTCCTGCACGCAGAAGCAGCTGTGCTTGTGCTTTCTGGACAAACGAAAGAAATCAGTAAGCTTTGCTTAAGCGAAGGAGGGAAGGGATGCAGTTAGCATCCTTTGCAAAACACCTTTCCTCCAGGAAGCAGTGGTTTGGATAATCCTGAAGGGTTGCAAACCCAATTCTTTGAAATTCTTTTCAACTGGGAAAAAGACACACCCAGTCTCCTATCAGAAAGTAAAAGAGAGAATCAAAACATGTATGAGAAATATCGGGGGGAACTCTTTGTCAAGTATATGATTGTCTAACCACTATGTTGTACACCTGAGACTAATACAAAATAATATTGAATGTAAACAGTAATAGAAAAAAATTTTAAAAAATATTTTTTTTAAAGAACTACCACGCACACATCACCCAGCTTCAAAAAAAAAAAAAAAAAAAATTTTAAAAAAAGCTTCACAAGCTCATTATTTCATCTTTCAGTGACTATAATTAAAATTAGCTTCACTCACAATAATTAAACCTTATAGAAAGGTGCTCAGAGAGAAAGTTCTAAGATCTATTTATAAAACTCTGATTTGCTAATAGTAATTGTGCTTAATATTTCCACAGCACCATAACCCAACAACAACCACACATTTCAAGTTAAAACTAGACTCATAAAACTCACATGAATCACAGAGAAGCCAAGCTCATAACAGAAGATTAGTAGTCTAAGCATTAAGAGCATTTAAGCTAATATGACTTTAGAGAAGCAAACTACTAAAAAGAAAAAAAAAAGCATGTGGAGTATATAGCTGCTGGACATAAGCAAAGACAGATGATTCACTTTCCAAACCACAAGATGTGTCAGGTTTTTAATTTAAAAAGGTTAAAGAGCATTATCTTTATGAACCTGCTGATCTCCTCCACTTTGTCATATTCTTCCATCTGGTCCAAGTAGTTAGACGCTGGTCCTCTGATTTGTTTTCTTGGAAAGTCTGGAAAGCACAACCCACCATCTTTTCTTGCGTAATAAGAGCAAAACTCCTCAGCAGTAGTTTGAAGGAAACCTTTAAAAGAAGGTAAAAAGACTCATTAGAAATAGTGTCATGTAAAAACATCCTATTGAAAAGATAAAATACAGAAAAAGAATTTTTTAGAAACTATATGAATATTCTAGGAAGGTATATAAACAAAAATAAAAGAAAGGCAAACTTTTTTTTTTTTTGCTTGGGATTTCTATTTTTTAACTACAACTTGAGAAGTTCGGTAAAAGTGAAATTATGTTGTATTGAATATTTTAAAAGGATCATATGAAATACACATTACACAAACCCAACATTGATCTTGTTATTGCACTGATTTATTTCCAAGCTTCCCCAGTTATAAGTTGCTCCTGTGGACTTATCTGATCACTATTCAGCATTTTTTGCTCTAAGGTACTAATAACTTCCTAAGAATGAATTAGAATCAAGGAAGAGATAGACCATCAGGAGCCAGTTTGGGCCATTTCACAACTCTTACTGTATTGTCACTCACATATGATTATATGATTAAATAATAAATCTAATGACCATCACAAGGAAATTATACGCTATAATAAATGACTGATTCACTGAGCAGTGATCGGGCAATGAATTGATGCTGATAATAAAGCCACCATTTTCAAATATGTAGGCGCCTTTTCCTATACCTCACTCACAAGAGATGATTATTTTGTAAGATAAAAATTATACTTAAAATATCTTTTCTATCTTCTCGAGTAGAATAGCTGACATAACACCCTTTGCTGGAAAAAAAAATTATAACAAGCCAAGGATGCAAAATAGGCATCCGAAAGAAATAATTCTTACATATTAACAATTTTTATGAAATAAAAACAGCTATATTTGAATAAGAAAAGGACTTTATGATAAAACATAATTTTGACATTCCTGTTACCATTTGAGTTGATGAGGTGTTGGTTTTTGGGGAGAGGGCATATCAATTAATGATTCACTTTCATTTTCTGATGATTTCTGCCATCAGAATAGTTTGTTGCTACCAGAGTTGACTTTATATGAAGTCCTAAATTCCTGCTTTTGGTCTTGTACCTTTAATTATGTTTAACATCTTGATTTTTACCTAACAAATCAGATAATTGTGCCCCCATCAATACTGTGATAAAGGCACTTGGTAACTTAGTTGATGTTCAGAAGTTCTGTAACACATTTTAGTTTGCATGGATTTCTCAGAACAAGAATTTGGGGATGACCAAGTAAGGCTTATCAATGGAACATGTAAGACACTAAAAGTTAATTTCCCGTGAGCCTGACTTAGGTCCCCTCAAACCTCAAACTAATCTTGGGAACTGAGGGTCCCAAATGGTTAAAACTTGATGTAGATTTTTGATCTAACTTTTGGGTAAAATATATCACCCCTAAATTTCTGACACAGACTCTTCAAGGCCAGTATCTGATTAGGCTATTGAGAAACATCTTATCTTTGGGAACCAGGCAAGTAAGAGCAGATGTCCCTGGAGTGTGTGTATGTGTGTATGTGTCGGTGGGTGGGGGTCGGGTGGGGGGGTGGACAGAAAAAGGAGGCAAGGCAGCTGGGAAGGGTGCTCCATGGCGGGGGGAGGGGGACAAGGCAGCTGGGAGGAGGCTATCTCTCTCTGATGAAAGATCAGGGATTAGAAATTCAGGAGAGGAATGAATGCTGTAGCAACATTTACTCATTTGCAGCAATTCACTGTTTGCAAAAAGGTCACTTTCCCTCTTCAATCTTTAATGGCTAAGCATGCAGAGGAAAGCTGCCTCGTCGTGTTCAACACGTCCGCTTGAGGGAAAAAGAAGAAAAACTGAGTTGCTAAGTCAAGCTTTTTGAACAGTTTTGGGCTAGATCTTGTTTTTGGAGATATATATATATGTGTGTGTGTGTATATATATATATACACATATATATATGTATATATGTATATGTATTATATGTAATATCTTTATATTAAATATAAAACATATATATTTATATTGTATATGGATATAGATATAGATATTTTTACCATTGAGCAAGAAGATCTCCATGCTTTCAGGAAGACTGTCAGACTATGGACATATTTACAACTGAACTTGTGAAGGAGAAATTTTATGTTAATATGATGTTTGCCTCCAGGGTCACAGAAAAATTTCAAAGCACACTTCAGAAGAAATTTCAATTTTGGTTTTCTTTAAAAAAAATCTGCATTCCAGCCTTACAGTCTACAAACCAACACCATCTTAAGGGGAAATGAAGGAACAATGCTGGTGGCTTTTTCCATTTTATAAGGAGTTATTAGCTGGGGACAAACATGAGGAAATGAAAAATCATTTTCAAATGGGACATCAGAAGATTAATGGTGCCGATTCATAAACTCAGTAGCTCCAGAGGTACCGCGCTCTTTCAGCAAATTAAAAACAAAACAAAAACAGAAGGTTCCCAACGAATTACTCCGAGGTTTTTACAGATTCTAGACACACTGAATCATCCAAGTGTGAAGGAGAAGCCTACTTGGAAGACTTTTACATAAAACTATGGGCCCTGGCTGGTTTGGCTCGGTGGTTAGAGCATCAGCCTGGGGACCAAGGGATTACGAGTTCAATTCCCAGTCAATGGCACACAGGATTGGGGTGAATGCTCGGAGGCAACTGATCAATGTGTCTCTCTCACATAGATGTTTCTCTCTTTCCCCTCCTCCCTCCCTTCCACACTCTCTAAAAATCAACGGAAAAAATATCCTCTGGTGAGGATTAACCAAAAAAGGGGGGGGGGGGCATTTTTCTTATAATTATGATAGTTGAATTGAAACATCTAATACATTTTACATATATTAAGATTAATGGTGCCGATTCATAAACTCGTGCTGATTTTATGAATGGTGCTGACTCTAAACATTTTACATCTTCTAATATAATTAAAACATCTAATCATTTTACCTTAAATGATCTGGTTTTGTGGACATCGATTAATAAGATACATTTTTCTGAGAGGAGCTGAAAGGGATCTCGCTCGGGACATTGGGCTACTGGTTATTGCAGGGAAGATGAATTCCCCCAATGGTACCCTTGTTCAGAAGGCTACGCTGAAGCACATCTCACTCAAAGCGAGTGTCTAGCTTACCTTGGGTCATCATAATACGATCAAGTCTACTAATGATGGATGTTCGCTGACTATTCCAGGAGCTGCAATTTTTGTGTAAACTGCTGATAACTTATCAACTATGTTAGACCTGGAACTATTCTCTCCTGGATCATGAACCCAGTCCTACTGCACCCTATAAAACACTGACATGTAAATAAATATCCCCTGTGGGGAATTCGAAGCTCTAGCTGTTCTTTCGGCATGTATGCTGGAGAAAAGTTATTTTTCCTCATTGCGTGGTTTTCATCATGATAAGGGAAAAATGAGGGGGGGGGGGGGGCGCTGTCAGTAAGGAGTGCACTCCACAGCGCTTTTCTAGTAGAGGTAGTAGATTTGATGTGTCCATCCATTCCCTCTGGTTTGTGTCCTGGGGACTAAGAAGGCACATGGCTAAGATATCTGAGTGAGGGGTCAGGAGTGGCTATGGGCTAGAGCAGCTCAGTGCAATCACCTGGACCTCGGCCTCGTTAGCAATGGGGTTAAACCAATGGAGCTAACTGTGTACAGACATTTCACACTACAGTAACGTACAGATGATGTCTATAAAAATCCTTCTGAGGGCAATGAGCAGAAGCAAGGCTTTCCAGAGTGTGCTATGCCACCACTCAGGGAACAGAACAGGATCCGCTCTGCTCGTCAGAATTCAAGCAGAAGAGCCCTGTGCTTTCAGAGAGGAGCTCCTGTTTTGTTTTTATTTTTAATGTAATTTTGGCATTTTTAGAAGTCTTAAGGATCTACCTCCCAAAGTAAATTCACAACTGGAGAATATTATGATTAATAAAACTCTAGTGCATCCTCAGTATAGTGATCTTTAATTTCACTTCTTTTCTCATTTTGGGGGGAAATAAGCAGACCATGCATATTTCTGAGTTAAAGTTTCTAGAAAGTAGCTATGTTTCAGGTGTCTGTGTGTTCCAGAGCGACCAGCGTGTTCTCAGCACCAGGAAGGTGAAGCACAGGGATGGATCATTTATATATTGATTCCTCTACGTATTGGGCGAGGGAGGAAGATGTGAAGATGTCTCTGGAATTCTTTTCAACCCCTCTCAGCACTTGTCTTAGCAAAATACACCCCTTAGGGTACTTTCCTCTTCACGTTTTGATTTACAGAAAAATGAAGGTATTAGTAAGGATAGTCAGAATATGCTGACTAGTTTCTTATAAAAAAAAAAAAGATCACAAAGTAGCTGTTTTTGTTTTTTACCATTTTGAACTTCAGAGAAAAATAAAACATCTCACTAAATAGATTTAAGAAGGTGAAAATATTACAAACTTGCTTTTTGAGCAGTTTCTGAAAAATCAGTGCTCTGGACTTCTGAAGAGCCTTCTGGGTTGAGGGCAGGGGCTGAGAGCAGGATCGCCATCTCAGTCATCCTACTTTAGAAAATGGTAACCCACGTGCCAAGAAACAGTCTGGCTAACAAGCTGATCAACGTTAATTCACACACAGAGTGCGTTATCACAGCTTACTTTGGGGACCTGTATTTGGAGCGATTACGGGCATTTGACGGACCCAGGGGAAGCCGCCTCTGCGAGCTGCTGCAGCCTGCTGGCCTGTCCCTGGGAAGCACCCTGGCTGCTCCCTCCGTCCACCCCTGGAGTGGAGCTTTCATCTGGTTATCTTTCAAGGCAGCCTGGGTGGCCACCAAAAGCACTTGACATCTTGATGCACTTCAGCAGTTTTACATATATACAAACTTTGTAGAAAAATAAATTTGTCATTCGTCACCACATCTGTTGATCTGGGGAGTGAGGTGCTTGCTGTTCTGGCTCCTGAGCTGTTTGCTGTGCTCTCTCTTACAGTGGGTATCGCTTTTTGTTGTTTGTTTTGGAAGCTAAAATAACTTCAGATACAGGAAGACCCCCACAGATGAGTTCCCAAGCCCAGCCTGGTTGTCTTGATCTCAAGTAGACAGAGGTAGATGAAAGTGCCAAGTGTTCATATCACTTTCAGCTGACGGTGTGGTAAAGGAGAACCTTCGAGACCTGAAATTTGCAGCAAGCCTTTATGGGACCTAATCTGTTATCACTTCTCGACAGGCCATCTAGGCAACCGTGACCTATTCTACTTTGCTTTGGGGAATGTGATAAAGAGGAAGAAACAGCTGGCTTAAGAAAAGCCTTCGAAACATGGCTGTAGTTTATAAAGACAATAATAATATTTTCACGTTGAATGGGTTTAGATCCATGTTACGCTACCCCAAAGGAAGCAAGTAACCCTAGTCAAAATGTTTTCTTAGGTTATTGAGAGCTCTATAAAAAAAAAAAAATGCAAAAAAAAAGAAAGAAATCCGTACTTTTGTAGGTCAGAGAAAAAAGTGAGATGTGCATAGCAGTTAAAAAAAATTCTCTAAGTGCATCCCAGAGTTCTTAAAGCTTGTCTCTTCCTTCAATGCCATCAAGTTTTATAAACTGTTAGCTTCAGTAGACTTGTTTGTGTGTGACTTTGCAAACAGAATCTGTCTTGTTCAATTCTTTTCTACCTCTATGTTGATTCTTCCAACTAAACCAACAACTAAAGTTTACAAACTTTTGATGGTAAAATTAATTAATCCCCCAGAATCTATATGTTTATCAGGGTTCAAAACATGACAGTGACCAGGTATATCTGGAAGACTGTGAGCATAAGAACTTCTCTGTGCACCTATCACTGTCTCACTGCACAACTTCAGGGGAGGCATTTAAGGTCTCCTGAGGCTCAGGAGTCAAGTGGAGATGACTCTACCTTTCCTACCTATCTTCTAGAGGTTTGAGGAGCAAATTAGTTATTATATGTTAAAGTGCTTTGTAAGGCATTACTTTTTTGGGGATTTTGAGTTGTATTTTATTTAAGAGAATACCTTAAAAGTCAGTGGACAATCTGCATTTATGTGTCAGCTGTGTAGAAGAGGAGGCTGTCTTGATACTGACGTGGATGGGTAAAGAAGAGATCAACAAGAAATGTGTCCTGATAACCCAACGTGTGTCAAGATCACCAACTGTATTATCGGTTTAACAGCAACAAAAAAGTAGACCATTTCAATAAAACCAACATACTCCTTGTGGACTGAAATGACAGTAATCCTTTTTAGCAGCAATAAAAGGTTACAAATTTGAAAAGGTTAAGTATGAGTAAAGAATAGATATTTTGAAAGAGGAGATACATTTTGCACTCTTGTATGCAAGCATTTAAGAACAGGTATCTTGGAAGGATATTCTGCAGCTGATTTAATGAATGCATTTTTACCTGGAATATGGCCTCGGCAAGTATAAAAGAACTCTTTGCAATAGTCTTTGCAGAGCAGGGGGAGTACCAGGTCTCTGTCCAAGGCTTCCCTCTCAGGTGAGTGGAACAGGCTCTGAGAATATGGAGAGCAAAGCGCACATTTGATTTCCTCCAGTAGCTTCCCACATTCGGTGGTGTTGTTGGTCACAGAAAATATCTGAAAGCCGTAAATCAGAAATAAGCTCCTTTTTAGTTAGGTGAAGTTTGGTTTAGTTACTTTTTTTTGTAATCACGTAAGTAGAAAAGTGTAATTTAGGCCAACGCAGTTGTCTGAAAAGAATTGCCATGGGACAATAGAGAATGCCTTTATAAGGACACAACTATTCTCTTGTATGAGATGGGAGAGCCAAGGGTAGGGATGGACAGAAGTCTTCTTACTCTTGCAAATCAAAGTGGTTTATTTGTCTTTCAGGTGTAAGAAAAATTAAATGACAATTATACTTAGATCCTTTAACCTTTTATCACTTTACTCTGTCTCAGTGTACAGTGACTGATATTTAACCTTAAAATTCCAAATACCTTTATCCAACTATAGGGCATCCCCCAAAAATGTATACACTTTGAATGATTATAAAGTCAGTGTTTATTGACATACAGTTCATTTTCAAAATTTAAAAGAATCTACAGAAATGAGTGTGTATACATTTTTGGGGGGACACACTGTATATGTTAAGCATTTTTTTTTTTTTTTTAATCATGGTTGATTTGTGTCTTAGGTAAAAATCTAGTTCACTCCTGAAATTTCTAATATGATATCCTCAAAGATGTTAACTTGAATTACATTTTTCTAATTTCAATTAATTTTCAATTTACAGATTACATAGGCAAAGTTTTCTAAAGTGGGGAAAAATCTCTCCCTTTCATGTTCTATAAAAATAATACCTGAAGCTGAACCAAACAGGTTTAAGACCAATTTTTATTATTCATTATATCTCAGCCAGGAAAAACTTTCTAACTAGCTCCTCAGGTATGTTATGTGCATGAATAAACACGAGAGTCTAATAAAAGTGCTTTTGTATAGTATTTAGTAAATCTTAATGGGAAAAGGCATGCTTTTACCTTTATTTATACAGTATTATGTCTTTTATTTCAATAAGATCAATTTGGGTGTCATTGATTCACTGAGGTTAGGTCTCAGAGCCTAGTGCTAACTTTAAAAAGTGATTTCAGGAGTCCCTCTAATAAATATAGAGGAACAGTATCAGCACAATATTGAGACATGAAATGTAGTGCTGTCTAAATCAATAACTGATTTTTCATATTAAAAAAACCTTAATGAGACTGAATTTTATACCTTTTCCCAGTTTATGTAACTATACCTATACTTAATCACTTCTTTAGAACTGTGAACTGAAATTAATATTTTAATCTCTAGATCATTGTTTAAAGCAAATATTTCATTCACAAACTGAGGTTCTAATTTGAGTACATTGTATGTCTTCTATTTTTTAAAAATAAAGATATTCTAGGTGATCATAAAATTTGGATCTGCAAGAGCAAAGCAACTAAAAAAATAGTTGAATACAAGCATGCTGAAATTTCAGCATGTGGTAATTAAAAATTCCATAGAATCACCCAGTTTCAGGAAAAAAAATATACAATGTGTTGTAACTATCTACAATATTCATAAGTCATTTTTAATCACAATTATATTTACATTTTAATTTTTATCAATTTATTTTAAATGACAATTGCTTAAATGGTTAAAGTTTTCTAACAGGAAACATACACCAGACACTTAGAATTTGCATTCCAAGAATGTTTTAAATTTCTTTTATTGTCCATACCCTGGCAGACCTCACCACATCTATTCAGTATTAATACTGTTCGACTTGGTTCTGTTTGTTTATCATAGAGCAGTCCTCTAAGAACGAAACAACTGCAGGATGCTGAAACCACCTCTTTTGCTGGCTGAAAAACTGCAATGTAATTACCTTTGGTTTTATGGAGAATATGCACGCTTCCATTTTTTTATAGCTGAAACAAAATGATCCCCATATACTCTTCCAGCTGCTATCCAGGAAGAGCTTGATTTTAGTGCCTAAAGAATTTTGTCTTTTACAATTTTTGGAATGTGTCCTGGCCACAAGATCTCTCATCAAAAGTTTCAGAAATAGGATTCAATAAATTATCTGAAATCAAGTATAATATTATTCTTTGTAAAATTTCATGCTGTTCCGGCCCAGCAGGATGGTAACATTTTGCTCTGTGTGAGGTCTGCAGTGTAAATACCCATTTGAAGATAGATAGAGCCATCATTCTGGCTTTGGTTTCAATGAACCAATAGTCTTACCGAAGTCAATTAAACTGACTCAGCCCAAGCTGCAACACTGTTTTAGACAGATGTGTACTGCTGTGTGTGTAGGGAATTTTTTTTTCCCTTTTCAGCCTATGTGTCTGTGTCTATACAGGTCCTTAACTTTATGCCTGACAATGTCATCAATCTTAAGAAGAAATTTAAGCTAATTTCCTGTTTCGATTTTTAAAAGCCATATACGAAACCATCAAATTATAGTGGTTTAAACTAAATATACTTTGGAAATCATGTAAAACTTCGAAACATTATTACAGCATGACTAGTAATGATTGTGGCTGTTGCTGACTAATTTATAACATCTGGCAGGTCATCCTTTAATCTTTAGCCACATGAAAGTAAAATCCATAGAAGAAAGGTAAGATAAACCCTGGGATCCACAGTGAAGCGTGGCCTACAACTACAGCTTGTCAACAAATAGTAAAATGGGTGACAGAGACCTTCTGTATTTCTCTTTATTTATCAAGTAACTAAACAAAGAGTATAAAAAAGGCCCCACATGGGTTTGATGAGCGGACAAAAGGAGAAAATACATGACAGTATATTAAGATGTCACCTTAAGATCACTTGGTGCATAAAAAGTTATTTCTAAAAATCATATGCCTACAATGTTCTTCAGCTGTTGGGTAGAACACATGGATCTCTGGACTATAGTGCTGGATTATGTCATTAAAGAGTTCAGTTTCAATTTTAGGCTAATATGTAAATAGATCATTGTACTAAGGCAGCTGTTAAAGGGACCCCAGGATGAGTTATTTGTTTAGTTGGATGTGTTCAACAATAGCCTTTGTCCCTGAAAGAGCCAGAGCAAACAAATGATTGTAAAAGGGCACACTTGAAAACAATTACTTTTCACCCATTCCTTGACAGCTTTGGCTGTGAAACCACCCAAGGTAGAGAGATCTTCTATGCTTCTGTGGCTACAAGTTAAGTTTTAGAAATGGAGGGTATTTCAGTTGGTAGCCGATTCAGTTTGGCTAATGGGAATTAGATCCTTTTAGCATGTTGTATTTAGGAGCTGCAAAAATATTGTTAAGACAATATATTTTCCTAAATGTTGGCGATAGTTATTTATAATGGTAGTTAGCCATCTCATTACAATACACAAAACTATTAAAATGTACAAAAAATTAAAATATTAAAAAAACCCATAATACCATGGCTAAAGAATTGAACTCAATGCTAGTTCATTACATGAAAGAAAATGTGTGAGTCTGGAAACTGCATTTAATGGCACAGCTGAGCATGCTCAATACTCCTCCTACCTAGTTTGCTACTATCCGTTCTATGAAATTTCTTCCCATAGGAAAAGGCAACTCTTATAGTTTCTTGAAAAGTTGCAGAAATCTTTCTGGGGGAAATCTTTTTTTCCCATAAACAAAAAGGAGCCCTTTCAAGTAGCCATCATCTTTCCTGTACACATATTATGAAATAAGACCCTAATGTATACTATAAGCCAAGAAAGCTTAGGGAAAGGAGGAAATAGTGAGGTTTATTATAAAATAATATGTTTTAAAAGTATTAAAACTTGAGAGCCAACACAGGTCAAGAATGCATAGGCATAGCTATAGCAGATCTCTGATTTGAACAACTTGAGTACTGTTGGTTTATAAACCATTTGTGATGAAACCAGCAAAGTCCAGTGTACCAAACTTAATTCAGACACATTTCCCAAATGAGTAGGGGTTTGTTGGAGATTGGAAGCACGTAAAACGGAAAGGAATGTGGATAGCTAACGTGGCAGATTCCTTAAGAATGATTCCTTTTTAAAAAAACTGAACAACTTTATATAAATTCTCTTAAGGATTATAACTCTCCCCTCCCCCAACCCCAATCTCTACTAAGTTTAGTTAAGAGCAAAGTTTTCATCCCTCATGTTCCTGTGCACTATGGCAGGGGTGTGCAGATCATGGGTGTACTTGCAGTATACACTGCACATAGGGGAACTTCATGGCAAATATTTCCTAAACCTTCCTCTAAATGTCCTGGTTCTTCTGAGATCCTGGTCAAACTCTGCAGATGATGTGAATGTAGCTCTTCTGTAATGTAATTCAATTACAACACAGGAGCTTCATGACATTGTTTTGAATAAAATGCTGGGATATCTGTTCCCTGAATCTCAGACTACTGCTGCATATGGTAAGAATAAAGAGCGAGTTGTAGCTGAAAACCTGTAGCAAGACAGTTCTCGCTCATCTGGGAATCGAGGGAGTTGGACAAATGCTCCCTCCAAAGGCATGAACATTTGGACAGAGCCGGGGACTGAAAGAGAATGATGTTCTCTAGTTTCACCCATTAGCGAACCAACCAACAAACACAATGGTGTTGTTGTTACTCTTTTGCCATAAGCAACAGGACTCCGTGTGTGGGCAGCCGTTTAGTGGGGAGGAGGAGAAGTCGACCCCTTTTTGTCCTATTGATTTTTTCCTATTTGCATGACTTGAGCAAATTAAATGATGCAATATGGCTTTTTTGTTACAAAACAAAGTGAGAGATACCACCCAGACACATATGTTGATTCGTAGGAGCTGTTTACATGAGAATAGAGTGAAATCTACCGTGAACTGAGCATAAAAATTAGATTCAGCCTGGGTATTTTTTTTTTTTTTATTATGCCTGGGCCAGCAAGACTGCAGCACAAGTTTTCCAAGAGCCTCTCAGACCTTGACAACTGCAGTGTTGTAACAGAGGAATTCTTAATTAAACCTAAAATGGGGGGAAGGGGCGGGGGAGCAAAGACACCTGATTGTTTATTTCACGTGCAGCGATTGTTAATGACGTGGTCCCCCAGCCTGTCTTTGGAGTACAGTGGACGGCACACCCTGCTGCATCCCACGGCACGAAAGACCTTGCAAACCCCAACATAAGCCTGCCTTTCCAATCAACCAACACGATTTCCCTATCTGTCTAAACGCAGTAACACGAGGAAAATATAAATGCCCTTGCTCCTGAAACAAGTTTCCAGAGATCTTCCTAGGCAACTGAACACCACGGAAAGCCTCAACTGATAATATTACAAAACATGACAAACAGAGACGGAGAACTGTCTCCGTTTTATGCGAGAAAGACGCCCCTGCAAAACCTTTCGCCAGCCCTTCGGGTTCTCAAATGGAGTACCAGGAGTTCCCTCTTGGCTGTTTAACGACTGTAACGTTAGACAACCCCCTCTGACGGGGCTGGGGCTCGTAAACCAACCATGCTTCAACATCCTTTACGATTCAACCCTCTCCCTCCCCGAGCACGTGGAGAACGCTGCACAAATCTTTTACTCTAGAAAAACAAACCGGAAACCACAGCCACGTTAATTTACAGTTTCACCGCAGCCAATGCCTATTCGACCCCGAACACGCGGTTAATCGCGATTCTTTGAAAATCATGTCCCGAGCCCGAACGAGAGTACCACCGAAGCTGCTCTTCTCCGAGACAGTTTTCGCACAGCATCCCGACCGACCGCGGACTCCGGGGAGGGGGGGGGGCGCGCGAGGTATCCGCGCACCCCGGAGGAACCCGCAATGGAATCACGCCAGCACTTTAGAAAAGTTATCAGAAAGAACTCCCCCAACAAGTGTCGCCCTTCTTACAGCCGCCAGCCTCGCCGGAGCGGCGGGGAACCCCACCCCGCCAGCACGCCAATCTCGCCGCGGCGAGGCGGGTGCGCGCCTACCTTGTGATCCAGGCGCCCCAGCCCCGGGCTGTCACTCCGCAGGCAGCAGGACAGCCGCGGGTAGAAGCCGGCGCACGGCATCTCTCCCCCACTCAGCAGCTCCAGCTGGGACATCATCCGCCTATCTCTCCTTTTCAGGCGCTTCGGGGGGTTCCCATTCAGGCACCTTCTCCTCCTCACTCCGCTCCCTTCACTTCTTTCCCCAAACTTAGCATCTCCTTCGAAGAAGCCCAGAGCCGTGGTCAGCAGCAGCAGCTTAAATGAGAGCATCTTCAGCATCGTCTGCCCGGAGCGGCCGGGGCTGGGCGCGGGCGAAAGGGGGGGCAACGCCGCTGCCCGGCAAGGGCACTAGGGCGCAGCTCCAGGAGGAGGCTGCGGGGCGGCGGGACACTCGCGAGGCAGAGGGAGGTGGCAGGGGCGATGCAACTTCGCAAAAAAAAAAAAAAAAAAAAAGACGAGGCGATGCGTCCAAGGCCCTGGGGGAGCCCGAGGAGCGAGAGAAAGTTGTGCGGATGACACCGTGTACAGCTGTGCCAGTGTCAGTGGGGTTGGGGGCTTTCTGCTGCGCCGGGGCAGTGGGAGGAGAAGGAGTTGAAAGCAGAGGAGAAGCCGGCCACAGAGGCTCACTTGTCCGTGTAACGGGAGTTGTTTAGGTGAGACAGTAGCAGGAACGGAGACGGCGGCGGCGGGGCAGGCGAACGCAGGGCCAGCGCTGGGCTCTGGATGATGCTGAGGTCTCCTCTGCCGGCGGCTGCAGCTTCTCACACAGCCTCTCATGTTTCGTTCCCTCTTTTCTTCTTCTTTTTAACTAGCGCGCGGGGAGGTGCTGCCACCGCGCGCCCCTTGACGTCACCGCTTCTCGCGCGCCTCCGCCCGGGCTGGGGGGAGGGGAGGGGGCGGCCCCGGAGAGAGCGCGTCCCCCCCTTCTTCCCCCCCCCCGGGCCCCGCGGCCTCCGGGATGCGCAGGGAGGGGTCGCGGGCAGCCGCGGTGGCGACGGCGGCCGCGGCCGGAGGTGGGGGGCCCCGCCGAGCCCTCGGAACCAGCCTCCAGGGCGCGGAACCCAGGGCACCCGCCTAAGCGCACGCGGAGCTCCCGGGTGGGGGCGTCCATGGCCCCGAGCCGCCGGCCTGGGGCCGGGTCGCGGCCCCGAGAGTCTGAGAGTCCCCGCCGGCTCCTTTCTCCGGCCCGCGGCCCCACTGCAGCAGCCCGGGCTACAGGCAGCTGAGCCGAGGCTCCGAGAGAAAGTGAGTAGTAGTGGGCCTCGGGAGGTGAGACGGAGGGCCCCCTTCCAGAGCCCCCCCCCCGGCCCCTCGCCCCGGGGGGAGGATGAGCCGAGCAGCCTGGAGGCGGCGGGAGGGAGCTTCTCGGTGGCCGGCCTGGACGCCCCGGTTCTCCGGCGGTTTTCAAAGTGCAGCTCGAGTCGGTGGAGATCTTCCTTGGGGTCTGACCGAGAGGCGGGCGCGACCCCGACGCTGCGAGCCGCTCAGCGGGTTGAAACGGTTTGAAGACTGTTCCGAAAAGGGCGCCCATCCCTGCCTGAGGTCCCGCGCTCGGTTGCAACGGCACGAGCGCGCGCGCGTGGCGCGGCGTGGCGCGGGGTGGGGTGCGGTGGGGTGCGCGACGCCGTCTGCCGGCTGAGGGATTGCCCCCACCTGGGCGGTCTCGCCCCCGACGCCCCTCGCAGGGCCCCACCTGTGCCCTGGAACTCAGCCAGGCGCCGCCGGCGATCCCCGGGCGCGCGGGCGCGCAGGTTCCCCGGCCCCAGGTGGAGGGGCGGAGAAGCTGGCCGGGGATCAGCTTGATTTTCAATGGGGGGAAAAAAATAAAATAAAAAAATAAAAATCCTGCGGAGTGTTCCCCGGGGCATTAGTTCTGAACGACGAATTCGTAGCAGGTTCGCTGACGTCCATAAGCGGGATGCCCTATGTATCCCGTGTAGCTAAGTAAAGTAAACTTTCCCCCGGTTAGACAGGGTCTGCGGAAAGAGTTTTCTAAAGGGATCTGTACGTTATCAAGAGTGGTGACTTGACGTTTTCAGGATCCCTGCAAGTTGGTATAGGGATTGCACACAAAAAGTGTGCTTTCTACCGTTAGAGTAGATGATTTTCGGGTAGATGGATTTTGAAGAGGAGACAGTTTCCCCATTTTGGCAATGTAGGAAATGTTCACCATATTTGGATTTGCTTCACTTCTGGGACAAAGATTTCACCAAGCTCACATGAAAGTTGGTGATGGTGGAGATGGATAGCCCATTGAACTAATTACAGTTAGTTAAAGTGGGCACTGGGGCTAGATAAAGCTTCTGCCCCTTTCACTTCCTGGGCCCAGATTTATTAGTGGAGCTAGGTTTCCCCACCTCCACCCCCCAAAAAGGTAACCGATCGGAATCACTGAAAAGAATCTGCTGGAATATTTGGGCCAGTGCTGAGCTCAGTGTAGGGCCCCCTATAACAAATTTACTATTTCTCCCAGGGGCTGTAGTATATGCACGACTCCTGTGTATCTGTGATCCCAAATGTGTCTTCTGATCCACAGACGCTTTATCTGACATTTTTCCTGGTTCGAGGATTTATAATATAAAATAAAGCATAAAGTTATAAAGACTTTAAGACTTTAAACTCTCATTTAGTAAACAGATCTGGAGATGAACCCCATCAAGATTGAATCACTTACACAATCTTATCTAAATTAGGTTGTTTAAAAAGCAGAACCCAGGGGCCCAATCTAGGTTCTATTCCACTATCCAAGGCTCTATACCCAAATATCAGTTTTATGTTCTTTTTCCAAAATAAAAATCTTTCTAAAATTGTGTTTCAGTGCTTTGAGCTCTTGCTCCAAGGGATGAATTCATCTTAGTAGTTTTAAAACAGGCCTTTCTTATGATTGTATTTCCAGACTAAGGACACTTAAAGGTAAATTAATTTTGGTTTAAAAAAATTATGCAGATGTTATAACCCATGACCCTAAATTCCAAGACAGAGTTTATAAAGCAGACCATCATGACAGTGAATGAATCGGGTCACCAATGAGATAGCTGAGCTATTCTCAGTGCCACCGATAGAATTTCCAAATAGTCACTAAGCAGTGTTATACACATGAACTAACTTCTGATTTTTTTTACAATTTTAAATTTTTTGCAGACGGAAATTGCAAAGCCAGACTGACAGCATAATTTTCTCGGAATCAATAATCAACATTGGGTTATTTCCTAAGATTAAACTTTGAAAGCCCATTTGGAGGCTGCACAGCCATCTGCACACTTGAACATGAAAAACGGTCTTCTTCTGTCAGGGAGATCTCCCTCTTCAGCTAAATCTTCAGAAGTGGTGAGAAGAAGGAGGGACCCCTACCCGACCAGACTCATCCAGACAAATTAAATCAGTCTTTTTTGAAGAAGGCTGCACAAGCGTAACAAGATCGCCATGTTCTGCTCCTACCAGCACTGAGCAGCCCCATCCAGGACTGCCTGCCACCTACATGCAGGTGGTGCCCTGAACAGGGACGCCTGGCGGAGGCAGCCAATGGGAGCTGACATTCTGCTCCCACTCCACTCACCTAGCAGAGTGTATGGTGCATGGCCTCGTCTACCCAGACAGTGTGGCTCCTTCTGATTTGCACCAAGGCTAGAAGCAACTAGGACCATCCCACCCCCATCCAGTCTTATCCAGGATTCTATTCCGTACTTCAGATAGATTAAAGGTTCTCATGAACAATTTAGGTTTACTGTAAAAGATGAAATATTTGACACAATTGAAATTGAATAGGTAAAGCTCTAAATATGACCATGCGTATGAATTACATATGTATATGTTTATATAGATATGCACTCATAGTTATGTTGATACACATTTATTTGTATCAGAAGTTAGCACAACTTAAATATGGTAAATGTTTAAAGTAAAAGTATTTAGGGTTATTAAACAACGAATGGGTTACCAATAAGATCAAGAAAGAAATCAAAAACTTCCTGGAAACATGCAAATGAACACACAAGAACCCAAAATCTATGGGACACAGGAAAAGCAGTCCTAAGAGAGAAGTTCATAACACTGCAAGCCTACCTCAAACAGCAAGAAAAATTTTTAGTAAACTATCTAACCCTACAACTTAGAGAATTAGAAAACTCCCCTGTGAAACTGTCTGGACCAGGGCTTTTGTTTGCTGGGAGTTTTTTTTATTGCTGCTTCAATTTCATCAGCTGTTATTAGCTTATTCAGGTTTTCTGATTCTTCCTGATCCAGTTTTACATGATCTCACTCATAGGTGGAATCTAATAAACAAAATAGACTGAGGAAGAAAATAGATCCAGAGACACAGAACCATGGAACAGACTGAGGAATCTCATGGGGAGGTGGGGGTGGGGAGTGGGTGGGGAGAGTTAATCAGAGAATTTATATGCATATATGCATAACCCATGGACACAGACAATAGTGTGGGGAAGGCCTGGGGTGGGGGAAAGTGGATGCAGGGTGGAGGGGATCAATGGGGGGGAAAAGGGAGGGATATCTGTAATACTTTCAACAATAAAGATAAAATTTTTAAAAAGGTATTGGGGTATTGCAATCAGTTTTGTATATGGATTCCTGGACTTCACGAAAATATGCAGTATTTCATCCCATTTCTTCAGATTTATATTAAGTGTCAGACACCGTGCTAAGCAATCTGTGTACAGTAATGAAAAGAGATAAACACCTTGCCTCTAGGTATTTAATCTAGTAAGAAAGAAAGACGATAAGGTCATGAATTTATGATTATGACTTGTGGTAAGAGCTATAAAAAAAGGCAAGATGGAGAATAACAAGGCACACTTATTTCAGCTTAAGTGACCAGAAAAAACCTCTCCATGAAATGACATTTCAGTGGAGACCTGAGGATGAGTCGGAAAGAGTTTGTGAAGTGACTCCACCCTGCCACTTAAAGTTCAGAATTCAAAATAGAATGTGATACATTAAAGGGAAAGCACAGAATATAGTCGATAACTAAGAAAGGAGAGGCAACAGGCCAAGTTCATAGCGTAGTTTATAGACTCAGTAACTAACGAAGTTATACTTGTGCGTTTGTTATTTCCTTTTACAAGTACCCTTTCTTCTTTCCTACCTTATCCTCATAGATCTTTAAATCCTGACACTTTACTCAACTTCTAGGAGTTATTTGAGTTCAAATGACCTTTCAGCCATTGCATCTCATCTAACCAGCACTTACGTTCTGTATTTTCATTGTTTTCATTTGTGTATTGTTGATGACTGAGATTTTTTTTCATACATAGGAATCAAATATCCATGAGATGCTGAGCTCCACCAGAACTGAAATGACATTTCCTTCTTCTTTGATGACCCCAGAAAAGAGTCTAATTCAGTCTCACCCTACAGTGCCAGCCTCCCAATAAATGCTGCTGACTGGCCAATCTTGTTTGATTTAATACTTTTTAAAGGTTTAAAATGGAGGAAATATTTACTTTATGAAATTTTAAATTGTTAAACAGAAAGGAAGACACATCCTACATTATCTCTAAGGAATTTCAGGAGACCTTGCTATCAGGTGTGATTCCACAGAGGAAGGGCAGCCAACAAAACCAAGGAATAAATACACATCTTTTAAAAATTAGAGACTGGTGGTAATTCAAGCACAGTGACACAATGTTAAGGCTGCTGGTAGGATTTTTTCTAGTTATTCAGTCTATCTTTCAAAAGTTGGCACCTGCTGTGTGCCAGACTCTGCTCTAGGCACTGGGGACACAGCAGTGAGCAAAACTTGTCTCAGGGAGCTCAAGTGCTATTGGGGAAGAAAAGTAACAAATAGATAGCCTGCCAGAATATGAGTGCTACAGAGAAAAGGGGCCATGGGGAAGGAGAGAGCAGGGTTTGAGAGAAATAATTTTATATACAGTTATTCTAGTTATGCACTGGTTCACACTGGGGATACGTCCTGAGAAATGTGTAGTGCAAATACATAGAGTGCATGTACACAAACTGAGATGGTCTAGCCTACCACGCGCCTAGGCTATGTGGTCTAGCCTATTGCTCCTAGGCTACAAGGCTCTATAGCACGTTACTGTACAAGACAACATGAGCTTAAATCAAGCTCAGGAGAAAATGTAGTCAAGAGATGTGGTAAACACCAGATGTATTAAGTTGTTGCTGGTGTCACACGGCATACTGCTCTACAGAAAACATTTTTTTATAAGTAGAAAGAGTATACTCTAAAATAACAATAAGTAGTATATCGCAATAAGTACATAAACCAGTGACATAGTCATTTATCATCACCAAGTATTACAGACTGTGCATGATTGCGTGTGCTGTGCTTTTAAAGAACTGGCAGTGCAGTAGGTTGTTTACACCAGCGTCACCACAAACAGATGAGTAACGCCTTGTGCTATGACAGACGTTATGACATTCCCATGGCTATGATATCAGTAGGCGATAGGAGCTCCATTTAATCTTACCGGACCACTGCTGTATACGTGGTCAGTCATTAACTGAAGCGTTGTCATGTACACGCCTGCATCGTCAGGAGAGGCGTTTATGGAGGTGGGCACAGGCCAGGGCATGGAAACTGGAGCGGACGCTTGAAGCAGCAGGCCACGTGCTCGCGGGTGTCGGCAAGTGCAGGGAACAGCAAGTCAAAGGCCAGGAAGCAAGCATGCTTGGTATGTCCAAGGATTAGCAAATAGATCCATGTGGCTGGAGCAGAATGGGTGACAGAGGAAATGACAAGAAATGAGGCCAGGGAAGGAGCCAGGGGCCCACATAGCGTAGAATCTTGTAAGCTATGGTGTGGACTTTGGCTTTTTACTATGAATGAAATGACGATCACTTGGGGGTCTTGTCAGAGATAAACTCTGCCAGCTATTTCCTATTTCCACAGAGCGAATTTAACATGAGGAATTGGCTAAATGGGTATCAGGAAACTGAAAAAGCGAAAGGGGAACAGTGGAGTACAGTAACAACCGCAGGGAGCGGCTCTCATCCCCCCGCACTGAGGAACAAGGGAAGTCAGGGCTGACAGCCTAGGAGCTGACCGGAGAGCCCGGTGGGACTGAAGACATGGGGCTGCGGCCCTGCGGGTGCGAACACCCCAAGCTAGCGAAATGAGTTGATTATGGGAGTGTTGGAAGAAAACTCGAGACTGGAATCAACTGCCACTGTGGGGATGTATGTGTCCGGGGGCTGCCATAATACGGCACGAAAAACTAGGTGGCTTAAAGCAACAGAAATGTATTCTCTCACAGTTCTGGAGGCCAGAAGCCTGAAATCAAAGTGTGGACAGGGTTGGGTTCTTCTGAGGGATACGAGGGGGACTCTGTTCTGGGCCTCTCTGCTAGCTCCGGTAGCTTCAGGGGTCCTTTCCTTGTTTTGTGGGTGGTTTTCTCAGTATCTTCACATCCTTCTGTGCCTGTCTCTGCACCCATCCTTCCTCTTGTCACAAGGACATCAGTCACAGTGGATTAAGGTCCACTTCGTCTTAGCTTGATCATCTGCAAAGGCCTTACTTTCAAATAAGGTCACATTCACAGGCACTGGGGGTTAGAACTTTGCCACATTTGGGGGGAGAGGGACACAGTTTAATTCATAACACAAAATAAGGGCTTATTGCCAGGGTGGTGCAGACAGGAGAGCAAAATAAAAGCAAGAAGCCAGTCCCCTCCCTCATCCTTGCCTTCCAGCCTCCCTCTTGTTCCCTGTCTTAGGTCAGGTTGTCAATAAGCAGAACCCAAAACGGGGAACCTTAGGCAAGTAATTTATTGAAGGAGTACTCTTGGAAGCAGGGGAAGAAAGCTAAGGATGAAGCTAAAGATGTAAGCTGGAGCTTGGCCTCAGCTTGACCCCATGGGACTCGAGAAAGTGAATTGCACCATAGAAGAGGTTCTAACTTGAGGCAAGAGTGGGGTGGGGTGGACTGATTTTTCTAACCCAAGTATCAGTTTGTTATTATTTGTAGGCTGCTCCCTAGGGAGGCATAAACCCCCTGGTAGCCAGGTTCCATTCTGCCAAGAATAACTATATTTTTAAGGAATTTGCTCCTTTCAGTTGCTGGCATAAAGTTGTTCATAATATTGCTTTGCTATCCTCTTTATATAATCTGTCGTAATAATATTGATAATTTGTGTCTTCTGTCTTATTTCCTGATCAGTGTGGCTGAAAGTTTGTCGATTTTATTGGTTTTCTCAAAATCAAAACAAAACAAAACAAAAAACACCCCCAGCTAGTTCTTGGTTCCAGTGATTGTCTCCATTGGTTTTTTATTTATTTAATTAATTTCCCCTCTGATCTTTATTATTTACTCTCTTCTGCTTAGTTTGGGTTTAACTTGCTCTGGTTTTGCTAGTTTCTTAAGATGGAACCTGAGCTCATTGGGACCGCTCTCATTTTCTAATATAGGCACTTAGCACTATACATTTTCTCCTAAGTTACTGCTTTAGCCACATCTGACAAATTTTGAAATGTTTTCAGTTCCATTCAGTTCAAAATATTTTCTAGTTTCCTCTTTGAGTTCTTTGACTCACAAGTTATTTAAAGTGTTTTGTATAGTTTCTAAGTGCTTGGGGATTTTTTTTTTTTTTTTAGATCTTTCTGTTGTTTATTCTAATTCTATTCCATTGTACTCAGTATAATGTGTATGAATTGATTGTTTGAAAATTTTTTAGATTTTTTTTTTTATGGGCAGGACAATGGTCAATCTTGGGAAACATTCTGTGTACAATTGAAAAGTGTATATTTTGCTGTTGTTGAGTAGGGTGTTCTATAAATGTTGATTAGGTCAATTTGGTGTAGAATTTTCCTGAAGGACATGTCATCAGTTCCTGTAATAAGTGTCTAATTCTGATGATTTTATTTTCAGCTTTGGTATGTCTGAAAAAGCCTTTATTTTGCCTTTAAATAGAATTTTTTTTTTAAAAGGTAAGTATGTGCTTTTATTGGCTACTTGAGAAGAATGAAGAAGGAGGAGTGGGTGGCCCCAGTGCTGGGAGGGCTGTGCTTCACGGGCTTGTAGGTGAGGAGAACTGCCCAGGTAATAGCCAATCATCTCAGGCTTGGGTTCCACCTGGTTGAAGGTTTTGCCATTGTAGACTCGCACCGTGCTGCCCATAATCTTTTGCAGAATGATCATGTCCCGAAAGTGCTTCTTCACCATCTGGGGCTTCTTCATGGGCAGGGCCTCCTTGCTGGCCTTGCTCAGGCCCTCAGCAGTGAGTGCTGCTTCCTCTGCAGGCTTGGGTTCTGCCCCCACCACTGTGGGGCACTGTCCAGCTACTCACCAACAGCTGGTAGGTGAACTTGTGGAAGGTCCGCTTCTTTTTCTGTTCCACTTCCACCATCTCGTAGGTTCTTTGGGAAAGACCAACCCTTGCTTTTATTTTATGAGAAACATTTTTGCTGGGTATAGAATTTTAGGTTTAGAGAAATCCACCCCACCCCCCAGGTACTTTAAAATACTGCTCCACTGTCTCATAATTATATTTTTCCAATGAGAACTTGCTCTCATTCTTATTTTCTTTCTTTGTATATAAGGTGCCTTTCCCCTCTGGTTGCTTGTCACATTTTCCCTTTTTCTGTAGATTGAAGCCTTTTAATGCTAGTATACTTCATTGTAGTTTTCTTGTTTCTTGTGGTTGGTGTTTGTTGAGCATCTTGAATTTGTGGGTGTATAGATTTCATCAAATTTAGAAATTTTTTTATTATGTCTTCAATATTTTCTCCTCCTTTGGTGACTCTAATGATATGTATATTAGGCTCTTCTCTCTCTCTCTTTTTTTTTTTACTTTTTATTCTCTCTGTATTTTATTTTAGATAGTTTCTATTTCTTTAAGTTCAATAATCTTTTTTTTTTTTTTTTAAATATATCTTTTTTGATTTCAGAGAGAGGAAGGGAGAGAGAGAGAAAGACAGAAACATCAATGATGAGAGAGCCTTTGATCGGCTGCCTCCTGCACACCCCCAACTGGGGATCGAGCCCGCAACCTGGGCATGTGCCCTGACCGGGAATCGGACCCTGATCACCTGGATCCTAGGTCGGCGCTCAACCGCCAAGCCACACCCGGCTGGGCAAAGTTCACTAATCTTTAATTCTGCATCAAATCTGCTGTTTAACCCATTCCAGGTGTTTTTGGTTGTTTTTTTTTAAGCATGATTTCTTTTATCTCAAAGAGTTAGAAATGGGTCTTCTAAAAATCTTTCAAGTCTGTATTTGCCTGCTCAATCTTTCCTCTACATTCTTAAACATAGGGGTTATAGTTTAAATAATTGTTTTAATGTCCTTGTCTGACAATTCTATCATCTATGCCAGTTCTGGGACTATGTTTATTCATTGATTTTTTTTCTTCTCATCATGGTTTATATTATCTTATTTCTTTTCATGCCTGATAATTTTTCATTAAATTCCAAACATTGTGATTTTTACCTTGTTAGATGCTTAATATTATATTCCTATAAATATTCTTGAGTTCTACTCTGAAGGGCATATAGTGACTAAGTAAGAATTTGATTTTTTCAAGCCTGCTGTTAAACCTTGGTAGGTGAAACCTGAATCACCTTTAATCTAAGGCTAATTTTCTCCACTACCGAGGTGATGCCATTGTACAGGTGCTCTACCCAATTTTTCTTGATTTATTAGGTTTTCCCTTCTGGCTGTTTGGAACATGAAATATCTTTGCACCTGTCTAACTCTATGTATCTGCTCCTTTCAAGTGTTTCTTTTCCTTTCCTCGGATAATTTCTTTGCAGTCATATATGCTCCTAAATACTCAGCTGAAAACTCAAAGGGTATTCTCTGTGGATCTCCACAGCTCTTTTTCTATGCAGCTGTCTTCTCTCAAGACTCTGCTTTTTAAACACCAGTTCTCGGCCTCTTTAGATTCCATGTATGTCTCCTCAACTCAAGGTTACTGCCTTGTTCTGTTTAGTTCCTCCTCCCCCTCTGCAGCTTAGAAAATCTCTCTGGGCTCTAAGTTGCAACAGTTCTAGGGCACGCCTTGTTTGTTTTCCCTCTCTCAGAGATTCATGTCCTCTGTTAACTTAGTTGACGTGCAATGCCTGAAAACCTTATCCAATATTTTGGTTCTCATTGTTATACTGTTAAGTGTTTAGTTGTTTCAGGTGGTGTGGTAGAGCTGGTCCCTGCTATTCCATCTTGGCTAGAAGCGGAAGTCTAACAATATCTTTTTTTTTTTTGGTGAGAAGGTTTTTGATAGCTAACTCAATTTCTTTAAAAATTTAAGATGTAACAGGCTCAGTCACCAAGTCATTGGGGAGTCATAGCTTCATATAATCTTTGCCCTCACAAAGTAGTTGGCAGGAGTTTATTTCAGTCATTTTTCATGTTTGCCCTTCATTATAATGATCTTAATTACATTTCCCCTTCTTACGTCAAGTCCATTGAGCTCTGTCCACCACCTTTTCTTTCCAGAGCCATGCCCAGGTCTTCTTCCTGGCTCTGCCATTACCCAGGGGATCCCTGACTCTCAGAATGTTTTTTAACTCGTGTTCCAACAGCAACAGTTACTTCTTTTGTTTATGTTAGACAGTGTGTTAAATTTATTTAGAAAACACACAAAAAAACCCTTCTTTTCCCTTTTTTTTTTTTTGCCTAGAGGGTAACACCTGGCTGCTGTGCATTCTGAATATAAGGATGGGGAAATCAGCGGCAGACTTTTCAACAAACGCTTCTGTTTTCAGCCCTATGCTGTACTCTGCTGCCCATCGCACCTGGCGTCCTTGAGCATATAATCCCTCCCAAGTTCTGAAAGGTAGAATGGTTCCCTCCTGAGCGGCAGCCTCTTTATATTTATTCTGGACTTTGTCTTTTCCTACTCTGCTTCCCTCCTCCACTCACCTTCCACCTTCTAGAAATGTGTTGAGATACTTCAGCCATTGATCAACTTCCTCATGTTCTTCTCATTGCTCTGTACTTACCCTTCCCCTTTTAACTGGTATATTCCTATTTTAATGGGATCTGAGGAACGAGAGGAGGTAAATTCATATGTTCAGTTTATAATCTTGAACTGGCACCAACCTGGTTGGAAAATAATTATCATACTTGTTTTTATTCATCTTTCTTAAGTGTACATATAGCTCACATTTATTTCATTGTTTAATATCGGAAGTGTTTTGGGTCTATATTTACAAGTTTGGTGATGTTTTGTGCCCAGAAATATGCCATAGGAACCTAACTCTTGCTTAGATCTAATTAGTCTATGGGAAAATTAATTTGTTTAGATATTGTTTCACTTAAAGTCATAGCTTCCAAGAACTTACCAATGATGTTAAGTGAGGACTTAATGTATATTATGAAATGATGACCACAATCACACATCCATCATCTCACATAGTTACCTTCTTGTTTTGGTGTCATGAGCAAAGTTATAGTTCAAAATGTATTGATTATAAATTTGCCAAAAAACGTATATAGTTTGGTGAGGTTGTGTTGCCTTTTCAAGCTTCCTTCCATAATATTTACTCTTAAACTTACTATGTTGATGTAAATAACTGTGGTTTAATTCATTAACTAACATGGAATAGAATTGTAATTCTATAATTAATTTTATTCCATTTATATTTAATTTTTTCATAATTCATTATAATTATTTTGCTATATATAATTCATTATAAATTAACTTTTAGAGACTACATATTAATTATGCTTTATTTCTTATACATTATATTTATTTATTCAACTGAATACAATTTTATTGCTAAATATAAATTCCCTAAGAGCAGCAGCACCAATTAACAGGTGGTATTTAAGTGAGTTTCCTTATAGTAACTGGCCTGTACTAAATATCTACAATTGGTTCTTAATCATGTCTGAATCATGATGGAAGGATGGCATCATGTCTGAATTAGATGGATTCTATCTGCAACATTTACTGCCCATGGCCACAGCAGCAGGGGTTATGATGGCCACTATCACCGAGCCCCTTTTGCGCGGCCAACCCTGCATCTTATATGTGTCTTTGAATCTCCAAGACTGTGGATGTGCCATTGAACATTCCCCACTCTGCACATTGACTAGAACTGGTGTCAGGGAGAGAGACTGATGGCAATGGAGATCCCTGAGCACTTGCAACAAGAGCCTCTTGTGAAGATCTCTTGTGATGGCTGGAAGTTGTGTCTCTTGGAATTGAATCTTGTCAATTGAAACTTATTATTTTTTTTAAAAAATAGCCTCATTTAATAGTAGTGACTTAAACTGTTATTTTTATAGTATATGCTAGAGTTTTTCCTCAGTAAATGTCAATTTCTTATAATACCTGAATCAGCTGCAGTGTGCAATTTGCTAATACATTTTCCTTCGATGGAATTGGAAGGGTGAGCTAATGGGACCAGAGGGTGTGCAGAAATGGGACTTAATTATAAAATAATGGAAAACAGTCGGCATCATGAAATTACCTCATAAACAGAACGATCACGACTGAGATGATTCAGTAATTAATGATTACATCAATTAAATTAACTCATTTGTATCTCAACCCTTCATAAATGATGTGAGAAAGTATAATACCTTAACTATGTAAACAATTAATAAAATGTGGAAGACATTATAAATTCACAGAATTGAAAGCCCACACAGCTATAGAATTAATTACTTTTGTGTGTATTAGGTGTTTTGGAAACTAAGCATTAATTTTCTGGCTTTGACTCATATCAAGACCACCCTGTAGGAAAGTTTAATTCCGCAATGAGTATCTATTTATCATTTAACTACATGTTTGGCAACTAATCCACGAAAACAACATATGCAAATGAAAGTTTACTAATGATTGAATGAAAACATGCTCTATTTCTAGGTGTGTTTATTTCAAGTGTAATGTAAAAATGCTAAGACATTTATTCAAAACAGGCTACCTTAATCAAGATACAGAATTAATCCTCAAAGATACTAAGCTGTGTACAATTGTGGCAACTTGACAATCTGGCAAAACATTTCTTTAAAAGATAAATTCAATATAAAACTAGTTAGATCAAACCTAAGTATATGATCATTTAAACATTTTCAAATAAGCATTTAAAATATTATTTATCTTATAAATAATTGCCCTGGAAAAATGGTCTGTTATAAAAACCTTTATCATGTAGTTAAAAATGTGGATTTGCAATAGTTTTGTGGTTATTTGGTCTGGAAGGGGACAGATATACTTGTAAAAGAATGTTCTGACAGACTAAAACAAAAATTTAGCCATTAAATTTTAGGACCAAAGAAACCATTATATCTAAGGCAACTATATATCTGATTTGATAGGATGTGATATAATTAAAAAATTATTTGTGTGGTGTGGTTTGAGACCACAGATTTTGCCTTATTTTAAAATTCATGAGTAGCATGTATCCATTTATTTTCAAAATGAGTGGCTTACTTATAAAGAAGTTCTTCAGTTCTTTGTTGGAAATATGTCTAAGTTTTATGTCCTGCCCAAGGGCCTGAAGTTCTGCAAACATTTTCATTTATTAAATGTTGTAAACACCTGGGCATTTTGTAGACATTACAGATATTTTTACATGCATAAATTTAGAATAAATGTTGGATATAAGAGAAAGCTTTCTAACTTTAAAATCTACTTGTATGTCATAAAACCATAGGTTCCTCAAGATTCAACCTTTTGGTGTTTTGGTTTGTTTACCTTACATAAAATGTGATTTTTCTATTTAAAATATCTGAAATATATATTCTCAAATATTAACCAATTCTTGAAATATATTTAGATAGTTATAAATGTAAATTAACCAAAATGTCAGGATTCCATATTCTTTAAAACAGATGATTATTTTTTCCTTTTTGGTAAAGGAATGGAGAATTGTGGGTTTATTTTTGGGAGCATGAATCCAAAACATATGGAGCCAGACTTTATTTTCCTATGAAAAATAATTCTCTCTTAATCACCATATGTGCATTGTTTATTGCTTTTAAAGAAAAGCTTAACATGATTAATATGCACCTGAGTAAGAATTGTTTTATTTTCATCCTGAAAAAGTAAGAGGCTCTGCATGTGAGGTCAACCCATGTGAGGCCAGTGCTACACAGGGAGATAGTCCTAAAATAACGTCCTCGCTCACAGTTAGGAAAAGAAACTTTAAAAAATGTGTTGATCTTGTGAGGTATGGATATTGGTTTAGTATCTGCTCAGGGGGAAAATGAGATCATGTTTCTGAAATGCCGTGTTGCATTCTGTAAGTTTGCAATACAGCCTTATCTCTTTTAAAACTAGCATTTTCCTTTCTTCATGCCTTCTGGGACCTCAGGCACTGCTCGACTCCTTTTAAGCTATTCTATTTGTATAAATGAATGGCTATTTTTTTTTCATATAGGTTCTTCAACACCTATGTGACATTTTCCTCTAGTCTTTGCTCAATTATTTTTGTGACATGAAGTTTCTTGTGTGAAAAGCGAGTAGAAAGAGTGTATTTGATGTCCTGGTTGGTGTGTCTCGGTTGGCTGGGCGTCATCCTGTGTTCGATTCCCAGTCAGGGCCCAGGCCCAGGTTGCGGGCTTGATCCCCAGTAGGGGGTGTGCAAGAGGCAGCTGATCGATGTATCTCTTTCACATTGATGTTTCTTTCTCTCTCTTTCTTTCTCCCTTCCTCTCTCTCTAAAAATCAAATTTAAAAAATCCTTTCTCTTTTGAGTAACCAAAGAATTTATATGCATATATACACAACCCAACAACATGGACAATGGTGGGGAGAGGGACTGGGGAGGGGGAAGGAACGGGGTGGAACGGGTCATTGGGGAGAAAAAGGGACATCTGTAATATTTTAAACAATAATAAAATTTAAAAAAAAAATCCTTTCTCTTTTTAAAAAATGAAGGAGTATATTTGAGCCCTTACTTTATGCCAGATTCATATATCATCTCAGTTAATCACTTCAATGAAATAAATACATTTTACACAAGAAACAAAACCTCATTGAGCTGATGAAACTCCCCATGGCCACATAGCTTGGAAATCACAGAGCCATGGTGCAGACACAGACTTGTCCAAGGACCGTGCTCCATCAGTTCACTGTGGTGATTCCAAAAGCTGTGATTATCATTTTATCCTAAACAAAGATGTCCCGGCATTGCGCTCATCTTCTCATTACCAATCTGAGACCACACTTTTCTGTGTACGGACTGCTGAGAGTCCTCAGTACCTGCTTTTATCATACGCCTTTACGTCTGAAGATCATTGTGTATATAACTTCTTGGTCTTTGTGGAGCAGTCAGCTCAACCTGTTTCTCTGTATTGTCCTCATTTCCACTGGCCCTTCCTTCACCCTTCCTCCCCCACCTCCTTCTGAGATAACACCCCGTACTTTGTGGTCACCTCTGGCTTGACATTCCTCTATTAATTATATATGCTTCATAACAATATCACCACAAACTTAGCAGCTTAAAACCCCCCACTTATTATATCTCATGGTCTCTATGAGTTAGGGATACAGGCTCAGCTTCAGGGTCCCTCGATGCTGCTATATGAAGGTGGTGGCTGGGGCTCCCATCTCAACTAAGGCAAGATTGGGGGAAGGATCCACTTTCAGCCTCCTGCGGTCATTGGCTTTCAATTTCTTAAAGGCTGTCAGACTGAAAGCCTCAGTTTCTTCTTGACTGTTGGCCAGAAACCCTCTTCTGTTTCCTATCCCATGGCCCTCAATGGGTCATCTTACCACAAGACAGCTACTTCTTCAAAGGCAGCAAGGGAGAGAGGGTGTCCTCTCAAGTGACCATTACAATCTTGTATATGTAATGTAATCACATATGTGCCATCATGTCCATCCCGTCACCTTGGCTGTATTCTGTTGGTTAGAAGCAAGTCAGAGGTCCCACCCTCTCTCAAGAGAAGTGGATCTCACAGAGGAGCAAAGGATGCCCCAGGCTGCTCATACTTTCTCAACCAATACCAGTTCACTGCTGCTGTTTAGATGGAGGTCGGTGCCCACCAACACAAAGAAAATAAAATGGAGGTGAGTTGCCCTTAAAAAATATAGTCAAGTCTAATCAAAAAGCACTTGGGAAATTTTTTGTTTTCCTTTTGCTGCTTCATTACTAAATTAAAATCCACTGGCAAAATCAGATTTTCATGTCTAGTGTCATGCTGATAATACAACATATGTTAAAGGGCAAATATTGAATCATATATTTAGAGAAATTGTGCTTGTTGACTCCCTAATAATACCTAATATAATTCCTTTGGGAGCTTGGAGGAAACTATGAAAATCAGAAGAATCTAACTTTTAACTTTTAGTCATCAATATGGAGCTGTTAAATCAGGTTTTAGACTATTATCGGAACTAGCAGAGTTCATGGGAATAAAGAAGAAAGTCCTCAAGGCAGTGAAAAAGCTGGAATTTTAATTATATTACAAACATGTAGAATACTTTTTTAATGGCTACCCATTTACAAAGAACCTTAAAAAGAGTAAAGAAGCTGTCCACGTCCCAAATCGGACAAGTAACATTATTTTGACTGAGAGAAGCAAACGAATGTGTAAAATCTTTCCATTTTCTCAAAGGTTTTGTGTTATGAAAACCCCCTGCATGCTTTCTCTCTAAAGAAGTCCTCTTAAAAAATCCACAGGCATTTTAAGGGAAATTTAATCAACAAATGCTTTCCTGGCCAGCAGGAATCCTGTGCTATGCAAACCGTGAAGAACACCACAAGAGAGGATGCTGAGTGCCTGCTAGGCCAGGTTTCAGTTCCATTCCCTGGACAGCTCGTTCACGCTCAGAACTCCCTGGAAGTCAGTGAGAGGAAATTAACCCGCCACCCAGAGCAGAGAAAATTGAAATGTGCTGAATTAATATTTTGGATCATAAAAGTCACTCAAAGAAAATTCTTTCAATAGGGTGCCAACCAGAGTCTGGTTATATAATTCTTGTATAAACCTTATTTTTTCCCCTTGAAAGGAAATTTTGGGTTTTCTCAGAAGGAATGATGGTGCTGCTTCACATCCTCTGAGTACAATGTGAATAAGCTAACTTTCCAAAGAATTTTTAAAATTTTTTCTGACTATAAAAGAAATACATTCTCAATGTAGAAAATGTAGGAAATACAGAAAACCACACAGGAAACTAAAATCATCATAATCCACTTCTATCTCCCACCCGAAGATAAAACTGATAACATTTTGGTATATTTTTAAAAATTGTATTGTTTTGAAGCCAATAAAATTGGTATCTGTTATTATTGAAATTTTTGAGTATATTTTATCTGAATGATGGGTATGTATAATTTTTAAGCAGAAAGATCCATTTTTTTAAAACCAGACACTTCAAAACCTATAAAGGCAAGCTGGCATTGTACCCTAGAAAACAGTCACCTTGGAAAGAAAACTAGACACCGTGTACTCTACTGATGCTTTCTTAGCTCACAGAATTTAAAGTCACTCTCTTGGAATTGCTCTCAAACCATTTTATGAGCCACAAAACAAAATCATCTTGTAATTTTATAACCTAAATGCTCTTTAAAAACAGCTCTTTTTTTCTTTTAATTTCTCAGATCATCTTCATCTAGAGAAGCAAAACAGAGTTACTTGTAGATCGTTTGTGGGAAACAAATGTCCTTGAGTAAATTATTACAGTTTTTATAAGTTGTTTTAAGGTAGGTTGAACCTCAGATATTTCTGCTAATGTGAAGTGACATCTTGCATAAATAGTCCATAATTTTATGTTAGTCATTGGTTTCAAACTGTGCAATATATCTGTTCCCGTCACATTTGCTAAAGAACAGCTCAGCAGTTACAACACTGACAAATCTGAAATTTAGTTCTCAGTGAAATGCTGATGGAGGCAAACCCAAACTCCTTTAGAGGTTCGTCATTCCAAGCACAGGAGTTACACAAGTGCGTGAAAAGACTGAGGACACAGGGGACTGCATTAGCACGTCTAGCTAACAACCGTGAATGGCATGTAGCTGTGGCTTTGACGTAAGAAGACTTGGTGTCTAAGGCAGAGCTGGAGAAGGTCTCTAAAATCACACTGTGTCGCAAGTGCCCAATGGCTGCGGCGGCTGGGTGGTGAAGAGCTGTAAACTCCAGGTCCACTTTCATTGGAGGAGGCGGGATCGAGAGACACAAAAGAGACCAGCACTTCAAGAAAATGAGCCAGGAGTAAATTCAACATTGAACCCTTCCGATCACTGCCGTCTTGAACCTCGCCTTCTTAGGTGTCTGTGGAGTCAGGACATTCTAATTATTTTCTTAGTTCTCTGACTGCATTCAAGTAGACTGTATTCCATGGATCAAGAATTCTCTCCAGGAGTGTTACCTAATTAGCCCTGTCCTGTTCCTGGTCTGTGCTCAGGTGGGTGTGGTGGTAGAAAGAGTGGTCTGTTAAGGGCAGAGGACTGAAGATTGAGGTCCCCACTGTGTCATTTGCCAGCCTGTGTGTCTATGGCTTGTCTTCAGAACCAGTTTGCCAGTTTCTTGGAGGCAGGAGGGCATTTTGTATCTCCAGTAATCCCTCTCAATACCCGCGTGGCACATCGCCGCCTATTGATTTGCTGTTTCACTTTGCCATTGCCTAGGAAAGGGCCTGCGCTTATGATTCCAACCACTGCTGCTTCACCTCTGCCGCGGCATCTGGAGAAGTGAGGATCGGCTGCCCGAGGCAGCTTTTCTTTCCCTCCCGACTGTATGACTCAGTCCAGTGTTGTCATCATTCCCATTAGTAGCCATTCCACATGACTCAAAGGGAAAGATGGAAATGAGTCTCACCCAAGCCAACATAAAAGCAAAGATAATATCATAAATTACAACATTCACTAAAGCTCCACAGGAAAAGTGGTGACTCTCAGAAACAGAGATGTTCTGCTTTCTGCAATTTATTCCAATTACTCCTTCAGTGCTGTCATTTTCTTCCAGAGACTGTTTTCTGAATGAAAGGAAAGGGTAGAGGAACCAGGATGGTCTTGGTGAGTGAGGGCTGTGGAGCCTGTCAGGATAATGTCACTACTATGTGTGTGTCTTCTGGAATATTCTTTGGAAATTCTGATGCTGTTAGCCAAGAATCTCCTGGTTAATGCAAGAATGTCATGTGCAAGGTAGGTTACCTTGTTTAAATTAGCAACACCCTGACCAAACTAAATTATTTTATAAACGACATTATTACCAAGCACCAGTGTTTCTGGTTCATTTATACTTAACTCATTCCAAAGACGTATTATTGAACTTCTTTATTAAGTGAACAAAAATCATCTATCAATTTAAACTTGGAAAGAATGCTAACACTCATGGGCGTTACCAAGGCTAAGTCTTAATTGTTTTCTTTTCCATAGGGTTCTGCAAAGAGAACATGTAATCTTGCAGTCCCATTCTAGAGAAGTCATTTTATTTAATTTTGTTTAATTTTGTCTGCTTGAATGATTAAATATTTTATTCACACAATACCAACTACTGCTGCTTTCCCTTTGCTGCTTTCTAAGGATAATGGCTTTTTAGAAATAAAAATATTGTTATGATTTGATGATTCTGAACTTTCTTCTGTCCCTTTTCTTACCATGATAGTACTTCTTACATTGTTTTGCAACTTTTGTTCCTTTTGTCTCCCTTTTTACCAGTAAAAGGGAGCGACCATATCATATATATATATATACACATATATATATGTGTGTGTATATATATATATATATATATATATATATATATATATATATATATGCTCTGTGGTTAGTATGGCCCCTGACACTTTTTACCTGAAACTTCCTTTAAACTAGAGGAAAAGAAAATAATGCCAGCTTCCTTCAATGCCTGAACTTGAGGCAAGGGGTTTGGGGTATGAACAAGACCCCGCTGTAATATAGCCAAGAATTTGGAAGAAGGAGCTGGGGAAATCTTGACTCAGGACTTGGAAACTGTCATCCCTCCACCATGTGAAATCTATTCTCAAATAATCAGGCTTTAAAAATGTTATATCGCCAATTCTCTGTTTTACAATAGCTCTAAGTGGTGAGACTATAGTGAGTGTAAAGGGCAAGAAGGATTCTTCAGAGCAGACCGACGGTAGCAGCTACTCATTAAATACTTGAAAGCTTCCCTCTCTGCTGACTATCAAGCCACGGATCTCCATGGGCTCTCGTATTTCTGCAGGTCATGGGAGCAGACCCCGAGCGCTTGTTTCAGAGGATATACTTGTAGTGAACAGCCTCGGAAGATGTGGTATCTCCCTCTGGGTGCAGTAAGTGAAGCACGTGTATGATGCTTATGAAATGAACTGAGGTGGCCCTGGTGCTCCATCAGCTTCCTCCTCTGCATTTTGTTGATGGCTTCTCTGAAGTCATAGTAACAGCAGCTACTCTGGGTATTTTTCATGGACTGATTGTTTGAGAGATAGGAAATGTTTGTCTTCATTTTGCACATGGAGAGGCTGAGGCACAGAGAAATGAGGAAACTTGCCCAAAGGTCTGGCTCCAGAATCTGTGTTTTAATCTATTGCTTTGTAGTAGATTTAATCTATTTTTTAAAATCTACTACAAGTAGATTAGGGGGTCTGTTGCCTCCTAACCTTGCTTGATCCCCAGTGGAGGCATGCAGGAGGCAGCCAATCAATGGTTTTCTCTCATCATCAATGTTTCAATCTCTCTTTCCCTCTCCCTTCCTCTCTCTCTGAAATCAATAAAAATATATTAAAAAATTAAAAAATAAAAATAAAAGTGAGGGATCCTGTAAGCTGCAGAGCCCACCCTTGCCTACCTGCTCAATACCTGTTCACCTCAAAGTCTTAATTCAAAGCTCTCAAGCATTCCCAGAAATGCCTAAAAATTTCAACATTTTTTCTCTGGGCCTTTTGTACATTGGCCAATGGCAGTGGTTATATTACTACATCCTGGCAGCTTACATGGACCAGAACAATGGTGGTGCTATTTCCAAAAATACAGAAGTCAGGAAGATCTGCTTTGATTTTTGTTGTGCTGGGTTTGAGATTCTGAAGGACATCTAGTCAGGAAAGCACAATGGGCAGCTGGAAAGAGGGAGTATAGGTGAGATGCCGAGTTTAAGAGTGCTATTTTTGCATTTGGAGATCTTTAAAATTATAAGGATGTGTGAGCTTTTCAGAGGAAGAATATAAAAGAGAAGAGGTTGGAAGGCATATATTTCCTTGTTACTTTGAATAGAACTTGTATATATTCTGCAATAATATTTAAAATTCCAAATGCTTTTAAATAATATTTATTGTTTCTGATGATAATAGCACATAAAATCTTTGTAAAACATTGGAAAAATGTAAAAAGCAAATATAAATAACCTATAGTTTATTATTGAGATATAGCTATTCTTAACACTTTTCTTTCCTGCACCTTTCCCAGCAAATAGGTTTTTATTTCAAAGTGGATTATTGTGCTCCAGAACTCTTGGGCTCTGACTTTTGTCTTGACCAGGGAGCTAAATGGCTGTTGCTCTGGGCATCCCAACACTGGACTCTGATACCAGCTCAGCTCTGGGCTCAGTCTGGGGTAAAGTTTAAGCCACTTCACTTCTCTGAGCAGTGTTTTTATTACTTGTCAAGTGAGAACTAGATGGCTTCTGTGGTCCTTTTTAGTTCATGGGTTTGGTGACTCCATGTCTGACCCCCTTTCTCCCCAATTAACTCTGGCCACTCTTAGGGCTGAGCTCTGGTTCTCTTTCCCCTAATAATTTCCCCACACACTCTCTGTCAGGCCTTAAAGTGGCTCATCGGTGGCTCCTTCCTTAGCTTGCCATTCTTTCCTGGATTTAAGTAGACAGCAGAGACACCATCAATGAAGGGAGATTAATGAAGGAACTATATGTTCTAAAGTGACAATTGTTGGAAGGGACTTATACAAACTCCGTAAGAATTATCGAGTCAGGGGAAGACTAACTACCTGGCTTCAACCCTCTCTTTTCTCTGGTAACTGGATGATTTAAGGATGATTCTTCACCCCTTTGAATCTTAGTTTTCCCATCTGTAAAATGGAATAATCACCCTCCTCATCCTCACAAATACATTGTGAGGCATAATTAAGGCTTATAAGCTTTGAGGATTTGATGAGCAACACCATAGAAGTGTAACATGTCATTATAACTAATTACAGAGTATCTGTGTGTAAGATACACTCAAAATGACAATATCTTTACCTGGAGACAGAGAAAGAGGAGTTTGTAGATGGATAGAGAAAAAACAATTAAGCAAGGAGAAATAAAGGAAAGAAGAAACAAAGAAATGTAATAGAATGGAGTAAGGCAAAAGGAAAACAATTTTAAAAAGTCAAGTAGAAAGAAAAAAAAAAAGATGAACTTTAATATCTTTGGAAATTAAAGGGACAAGTTGTTCAGAATTTACTAGGAATTTATTACAGCTATGAGAGGTATTATAAACAATGATACAAATAATAGATAAAATATAATAGCATTTATGGCAGACAGAATTCTAAAATGGCTCCACAATTTCAACCTTCTGGTGTTGTTCCTGTGATTATGTTATTTATGTGGCAAAGGGATTTTGGAGATGTAATTAAGGTTACTGGTCAGTTGATATTAAGATAGTGAAATGATCTAGGTGGGCCTAACCTAGTCATAGGAGTTCTTTAAAACCAAAGGGTTTTCTCTGACTGGTAGTAAAAGAGGAAGTCCTAGAGCTGCTCACTGATGGGCCTGGAAGAAAGAAAACATCATATGAACTACATATGGATGCCACATGGAAAGCACCTGAGAATGGCCTCTAGCCAACAGCCAGTGAGAAAATGGGGACTTCAGTCCTACAACTGCAAGGAACTGAATTCTACCAACAACAAATAAAAAGTGGATTTATCCTGAAACTTCCAAACCCAAATGATTGACAACTTGATTTCAGCCTTGTGATATCTTAAGCAGAGAACCCAGTCACACCATGCTAGATTTATGACTTATAGAACTATGAGCCAATAAATGGGCATTGTTTTAAGCTGTTAATGGAAAACCAATGTAAGGAGATGGAGGGAGGTAAAAGAAGGTTAAAGGGAAATAAACGGTGATGGAAGGAGACTTGATTTAGGGTGGTGCACACATACAATATACAGATAATTATTATAGAATTGTATACCTAAAACCTATATAATTTTATTAGTCGCTGTCACCCCAATAAATTCAATAAAAAAGAAAACCAAGATTGCATACATGATAATACAAAGTAGAAATAACTACATTATAACATTGTTCAATTAGCTAAAACTCTTACAGTTGGCCTGAAGTATGGTTAAAATTTAAGAGTCACAGTGGTAAAATTGTGGGTGTCCTACCACTGATCATGACAGTCAAGGAGAACAAAGACACACGAATCTTAACATAAACAAAAATGTGATCTTATTTGGTGCAGTTTTAACATACAAGTTAAGTACAGTACTGCTATATTTATACAGGTAATATTTTGGGACGTGTATTTTGTACATTAAGCCGTGTTGGGGAGAATAGTCAAAAGGCCTTTTGGGGGCTCATTGTTTTGAAAGGAAGAAATCTTTTGGCTTATCATATGACCTTCACCATTTTATTTTTGTAAATTTCAATATTCTTTAATTAGATTTCTTTATTAAATTCCTCTTGCAGTAAAACTTTGGTTGATAAGTAGCAAAATGGGCTTATTTGAATTATGGCGTATGTTTTATTCCATCCACTAATGGACAATTGCCAAACAACAAAGGGACTGAGGAAAGCCAAGCAAAGACAGATTTGGCAAAGTGAAAAAACTTTGTGTGTTTCTTCTCCGGCAGTGCCCAGCTCTGATATTTTCTATTTCATTGTCTCAACTTGTGCTAAAAATACCAAGGTTTTGGTCAATGATAGTTTTAAGTAGTTAATAGTAAGCCTTGCCTTTTCTTCCACCAGCTAGCCAACTCCTCTTAATGTCCCTTCTAATGTGAATAATGTCACCATTTATCCAGTTTCCGAGACCTCAAAGCTCTAAGTCATCTTCCACCCCACCTTCTCCCTAAACCTTATATTCTTAACATAAGCCTCTGATAACTTTTAATGTTATTGGATCTAAGCAAAGACTGCCTCATGGTCTTCACTGGAATGAGAGGTAAAATCACCCATCACTGTCAATAACTTAAGTTATTATGAAAGATCATAGAATTTCTGCTTTTAGGGCTTAAAATAAAATAGGTGGTAGATTCTCCTTGTCTAAAATTTGTTTAAATGTCTCCGAATCTTTGACTCAAATTGCCTCTCAATATCTCTTTCAGCCTCTGATTTTGTGATCAATGCATCCTGTCACACCACAGGGCTCCAGAAAAGACTTGAAGGAATTCTAGTGTGAGGAAACCTGGGCAGCGGAACGTGTCGGAGGAAGAAAGGAGAAGCTTTGAGGGCTTTAGGGCTTCACTTATGGAGACTATTCCTCTGATGTAAGGTTTGGCACATAGAATTATGCTCTGAGTGAGCAATGCAGTGTCTTCCCACTGCTGGGCAGGTTGAGTAGTTCAGGGTGCTGGAGCCCAAAGGGAGAGTTCATCGAGCTGGGAGAGAGAGAAGGGTGTGGGCCTGAGCTGGGGGAGGGGGCATTTCTAACTAACTGGGCATGACTGTTAGTTATGACGGCATCTGAGCATCTGCTTTGCTCTTTAGCAAACACTTCTTACTGCCCCACTGGCAAGCATCCCAGAGTGAGGCCTTTCTTTCCTCACTGTCTACTGGTGGGCAGGCCCTGCTGGTGATCCGTGTGTTCAACTCATGGCTCCCAAATCTAGTGGACAAAGCAAAATGGTAGACGTTGGAGACCACTGGGTGGCCATTTTACTACCTTCCTCTGTGGTTTTTTAAGATCATGATTTTTTTTTTTTTTTTAATATATATATCTTTATTGATTTCAGAGAGAGGAAAGGAGAGGGAGAGAGAGAGTTAGAAACATCAACGATGAGAGAGTCATTGATCAGCTGCAGCCGGCAACCCGGGCATGTGCCCTGACCAGGAATCAAACCCTGATCGCCTGGATCCTAGGTCAACGCTCAACCGCTGAGCCACGCCTGGCCGGGCAGGATCATGATATTCTTATGTTACATATTGGCTTTCCCTGCCTTAACACTTTAATAATTAGCTACTTCCTTTTATTTTGTTCATGAATTAGTTTTATTACTTCATCAAATGTTTTTGGAGCATCTACTCCGTGCCAGGCACTGGTTTTCACACTGGGGCCACAGTGGGCCACAAAAACATGATCTCCACAGTGAGTGAGCTTATCATCTAATGCAGGAGGCAGACAATTGGAGAATTCATTAAAATGCAGCTTCAGCCTCTGGGTCACTGCTGGAGAGGCTTGTCAGATTGGCGTGCTCTGCCCCAGACTTTTACATGTCAGGCTTCTTTACACCTTTCCCATCCCAGCTCCAACGTCCACTCCCAAACAGACGTCCTTGGATCACCCAGTCTCAAAACCCTTCCACCTCACAAGCTTCTCTGTATCCCATCATCCTCATTTATAGTTCCCAAATCCAAACATCTCTTCAAAATAAGGATATTTCCTCTTAATCTGAGTGCAAACTAATCAGTACTATAACTTTTATTTGATTTATTATGAATATTTATATATGTTACCGTGTACTAATTAGCTAACTTATTTTCTTGTTTCTCCATCTAGATTGGTAGGAGAGACCGTGTTCCTCTGGTTTACTCTATCCAGAACCCAGAGTGGTCACTGAGTGCTTAATAAATATTTGTTAAGTTAGAGAGTGATTGCTTTTACGTGTAAAATACCTAGTGTTCTGGAGGAGAGAGGTGATGTCAGATCTAAGACTTAAATAATTACCTAAGCAAAGTAGTTAAGATGGGGAGTTGGGAAGAGGCACAGTGTGTGCAAAGGAGAGCATGGTAGGTTTAAGCAAGAGAAAGGAATTCAGTGTGGTTGATGCCTAAGCTTTAAGGGGGAATGGCAAAGGATGAGACTGGAGAGCAATTGAAGGCTTTTTAAATTATGCAAAGGAAGAGGACTTCATCCTTTGGCAAAGGGGAGTGATGATGCTATAAAGGCATCAGCTCATTTAATCTTGCCAACAACCTGTAAAGTGAGTGCCGTTACCCCATCTTACAGATAAGAACTTTGAGAGTCATGGAGGTTTAAGTGACTTGCCCAACATGACATTCTTAGTTTGTGGCAGAGCAGTGACTTACCCAGGTGGTCTGGCTCTGGCCTCCATGCTTCCTTTTAGAAGAATAGTGAAGACTCATGGGAAGTGAAGAACTTTGATGATGAAAAGTCACCACTGCAACCATGAAATCACACCCCCAAGTGTGCTGGTTGGTCAGAACACCAAGCTGATGATTCCAGCATCATAGGTTTTAGTCTAACAACTAATGTGCTAATTAGATTCCATCAGTGCCGCAGACTGTGCTTCTACCTCTGCCAGCAGTCTTATCGATGATCACAAATGCATTAGTAGCATAGGGGATGGCTGGCAGAGAGAGCAGGGGAACATAAAAAGCAGCCCCAGAAGCCCAGCCTACTGAGTATCAGTAGCACCATTCACACATGTAGAAGGTAACTCATATACACTTAGATATAATGAAAGGTATGGGGCAATTGTTGGTCATCATTGGAGGTGATAGGTAACTAGGAAGTAGAAAAGAAATGAACACTGTTAGGAAAGTTTAAAAATATTATCCAGCCCCCTGTATCCCTTCATCTTCTTTATCAGAATCTAATGGCCTTTACTTTCTGCCTTTCAAGCTTTAAGACTCCATCCTGAAGCACTGCATGTTGTTTAAAACCTGCCTCAAATGAGCATGGAACTGTATTATTCCAATGCAAAATGACTAGGGCATATATATTTATCATAGTTTACGTTGTCTATTACTAGCAACTTAGATTTTTCAAATTAGCTTCTATGAATTGCATATTTCCTGGACTACTAGCTCCAATATTTCAGACTTGAACTTTATAAGTGATTGGGTCATCAAAATCACTGCCCTTCAAAAAAAAGAAAAAATAAAAAAAATTAAAATCCCAACACATTGATAATGGCTCACCTCTGTAATGTTTTCTAAGACACTTCATGTGGCTTTAAGCTTTTCTTTGTCTCTTTTTGTTTACCCTGGGAGTCCTTACTTCAGGGTAAAGAGAAAGGACATATTTTGACTTGTGCTATAGCTCCTTATAAAGTTCTAGAAAGGAAGTATCTGCTAATTTGGCACCAGGATAGTGGCACTGGTTTTGGAGTCAGTGAACCAGTTGATTGCCAACACTACCACTCCTTAGCTATGAACCCGTGGAAGGTTATCTGATCTCTCTGAGCCTCAGTCTTTCCACCTCTAAAATGAGATAATATCTTCCTCATATTGTGAGGATTAAGTGAAATTTTACACGTGAAATGTGCATTAAAATATTTGTACAAATATCTACTATTAATATTAATCATTGATACTGATGGGAATGGAAAAATTCTAAAAGCCTTTATATATTAGGGCAAATTCAGATTCGTCTGGATGGTTAATGTGTGGAGGTTGACTAAGTGGGTTCTCTGGAATGAGAGGGGAGTCTCAGTTGTACAGTTTTAGGAAAATTGTAAGAAGTGCAGTTGAATTAATGAGGAATTTGAGCATATGCTAAAGCATCTTAGGAGAAAAGCCTGAGAACAGTACCATGTTTAACACTCAGCATGTCAGGCAGATGACAAGTTTGAAGAATTTTGGTGATGTATTTGAGAGAGCTTTGCAACTGTCAGGCTGTCAGTCCCATGTACGGGGAGAGGTCATGACACTGGTACATGACAGGCCACAGGAATCCACAGATGACCCGAATTCAGCACGTGGGCCTTACATAGTTCAGGAGGGGCAAAAGCATATCCAGTATCCTGGAGATCTGTAGTCCAGGTTTTTAAAAAAAATGTAGATAGAGGAGCTAACAACAACAACAAAAAATGCTGGCAGCTATGCTGCCTTACATTCTAAATGACCATTATGAGAGCTTGGCCAACTCAAATAATATGTGTCAGTAAGGAGGCTCTTTGACACCTAATAGCATAGGTTTTGGATTCAATAAAATCCATATTTATAATTCTGCTTTGATATTTTCTTGTTTGAGACCATATGCAGGTAATTTAGTCTGAGTCTACTTATACACCCATAAAATGGAAAGAGTAATGAGACCCTCATAAGATTATTGAATTGGTTAAGCAAAGCATTGGAAGCCTACAGCCCAGTGCCTGAAGGAAGCTCTCAACAAATGGTTACTGTACTTACAGATTATTTCAAACCTTTAAAAAAACTGATCTCTCCATCTATTTCTGCAACATCCTTCAGGCAAAGAAGAGACTTAACCAACCAGTAATAAAATCTAATGCTATAATTCTGATTCCATGTCTATTCCTTTCCTAATGAAAGGGTAAACAAATGGAAAGGACTTAGATACCCAGACATAGGCAGGTGATGAGGTTTTCCAAGTGCTTGTACTCAAAATGAAATTTAAAAAAATAGCCTGGCATTGCATGCCATCCAATAGCACTTGTGGTGCAGTGCTTTTTGGAAAGAACTCCTAAGTGGGGAAAAGAAATTTTACAGCGGTGGAGTTTTACCAAACCTATGAGTGCACAGAGGAAATCCTTTATTTGTTGAAGAAACGACAGTTACTTTTGCAGAAATAGGCCAGGGGCCAGAAGAGGGGAAAAACAGGTAAGATATGCTGTGATAATAAGTAGAGCCTCATGTGAACCACACACAGGAACCTGCTCGCCACCTGCAGCAAGAAGCAACAGCAACAGCTTGAACTATTTTGTCACAATTGACCTATTTACTGCCCAGAGGGCCCAGCCAGAGACAACTGCCCTGTTGACTGAGTGGAGAGACGTCTCAGTGGGGCCTGGAAAGGGAAAAAATCCAAAAGGACTTTGGGGCAGAGGAGTGGGGGGGTTGTCCTTAGAAAGACAGTGAAACACTTATACTCAGAGGTGGATCAACTATAGTTCTAGGCTCTGTTTCCTGGGGAGGCTGGGAGGGGAGACCACAGGCTTAGCTGCTGCGGAGAGCGGTGCTCGGCTGCCTTGCTTGGCTCTGGACACGGAGCATGGTTTATGGGTGAGCAGAAGGGAACACTGTTTCGTACCTCCTGGCTCTGCTCTGCAGCGCCCAGTGGTCCAAAAGAGACACACGCTCCCTCTCAAGATGAATGGGTATGAAACTGTGAAGGTAAATAAGGCTTTGCCGTACCTCTCTCTATTTCAAATGCTTAATTGAAAACTAATTTTATAAAGGGAGCTTTATTGTATAATAACACTGAAAAAAAGTTGAGAGCTCTTGGGATCAAGTATGCAAAGACATTATTTTGATAGGCCTGCCAGCCATGCTGTTATTAAGCCCTTAGAGGGTACATAGCTTTGCTCTGAGTTTGGTTGATTGAATGCATCGAAGCACAATGGCAATGAAAGGGTGGGTTAAAAAAGATACGGCATTTGGATCTGCAGGCAGTCTAGGCAGGCTAACAATCTTTTCTGAAAGGGGCAAAAAGGCACAGTGATGTTGGGAATCTTGGTTTTGAAATGATGGAGCCTACCATTCAAACTAGTGCTGAGGAAGCCACTGGAAGCAGCAAAGGTGGCTGGGAGGTTTGGTGGGAAGGATGAACCAAGGAGGCAGGCGCGGGAGGCGCGAAGAGGCCGACCGGTTGTCTTTCTGGCCTTCCACCTTCCTCCACAGTTTAGACTGGATCCCTACCTTTAGATTCGCTCTCTAGTGGTTCTCAAGCGGAGGCGATGAGGAGACAAGGGGAGGGGAAAATGAAGGTTGGGTAGAGGAGAGGTAAGAAGTAATGGGGGGCACTTTGAAATCTTTCCAAATGCAGAGGTGTAGTAACATTCAAAGGGCTGAGGTGTTATTCTTGCCCTCGTTACCCCTCTTCAAGCTCCGATATTGCTGTTCTGTGTTGCAACCTCCAGTCGTATGACAGCTTTGGGCGAGAATGATTGACAGCACTGGATCCTACCCAACTATCACCCACAGCCAGGAGTAGGGAGCTCTGGCAATGGCTGTCCTAGGTGTAGTTCCAGTCAAAACTGATGCATAAGAGAGGAGCAATGGGCGTTCTGGCTTCTGGACTACGGAGCAGCAAGTCAGGGTCAAGGGACTGACCTGAGCTACCCCGGTCCCCCTCCACACACACTCTGTCCTTGCTGCTTGCCCCTTAATCTCAATCTCAAATGAAAGTAAAGGCATCGTTTGACACAGTTACGAGAAACACAAGGCCAAATACTAGACTCCGGCATCAGCTGTATCAGAAATGACACAAATTCTCTTCACTCACTGTCATGACAGGTAAAGAAAGGCATGCAGAGGGCTGGGACAGTGTGGCGTTGGGGGAATGAAGGCAGTTACCCAAACGTTAGCTCATGCCTGGGGATCCTCTCCTTTGGGTACACTTTGAACTAAAGCGACAGCCTGGGAGCAGAGCCGTTCAGGTGAGAGCGCTCTCAGGAACATTGAAGGAGCACTGGGAGCAGCGGTCGGCCTCTGTGCCGAACAAAGTCTCCCAAAGATTCCACAGAACGAAGTTCCTGTGCCCTTAGGGTGTCTGCTTCTTGAAAACAAAGTAGAACATAGTTATTAGGTGACGTTGCCATTCTGAAGGTGATAAAAGAAAAAGAAATATCCTGGAGTCGGAGAGCCCCGTTCGACTACTGCCAGGGCGTGAATACATTACGGAGGAAATACTGGACCTGAAAGGGACCAACTTCATTATTTTTTCTGCCTCTAGAATGTTGTTTGGATAACTGAAAGGGATGAAGTGGAAAAAGGAGACATTCATGTCTCACATGGAAGGAAAGGCCTGCTTGTGTCTGATATTGGAGAGCAAATTTTCCTGGGACCGTTCATCCTAGTGAAAATATTGCCTTTGTGCCTGTGCCAAGGGGAGCGCTCTAATTTGTGATTCAGGGTTGTTCGTCCTGTCGCGGTTATTTCGTTCTCCTTTCCAGTTCTTCCCTTTTCTTCGAACCCCAGCTGATGCCCATGGCTGAACGGTTCTCTGGCTGATGAATGAAGCTGAGACCTCAGCTGGCCCCCAGCGAGGGGACGGTGGCGGCGCTTCCAAGGTCAGACGCCCTCCCGTTTGGCAAGAGGCTTGCGCGTTTCTCAACTTGCAGTTAGGCGGTGAGCAGGGCCTCTTCCTTGGAACGGAGCCATAACTTAATACCTTTTGGTGCACCTGAAACTGAGTCATGAGGATGGCACCTAGCAATGCAGAAGCACGTCTGGCTCCTGAGTTCCTCAGCAGGCCTGCCTCAGGGCCTGAGGTCAGAGACTGGACCACCGGGGCCACAGGGCCCAGCTCCACGCACGCGAGGAATGTCCGGAAAACACCGGGATCCTGCTGGGTCCTTGGAGACTCCAGGGGTGCACAGCTGCTTTGGGGGCTTTGTTTTGACCTTGGCCTTCTTTTCCTCTAAAGGGACATCTGCTCCAGGTGTTTTAACACACACAGGAGAAAATACAGGGTCCGGAGGATGGTAAGTCATTCAGAGAGTCCCGCAGGACACTGATGAAAATTTAATTTTATGCAATTCTGCAAGGGCTCACCCTGCTCAAGTAGGTTCCTGTACATTAGGAATTCTTCCCTCTGCAGTGGTTCCAAATGCATTTCTGGAAACTTCTCTGACCCAAAGTTACAGCCTCCAGAGATTCCCTGAATTCCCAGAGCCTCAGCTCACCTGGGTATGAAAATTGAGTATTTATTTGGTTCACGCCCATCTATGTCTGCCTTTTGGCCCATATCCAAGGGTCCTCTGTACCTTCCAGTCTCTCCACCTGCTCTAGAATCTTAATTTGAAGGCAATAGTGATTCAGAAAGCTAAAGGTGATTTTGAATTTCTATATAAAATTCTACATAAATTTCTATATAATTGGCTGCACTATTGTGACTTATACATATAATGTTCTCTGGGTTCATTTATGTTGTTGTTTGAGATACTTTGAGATACTGATTTCATTTCCTTTGGCTACATACTGATAAGTGGGATTATTGGATTTTATGGTAGTTCTATTTTTAGTGTTTTGAGGAACCACTGTACTGTTTTCCATAGTGACTACACCATTTCATAGTCCCATCAACTGTATACAAAGGCTCCCTTTTCTCCACACCCTCACCAAAAGTTATCTTTTTTTTTTTTGGTAATGATTGCCATCCTAACAAATGTGAGGTGGTATCTCATTGTGGTTTTGATTTGTATTTTCCTGGTAATTAGTGATACTGAGTGCCTTTTCATATATCTGTTGGCCATTTGTATATCTTCTTTTTTTTAAAAAAAAATATTTATTTGAGAGAGAGAGAGATTTATTGTTCCACTTATTTATGCATTCATTGGCTGATTCTTGTATATGCCCTGACCAAGGATTGAACCCACAATCTTGGCATATCAGAAGATGCTCTAACCAACTGAGCTACCCAGCCAAGGTTGTATATGTTCTTTGGAGCTACCTATTCAGTTCCTTTGCCTTTTTAATCAGTTTGTTTGTTTTTACTAATGAGATATAGGTGTTTCTTATATATTTTGGATATTAATCCTTTATCAGACATATTGTTTGTAAATATTTTCTCTAAAGTGACTACAGATTCAATGTAATCTGTATCAAAATCCCAAAGGCATTTTTTATAGAAATAGAAAAAAAAAATCCTAAATCCATAGGGAACCACAAAAGATCCTAGGTAGACAAAGCAATTTTGAGCAAGAAGAACAAAGCTGAAAGCATCATACTTCATGATTTCAAAATATATTACAAAGCTACAGTAATCAAAATGGTACAGTACTGTCATAAAAACAGACACATAAACCAATAGAACAGAATACAGAGTCCAGAAATAAATCCACACATACATGATCAACTAATCTTTGACAAGGGTGGCAAGAGTACACAATGGGGAAGGGAGAGTTTCTTCAATAAATGATATTGGGAAAACTGGATAGCCACATGTGAAATAATAAAATTGGATTCTTATACCACACTCACAAATCAACTAAAATGGATGAAAAGACTTCAACATAAGGCCTTAAACTTAAAACTCCTAGAATAAAACCTAAGAGATAAATTCCTTGACCTTTGTCTTGACAATGATCTCTTGGATAGCACACCAAAAGTACAGGCAACAAAAGCTAAAACAGACAAGTAGGACCACATCAAACTAAAAACCTTCTGCACAGCAAAGGAAACAGCACAGTTTTGAGTTGTCCACCTATATTAATGGACCTAAATTATACTTTCAGTCTTTTGAAAATTACAGTCACGTGTTTCACTCCCCTAAACAAATCTGAACACATCTATACAGAAAGTGGAAGTTCCCCCCATTAGGACACGAAGACTCTTCACAGCCTGACCCCTACAATCTTTTGTGTCATCTTCTGCCCTCTTTCCCGATCCAGCCTGTTCTTTGGCTAGTTTCTTTCTCTGTGTTCCTCAGATTGGGCCTTATGATGCCTCTCCCCATATTCTACATCATACCCTCCACCCCCACCCATTTGTTTCTGATTTATTTTCATACAATCTCTCCTTTGGTTCTTGAAATAATTGCTTCTCTTATCTCTATAACCAGACTGTAATCTCCTTGGGAGTGGGCCAGGGTCCATGATTTAGATTCTAAATAAGTACTTATTAAATAAATGCATAAATTTAGTGAGGCCCAAGGAACTTAGGAGAGTAGGTCAAAATTGGTTTTAAAACTTGTACTGGCCCTAGCTGGTTTGGTTCAGTGATTAGAGCGTGAGTCTGCAGACTGAACGGTCCCGGGTTCGATTCTGGTCAAGGGCATGTACCTTGGAGTGCCTCTCTCACATCAGTGCTTCTCTCACATCAGTGCTTCTCTCTTTCTCTCTCTCTCTCATCCGCTCTCTCTGAAAAGCAATAGAAAAATTATCCTCGAATGGGGTAAAAAATTAAATAAGAAAAATTAAAAAATTAAAAATCTCCTTGGGAGTGGGTATTTATTGGGTATCTGCACAGCATTCATCTTTTCCCCCTCTTCCCTCTAACAAAGGCCAGCATTTTAGGGGGCAGGCACGCCTCGCCCACACAGCTGAGGAGCGTCTGGGGTGGCAGTCCCCATTAGTCTAATCAGAGTAAAAATGCAAGCATTTTGTTTTAAATGTGAGGCAGGCACATTGTCTCTGACTGTGTATTCTCAGATGTTGGCAGCTATCTGGTGACGGTGAGTGTGGACAGGCTGAGAATGATGCTGACACCAGGCTGGAGAGATGGAGAGACTCAGGTCCCTAGTGATGCCACTGATATGGGGTGTGAGTCCAACCCTAAGGCCTGCCCCAAGACTCTCACATCCCTTAAGTTAGAAAATCCCGTATCCTTTAAACTAATTTGAGCTGAGTTTTTTTGGTCTTTGTCACATGAATCATTCTAACATAGAATGTTATGAATCACCCCCTCCAGCAATGACCTGAGAACTGGAAACTGAGGGCTTGGATCATGCAGCGTTTTTGCAGCTAAGTGGAAACTAGGACCCAGGTCTCTGTACTCCTAGTCTAAACCCCAGGTCTCTGTACTTCCAGTGTTGCTACTTTTGCTTCTAATCAGAGATGTGATCATTTATAAAAATCTCTCAGCAGCTCATGCATTTACTACTGGATAATGAATGTGAGTATATAGGCAATATGGCCCAACAATTATTTAAATGCATACAGATGAGCCTCATGAATATAATATGCAAATTTATGCAACATAATTTCCAAATGAGGCATTTGAGACTTAACTTTTTTATTTTAATTTTAATTTTAGCAGTACTGTAACTTTAGCATTTCTGGCCTTATTTCCCCCCAAAATTACTGAGACTGATTATTGGAATATTGTAGTAAGTCCACAATTCTGCCTGGTAAATATCCAGGTCTATCAAATCTGACAGGAGCAAAATATTAACTATTACATCAATAGTCATGTGTTTAAGGTGAAACACTTATCATTGAGGGTTTATAAAAAGTGCTTCAGATAATTTGCCATGTAGTCAGTTTTAATCAAGATGTTGACGGGCATGCAAAGCCATGTTATCAAGGGACTATAGAGGTGCTTAGGCAGGTATAGTACATGTCTGGCTATGAAACATAGCAGTTTTATGTTTCCTCCAGGATGAATGCCTTGTCCTCACATTATTTAGCAATATAGCTGCTCCCTGGCCAGTGAGCCCTTGATGGAGTGTGTATGGCGAGCCATGCTGACCACGGTAAGCTCTGTTAAGTGTCTCCCAGTCTAAATAAACTCACCACAATGACTTAGGAGCCAGTATGAGGCAAAGTTTATCATTTTTGGTTCCTGGTGAAGAATCCGTAAGAGCATTCTGTTTACTTACACGGCGAAGTGCTTTTGATGGGTCCAGGGTCCTGAGGGCAGTGGGGAGACCCAACTGCTGAATATTATGAGACTGTGGATGCCTTTCTCTCACCTATGCTTTCTTTCTAGGATGCTCTCCTCTCTTGTTCTTCACCTCTGTGTGAGCAGCAGCTGCATACACATCACTTACCCTGAAACTTGGAGAACAGACAAGTAGTCTTTTCTATTCCTGCCATAAATGCCACTCAGTGAACCAGCCACTAGGTCATGCTCATGTGCAATGCAATCTGTTTCCTCCCTCCGGAGCTCCAGCCTCACCTTCCTAATGACTTGGGCTGGAGCCGTCCCTCGGGGAGTCTGTTGTCTTACACGGAGGCTTTTGGTGGCTGGTGAACATAAAGCCATTATTTTCCAAGTAAGCTGGTTACACAAACATAAAACTCTCAAGTTGGAAAATGTTGTCAGCTAGGATCAAATTCAATCGATGAAATGAACTTGTCTATGATCTACAAGAGAATTTTTAATTATGGAAATATCCTGATGTCTTAATTTGCTCATAAAGCATATCATGCTTTTCAGAACAGCTTCACCTCCATATAATCCTTCTCTTTTACATGTTTTTCAGGGAAATTTATGCTCTCTTCCCAGGCATTATAGAGGGTGTATTACAATACTCTCAAAGTTGACATCGTGAGAGAGAGGATGGACAAACTTGAAGATAAAGATTAGGGAGCACTGACAATATAAAATAAATCATAGTAGAAATAAACTAGTTCTAACATTAGTTCTTTGCTCCCTGGGAATACAGGAATAAATGTACAGGGAATCTCAGCAGATTACACCTTTAAAAAGTCGGCTGCATCTTGCCATTCCCAAATTATGACCTAGTGCTGTTTTCTTCAAGTGTTCAGAAAGCCATACCCATTGTCTAAATGTGCCACTTCTCAAATGTACATGGGTTAAAGTCAGACAGAAGGACATGTGTCAGATTTGTGGTTTATAGTGCTCACTATGCCAGGGCAAGAAAAGGCTTCTCTTATTAAAGCATGCTTGTCCTGCATGAGTTCAATCTATAAAAGCCAAGAACGCCCACCCTAAGCCTTCCTTTCTGCCCTTAGAAATTGATTCTGAATTTAACACTCAGTGCCTAGCACCATGCTTGGTGCATAGCAGGGCCTCAATAAATACTTGCAGGAGAGATGAAGAAGTGAATGAGAGGCTGTTTTTGAATCTGTTGTACTTTATCCTGTTCTGCCTCCCCAGGGAGGTAATTCCACTGGTGCTTCCAAAATCAGAGTACTTGACCTTGGGTTTCTCTCTTTGAAATTTCAAGGAGTGCCCCCTAGGTCTAATATGTGGCAGACCAGCCCATGTTGCTTGTTTCCACAGCCCAAGGATGCTAACAACTAAGAGAATGTGCTTTGGAGTCAGACAGGCCCACCTTGGGGTCCCTGCTCAGCTCCTGCCTGCTGTGTGACTTCAAGTTTGGAGACCCATTTCCTCACTTGTAACATGGGAATGAGAATACCTCCCTCCTAGGCCTGTTGGGAGGACTGAATGAGATATTGTATTCAAAGAATTTAGCATACTGCCTAACTTACAGTAAACACACAGTACATTTTTTAGTATTATTTTAATTTTGCACCTGTGAGAAAGAATCCTGCTTTCTTAAGTTTATTTTCATAAGCCTCTCAATTGCTGAGAGCGTTCCAGTTTCCTTTCTCTCTACACAGCCAGCGACCATTAGTCCCTGCGAATGATATTCCAGGGACAGTCCACTGTGGTTTTGAATGACATTTTCACACTTGATATCAGGTATTTTATTACTCCTTTTGTCCACAGCAATGTATTGGGATCTTATATTCAGCGAGCGGCATACTGTAATTTTTAGAACTCTTTCTTAGTTTTAATTCTTTCACTTAAAAGTATTACTTGGATATTTCTTCCCAAATTCAATTCTTCCCATGTGTCTAAACTATAGCTCACTCAACTACTTGAATGTTCTGTGATATTATCATTTAACCATTTCAGTTTTACATTTCAAATCTTCCTTCTGTCTGGAAATATAGAGTGGTATTTTCAATGCTAAAGATGTTAAGAAAACAGAAATCATAGCCCAGCACCAGTGCTGGTTCCAGGAAGAAACATTATGTTAGCACAGCTCCACTGAGCTCCTCTCTGTTTTTGGTTGTTAAATTAGTTCCTTATCATGGTGCTTAGCATTTGATTTTTTTTTTTTAAGATTTTTTTTATTGCTATTTAGAGAGAGAACAGAGAGGGAGAGAGAGAGAAACATTGATGTGAGAGCGATATTTGACAGGCCGCCTCCCGCACACCCCCTACTGGGGATCAAGCCCACAACCGAGACATGTGCCCTGACTGGGAATCAAACCAACAACCTTTTGGTGCACAGGATGATGCCCAACCAACCAAGCCACACCAGCCAGGGCTCCTGTTTAAATTTATTTAAAAAACACACAACAGATTTCTGTATACTAGAACATTGGCTATCTGTTGTCATATTTATGTGAAATATTCTACTTTCTTTAGTTTTAATTTTGTTTATACATTTTTGGCCTATAGAAGTTCTATGCTTTATCTAGTTAATGCTCTACTACACTTCCCTTTTTGTGATTTCTTTCGTTGCTGTTTAACTTAGAAGTTCTACAGCTACTGAGTTCAGATAAAATACAATCACAGGTTTCTTCTAGATGTTAATGGTTGCCTTTAAACCTTGTTCACATTAAATTTATCACTTCGCTTACCATTTCTCTGGCATACGTAATAGCTAAGAATGACTTAAAAATCGGTAATGAATTACGTTCGCACCACTTATTGAATAAGTCTTCTCCACACATTTGGTTTGTAAAGCCATGCGTATCATAAACTCAATTAAAAAACATATTCTAGAGTCTATTAATAGGTGATTTCTTATATAGGTCGAAGTTATGAGTTACTGATCCCTGCACTGAACCAGGGTTCTACTTTCTTTTGTTTCTTTGGTTTTGCAGCTTATAAGATGTTTTACTGTCTTAAAGTTTAAATTCTCCCCATCCGTCAGCAAATCCTGGCAGCTCCCTCTTCAGAGTGAGTCCAGAACCTGGCCACTAATAGACTCAGCGTCCGACCACTTAGCCCCTTCCCCTGTGACTCTGCTGGTTTCAGCCTCCACCCTCTCTTGCTGGGATTAGAGCAATGACCTATATTAAAGTTGTCCTTCCAGATTTCACCTTGTACCCCAGAGTCTGTTCTCCCCACCCCAATCACAGTGGGGATTTCAAATGGAGGTTCCATCGTGGGAGATCGGGACCACAGTGGCTTCACTTCTTGCTCAGAGTGCAGAGCCTCCGAGGCCCATGGGACCTGGTCTTACTGCCCTTGCCTGGCTCACTCAGCTCCAGGCACAGGCATATGCTTTTAGCTTCGGGTTCTTCCACTTTCTGTCTCCTCTGGAAACAGCTTTGCTCATTACCTACGTGCTGTACTCCCCATTTTTTTCAGGTCTGCTGCTCCTGACTCCCCTGAGGGATGATTATCCATGGACCCCCTTCTTTATCCCTCACTCTGCTGTAGTTTTCTTCACAGTGCTTGGTTAGGGATTATTTTTTTCCTCTTGGTAATAGGAAATAAATGGAACTTTATGAAGACATTGGGGGGAAGGCAGTTGGATATTTTCAGTGCCTAAAGTCATTCCTGGTATGTAGTAAGTGCTCAGTTTTATGGAATGAGAGGATTCTGGAATTTGAGACAATGTTTTGGTAACATGAAGTATCCATCCTTCCCTCTGTTGTTGTTGTTGCTCTTTTCAAACGTTCTACTTCTTGAGACAAGTAATATTTTTCTATAAGATTTATGTACTCAGCAAATGTTACCAAATACCTCCCTGTCTCAGGTGCTGTTCTAGATGTTGTGGAATCAGCACTGAATATTAATACTAAATTTTTATTAACATATTGTTTTCCTATGATTTAAAAAAATTTAAATTAAAAGAATTCATCCCTATACATCCCTATATAGCTTCTTTCTCATGTTAGATTTGACTTTCAATTTAATTTTTCCTTGATTAAATTTTCATAGTTTTAAAAAAATAACCAGACTGGAAAGCAATATAACTTGTAGATCTAAGAATTTACACTTTTAAAAATAGCATTATATTTTTCTAATATTTTGTGTGCAACTTTTTTTAGTTTTCAAAAAAACAATACTATAACTTTACTTTTTCAATTTTTATTTTTATTTTTCTCAATTATAGTTGACATTCCACATTATATTAGTTTCAGGTGTACAGCATGGTGGTTAGACATTTATATAACTTATGGAGTGATCCCCTCAATAAGTCTAGTACACATTTGGCCCCATACATAGCCATTATAATATTATTGACTATATTTTCTAAGCTGTACTTTCCATCCCTGTGACTGTTCTGTAAGTACGAATCTGTACTTCTCAATTCCTTCACTTCTTTCACCTATCTCCCCAACCCCTCCCATCTGGCAACCATCAGTTTGTGTGCAATTTAAAAAATTTATTTTTAGTCTTTATTTTTTAATAATAGTTTTTACAATTATGACCTTATGTCTACATAGAGTTTTGGTGACAATTGATCATTTTTTGCCCTTGTTTTAATGGTATTTTAATTATCCTATAACTTTCTATCAGATTAGACCCAACATTTATTCAGATCTGTCCAGCAGTGTGGCTGGAGTGTAGTGAGTGAAAGACAAAGAGGTAAACATATTGATTCAAATATATCTGTTATATTATTCCTATGTTCCATGAAATATGTTTTTTGAAAACATAAGATATCAAAGGTTGAGAGGGGCATGCTAAATTCCAGATAAGGAGTCAGGGGCCAGAACATGCAGGGCTTTTTAAGACACACAAAGGAGCCAGAGTCCTGTTGCAAAGGCAGTGGGAATCTATTGGAGAATTTTAGGGACAGTGCCATGTTCTATAGTTGATGCGTGAAGAGTCTATTAAAAAGACTTAGCACAAAATTAGGAGATCAATTAGAAAGTTATAGAAGCAAGCAAGGGAACAATTAAAAATAATTTGTGGGGTTTTTCTATGTATTATACATCCAAAGGATTTTACCACCCACTTCTCTCAATTCAGGCTTTTATATCCAGTTTCTAGTTATGTAACCCAGGACAATTTGCTCTCTGTGCCTTAGTTTTCTTATCTGGAAAATAGAGATAATAGTAGCACTAATCTTGTAAATTTTATTGTTGAGATTAAACGAGTTTCCAGAGTGAGTGTCTAGTGCATATGAACAATCAATATAAACTATTATTATTTTTATAGTTAGTTTATCTATAGTTGATCTTTGAAATTTGCTTGGGGAACTTGCATTCCATTTTCTGACTTATTTATATTATTACTTAGACAACTGTGTTTAATAGATTTCCGGGAGTTCTACCACCAGTGCTTTTATAGAATACTTTCCAACTGTGAGGCTATTATTTTTGAAATAAATCTTGATCAGCATGTCTTATAATTTTTTCTAGAAGGACCTGTGACTTTTGTTTGCTTGTTTTTAGATCTGGCATACCAAGGACCAATCTTCTCCCACTGAAAACATCTTAGCTGGGGTATCACACTTTTAGCTCACAAATATTTTTTTGCAAAACTGTGTGCAGCTGTGGTTTCATTGTCTTCTGACCTTTCCTGTTTCAAAGAAAGCCAACCTGGTTTCAGCCCCCTTGTAGCTGACCTGCATTTTCTATCTAGATAGTATCCTTCTAGTTCAATACTTTATTAGCTCACATCTCTGTGGGTCATCTTTCATTAATTTTGCCTCAGTCAACCCAAAGCCTTGAAGGGCTTGAAGGATAGTGAAACAACCCCTAACCCCACAGACCGTTATTTCAAGCACTAAACCAGTGGTACCCAGGACACCTTATCTTCAGCAAACACTTGCCATTGGATTTTCCCACTGTCCAAGGAAGCAATGCGTAATCAGCAGTACCTCTTTAAATTATTGCTCCTTTATTTTCTGGAATATTCAGCCTGAGAATGGATATGAAAAATATGGTTGAGAATGTAGTATTCTGCAGGCCTCAGAAAATACCACCTGCCCCAGAGAAGGGAAATGGATCCATGTTCTTATTAGTAAGGGCTCTGGGCCACTGTCCTGGATGTCAGTAGAAAGGTCCCTTCTTCTAGGTATATGGGGCTGCTCTGTTTCAAGAGGTCAAGCACGGATAGGTACTGAATTGTTGGGTTTTTGGTGTTTTTTTCAGATTCGCTTTATCTATGAAAATTCATCTCTAACTCTAGCAATAGATAATTCGCCTTTGTTTTCATTTTGCATGTCTCTGTGGGACTTGAATGGGGGCTTGGGACAAGTTGTTCAGAGTCCTTGACACATCATTTTAAACTGGAAAGCCTCTTTGATTTTAAATTATATTTTAGTGTTTCCATATTGTCCAGTCCCAGAAAAACTGTTCTCAGAATTTGTGCCATTTTAGGTCCCTATTTTTTTTTTTTTTTTAGACTAAACATGTTTTCTGTATTTTTTAGGCCTCGAACTGCAATTTACATTATCTGAATTGTTTGCCTACTTAGATCACAGTCTCTAGACAGTTCTCAACTCTTTACTAGGTTATACAGATAAATAAGCTTATATACAAACTCTTCTATTTATAAAATCTCTCTTTGGGATAACAGTGCTTTTTTGCAATTCCTAAGACTCTAGTTTTGGATGCCTAACTTTGAGTATTCTTAACCACAAACATGAATGTTCCCCCAAAGAAATATCTAATTTACAGTGATGCACAATTTATACAATGCATCATCTATATGATGTATATATTTCACACTAATTCTATTTTTACTTTAGTTTTGTTGAAAATAAATTTGCTCTCATATGTCTATAAATTTGATGACAGAGAAGTCTTTTATATTATTAGGCTTTCACTGTAGTGTCTGTGAGTCCTAGCAGTTGTTAATTTCATTTCTGTGCCCAGTCCTCTGAGAGTATGCAAAGGAGGGAAAGTAAATTTTTTTTTTTCTTTTTAACTAGTAGAATTCAAACTAGGCAAATTTGGTGCACTCAAGCTCTCAGCCCTTATTAAAAAAATAATAATAAAATCAAGGTTTGGATTTTTTTAAAATAGCAGCAGGATGATTTTATAAAGGGAAAACTGTATCCTAGAGTAGGTCTAAAGTAAAGATGGGACACCCTAGTGAGAAGTTGCTTTCTTATCCTGAGCACAGACTCTAGCTTTGCCTAGATTCAACTGTCTTCCCGCCATTACCATGACTCCTCATGTCCCCATCTTGTTAAAAGCATGTGTATCATTTGCTCTCCAAAAAGGGAGTTTATTTAGAAAGTATACATGCAAGGCCAAGAAATTATTTTTCTCTTTTCCAAATTCTGTACAAAAAGTGACTATTCTCTTGGTATTTTTAAACGTATATTTATATATACGTTTTAAATTTATTTTTAAAAATATAGACATTTTAGTCTTTATGTCATTTCTGACTACCTATTACTCATTCATTCTTTCCTTCAGCAAACATTTGTTAGTCATCTGTAAGTTCTATGTGTGTCCTTGACTTTGGAAGTTTTGCAGTGATTAAGACATCATGAGGAACTTCATGTAACAAATCAGTATAATGATCTATACAATAAAATGTTATAAGGAATATAATTGAATGATAGACAAAGACATTGGGTATCACGGGACACAAAGGAAAGATGGTCATTATGATTAGAAGCTGGTTTCGGAATGTTGTAAGAGGGTCCAGACCCCAGAAGTAGATTTTTACATCGTAGTACTTTAATGGATGGGTGTGAGTGTTAAATTTTAGTCACTCCATACTTAGGACAAATTGCCTGAGCGTTTTTCATGCTAATTGTTGAAGAAGAAAGTAGACTCAGCTCACAGTCCTCTAGAGGCGAGAACTGACATTCACGCCTCCTCCCCAGTGTGTTTTTAGTGCTTAGGGGCAACACTCTAAATAGTTGAGATGTTTCAAAAGCTGGGCTATGAAGTTAATCCTTATTTTTCTATAAATATTGCAAAACACAAAAGACCATGGCTATTCTGAAGAAGAAATGAGTGTGGTCATTTTGTGCAGCTATGAGAACATGGGTACTCTGAGCTACATAGAATCTACTTCCCTTTCCTTACATAAAAAGATAATCCAACATGAAGAGAAGCCTTAGGAAACAGAAAAATTGTCTTCTGGATATGTTTTTATTAGGTTTTAAAAAAAAACAACCTTTCAACTTTGTTGAAAATTTCCTCTGAAAATATACCCTTGAACACCAATTGCATTTTTGTCACACTGGAAAATAACATGACTTCACTCCTGTACCCCATGGGTTGCCAAAGTAGAAGCCGAAATTACTTTGTGGCCCGCCACCATGGAGAGGAAAAGGTTCCTCTTGCATGGCATCCGCAGGCCTCAATCATTCCAACTCGCTTTCCCCCTTGTTTAAGTATAGCTCAGGAGCTCATGCTAGGTGGGGCTGTTGCTAAAAGGGATGCACTATTTTCCACAGAGAGCTTGTGGGACACCCAAGTAGGCCACCAGGGTGTTGGGGAGAACCAGAAAAACAAAGGTATGAGGCCTCTCCTCCCACTCCACCCTCCAATTGCAGGGTTATCAAACCAGGGCTCTGCACAGGCCAGCGGCCGAAAGACTCGGGGTTTGGATGAGAGAAGAAGGGGAGGGTGGGAAGCAACACTGCAGAAAACTGATCCAATTAAATGCCCAAAGCAACTGCAAGACATTTCGAAAGATCTTCTGTTAAAAAAACCCAAAACAACAACAACCAAAAAGAAAAACACTGTTTTGCTTTCCATGAAAAATTCATGAAACAAAACCTAGGAATTTCTCACAGTGCCTGCAGGGGGATGGGTGTTTCCACCTCAGAGCCAGCTGAATGAGAGACGAGTAATGGGGAATATTGTTTTGTGAACGTGAATATAGAATATGCCTAAACACTTAGGAACTCCTTGTAGTCATATCCTCTCTTTTTTTTTTAAAAAAAAAAATTACAGCAAGCTCGCCTGTGTGTCCATGGGCAGTTCCCAGAAGCACAGCTGAAAAGCCAGGAGGATATCAAGGGGCCTGGCAGGTGCTCTCCCCGCTCAGAAAAATCGCTTCAGTTTAACAGACGCATTTGGCTGCAGAATTCCCTTGAAGGCGCTTCCTGAGTATTACTTGGGCATTAGTAGGAGTTGTTGAGTTGGAGCCCCTTCCTTCGGCGTGGGGACCCTGCACGCCCCTGTGACGGCCACTCTGTCTCCATCAGCATCCCTGAGGGGGCACCTGGGAGAACTCACGGGACCATATAGGTGCCGCATGGGGCTGCGTGCACAGGCGAGAACTCAGGACATGCACGGGGAGCACATTTCCAAAACCGCCCAGCAAGTTAAAATTGCCTTCATTTCAGGCTCCCCCCGACAGCGAGTGAGCAGGGGCAGCTCACCAGAGGTTTAAGGCCATCGAGACACCATTTGTAGGAACAAAAAGTTACAAAAACAGTCTCTGCTCTGAACGTTATGGTCTGACTCCTCTCACTCTGAAGGGTCGTCCTGCGTGGTTGTGTGTTTTTTTTAAATCCCTTTTGTGCTTCTTTGCCCAACCACTTTTCACCCATTCAACTTCCTACTCCTCTCCCGCATCCAGTTCTCTGTATGACTTGGCACTTCATACCTTCACATGTCCGGAATACTTTCTGAGCAAATATTTTATTGAACTTCCTAAAAATACACACATAGAATGAAAATGGGGCCCTGTAAATAGAGGCGGTGGAGTGCTTATATTTACTAGAAAACGTGCATTACTATGCTGGTGGGGGATCCTATGATTCTGTCTCCACTGTGATCCTTTCCAGTGTTAAAACTGCCATCAAGACAGAAATAAACTCTTGGCATTTTCCACTTGACTTTCTGAACACCAACTTCCATAGTAATATGTTTTTGAAGTTCAGGACAATCTGTTCTGCCATTACTTGATGGCTGTGCTCCTCAAAAATTCTCTGTTATCCCCCCAAAAATCACATGATGAAAAGAATTGCTTCAGTGGAAAATAGATGATTCAGAGCTAGAGAGATAACAAAGTTAAGTTTTTTAGTGGTAATGTAAATAAGTGTCTGGGTGGGTGCTTAAAAAAATACCTATAGTAGGGGCTTAGACATACAGTCTAAAGTTTATTGAGCAAACCCAGCACTTAATTACATCTAACTTCCTATTATTACCAATACTATCCTTAACTTAGGATCTTTATACAAGATACCACTAGAAAAGTATCTGTGTCATTAGGGCACTGGCTTTCTTCTTGCCTAGGTGCTAATTCCTGTTCACAATCATCCAATGACTTAAAGCAGTCTGGTAAAAGCGGGCATGCTTCCTCATTAGTCAGCTTCATCGTGTCTAATTGGTTTTATGGAAAGTTGTACGACATTTGTAGATGCAAACTCAAGTTATGAGTTAAAATGAACTCTAATAAGTTGATTTGGGATCAAAAGAAGCAGCCTGTTTGAGGTTGATATATTTTCTAACTGTTGATGTTCACTGAGAATCTTTTATTCCTTTGCATGCTATAAACTACTGAGACAGGACCAAAAATGGTCTTTTCTAAGAATGTTCCATTTCTCTCCTGGGACATTTATTTCTATTTATTTTTGTCTTTTCTTTTTAATGGGGTTAAATGATAACTTTGTATTTGCCTATTTGTAATTGTTTATAACTGCACATTAAGAATAATGAGACTTAATGGCTATTCGAATTCTGATGATTAGGACATTGTTTTTAAGTATATTTTCCAGTAGGTTGGTGGCTCTGTGAAGAAGCTGCATGGATTTAGTGAGGGTGAACCAGATTTTTACTAAACAGCTTTTCCAAAGAAGGGAACTCTGAGCTAAAGGAAAGCAAGCAAAATTCCTCTTTTCCCTCCCAACTAAAGAGACCAGTTCGCTTGCCAAGTGAAAACTCTAAGTCCCAAGAAATACCCTAAACACAGAAAAATAAGCACATAGATGAATGCCTCCCCTTTTCTTCCTTGGTCTGGGGCCGACGGACAGCACCAGGTGGCAGCCCTCGGGAGCTGCCCACGGCAGATGCCCTACCTGACAGCCAAAAGCTGGCAGGAATTAAGCAGAAACATGTGCTTCCTGTGGAGGGCAACGGTCAGCAGGTGGGACGGCAGACGGCCTCGCTCAGCGCGGCCTCCTGTGTGGTCATCTGGGCCGCCTTCCTTGCGGGCACTCAGGCCCGGAACACGACATTTTCTCAGGGCTGTGCTGGAAGCCGTTCAAGTGCAATTACGCTGTGTGTCGTTGCGGAATACATGACTTAGAGGTTCCACACAAATTGAATCTTGAGGCCAGCTTGAAATTACATTAGATGTGGGGGCTTTGACCAAAGCCTGCCTGAATCCCCCTGCGTCCCCCTTAGGGTCATCTTTCTTTAATCATTCACTCATGTTTTTTAGGGTTAGGTCACTGATTAATGGATGACGTAAATACTCCCCCCCCCCCCCCCCCAATACTGGACATGATGTTTTATTAATTTGTCCTTTTGGGTGGCTGTCGAGACAGCAAATATGAAACTAATTTCTGAACCTCAAGAAATTGACTTTTCTAATTTTGCTTTGTAGTTCAAGTCTCCAAGGCAAAGAGCTAAGAGACTAAAGCATGATAAAAGCCTAGGTGTGGTATTTCTTTGCTGTTGTCTGTAAATACACTTTTACAAACTAACAGAAACCAAGAGGATCACACAGATTCCACTCATGAGAAAAACAACTTGCCCCCCCCCCCCCCCCCGGTTGGAAGCCCAGATGCCCACACTCAGATCAATAGCATCCTGAGTCTCAGATAATTACTTCGTTTTTCTTGATATCCTATGAAAGCAATAAACTGTGAATCTCAGGAAATTGTTTAAGGTAGAGCAAAGCAAGAAAGCTTCCTCCGCTCCTGCTTTGCTTCTGCAAACTTTAGCAGGTCACGAAAGTACATAACCAATGCGTGGGTTAGGTTATACTATTTCTCTGGTGAATTATAGAGTCAGCTAGGCTATGTACAAAAGCTTTCTTTCACCTTTTAATCACAGGGTCTATTAGGGAACCTTAATAAGGAACATGCAGCTCATGATGTCTTCTGCTTCCTCGGAGCCGAAGAGCTTAGTTAAGAATGATCCATAGCCGGGGAAGACAGTGAATGGTTGGGGCGGAATCTGGAGGGAGAGCTCAGAAGGCAGTTGACTGCGCAGCCCACTTGACAAAACTAATGTTTCAGCAAGCGTGGCATCAAAGCTTATTTCTGCAAAACCAAGTGAAATGTATCTCATTTCCCATTAGTTTGAATTTGTATCTATTCAAGGAGCCTACTGTGTGTCAGGTTTTATGCTGAAAACTGGAGGTACATGATAAATAAAATAGTCCCTGGCATTAAGCAGATTATGGCCGAGCGTGGGAGACAGACATATAAACAAGTGATTTCAACGCATTTTGTTCGGTGCCATTGTACAGGTTTAATTGGTGGCGCAAAGGAGGGACTTTCAGCAAAGCCTGGGGAAGCTAGTCCTTCAAAGGTCCTGTTTCCATTAAAACAGTTAAAATGCTCAAGACTACTATTTGCATTTAATTTTTTTTGAAGTTTAACACACACTTGCATACATGTATTTCTGAAGTTTAACATACACACATTGTGTGTCTATGTATACATGTTTGCATACAAGCATGTGTACATTGTGACCAATTTCCACTGTGGACACACCCAGGTAATCTGCTCCCCAGATCCACAAATAGAGAGTGAGAGTATCCTGGGAGCCCCTTTGTGCCCTCCCCCATCACACCTCGCCCCAAAGATAACGACTATTCTGATTTCTAACGCCATAGTTTAGTTTTGCACAAGTTTAAACTTCACATAAATGGAATCACTAAGTAGTACTCATTTGCATCTGGCTAGTTTTCTCAATATTGTGTTAGTGAGATTCATCCGTGTTGTATAACAATGGTCTGTTCACTCTCTACGAACATAGCATTCTATTCTGCGACTAGACCACAATTTATTTATCCATTCTTCTGTGATGAAATTTGGGTTGTTTCCCATTTGGGCTGTTATAAATATTGTCTCTAGGAACATTCCTGTATGTGTCTTTGGTGAACATATGTGTTCATGACTATTGGGTACATATACCTAGGAGTGACTTTCTGGGTCATGCGGAATGCACATGCTCAGCTCTCGCAGACACTGCCAACCTATTTCCCAGTGGTTTTCAGCAGTTTACGTGACACCATCTGTGGACTCAGGTTGCATTTGCTCCATACCCTCCTCAGTGCTTGGCATCGTCCGTCTCCCCTCCTTTAGCCAGTCCCTTAGATATGGAGTGGTCTTTCACTGTAGTTTTATTTATGAAACCTGGGAGTTTTTTAAAATGATAAAGTCAGAGATGTGTTCTCATGGACAAGTGCTCTAAACAGAGAGCGGGAAAGCTGGGCAAAGTAGAGAAGCAGTGATTCAAGGTGTTGCTCTGTGGAACTTTGAGTCTGGGGCATTGCTGCAGCACTCTCAGAACTTTGAAGCATCTCTCAAATTCATGCCTCCTCTGTAGTCTCTGTCATTCCATCCTGCGCTTTCCTCTCCACCAGCTTTCCCAACCTCTAGAAATTATAACACGGCTGATAGGAAGAGCTGATAATTGTTGTGGGTGACTGCTTGCCAGGCACTGTTCCAAAGCACTTTATACATACATGTACTTTTAAACCTCATGGCAGTTCCATGAGTGAGATGGTGTTATTCCCTCCCTGCCGTAGTGGGTAAGAATGAGGCACAGAGAGGGCAGGTCACTCATCCAGGTTACACAGGAAGTCATGGAGCCTGGATGTGAACTGAGATGGACAGACTCTGAACCCATGCTCTCAGTCCTTATACTGCACTATCAGGTGAGGCTTGCAGCTTCCCCTTTTCTCTCTAGTGTGTCTGTTTATTTTTTAGTAGAAGTAGATTAGGCAGTCATAGTTTCTTAGTAGATATCTTCATCCAAAAAAAAGGGGTCCATCAATTATAGGACATTAATTGAATACGTGTCCCAAGCTATTGTGAGACACTAGGGTGCATGTAAGGCAAAGAGTTTAATAAGATTTTGCCCTCGAATAGAACATACAAACTTCCAAATTGGTTTCCATCTATTATCTCATTTGATCTTCATGAAAGTTAACTGAGGAGGGAATTTGCTACCAAGAAGTTAAGTGAGTTGCCAAAGTTCAAATGGTGTATTAATGGCAGAAGCAGGATCTGAGCCTAGACTCGGGCCCTGGAATTTCCTGATGAACTTTAGAATCTAATGCACAAAGAAGAATTTGGTTGTAAGGTGAACAAATGCAAAGGGTGAAATTCACATGAATGAATCTGTTAACTCTGTGAGTTAAAACCATCTACTGATTTTAATTTGCATTTGCTATTGCATGTTTTCACTGGTTTTCTCCTCAAGGTTCTGGTCTATTTTTTGGGAGGCAGGGGTTGTATTTTTAATAGTACTAATATCTAAATGGCTTCATAAGGACTAAATTTAATACTTGAATTAGTAATGAATTTAAATATATATATAAAAGTTTGACTTAGTTGTGGGTAATAGCCAATAATCAAGAATGAATATTGCAGTCCTATTGTATTTTTGAGTCATAAAAGTTTACTCTTTCCAATTAATTACTCCAGAAATCAAAAGAAGAATCTGTTATTAGTGACTTTTATACCATCCAGTGGACAACACTGTAATTTTCTTAACATTTATTCACTAAAGAAAACAAACTTAATTTCCATGTGCCACCATGTTGATAAATGTTGACTCTGAAAAAGGCATTAAGTATTTCAGTGCCACCCACCTTGTAGACACCTATGTCATATGTTGCTTCCAAACTTACATCTGCAATGTTGACGGAGAAGGCAGAGTCAAAATGAAAATGTGAAACTTGCTGACTCCACCACAATAATATTCTCTGTTTCCATGCAAGGACTGCTCTGAAATCAGAAAAACAAGTCTTCCCATATTTTCCCCACTTTTTCTAAACTGCTCATAGGCTTTTGTTTGAATTAGATAGGAGTTCTTTGTCTCAATCACTCACACATGGCTCCCATGGAGACCCAAGAATCACGCACTCCTTTTTTTAGATTTGAGACTCTTCTAGGGCATGAATGGGTCATGAAATCATTTGTAGGGGGAAAGTAACCAGCATTAAAAAAATAAAATGAGCCCTGGTTGGTGTGGCTCAGTGGTTAGAGTGTTGGCCCCATGCACTAAAGGGTCATGGGTTTGATTCCAGTCAAAGGTACATATCTGGGTTGCAGGTTTGCTCCCCACCCCTGGTTGGGACACATTCAGGAGGCAACCAGTGGATGTGTCTCTTTCACATTGATGTTTCTCTCTCTCTCTTTCCCCTTCCCTCCCTCCTTTCCATTCTCTCTGAAAAGCAATGGAAAAAATATCCTCTGGTGAGGATTAAAAATAAAATAAAATAAAATAGTAAAATAATAAACTAAATTAAAATAAAATAGAAAAGAGAATAGAGTGCCTCACATTGGCTCTGAAACTTGCTTCAGTTGGACATGCATGACGTAAGTGTCATGTCTTGAGTCCTGATATGAAATATATTTCTTGCTGTGGTTGCGTCTGTGCCAGATACTTACCTTCTGTCTCTCAATTCCAAATCCATCCTCTACCCTGCTCTATGGGGTTGGTTCTGAGATTCTCTCCAGCTTGTTCTCGGTTAGGTTCTGCAAATAGGAGGCACTAGAGGGAGGTGGAAAGGTGGGAGGAGCGCAGAGGAGTTTCCTTTCGGTTTCCCTTAGGATGGCTCCACAAGGCACTGGCTCCAGCCTCTAGCTTCTTGCAGCTTCCTTCAGGAGAGATCTAGAGAAGGGGTTACAACCTCCCCTGGTTTTCACCTGGCTGGCAAATACATTTTGTTTGGCGCATATGTTATTTGTAAAAATGTCAGTTAGTTGCCAAAATGTGAAAAAAATCCTATTTCCTGGATCTCTTGACAATTAGAAACTCAGGGGATACTGGGTCCTCTTTCCCACAGGGTAGTAAATACTGCATGGAGCACGTGTTGTCTAATTTTTCATAGTCCCCACTAGTCCTTTATGCTGGACTTTTATTCTTTGTTTTATCTTGCTTGTCTGGCTCCTGTGGGCATTTGCATTTTGATTCAACTTAGAGTAAGCAGCCTAGGGTAATAGGGGCTGGAGGCAATGCAGCTGCAGAAGGGAGAGAGGAGGGAGAGATGAAAAAATAGATGAAATAGATAAAATAGGTGCAGACTTGGATGAGTACGCTAGGAGGTATGAGACAACTGCCAAAGGAAAGGGCATTTGGGGAATGTGTGAAGAAGAGTAAAGGTGCTGCTTATTAAGTTGTGCTATATGAAATACTGCCATTCTCCTTCTGTCCAAAGATTGTCAATAAAACTCCTTACTGGTATTTGTGTGTGTGTGTGTGTGTGTGTGTGTTGCTTTCTTTTGTGGAGAGACCTTGACAATGGGCTAAGACTGACATAAGGACAGGTGGGACTAGAGGAGAAATGGTTTGGGAAAACTCAGTTATAGGTCATTTTGAGAGAATTTTTTTAAAGAAATAAGGTTTTTGAAGTACATAGCTTTGTTTCTCTAAACACTTGGTATTAGAAAATTAACTATAATTGATAAGACCCATTAACTTTAACCAGTGAAAAATATTGCAAAAAATTTTTTTTCTCAACTATTGCTTGATGAAGTCACTCTCTTTTCACTAACTCTTCTATGCTTTTAAACACTTTATAGAATTATTTAGCACTCCATCTGACTTTTAAATGTATATTGATTTATGAATAATTAAACTATATGTGTAATTTGTCTACACTTAACTATAAAACCATAGGGTGAGTTATAGAATTACATGTATAAAACAATATAGAACTATATATAATTATATTTAACTATATAAAACTATAAATCTATAAATAACCTAGCTTCAGTGACATAGTTGGGGTCTGTACCTATTTTCCCTCAGGAAACTGTAATTTCTTTCTCAGATTATGCATACCCCTGAAGCATTCTTAAACAACTAAGTGATAATGTAGAGTCACTTAAGATCACCTATAATCCAATGCCAGAGGTAATCAGTGTCAAAACTTGGGCAGCTTCAGCTAACATCATAATCAAGGGGAAAAACTGAAAGCTTTTCCTCTAATATCCAGTACAAGGCAAAAATGCCCACTCTCACCACTTCTATTTAACATAGTACTGGAAGCCCCAGCCAGGACAATTAGACAAGAAAAATAAATTCAAGACATCCAAATCAGAAAAGAAGAGGTGAAATGATTTCTGTTTGCTGGATGACACATTTACTAAAGTTGCAGGATATAAAACCAACATACAAATATTAGCCATGTTTCTATTACAGTTCAACTTGCAACTGGCATCTGAAGTGGGAGGCAGTCCTTAACCTGTGAGCCCTTAACCTGTGGAACCTGATACTATCTCTGGATAAGTAGTATCAGAATTGAATTGAATTGAATTGTAGGACACCCAGTTGTTGTCAGAGAACTGCTTGATGTGGGGAGAAAAACCCACATATTGGAGTTAATAGTGTCAGAATATATATCCAAAGGAAATGAAATCAGTATCTAGAAGAGGTATCTGCACTTGCATACTCATTGCAGCATTATTCACAAAAGCCAAGACATGAAAACAATCTAAGTGTCTGTCCACTGATGAATGCATAAAGACATTGTGGTATGTCTATACAAAATAATATTATTCAGCCTTAAAAAAGAAGAAAATCCTGCCATTTGCAACCATATGGATGGGATCTACTTCACCTCTAGTTGTGGGGCTACTGAGGATGGATAAAAGGTGTCTCAACTTGGATCCAGGAATTGGTTCAGGGCTGGGAAACAAGAACAAACCGGGACCCCAAACTGGTCTTTGTTTAGACTTTTTTTTCTCACATAACTTGAATGTAGGTACACGTAGCCCCAGGGAAGATCTCTAGGGTAGGTCGTACCTGAGAATGGGAGCAATGCCACAGAAATAGAGCAGAGAATCTTGCATGAGAAACCAGGTTCTGGCTCTGTTTGAGCTGTGGGCCCAGCCTCATCTGAAGCCCATTCAAGCTATGAATTGTTCAGTTATATGATCAGTCGTTCCCTGCCTTGCTTCAGACAGATGCTTTCATTTCATTTCTACATTTGTTATAAAGAGTCCGGACAGTGTGCATGCATATATGGTGTGTGTGTGTGTGGGGGGGGGGGTATGTATAACAAAACTGCTGTTATTCCACATATGAACTTTATATTTTGCTTTCTCTTTCAAGTCATATTATACCATTAACAATTTCTGATGCCATTAAATAACCCTCAAAAACATGACTTTAAGGGTATATAACATTGCACCGAGTCAACGTGACATGTTTTATTAAAACCGTTCCTACCATTGAATATTTAGGTGGTTTCATAAGCTTTCAAATATTTGTGTCTGTTTTCTTAATCTCTGTCTACGATTTTATGTAATTGGCTTATCCAAAATGGCCTTCTTCTTGCTTTGTCTGCTTTTATAAGCCCCATGCTTTTTCACAAGTTTAAGACAAATCTATCATGTTCTATCCATCAAGTAATCTTCCCTCCTTTGCTTAAAATTTCTTCAAGTGTCACTTTCGTCAAGAAGCCTAACCTTAAAATCATAACTCAAAAACACCCATTACAGTGTTACTGACAGATGATCGGTCTTTGCCAAATTACCCACAGGAAACAGTGAAAAGGGAGAAAAGCGTACATAGTGGGTGAAAACATTTTTCTTGTGTTTCCTCAGAGTGCTAGTACATAGTAGGCGTTGCATCCGTGTAAGACAGCAGCAAGCCTGTGATTACTTATTGTAACTTCTGGGTTGACAACTTCCTCCTTCTAAACTCTCGCCATTAGGCCATTCCTCAAGATCCTTTATTAATTCCAGAGGCAGTTTATTGAAAGCAACAAAGAACCAAGGCATCAATTCATTCTCCTTGCAGAGCAGACATAGAAGACTCTAAAAACCAGCTCAGAGCCCTGGAATGTTGCAAATTGGTGCTGTTTCCTTTGCAACCAGAGGTTTGAACTGAAAGATTTGCAGCAGTGAACGGGGTGGGTTTCTTTATTTTGGCAGGCAGCTCCACGGCATTTGGTAGAGATGAAGGTGATCATCTGTGCTGCGTTTTCTTGCTTTTTACCTCAGAAGTCTAGCTCTAGAGGAAGGGAGTCGATGTCCTTGGTCTCTGTGAAGCTACTTCCCTCTCTTCATCAAGTTTCTTGCTAAATGTTTTTTTAGTATTTTAATTATCCATCACTTTCTAATAGTGTCTAGTTTCTGATCTGTAAAACGGAGATAAAATGATTCACAGAAAGTTAGTGAAAATCAAAGAACACGACACGTATGTAAATGTTTAGAATTGATGAAATATTAAAATGTTGGGAGTTAACTTAGAGAATGGAGATCTAAGGTTCTAAAGGGCTTTTTAAAATTTGTACTTTATTTGTACTAACTTAAAATTAACTTAATTTAACTTAAAATTTGTACTAACTTAGAGAATGGAGATCTAATGGTTCTAAAGGGCTTTTTAAAATTTGTACTTTATTGAGGGAAAATGACCTGGAATGGACAAATTCCTAGAATGTAATAAAAACTACTTACACTTTATTAAATAATTAAGATTAATTGCAACAAACTACAAACATCCTTCCACCTAAATGTGGTTTAACCTTACTGTTACTCTTATTCAGGTATAAAGTAACTGAAATCTCTGTATTGACCAATCACATTCTTGACTCATCAAATGAGTGAAATAATCCTCTTCGTGTAGCCTGTTTTTGCTGTTATTGTTGTAACATAATCACTTATTGGTATTAAGTGCCTTAAAGAAAACTAACATAGAATCTTCTTAATTTCTCTGTCCACAACTGCACAACATTCCTCACCTGTATTTCAAAAGAGGTTTACTTTCTTAGATAATACACTCAGTGAACTGTCTACAGCTAGCTTCTTTGTAATACCTATTTTCTGTTGAAATTTTCCATCTTTTCATCAATTTTGCCCTCTTTCCCTTTAATTTCTTTGATCTCTTAGAACTGGTTATGTCAAAGCCTTGTGTGCTAACTCCAATATCTGAATCATTTAAATATCTTCTACTATTGTTTATTTCCTTGATGATTATTCACATTTACCAGCATCTCCACAAATCTAGTAATTTTTTTAGAATGTGTTTTTATTGACTTCAGAGAGGAAGGGAGGAGAGAGAGATAGAAACACCAATGATGAGAGAGAATCATTACATGCCCTCTACTGGGGATCAAGCCTGAAACCGGGGCATGAGCCCTGACCAGGAATCCAACCATGACCTCCAGGTTCATGGGTTGATGCTCAACCACTGAGCTACACTGGCTGGGCAAATCTAGTAATTTTTAATTGTGGACAAACATTGCATTATGATTTGTAGAAGCTCTAGAGAATAGTTTCTACCAATGAGCATTCCATGTTAGGAAGACAGTGTTAAGGACTGATTGTCTCATTCCAACCTGAATTATGTTGAGTTTGGGCTTGGCTGTAGGTATGTGACTCTGTTTGAATCAGTTCACCTATGCATCTTGGGCATGTTCTTCTAAGGCAGGGATGGGGAGCCTTTTTCTGCCAAAGGCCATTTGGATATTTATAACATCATTTGTGGGCCATACAAAATTATCAACTTAAAAATTAGCTATGAAGAAAGCTCCTAGATTTATTGAATTTCAAGTCCTGTCTGCGGTTGCCTTGTCAGGACCAGACCAAATGATTTTGAGGGCAGTACAGAGCCCACAGGCCAGACATTCCCCACCCCTGTCTTAAGTCTTTTTATTAAAAGCCTGGAAAGTCCCTATAATCTTAGCCGTTAAAGTGTGGATGGACCTGGAGAATATTATGCTAAGCGAAATAAGTCAGGCAGAGAAAGACAAATATCACATGATCTCACTTATATGTGGAATCTGAAGAATATAATAAACTGATGAACAAAATAGATCCAGAGACATAGAAGGATGGAACAGACTGAGGGATCTCAGAAGGAAGGTGGGGATGGGTGGATGAGTGGGGAGAGATTAACCAAAGAATTTATATGCATACGTGCATAACTCATGGACACAGACAATAGTGTGGTGAAGGCTTGGGGCAGGGAGTGGGTGCAGAGTGGAAGGGATCAGTGGTGAAACGGGGGATAGCTATAATGCTTTCAACAATAAAAATAAATTAAAAAAAAAATAATAGTCTGCCTTTCATACATTTGGGACTTTGGTCTTTGGCCTCCTGCTTCCCACTGCTTCCAACTCTGGTAAATGTATTGAGGAAGAGTCTAGTTGTGTGTTTGAGGCAGGACCCATCTTCAAGTGGGACTTTGTCTCTTAAATACCATGGTGCTAGGAGACTTGTTTGCTTTATAAAGCTTTCTAATCCCAGAATTCAGCAAACATACTGTGGGAAAAACTAACCATGTGTTAGAATGTCTGAAGTTTCCAATTATCCCGCCAGCCCCGTATAACCGCTAAAAGGTTTGCTGATTTCTCATTCTCCTGGTGAAGTCCCTCTGTGCAGACCAAGCCTGGTCATCAGCCCATGTCTGAAATTGGCAGGTCTTTCACAGAAAATAGTCAGTGACAAGCTGCTTATCTCAGAGGAGCTTTCCCTTTTATGAATTGTTTAATTCTCAATTCCTCTGCGTTTCAAGGTCTTTAAAAGTAAGGGTAGTTTTTTGTTTTGTTTTGCAATGTAACTGGTTTTTAAAGTTATTGTAGTAGAAATAGTGGCCCTTGTCACCCACTATTTCCTACTTGGAACCAGAAGAGTAAATAAATATGTTTGAATAAAAAAAATAATAAGTAAATAAATAAATATGTTTGAATGAATGAATGCATTTCTCAAAGTTTGTGAGAATGCAATGCATGTGAATTATGTAGCATAATAATATTTTTTGATATATAAAATTTATGCTATTTATTGTTATAATTGGCTGGTGATCTTCAAATTTCCAGTCTATTGGTCCTAATTTTCATTTTGAGTGTGGCTGCATTTTTCTCCTTAGGCCTGTAAGAACATCTAACTCAGCTTATATCTCATGTTTTTATGGGTCAGAGTAGTTTCTTACCCTTAATTAACCTCTGCATAGTTTGAAAATGTCTCACTTCCTTAAATGTTCCTTTTTGTTTTTCTGTTTGCTTCTTACCATAGAGTTGAGATCATATCTGTTGCAATGTGGTACCCCCACGAGGTGCTGGGACATGCATCACAATGATTATGGGAATCTTCAGCAAAGTTGGTAAAGGAAAGGATCTGGTGTGTGGCTCTAACCATTTTTCAAAAGTAAACATACTTTAGAAACATTTAAAGTACTGCGGCACCTGACCCAGTTTTAGAGAACAGAAGTGGGGTCGAGCACTTGACTTAGGGGCCAGTGTACAACCTAGAATTCAAGGAAACAACCTAGTGTCAGTATTCACACAGCATCAAAATATTCTTGGTGTACTAACTGTGCTAATTATCTTTTGGTTATATGACTAGTTTGCCATAGTCATAAAAAGTTCCTGGTTGGCCTGGTATCTTTAATGACTCCCCTCCCAACATTAAAAACAAACAAAGAAAAGCCAGGGATCAATGACTAATATTACTCCTGTTCTCAGTTCGCCTTGTTGCTACATGTTTAAGCAGTTTCCAGTAGCATACAGAAGCTGCAGGGAGCTTTAGACAGGAATTAACTATCCAGGATAATTCTTTCAGATTATGTAGTGTTATGTTACTCTCTTTGGTAGTCAGTAACGTAGAACAATGAGACCCTTAAGGAAGTAGCTAGAGTTTGCTTTCTATCACCTTTCACATTAAATATGATGTGAAAGTCTCATTGCACTTTGATTTCCTTCTACATAAAAGTGACTAAATATGGCCTTCCTACTCTGTAACATGTCATTATCATTTATGTGCATTTGTCTAGCACATTGCACTTTCAATGCGCTTTATAATCACTAATTAGCTATTCCATACAACACCCCTGTGAAATAGGTCAGATGAATTATCTTCACTTTACAGACAAGCAAACAGAGGCACTAAGAGATTTGGAGACATGCCTTAAGGTATACAGCAAGTCAGAGTAGAGAAGCAAGTTCAAACTCCTGAGTTCTTGCTGTTCAGTCCCTTCATGACACTAAATATGTTATGTACATTTTAAGATTGTAAAACAAAAGGAATTTCTTGCTAATGCAGTGCCAGAACAATGCCAGGAAGGTGACAACAGGTGGTGGCATGATATTTGTGCTTGGATTTTAAACCTGACTGTATTTGAAGGCAAAAGCAACCTGCAAGTTTTTTTCATTAAGATATGATTTTGAGAGACTTCATTGATGTTTAAAATGTTCAGGGAGCTTCTTCTGAATTTTAACCTTATCATGAGTAAGGTCACAGTAGTCCAAGGACAACAGAAAGCCCTCACAATTTCAAGGTCAGTGATGACTGAAGAACTTCAACTCAAACTTCAGTTTTGATTTGCCCAAGCAAAAGCCAGCTATTACTTTGGTCATCCTTTCAAGCGAAAAGCCAGAAACCCATTCACTCATTAACCAATGTGCCAGGCTCAAGGCTGGGTCTTAGAGAAACAATTCTTAAGTAAAGGATGGTTAAAAACAAAATAATGTTCAGGGTGTTATAAACAATTCATGTTGTGTAAGCACATTAGCTCCTTGGCCTATAATCAGTGGCTTCCTTCCTTGTTGCATGTGCCATGCCCGTTCTGGCCTCAATGTGGCAAAGAATCCTGTGATTAACTGGCTACAGGAAGGCAGCAGCAACCAACCTAATTTTAAACCCTTTAAATGGCAACTCGTCATTGAAGCACAACAAATACAACCGATCAGAGGGTTTTTCATTAACCACTCTTCATGGGAGGAAATGGTAACTCTTAAGAAAGAATAGAAACCCCTTTGGGCCTAAAGCAGTTATTCTGCTGTGGATCCCAAGGCCTGAGGGATGACCACACAGGAGGACAAGTGATTCAAAACGGACTCTCTGTGGAAGTGAATCATGCTCAGAGTAACAAGTATTTTTTTCTGCTTTTTTGTGTGGGTGCTCTTGAGCCAAATAGCAGAGGGGAATGAGTGAGCAAAGAGACGGGGGTGGGAGTCAAGGCAGTTGTCCAAGATGGTGCCAATGGGTGACTTGGGGGAATTTCAGAAAGGGTCATATTATGACTGGTTTTTCCAACTAACTGCCTCAACTCAATTTTGCTAAGAAACATCATTGGCAATTTTGTGCTTGCATCCAAAAGAATGTGAAAAACAACTACGAAGTAAGCCAGTTGCCCCATTTCCTTTCCTTTTCTGTAATAATAGCTTTCTATCTTTTGATGTGCTGATTTTTTAAAAAATCTCTTTTTATGCTCATGTTTTGCTGCTAGCAGCAATTGATTGTGTGAAAGACCAGCTCCATTCAAACATACACAGACTCAAACAAGATAGTTTTGAAACATTTGGTCCTTCTAATGTTAATTCTTCAAATTACAAAGAATTTTACCTACTTATCTCAACCACACTGGGTGCTCAAATAGTTTATTTTATGCCTTGAAATGATCAGTAAGGAAGCAGGGTTTAGAAAATAAGGCTAAACTATGTTTCTTGCTACCTATGCTATTTAGTATGTTCCTGAACTAACACCAGCCCAGAGGTTTACACTAGACTATCTAATCACCTGCAAGTTTGCTTTCTTTCAGAAATCTAAGAGGAGGGGGAGGAGGGGGAGTAAAAGAAGGTGGCAGATTAGCCAATAACAATAGCCTTTAAGCTCGACCAGGCCAACACTCTGGTCTTAGGGCAGAGCTGTTAAACACTGTCTTCCCCATGCTCAGGGGATAAAGAAGGAGAGGAGGGAGCAAGCCTCCCTTTTGGTCTTCTCCTCCAGGAGCCTTGGAGGAGATTTCTCTCCCATGGAACCAACTTGCTATAGCCTGTTGGTCCATCTCATTCTTTTTCTCTGCCTTATTGAGATCTGATAAGTATTCAGCACTCACCACTTTCCACTTGACTTTTCTGAAGTGCTAACACTGGTCTGGCCAACTCTTCCTCCTTCGGGCATCTGGGAGAGCCATCCCTGACATTTGCCTAAAAGCTGCAGCAGGTTATCACAGCCATGTCTGGACTCTGGGACATCCATTGTAGGTGTTAAAATTTGGCTGTATAATTATATCTATTGACATAACAGAGGCTCATGCTATGTTACGTGGACAAGGTAGATTACAAAGCAGTATATATATATAGTTTGATTTCAGTTTATAACTACATATGCAATTTTAAAAGCCTGGCAGCGTATATTCCACTATATTAGTGGATTATCTTTGAGGAATAGGTCTTGTCTTCCCTTTTCTCTTATCACTATTTTAAATGTTTTTAAGTGTACTTATATAATAGTGTAATAAAATACAATCAGTTTTTTATTACTTCAAGGTATGTTGTTCTGGTGGACAAAAAGAGAGACATTTGTTGAGAGAGTGTATGTTTCCTTCAGTAATCTAGAAGAAAATGTAGTGTCAATGTGACAACATTTTCCAGATAGAAAAAATAATGATAATAATATATAGCATTGTACCAGGTGCTCTGGTAATGTTATCGCTAACCTTCACAACAGTTCTGCTAAACAAATACTACTCCTATCCTTCCCATTTTAGAGAAAACTGAGGCTCTTAGAGCCTGTGTAAGTTATCCAAGTTACGAAGCTTGAAGCTGAGACAAATTTGCCAATTGGCAGAAATGCCTGATCATTCATGCGATGAGGAGACAGCAACTGACATCTGTTTCACAAATAGGCTTATCATGATTAATGAGAAGGGCTTGGGTGTGGATGGCTAACAGGTTTATGGCTGTATTATAGGCAATCCAAAGTCTCTTACCCACAAGAAGTTTTCCTAGATGAGAAAGATGACAAAATGTGGATGCATATAAAATATAAAGCAGACAGAATGACATCCTTTCATTCACTTGTAAATCATTAAATATTTTATAGGCTGCGGCTATATGCCCCAAAATCAAAAAGATGTGAAATATGTTTCCATTTGGGTATTTAATTTTGCTCTGCTGGTTTTAGGGGAAAAGTTCAGGAAGTAGGAGAGCCTGGATGGAAACTAAGGGACAGAATGGGGAAAGGTGGGTAATTGTGACAGTTGAGAAAGAACGGAAAATAAAAGAGGAGAAGTAGAAGAAAGACAAGTTTATAGAAAACAAAAATGAGTGTGTTTGTTTCTAGACCAAGCTTTTGAACTCAATCAATCTATGAAATAGAAACCTTCAAGTTGTTTTAGTAGGAAAACAAAACTTGGCAATGGTTGTGGAAGATGGAATTGAATTGAAGACAGAGGAATTAGGCAAGTTGGTATGAGGAGAGTCATGAAACTGTGGTGTGCTGGTGTTGAACAACTGGCTCTCAGGGGGTGGAAAGAATGCCCTGATTTGTTACCTTGCCCATTTCTATGGTGTCAATACTTCCACCAAAGTTGATTTCAAATGACCAATGTTTATGAAAATGAAATTGAGAAGCTGTGCACAAAATTGGCTTCTGGGAGTCAGTGCTAGCTGGCCTAGCACACCCCTGAATTACTCTGTTGAAGAATGAGGTCAACACAGTAAGACTGCTAGTTTCATACTGCAGGTTGAGGATTTATGATCTCTTGAGACCGGTGTTAGGCTTCACATTTCCCTTAGCATGCTCTTTCTTCATACAAAGTATAAAACAATTTCAACAAGTTTTTATAAAATACTTATAAAAACAATGTTTTTAAAGTAACATCGAGAATCCTCAATCAGGTTAGAAGTGCTATTTTTATATCCAACAAGAATACACTAGTTGGATTTAGATCATTTTCTCAATTCTGGTTGACTTCTTTGGTTGGTCTGGGTCTCATGATTTACTGAAGAGAAGTTATGGACAGGGAACACATGGGATTCAGCAGATGGCCCAGATCAGTTGTTGGAGAGTATGTCACATGGGCTGATTGTAGCATACAGTCAGTGCTCAATAAGTGATGGCGCCTCTCCCTCCCATTCGATCGACATGCATACACATGGACAGCTTCTTCCCCCCACTTGACTTAAGCCTTCTTTTGAGCGGCTCTGTTAGGACTATGACCCAGACTAGGCATACTTATGCCTGCCCTGGTAGCAGCCTCCCTCACCCTCCTTCTAAGAACTATTAAAGGTAACAGTTCGTTACTTTTGTCTGGAGGTTTACACCGTTCCAGCTCTACTGTGTATCTTGTCTCATCTTCCCTCGCCATGAACTGGTGAGGTATGTGCTAGAAACTGAGACGGCCAGAGAGAATGTGACTTACCCAAGTGTTCAGGTGGAGGGTATAACCCACATTTGGGTCTTTAAATCTTTAACTCTAGTGCTCTTTCCCCCACTCCTTTGTTTTTATAATAGAGTTGAAAAATGGAACATTCGTGGCTACACAGGTAACTGCCAGCAAGAGAGCAGCTGGGTACTAGAAATGGTAATTTCCAGAAACTTGGAAGGAATGAGTTTTCCTTTCTTTGGCTAAGTTTACTTCAGTCTTTTATTTTTGAGATAAAAAGAGTAAGGAATAAGGCTGAACAGAATGAGTGAGGGCCTTACTGTTGTTCTCTCACCATGTTGGGGGTGGTGTAGGTTATGCATTCATTTCATTTATTTTGTCCATTCCAATGTTTCTTAAAAGCCTATATGTGCCAAGCTCTGAGCTGGGAGCTGGGATGCATATTTGTACAGGAGGGGCATAGTTCCTGCCATTATGGGACAAATGTGGGGTTGAGCAACTATACCCATGTGGAGCCACTAAACTTCAAACAGAATAAACTGCATTCTTAGGGAGTTAGAACATTAGTTCATGGAAGTGATAAATGAGCTGTGGGAGGAACCTGTGAAGATTCTTGGGCAAAGTGGTCTTAGGCTACAAGATGATCATTTTTAGATTTCTGAATGAGCTTTGTTTAGCAAGTGGTGGGGGAGACAAACATTAATTGCATGCCTACTAAGTGCCACTATCCCACTCCCTCCTTAAAAAGACCCCATCACCTCTATATTAAGGAAAAAGAAATTTGTTGCTAAATTGACTTGCCCAAGTCTACACATTCATTAAGTGGTAAAAGTCAAACTTGAGTATGCCTGCCTTTTCTACTACATCACACTGTCTCCTTTGCTCAATTTTTAATCTTTGAGATTTTAATCCTCTGGTATTTCATTAATATGGAGCATTTAGCATTCTCTAGGCAGACAGATTTCAGTGTGTGCACAACCCCCGCCTCCTCCACACACATACCAGGTTAATGGGTGGGATACACAAAAGTAATATAATCCTGCTGCTGGGAGCTTCCACTAGACTCTTCCCCATTCTTTCTATTTTAATCATAAAGACAGGTGGTAACTGAACCAACCCCTCACACTGTTATGAACACCAGCATCTCTGTTGTGTATACTGTGTAACTTAAGTGTTTCTGGCTTGAGTTGGGGTCAATGGCAAGATACATTTGATCAGAAACAAGAAAGAAGGACAGATTTCAGAATAAAATAAACATTTACAAGAAATAAGATCTCTTTACTCATGGTAGTAGCTTGTAGAATTAAAAGTATCTGTCTTCTCTCCACCTTCTATGGGTTGGAGACTTAAGGAAATTATAGTTCTGATGCCTATAGGATGCTGCTCATATGTAGTCCCTATCTTGTTTCTCTTGGATAAGGTCCACCCGTAGCCTTACCACCCTGTCACAGGGGGAAGTGGTTCCCAGCAGTACTGCCCTGTATTCCATAAATAGTTCGCTGACCCCACCTGAGTATGTACACAAAGGTTAGGCCTGCATGTTAAGTGTAGGGAATGCCTCTGTAATTGGTAATGTTTAAATATATGTTTTGGACACTCATGGGTGTTCTCTCTCCCTCTCTGTCAAGTATAGACACACACACACACACACACACACCTGTTTCTTAAATTCACAAGGCTTCCTTCAAAAAAGAAATAAGAAAGAATATCTATTTCTAAGCAAAATTGTATATTTTTTCTTAAGGAGTGAGTCTTTCACAAATAGTTGATAAGGTTCAGCTTTTAATCAGTTGACTTAAATTTGTAAGGCAACTCTAAAATTAAAAGTGCAACCCAGTTGTAAGCCAAGACTACAATCATTTCTTGTTACAGGTATAATTAAAATAGAACTTGAGCCCGGCTGGCGTGGCTCAGCAGTTGAGCATTGACCTATGATCCAGGAGATCGCAGTTCAATTCCCAGTCAGGGCACATGCGCGGGTTGTGGGCTTGATCCCCAGCAGGGGGGGTGCAGGAGGCAGCCGACCAGTGGCTCTCTCTCATCATTGATGTTTCTCTCTCTCCCTCTCTCTTCTTCTCTCTGAAATCAATAAAAAATATTTTTAAAATAAATAAATAAAAATAATAAAATAGAGCTTAATTTGAAAAGTGTTCCTGACCCAACTTTGAATGTACTATTTTACTGAAAAGTTAGATTTTGGGTTGTATTGGAGTTTGTGTTTTTTAATAGAGTTTTATTTCTTTTTCACTTAGAATATAAGTACTAAAAGCAAACAATTTGATTTATTATTATTCAGGGTTTTTCAAGAAAAATGTATGAAACTTGTGTATTAACCAGATTAGATAAAAATTTTTAACTGGTTGGCCCTGGCTGGGTGGCTCAGTTGGAGCATTGTCCTGTTTTGGGTTTTGTTCCCTGTCAGGGCACATACCTAGGTCCTTGGTGGGTCAAGTAGGGGAGGCAACCAATCAATGTTTCTCTCTTATACCTCTCTCTCTCCCTCTCTCTCTCCTCTCTCTCTAAAAAAAATCAATAAAACATATGCATGGCGAGGATTAAAAAGAAAGTTAACTGGTTGATGTTTTTAGCTAAATAGATTTAAATGTCCCAAAGATTAGTTTTAAATGAAAAAGTATCCTCAAAATGGAGTACAGCCACAGAGGTGAGATATGTGACCTAAAAAAAACACATCTGAAACCAGTCATTTAACCATATGATGGTCAAGTCATCATCTAACCTGAATTAAGGCATGCCAAGCCCAGATTACCTCAAATCCTACAATACTGCCAGCATGGCGATTGTTAAGCCCCATGGGGAAAAAGCATGTGTGGGCTCCAACTTTGAACTTTAACAACAACAACAAAAAAAGTGTCTGATAAAAATGGCTTACTAGAATAATATGTTAATTAAAATGTTTAATTATTTACCTAAAATAGCTTTGTGCCATGGCATAAATTGGGGTTTATGTTCATGCTCCTCTTTTCAAAATAAGAGAATGTTTTGCTTGGTGTGCTCTGTGTTTCAGTGTCAGGATACTGGGGTTATACAAATGAATTGTATCTCCGCAACACTGATGGGGTAGACTCTTTAGGAATAACATAGTGAAGTAGGGGTGGCTTTTTTTTCTTTTACCACCCACATTATGTTATGAGTAGCACAGGGTATTTAAGTGCTTTGGCACAGAACATGAATAAAGAGCTGATCTTGAAAATACCATTATCATTATTTATTTTGAAATTGATACACTGCTCTATTTTAAGGCTTACACCCAGTTTTATCTGTGTTTTTCAGATAATCCAACACACACATAAGAACCAGCCCCAAATGTCTTTCTTTCTTCACCCTTACCCATGGGTTCTTCCATTTAATTTTTTGAGGGGAAAAAAAAAAAAAAAAGGTGAAGAAAACATGGGTCCAGAAAAAGACATCAACAGAGGAATTTTGTTTATTATAATTGGACAGCTGCTGTTGGCCTAGTAAGGATCATTTTATGTTTTATTTTGATTGAAGAGATAGCACTTTGCCAACCATAATTTTTACAGTTCAGCTTTTCAGTTGAAAGGAGATGACCTTTTGATTTTCGTTTCTTTTTATTTCCAGCAGATGGTGTTCCCTAAAAGTGTCATTGCCTGGTAGATGATTATGCTATTACCTTAAAAGTGACTAATTTGATGTTGTATTTAATATATTCTTCTTTTTATCCCTCCTTGGCTGAAACCCACATATTGGCTAAATATGTTTAATCTAGTAATAAGCAAGAATCCTATGCGGATTCTGAAGGGAGGACTCTGGCCTTCAGTCTTGGAGACGATGCCGTTGATGTCTTTATTTGACAAAGATTTTGCTTTTGAATTAAGGAAGTCTTTCAAAAATATACTCTACAAAGTGACAAACATGAACTAGGCCTACTGACCTGCTCCAAATGTTGGTTTGGGATAATGTGAACAGGGCCTCTATTAGTCATCTCTGTGTTCCCATTATAAAACATAATAGTAAGAACTTAAATAGAAATGCTGTACTTCCACCTGCCTCTGTGACTGTTGAGGTTTTAGAGAGTCACATTATTAGATATTGTGGAATGGGTTTGCTGTGGACTAAATGTTTGTGTCTCCCCACTAAATTGACATGTTGAAATTCAAACCCCCAAGGTGATAGATAGTATTAGGAGGCAGAGCTTTTCAAGGGTGGCTTCATGAATGGGATCAGTGCTCTTATACATGTGACCCCAGAGAAGTCCTTTGCCCCTTCTGCCATGTGAGGATACAGGGAGAAGTTGGCCATCTATGAACCATGAAGCAGGCACTCGACAGATACCGAATCTGCCAGTGCCTTGATTTTGGACTTCCCACCTCCAGAACCATGAGAAATAAATTTCTGTTATTATAAGCCACTCAATCCATGGTATATTGTTATAACAGCTGAGGGGATTGAGGCAGGGTTAATGTACTGAACTTTTAAGGGTTCTGAGTTGTATAGCTGAGATTTATCTTGATATACCTAATGGAGTTTAGAACAAAAGCTGACACTGAGCAAGAACTCATCACCACATTGGATGGACATCTTTCCCAGCTAACTGAGTCTGAAGTCATGGGGATTCCATTTTTATTGACCATATGCTCTTAATTCCTGGAGTGCTAGAGGACACATGTGGCATCTTTTGCAGGACTATTTTGGGATGAGGACTGGAATAAGGATAATAAATAGAAATAGCACGAGTGAATTTTGCCAATGACACGCCAACATCTTTGCAAAATGAGTATTTGTGTCTAGAGTAGTTACAGGAAAGTGGACATGGGAATTCCATTTATTGGCAGGATTTCTCAAAAGGGAAGGGCAGAGTTTTAAAGGTCATTTGGTCCATCTTCCAGGACTACATATGTTAAGGGTAGAAGGTAAAGATCTTGCTCAGTATAGAGTTTCTTTCCATCAAATAAAATGCTGCAATATTTTCTCTTAGGATCACAAAGTGTTTCTTTCAGAAGTAAGGCATGAAATGGTCTCCTGGTCTCCCAAATTTAAGTAAGCTCCAAAACACACACTTGGGGAATTAGAACTCATTAGTTTATACACTTCTAATTTGGATGGCTTAGGCAAGTACTTCATTTAGTTAAATATATGCTAATATGGAGTTCCAAAAAAGTGAAATAATTGCTACCCAGCTCCCTCACCCCATACACATTTCCATAATATTTATAAACTCTACCCTGATACTTGTGGTTTTCTCTGTTCATCCCTACATTTATGCTGCCAAAGCATTACATTGCATTTTAATTATTTTTTTACATTTCCGTTTCCCTCACTAGAGTGTGTTCTTCATTTTTTTTTTCTTGGAAAAACCTGTTTATTTTTTATTTTATTTTTAGTTTTATTGAGAAATAATAGACACACATCACTGTATAAGTTTAAGGTGTGCAGCACAATGGTTTGATTCACATATAGTCACAATAGGTTTAGTTAACCTCGTCATATGCTATAGACAGAATTTTTAAAATCCTTTGTTTTTTTAGCCTAGTTTCCAGAGTGGAGAGCAGAGCTCTGAAGCCAGATCACCTGGATTCCAGTCTTGCTTTCTTCAGCGACAGTCTAGGTGAGCCTGGGGTGAGTTCCTTCATTTCTGTGATTCTCTCCAATTCTGTGAAGTTTGAAAGACAATATTTCTGACTCACAGGGTTGTTACGAGGATCAAATGAGCCAATTTGTCACATTAGGACAATGCCTAGGACATAGAAGGTGCTAAATAAATATGAACTGTTCTTGATACACAGAGTCCAACAAATCGAAAGAGTAATCATGAGACATGTTTGAGAAAGCCTCTCTGACTGGTAAGATGTTCCAAGCTTCTTACGTTGGTCGGCACTTGTTGAGAGGACAAGAAGATTCACTTGGAGATAATTTGAAACCATGGCTATTTTCTTATTTGATAGTGTGAGTCACTGTCTTTACATCTGAAGCAAAAATACTCTCCTGTGTGGTTAAATGGGTCTTCTTTCGGCATTATCTATGAAGATATCAGGCCTTGCTCAGGAGCCGTGGTATCGGTACCATGAATTAAGCGGCCACACTATAATGCTGCGCTAACCATATCCACTGAGCTCATATTGTATCCTCTGCTATGTCACTGTAACATCTCTAGTTGGGCCAACTGCATTTAATTTGGGCCTGGATTTCTGACTAATCAGATTTCTTTTACCTACTGAAGTGATATCAGTGGGAGAAGACGCTATTCCTAGATTTGACTCAAGACAAAGCAGTTAGTCCCACAGATGGTGGAGAATGTGTAACTGGGATTAAAACAAAGAACAATTAGCACATATATTAGCTTGGATCATGTTTATACTTTGTTGTCAACCCTCATCATTTGTTTGAAATCAGACAGCTTGCATTTATTTGACTCATAGGGCCTGCAAGAGCGTGATAAGGTGTTTAAATTTCTTCAGTTATGTTTAAATTTCTATCCCCTTATATTTCAGAGCAGGAATCTGTTTTCCAGTCAGGGTTTTACGAAATGATTCTTATAGTCATTGTAGGGTCTTAAATGATTGCTCTTTGCGACTGAACCATAAACCCCAATGAATGAAAAGTCTTTACTTTATGTCTCAGCTCCTGATTCTCCAAGAAACTGTATATGCTTTGAGAATGCATAAGGTCCCATCTAGAGCTAAGCTAACATGTGCTGCAACGTACTTTATCCGTTTGGTTTTTAAAGCATTTGTGAGCATTTAATGAACTTCCCTCCACGTGGCTTCAAGCTACTAAGACAGCCCCCAGACCCTGCCAACCCCAGCACCCTTCATTTTCTCCTCAGCTCTTCTGAAGAACTTGGCCTTCACAATGACAGGCTGCTTTGGGAGTTTTCCCTTCCCCAGAGCTCTGTAGTAGACCAATCACACCACATCAATGACAGGAGCAGCTCCAGTCTTGTTTTTGGCAGCATTTGCCCATGTCTGCTCAGTGACCAAGTTCACTGTTTTTAAATGATCTGTACACATCTTTTGAAATGTCTGCATAGAATTCCACTGTATCAGTTTACTGTGATTTCTTTAACCATTTCCCCTTCTTGGTGGGCATTTAAGTTATTTCTGTTTTTTTTCACTATTACAAATAGTGCTACAATAATCATCTCTGTCTCTATGTCTTTACGCAGTTGTATGATGATATTTCATAGGATAGTAGTAGATTGCTATAGTTTTGTATGATAGTTGTGGATTGCTAGGTCATACATTGGAGATTTTGGAAATGTTACCCATGTTTTTTGTCTCTCTCTCCTGCGTTTGCCATATTCAAGCAGCTAGGGCCTTTCTATGTTTATTGTCACTGAGGAAGGATGTTCCAACTCTAAAATCAGAGGGGGCAAAAAAGTCTTCAGGGCTTTGGTTTCTAAAAGCCCAAATTCTTAGGAGAATGAAGAAAACTGGCAAACACAAAATGTGTGGGAGACACATCATAAAAGACCGCAGAACTTCTGTTTTAGGTTAGAGAAAGTTTCTCTGGCATGGTGGAGAGGGAGGGGGAATGGAGGGGAAGTGAGGACAACGGAGGCATTGGTAGGTCCTAGCTGCAGGCCATGCTCTGTGTTTCCCAGGTTATAATCTCACTGAGGAAGCCGACCCCAGGGAATGAAGGGTCCCAGAGAAAAGATCTGTGTGTTGCATAGAGGCAAATCTACTCACAAGTAACTTTGCCACAATTCCAAGGCTCTAGTTTAGCAGGGGAGCAGCAGAATTATTTCCAGGCTCTCAAGCATGGCATGAAAGGAACAGAGAAAGTTGGTGGACATGAAGAGGCCATGCCACCAGGAACAAGGGACATATCATCAGTGACCTGTCTGGTATAACATCTGAAGACTAGGTGAGCCAACGAACTCCTGGAGGACCCATGTGCAGACTGATGATGTTGAGAATCATGTAAGTCTCTCCTTCCCCCCCAACATCTTGATGTGATGTCAAGACTTAGCAATTACTCAAGGGGGAAGAGGGAACCCTGAATCGGTTGAAACTGAGTTTCTGTGATTCTGCCAAGTATCTGTGTTTGATTACTGAGATTCTTTCCTAGTCTATAGGATTTATGCATTTAGAATCTTTTATAGCCACTGCAATTTTTTTATTTACCCCCAAAAAGGTTATTCCAATTTATGCCCCCATCAATAATATATGAGGGCACCCATTTCTTATATCCTCACCAACATGTGATGCTATCTATCACTCTTTTGAATTTTTTTTGTTAATTTAATAGAACAAAAATGCCATCTCATTGGTTTTATTTGTTTTCCTGGCCGTTGATGAGCATCTTTTTATGTTTATTGATTATTTGTAATTCTTCTTATGTCAAGTGCTAGTGTAGTTCATTTCATTCTTCTGTATTGTTTGATGATGCATTTTGTCTTCTATTTAAAAATCAACTACTGGCTAACGACACTTAAGTGATGTTTAATCTTTAGACATTACCCCTTAACCCAAAGGAGAAAATATCATGTCCTCTAAAGATAACATGCTCCATTATAGAATTAGGATTTTTTTTTTTGCTTTTGTTTTTAGCATTTCTCGTCTCATCAGTCTCAATAGTTTCAACATCGTAATGAAAAATATGACAATTTTTGTATAGAAAGACATTTAAGTGAGGAGGGGGTAGAAGGGACATAGGGCAGATTTTCAGTTCCAATGTGTATTTGAGTCTCCCATGAAAAATAATATTTTAAAAATACATTACTGATTTCTTAAGTTCAAAGAGCAAGATCATGAGGATTGTGACTGGCTATTTGCTAAGTTATCTTTCTTGAAGCTGCTTTACAGGGAACTTAACTTTTATTTTAAAAACCATTTACTTATGTTAATTTATGTAAGTTCTTCCCCTGGGGGTATTCTGTCTCCCTATCTTCTAGTAAACCTTTGTTTGATATTTTGGTGATTCTTTTAAAGTTTAATATGCATCATTAAGTCATGATTCACTCAAATTGTGTACTCCAGTGGTGTGACCCTTCGAGGTAGTTTGTTTTCAAGGTAGAAAAACTGATGTTTGGGCGATGTCGGCTGTGACAGGCACCCCAGGCGCTGGCTCATTCGCCCTTCACTTCTGTCCTGTACTCAACATACTCTCTATCCCTTCGCTCTTTCTGTGTAATAGACTCCGGGAATTAGACAGTTTGAATTGCTGCTCGCTGTTCAAATAGAGGCCAGGCTGTTAGTCTTTGCCATCTGAAAGCCGCTTTGATGGTCTCTGTAAAGCGAACTCGTGGACACCCACCGCACCGCTGGCATCTCCCTCGCAGCCTGAGCAGACATCAAAGCGGCCGGCCCCGCGGATGCAGTTCCCCGAGGACAGGGCTGAAGCTGCCTGGCAGGCTCTCTGCTGGCTTCCAGGGCCACTCACTACCTGTGCCCTGTCGCTGGAGAGCACCTCTACCTGTCTGGGGTCCACGGATTAAAGAGGCCTTTCAGAGTTCAAACCCATTCTCTGGCAGCTGGAACTCCAAGTGTACTTAGAAACCGTAACCAACTCTATTAATTTTAAAATGAAGCAAGAATACACTGCTTTTCTTTCTCCAACACTATCCCTTTGTCTCTCGTGGGCTGAAGCTGTTCTTTTGGCCGTATCTACCTGGCTGGAATGATTTAAAACGTTATGCGACGAGGCACCAGGATGGGAAGCCAGGAACAAAGAGCTCTCTGGTTATCAGAACTGATGTCAGCCAAACTCTCTGCCTGCTCAGAAGGACTGAGAGCATATATTCCTCCTGCCAGCAAGATCCCATATTCTTACCCAACCTGGTAAATGCCTGGCATTTGACAAGTGCTTGTTTTATTAAAGGGACTGCCCCCATCTGGGTCAAGACTAGGTCCCAAGTACTTCATAAAGGTGCTTTTAATACTTTTGAAAATATGCAATATAAGGTAGGGATTATTAGGTGTTGCCCTTATCATTTGTAACTCAGAGGGCAGAAAGACTGGAAGGTTCCAACAAGGTAGATGCTCCTCTTGGTAACTTGGCTTGTTGTTTCCCAGTGGGCATGGAAGACTCTTTTTGGGTGATAGGACAACAGCAATCTCTTCTCCAACTACCCGAGAAAACTTGTTTCCAAGTTCTGTTCGGCAGGCTTGAAAGCCAAGAAACGTGACTCAAAAACTAATAGTCTGGGCTCCCTCCCACCCCCCACCCCCAGCTTGGGCTACTAAATCTTCAGGCATAAACTCTTTACTAGCCTTTCATTTTTTATCAGCCAGGGGGAAAGAGCTCGATAAGCAGGGGAAACCCAAAGATAAGGGGACTCTCCCAAGTAGAGGCTGGGGGGTTGGTATTTTCAAGACTGATAACCCAGAGCATCGTGCCTTTGTGGAGTAAGACCTCCCTCGGCTTCATGTGGCTGTTGTGACATTCTTGTGGCAAACTGAAAACAGAGCACACTGTGTACCAGGGCATGTTAACGTTGACAAGTAAGGGCTTCAAAGTGCCGTGGAATTGTCTGAGGCAACAAGCCTGCAGGTGTGGAGTGGGCAGAAGGCGAACTGGGTTATTGGAAACGAATGTAGAAAAACACAAGGGCAGCCTTTTGGCTCCTCACACATCTGCTAGTGCTGAATTCAGGAACAGAAACAGGGAAGCGAGCTGCATTCTGAAGCTGGGGGGCAGCGTTCCTTGCTGGCTGGAAGAGGGGCTGAGGCAGGTCAAGAATGGGTGTGATTAGTGCCCCGGCTAGTTGGATTAGCCTATGATTTTCTGTTTGAATTGCCTGCCAATTCCTGATTCTTCTATCCACCTAACACGCTTAACTTTTCAAGCCTTTTACTTATATAGTCTTATTGGATGCGTGTAATAATCTTGTGAGACATACAGGGTAACGGGGGGGTCCTCATGTAAAGGCGGAGAAACTGAGACTCAAAGAAATAAAAAGATTCACTGGTTTGCCCCGGGTGGACTGTGTGGGCAGAGCCAAGCCCGGGTTTCAGGCCTGAAGCCAGGTCCAACATTCCTTCTACGACCCATCTCCCTGCCAGAGCAGGCCAGCTCCGCCAGCCCACTGAGCTCCGTGCTTCAGTGGGCTTCATTTACTTGAGAAACAAAGCAAAACCCCTCACCTCCCAAAAAACAAACTTTACGTAATTTTTATTACCAAATATATGTAGTTATAGTTTAAAAAAAAAAGTTAGGAAACACAAAAAGGAAGAAAATATCACCCATAATTCTGCCACATAATAACTAAGTAACATAATAAAGAAAACTGTCCATATTTTAGGGACTGTCCTGCTGCTTTGACTGTGCAAATGCATACGTTTAGGTAGGTTTTTAGCTTTTTTTTTTTTTTTTTTACAAAAATGATATCATTTGGCATAGAATGGGATTATTTGCTTATTTTCTTAATATTAAGACAATCTGTCAATGTCAACATTACAGATACTTTTACAGTAAACTATATATCTTTCCATATCTGCCTATGTTTCCGTTCTATGGGCATAAGAATATACTTTTACCCTGATGTGTTTTCAGGTTTGCTATACTATAAACAACACTGCAATGACTATGCTAGTGATTAATTTTTTGCACACATCCCTCTTATTTTCTTAGGATTAATTTCTGGAATTGGAATGGCCAGGTCAAAGAATATACATATATATTACAATTTCCACCAAGAAGCAATATATGAGAGGGTTTTAAAATTAAAAATAAGACTCCAGATATTTATATAGTTGCAAAGGAGCAGGTCCCCAGAACATTATGAAGGAAACTGCTCTCTTCTTTGCAAACGTATACCATTTATAAGCAAAGTAAGCACAACACATTCTTTCTCCACCTTCCTAACTCCAGGTGATCAGCTACTGTAGCAAAACATGGTCCAACAGAGGGAACATGAAGGAGGATTGTTCAAGCCACACTTCAAAGGCCCTAAGAAAACACAACAAGGGAAAGTCTAATCCATCAGTGGCCCATGACCATATACCTTCTCTTATAATCCCTTCATTTTTTACAAGTTAAGTAGGGTTAAGCCAGGTCAGCATTTGGATAAAGGTCCTCTAAAGAAATCCTAAGTACCATATAAAGTGTTGTTCATGATTGTGTAAATGTCAATCCTGTGCAAACAAGCTGGTGTAGGACTTTCCAAAATACCTATTTCATAGTGGAAAACATTCCACCGTCCGGAATATCGCTGATGAGGAGAGAGGAGGAACTAATTGGGATGAGCTGTCTGGCTTGTTAGATTTCTTGGAAAGCATATGAAGCAATCGGGGCGGCTGCACCTAATGGCTCGGGTGGTGCAGAGGGAAGACCACCCATTTTTACAGTCACAAGATGGTTCAGGGAAAGTTCCAGAGACTTCCAGCTGGGATGATCACATCGCACTTTCAGGCTGTCAACACAAGCAAAATGAGGAGCTGATGCAATTATCTAAATACTTAGGAAAAAAACTGGAGAAAAAGACATTTTTAGGAGGAAATTGAACTCTTTAGTGGGCTCTCTCTCTGTTCAGAAACTCCATCAGTCAAACCCAAACTTTTTCCTGCACCCCCTATGCTTCCATAGGAAAATGCAAAGTGATAGAGTACAAGAAAGCAACCTTTGACTACCGAAAGGGTCAGCTGTGAAGGAATAAAATAGGAAAGTTGTTTAGAAGAAAGATTGAAGGTAGGGCAGGCAGATCCTCTGTGTTTTAAATCCAGTGTGTTTTACAGAAGTTGTATTATGCAAATCCAGTTTGCAAGTCCAATGTTGTCAGTAAGAATTGTGATCCCCAAAACATTATAAATTAAACCTAAAGTAAATGTTTTTAAAAATCCACTTCAAGTGTTGGGTTTATATCATGAGTTAAGAAGATATTTTTCTAATAGCACCCATTCTTCAGGAGAAAAGTTTCACTTGCTCTTAACAAGAGTAGATGAATTATAGTAGCTTGTTGATAACTGATCTGTTAAAAAAAAAAAAATTGAAAACAAAATTGGACAAATGGGTGGAGGCCCAGTATATATAAAGATTTTTAACTATAAAGGCCAATGTTATTCATTTTATGACTTTAGTGACTTTATATATACTAAAATTTTAGGATGAATTAATAGTCAAAGCAAGTAAACTTAACTATAATTTTCCAGCCATATTTTTAAAATTCATGTATACTATATCTGGTACTTTTTCTATGGGGGAGTATTTTATAGCACTTAATTTAGACTTATTGTTCAATAAGTTCCCATTGAACTAATTAATAAATGAATAAATGGCAGGTATGAAAGAACTAACTTTAGCGACATGTGGATTAATGACACATACTACAATACATATTTACATACATACATACTTAGTTTCTAGTAGACTGAAGAAATATTTAGACAATGGGCCCTTTGGAAATAGTACTATGAATGCATTCATTTGTTCATTCAACATTTCTTGAACTTCTGCTCTGTGCCTCATACTACCCAAGATGTGGGAAACACCAAGTTGAATAGTGAGCAGGCCTGGCACGTCTCTATCCTCAAAGAGTTTGCTACTGTCCTCAAGAAATTTTGTAACTTTGACAAGTATTTTCCCCAATACAGAATTTCTCCAACCTCTGAGTGATTTCATGTGTTCTAGGTTAATCTTTCTTCTGTTGAATTAAACGAGACCCGTAAAATAAAGGATCTTTTAAAGATGGAAAGACTGAGATAAATACCTTTAACAGGTTAGTGGCACTCCAGTTCTCACATTTCTTCTCCAATGGCTTAGGAGTGGACATAAGGGAAACGGATGGTCAACCAGCATTGCATAGCTTCGTGGAGACAACTTTTGAGGTGCACAGTGTTACCTCAAGCTGGTGTTATTTGGACAACATCTACAAAAACTCCGGCAACAGTATTCTAATCAGATATTCAAGTAGTGTTCCTCAGAGATGCTAATTCTTGTTTCCCAGCAAAATTCCAAATGGCTCCACTGGCTTCCTCAATCCCTCTTAGGAGGATTAGCAGGAAAAAGACTCATTTTCTTTATTTCCCGCCCTCAACAGCTGGGGGGAGTTGAGTGGGCTTTTAAGGCATATTAGAAATCCTGAGTCTATGACTTATACAGGATTTCAAAGTCTGCAGCATTCCTAGGGTGGAAAGCTATTAAATAAATGGGATATATTTTATGACACCATGATTTATCTTGTTTAACGTCACCACTTCTATTCCCTTGGAGGAAAACATGTTGCGGAGAAGTAAACTAACAACAAGGGAAAGACTATTAGCCTAATGTAAATTGCACTTACGTTTTGACGTCTCAACGGATAAGATGTCCCGAAATAAGTAATCTGACACCAGTGAGCAGGCCTGGCATGCCCAGGGCAGCAGTCAGAGTATACGCAGGTGTGGGTGGCTTTGCAGACTGGTGACTTCAGAGTCAGCGCCCCTATGGAGGGTCCCACTGACGCTATTACATGTTTGGTGTCTTGCTGGAATGGTAGATTAGACATGTGAAACTCTGGCCTGTTTTCTTTTTGAAAAATATATATTTTTAATGCTGAAAATATCAAATTTATTTTCACAAGCAAAATCCTAGGGGAAATGAGGAAATGGGCCATAAATTCCTTTTTTAAGTATCCACTAGTGCCTCTGTTCTGTTTATTTTAGGTTTTAGCTTGCAGTAGGTCCTCCAGTCTCTTGCCTGTCCCTCAGTTAAGTTGTCACTGTGCTCTCTACAGAGCAGACATGCCAGTCCTTCAGGAATGAGGTTGAGCATTCAGCTGTCCAGGCCTGAACGGCAACAAAGATAACAGGAAGAAGCTAGTCTCACAGTGAAATAAGTCAGGTTCATTTCAGTTGACGGAGAGAGAAATTTTATGCATCAAGGGGACTCAAACTGGCTTTATTAGACCACTAATTTTTATTTCTATAATGCCCTTCTCTTTTTTGTTCTCTCTGATGGTTTACAATTTGATTTATTTCTCTGCAATACAAAATTAACTTATAATTATAAGCCTTTGTTTTCCAAGACTTATTTCATTTTGATTTTCATGTTTACTCTACATATTTTTCTTTTATGGTTAAAAGAACTTTAATTTTATTTTTCAGGTCAATTCCCTAACTTCAAATAGACTTAATTCCCTTTCTTGAAAAAATGTAATTAATGCTTCTGTATTTTCCCTCCCTGTTCTCTCTCTTCAAGAGCATGGTCAGCTGCTTTAAGAGAAGTGCTTTAAGGGCTGATAGTGGAGACTCTGCAGAAGGCATCACACTTTCTAATGTCAGCATAGGTTGTCACTATGGAACCAGCAGAGCCCGTTTTATATAGAAACCTCATACTGTTGACATTGAGTAACAGTCCCTTAAAAAGACCCGATGACTATCTCAGAATAGTCTTTAACAGGTTTTTTTACCCTGAGCTGTTAGGGCATTTAACTCGATATCAAACACCCCCACTCTCCTGCAAAAACCCAGCCTTTCCTAGTGTTCCCAAATATTCTTTGCCAACTGGCCCACCTGCTTCTCTCACACAGAGCCCAGCACTTTCCACGTCCTATGTGTGTTCTTGCTCAGTTTTTCTTCTCATTGCCACACCTTTCAGACCAATTCAATAACGTTCTGCCTCTGCTTTCGTTCTACTGGAACCTCGAGCCTTCCTTCTCCAGGTCTCACTCTGTGTTTCAATTACTTATGCACTCGCTCCCCTGACAGGACAGCACCTGAGGTCTTCTCCCTCTAAGAACAGAGGTAGCAATTACTCTCGACAGGAAACGTCAATGCCTTTTGAATACTTTGCTTTCATTACTTGTAAGTAGAAAGCTTATTTATTTAAACCAAATATTTGTTTGCAGTGCAACTTATAACGATTTTACTTATTTTTTTGCTATAGTCCTCAGTGCCACATGGAAACTGAGGCGGAGGCAGGTGACCTGGTTAAACCTAGTTATGAGATGCCAGTTAGGGGTGGATGATGGGTGTGACCAATGCCACCTCTGGGTGAGATATTTGTCATCTATGTGGGGCTCAGAGTGACACCCTTATCTCAGTTAAGAGAGGGAGAGATCCATCCGCAACAGTAAGAGGTTCATCATCTTTACGATGACAATAGGCCTCATTGATAAATTCTCCTTGGGATAGATATGTATGTGCCCCTTGGGATAGATAGGTATGTGCCCTCCCTTTGGAAATGGCTTTCTGCTGTAACTGTCAAGGAGGAGGCAGAGTGGGGGTTCAGGGGGTGGGAGGAGGGAGACTGAGCTTACCCACCTTACAGGCAGAAGGTTCCACTGGCAACAGCCTTCAGTCATATACCTGAGGGGACCTTGCAAACATGGAGCAAGATGTGGGAAATGTACCACAGGGAGCCATGGGTGGGTTGCAGCTACAGGGCAAGGAATCATCGGGAAAATGGAAATGGGAATTGTCGGATAAAGAAGGAGGGAAGCAAGGAAAGAAAGAATGTGCATTGAAAATAAAGCTTAAAATGCACATATAACTTGAGGCAAAGTACCATACATTAAATTCTTAGACCTCTAGAACCAATGCAAAAAGGAACCTTGCCCGTTAGCTCAACTGAAATGAAAGTTAGATGTACACCTTACTTTTTCTCAGGAGTCTACCATGGGTCACTTAAAAACACACACAAAAAACAGAGGTAGGCAGAGGGAGGAGGGTTTTGATGGGCTCTTGGGTGAGAGGAGGGTGTTTCAAGGGTGGTAAATAGTACATGCCCACATCTAACTCTAACTCCCTCCATTGTTGTGACTGGGAATCAGAATAGCTAAATATGGAAGTGCTTTTCTGGAAGGAATTTATGATGACTGAAAACAGCATAGTGTTGTTTTATAATTGAGATGCATCGTAGCACACCATCCAAGGCAGGGTAGACTAGTCCAGCAGGAGTGGTCAAGTGGTGAAGGGCTAGTGGGATCCTGGAAAAAATGGCAGCTGTCCTATGGATGTGGTAATGCCCTGTGGACAAGGCAGGTTGCAGATAAGGCCTGGTTGGGGGCTAAGCATCCAGACACTGTGTCTCAATACACCTGAGACTTCTACGGGGCTTCTCAGAAGTATCTGAGGGTGAGAGAACATTACAGGAGAGTGAAATCTGGAAGGAGTAAATGTAGAGGCTATAAAGGCAGTCAGAATTGTGTGTTCCCTCCCAACCCTATTAGTACCCATAGGCTGTTGAATCAAAAGATATTTTGGTTACACACAGTTTATAATGTCTGTAAGATAAAACATAGGTGCTCAGGAGATTGTCAACTATTCTTGGTTCATAGGTCACACAGGAGTTTCTGCCTCAGGTCATCAAAAACAGATGCTGTTATGGTAGATATTTGTTGACCGAGTATCATTCTCTTCACCCTTTTTTAACAGTACTGATTTCTGTTTGGGGATCTGTGTGATTCTGAAAAAAAAAAGATTCTACCTCTGGGTCTAAGGTGGAGCACATGACTTAGGTTAATCTAATCAGTGTAGTACATTCACAGGTTATATTAGTTAAGGTTTGGGTATATATTTTAAGATATCTAACTTAAGCCAACCAAAGAGATTAAATCTCATTGCTTTTCCTGGAACCATTGTAACATTGATACTGTTGTTGAGGAAATTAATGAGGACATGTGTTACTCTGGGTGCTGTTGCAACCATTTTGGGACCATGAGATTAGACAAAAAGAAAAAAAGATCTTGGATACACAGTTGAGTAGCTTGATCAAGGTTTACCTGTGGCCTACCCTCTCTCTGGTATTTTTTACACGGGTCAGTGAATCTTCCCTTATAGTTTAAACACATTGAGTGAAGTTTTCTGCTTCTTATTACTGAAAGCATTCTTACCAGAAAAGGTGAAATGCACTGACCAACATCCTCAATAACATTCTTAACACTTCTTGAACAGACAGGGAAATTTTCATGATACCATGAAACTGGGCAAAATTGATAAGGGTCTTCTTCTCTTGGGAGGAACCATAATTACAGGAAACCCTATAAACCATATTCATTTGTATTTAAACAACTCCATTCCAGACTCTAAGCAACTAGGGAGTAGAGAATATGCCTACTTATTTTGCTTTAAGTAATACTGAGCATGCTATTATTTATAAATAAACATTTGATGGTATTGGTAACACTTAATTTAATGTTTAATTTTTTTGTTAATAATAATAAGGTAACTGGTCATTGACACAACACAAATATTCTAGGAAAACAAAATAAGGAAAAGACATTATTTAGTGTAGGAAGCTTTTAGAATTAATGGTCACACAGTTCAGTTGCATTCAATAAATGTATCCCGAAGCCAGGTATGTGCCAGATAGTAAGTGCCAGAGACACAAAAATGTGAGTTTTGCTGTCCAGGTGCCAACTTTCATAAACTGGTCATGGTTACCTGCAGGCTTGTGTTGAGAAAAGGCTCAGCTTCTGTTTTGATTCAATCAGAAAGGGCTACTAGATCAAGCTTCACCCGAAGCTTATACTATTTCTGTAACACATGAATAATATCTGCTATGGGAAAAGATTGGCAAGTAGTGGAACAAACTTTTATATTTGCTATCGCTGGCTAAGGGCACTGAATTTGGGCATCAATTCAAGTCCCTCATGCCTTTTACCTTACTAAGTCATTCCAGTAATACAGGTTCAAATCTCAAATACTAGCAGTTCTATGTTCAAAACCATAATTCTTTTGCTATGAAAATATGTTTGTCCCCAAGACCTAAAGGTTCCAGGAAGGATTTTGAAGAAAATCGTGAAACAAACTACAAGAATATAAGAAAATACTCCTAAAAACAAAACAAAACAGCAGTAGACATGGTCTTTTTTGCTGTTGTTGTTTAACTTTATAGGAAAACTATTGGGATTTATGAGTAAGACATATGTATTTTCCTATGACCTCTGAAAATGATGGGCCTGGGCAGATATGCTAAATGTAGGCGAGCCAACACAGGTTTTGTTGGCCCTGATGATTTTGAACGCGACGGGTTTTCAAGGCAGTATGCTGAATCCAAATTTCCTAAAGAAGATCACATTTTCTCTAGTGGGACGTGGCCCAAGAAAGCCGTTCAAAATGGTTAGTGCAGATCAAGAAAAGAAAGGGTATTTTAAGTATTCTCATGTCTCTAATTTAACTCCAAAATGTGAGTCCTGTACCCCCGGCACAGTTAAATGCTTTTTGTAGCCCGATGAAGGGGAGTAGGAGGGAATTCAACCTGCCAGAGCCACACAGATTTATACCTCATAATAGCTACCAATGCGCTGCAGTAAAATTTTACGTTTCAGCTAAATTACTAATGACTTTCAGGCCCGTGCCAGAAATTTTAGAGTAGGCTTATAAAGGGAGATGAGAGAAGGCGTGGCCTGAAGAGCGGTGTGTGTGTGCGCGTCCGTGTGCGCGCACACGCGTGTGTCTTTCATTTGGGATTACAGGACACGTGCTCATCATCTGTTGCCATCTTGATGAAATGCAGTTAGGCTCTGGCAGGCCACCCGTCCCCCCTCCCTTGGACACTGGAGCCCTTTCGCTTTGTCACGTGGGTTATCCGCGGGAGGGTAGCTTGTGGCCTCCTGCCTTTACTCCCGGGGTGGCCACATGTTTTGACGTATGGGACTTCAGAGTGATTTACAGATTAAGGCTCTGGCCTGTCCCGGGGCCAGCAGGGCTGCTGTTCTCTCTCGCTGACACATCTCGCTGCTTGGAACCGGTGGCTCTTTGCTTACCCTCTCATTATAGTTCTTAGCCCACATTTCCTTTTGGCAGAGAACACTTGGTTATTTTGACGATGTGCTGGGTTTGCCTCCTGCCTCTACCCCCTGCTGACTTGTGAAAATGACCACAGAAGGGGGAAGCAGGTGACGGAGGGAGCTGCTATGTTGTTGTTCCCCCCGCCCAACCCTCCCCACTCCTACCCTGGGACCCTGAAAATTCCTCCTGAAGCAGCAGAGTTGCTTTAGAAGAAGCTGGACATTGATCTAGTCCACCTTACCCCTGGTTCTCTGTCATTTTTTTTTTTTTTTTAACTACAGAGTGTTTTAGGGATGACAAATGCCCCTGGATAAGGAAGGGGGCCCCTTGCCTTGTTCCGCAGCTAAGGACTCTGACCACATCTTTCATGATCTCAGGACTCTTGGAAAATGTGGGTCCCTTTCACTTTGACACTGTGCCTGTATGGGTGACATTTACAAATGTACAAAAGGTGAAAATGAAAACATAGCTAAATGATCTATGCTAAGAGCAAAAGCCATCAAGACTTCTATATGTCATAAAAAGCCACAAAGCCCAGTGTTCACACATACGGATTTATCCTTTGATTCTTATACTTTCGTTTTTACTCGGTATTGCCTACATGTAATGCTGTTTTGATTTTATTCTTTCCTATTTCTTTTTTACAACCTAACATTTTTATATTGGCCCACTAAGAATCATTTTTTGGAGACTTTTAGGCTCTCATCCTTCATGCTTTATATTTATTTGTTGGTTGGTTTTCCTGAGTCATTTTCACTTACTTCCGTTGTATCTTTATATTTTTAAAACTAAGGAATTCACACCTTCAGTTATTTTACCACGCAAAACTTTTCCGCAGTTGAGGACACATTTTTCTGTGTATGATACTTGTCAGCTTCCTTAGCAGTTTGTATTGTTGGCTTGAGATAGATTCGAACTCATTAATGTATTTAAATAATCATCATTCTCTTGATATTTTGACTTTTTTCTGAATGTGTTTTTAATAAGGGCCCCTGTACCCTCTCCAATTATGCTTGCCCAGCCCTGTGTACACTCAGTGCTCTGTCCATTTCGCTATAGTTGGCCATAATTAAATTGTGCAGCTAGCATGACAGGTCACATCAATCATGACTGCAAAGAAGATATTTTCATTTAAAACATAATTTAATTTTGATAGGAGGCAAGAAGAAAAGGAGGAATCAACTTCTCCCTAACACAGTTCAGGCTAGTATGAGAGCTTTTTGTTTTTCAAATTCTTGGTCCGTCTCAGCCTATGCCCTTCTTTCTCTAGTGTAACTTTCCTAACTCCTTTTCGGTCTCTTCTGGGCCTGGAGGCAGCAAAGAATGGTCGCATCTTCCACCAGGTTTGCCTAACAAGCGGGGCGTTTGTCCTCTGCAGTGGAACGGGGCCTCCCTCAAGGCTGCTGTCTTGCTGGGGCTCACTTACCGAGCTCTGGGTCTGCTCAGGAATTTACTCAGCTGGTTTCGCTTGGGCAGGGGGCCTCTGAGACTTCCCTCAATCTCGCCGCCTCGGCTGCCCTGGGTTTCTTTTGAAACATCCCCAAGGCTTGGCGCAGAAGGGAAGGCTGAGTGGTACCAAGGTGTTCAGATGTCTTCCAAACACTCCAGCAAATCCCAGCTATGGAGCTGCTGGCCAGGAATGGTACTGAATTCTTGAGTTTGGCACTTGTGTCGAGGCTCTCACCTCTCTGAATATTAAATCCCCACAAAGGTAGCCAAGTGTGACTTCTACTTTTCACGTCAGTTTTCTGTGAGGAAGAAGGAACAGTGGGGGACCTGTGAGTCTTGGAAGTTCATCAGAGTGACTCAGCAGCATTGGAAACTGTGGGCTACCCAAAGGTCACCCAGCCCCGTTCGGAGTGAGGGTTCCTGTTCATTATTTGGGTGCAGTGATGTCCATGGGACAGGAATTCATACAAACCCTCTTTCTCTTCCTCTCTTCTCTAGTAACACAGCCTTCTCTTCATGCAGTATTATACCTACAGCTTATTTCACAGCTTTTATTTTATTATTTCGTTTTTACCATTTCAAGACATCCCCCCCCCCACCATGAAGCACATGGAGGTATGATAGAAAACTCAAGATCCAGAGTCTACAATAAGCGAGGACCATCACCTTAGCATCCGATTCCCAGGTCACCTATCCTCCCATTATCTTATGCTGCTGTTTGAGAAAGGGAGCCTGCGGAGTGGCCAGGTCTGAAATCTCTTTATGCTTTATCTCTTGTCAATTGCTTTTTACACTAAAATAAACTAAAATAAGACAAACTATAATTTTTTAACCTTAAAAAATCAGTTAAGTTTTTAGATGACGAATTCATTTCCTACAGCTGCTGCAACAAATTCCCACAAACTTGGTGGCTTAAAAATAACAGAAATTGATTCTCTCCCAGTTCTGGGGGCCAGAAATATGAATTAAGGTGTTGGCGGGGCCAGGATCTTCTGAAGGCTCTAGCAGAGAATCTTTTCTTGCCTCTTCCAGCTTCCCAAGGCTCCTGGCATTCCTTGGCTTATGGCTGCATAACTCCAGCCTCTGCCTCCCTCGTCATATGGCTTCTTCCATGTGCACCCGTGTCTATTCTGCCTTCTCTTCTCCTATAAGGACTTGGCATTTAATTCAGGGCCCACCCTAATCCAGTATGGTTTTATCTTGAGATCCTTCATTACACCTGCAAAGACTTCTTTCCCAATAATGTCACATTTACAGGTGTGTGAGTTAGGATGCATACATATCATTTTGGAATTCACTGTTCAACCCATGACAGATGATTAAGAAAAATGCTTTGTATTTATATGGTGTGGGGGTGAAAAGCATTGAGTCAGTATAATTAGGTGTAGATAATAGAATGTGGTAAGATTAGGCAGTTCAGGTTGCACTGATGTTTTATGTGAGAAAATTCCCGTTAAGGAAAGCAATCTGGCCTTCTGCAGTCTGCGTGAAGATGAAGACGTGAAGGAAGTAGGGGAAGGTGGGGGCGCGGGCGGGAGGACAGACCACCATTCTCAGGTGTGCATTGCCCTGGAAGAGCTCAGAGTTCTGCTTCCACATTCCTGAGTAGCAAGAAGGACTCCTCACCCCTCGCAGTTTCTTGGCTATTCTGTTCCAGTAGAGAAGCCAAGTCACAGGATTTTAGGTCTGAGGCCAATTGTACTTGTCCCAGAGTTCAGGAGAAAACCTTTCTCCCCTGTGATTCCAGTCAGTTGTCATAGGAGAGCCATAAAGATAGTGAAGGTTCCAACTGACAGCTGCAATCTGCTCTCATACATAATACACGCTGATAGGAACTTGAGCAAACCAGGGGACAGAGTGAGTCTTTTCAGGGACGATCTTAACTACGGTTCCAATGGCTGGCTCCTGCTCATGTCTTCTCCAATCACCTCCTCAATGATGCCTTCCCCAAACAACCTATCCAAAGGGAAAAACAGGCTATTTCCCCTTAGCTCCTCATTTGTTCCCTTCATGACAATTCCCACAACCTGAAATAGCTTCTTTCCTCATTTTGAATCTGTCCCTTCGATGAGACTGTGAGATCCATGACGACAGGGATGGGGTCTGTCTTGGCCGTCCTTGAATCCCCTGGGCCTTTGTAAATGTGTGGCTCACAGTACCTTATGAATAAGTATTTGTGAAATAATGAACAGGTGAGCAAGTGAATAAAGAGCCTTCTCTGTGTCGGTCGGTGTGCCGAGACAGCAGGAAGTATCCAGGGCGGAAATCAAGAAAACAACATGCGATGTGAAGGAGGTTGGTGGATCTGATGAGCTGGGAAGAAAAGCGTGACAAAAATTCTTAATCGGTTTCTTCCTTCTACTACTACCAATATCCCTGCTACAATTTCCCATAAATAATAGTATAATATTAAAAGACTCTTGGAGAGTTTTAAATTTAAGAGAAATACCAGAAGCACAATAAATAAAACCAAAAGTAATTAATGGGTTATGAGTTAAAGCTACTGAAAATATTATATATATTCACTGGAGTCAAATTTCCTGTTAGGAATGATAATAGGAGAAAGAACAGACTTTGATGTCTTGCCAAAAGCCACCAGTATGGTGATCCTAGTTACTGTGATGTGGGCACCTGGCCTACAGATTTCAGAATTCTGTGTGGTTTCCCTCAACCAAATTTCTGAAGGAGCCAGCAGAAAGGGGTAGGGGTGGGAAATGTGTTATCTATAAAACTAAACCACAAAAATAATTTCCAAGTGCCACTAAAGGCCTCAATTTAGGCTGTAAAAGCCAAGACATTTAGAATAAACTATTGTAACTTCTTGCAAGTGTGGTAACACACATGGCCAACAGCATGCTGGATAAGGGGGGAGTGGGGGATATGTCAACATGGGTGGGGAAGGGTGAGAGGCAATGGGGGTGGGGTGGGGAAGTGAGCTTCATGGGCTTTAAGGTTTACTCTGTCCTTGTGGGAATTTCACTTCTGACTCTTAAAATTAATCTCGCCCAGTAATCTGGCATTTATTGTGATCTGCCCATTGTATTATTCATAGACAAATGTGGGTGAAAGGATACATATACCACTGAGTAAAATATTTAGAAATTTTGATAAACTATGTCAAAATCTAATTTCCCTTCTGAACACAACAAAAGTCATTTACTTACTAATGGTTAGGAAGACCTAGTCTACTTTCTTGATGACAGTTCTCCTAAATCAAGAATTAGTCATAAGCCCTAGCTGGTTTGGCTCAGTGGTTAGAGAGTCAGCTTGTGGACTGAAGGGTCCTGAGTTCCATTCGGGCCAAGGGGACGCACCTCAGTTGCAGGCTCGATCCCCGCCCAGGTCAGGGGTGGTGCGAGAGGCAACCAATCAATGTGCCTTTCTCATATTGAGGTTTCTCTCTCTCTCTCTCTCTCTCTCTCTCTCTCTCTCCGAAAAGCAATGGAAAAAATATCCTCAGGTGAGGAGGAAAAAAACAGAAACATTTAAAAAAAAAAGAAGAGTTAGTCATAAAAGCTGCACCCGAGGGTATATTTACCCCAGATTTAAAAAGTAGTATGTCTGAAGGGATAGATTAATAAGTAGATTGCTCCTTCCAATTAGGACAGGATCAGCATTTCATATTTATTTTTCTACAAGCTATTGCCTATACAAGGTATGTCAAGATGCTTTTGGATTCAAGGGGGTGGGGTAAGGAAAGAAACAAATAAAAGTGGGTTTGACATAGAGAAATTGCATTACCTCACATACCAGATTCCTTGGTAGGTGACTTGAGAGTTGCTTCCTTTTGGACAACTTTCCACTCTGCCAGCCCTCTCCAGCCTGTGGGTTACAGGGTGGCAATAGCAATTCTGGGCAGTATGTCTTCACCCGACTGTGTCCAAAGAGGCCAGGGGAAGAAAAAGACATGCTCTTTCTCTGGCTTCCCTTTTAAAAGAAAGTAACCTGTTGTCTTGTATCCCATAGCCAACTTACTCTTATGTTTTTTTGGCCAGATTTACAATTTATGCCAAGTTCCCAACCAATTACTGGCAAGGGGGATGGAATTACCTTGACTGGATTTATCTAAACCTACCTCCCTGAGGATGAGGAGGGCCCTGGCCTCCCCTGAAGTACATGGCTGCCTGATTTTTTTTAAAATCACAGTTGAAAGAGAATGTCTGCTAGGGAGGCAACCAATAGTGTTTGTCACACAAGGGAAAATATTTAGAAAAAGATTTAAGGGCCAAAAAAGGGGACATGTGTAATTCTTTCAAAAATAAAAATAAAAATTTTAAAAATGTATGTATAAGCATAAAAATATGTTTCTTTGTATCAGAGTCAGATTTGGCCATATCTTCTTGCACTTTCTTATGTCCTTGCCCTAAATGATCTAAAAAGAAATCACATTCTACGAATGAGGCCAACTATCTCTCTAGACCAGGGGTCTGCAGAATTTTCCTATAAGGTATTTTAAACTTTGCAAGCTGCATAGGGTCTCTACCACCACAGCCACTGCCTCCCCCCCCCCCCAATTCTTTTTACTCTAACCCTTTAAAAATATTTAAAAATTTTTAGCTTACGACCTAAACACGCACACACACACTCACACATACATGTGCACAAAGGCTGGGACTATGTGGCCCAAGAGCTGTACTTCGCAGACCTCTACTCTAGACAGGAGAGGTAGAACAAAGGGAAATAGAATGGACATATTAAGGCCTAGCATTTTACTATACTCGAATGGACTCTGTGAGGCCACCTAGACTCAGTTTCATGAATTGGAAAGAGGAAGAAGGCACCACACATGGGTAGTTTGGTTTGCTTCAGACTGAGCAGAGGACTTTATGACCCAAGGAGCAGCAGTGGAAGAAAAGGGCAGATGCCACATTGAGGTCAAGGGGCCATTTGGCTCCGATAACTGTATGACCCATTGTGCTTCCAGGTTGGGGAAGCCTGGGAAATCAGGAGTATACATTAATTTTGAAAATCTCAGATTTCACCACCGCTCCTGCAAATTTTTGTTTTATTGTTAACATCGAGTGTAACAGAAAGAACCAAGTTCTCCATTACTGACTGAAGCATGTCCAATTCACACCTCTGCTCCCAGTTTCACAGTAAGCTTTCAGCTACCTCTTAATAAGGATGAAGCATGTAGCTAATATTTTTTTCAAGTATGCTTTTCTATTTTTTATTGGAAAAGAAACATGCAAAAAGCTGCCTTAATAGTGTAGGAGACTACAAATATTTATAATCTAAATCTAGCAGTTAAAAGTAATTAACTTATTTCAGTAAAACGCCATAATACTCAAAAAATGAATGAAGACATCTTTTATTAATGAGAATTATCTTTAAATCTTGAATGCTATCTCTTCATGTAAGTGTAGTTTCCCCATTATAATTAAAAAGAATCCTAGAGGCTTAATATACTAAACATAATATCACTGGCAACTCATTGTCAGTTTTAACTTGACCTAATTTCTTCTTTTATCTAATTGTATGTTAAGCAAGTGGTGGGTAAAATAGGGGTCTTAGGTCCTATAAACCTGGGTCCTGTTTACTAAAGTTTGAGTAAAGATCTGAAATGTGCCACATAACATGGCTTCAGGGAATAACATGAGAACTGGAAAGAAGTTCGCTCCTAATTCTGCAGGTGGGAGGAGCAGGATGGAGAAAAGTGGTTTAGATTCCTGTAGGTTGCCCCCAAGCCAGTGGGAAATCTGCATGGAAACTTGGAACTCTTTAATGGCTGTACTGGGGAAGAAATTGCAAAGTTCCCATGAACCCTTCTTATTTTGATGGCAAAAATGATTACTAATGAGTTGCTGTAATAAATTCCAGATATTGAGAAATGAAGTTAAAAATTATAGCCTCTTCAGTGAGGAAAACTTGTTTCTACTCACAGCTGAAGTTTTTACAAGAAGTTTGATATTATTATCATTATCATTATTATTATTTTATATGTCCTCATTGCCAACTACTCATAACTTGATGTCAACCTAGAGAAGGCCTGAGCAGGCTAAGAATTTTCTTACTTATTGGTTTGAGATATATGGAGAATTTAATTTAAGGAAGAAAAGTCATTATAAATTCTACTGTTCACAAATTTTATATTCTTGATTTTGGGGTCACTATATTTGCAAATCAAATTGTATTTGGAGAAAGACTGAACTCAGAAATGTTAGTAAATAGAATGGAAACAAGTTACAAAGCTAATTGCATTGAAAAGATAAAAATGAATGAAATTTGGGAATCCATGGTAAACTATGGCATGTGCTGAATTCTGCATTGAACCTATCACATGGTGGCAGATCCCCAGTGCTCCAGGTCACCACCCCTGCCATTCTGTAGGTACCAGCTGGATTTAAACAATGGAGTAGGTAATGCACTGGGCACATGAAGACCCCTTTGTGGTTTCAGGCTGTCACTTCTGTTTGCGCCACTTTTTGTGGTGTTATCTTTGCCTTTGTTTATGCTCCATGCCTCCACACTATCTGATCAATGGCCCTTTGCCTTATTTCTTTGGTCTACATTACCTGCAGGGCTAATGAGAAGGTTTGGTCTACTCTTGGTCTTGCTCGTCCACTTCAGAATACTCCTCTCGTCCTTGGGTTTTCTCCTAACCCCGTGGGGCGAGGCAGAGGTTCCAGTGCATCCGGGAACCGCATGTTGTCATGTCAGCAGGCTGGTACCCAGATAGATGTGGGGAGGAACCAAACTTCCTTCTATTCTATCTGGTCAGGCTCCCAAAGGCTAGCACAGGAGACTGCTTAGGTATATGCAATTACATTTTATCCTAAATTGTTATGGCAGTTTCCTGAAGGAGTTACAATAACAGAGGAAAGATATTAATGTTGTAGTTTATTTGAACTTTCTCTTGAATTTCAGAAAAGGACAGATTACTAAAGATTGAGACCCACATAAGGAGGGCATCCTTTGGATAATATTCTCACCCATTTCTGGGGTCTTGGATTCTGGTATCCTGCCCCTCCCTCACGACCTTCTTTGTTTTCCCCATTTTAAAATCTCCATTCTCTCCCTTGTGAAGAGCTCCTGGGTTGGAGGCAGGCTGTCTTAAGTAGTACCCTAGGCTTCAGTGGTGTTAGACAAGGGATAGAGATACTTATTGTTACTCAATCTTGCTGGTAACAAGGATTAGTTTCTGTCCTGTGGGTGACGAAAGACCAGGGTTCTCCAATTTGTTTCCTCTTTTATAGTTCTGCCAGAGTGAGCTGTAGGCCAGCTAGTTCTTTGTCTGAGAGAGATTTCCATTGGCAGATGCAGAAATGAGGCCCAGACAGGTCTAGTAACTTGCCAAAGGTCCCATGGCTGATAAACAGCTGCTGTGCATGCTGACCCAAGATATAGGCCTCAGAGCTCACAGTCTGCTGCAGATTCATGTCAATTGACCTTAGGAATAATTGACGTAGGGTAGAATTGTCTTCCCTGTTTTGATAGAGGAAAGAATTGAGGGCAAAATGTTAGTAACAAACTAGTGTTATCTTGCATTATCACATGAGACCACAACCAAAGATATCCTAAAATTGTCAAAATAATATTGTATTAGTCAAAGAAAAAGAAGCAGTATCCCTCTTGTAGTTTTTGTTTCACTTAGTTTGGATTTTTTCTTTTTTCTCAGAAAAATTAATTTGCCACATTATCTTGGACTTACCTGTGAACCAAAGATGAAATAGGTATGATAAACAGTTGTGAATGAGTGTTGGCACTCTTCAGGGTTCTTAGGTTTTCTACACCCAAACGTCTACAGCAAGCAGTTCCAACGCAAGTAGAAGATAGTGCACAGGAGAATGGCATTTTTCCAAGGAGCAGCAAGGGCCTTTTGGTCTGACCACAGTCTACAGTGGTAGAGTCCCCCTGCAGTCAGGATTTTCTGTGTACTAGCTGACCTCCGTGTATAGATATATTAACTTGTCACTCACTGTTTTGTAGGAAGCATGTTTTCTAGACTAAAACTTATAGATCTCATTGAGGAGGGTAAATCATTAGTCTTTCCATGATTACTGCATACTCATAGCCCTATAAGAATTCTCAATATATTTTTCTTTTGCATGTCTTCTGCCTTGAGTGTGTGTGTGTGTGTGTGTGTGTGTGATCAGTCAGAATCAATAGAACATAGCCATACTTAGGCCATTGTGTCAAGAACCTAAGATAGCTGGAAAATGCTGAAATATGTTTGTAAAAGTTCAAGTTTTTATAGGTATCTTTTTATAAGTCAAAGAAATAAAACGCTACTGGAAAAAAACATCATTTAATTTCTCTACTGGTTATGAGAATAGAATTGTACAGCTTCTCCCCAACGCAACCAACTGTCCCATTACGGTGCAGCTCAAGAAGCCGAGTATGCAATACCTGTTTTGTGCCAGGCGGTGGGTATAGAAAGGTAAATAAGACATGGCTCCTGCTTATGAGAACTAAAGTCTACTTGGGCCACAGATACATGAAGAGATAACTAATACAGTGTGACAAGTGAAACGCATCCGCATAATCAAGGGACTATGAGATCACAGAGAAACCATTCCCAACTAGCCTAAGAATGAAGGCCGTGTCTCTGAAACTCCCTTGAGCAGCTTCATGCTAGAGCTGTTTTACAGAGAAGTGGTAAATTCCCACGGACATTTAATCCTCATTAGAGCCTTGCTCTTAATAACATAATTTGTAAGAATGCTCATTACCAAGCTTCTTTTTCAGCTGCCATGTGCTGAAGAGTTTGTCTTTCTTTCCTTCCCTCCAATCTTGCTGTGTTTGGATAGAAAGACCACACAGTCTTTCAATATATGTGACATAATGATGCCACTTTATATATATATATATATATATATAACGTAGACTTTAGTTGTCACCAGTTCTGAAACTGGGAATCCTTAGAAAGACCGGATAAGCTCATCTTTGTAATGCAATTCTTACTCTATGATTAAGATCGAGAAAGTCGCTAAATGACTTGTCCAAGGCCACACAGTAAGTGGGTGGCCGAGCCAGCTTTAGAAATGAGAAATTCCTCATTCCTGTTGGGGTATATGACCAGACCACAAACGAATGGAAAAGCTAAGTGATATTTATGGCTGGTGATGATGGAAACCTCAAGAGGGCTGGGTGATCATTCAAAAGAGTGGATATTTCTCTGTACTTATTTATACCTCCTGGGATTGAAAACTGGGCTGGCTGTTGCACAATAACCATCTGCTGGCTTCACTTTTGCAAAAAGCATTTTCTCTAGTGTCACTAAACATCTCTATGAAAGCCATGTCAGAAAGCACCGTAGCATGTGACATTTCCCAAACTTCAGGAAATGGTTAGCTTATTTCCAGCTTGCAGTTATAGCAGGAGAGTCTGTTTAAGGAGACCTGAAACAGTAACTCAAAAGGAGCTCAGGGCTCTGAGAAGAGGTGGGGTTGGTGCTCTGGCTCAAACACTCAGTCACTGTGCAGGCCACACGCTTTCCAGAGAGCCTCAGTTCCTTCTGTAAAATGTAGGGATTATACGACAAAGTGTCTAATTTTAGTGTATAAACTCTTCACTTTCTTTTATTGAATCTCCACTGATCACTTCTAGACAAACTATAGCTCCCCTTAGTCTGGACACAACCAATAAAACCTGCTTGTGTCAATGTTATAAGGATAATTTAGAGGGACACTCACTGTTACTTCTTGATGAGAAAGAACTTAGGCCTTCATGACTACGTTTGCTATTAAGAAATGATTCCCTAAGCTTCAGGCACGTAGTGTGGTTGTAACTAGTGTGCTTAGTTACATTTTTCTCCATATTGCTTTTATGTCATGCTTGACCAGTGTGCACTGATTCGGGGTGTACAGTATAAGTAGAAATTTAGAGCCATTGTTACTTTCCCAGAGGAGCACTGATCAACTGGAATTTACAAATAATAACAACAAGGCTCATTCCCACATCAGGCAATAATGTAGAATAAAGTATAAAACTTTTAGATACACTATGCAGTTTGTCAAGACTTAGGTCAGAAATGATAGGAAAGTGGTACCTAGTAAGATAAAATTGCTCCGTATAACAGATACAATTAGAAGTGGTAGAGTTCACTGGCTTTGCCATGTTCTTATTTCAAGGGGATGGGTAAAGAAGGAACCAGGACGAGGCACGCCTGGACGCCTTAGCACATTCCAGACAGAGTTCAGGCTCTCGGGGCTGCGATGCTCGGAAACTCTTATGGTGATGCCTTATTTGCTCTTTATTTTAATGACACCAGTACCTATGAGTAGTTATTCCTATGCTGACCCATCTCCTTGATAACCCTCTTAACCTTTACAACAATGCTGAGAGGTACCTATTACCTCATTTAATGCTTGAATCAAGGCTGAGAGGCATATATTATTATACCCATTCAACAGAGAGGAAGCTGAGACCCAGGGAGGCTGAGAGATTTACCCAGGACCATACCCAGTTACTAGGTAATGAAGAATGCATTCAGACATGGGTCTGTCTGACTTCAAAGCTCCAACTCCTTTTATTGACTTCCTTCCCTCACTTCAAGTCCCCTGCTCATCTGCTTTAGGAGAGTGTGGTTAATCGGAGTTAAAATCCAGATTAGGTTAGTTATGCTCACTTTTTTCTCCTATTTAGAAGCCAGCCCTTTCTGCTGCTGCTTCTGCCCAGGCCTAGTGTCCCTCACATTGTTAGGCTGTGAAAGGACCACCCCTGATATGTTGACAAGAAATAAGCTTCTAATCTGCAACACTTCTTTATATGGCTTGTCAGCTCAGAGCTCCTACCAAAGAAGTATTTCACAACGGGCCTGGCCACCTTAGCACATTCCAGACAGAGTTCAGGCTCTCGGGGCTGCGGGGCTCGGAAACCCTTATGGTGATGACTTCTTTGCTCTTTATTTTAATGCCACCAGTACCTATTAGTACTTATCAGTACTTGTTCCTTTCCCCTTTTTCTCTCTGCTTCCAAGAAGTCGTATGATCTTCTATCATTTTGCTTTGGGTTACAATATAAAAATAAATCACAATATCCAGCAGTTTGTTTATGGTCCTAGTTCACCCTCATGCACACACAGACGACACGAACAGCAAGCTTGGCCATTTTAAGTGGCATGCCATTGGGCCAACTATGAAAGAAATTTCTCATTTGGTTCATGTCCAAAGACTGTTTTGTGAAATTTGGGTGAATTTTTGTCTCTCGGTTTGAATGCAAGGCCACCGGTTTTGTTCTTCCCCCCTGTCCCGCAGAGGCCTGCCACGTCTCCTGTAAGCCATCCAGTGTGCGCCTGAAAAAGATTAAGATGGTCTGCGGGGGTGGGAGACTTTTCATCAGAATTTATTACTGTTCAAAGCCCCTATAAAGGCTCTCATTTAACACTGGCCTTTGTATTGCCATCCATGAAAATTGTTCATACCATGACCGATCTGCTACATTGTCAGTATTCTTCATGGAATATTCCGAACAAGACCACAGTGAACCAACCTTCAGAGGGAGGAAAAGGGGAAGATTCTGGGACGGTCTAGAAACTAAAGTTTGCTTTAACACTTCGACACTTTGTGGCATTTTCCGTCCAGGTCATGGCTCCCTTAGGCAAGTACTAATGGAAACCGCGGAAACTCCATTTTGACAGTTAAAAGAATACCTTGGATAGATGCTCCCCCACAGTGGGGATTCTTACAATGAGCCAAATTTGCAATTAGACCCAAGGAAAAGAGTGGGTCTGAAATGGACAGTCTTTTGTCTCCACAGAAAACCTACCACCTGCCAATTACAAGAGCCAATCTAATTTGTTATATTTGTATTTTTTTCTTTCATCTGGCATCAATCTCTTTTAGCATTCATCAGAGCTGTGTTCTCAGGGAACTGTATACACTTGCACTCCCTTTATAATTCTCTGATTTAAAACATCTCAGTGTGCATGAAACGCACATGCTTCTCACCATTACAGTCAATAGTATTCAAATCAGCTCCAAATAGAAAAAGAAAGAAGGCAGGAAGAAAAAAAAGTTCTTAAAATTGGATAATAAATCTACAAAGAACCGGTTTCACATTAGTCTTAAAACACAATTTCTGAAAATTAGTGTTAAATGAACAAAACTTTAAGGTTAGAATCTGCAGTTGTGTCCTGTGTAGACGGACAATGGAATATGGCGTCAGTTCCTGTAATTATGCTGAGGCCACAATTCTAATGACTTAAATGCTAACAATAAAGGCTTGAAAAAAATCTGCATTTTAAAACCCGCACTGTAAATCGCACACTAAGGGGCGGAATGTGAACAGGAACTGGGGGTGGGGGTGGGGGGCAGGGAGAGCAGAAATGCTATTTACTTTGGATTTTGCAAATATCACCCTTAACCAGAGAGTCTGAAAAATGTGCCCTTCTAGTCTGCAGCTTGTGCCCTGACCCCATGTTTATAAGCTCCTTTGGGGATCACTTTTGATCTAGCCTCCCAGCACCCTAAAAGAAATTTGTTTCTATTGCCCTCAGTTGCACTGGGAGTTGGTTAGTAATTTGAGTTAAGTTCCTTCTGATAAAGGACCTTGGCAGCTTTTAGTGATTAACTTTGTAAAAGCCTTCCCTGCCCTTCACCACCTCCAATCAGCTTGCTCTTACCCATTAAAAAAAATAATAAAAAAAATCAGTCTGAATTACGGGAGATGCAACTTTTCCCTTTGTAACAACACTTGGGCTGCTGCAGCCAAGTGAAGTCTATGTGTTGCACGGGGCTTGGGCTGAGTCTTTTTTGACTTTTTTAAACCCAGTGCACACAATAGCTTGAAATGAATGTGAAGTTTCCCAACTTCTGCTATGAATTGTTTAACTACTTTCTGACACCGTAATCAAGAGTGGCAACAAAACTTAGGATCACCTTGTAAGTACTAAGAACCCCCAAAACTTGCTCATATAAAAAGGGGAAGAGAAAAATAATACCTCATCATTTTTCATGTACTAAGGTTGCATGTTTTTTATACATATTTATTGGTGATTTACACTTTTTTTTTTTTTAATTCCCTATCTTTGTCCTCCCTTAGTCCCATTTTCTATTGGGTTGTCTGTCTTTTGGATTCATAAGAACTTTTACTCTACATTAAGAATTTTAAACTGTTTGCAGCATGAAATATTGGTATGTTTTCCACTTTGTATATAGTGTAGGTTGCTTTTTTTCCTACTTGACTATCAGACACTTGTTCACTCTTAACGGACTGGGTGATAACTTGTAAAGTGTTTCTTGCTTCATGGAAAATGGTCAATGGGGCTATTTATTAGAGCTGAATAGCTCTAACCCCACTAGCACTGGTAAATCAGCAATTATAAACCATACAACTCAAAATATCAAAGTGAAATTTGCATTGTTTTCCATCCTTATATGTTCTGCCATATACTTTCCATTCACAAATATTCCTTCTTTAAATATGCTTCAGTGGAGGTAATACTCAAAAAATTATGGCTTACTAACTTTTTTCTGGTGTTATCACGGGTTTACAAAAACAAATCTACCTTGATTTTAGGAAGTCAATTTTTTCATGTTCAAGATTTTAAGGGCCTTTTAAATTTAGTGAATATCAAGTGCCTGCAACTATCTGACAACCCCCTGAATGTTATTTACTTTGATCCACTCTTCGCATTAGGAGTCCTGAATGTCAAATATTGTTAATGATTTTGCCAAAGGCCTCATTCACAGAATTCTAGGCAGAGAAAGATGCTTTCCTCTGGACTATTTCAAATGGAAAGAATGTCTATATCTAATACTTATTACCGCAATCTATAATTTTTAGCATCAGTGTATAGGTTAACTCTATGGTCCATTTCATTGTTCCTACTGACCATAAATCTACTATTAGTCCTGTCTAATGAGACTTTTTATCTTTAACTTTGATATAAAAATTTTAGACTTTCAAAATTGCTGTTCATGAATCTTAAATATACAGCTAGTACATCAAAATTAGGACAGCCCTTGCTGGTGTGGCTCAGTTGGTTGGGCACAGTCCCATGCACCAAAATGTTGCTGGTTCGATTCCCAGCCAGGGCACGTGCCAGAGTTTTGGGCTCAATCCCCGGTAGTGGGCATGTAGGAGGCAGCCAATCCATGTTTCCCTCTCACATCAATGTTTCTCTCTCTCACTCCCTCTCCCTTCCTTTCTCTCTAAAAATCAATAAAAAAAAAATCTTTTAAAAAATTAGAAGGACAAAATGTGCGGCATGCTGGCTTTTTCTCAATTCCTGTACTTAATCTTATGAGATATAAAATATCTGTAATGTTCTTCTCAAGTTCTCTTTTAGGAAGCATGTCTTTATTACATGTGTAGGAAAAAGAACACTTTTTTCTAAATCAAATTGAATCTGGACTGGTCTCTTTCTCCTAAGGCCAGAAGAAAATCTACTCTCACACATTTTAGTGGGTCCCTTGGAAGTATCTTAGTAGGGAAACTTAAGATATTACACCATCTGGAGACATGGGAAAGTCTCTTGTTTTCAAAAGGAACCAGAACTGACTGTATTGCATGTGGCTGGCGTGGTCCATCAAACTCACAGTCAGGCCTGAGATTCGTAAGTCAAACATTTAAGGATGAGCCTTGCTATGCTCAGTGAGGCTGAGGGATGTGCTGTCCCTTTATGAGAACAGCACAAGGTGGAAGTGGTGGAGGTTAGGGTGAGAGGGTATATGGGTGGCCTCTGAGGAGGGGCCTTTCCTAAAGAGAGCTGATGTTGAGAATGAGCTGGCCTTGAGTAGTTTCCAGGCAGCAGGAACAGTAAGTGCAAAATCCCTCAGGGAGGGTGAGTGTGGCAGGGGCAAGAGGAAGGCTAGTGAGGCTGGAGCTTGCTGAAGGATAGGGAGGTGGCTCAAGGTGTGTCGGATGGTTGGCAAAGCCATGGAAAGAAGTTTGGGTTTCATTCCAAGTGACTGAGAAGACACTGGAAGATTTGAAGCCAAGAAATAAGATCTAATTTGTGTTTTAAAAAGACCACTTCTAGACCAGATCTTACAGAATTAAAAAATATGAATCTATAAATTCATTTGCTCAAGGACGATCATCATTACATTATTGGTAATAGCCAAAAAAATTGGAAATAGTCTAAATGTTTATCAATAATTAATTATATGATGTGGAATTATAACATATCCATATCATAGAATACTAGGTACTAAACAACAAAGCAAAACTATAATCTGAAAAGTTGTTGAATATATATATAGAGGAGAAAAAACAAATTACAGTGTAATTTTATTTTATAAATATATATACTCGAGTCATTAAACAATTTTTTAAAACATATCTTTATTGATTTCAGAGAGAGGAAAGGAGAGGGGGAGAGAGATAGAAACATTAATGACGAGAGAGTCATTGATCAGGCCCACCACCGGGCATGTGCCCTGACCCGGAATCGAACCCTGATCGCCTGGATCCTAGGTCAACGCTCAACTGCTGAGCCATGCCTGGCAGGGCCAAATTTTTAAAAAAATAAGGAAAAATGCACTCTGAGCTATATTTGTGGATCATGCATTATTCACACATAACAACACACACTTGGCTAAAAGGAAGAGAAATTTCATTGAAATTTAAAGATATATTATGATTTTTCCAAGTACTTGGATTCCCATGTTCTCCCTGTTTTCAATCATCTAAAGTAAAAAAAAATAGTGAAAAAATAAAGAAAAGAAAAAGATTTTGAAAGTCCCTTGACATTAGAATTATTTTGAATTTATCCTGAGGTTAAGTCCTAGTTCTTGTTTGATTATGTAACTGCTCAAGGTAATTCCTTCAGAGTAGATTCAAGATATATTGGAACACACCTTTCTGAAGCATCATCAGCAGCTTATTTTTTGCAAGTCTGTGTCTCTAAAACTGCTATCTTACCTGAGGATCCGGCAGGTTTCTGGGGGGATTACTGCTTCTCTGTTTTATTTCACTTGAAAATGTAAGAAAAGCATAAGACTTTTCTCCAGGGCATATTGACATTATTAACTTTGACAAGGATTTACTGAAGACAATGCAGCAATTTCCATATACCTCCCAGCTTATTCATTGTAATGGGTGTGTTTGGGGCTTTGCCTGCTTGGTATCTTCCTGGTTCACGAGGATCCTTCATTCTGGGAATCTTGGTGGGAGGTAGAATCCTGAACCCCTCCTGCTGAGACACAGACTCCGGAGCTGGTTTGATGAGCATGAATGTCAGCAACTCCGCTGACTGTTCCTCAGCTCCCTCCTTCACAAACGGAAGGTAAATAAGTCTTACCTCACGGAGTTGGTGTGAGGCTCCCCTGAGTTAATAATGAACTACCTGCACACAGTAAGTGTTAAGCTAAAAAAATTAATGTAGCTCAACATGCTGGGGTGTAGAGATGGGACGCCAGAGTCAGGCTGAACTGAGGGGGCAGGTAGTGCCTCAACTTTATTCTCACAGAAGCCCCAGGTAGGACACCTGGTTTGAATGATTGCTTTATTTGTTGGATTTCAGACTTTAAAAGTTGATTTTAATTTTTATTAAATTTATACATGCACATGGTTTAAATGATCCTATTGTGCTACATTTCATAACCAAAGCACAGAATTCTGCCCACTTTGCTTCCTCATTTCCCACTCCCCAGTGGCAGCCCCTTTCAATTCCTTTGCTAAATAACATGCTTAGATGGCTATTTCTTGAAGTTTCAATTTGAAGTATTGCCACCATGGAAAATGAGGGTTTAACTTTTTTTTTTCTTTTTTTTCTTTTTTTTTGCCAGTTCTCCTCACCACAACTCTCACATCTTCCCATCCTCCAAATATAAGTATACTTTTTGTTTAGATCAACATTGTGTATTGACATTATTATGACCATCTAAATATTTTCAGAGCTGAGCAATGGTCTATGCTATGCCCCTTCCTTCTCCCCTTCTCCGTCCTTTCCTTGAAAAAAGCCTTTTTGTCCCAGAGTTAATAAATGTCATAGTTTTTTTCTTTGTTTTGTTTTTTTAATTTACTTATCATTAATTCATTTTCAGATCCTTCCCAGTTATCTAAACCTCCTCTCAATATGTCCTAATGTTACAATTCTATCAGCTTCCACTTCCAATCTGTTCTAATCTGAGTAGGTTGGCCTATTCCGACAGGGAGTCACACCCTCAGGGGATTCGCTTCCTCTGTCCCTTAGGCTTGGTCACATTTCCTGGATGTCTTACCTTCTCTCTATTCACTCTTGTTGCCCAGGAGCCCCGGGAGCTTCATGTGTATCTTCGTCACCCAGGAGCTTCCTGAGAAAAGATGTGTGAAAAGAAGTCTGAAATCCTACATATCTGAACATTTTTTTTCTGTACCTCACTATTAAAATCCACAGTTTCTCAGTATGTAGGAAAATTATTCTCATATTTTTGGAACATTGCACTTTTGACTCCTTGCTTTCCATGTTGCTTTGGAAAATGTTGTCTTTTTGAGTCCTGATGCTTTGTAGGTGACCCATTCCATCCCCCCTGCCCCAACTCCCAGCATGGAAGCTTGTAAGACATCACCTTTATCCTCGGTGCTCTAAACATACTTTGATGTAAATCTATTTTTATCCATTTACTGAGCATGCAAAGGTCTGTATGATTTGGGAATCTGATGCTTTTTAATTCTGGGAAATCTTAAATTATTTCTTTGATGATTTCCCCTTCTTAATTTTCTCTGTTTTTATTTTCTGTCCAGTCATTGCATCAGTGGACACATGGTTGTGTTCATATTTTGGATATCGTAAATAAAGCTGCAATAAACATCAGGGTGCATATATCTGTTCAAGTTAGTGTTTTTGTTTTCTTTGGATAAAACCCCACAGTGGAATTTCTGAATCATATGGTAGTTCTGTTTTTAATATTTGAGGAACCTCCATACTGTTCTCCACAGTGGCTGCACCAATTTACATTCCCACCAAAAGTGCACAAGGGTTCCCTTTTCCTGACATCATAGCCAACACTTATTTCTAGTCTTTTGATAATAGCCATTCTAAGAGGTGTAAAGTGATATCTCATTGTGGTTTTAATTTACATCTCCCTGATCATTAATGATGTTGAGCATCTTTTCATGTATCTGTTGGCCATCTGAATGTCATCTTTGGAAAAATGCCTATTCAGATCTTTTACTCATTTTTTAACCTTTAATCTTTTGCTCATAATTGTTTGTTTTTGCCACTAAGTTGTATTAATTCCTTATATATTTTGGATATCAACCCCTTATCAGATATATGATTGCAAATATTTCTTCCCATTCAGTAAGTTGCCTTTTTATTTTGTTGATGGTTTCCTTTGCTGTGCAGAAGCTTTTTAGTTTTATATAGTCCCACTTAATTTATTTTTGCTTTTCTTGCTTTTCATTTCAAAAAATCATTGCCAAGGCTTATGTCAAGGAACATACAGCTTATGTTCTCTTCTAGGAATTTTATGGCTTCATGTCCTACATTGAAGTCTTTAATCCATTTTGAGTTAATTTTTGTGTACGGTTTAATACGGCATTTCTCTCTAGATGCTTTCAGGTTTTTTTATTTTCTTTAGTTTTCAAAAGTTTAATTATAAAATCTTGGCATGGATTTCTTTGGGTTTATCCTGCCTGGAGTTTGTTCAGCTTCTTGGATCTATAGGTTCCTGTCTTTTAGGAAATTGGGGGAGTTCCCATTAATTATTTCTTCAAATGCTCTTTCAGCCCCACTCTTTTGTTATTGCCCCATATGTCTCTAAGTCTCTGTTCTTCTTTCTCCCCAGCCTATTTTCTCTCTACTGGTCAGATTGGGTGAATTCATTGTTTTGTCCTCAAGTTTACTGATTTCATCTTCTGTTATCTCCACTCTACTATTTAGTCCATCCAGTGGATTTTTTATTTTTATTATTATATTTTTTCCATGTATTATTTCTATTTGGTTCTTTTTTATAACTTCTCTTTCTTTGCTGAGATTTTTCTATCACTAAAATTTGTTTCAACACAATTTATAATTTATTGTTGAAGTGTTTGTCTCATTGCTGCTTTAAAATCTTTGTCAAATGATTCCAACATGTGACTCCTCTCTATGTTGGTATCAGTTGATTGTCATTTGTGTTATGATTTTCTTGGTTCTTGATGTGACATGATTTTTTATTCTATCTGGACATTTTTATCTATTATATTAAGAGACCCTGGGTCCCGTTTAAATCTTTTATTTTAGCTGGCAATCACCTTGTTGAAGGTGAGCGTTGGGTCTTGCCCTACTTTTGTTGGCTTTTATCCCACTGGAAATTTAATTTTCAGGGTCTTTACAATGTTATTTTGGTCTGACTGGTTTATCTGGTGCTGTTGGGGCTCCTGCTGTTCCCTGCTATTCCCTGCTGTTCCCTGCTGGTGCTGCTTAAGGGCGAAGATGGTATTTCTCCAGGCCTGCTCCCCTTATATCTCTCAGTGAGTGAGGGTGTAGTGGGGTCTTCCTACCAGAGCCTCTGGGCTACCTTGGTGTCTCTGAGCTCCGGAGGAGAGACTTAGGCCCAGAGGAACAAAGAAGCTTCTTGCACTGGGCTGCATTCTGTATGCTGGGTCTCTCTTACTAATTTTTCTCCCCTGCCTTGGCATCTCTAGGTAAGGAAAAAGGATCTCAGGCATGGTGGGAGAAGAGAAGGCTTCTCTTGGCTGCTTACTGTTGGTGAGGCTCCCTCTAAATCCCCTTGTTGGTTGCATTGGGCTTACCTGGGGTTGTCTGACGGAGTCTCATTCAATCCAGGGGGATAATAAGCTTACCCGAGCCACCTTCTGTTGCTAAGTCAGGTAATGGGAAATGATGATCTGGATGGCCTTCTTTTGTTAGGTCGGAGGACATAAGATGTCGTTGTTCTGTGTGAGTCTTCCAGTCCTCTGGTCCTAAAGAAGCTCACCTTCTTCCTACCACCTTTCAGAGTTCTTTGGTTGTCTTTTTTGCCATTTCCAGGGTTCATAGTTGTGCTTAGCAAGGAGGAATTGGGGAAAATGGGTCTGCACTATCTTGTCCAGACCAGAAGCCAGCTGTACTCTCTAAACAATATTTTTTTCATTATTAACATTTGACTCCTTCTAGAAACTGCTTGCATTATAGAGATGCAAATGTATTTTTTTCTGAACCACTCAGAAATAAACAATTTGATGTCTCCAGGTGATACTGGGTTAGAATTACTTAAAACATTCTGAGGGTGGAGTAACTGACCCTGGAACCTACCTGAAACCTTCATAGAAATTTCCCCATTCTTTCACTTGTTTTCTTTCTTACATTTCCTTACTCTTATTCTGTATATTTATTATCAACACATTTTATTTCTATGCATCTTCCTGTTTCTACTTTACTATTTATGTTTTATAATGTGTGCAGTCCATTTTGATGATGTGGTTTCTGATTGGACTCAGCTCCCCATTCCCGTAGCATCGGGATGCGTGGCGACTACTGGTCGCCGGTCAAAGTGGGCGACAGAGGTGGGGAGCAAAGGTTGCTGGGTGAGCTCAGATTTATTTAGTCACCCAGAAATATTTTTCTCACCAGAGAATCAGGGCATGTTAGCTCATTGCAAAGGTATCACTGTGTATTGCTTTATCACGGACTTTAGACAATTTGGAAAAATAGGAAGTCATGATACAGAAGAATCTGAGAAATCACATAGAGAGTGAGGAATATGAATAAATAGAAAACTCAGTGTGGATATAAAAAGACTAGAAGATTAGGTGGCACCCTGGCAAGTAGAAAGTATGTGGGACGTGCTGCTATCGCTTGCCAATCTTTTACAAACCACAAAATTATACTATTAGCCTTCTGCCCTTTTTGCCTTTGTTTGCCTTTTGGTTTTTTTTATGAGCTCCTTTCCCTACCCTGGAAAGATATCATACCAATTTATATATGTTCTACTTTTTTTTTTTTGTCCTGAGTTTCAAAAGGGTATTTGTAATTTGCTCTTTCATGATCTGATCTGTTTAGTTTTGTTGCCAAACGTTGCTCTCCAGAGTAGATATTTCCCTAGAAAATGCTAAAATTGTACAGTGTACTAAGATTGACTATGACCTCGCAAGTATTAAGAACGTTTAGTGCCAACATGGATGGGGTATGGTACCAAATTGCTTTAAAATCTATTTAAATCATGAAATGTTTCCTTCATGGGAAAGATCGGTAGTTGATCTGAAGTCACATTAAATAGGATGGAGTAAAGGGAACCCTTTGTGAGCCAACCGCATGAATTCAATTCAACAAATGCCACCATCTTCAAATAACACTTATTAAGTACATAAGTGTTTGAGGTCTGTACTCTGTTTATTAATAGAAAAAAAGACATACGTTCTAAAGAAGATGGGAGGTGTTCCCGTGCTTTTGTCATTTAAGTGATACGCATGTGAGGTGTAGATGAAATTTTATTGATAAAACACTTCTGCGTTCATTTACTTCATATGAGATTTTATGCCCGTCTGATCCTTTCCGTGCACCAGTCGGAGCGCGGCGAGGCTGGGCTCGCAGGCGTGCTCACAAGCTCCCTGGCTTGGGCCTGTGCCGGTTCCCAGGCGCACGGAGCAGGCTGTTTACAATGAGCAGCATTTGGGAAGCAGAGCTGAGTGAGCCTCTGACTATATCTCCCAGAATGGCCCCAGTTGCCCCAAGCCTTGCCTGTGTTGCTCAGACAGTACACTCTTTATAAGCCCAGAGACGGAATTTCAATGAGGAGCACTGAGGTATGTTTTTCCAAAAGTGGCATCTGGCTCAAGGATTGGTTACGTGAATGGCCCAGCAGCTGGTTATACCTGTGGTTTCTGCTAATTAGCCTGAGGTCGTGCTGGCGGCCTCCCTGGGCTTTCAGAATACATCTAACCTTTCGTCATCATCACAGCTCTAAAGATGGCCTAATGCGTGTGTGGTCAAGTCCGGAGGCCTTTGAACTTGGTGTGGATACCTGTCTTATTGTGGACAGTGTGGATATTTATTCCCTGGCCTACACTTATCCACTAATGATGGGTCAAGTCATTTGGATTTCAAATACAGTAATAATTAATCTGGAGGAAGTTTAGCTTAAGTACAGGTTTCCTTTCTTTTAGAACCGACTGTTTCTCCCCAAAGCAGGCAAATGTTTTCTTAAAAAATTAAAAATACTTCTATATCCATCTGTCTCTGTCATGCTTCTTTCTGTATTTATCTCTGTGGATACAGAACTGCTCTGGATATTTGAGGGATGTATATGTTTGCATATGGGTGAATGTATATTTATAAACAGGGTTTTACTCTAAGGGAGGAAAAAAGACTCCTGGTAGAACTGTGGCCAGAGGGCCCACTTCCTGCAGTAAAGGCCTCTGGACCACACAGAGAATGGCCCCATCCAGTCCTCCATAGTTCTCTCCTCTGTTCAGAAGAGGACCAGTGCAGAAACTGCCTCTCAAGCAATGGGCACAGTATAACCCAAGTATAACCAAACTGCTTTTCTCTGGTTCTGGTGGCCTCTGTGCATCCAAGAGCTTGCTGCATAGCCAGATAAATACTGTCGAGAAGAAAGAGCACAGAATCAGAAGTCTGAAGGCATGGTTCTATTTTCAGGTCTAACCTTGGACAAAGGAGATGAGGGTGGACAAATCCCTTCAATTCCCCCCCCCCCATTTTCTCAGGTTATATAAGATGGTGATAAATAAGTCATGTTTCTGTGTGTCACAGCTCACTGAGTCTACTTGACTCTACTGTGAAACTTTCTCAAGTAAAAATCTGGGAATAGAATTCAGAAAATGTAAATAATTTATTAAGTTCTGTTTAGAAGAGATTCTTAAATACTTAACATTGAGGAGCTCACTGTGGTTAGAAGGCTATATCAGACTGTATCAAAATTGGATCCATTTTTGCATCCAGAGATCATAGAACACTTGGTTAATGATGTCATAACATTGTTGGTTTAGCCATATAGTCCCTAAATCCAATGAAAACCCATGCGTTTTACACTATCCCTTCTTTTCTCTTTTCTCAACCATCCTCTATGAGCAGCCATACAAATTGAAATTCCCTATCAAGAAAAAAAAACACATGCCCGACCAGGCGTGGCTCAGCGATTGAGCATAGACCTAGGATCCAAGAGATTGAGGTTTGATTCCCGGAAAGGGCACATGGCCCAGTTGAGGGCTCGATCCCCAATGACTCTCTCATCATTGGTGTTTCTATCTCTCTCTCCCTCTCCTTTCCTCTCTCTGAGATCAATAAAGACATAAAAAAATTTGAAGAAAAAAAAAAAGAAAAACAAAAAACTCCCTTTTTCTTCTTTTTTTGGAAAACTCTGACTTCTATTTTTGCCCTCTTACATTATTTTTAACATGCAAGTTTGCTACCCCCACAGTCAGCCTCAGTTGTAGTCCTGCACAATCTGGAAGCAGGACTCAGCACTTTTTTTGCAATTCATGCTCCCCCATCCCCACCCCCGTCCCACAAAATTCATCCAAAGCATTAGTGAGTAAAGTGGAATTTACCAAAGATTTCATAGGTGAAGATGTTTACGTAGCCTCCCCTCCTTGCCTACACACAATGAATAACCTAATAAGTTATAAGTGAACCAATCCCCCTCCCCCCTGCTCCACCCAATAAAATCTCTTTAACCTCTGGCCCAGGCAGGTATCCCTTTCCACCCAAATTTCTGTCCTTGCTTCCTTACCGTAATTCTCCTCCTTCAAGGAGTCTGGGCACCAGCCTGAGGCTCTCTTCAGCTGCACAGTAGCTTATCAAGCCTTTTTCCAGGACTTCAATTCGCTTGTGAGCTGGAGTCTACCAAGGCCGCTTGTGCACATCTCTTCCTAACTCTGCGTTCAGCAACGTTTATTATGTTGGTAGCTTGAAACTGGCTGTGGTGGGAAACCAGGGACACTGGCAAATGCTACCCATCAAGACTCTCTTTCCCTTCCTCTCATTTTCCCCAAGGAGGCAGTTGTTAAACATCCACCAACACACAACTGATGTGCAAAGCTTTTAATAACAGGTGCAGCATGGACACTGAACAATCAAAAGGGACATAGTCATTTTTGCTGCATAAGTGCATCCAGATGAACAGCATCCCAGGTGTTTTAACAAAGCAGGTGTCTCCTTGGAAAAGAATGTCCCTTCCAACTTCTAAGTAGTTAAATGTTTCTCCAGCTCTTCCACAACTACTTTTATTAGAACACCAGGGAAAATTTTTTGTAATATACATCCTTCAAAAATTTAGAGGGATTGTTTAAAATCTAACTAATTGAAGAAATTTAATGCCATCTTCCTTTTTTTTTTTTTTTTGACAGTTCTATAAACAGCTCTATTGAGGTATAATTACTAAGATTTTTAAAATGTTGTCTTTATTTATGCTTTTTGTAGGAGAGAAATTTACCGTTTGAGAAAATGATGGTTTTTTAAAATTAAATGATGCTTTATATTTTATAAGTTTTGTATTAACTATGACCTATAGTCTTTATTAAAAGAACTGCTACATTCCAATTGAAATGAGCAAAGGGTAATAAGGAAACTTTGGCAGATTCAATTAAAATTCCAATTTTAGAAATATTAAAATGTAAAAAGTGTTTCTTAGAATTCAGGATATAAAGCATAATTGGTTTGAAGCAAGAAAATGAAGGGAGATGGGCAGAGTGAGACAGACTTTGAGACTGGAAAAAGCAGCTGAGGGGCCCTTTCTGCTGACATGGGGTGTTCTGCCTAATTTCCTTGTGGATTTCATTGTACTTCCAGGAAAGAGTTGGTCAGAAGTAATCTCTTTGCTAATTATTTGAGAAAGCATATATGGGAAACTTTTTTTTTTTAATAAGAGAATTAGCATTACTAATTAGAATAGAAGAAAAGAGGATTTGGCATAAGAAAAAGCTCTGGTGTTCTTGAGTCAGGCAACCCAGGAAGCCAATTTAACTTAAAATTAGGAGAAAAAGGTTAAATAAGATCAACAAAGGAACTGAAAGTTGTACCAACCAGTTGGGACAGAAAGATACCAAAATAAATCAAGCTGCTTTTTAAGTCTTTGCTAATTACAACTCATCTTTAAAAAACAGAAGTTTTATTATTATTGCATTTAGTTATTTTAGTAAAGTCTATTTTTTAAATTAAAAAAAAAAAAAAAAGGTAGAAATCCAGCGCTTCTCTCAGAGCATGCAGTTATGGTTGTGTGTCTGTCTTAGTCCATTTAGGTGGCTAAAACAAAATATTACATACTGGGGTGGTTTATAAACAACAGGAATTTATTGCTCACAGTTCTGGAAGCTGGGAAATCCAAGATCAAGGCCCTAACTTGGTCATGTTCTCAAATGAGGACCCTTCTCACTGCATCCTCACTGGATGGAGGGAGTGAGAAAGCTCTGTGGGAGTCTCTTTGATAAGAGCACTAATCTCATCCAAGAGGGCTCCACCCTCACTACATAAGTACTTCCCAAAGGCCTCCTAATACTATCATCTTTGGGAGTTAGGGTTTAAACCTATGAATTTTGGGGGGATGTAAATACCCAGACCTTAGCAATAGTCAGATTGCATCTTTTGGATTTATCGAGTCAGTGTCTGCTTCATAATTAGGACATAAAGTTCTGTTTGCTTTCTATTTTCTTAATTATTAGTATCATCTTTTAGGTTAACTATTTGCTTAGATTTCCTTCTTTTTCTTCTTTTTAATTTATAAGCTTTTACAAACAGTTATTTCAAAATAGCATGTATTTGAATTTGTCCTTACTTTCTGTATTTCTTCCATTGATTTGTTTTATCCCATAAAAGACCTTCCTCACCCAGAGATCAAGTAAATACTAACCTGTATTTCCTTGTTATTTCAGTTTCATATCTACAGTTAGCTTTTTAATACAAATGAAAAGAATTTTAGTGAAAGATTTGTGATAAAGCTCTAATTTTATTATTAGTTTTTGATTAATCAATTGTATTCAAATCTTCTCATTTCTTTTTGCTCCATTGGTTTGTGATGTGGCCTTTGTGATATAACATTCCTACATATATCAGGATCTGTCTTTGACTGTTCTGTCTTATACCATTTATTATATTGTGTGGTCTTAGATATTTTTAATTATTACATCTCTGTAAGAATTTTAACAATGAGAACTTCATGCATCTCCCCATTACTTTTCGTTTTCAGTTGATCCAGTTCCTTTTATTCATTTACTAATGAATAAAAATCAAACTAAAATTTTGATTAGAAATGTATTAGACAAAATTTTTATTTGAGAAGAATTTCTATCTTTACAGCATTTACCTAGAGACATGGTTCCTTTTTCATTTTAAGAGAATGAGGAATTGTCCTGGCTTACCACCCAGTGCAAGGTAGACGCTGACAAATATTTGTGAAAGAAAGTAATCTTAATCAGTAAGCCCAGCCTAAGGATATTTGCAAGAAGAATCTTCATAAAATAACAGAAAATTGAGGACAGCGTGGGGGAGGGGGAACAATATACTTTTAACCATCAGCTGTACCAGCATTGTTTTTCTTCTATTAGTTCTTGTGGTCTATTTCTTTCCTTATCAGGTTTGAATTTCTCTGCTTAGACTTGAAGACTATGAATAATCAGTTTGTTCCTTGTTTATATTCTTCCTAGAGTTCCATTTTAACTAGACATCCCCAACCCCACTTCAAACTACCCACTGTCTTTGCCTTTGCTCCATTTCCTTTCCCCTTTCCTTTCCTTTCCTTTCCTTTCCTTTCCTTTCCTTTCCTTTCCTTTCCTTTCCCCTTTCCCCTTTCCTTTCCTTTCCCCTTTCCTTTCCCCTTCCCTTCCCTTCCCTTCCCTTCCCTTCCCTTCCCTTCCCTTCCCTTCCCTTCCCTTCCCTTCCCTTCCCTTCCCTTCCCTTCCCTTCCCTTCCCTTCCCTTCCCTTCCTTTCCTTTCCTTTCCTTTCCTTTCCTTTCCTTTCCTTTCCTTTCCTTTCCTTTCCTTTCCCCTTCCCTTTCCCCTTCCCTTCCCTTCCCTTCCCTTCCCTTCCCTTCCCTTTCCTCTCCCTTCCCTTTCCTCTCCCTTCCCTTTCCTCTCTCTTCCCCTACCCCTCTCTCTCTCTTTCTCCTTTCTGGATAGTCTTACCAGAGGCCCTCCATGGAAATACATCCTTTCTCTTCCCGTGTTCAGAATGTGGTGTGATAAATTTCAATACAGCTTGAAGAGGTTCAAAAGGACATGCATGACCACTACAAGGTAGACATTGACAGTCAAACAATGTAGCCTGGTGACCAGTGAGAATCCATGACACCATGTTCTCCACACCTTTGAATTTCACAAAACAGTAAAATAACAAAGAATGAACAAACTAACTAATGTGAGAGAGAAAGGAGAAGAAGGAAAGGAGAGAAAAAGGAAGGAAGCGAAAGAAATAACATGATTTTCATCTTTTTATTTAGCAAAGTAAGGGCATAAAGGAAAACTTGTAATGAACTAATCACCACCATTTTTCAGAAGAAAGAATACCAAAAAATAGAAAGGTAAGAAGTACCTAAAATTAGGATACAGATAGCTTTTATAGAGTAAACATTTAACTTCAGGGGAAAAAACAAATCACTCTCTTGCCTTTGCTCCACTCCAATTTTTGCTGTAGACTGGTAAAATACTTTAACAAGGACTGTTGGTAGTTTCTTGTTTGGCTTTTAGAAATCTCAGTCAACCTGAAATGTTAGGAGCAAGGTCCTCAACTTTGAAGGAAGGTGACTTTTAAGGACTAGAAAAAACAAAGCGATGTTCTTAGGTTGCTGAGTCTAGAGGGTCTTTAAATGCAAGAAAGGTATATCAAGGGAAGTTGACCCCGATAAAATGTAGTGCAATGGGCAGCTGCCTATGGGCAGAGTCCTTGGATTGGTGAAGCCATTGGCAGATCATTAAACTTGCAGTAAATGCACAGGTGACGCATGGCCCTGTCTCTGGTAACTGTATGAGCCAGTGTGGGGACCAGAAAATAAAGGTAACTGGTATTGTGAAGGGGACATAATGAGGAATCAGGACTGAAACCTCAGCTCTTTCTAGGGAGATGCATATGGTTCGTATCCCTGTAACACAAGTATAGTATCAGTGTCAATATATTTTAACATGCATTTCCTCATATAATTATTTTCATTGACTATGCTGATTTGTCATCAGCTCTTTTATTCTAACACTCCTGGGAATGTCTGAAATATGAACAGCTATGATTTCTACAGAGTTACTTTAAGCCTAGTAGCAGAAAACAACATTAATTCTTGGAATCAGTTACAGGAATCCAGCTAATTCCATTTTTCTGGTCATGTAACTTTCTTAACTTATGAGTGTTCATTAACATAAAATGCTTGATTATGAATCATCTTTCTTTTGGGGATAATGGATGATTTCCCCCTCATACCTGAGGTCATTCTACCTACTTATTAGATTTCTGATTTCCAAGCAAGTATTTTATGAAAGGAAAGTTTTAGAAGTGAAGCATTTAATGATAATGTCCCTTTGCCTTGCTATTTTAAAAAATCATATTTCTATAGTCAACAAACCTGGGATACTGTCTGGTAATAGTGGATTTCATTGAAGACCAGAAAAAGTAGAACCAAAGTATATAATTCTCTGCTGAAAAATGCTACTTCATACTCATTTCCTCAAAAATCTTAGTTGTTGTGATGGTAGGCCGTGGACAGGGAGACCATCTTGCTATAGAATCTCTAGCTTTCAGCTGGCAAGCCTTTGCATCCTTTCAAAGAGAATCATACTTCTTTTTCTTTTTAAAATTTTATTTTTCAATTACAGTTTGCATTCAATATTATTTTGTATTAGTTTCAGGTATATAGCATAGTGGTTAAATAATCAAGTCCTTTACAAAGTGTTCCCCCTGATATTGCCAGTGAGAATGATGCCTTCTTTCTTGCTTCCTTCTTGCCTAACTTGTTGAGCAAAACTGAGGGAACTCGCCCAGGCTTCTTTTTGCATCAACTCATTCTCAAGAGTGTTTTATCCCTTTTACTCATATCCAGTCCACCTCCTTGCCTAGAAACAGTGAAATTTCATGGAGATTCAAAAGTTGCAAAATATCAATGGGTCCAATATACTTCTTGAAAAACTCAGTGACTCAAGCTGATGAAAGGGCTTGGGACCACCAGCCTAAGCCAGAGGGACCCTGGGGGACTCAGAGACAGTCCAGTCATGTCAGCCTATGACCGTTAACAACTAGAAGACTGATGCATTCTGTACCAACAGCTGGAGCTTCTGGGAGGTCTTTAACCATAGCCCTGAGCAAAGGGCATTGAGGTAATCTGGGATGGAGGTCACCAACGGATGGAAAACTGTGGTGGGATTCTCACTGGTGAGGAGAGAGAAGAGGTTACAGCCTTTTTGCCAAAAGCTCTGTGGCTGGATTCAGTGCCCAAGAGATGATTTCCATTGCGAATGTAGTCTGACATTGGTGGTATCTGTCTTTGGGAGAAAAACAAGTCCTGATACTGAGTACCACTTTTTAGTCAAGAGACACTGCCAAAATACATTCTCTGGGTCTGATTTTACAGAGTTGTGGTGGGAGATTTCTTATCTAGAATAATTATTTCAGGAGCAAACATGCCTTTATGAAGTTAAATGAATGGTGAAACTTAAGGCATTGAAATCATCCTGGAGGTAGAAAGTGCTGGCTTCTTCTTATTTTTTAAAATTTCCAGGTTGGAGAGAAAAGATGGGCAGCTTCTTAATCTAATGAAAAAAAATATAATAAAAAATAGAAGCAATTTTTTTTTTCTTCCACCCCTCCAATCTGCACATTTTCCTTTGAGATTTTAGCAATAGATGATTAGTTTGTCATCCAGCTCACACAAAGGCCGGTTCAGAGTGCACTTCCGAGCCCTGCTCTGCACAATAACCTGCAGCACAAAGCCATGACCATAGCCTTCTGACCTTGGGCTGGTACTAACTGAAATGCATAGGGTCATCCTCTTCAGGGTCTACTTCCCCAAACAAGCAGGGTGGACAGATGTGCACAGGAACAAACACACTCAGCCATGCCTGACATTGTACAAATGCACACAATTCAAGTATTCATAGCCTATGTAAGCAGTGATATAAGTGAGTTTTATTTTGTGGTTTGGAAATATTTGTGACTCGGCCTGTGATGAGAGGAGACTTGTGAGTTATGTACTAAGCAATGATCTCGTCTACTCATCTCTGATGTTCATGCAAGATGGCCTTTGCCATTGACAGTTAAGAAAGACGAATAGAAAATTCATGTCCAAGCAATAGGCTAATGCATTCAAGACCTGGCCAAACAATCAGGGCTGTTGTCTCATCTCTCTTCCGTCATTCTTACCAGAAGCTGTGGTCCTTAGAACTTATTTTGACCATCACTTCCCTTCTTCGAGCATCAAAGGGGTTCTAATGTACCTTTCTTATCAAATTGAAACTGTTGATTGTTGCGTTAAAAATCTTTTCTAATCGCCTCTCCCCGACTTGTCCCAAAGGTCCAGTTTACCAGCTATGCCATTGTTTCTGTCTGCTCTTGCTTCATAGGGATCCTCATTTCCTGCATAGCTCTGCAGAGGTCTCATGTCTAGCCTTCTGACGGCTTAGAGATCTAATTAAATTCAATAAACACGTATTAAGTACCCACTTTCCAGGCTCTATGCCAGGCTTTATTCCCTCATTTTGAACCAAATTACATACTGTTTTTGTTTATGTATTTCTTTTTTTAATGTTTCCTCTAGGTATGCCATCTAGTCGACCAGAAAGAAAGCCTGCTCCCTGAGGGCACAAGCCTGGTCATACACTTCTTGTGGCCTCATGAGTGCTTAACACAGGCATGCACACACTTCTTGGTTGATCTTGTTACAGTATTTCCAGATCAGTCTGTAAACTGCACAATTCAGCTTTCTAATCCTTCCTACCTCCCTGACTGCACAGAATTTAGAGCCACTTCCACCTCCCAGTAGAGCTGAAATATATGAATCCCATTACTTACATTTATCCTGCTCTAAGCATTTGATGATAAGCTCCTTCAAGGTGGAAGCTACATGCCTTGCCTTCTTCGTCAATTCCCACAGCTTCTTCTTCTCTGCTGCAGCAAAATTTCCATATAGTACATTCTCTGCCATAGCAAACTTTCCAGAATTTCTGGTTTCCTTAAAGTGAGAGGTGTATGGGGAATGGAGACCAGGCACCTTTCTTGTCTCCCTCTTGTCTGTCTGCTCTTAGTTGGGGTATGAGTGTTTGCTACTCAGTTCTCCTTTGCCCATCTGCCAAAGGGGGCTGGGGGAGAAACCCTGTGCTTTTGTTCATTCAGTGAGGAAAGAGACATTCAGATGAAACTGAATAGTATTTGGTCAGGTGCCTAAAGTTGGAGTTTAGGGGGAAAAGCACAGGAATACTTTGTCCTTACATTTGGTTTTCTTGTTATAGACTATACTAATTATGCAGGCAATTCAAAGCTCAGTTCAATGGATAATTTTCAGGTGCACCAATTAGGAGTAGAAATAGGAGCCTGGGGCACTTCCCATGACATTAAATATTCAACAGTCAACAGCCAGCATAGCAAGACAGGGCCGTCACTCACTGAAGGTGTTTGGCTCCTGTTATAACCGTAATAGAGATTTGAATACTTGGAAACTTTAGAAAATAGGTCATACTCTAGGTACCTTTTCCCCATGCCAAATAAAACACTATGAAGCATTTTAAAAATGCAATCATTTTTTTCTAACAAAAATATGTGTTTTGGAAAAGGTGGGAAAACCAATATGGAATTATCTTACAAAAATGGATCATAGTCTACACCATTTGTGATTTTCTTTTGTACTTTTCATTTAGTTTGTTATTAAATATTTTTCTATGTCAGTATATTCTATTAAAAAAAGAAAGACTTTCATGATTAGATAAATTTTAACAATGCTAGGTTAAACATAGTTTTTTTACTGTAGACTTTTTAAGTCTTTAATGAACTCAAGTGTATTGTGATGCTTAAAAATAAAGGGTATAGTATAGAATTTCTCTAAATTATGTCACCATGGACATTATTTATGTATTATGCACATATGTACATATGTAATTTTTGTAGAACAAGCATTTTTTAAGTGAAAAAAAATTTTCAATTACGGCTTACATTCAATTTTATTTTGTATTAGTTTCAATGTACAGCATAGTGGTTAGACAATCATATACTTTACAAAGTGTTCCCCCCTGATATTTCTAGTACCCACCTGGCACTATACATAATTATTGCAATATTATTGACTATATTTCCTATGCTGTACTTTACATCCCCATGACTACTTGCAACTACCAATCTGTACTTCTCAATCCTTTCACCTCTTTCACCCAGTTCCTCAACCTCCCTCCCTTCTGGTAACCATCAGTCTGTTCTCTGTATCTATGAGTCTGTGTCTGTTTTTTTTAGAACAAGTGTTTTCTTGAACACACCCTGGAATAGAGAAGTAAGACATAGAAGTAGGACCAATCTTTGGATATCATTTATGAAAGCTTTTGATTAAAATGTCTGCACTGAGCTTGTTTCTTATGTATATCTGCATATACAAGGTTCTTTATTGCATGGCAACGAGAGATTTGATTGTAGAACTGTTAATTTCACATATCACCTGCTAAGATCCAACAGAACTAATGTTCCATGCAACCTACTTTGAGAAATGCGACTCTACCATGTCCCTGATGTTACAAATGATGATTTGGGGTTGCATGTTCCTCATTCACCCCAAGAGTTGATGCCAGTCTTCTGTACTTAACTGTGTGTTCAGAATTCCATCCCGATAAGCCAAGGTTATGGGTTAGATCCCTGGTCAGGGCACATGCAAGAAACACCCAATGAATGCATAAATAGGTGGAACAACAAATTGATTTCTCTCTTTCTCTCTCTTAAATCAATAAATTTAAAAAACATGTGAAAAAAAGAATATGTCACCACTGTTCCCTTTATTGAAGACACTATATGATCCACATCAGTTAACTTATTTTTCCAGTTCTACTTTGGGGCTTGATCAAGATACATGGGCGAGAAGGAAGCTGTGAATCTGTACTCTATAAAGTTTCAATTTAGAATGTCTTATGAAATTGAAGCAGACATGCTCCTTATGGGGGGAAAAACATAGTCACAGCCTGAGTTTCTAGCAAAGATTCACCTCCGCTCGCAGTGGCCCATTTTTTTGTTTGTCTTTGTGCCTTGCCTGGGATTCTGTTCCCAGCCAGCATCTTTGTTTGCCTTCTCATAAGCATATTTGTCTCCTGCTCTCACAGTTGTATATGTCGTGTGGTTTCCCATTTGCTCTGTGTTTAAATGAAAAATGTATATAGTTTCTCTCTCAAGTTAAGTTGTGCTTATCTTGAGCATTTTGGGGGAAAAAAAAAACAGTTTGAAGACAAATCTGTAGCAAACGAGCTGCTTGGTGCTGCTGATAGGGTTTCTTTAAAAAAAAAAACACAGAAGTTTCAGAAACAGCTTATCCATCAATAGCTCCGATGGCACTTTGCGGTTACTTTGCACAAACATATCCCCTTTCTCTCCCAACCCTATCACCACGAAAGGGAATCTACTTGCCAGATTGGCCGTTTTCCTTTTGGTTTTAAGAATCTTCCCTCTCCTATTCTGTTTATCACAGGTAGTGCTGGGAACCTTCTAGAAAATGTACAAATCAGCGATGGGTGATGCCCTTCATGTTAGGACCTTAAGGGGAAAACTCATGAAACTATGGTTTGCACTTGGTTCTCAAGCAGAGCGTAAGGGTGGCTGATCCTTTCAACTTAAACTGTGGTCTCCCGATGAAGCTATATTGGTCCTGTGAATTTTGGGTACACAATTGAAAGCCATAATATTCATGTGAAATAAATGCTGTGAGGGTTGGTTACATCCTCTAGATGGTGATCTTTAAAAAAATTTTTTAAAGCTCCCTCGTGCCCTCCTTATTCATTTATAAACCTGCCTACTTTATTCATTTATTGGTGTATGACTGACTCAGTGACCCATTTTTAAAAATCTTCATTCACCATCCATGAAGCACTGATATGTTGGCTGCTGTCTCCTATATACAGCATAGTCCACTATGGATTCGCCCAGAAGTTCATTATACTCTGTGCAGGAACACACCCTGAAGTATCATTAACAGTGACATACATTTGTTAATGAGTAACGGTGTGCAGAGGGTCATGCTGGGCATCGAGGCGGGTGTGCCATTGGAGCCCTGCTTCCTAGCAGCTGGATGGAGTCAGAGAGGCAGGAACGACGCAGCGTCGCCTGAGCGGTCCAGGCAGGTTTTCCGCAAGGGGCTACCTGACCTGAGTTTTGAAGGAAGGAGGGTAATATTTAAAGAAGTGAAGAAAAGCAACATATACATTTTTGTTAAGGGTAACAGGGTGAAAATTAATCTTTGTAACTTTGGGAAGATCACTTTGGCTGGAACAACTGCCTTTTACATCAGTGATGCTCTTAATGCTTTCTTTTTCAATGAAATTTATTAGGGTGACATTGGTTAATAAAATTATGTAGGTTTCAAGTGTACAATTCTCTGACCTATCATCCGTATATTGTATTGTGTGCTCATCACCCAAAGTCAAATGTTTTTCTGTCACCATATATTTGATGTTTTCAAACTGCTTTCCATCATTTCTAGAGTGTTTAATAGTCTGGAGAATTCTTGATGAAAGTTATGGACCCTTTTTCCCAGAAAGTTGCTCATGGGCACTGAATTTTCAAGGTTTCAATGACGCCTCAAAGGCCATTGTTGTCATGTAATTAACATTTCCTGGGGGTGACTATAGACCAGATGCATTATATATATTTATATATTTTTTTCTCATATATATATGAGATAAAATATATATATAATCTCATTTAACCATCATGACACTCCTGTGAGGCAAACATCACTGCCACCCCTGTTTCACAGGACACTAAAGACTAGATAAAATAGATTATTGCTGGAAGTCACTCAACTAGTGAGAGTCAGACCTGGGGCTCAGACATCCTGGGCAGTCGTTCCTTCCGTGTACCTCCTTTCCTTCTTCATGTGACTTGCTGACTTACTCCCCTAGCCAACCTCAGGGTCACCGTGTTACGGTCTCCTTATCTGGCTTCTGGCTACTGTTTGCTCTAAGTAACGGCAAACAAACCCCTCGCGTCCGCGGAGGGAGTTATCGACCAGACAGCTCCATCGCCCGCTCGTTTACAGAAATCAGAGACGTGTTTGCGTTGGCACATGAGCGACAGTGTGTGAGACTTTAAGCACCTCTTCCAGGGGTGGCATTAAATAAGACAAGATTGCTCTTGTAACTTACGTGATAAAGAACACAAGATATGGTATTAAAAGGAAGCTTTAGCATTTTTGTATAGAAGTTAAGGACTAAGGTGCCAAGTTGGGAAATCAGTTCTAGGCTTGGGTCCAAATTGTCCAAAGTACAGTATCAGTTATCAGGATAGGTATCAGTTATTAGGATCTCTGGGGACATGAACTTAGAGAAGCTGCTGTAGGGGGAAAAAAGGAAGTTGTAAAGAAAAAAAAATATTTTCCAAACTCCCTAACATGTCACCCTAGGGCACCCGTGGGAGGCCTGTGCGAGGAGCTTTTACTGCCCCTGTCAGCACCTCCGTGGGGCCTTTTCCGTGTCGTGTTCTTCCATTTCTCCTAGAGGCAGCCGATTTGAGGCTGAAAATTACCATCATGTAAGTTCAGCCAAGTAGAAGTTGCATCCAAGTCATGCCAACCCCACCCTGACAGGCCTGTGGGTGAGTCAGGTTTTCCCTGGGATTCAGGGAACCTTCTGTGAATCCAGAGAAAATCCCTCAGGAAGTCACGCCTAACCATAAAGACTGCCGGGCCAGCGTGAATCTATCACAGGAGAGGAAAAACACTATCTCCCAGGCGATGAATAAGGGGCCTGTTCCCTCCACAGTGTCTCTGAAAGTGCCACCCAGGCCACTCCTCAGTGGTGAAATGACCCACTTTCGCATGGCTGCAGGCTGGCTGGGAGCTTCTCTGTTTCTTTGACTGAAGTCACTCCCACACGAAGGGACAGAAACCTCTCCGATGGGTCTGACAGGACACAAATCCACCATCTCGGCCTCCTCTAACCACGACTGTCTTTTGCCAACGAGACGCACTCCTATGTGGTAATGCCCAGCTCACCTAGGGGGTCAGTCAACATTTCAAGCAAAGGTGATAAAAAAAATCTTTTTTTTAAAAAAAGACTGGGAGTAGCCAAAAGGAAATGTAGTTCTTAGAACATACAGGGAAAGGAAACTATTTTTGTGGTTTGTTAGTAATTGTTAAGCAAAAATTAAAACAACATGGTAATCTGGAAAACACGGGGTTAAACAATATCACATGGATTTCCTCATTGCACAATTTCTTTTATATGTTCATATTTGTTGTGAATGTCCAAGAAGGGAGTGAAATAGGCAATATTTCCCAAATGTTCTTGGTCATGGAATACTTTTTAGGTGAAACATCCCACAATATTTATTTAAGTGCAATGTCCAGAGAAAACCATGGTATCACATAACAAAATATTTCATGTTTGCAATGAGAACTCTGAATATATAGAAAAGATTCTGTTTTGTCCATAAAATAAGTTTTATGATGGTGAACTAAACTGCTAAAAATAACTCAAAATTGTTTTTTTGGAAGGTAATAATAAGACAGGGCATTTGGATAGATGTTTGGCCAATGTACCTAGTGGATATGTAAACATACTATAAAGCAGCAATAATCTGTGTAGAACTGGCTCAAGAATTATTTAAAACAACAGAGGAAGGCTAGAAACACTCTATAACATATACTAAGTTAATACTTATCTTTAAAAAGAGGCGTGCCAGGCCCTGGCCAGTGTGACTCAGTTGATTGGAGCGTATTCCAGTATGCCAAAAGGTGGCTGGTTCAATCCCTGGTCTGAGCAAGTATGGGAGGCAGACAATTGATGTTTCTCTCTTTCTCTCTTTCTCCCTTCCTCTCTCTCTCAAATCAATAAAAACATATTCTCGGATGAGGATTGAACTAAAAAAAAAGAGGCATGTCAGATCCATTGAGAATGAATATGTCATACAAAAATAGTAATACTGCAGAAAATTGGTTATTTATTTAGAAACAAAAAAATTAAATCCTTAACGCTTCTAGATGTTAAAATAAATTCCAGATCAATAAGAGTGGTAATGTAAGCAAATAGAACCATGAAAACCAGAAGAAAGTAGAAACAAATATGTTTTTCTAATAGCTGAGAGAGGAATTAAAAGCATTCAATTATCATAAAAATCACACAAATGTTTGAATATCTAAAACTTAGAAGACTTTGTGTGTAGAAAATCCCCAAATCAAAATGATCAATAAATTGAGAAGTGTTAGAAACTAATTATTAAATATTATTATACAAAACATGTAGTGGGAAACATACCCAGACTCACATAACTATATGGACAATAAAAATAGACGATTATTTCACAATAGAAGAAATAAAAATGCTGCTGGATATTTTAAAAGATATTCAACCTCACTATTATAATCTTAGAGATTAAAATTATATTTGCTGACCATATTAGGAAAAAAAAAAGTGCATTCAATATTATATGAGGGTGTGGTAAAATATTCAAATTTTAAGAAAGGTAATTTGCCCGGCCGTGGCTTAGGGGTTGAGCATCGACCTAGGATCCAGACTCTTGGGGTTCAATTCCCGATCGGGGCACATGCCCAAGTTGCGGGCTTGGTCCCCAGTAGGGGGCGTGCAGGAGGCAGCGGATCAATGACTCTCTCATCATTGATGTCTAGCTCTCTCTCTCCCTCTCCTTTCTTCTCTCTGAAATCAATAAATATATTTTTTTTAAAAAGAAAAGAAAGGTAATTTAATATGAATAAATTTGGGGAGTGCTCAGATCTTATGGTTTAGTGTTCATTGCTTTGCTACTTATAATAGCAAAGATGTTGAGGAGTTTGATATTATTCTTAAGTTGATATATCCATTTTGTTTGAATCTTGATGCTACCGGACAGTAGCCCTCCTATAAAAATCTATTTTTACCCTAAGTTTAGCCAAGCAGGGAAATCTAGAAGAAAAGAAAATGAGATCTTGATGACTCTCTATTTTGGTTCAAAGACATAAAACAGTATTTATAGAAGCAGAGTGGTTCCATTGAGGCTGTCTTATTTTAAAAGTATCCTAAAAAGCCATAAATTTGGGGAACCTCTGGGGTAATAAAGATGATGATGAAACTCATTAAAACTATGATAGTACTAAAAAAGAAGGAAGCAATATTTCCACTAAAATTATTGAAATTTTGAATGTGAAAGGTTAATCTGCTAATTTGCAAAATTTGTTTAGATGGACAGATTATTTCCCAGCATGAAGAAGAAATAAAAAGTTATTATATTTTTACTTCCTTCAAAATTCAGTTTGCAAAAGCAAATTAACATATATTTACCGTGATAAATTTTCCACTTGACTTTAAATATAGAAATGACATTTGGTTGACAAAATATAAATACATTAAAAACTAAATATTTTATTAAACTAAAAGTCTTTAAAACAAGGAAAAGACATGCGTAAGTGAGACTCTTCTCATATAAGGAAGCTCACATATATAACATATATGGAAACTCTATAATGATTAAGAACATACGCTGCTAGTTCAGGATAACCTTGGGTTTCCATACTAGTTCTGTCACTTTAAGACAGTTTCCCAAACTCTCAAATTCTCTGTTCTCTTGATGGTAACATGGGAATAATGACAGTGCCTACCTAGAATGTTATTATTGAGATAATGCACATTAAGAGCCTAGTTCCTGTCACATTCTTAGGGTTCAATGAATGGTGACTATCACTGAAGTTATTTGCATATAAAGTATTTTAGTGCATGTGTGTCAGAGAGTGTCTAGTCAAGTAGTAGGCGGTTATATTAAAACAGAATACTTACCAAATTTTCTAAAATAATATTTATCAATCAAGTTTATCTGTTAGAAACAAAGGGAATTGAAAACCAGAGTGATAAGCAGATAGCTATCACAAGAGTTAAAGGGAGGTTGTCAGTCTTGGTAATATTAGTTCATTTACCTTAAGCTCTGGTAAGCAAGGACTTGGTTCTTTATAAAATGTTGAAAGTCTGAACCCTTGTTGAAAAACTGAACGTAAAAATCCTTCTATTAACAGAAGGATCTAACAAAAGAAACTTGTTTATTTCTGTGTTATTGCTAAGGAAAAAGAGTCTCCTAAGAATTTACTCCCATGGACTTACATCACACTTGAGTTTGTTATTCAAATTACATTACTTGCATAATCTGTGCCCCTAAAACAAAAGAATTAACATTAAAATTAGTTCAAAGTTGGATATATCCTTGGGGTGTTTAAAAGCAGCAAATGCAAAATAATTTTGGTGGGACATGCCATTAACCCAATTTACAAAAGATTATGCTGGGTAGAACTCCACTGAAAATGAGCTCACAATCCAAAATTATAAAGTATAATCGAAGAATTAAAGAAATCATCATACTATAGGATTAGATCCTCAAAAGCTTCAGAAAATACAGTTAGGCAATACTGTTTCCTAAAGTAAGTATGTTTTAAATAAAGGCATACAAGCAGGAAGTAAAAACAAAAGAAACAAGGCACTATAAAAAAGAAAAAGAAAAGAAAAAGAACCTATAGTAAAGAAACAAGAATGTCTAGAGATGAAAAACATAAGGATTGTTATAAAATACTAAATGTTTAGGTTAAAGACATATGAAACATAACTAGGGAGAAAATTTGTAAACTGAACCATAGTTGTACAGAAATTCCTAAGAATATAGTACAGGGAGATAAAGAAACAAAAAATAAGAAAGAGACAGTATGGACCTGGGAAACTAAATCTTAACATGTATCCAATAAAAGTACCATAAAGTCAGAATAGAAAAAATTGCAGAGGGTAGGGTGGGAACAAAGAGATAAAAATAAAAGTTTCCCAGATTTGGTTAAATATATGAAAATCTCAGATTAAGGAGATACAGTAAGTTCTAGCCATGATAGAAAATAATATATATCTTCCTAGACGTAGTGTAGAAAACCTGCAGAACACTAAAGGCAAAGATGTTAAGCCAACCAGAGAAAAAAGAGGCAGTTCTCAGAAGTTGGCAGAGCACCCTTTTCCGAGGTGATGGCATCATCTGAGTTACAAAGTCAACCATCTCTGAGAAGCACCTATGGGAACAGGAGCTTCCCTGAATCCTGTTTGGTCTGTGAGAAGGCTGAATGAGAAATACAGTTTGGATTGAAGCCAACTCTATACCCAGAGAGTTTTATACGTGCCTCCCCTTTGCTATCATTAGCTGCCAAAAAGGCAGCTTTTGAAGCATCTCTATGATCACTTTCTGATTCCTTGCCTCTCTGTTCCTTCTCAGACCTGAAGTTCTTACTTGGGAAGACATCTGTAGTGGCCACAGCAGAGTCACTCTGCAGGCTGTAGCTTTACAAGAGGTTTATAGATATCACCTAAGATCCATCTGTGACTTGGGAGACTTCTCAGAATAGCGTGACTCTGGGTGAAGTAAATAAATACCTTTGCCCTAAACAAGCTATCTCCTATTCTTCAAATTACACAGAGTAGGGCAAATTCATAATATAAGAACTCCTGTGGCTAATTCTTGCTTTGTCCTAGGTTATGCATTGACTGTGGATGGTCACGATGTGCCTAAAAACATATCTATAGTGTAGTCAGTCAAAGAGTTAAAAAAAATTAAAAAGAGGGCAGGGGAAGGATCTATGGAGAAGTGGGTAAAAGGAAAAGGCCATAAATCTCAGGCCCATGGGATCTGGATAACAAACTGCACTGGCAAATCTAACAACTGCCAGCTCTGGAATGTGTCGGCATAATATCATACTAACTGTTACCTGGTAGGTTGTCAGAACGCTAAGAAATGTGAAGATCAAAAATGTTGCAACTGGGAGGTATTCCAAGTGCCTTTCAATGTATATCTGCTGAAACAAGGAGGCTATTAAAATGCCCTTTAAAAAGTCCCATTAAAGTAATAATCCAATAAAAGGAGAGTATAATCGGAGAGCTTTGAGGCCAATAGCAAGTGAGTGCCAACAGAGCTCACTGACTTTCCCGGAGCTTTTCATCTTGCATTTCCCTCTTTGGGCCCTGAGCAGTGACTTAGCTTTGCTTCTTCAGTAGGCAATACGGCACAGCCATCTCCGCATCACGGAGCTCTGGCATACGTGTGTGTCTGCACAAAGATACAAATGTATGGCCATTACAAATTTTTGTAGAAAATGTTCAGTCCCTGGAACAATAGCACGGTTCCAGAGAAAAGTGAGGTCTGGATTCACTGTTCCACTGGGTATCATCATTCTGCCCTAGAAAATCTAATCAATTTTAAGTTGCAGCAGAAACAGGCACACTGAAAACAATTACATAAAAGTTTCAGCTATAAAAAAACTATGTAAGGATTGAATGGCATGGTGCATGAATAGCCGAGAGAAAAATTTGGGCTCCTTGATTTTTAGAACATTTAAAAAACAGTGTCCGCCCGGCCAGGCGTGGCTCAGCGGTTGAGCATCGACCTAGGATCCAGGTGATCGGGGTTCGATTCCCTGTCAGGGCACATGCCCGGGTTGTGGGCTGCAGCCAATCAATGACTCTCTCATCATTGATGTTTCTATCTCTCTCTCCCTCTCCCTTCCTCTCTCTGAAATCAATAAAGATATATAAAACAATAAAAAATTTAAAAAAATAAAAAATAGTATCCAGATTTTTCTTAATCTCATTAACCAACTAAATTCTCTGTCAAATTCACTGTTTTAGCAGAACTCTATTGTACTACTTTAAATCTTTAGTATCTCCTGGATGGACTAAACTTGTATTTCCTCTCTACCTTGGTCATCTTGCCATGTTGGGCGATATAATGAGGCTCCTTTATTTCCTTCTCTTTATCACTATATTATATAAAGCTTTTATCCCCTCACCTGAAAACCTACATGTTTGAAATAGGGAGCCCTTGCATTGATTCGATTTTTTTTCACTCATTTTTCTCTCATTGTGCAAACACTTGTAGCCTTAAAATCATCCTTCATTTTCCATTCATTCACTTAATAAAGTGACCACCTGCTGTTTACCAGACTCCATGTTAAGATTCGGGGATATAACAGAGAACTAGACAGAATTGAAATTTACCTTAGCTCCTACTCTAAAATTGGCGGTGGCTCTATGTTTTTTTAGAGGAAGAATTTGAACTCTTTCTATTGAAGGTCCCTATAAGCTAGCCCTACCTTATTTTTATAGCGACTTAGAAAATAAAATGTTCACTCTGGGAAGTTCGGAGGAATTTCATCCTACTGTCTTTTGTAGTGTTGTCAGATTTAGCCAATAAATATTCAGGATTGAATTTTAAAACTGAATTTCAGATAAACGAATAATTTTTAATGTAAGTATGTCCATGCAACATTTGGGTAATTATACTAAAAATTTTTTGTTATTTATCTGAAATTTAAGCTTGGGCCTCTTGTAGTTTAGTTTACCTGGTGACCCTAATTTTGAAGTTTTTGATAGACTTGCCAGATCCTTGCCAACCATTTGTTATAGGGTAGTAATAATTTAAACATCTTTGGAATTAGTATTAACTATTTCGGGCCACTAATATGCTCTTTTAAATATTGACGTAAAACATTGTCTAAGTTTAAGGTGTACAACACATTCGATACTTTTATATATTGCAATATGATTACCACTGTAGGGTTAACTAACACTTCTAACACTCTTGACAAATGATTGCTTTAAGGATAAAGAGCACCCATGTGACATCAAAGAATAGTTGTCACTTCCAGGAGTCCTAGACTACAGACAAGAACTAACAAAAGTAACAAACAGGGGATGTATAAGCCATTATTCAGCATTCTTTCCTGGACTGCTCCCCTTTAGTGACCTTAGGCCTGGGGGGAATCAAGTTACTCTAGTTTAGAACTTCAACTTGCGGGCTCCCTTACACTGACGTCCAAAACTGGAGGAAGTAACATTCCAGGAGAGTTTCTTCTGGATGACATTTGGTCTTTGTCTTTATTTTGTCCCTTCAACTACTGTCCTCACACTTCAATACAGTTCTTGTTGGCCATGTTTTTCTGAAATTAAGACTAAATCAGTTGCAAATGTCAGCAGTTTTTTCTTCACATAAAACTTTTTGGGGAACAAAAGAAAAATGCGCTTCAAGAATTGTACACATTTTATGTCATTTTTTCAATAGAAGATCAGACTGAAGAAATACATAAACCCTTTATAATTCCCACCGAGAAACATTTACCCCTTGAACTTGTCCGATTCGCGTGGCCATGATCCGCTCGCTATTCTGTCTTGGCCGCCGCTGCCCCCTGGCATACCTGAATCTCACAGGAAATGTTACGCTCAAGAAACTCAGTTGAGAGCTTTTGACAACTGGAGAGTCATGAGGAGCAAAGTACATGATTTACCCCTATTTCATGCAGATACATTATTGTAGAATCTGAGGATACACACTTGGAATACTAGTCATTTCCTTCAAGGAACTCTGTTTCCTGATTATTGTCACAATGACACAGTGAGGGCCTTGAGAAACTGTACAGTTCAGTCAATGGGCATCTCTTATTAAAGCAAGAGCTGAATATATCAGGGGTTAGTTTGGGGTTCTAGTTCTTTCCAATCCCTTGGAAGAGATGTCAGACTCACCTGAGATTGGCAATGGCATTTTTCCACAATGATCTTATTTTTGAGATAGCAGTCTTTACAGTGGGATGATATGTAAGGTACAAAGTGATAGATGATTATATTGTCAAAGTTTTAGATGAAATCACTGTAATTGATTCTATTTAGTTAATGATGATTTTGTTTGGTGATATGGTATATCACAGAGTTTTAAGTATTTCATCAACATATGTTGCAAGTATTTTCTTAGAAACTTATTTTTTTCCTTAGGCATTTGGTTTTAAAGCCCTCTACTTTCTTAATTGTCTGCCCCCACTCCTTCATGCCATTATAATTTGTAGACATATTAATATTTCTAATCCTTTCTCTCAGCTACATAGCCAGTTCAGTCTTTCAGCCTCTTTAAAGTCTTTCATTAATTCACAAAATATCCATTAAATACTTATCAGTTAGAAGATACTCTACTGAAATGATACTATGGGAAAAGGGTCCCAGTATAGCTATAAATCATTGTATTGGGTGTCATAGGAAATACGAACATATAGCAGTGTTAACATAACTCAGAAATGGGAGGGATTAATTCCACTATAATTAAACCAAAGGTAAATTTTAATCTAGTTTCAAAACCATTGTGGAAGGAACTCTGGAACAGATCTCAATTTTTTTCTATTTATTAGCAGTGTGACCTCAAACTAGTCAATTATTCCAAACCCCAGTTTTCTGACCTATAAACTAGGAGGGGAGGAAACATCTAGATTTTAGCTTGAACATTCCAAAGGTCCAGTGAGTTTGTCTCTGCAGTTATGAATCATGAGTGGCACTACAGAGCGACAGTTCAGGGGAGTGAATGTAAGGCTGAGAATTGGTAAGAAATTAATCATAAGTGGAAAATAATGCCTGTAAGTGGAGTCATATGCTGTGTGCATTAGTTTTCTATTTCTATTTCTATATAACAAATTACCATAAATTTAATCACTTAAAACAATACGAATTTACTATCTCACAGTTTCCATAGGTCAGGAGTCTAGGCACAAGTTAGTTGGGTCCTGGGCTGTGATTTCATCAGAGGCTCAGTGCCCTCTTCCAGGCTCATTCAGGTTTTAGAAGACTTCATTCAGTTCCTTGCAACTGTAGGATTCAGGTTCCCATTTCCTTGCAGGCTATCAGATGGGGTCACTCTCAACCCCCAGAGGCCATGCACCATTCCCTGTATATGGTCTTCTCAATAACATAGTTTTCTCCTTCAGAGCCAGTAGGAGAAAGCCTTACATATCGAATCTCTTCTTTTAGAAAGGGCCCAGTCTCTTTTCAGGGCTCACTTGTTTACTGAAAATCATCTAATTGGGGTCCTTAATTACATCTGAAAAATCTTTTTACCTTTGTTATATAAGGTAGCCTAACTATGGGAGTGGAATCTACTATACTCACAGTTTTGTTCACACTCAAGGGGAGGGAAGTATACAGTGTGTGTACATGAGGGGGTGGGAATCTCAGCATTCTGTCTGCCATGCTCTGCATAAGAAATGATACCCCACAGAAAATAGAGAATCCAAACATGGAATGGAGCATGCTGTTTTTCAACACTCATGAATGAGAAATCAACTTACTGTCCCACATCATCAGCTCAATAAGTAGGGAGGACAGTTTTTCACTTGAGTGGTTAAAGTGGAATAGATGGAAAAGGTAAAGTCCGTTAGACAAGGCAATGAGTTCAGGGAGAAGTCCTTTAATCACTTACATTAAAGAGCTTCATAATCAACTATTCTGTTAAATCAAAATCACTCACTCTATTATACACAAAAATAAAGGTGGATTAAGGGACACTCAGACTCCTCCAATGTCATCCCTTAAGTCTCCTAGTTTCTAACACTGTGTATTGCCTTTCTAATAACATTTTAAATATGTTCATAGGCAAAAAATTAAATCCAGTGCTTCACAAAATAGTGTTGTACACATATTTTAAATATATTTAAAGAACGTAAACCAAGTAGGTGTTTTCTGAGGAAAGGTTTTAGTTTCAGGAGAGGAGCATACCAAGACACAGTTGGTCAATAACTAACTTGGCCAACAACTGTTTTCATGCTGGCAAAGCTGATTTTGTAATTTACAGAGGAATTTTAACTGGTGATAAAAGTGATGAACATGTATTTTTTCTTCAGATGAGTCCAAATCTTACCTCTTTCTTCTTTACCTACATCTCTCTGTGGCTTCCCCACCTCTTTCATTTTTTTCTTTGGAGGTCAAAGCCAGGAAGAGAGGAAAGGGATAGGGCAGCAGCCTGAGACTTTACAACAAACACAGAGATAAATGAGGCTACTGTTTTCCCAGAACACTGAACTAAAAGCTAGTAAGTAGCTTCACAGAAAAACAGTAGCTGCCTTGCATCTTGGGTGGCTTTGCCTTGGTGATACATCACGTTTATGATGGGCTGTGTCGTAGTTCATTAACTTGCCTATCCTATTATATTTGGTTACAATGGGACGCTACTCAAAAATAACATGCCTGAAATTGAAGACAGATGGCCAAGTAAAGGGCTAGAGTTTAATATAGTCATTTACTATTTCCTCTTTTATTGTGCTTTTCTCTCCATTTATTATGAGTGCCATGTAAGGACATTTATACTTCTAAAAAAATAGTGTCATTTCTTTAGAAAGTAAGCAACAGGAGTCATGAGGCAGGGCAGGGATGAGTTAATATTCTTTTAATACCATTAGCTGGAAGTGATATTTTCCTCTAGGAGCAATGCTGTTTATGTCCGAATTTTCACAGGTTTATGATTGTAGAGAAATAAAGTAAAAGAAATTCATTGTAGTTCTATGTCTGTAAGGGGTTTATGTGTTTAAAACGTCTGACTCTGAAAGGGAGGTTCCTGGAATGGTTCCATACTCATGATGAGTGTAGCAAAATTTATAGCCAATCGGTCCAAAAATAATGTCTATTCAAAGCAAAATATATGAGGCAACAACGCTCTGACTTTTAACATACGGTATCCTCACCCACTTTAATCAAGCATCTTGGGGTTTATAAAGGGCACCAGACCCATTTCTTCAGGGTTTGTACTCATCTCAATTCCTTAGGGCTCAGTGCAAAGGAAGAAATGGATTCTTGGTGAAATCCCTTTTTCTAAACACACACACATGTACCTCCACCCATTTTAAAGTTTATTTCTAGAACTTTTAATCAGCACCAGAACTTGTAACATTAAACAGCTCTTGGGACATAATTCTAAGGACTGGCATGCAGATGAATAGACCCAAGTTTTGCAAAGCTTTTCGTATGATGATGTTTGGGAGGCAAACTGGTTTAGAAACAAGAGTGGAAGGAGCCAAGTAGTAAATAACACTCAGGAGGCATTTTATATGCCTGGTTGTAAGAACAAAGTTTGCCATTCCCTGTATAATTTCCTACTGAATTTTGTTTAGGGGAAAGGCAATTTATTTGGGTACATTGGTACATAATTAGTTTCATTTTGTTTTCTGAATGAGAAAGTGACAACTTTTAAAATTGTAAGAGGAATTTAAAAACACCGATAAGATGTATGTGGATGTGTTATTGCTGGAGAGGTCTAGCCACACAGGGTAAGGGCGAACAGTGAATTTTCTTTCTGTTTACATTTTGATTCCCAAAGATAATTGTTTAGCCAAGATGTTTAGCCTTGATTGTGGGTCATTAGGGGTCACTAATAAAAGACTCTGTTTGGATTTTCCAAGTTTGTTTGAATCTGTACACATTTTTTCCAGGAACCCAGGCTATTGTACGTTGACTCTAGTGATGATGGCATGGAATGGCATTTAAACTATTGGTCATATTTAGAGCTTGTGTAAGCACAAAGACAATTGTGATTGATAAACTGATTAACATTGATAGCAGATATTTGCACTATGCATTTAAGAGAGGGAACTGCTCAACATGGAGGGTCCTGGAGAGTATTATGCTAAGGGAAATAAGCCAGTCAGAGAAAGACAAGTATCACATGACCTCACTCATATGTGGAATCTAATGAACAAAATAAACTGATGGAGAGAGGGAGCTGCTTTATTTTGCCACGTCAGCATGTGAGCTGCCTGTGGGGAACTTACATGTGCTCTATTGACTGGCCAGGGTATAGGATGTGGTTCAGTTAATATAGGGTTTAATTGTTTGTGTTTTTATTATATTTTTATTAAAAATTTTTATTACATTTTTATTATTTTTTATTAAACAAATAATATACATTTATTTTTTGAGAAAGTACATAATGTAAATTAAATTTTTAAAAAAATCAATCATAATCCTATTACACTAAGATATCAATTGTAAGTTAAAATTTTAATGTATAATCTCCTCATCATGTTAACGCTTTTCCTTAGGAAATGAAGTCTGTGTTTCTAAGCTTGTTTATAATAGGAAATAATTAGAAGAAACATCCCCAATGTCTAGCTATAAGGAATCCAGTAATGATACATGTGGTTATGTGTAAGTACCTATGTGTCCGTGTGCATAAGACTTATTTAAATGGCATAAGACTATATGTATTGTTTTGAACTTATCATTTTCAATTAATGATATATTATGAATTGCTCTTCATATTAACAAATACAAGTGCACATTAACATTGTTTAGGATGGACAGTATAACATTAAATAGATTTATTATCATGTGTTTAATTCCTTATAGCTGTGCATTGAGGATGTTTCCTTTAATTTTTTTTTTTCTGTCACAAACAAGTGAAAGAGCAGAGATGTGACCCCTTGAAGAAAAGCTTTAAAGTTTGTGGTATGGGTGCTAACTTTAGGATTGGAGGAAGATCGCTTTCATGGACTGTATAGGAGACTCTCACAAAGAGGCTACAAGGGGTGGGATGGGGTTGGGGGGAGCAGAGGAAAATAGCACCATTATGTGCCAAGCATTGCATCAGGTTCTAGGTAAACATTATTTTTAATGTTTTATAGGCATTATCACTATTTCATAGATTGTGTCAACCATAGTTCAGTAGAGGTTAAGAAATTTTCCCAAGGTTATATCAGTTGCATAATTTATATAAGATATTTTAGGTAATGAGGTAGTTACACTTTAGAGGTACTTTCAGTGGTTTTTCTCCTTTGTAAAGTAAGTATGCTTTTGCATGTGAATAACTTGTTCTTTTCTATTTTTCAAATTTATTCTGTCTTGTGCTCATTAACTTGTTTTAAATTGAGGCATGCATGTGGGTACTGAAAATATCAAGGGGAACACTTTGTAAAGTAGATATTGTCTAACTACTATGCTCTACACCTGAAACCAATACAAAATAATATTGAATGTAAACTGTAGTTGAAAAACAAAATAAAAATAATAATAAATTGGGGCACATTTGTCAGTCTTATTCTATGGTTAATACTCTCTGTGTTCCAGATACTTATTAAATCTGAAAGCCTCTTTGGAGCTTGGGGAAATGAAATTTCATGGTGTAAAGTATAGTTTAAAAGCAGAGAAGTCAAGGGCGGAACTCTGTGCCTGTGCTTGAAAGTGGGAAGCCTGGTTCCTGGTTCTGATGTAGTCGCTGATTAGCCATGAAAACTGGGAAAATGTAATCACTCTCTCTCTCCTCAGTTTCTGCCTGTGAAATAAAAGACTCACGTTGTTGTTGTGAACAAAGAGAAATTGTAAATGTAGAGAGTTGATATTTAAGATCTCTTATACACCAGGCATTGCACTGGGTGCTTTCTACCTTTTATCTCAAATTGAATAGTTCCCAATGCTTATAGTACAAGTTATGAATGTTATTTGGATATAATGGAGTTAGAAAGGTATTGAACCAATAACTGATTAGAGACAGGAAATGAACAAGCACACAGTATGGAAAAGTGGTCAGGATCAACCATCTCATGCTGAAGAAAGAAGACTGAGTTCTCTCAATCATCAACATTTGAGAGACCTTGGATTTGACTCCAAAACTGACTTGTTACATTTCTCAGTCAATGAAATATCCTTCTGGAAGGGATTAAGGAACTGCCTCGTGGGTTGAGATATGCTGAACAGTACAGGAATCTTGAGTGGCAGTTAGATAAGTAAGTGGAATCCAGCAATAACTTTGTGAAGATAAGGAAGACCTGAGAGTGTCCAAATGTGGCCTGAAAAGAACCTGGGGGAGAGGACAGGATAAGAGATTAATAACAAAAGAGCATGTGCAGGGTGGTGGATGAAAGGCCAGATGGAATTCAGTCATGGCTTTTTGTGAAAAGTAAAAGCCAACATGCCCGAACAAAGCTGAGAAAGGGAAAATAGATTAATGAAAAGTGTAAGGGGAGGTGTGAGTTTGAGGCCAGGGTTATCAGTAACTGAGAAGAGATGGGGTCGAGACAGGTGGAAGGGCTGTGCTCTTGGAGGGTTAGAATTGTCATCAGGTTTGGAAGTGACGGTGAGAGAAAGTTGGGGCTTTTAGGAAACTGAAAGTGATGACAAATCTATACGGTTTGCAGGTGAGTGAGAATGTCTGGCAGCAGTTGCCAAAAGTAACTGGGAGAGAGGGTTTTTCGTTTCTGAAACATTTCGTTGAATGTTCAGAGTTTGGTTAGGAGGAGTAGGTAGGGGGTGGTTCTTTTGAGAGTTCAGCTAGGGTAAAAGAATCAAGATTGCGAAATGGAAAGCATTGGAAGTCACTCCTGGGTACTTTTTTGATATTGCAGGGGAAAGTTTCATGGTGAATGGAACTTAAAAGTGGGCTTTGTAGAATAATTAATCCTACATATCTGTACTGCTGTAGTCATCAGTTCTATTCATTCATTCATTCATGCATGCATGCATTCATTCATTCACGATCCATGCAGCAATTTTTTATTAGATCCCCACCTATGTTCTAGGCATTGGGCTATACGCCAGACATACAAGATCAATGAAAATACATTTCTGTCCTTAAGAGACTTATGATCAGCAGACAGATGTAGTCATGTATCAGTGAAAGGCAAAAAAAAAGGTATTTCCTGTATAATTACAGAAGTTATAGAGAGTGCAGTGGGGCCCACAGAGAGTGGGGCCCACCCCCCTTCAGGGCCAGTGAATCAGCAGACTTCACAGAGGAAGCCATGTAGGAGCTGAGCTGGGAGATGAGTGGTGCTCCACAGGCCGTGGAGGAGGGATGGTTTTTCACAGCTTGTAAAAAGTCTCTCCCGTGGAGGCACAACAAGCCCTACCTTGTCACCTGCAGGAAGCTCAGAGTAGGGAAGGCACTGAGACAGAATAAAACCCGTGTTTAAGTCCCATTTGCCTAAAATCATGCACTGCCATTGTCACCGTACTACCAGCTGAGACAACTTTGGAAAGACTGACTTGTCTTTCTAACCCATAGCAAGGCCCAACTTACACACATAGAGAAAACACACACATGTGTGCACACATTGTCTCTGAAAGTAAAAGTCTTATGTGTTCAAATAGTGAACTGTCCCAAGGAACATAAAACTCTTCCTTGAATTCAGTCTATTGTTATAACAGAGGTCCAGGCAGCAGAGATTCAGTTTTATCACCTCTGGGTAGACTGTCCCCAAACAGGCAAAAAGTCTAGTTTCCCCACTCAGACATGAGATCTTGCAAAGGGGACTCATCTTTCAGTCCCAGTAATCTCAGAGCTCAGCATATAGTAGGAATTTAATAGTTAATTTAATTTAATTCAGTGAATGAATGAAGCAATAGTCATAGCACTGAAGTTCTGACAGGAATAGGGGAAAACCAGAATGCCACCTAGTCACAACAATAATGGTTATAATAGTAATGATAATAATAAAAATGCTAATAACAATGATAATCGTGTTAATAACAAATAAATAATGCTGCAGTTTAATGAGTGCTTACTCAATGTTATCAGACAGTAAGCACTGGCCGTGCCTTCTTTCACGTAATCCTTCCCAAATAGAACGAAGGAAGAAATACTCTCTCTCCTCTGCAAATGAAGACCCGGGTTTAGACACGCGCAGGAAATTACTCAGGATGGCCTGGGCTGTGAGGTACGGAGCCCCGCTTGCGTTCATCCACTGACCCCACACGCTACGCTCCTAACTGGCCTTGGCCGCACCGCGAGCCGGGAGAGGCCCTGGCAGCTCAGCGACTCGCCCGGCGGTGCTCAGTGCCAGCGGGATGCTGATCCCCTCTTGCCTGCAGCTTTCCTAACAACCACCAAGAAGGCCTCCCCTTCACTCCATGGTGCCACTGCTCGTGCGACACGCTGGCTCCAGCTGATCCTGCCCGTCTGCACGGCGCCGCTGTCCCTCTTTGGCTGCAGTGACCTGGACCGAGTGCTTCTGCTCCACCTTCCTCCTCACCATCAGCGCGTCTGGACTCTGTCCTATGGGTTATTGTGCTTGGGCCCATTTCCTGGCACAAGGGCCATTGCACATAAACAGGCTAGCGTGGAGCTACTCACGAAACTAGGCATGGTTCAAGAAGAAAGGAACCCTCCAGCATTTGTTCCAGCAGAGAGAGGCCATCTTCATGTTTAGCCCATCTCTTCCTTCCTCCTTCCCCAGGCACTCTCTCCTCCCCCATTGCCCTCCTTCTCCCCTTCCCCTTCCATCCTTCCCTTCTTTCCTTCCTTTTTCTTACTTGATGGATGAAAAGTAATAAAAGATGATTTGGTTCTCTCCTCTGCACAAACCTCATTTGAAAACAAACAAAAAAAGTGCCTGTGCAGACAGGATACCAAAGGTTGAAACCCAGGGATCTAGCCTAGTTTCTCCCTGACTGTCAGGGGGCGCCGTCCTCAGCATCCCTTATCAGGGCTCATTTGGTCCTGTTCCTCAAAACCTCTTGGGACAGGACGCCTCTTACTCTCTGTGGCAGCCTTAACCCTCTCTCAGAAATCATCGAAAGTAGGATGACCACTCAATTCATCATCAAAACTGTGATATATCTGAAAGTAAAAGGAGGAAGGCACTAAACCTAAATTATATGATTTTTGACATGTTTGTTAATTGACGAGTTGGTCTTAGTAAAGTGGTGGGCCCCCAAAATAGTTGCATTCAAAAACTATTTTGAAAAAGGTTTTCTTAAAAATAAAACATCTAGCATTGGCCAGGTGGCTCATTTGGTTGGAGTGTCATCCCTTACACCAAAAGGTTTCGAGTTCAATTCCCAGTCAGGTCACATAGCTGGGTGGAGGGTTCAATCTCCAATTGGGGAGTGTGCAGGAGGCATCCGACAGATGTTTCTCTCTCACATAGATGTTTCTCTTTCTCTCTCTCTCTCTCTCCTTTCCTCTTTCTCTAGAATCAGTTTCAAAAAACATATCCTCTGGTGAGGATTAAAAACATCTATATAAATTAAAACAACATTTTAAATGTGTCATTATATTATTTTTTTAAATCACATAATCTGACTGATTCTTCTTTGTATGTGTTCCTATATTAGTCTCTTAGCTATCTCTATCCCTAAAAATGTGTCACTGGTATTTTTATGAGGAATGTATTATTTTTGATATGGTCTTAATATTCTAAATTTTTTAAAATAAAATTATCTTCAGTCTCTTTCAAAGTTATATTTTATGGAGAATGCACTTGAAGTTATTGACATTATCAATTTATAGTTCTCCATATATCATCATTTCTATAATTCAGGAACCAGGTACAAACATGCTGAGGTACCTGGTAAGCTCAAAACAAATTCTACATAAAGGAAATTCTCAATTTTATTTTTTTCGTGCATCAAAATGTGTAAATATTTTCACAGGTGCTATTTGTGCCTCCATTCAGAGTTTTTAAAATATATATAAGTTCTATTTATAATCTTTTTAAACGTTTCATCAAATTTAGATGCACTAAAATTATAAGCCTTCTCAAATTCATTCTATTCTCATTTAGAAGAGAAATGTATCCAATAAAAGCAGGAGTTTGATCAAATGATTCTTCCCACAATTCAAGATATTTCAAAATGAAATCTTGAACAGAATTTAAGCTCTCGGGGCTTAATTTGTTCACTTCCTTCTATAGGGATCAATTTCACTGTCTTCAAGTTTGCAAGCTTTGTTGTCAATGATTGCCATTTTCTTAAAGGCTTACAAGCCCAAACTTTGATTTGTTGACTACTTTGATAAAAAATTTTAATTGATTGAAAAAGCTGTATCCAAAATATAAAGGAGTTACTTATAAGAAGTCCCCTGCAATTAAGGATATTTAGGTAATTTACAAAGTACTTCTTTAGAGGACTGGCATTCCTAGTGCTTGATGGATGATGGGCTGCAAAGAGAAAGGGTGCACATTACCATGTTAAATGAATTGCTCTTATTCAACATAGGCTTCATCACAACGTATTTGTAGTATTATTGCTCTGTGTGTATATAAGAGTATTTATAAATGTATTTATATTGTAGAATATCCAGCTTATTTGGATGCAATTATGAATTATTTATATGACATAACCAATTCCAAGTGTATATTTGCTTCACAGGTTTTTAAATTTAGAAATAATATTATTTAGTATAAAACTCTGTTCTTCCAAAATTTGTATTTATATTACCATTGCATTTTTCCATTTGCAAATGGGATACTTCAGGTTATAATTCACTTACCTGATGTTTTCAGTTGAAGCATCTGATATTTTCTGATATGAAACTGGTATCACTTAAATGTTTGCAGGTTCTACTGCTAATGAAGTCAGCACTACTTTTGGTAATGCATTTTAAAAACCTTAGAATGAAAAATGAGTGAAGTTCATTTATAAAAACAATCATTTGACTAAATGAAACATTGAGATTCAAAGAATGAGATATAAATGCACCTCCTACTTCTGTTCATGATAAATTATCATCCTAAAATACCTAGTAACTTAGGAAGCATTAGGGTTGAATTATATCTTACTGAAACTCTTTGATTTTGATCTACAAAATAGCAATTTCATACAGTTCAACCAAATTAGACATTAATTACAAATCTGCATTTTCAGCAGATTTGTGTCTTCTGGTTTTCATGTGCCCACTGATGTCACTATGACCCCTGTGTGGATGATTACTATCAACATATATTGTGAAATAGAAATTCAGACCTTAAAATTTTCATTAAACATAGTTTTGTTTTTTAGAGTATTACTGCTGAGAAGGTTTATTGCAAAAACAAAGTAGAATTAACATGGTGTTAATCTTCAACTATTCCGTTCTTTTACTAGCACCATGCAAAGTTCTGACAAAACCACTATAACTAGAGGGTTCCAGTTACTTGGCCCATGTTTTTTGGCAAAATAGCACCTTTGTGTCCTGTATTTACTTATGTGCACCTAAATTACCATTTTCCACAGTCTCCTCTGGCCTTGCTAACGGGTGGCCTAGCGGCTTTGTGCACCTTGAAAGCCAAGCGCAGGTGATGGCACGGCAGGTGGGTACCCCAAGCAGCCCGCAGAGAGCAGCATCCACTGCTTATCTCTTCACCATGTCAGGCTGGGTGCAGTCAGCTGCCTTCTGCTGTTTGGGTCCCAAGGTACTTATTTTATTAGCAAATTTTCTGCATGCTGTTCTACAAAGGGGAGTATAAATTATATTACAGCTGGAAAAGAATAGAGAAAAAAGGGTCACTGATGGTTATCTTTCAGATTTTACTACATGTTATAATAACTGGCCTTGGCAGGTATGCTCAGTGGTTAGAGCACACACACACACCCCACCTGCACTGAAGGGTCTCTGGTTCGATTCCCGGTCAAGGGCACATATGGGCCCTGGTCAGAGAGCATGTGGGAGGCAACCAGTCTATGTGTCTCTCTCACAGCAATTTTTCTTTCTCTCCCCCCTCCCTCCCTTCCACTCTCTCTAAAAATCAATAGGAAAAAATACCCTAGGGTGAGGGATTAACAACAACAAAAAGAGTAAAAGCTCTGTCTACTTGCATTCACCTCACAAGTGGAAGTAGGCTAGACTCATCCTGTCTTATTTTAATAAAACTAATAATAATAATAACACTTTGGTATTTTTTAAAAAAAGAGAGAACTCTGGGGCAAATGCTAAACATTGGCTTGACAGGTGTAAACCAAGAACTGCCCTATCAAACCAGTATATACAGTCATCCTAATCAGACAATTACTCATTCATACGTTTCACAAATATTTACTTAGCACCCAGGGAGTGAATGCACTTTGTTAAGAAATGAGGGTAGACAGAAGAAAATAAAACCAGCTCTGGTGGAGAAGTGCATGTGATTTCAAGGGCTTAGCTGCAGGGAAATCTGCCTGCCTGTGGCTTTCATTCCATCCTTGGGCACGTCCCATGTGCCTTGCCCTCTCTGTCTACCCTGGGATACAGCCCACCAACCCCTGGAAGACTGCTCTCGGCTTCTGTATTCCAGGAATCTTCAAATGCTTGTGTTCATCAGCTTCATCTGGAAGCTTCTTTAAGAAGCATCTCCCTCCTGCAACTGGCACCCAAGATTCTGATTCTCTAACTTGTAGGTGGAACCAATAAATGTTTATTTTAAAAAGCACCTCCAGTGATTCTGACTCAGGTGTCAAACACATTTTCAGAAATACAACCTAATCCTTCTTGGGTCTGAGATAAATATGTTGCCTTTCTTCCTCAAATATCATTATCTTCTGTGTTAGGATTACTCTGTGGCCACCTTTAGACGCATTCTAGTTTGTCACCATCCTTTTTAGATTGTGGTAGCTGAATTAAATGCTATCCCTTAAAGCAGCAGCAGCCAGGGAAACTACTATACTTTATGTACGATTTAAGCACAATGTTTCCATCAGTGCAACCTAAATATGGTCTTTTTATGCATCAAAATCACAGTATGAGCTAATATTGCACTTGTAGCCATCTATCAATAACCATCAAGCTATTTCTTTCCTATCTTGTACCAAAACACTTGAGAGTGATTATGTAGGCAAGGGAATATGTAAGTGAATTCCACAGTAAGTCCTGAGTATTTCTTTCTCAATACTCTGAAATATAAAGTCAGTCTGATATGCTCTATTTCTCTCACCCTTCCTTCCTTCCCTCCCTTCTCCTCTCCTTCCAACAGAGGTTATTCCTGGCAAAGCCTCTGTTAGGGAGTATGATACCACCTGAAAAGCAAAACACACCCAGATACAAATCATTCTACTCAGGTCTTGGAGTAACCTTCAAAGAAAAACAAATTCCATACCAGCCAGAATCAGAGTGGAAGCCAAGAACTGCCAACATACTTGGAAGGCCAAACCCCTACAGAAATACGGGCCTTAACCACTTTCTAGAGACACCATCAGTTGAGAATGAAACTGAGTTGGAATTTTGTTGCTGACAAACCTGAATTCAGGGTTCAGTTTGTACCTATAGCAGACCTAACTCATCTGCATGAAAAGAACACAAAATTAGAGTAATAGCACCAAAAAGGGCTAATTGAGAGCTACATAGATTTCCTATATGTTTCATGTTGCCACAAACTCTTCAATTCCCATTCACAAACAAGCATAATAAGAATTTAAAATATGTAATGTATTTAAATAACGCAGAGCTATTAACTGAAACGGAATAGTTTTTGGGCTATCAGAATCAATGCGACATTTTTCGTCTGTGTTCCTGAATGTGTGACTTGGTAGCTAAGCTGAAGTCAACCCATTGCACTTAGGCCTTAGATTTAAACTGAGAACACTGGCACGTCCCATGGGGAGAAGCAGCAAAACCAGAAACGAGGTCCTGGTTTTCTTGTATATACAACTCTATGAGCAGGGGCAAGAAAACGATATCCTAACAGTCACAGGAACAGCTATGCCTAAGTCATTCCCCAGGGTAATGACATTAAAAAAAATTCACAGTTACACTACTTTCCGTTGAACCCACATTCGGTGAAGGAAACTTTAGAAAAGTCCAGAACAACCTTTCCAAATGCTCAAAACTGCCCTTGGGGGTTTTACCTGGTCCTATTCATAAGGTAAGGTAGGTTCTTTTTTGAGCCCTTTGGCAGGCCCTAAATTAGATTTAGGAAAAGAAAAATTTTTTTTTTTCTATGAAAAAAATAAATAGGTATCCTTGATTGTTTGGTTTGTTTTTAGACTACCTACTGACAAACTTCATGTTTGGTACTCTGGAGGTAATAGCCCCTAAAGGCAAGAGATATTTTCCTGTCAAAATGCTTGGGGAATCAATGTGATTTCCATACAGGAGACATTTCCAACTGACGGAGACCCCTATAATGCTTTGAAAAAGTGGAATATTCGCTCTATTCAAATACCCAGTCACTCTCCTAGGACTTATTCAATAACGAGGCCTCTTTTTATTGTCCAACACAGTACAGATTTTGTTGTTGAAGGAGCCAGAAAGAGAATGTAGGAACCATTCAGCTTTCTCATAGAAAAGGGAGGTCCAGAGACTTGCTTATGAGCACATGCTAATTAGACTCAGAATAATGAGAATGCAAAAGACCTTTTTGAGTATTTTGGGTAGACTGCACACTGAATTATGGTTCACAATGTCAATATTTTTTTCATCTGCAAGAAAAAGAAGATCATTAGTTCGTTATCTGAGCTGGTTGTCTCAGCAATAATGTGTGAATGTGTATGTGAGACAGGTGCTCAGCCAGTGGGCAGAACTGTGGAAGCAAGATACCTGTGAAACACCCTCCTTGGGCATCCAAGAAAACTACCCCTTCCACGTCTTATTTCAACAATAAGCAGGTATCACTGTCTGCTGGATTCATCAGTCTTCTGAAATCAATGGACACTTGTTGGCTTATTTCTTTGTTTTGTTTTTGTTTTGTTTTTTGTTTTAATATATCTTTATTGATTTCAGAGAGAGGAAAGGAGAGGGAGAGAGAGAGATAGAAACATCAATGATGAGAGAGTCATTGATCAAGCCCACAACCGGGCATGTGCCCTGACAGGGAATCGAACCCCGATCGCCTGGATCCCAGGTCGACGCTCAACCACTGAGCCACTACCGGCCGGGCTGTTTTGTTTTTGTTAATCCTCCCCTGAGGATATTTTTTCCACTGATTTTTAGAGCGAGTGGAAAGGAGGGCGGGAGAGAGAGAGAGAGAGAGAGAGAGACACATCTATGTGAGAGGGAGACACATTGATTGGTTGTCTCCCACACGTGTCCTGACCGGGTATGGGGACCCTTGTCTTTGTTCCTTTTTACATGTTGTGGTTCTTTTTTCCTAACTGCTTTTCTCTTTATCACTTGTTTTCAGCAATTATATTATTATATGCTTGGGTGTAGTTTTCTTTCTGTTTATGCTGCATAGAGTTTATTGAGCACTTACAATTGTGGGTTTATACTTTTCATTTGGACCATTTTCAACCACTCCTTAAACTCTTTTCTCTTCTCTTCTACCCCTCTTTTCAAGATCACCGTTACACAGATGTTAGACTACTTGATATTTTCCCACAGATTGCCGAGACTCTGCTAGTTTCATTTCAATGTTTTAGTTTGTGCTGAAATACCAGAGTTCAAGCTTTCTGGTATTTTCTTCTAAATGTGCTGTTAATCCCCTTCGGTTAAATTTGCATTTTAGATATTACATTTTTAAAGTCCTTATCTGCTAATTCCATCGTCTGTCTTTCCTGAGTCTGTTTCTTTTCACTAATTTTTCTCCCAAATGTGGATCATATTTTCCTGTTGTTTTTCCCTCACACCCACATCTATAAATATTTTTACTGGATTCTAGACATTGTCAATGTTACGTTGGTGAGTATATGGATTTTGTTGTCTTCTTTTAAAGAGTGTTGGATTTTGTTCTGCAGGCAGTTTAGTTGGTCTTTTAAAGACCTGCTACTAAGATTAATGAGGGCTACTCTAGTGCTAGTTTAGGCTTCCTACTTACGCATGACATTTTTGGGCTCTCTACTGAATTTCTTTAGTGTTAAAGAAGACTCTCCACTTTGGGTGTTTGTAGATGAATGTCTCATGAATAATGTCTGGGAATTATTCACCTTACAAATCCCTGGTTATTCTTTGCCCAGACCCCCTGACTTTCACACTATGTATATATGGTTTAATATTCAGTCAAAGGCTTAAGACAACCCCTAAAAACAGTTCCTGAATTCTCCCATGGGTTTCTCCCACTTTCAATACTCTGCTCCCCAAAATCTGAACTTCTATCTCTGTCTCCTCAAATCAGCAACACACCATGTTCAGCTTGAGATCCCTCTTGTTTAAGCCATACTATAAACGTGCCTCTAGACAGAGAGCCAGGGCAAGCATAGGGTTTACCTTGTTTTTTTTTTTTCTCTCAGGGATTACGGTACGACCTGTCATCTCAATGTCTGTGAACAATTGTTCCATATACTCATGGCAATTTTCTAGCTGTCTGTGGAAGGGGGATAAATTCAGGCCCACTTTCTCTATCACAATTAAGATCTGCATTTGAATTAGATTTTCTATGAAACTTTTTAGAAATTTTGACACATTTTTTTCTTTGCAAGCAATAAGTGTTTATAGAAGAAAAAGCTACCTATTAAAATATATTTCTAACACAATAGTTACAGTGAAATGGTACATAGAGAGTTGACATCCCATCTTAGAAAAGCTGGCAATTCCAGAACTCATGTATACAATTCTGTTTTATTTTTAGATTTTCTTTGAATCTGTTACTTTGGTTGTGACATGATCCTATCAGTCTTGAGAGAATTATTTGCTAGGGTGATCTTCCACTCTAAGAGATATGGTGATCCTTCTTGATGGGTTTCTTTCCCCCGTTAGTTATGTCCATCTGCCAAATCTTAGTTTCCATTACCTTATTTAACACTCTTGCCTCCTCTATTCCTCACAAGACCTCTTCTTCATTTGACTTTTGTGACATCACACTTCCAATATTACTTACTGACCATTTCTCAGTATTTCCTATATGCTCTTTCTCTTTCTAAACTTTAATTTTTTACTCAGGACTCAATCCTATAGGCTCTTTTCTTCTGACTCTGCGTTCATCCCCTAGAAGACCTCAAACACTGCCATGCTTTTAATACTGCTTGTAAACCTATGGCTTCCAAAGGTATATTTCCAAGTAATCTCTCTCTCTAGAGCTTCAGATACTTATATGCAATTCTTTTGGAAATCACCATTCCAAGTGCTACATTTAGAAATAAATATGTCCCACGTTTCACTACTGTTATTCATCTACAAACCTGTTCCTCATCCAATTGTTTTAATCCATCTGCTCAAGCCAGTAATATAAGAACCATTCTTCACATTACCTTCATCTCCCTCATCTCCCTCAGCCAGTTAATTCTGCTGATTTTACCTCCAAGACCATCTAGGTGTTTACTCCTCTCCATCTCTACTGCTGCCCTCTTCATGTCTTATCTCGATTTCAACTCACCCACCACCTTTGATGTGCCCTCCAGTCACTAATTTCAGTGATCTATTTTTAAATTACAAATTTAAGGATAAAATATATTTTAAAATATAAAGTATAAGCACAAGTCATGCTTCTGCTTTTAAAGTTTTCATAATTCACTTAGACCATAAAACAAAGTTCAAAGCACAGTGTTTTGCACTAAATTTCAATCATTTAAGGCTATTTTCAATTCAAGAGTTTTGCAAACATTTTGTACTTTATTTTGTTAATTTCTATTTATCTTCCACATCTCAGGATAAGTGAAACTTCCTGAAGGATACCATCCGTATTACTCAGAATTCTCAAAAAAAGCCAGAACCAATAAGATGTGTGTATTTGTAAATATTTTTTTTCATAAGTATGGATAGATAGATGGTAGATAGATAGGTGATAGATGATTGATTGATTGACTGATTGATAGATAGATGATAGATAGATGATAGATGATAGATAGATAGATAGATAGATAGATGATAGATAGATAGATAGATAGATAGATAGATAGATAGATAGATAGATAGATAGATAGATAGATAGATATAGATAGATAGATGATAGATAAGTTATCAAGAATTGGCTCATGTGATTGTGGAGACTGCCAAGTCCCAAGATCTGCTGTTGGCAAGCTGGAGACCCAGGGGAGCTAACAGTGCAAATGTCCGCAGGCTTGAGACCCAGGAAAAGCCAATGTTTCAGTTTGAGTCAGAAGGGAGGAAAAAACTGATGCCTCAGCTCAAAGCTAGTCAGGCAGGAGTTTTCTCTTTGTTTTATTCAACCTTCAACTGATTGAATAAGGTCCACCCACATTAGGGAGAGGAATCTGCTTTCTTAATTAAGTTTACCAATTCAAATGTTAATCTCACCCAGAAATAGCCTCACAGACACACTCAGAATAATGTTTGACCAATATCTAGGCACCCTGTAGCCAGGTCAGGTTGATATATGTAATTGTATCAACTGTCATACCACCCATGACTTACAAAGTTAAGTAAGTCCTACTACACCCTCTTCATTTTCTCCATTGCACATATCACCATTTTATTTATTTACTTGTTTTTTGATGTGTTTATTTATTTATGTGGTTGTTTAGAGTAGGCCAATGAGCTGTATGTACTGTAAACTCTATGAAGGCAGAGTTCCCTATTGTTTCATTTACCATTACACATTTAGTGCCTAACATAGCACTCAACTGTCTTCCTATGATTAAAATTCCAAATAGTGTTTAGATCACATTTAAAATAGATGATCACATTTAATATAAATGCAATATTCAATTATACCAGAATATTAACATCTAGTTGGCATTTTTTATAAAATTCTATGCTGATATTTGAACTCATGATGTTTTTTAAATTTAATTATTTGTCTCTTTGAATTTCTGTAGCTGCAGTAAAATTTATTTTACTAAACTAAAACAGGTATGCATATGCATTTAAAAACTATAAAATTTTGTATGAGATATGACTGTCATTAGTATTACTTTAAAGGAAGGAAGGAAAGATTTTTATGTAGCGTGCTCAAAGACAGCTGGAGAAAATGGTATAGCGTTAGAATTTTGGATGCCCAAAAGAAGGGCATCAAAGGACCTCAAGGACTATGCTAGTCTCTTAAAGATATAAGTGTACAATATGGTCCCATCTCTACCAACACATTGGTACTAGCTGTGAAGCTGTAATTTGTGGTTTGCTCCATCCACTCAAAACTGTGGGAATGGCAACACTGGTTGACTGCTGACTGCACACCTCCATCATATGGGCACACTGTGGCCAACAGAGCTAACCAAGGGTTTGAGGGGCTGACCATTGTGTCAGCAGTTTTCAAAGGAACCAAATCAGGAAGTTTGGCTTCTCTCCTGGCCTAATATTTAGCAGACCTTAACAAAAATGTGCGTGCGTGTGTGGGCGTGTTTGTGAGTGTGCTGCACATGTATGTGAAATTTTTTGAATGAATAATTTTTTGAATTAAAAAAATTGAAGAGAAAAACCTGGTTTGAATGACCTTGATTTTTTTTTGTTTGTTTCAAAGGCATTATGGACCTTGGCTCATGTCAACCCTGGTGAATATGACCTGATCACAGGCATAGTCAGTTCTGTATGAAAATGTTTTGTATCTTTCAAACTTGATATTGATAACTGAAACTGAGCAGAGGGACATTAGCATCTGGTTTTGATGAACGTGGTCTGCTTGTACTTTAAAGGAAAAGCATTCAGGAAAAGACTGGAAATTCCTGCTCAGAAAATCAAAGTCTAATACAGTTTTTCAATACCTGATACTTGTGTGTTACAAGTGACCTTGGAGACTTTATTCTACCAGTTCCACATATTTTTTAGATTATAGCATTATGGCGTTATGCTTCATTTTAGGATATATTTAGGTTTTTGTTCCAGGGGTTTTGTTGTAAACTTATTTACTTTTCTGCCATATATATAAAGATAATGTCTTGCTTGGAGAAAAATCAGATACTCTCATTTTTAAAGTAAGGTTCTCTGCACCACAAGAAAATGTGAGCTACCAAAATCAAACTGATTTCTACCATTTCTTATTAAACTGGCAGAAAGACATTATATCCCAGAACAATATAGTGAGGGATTGGCCAGATTGGGACATCCTTTGGTAGGCTATACTTTTTTAAAGACAATAACTATATCTTTTCTATTATTATGTATTCCAAAGTATATCTGGCCCAGGGCCTTGTAAATTGCAAATCCTCAAGTCAAATCAGAAAAAAATTAATGAATGAATGTTTCTTGTAATGCCCAATTTTGAGAAATTTAATTACAAATATATTGAATAATCATTTTAATAAAATAATTGTTTTAATTTCTGAGGGCTTATCTTGAGTTCTGCAGCCAACCAAGTCCTTGATTTTCTCTCTTTTCTCTGTTATCCTGCCTAAAAATCAACACTATCAGAGAAGAAAAAGGGGAGAGAGAAAAAAAGCCAGTGTTTAATCTTGTATGCAGTACTTCTGACATAGTCTGGTAAAGGGCTGTTTTGAGAAAGCAATTAAAGCCAGTGGCTGAAATGAGGCTTGGGGATTATCAATAGACATCATTTATCAGTGTTATCCCCGTTGTACATCAAAAGAGATCATCAAGAGAGTGTTTACCACAGACTGTGTGTGTTGGCTGTACTGAGAAAACTTCTGTATCTAGTAGGAGGAAGAGTAAAATCATTTGTACATGCAAAATATCTACCTGCTTTAGGACTGAAGTATTTCTTTCCATTTTGCTAATGAAAGCCATGGGATAATTTGAATCTATGTAAAATATTATGGTTCCAATGTCGAGTGCTGTAATAAAATGACCTTTTCTCTGCATTTCCACTAATTGGCTTTTAAGATGCTTTTGATGTGGCTGAAAAGGTCAAAGATCAATGAGTGGCTTGTTAGTCTAAATCGCTTATTTTATCAGAAAGAAAAAACCACAAGCTATTGAAAAAAAAATAGAATTTTGAAAGAAATACACTGGCTATTTGCCCCTGGCAGGCTTCATAATTTTTCTTTGGTTCCTCCAAGCATGGGATGGTCTAATCAGGAAATTATCAAGTAGATTGAAGAAGTATAACAAAGTTTAGTGCTGCCATAAATATTTGTAAAGCAAAACTTTGGAAAAATCCATGATACATTTTCTGTTACTAATTTAAGAAATCTCAAGTATTTCTGAAATCCTACGGTAGCAAATTGCCTGAAGAAGCACAGGTCACGCTGTCATTAGACAATTGCTATTATATATTTTAAGAAACTAATGAGATTTATGCTAAGAGGGAAAAGCTGAATAGAAAGTAACACAGCAGAACATTGAAATAAAATTTTATCCAATTTGTAACTTTAAAAATATTCAATCAACTATAATGATGTTGATCATGGAAGAAATAAACAACATGATTTGACCTTTTAGAACACTATGCTTACATTTTTCTAAAAACTAAGGAAACAATTTCTGTTATTGCCAAGAACCAACTCATATGTAAACAACTGATTAAATTCACTGAAATCTGTGCTCATTATGTTTAAAGGACAGAGATAGGCAATGTTCTGCCTGCATAGTAGTTTGTGCTTAAATTAAGCAATAATCATGGAGTTTCAGGCCATGTAGGGGGAGACTAATGACCGATTAGAGATAGTTTTTGGTCTAAAGCAAGGCATTGGGTCATTAACCCTTAATGATCATTTACCCAAAAGAAATGCTCTAGGCCAAGGGCCTTAGTTCTCTTAAATAACACAGAAACTGAAAGGTATGTTTGACAGCAGGTGATATTTTAATGGTTACAGCTAACCAGGTGGAATTCACCTGGTCATGTGGAGTTTAATGTCCTAGGTTATTGCACAAAAAGAACTGGCAAAAATGTCATGCTGTCATTATGATGGCATCATCCCAGTTAGGTGAGATTTCCTTTCCTCTTCATTTATTCCCTTCTATTTATTTATTATCACTTGTTTATCTCTTATTTAATAAATATTATTGAACTCTTACTCATGATTAGGACTTTATTGGATGCTGGGGAAAATTATGTTCTCCAGATATTTACAGTCCTGTGCAGGGAGAGACATGTAAAAGGCCATTTTAATGCATTGTCATGAGAATGGAGTTACAGGATACTTTCTGAGTAAATGGGAGTGCAGGCAACCCAGCACTGGGGTCTGGGGGGGGGGGGCATGGGGGGAACATTAGGGAGGACATAAAATCTAAACCTAAACTAATATAATAATTAAGAGTTAACCATGCTAACTTGGTTTCAGGGGAGGCTGAAGGTTAATCTAGTTAAGGGAAAAGCTACAGACAGAGACAGAGAGAAGAGACAGAGAGAAAAGAGACAGGGAAAATGAACAGTAGCTCAAAGAAGCTAGAGGAGAAATATTTTTTTAATTTTATTTTTCAATCACAGTTTACATTCAATATTATTTTGTATTAGTTTCAGGTGTACAGCATAGTGGTTAGACAATCACATACTTTACAAAACGTTCCCCCTGATATTTCCAGTACCCACCTGGCACCATACAAGTTATTACAATATTATTGACTATATTTTCTGTGCTATACTTTTCATCCCTGTGACTACCAATCTGTACTTCAGCCCCCGAATTGACCTCCCATCTGGCAACCACTAATCTGTTCTCTGTATCTATTGGTCTGTTTCTGTTTTGTTTGTTTGTTTATTTTGTTCTTTAGATTCTACACATAAGTGAAATCCTTATGGTATTTGTCTTTCTCTGACTGACTTATTTCACATAAGTCCATCCATGCTGTCGCAAATGGTAAGATTTCATTTTTTTTTTTTTTTTATGGCCGAGTAATATTTGGTTGTATATATGTACCACAGCTTTTTTATCCATTTGTCTATTGATGGACACTTGGGTTGGAGAAGAAATATTTTAACCTACTAGATTATGATGATCACTGGCTTATTTTTAATTCCTTAAATTTGCTCTGCATTGTGATGGACAGATTGTTTCTTCTCCCAATGTGTTTAAATACTTGCAGTAGCTGTGAACTTTAAATAGATCTAACAATTCTATGACACTTAATCTAAAATATATTTGGAGAAAATTCTAGTAGATCTTCATGCTAAGCATTATGTGAACTCATTTTTTCTAGCCCCTGGTTGGGAAATCTTGCCTTTTTTTAGCTCACAAACAGACTAGATAAACTTGTGCTTAATATGTGCAATGTCATTAATTTATCACAAGCTGTGGTCATTTTATTTTAGTTTACATCAGGAAGCCTAATTTAGGCTTAGCAGTTCATTAAGACAATTATTTTCTAACTTATTATTTGGCTTTTCTTTTCACAGTAGAAATTGCCTTTTATTTATTCTATACCTATTTGCTTTATGAGATAATGGAAAAAGAAATTAGGAAAGGGAGGGTAAATCAATGGGGATTATGTCCCTAAAATAGACTAGATTAAATTTCCAGAGGCCAAGGACATCCAGGAAAACATTAGCTTCAAGGTAAATACTACCAGCTACCTGGGATTGTCCAACTGGAGAAGTGAAAAAATTTGTAAAGAGCTGTGGTTCTTGTTTTATGCTTTTTAAAATTGTAAACCAATGACAATTTGCTTCAATTCTATCCTTTCTATTTCCTCCTTAAGTAAAGATAAAAAAAAAAAGAGAGAGAGACCAAAGAAGTGTATTCATTATCCAAATTTTTCCACAATAAAAATGTGTTATACCACATTTATAACCCAAAGAATAATTATTTTTATGTTAACAGACTTCTCTCCTTAGTTGTTTTCTAATAAAATCCTTGCTACTGTGCTTATCTTTTTCTGTGGAATAATAACTGATTTGCATTCCCATAATGAACACTGAAAGTTTATTCAAATTTCAAGAAAGTTCTTACAGTCTTTTTAATTTTTTATTTGGGGAAAAAAGAATCCTATCGCTAAAAACAGCTATTCTGGATTTCTGTAATTCCTCTGGTAACACATTAATTTAGAATACACATTATTTAGCATTTCTTTCTTTGAGTAGGAGAATCCTTTGTCAAATGAGGTCTTATGATGACCTTCAGCGTATATATGCAACAGCCAAAAGGACAGTCCTGTGGTCGAAAGGGCAGAGTTTTCTCTCCTGGCCTCTCTCCTCCTGCCTCCACCCCAGCCTCACCTCCTGCTGAGGCCCTCATTCATTGTTTGAAAGCTCTTGATTTTGAATATGCCATAACTTGCTCCATGAGTTTTTTTAAGGTTAGAAACTTGAACCTGAAATATGCAACCCAAAGAGTTTTTGAAAATTTCAAAATCTAAATAGTCTCAGGATGATTGTCTTGTTTGCTCTGCCTGGTTCTTTGTGAACAATTCTGGGAAATGAATCTTCTGCAATCACAAAGCTTTCCAATAGAAGTACTAATTTATTTACCACTACCTGAGGTGGAAAGAATATCTTTTCTTTTCAAATCCTCAGAAAGTCCCTAAAGCATGAGAACTCCCAGCTGAGAGCCAGGAATGGGAGACTCAGTTCAGTCCAGTTTGCCTCCTGACATTTGTTTTTGCTTCCATCCCTCTGCCCTGCAGAGCCAGGTGAAAGAAGGTAACAGTGACTCACTTCTGAAGGATGTCCTGTGATCTTACTTTTTCATATCCAGGCGGATCATTTTGTTTGTGGGCACACTGGGTGAAGACAGAACCTGTAAGTGTTGGGAGCATGTTTTCAGCAAGAACTCCAGACCTCCCTGGGGCAAGAAATGGTCTTTATGATCCTCTGGAATTCCAGAGCAAGGGCAACTAAAAATATTTCTTGAATCAGTGAATGGATTAATGTGAACAAACTAAAAGTGCAATCTATTAATCTTTTAATCAAACCATAGGGTTAAATATGTAAATAAAACAGCACCCACTCTTTTCAACCATGGTCAAAGAACCTATATAGCTAATCTTATTTACCTGTCCTTAAAATAAATGCCCATTTATTGTACCAAATACCTGCAAATTGTAAGTTACCAACAAATCTAAAACCCCCTGGCACTCTGTGAAAATAAACCAGACAATGAATTGCAATTGCTGCAGAGACTTTTGCACAAAACCAGGTTTTCTGAGTAGTAACTTTGTTCTACTGAAGACAGATTGCCTACTTCAGGAATTCACAAAGAAAGAAAACCAAATCAAACTGGTACCCTAAAATTAAATGTTTAGAAGCCTTAAAAACAAATCAAACTGGTACCCTAAAATTAAATGTTTAGAAGCCTCTACACCTCAGGTAGATTAAGACCTGCAGGGTACCATACAGTGTTATGTTAGTTATATGTCCTTCACGGTAGAAAATAATGCTGCATACATTGTCTGGCACCCTTTGCTGAAAACAGTTGCTTGATAGAAAAGTAATTACTGTGAATAATTATTTTTAAAATATTCTGAGTATTTCATAAAAAGCTAACTGAATAACTGAATAACCATGAAATTCGTATGTAAGTAGGAATGAGCATGCCTCCAGACAAACGTGTCATTCGTTTTGTTTACTGCTGCATCACGCTTCAGCACGTGGAGCCACGAAAGAGTTAATGCTTATGCAGCAGTGCCTTTCTTCCCATAGAGGAAATAACCAATGGGGGAGATCTAGCTGGCTGAGTAATGGGAAAAATACACAGGGGCCATGAAATCTTTAAGATCAGACGTTGTAGCATCTGTTAACTAATGCAGAATGACAGGGAACTTCTGTGAAAGTGTATGTTGAGGATATAAATAGTGGAATACTGTAATTCATTACAATTACATTGCATAGAATAAAAATGAAAGGAATTCTTCTTGACTGAAAGTTTGGAACGTTCCTATATCAATTTTAATGGGCGAAATTCTGACTGTTTCAAGACCTACTCATAAATCAGAAAAAGGAACTTACACCAGTCTGGCTGTGTATGGTCTAAAATTTCATACACAGACTCCTTTCTATGTCAGCCCAGGAGCTGAGAGCAAGCTAGCAGTGCCCAGAGACCAAAGCAGTACAGTTTGCTGGTGTGCATATGATTGAAAAACTTTGTTTCACATAAAATCATAACCTCTCTCCCCAGCAGACTGTCACTGGAAACAATACAAATATCTTTAATCTCTTCTAGTCAAAGATTAGAATGCAGGGAACCTTAGTGTTTTAGTCTAGTTCCTGGCCAGATCTGATAAAAAGTTAGTCATTATAACAAATGAAAGAAAGAAAATCCAGTCAGCTGTAATGAGTTTGCGCTCTAATTCTGCAGGCACTGGGAGGTCAAAGGCATACCTTCCCCTATAGCCATATATGGCCTGAGGGCCATTGGACACTTTTTTTTTTTTCCTCAGAGATGAATGTTCTGGTATGAGCATGCTCTTAGAATCCAGTGACGTTCTTACTCAGGGTGGTCTGTAAATATTCTAAATCTTTGCTTACTATATAAAATTACAAGAAAGTGTTATCTTGCATCACCCACAAGCACTAGGTTCCTTAAGCTACGCAAAACCTACCGAGAAATCTGTCTCTTAAAAAATATAAGAGGATTCTTTCTTTTTTTTTTTCTTCCCTGCTTTTAGCTAGGAACTGTCTTTTGGCTCTATGTATTTTGGTTTACATAAAAGGCGTAAAATGTTACACTTATAAGTCAAGTATATTGCTCAGCTTTTGCTTTCAAGTTCATGGGGAGATCAGTTTTCTAGGTGCAGTTTTGTGTCTCTCTCCCTGTCTGTTTCTCTCCTTTTCTCTCTGGCTTCACGCTGTTTTTGCCTCACTCTGAAAGGGAGATTTCTCTCACTTTGCCTGTTTTCTGATCTTTCATCTAAACCACCCTGAGTGCTTGAGCAGAATCCCAGATGAAGATGGAAAAGATGAAAAGACACTTAACAATATATTTCCGTTATCCAGGGGGAAAGGACCATAGAGCTGGGGGAGAAATGGATTCATTTTACAGTAAGTGTACGAATGAGTGAAACTGAAATTTTGTCGTGAGTTGCATTATTGGCTATGAGGGTGTTTTGAACTTTTTTTTTTCATGCTTTGTGGTGTAATGAATTGTATTACTTTTAACTTGATGCTGAGATACAAACCACACTGTTGAATTAATACTGGCACATGTCCCAGCCGGATCGGACCGGTCATGTCATAGGGCCATCTATCAGAATTCCCTCTCAAATTAATAGTATCTGGTGACCAAAGGTTGAGAACTGGACCAATAGCTAGCTGTACACTCTTTCAGCTTCTAAGAAATTAAAGTGATTTTCCTGCTTATGACCCTGATTTGGGGAAAGCAAAGCTGTGCATTGTGCCTGAACACATGTAATGTTGCTTTGCCAGATCAGACATCTTTCCTCATGGGATGAGATTACAATGGCATTGCAAAGTACTTCTCTTGAAACCTTCCAAAACAGATTATGTTCTTAAAAAACTTGATTCTTGACTTTGCATGTTTTAGTGTTGCATTCCATTAAACCTGTGTTTGAAGTTACCAGGATTTGCTCAAATATTTGATAATGCCTAAGCAGATAAGAGATTATATGCTTTATGTATATAGTGGAAGGATTTGTTCCAGCTTGGATACAGGGTATTAATTGGCCACCTACAGTGAGCAGTGTTTAATATTTTGCCCCCGCCCTTCCCCGCCCTCCTTTCTTGCTGCTTTCAGGCAGAAGAGCATGTAAGTATTCTCCGAACTAAATTTGCTAACTTTCTGGAACACATTTAAACAATGTGTGCTACTTGTGTCATATTACATTAGCTTCACTTCTAATGACAAGTTGTATATATCTGTAATAAATAGCTCCTCTGGGATCAGATCAAGATTAAGGGAGAGAAAGTACACTGCTGGAGTTAAGTAATTTACAATATCTCAGTAAATGCTTGCAAAGAAATGTTTGCATCACTAGAGTGAGCGAACAGCGCTGTGGACCCGGACAACCATAGCATGTGAAACTCTCCAGCACAAAGTTATCATCACTTGGGTTCAAATTTTTTTTTAAATATTAACCTTTAAACTCTATATACTGTTTGATACTACACTGTCTACCATACCATAGAATGTTTACATCAGAGAAGCACCAGTTTTAAACAGACCAACATGGGCACAGAGCAGTGGCGGTGGTAGGGGGAGGGGTGATGCTGGCAAGAATAATGTCAGGGGTCATGAGGTCAAGATTTGTAGAGGAGTGCATTCGACCTTCAAAAAACTATCTCCGGCATGCTCATTTCCAATCAAGCTATTTTTAATTGATCAGAATAACACAGAGAAGAAAAATACAAATATTTATGGGTAGAGCACAGTCAAGTTGAGCAACTGGATCTGATTAACTAGGGCATGTGTGGGTTATAGGAACAGGCCATGCAGAGGAGCCTACAAGACTGGCCCCTTCTCTAGTGTGAGATTAAAATAGTCCACAATGAGTGAGAGAGTCCTAAGCTGAGGACCTGCTCAGATCCACCTGCAGGAGTGGAAATCTGGTATCACAGGATTTAAAATTTGGTACTTTCCTTTTCAAATTTGTTTAGTCTTGTTCCAGATTTGAACTTCAACACTGAGTCCCTTCTGGATGACTTGTGTTTGCATGACATTCAGCAAATCTCGTTTTGGGGGTTTGGACAGATTTCAGCCATTGTTTACAAGTAGTTGACAACAATGGCCTATGAAACCAGAATGCTTAACTATGTCTCACCTTTCCGGAAAGTTCTGAGGGAAGTGATTTTCATCCATCTACTTCAGTGCTTCAGAATTTAGTCGATTTCTGGAAGGAGCCAGACAGGAAGCAAGGTGCAGAATCTAAGCAGCCCCCTGCCTTTGCTGAGATGGCTCTTCATTGTGAGTTCATGCCTGCTACTTAGTTTGAAGTGAATTGAACATCAAATGCACTTATACAAAAATTCACAAGTGAAATTAAATGTCTTTAAAATCCTCCAGGAATAAATGATTGTAGCAGGTGTGTCTCAGCTGTGATGGAAGGTATCACAGTGTTTTATTATTAAGCCTCACTGAGGGCATAGATGGGTCCTCTCTGGCTTATTGTAATATCACAAGGTGCCCAGGTAATACCTGGACCTTTGGGGTGGGCTTTTGAGTAGCTTGAAGGTATCCACAAGGAAAAGTCAAGTAAATAGCCAAGGAAAGTCTTGAGGCATTCCAGGAGGGCAATCTGCTGAGGCACCGGAGCTCTCACCTAATGGTGATGGGTGGTGCTCCTATCAGGGTTATAAGAGAGGATTCAGCCCAGCAAAGGGGCCCCATGGCGGTCCCCTGCTAAGAGGTCTCACATTTCTATCTACCTCAACCTTTCCATCTTGCTCTCACTGTGCCCTAAGCAAGTTTGGAATCCCATCTAATTTCTTCTCCAGTGTTCTCTCTCTGGCTCAAGGGAAATTTCAGGGAAACAACAGTATCAACAACCTTAGCTTTGAGGGAGTATCTCTTGCCTGATATTTGTCATGCCCAAGAAGCATCTACAATAAATAGTCTTAATGGGTTTGTTCTGGGACATCAAAGGCAGGAAGACCAGCAGCCTTTCTCTTTTACTTTTCACTCTTTCCTAATGATCTCTGATGCAATGACCCCCAGCCCACAATCTGCTAGGAGTTGAGGGGAGAGATGGAGAAGAGTGATGGAGCAGAGAAAGGACTGGAGGAAATGCTCTTTAAAAGACTATGTCCTCAATTATTTTTTTGGATTGTCCATAACTTCGTTCAGCCTCTTGGACTGGATAATTGATAGCTCTTTGGACAAGTGAGAGCCTCCCTTCCTTCCTAAAGTCTAGCTTTTTAAAAATCTGGCATTGTTTCCACGGAGGCTTTGTTGGTTGAAAAGATTTTGAAATCTCTAGTGCAGCTTAATGCATATCTTGTACCTGAAAGACAATTATTGCTTCTAACGGATGTACCACTGGTTTACGCCCTTTTAAGAGTTTAATTCTGATTGTTCTAATCTCTTTGTGTTATTTTTATAAATATAAAACAAAGCTATTTGCATTTTCCATTATTTATGAACTTCATTTTTAAAAGGCAATAAAATAAAGTTTATGCCAAGTAGTGAAGACCAACCTGGTTTTCTGACACCTGTTTAGACTAGTTTTAGGGGGATCTTGAATAACTTTAAGGCATGCCATGAACTTATCTCTTAAGACAGCACCTCCACTTAAAAAAAGACTTGAAAGTTTACGTACCTTTATATATCACTCTAATCTTCAAAATGAATTTATACCAAGTAAAATTTTACAAGACACAACAGTTTATATAAAATCAACTACAGAATGATAAAATGTGACAATTTCAAAGACTCTGAGAATAATTGGTCTAAAAAATATAAACACCTATTTTACTACTTTTTTTCTCTAGTCTTTCCAATTAAGCAATGCCATTATCATTCCCATTTTGTATTTAAAAACCGAAGTACAGAACTATAATGTGAATTCCAAAGTTTTCAAAAATGAGTCTATTTTTGGCAAAACAAACCTCAAGGTTCCCAGCTCTATATTAGTTCTGTCCCCTAATTTCTGGCTCCTAAAGGTCACAGTTTGATTCCCTGTCAGAGCACACGCCCGGGGTTGTGGGCTCAATCCCCAGTAGGGGGCGTGCAGGAGGCAGCCGATCGGTGATTCTCTCTCATCATTGATGTTTCTATCTCTCTCTCCCTCTCCCTTCCTCTCTCTGAAATCAATAAAAACATATTTTTTTAAAAAAAAGAATAAACTGAGTTCAGTGATTTTTCAGGATTGATTGATTAAAATTTTATTAGGCCACATGAGGAGGTTTGACACAAGCCTAATTTTGTAAAAGTGCTTCCCAGTAGTACGTGAAGTCTTCCGCATGGTGCTTGTAGTACATGCTGAATAATGACTTTTTCAACGTCTAAAAAATAAGTATTCCTTGTAAGAGCTGACTTAATTTGTCCCCACTTAATGATTTGGGAGAATATTGGCCATTGTCTGGATTCTCTCCTTCACCCTCCAAAATCAGTAGGCTTTCAGAAGCTGGGCCTGGTTTCCGAACAAGGCTTCACCCTGGAGTCTAACCCTGGTTATCTCTAACCCTGATGTTTTCTCTTGCTGAGAGTAAAACACTTAACTGGCTAACTGCTCCTCTTTCAGTTCTCCTGCTGCTAGAGGATGGTATGATAATAATCTTTTTCTTTCCTACAGTATGTTAGGAGCAATATTTAGCTAAAGCTTGAAAAGTATGTTGACAGTAATAAGATAGCATTTCATAGCAGATTATTCATGCTCGTATGGCTAACCACCCACTGAAATATCTCCATAGAACATACCCGAAGTAATTTTGGTATGCGAGCAAAGGATTCTGGAGATTACATTTCTTTTTTTTTTTTTGGCAGAAATTTTAACTTCTCAGGAGTAAAAGAAAAGAGAGGAAATAATTGACTTACATTAATTTTGTAAATATGCCATAATAGAGGTAGATTTTTTTTCCCCATTCAAGCCCTCAGTGCTGCTAAGTCTCAGTGTGGAGGGAGAATTTGAAGTGGGGTATGAGTATTGAATATGTGACAAAATATTTTTAATGAATTTTTTAGCAATATAGTTTACATATAGGTATATATCCAACTCTAGGTATATATGATATTTTGATGTCATGTATCACTTTAACTTTGGGATTGTAATTGTCATTGAAACTGGGTTTTTCCATGTTCTCAGAGACTTCATTTCTTTTTTTCATCTCCACTCTGTGATGCCAGTACAAACAGGGAGTCACCTTGACTTCAAAGGGAGCTTTGTGCCTAGATTCATGAAGTTCTAAATTCCACCTGATTTAGTTGGCCTGGTGTCTACAGATATTTCTTTGAAATGCTATATTTTTTTCTTAATGATTTTGTTTTTAATTATTAAAAACCCAACAACAAAACAGAACACAAAAAAACCACCGTGGGTGTAATATTTTATACCCAGTGCACAATACTTTGTGCCCAATGAGAATAAGTTCAAGTTGCTACGGTACCATGTCCTCACCAGACTAAGTGGCCACGTACATTACATTTCAGAAACCTGTTCAATCTTAGTTGTTTTATTTTTGAAATTTCAATGAAAATAGCCTTAGAGCTGTATCAAGTGCAACCAAAATAAAACAAAATAAATTGCAAACCTACCACGACTTCAAGAATTATGTGGACACCATCTAAGTTACTTTAACGTAAGATATAAATCCAGAGATTTCTCATGCCATCATTTTGTAAATAATTACAGTTCTGCTGAATCTGTTGTATAAAGTTTACATGGGAGGTTCAGCGCACCCTTGCTCTTGTTTAGACCATTCGGAACCACCAGAGAGCTGTTGATATATGGCTGTGCTGTTTCAGTGCCTAAGACATCTACTACACGGAGCATAATAAACAGGGGCATAAAGACAGGTTTGTGCAAGCAGTTTGGAGTGACCTTTTTGGCAGCTGAAATCCATCTTGAGTACATGGTGCTGATGTGGACAGACATGTAAACTTAGTCTTGTTACCACAACTACTAGTTCTACAAATATACTCAGATGCCCAAAATGTACATCACTCTTAGAAAAGTGATTTTAAATGGAGAGTTGTAGTGGAGGACCAGCAATTCAGATAAGATCAAAAACCATATACCAAGAATTCTCTGTGATTGAGTGCACAGAAGTGTTGAAAGCATGGAGTTAGGTAGATCTAATCCAAAAGGCTATACAGTTAAGATCTTCTTGATAGTTTACATAGATAAAAAGGTATAGCTTGGTATTTAAAAAAGAAAAAAAAGAATAGAAATACATTAGGTGCTTGCTTCTCAAAGTTCAACAGCATAAGAACAGCAAAGTCAATATATCTATAACAATATGTTTAAATACAAATGTGGATATACTTATCTAATAATTTGATAAATACGACAGACATTTGTGTGTTGAATTTGGACAACTGGGCAGCAGTTAAACTTCAATCCAATATTGAAATATCTCTTAACCAGTGAGGTCAGCTTGGTCTCTAACTCCAACACCACTCTCCTGGTTTCCCTGATCTTTCTAGGGCAGCACTGATGGGGAAGCCCTTGGATTTAGCAAAGTGAGTTTGGTCCCTTCTCCTCTAGCGGTAGACGCACCAATGACATCAATTTTAGTCTCCCGGTGTGGTTGATGCCTCAGAGCACTTGGATTTCCTCACTGTTGATTCAGACAAGCCTCCTGATGAATCCACTCCTTGTTCCTTTGGGGATGACTCACACCTTTTCAGGAAATGTCTCAAGCTAATCTTCAGTTATTAGTTGTTAAAAAGCTTTGAAGCTTGTTGACAAAGCATTGTCATCCCATCAATGAATATGAAACCGAAATCACTAGAAACTTTGACGGGGAAAGCACTTTCACTAGCCATGTGGAGAATGCTGGCTTGGAAATAAAGGAGAGTGTCGTGTGGGAGGTGGGGGTGGAGGGGCTGTTTACTTCCGACTCCTCTGGCTGCCACAAGGAGAGATTTTCCCTACATTCCTACTTTCTTGTCTCCCAGCCACCACTCCCTGCTCAGTGAAGATAAAAGACTAATTAGATTGATGAATTTGGGAAAAGAACTGGACTCGCAGAACCTGATCCCACTTCCTCCCTTTCTACTTAGGAGCCAAATGCAGAAAACACAGCATCTGGTCTGATTCTCCATGCTCTGAGTATACACGACCAAGGCTCCATGTGGGAAGAGACCAGGTCACCATATGCGGCCTCTGGTTGTGGGCTGTGCCTGTGCCTAGCTGGATTAATCAGTTTAATTCTGGGGCTCAGCACTGAAGACCTATTCTCCAACCTAGACTTTATTACTAAGAAAGTGTCATTTTAATCTGCCTCTGCCTTAGTATTTAGTTTCTCTCTTCATTGGGGAACCTGTGAAGAAAAAGATGTTCTAGGAGGAAACAGTATTTCTGGGTCTACTCAAAACCAAGCAAAGAGAACTGAAACAGAAGTAAGGCAAACTAGTTTATTGGTAAACTTTAGATAAATTCTAATGCAGTTACATATGAGAATCTGTATCTGTAACATATGAGAATCCATTCTTAAAATTGTGCTATTGAATTGGTATTTACAAATTTTCCAGTAGGTGAAGCATGGTTCTATTATACTGAGTAAACTATTCTTAAACCAGTTGCCAAAGAAATGGATTGACTGACCAATCAGACAAGAGTCTTCCATATAGTGGTCCACTCAGCAAAAATCTTTATATATTTATCTCTCTGACTACTGTTGTTAGATATGTGAATTTGAATAAAAGGTATGTTCGGAGGTTGTTAGAAATGACTAGTCTTTTCATGCTTAGATATAGATTTAGGTTAAAAAGGGATGGATGAGTTTAATCATTCAAAATAAGTGGATCCTTAAAACAAGTTTGGCAACTTGATATTCTCTTTCCTAATTAATTTTCCTTTTATATCTATTTTAAAGGCTACTTTTCTGGTTAAAAGCAACATTTTAAAGAAACTCGTGAAGAAAGGGTTCTCATAAAGATGAGAAGGCAAATGTCAGAGATTGGAGAATAGCATTTATATATGTATATTTATATACATGTACACATATCAATATGTAATCAGTCTCCGCTCAGGAAACTTCCATCTTTAAGACCTCAAATGGTTTTAACAGCAACAAAGATGACTTATTAGCAGTCTCGTAGTTGCATACGATGCTGTTAAGTACCAAAGAAAGAGAACAGCATAAATACAGTTCCAGCCTTTTAAGGAGCTCCTATCCTCAGACAGGGCCAAAAATCTTCAAGGGAAAAAATCACTCAGAAGCATCCCCATAGGCAAAAAGACTGGACATGGTGTCAGTTAGGAATCATCATAAGTCTTTAATAACCTTTAAGGTAAGGTGCAAGGTAAGGTGCCTAAGATAACACAGGGGTCTATTTCTCTCCCATGTAAAATTAAGTCCAGGGATAGGCAGCCCAGGGATCATTTGGAGACTCCACAATATCATCAGCATTCCAGGCTCCTTTTATTGTGTCTGTTGTACCTTCATTAGTGCCCACTCTCAGAGTCACCTCATGCTTGTAATATGGTTGCTATAGCTCCAGCCATCACACCTACATTCTAGATAAGAACAAGGATAGAGGGGGAGTAAAAGAGCTTCTGGAATTATTGAAAAACTTTTCTAGAAGCTCTGCTCATCTGCTTCCTCTTATGTACCAATGCCTTCCCCACCTGTAAGGGAGGTTGGAAAGTGAAAATACATTACATTGCTTTAAAAGAGGTAGAATGGATGTTAGGTACCTAATACCCAATACAGCAGTTTCTGCCACGGGAACTTGAGAGATAGTTTCATCAAGTAAAGCTAAGTGAAAGGGAAAAAGAAACATTCATTGGTAAGAGGAAAACACAAATTTCAGAATCTTAAAGTTTCTCACCATCAAAAAAAACATATATCCTAAAGGCCTGCCAAGTGACACGAAGTTAAGAAACAAATGTGGTAGACTGCAAAGAGCAGAGAGTTTCAGACTTTGGTCAAACCTCCTGCCTATGTTTAGTATCAAAGAGCAGGTATGTTCAAAACCAATAATCAAAAAGGAGACAGTCTAGTTTTGGACAAAGAATAAAATATTCTTTCTATTAAAATAGATTTATTTCTTAAATATATGTGTTAATTTTGCAGATAAAAATACCATCCAGGGTTTAAAGAAATGTCCATGTACCAAGTTTTAAACATTTTTTAAAGGAAGTAGTCTTCTAAGGCAAAATATGATAGAGTTCCTGAACCCTAAGACATACATATGTCCTGAGACATTTTAGGCTAAATGCTAATATCAATTATAGTAGCAGATGCTCCTATAGCATGTACTATGTGCTCGGCTCTCAAAGCTTTACACCCATGAAGTCATCTGTGGAAGACTTACTGAGATGTCTACAGAAGCTTTTCCATAATGCATGGGAATAAGACAATGACACACAATTTCTGATGACATCTTCTTGTTTCCTAGGTGGCATTCTGATCTGAAACCTGCAACACAACTTCTAAAATCACAGGGCAGATTTGGCCTTAATGAATTATAGACATAATCTTGGTTGACACAGAAGTGCAGGGAATGCCAGTCCTGGTTTCAATGTTCATGAAGCTTTTGTTCTTATGGGCCTTGGCAACTATTTGAAAAGTTTGGCTTCCCAGCTTGTGTTCATGAAGATCTCCCAGCTACTTAATGAAGATTTGTCCACTTGTGTCACCATTGACATCATCACGGCCAGTCCATTCCTCATTACCAATGGACTAAAACAGAGAATTGTGTAATAGGTCAGTTTTTATTAAGTCCATATTCCACAGTCGTGTTCAAAGACTCAACAAAGGAAGTTAGACGTAGTCAATGTAAGATTTTCGTTGGCAACATGGCTAAAAATCATCACTGAATTTTCTTTCCTTGGCAGCACTATATCTAACAGTCTGCTGATTGACCAAGATGCATAAAATTAAATCCATAAGGCCAGGATGGCTTTCAGGAGACTGGTGGACAGAATGAGACACCATTCTATCAAGCATCGCTTTCAAAAACCAAAACTTTTTCCAAAGCGGTATCTGTGCCAATCTCTTTTGCTGTTCCAAGACTTGGACCTGCTACAGGAATTGATTCGGGCTCTTTAGTAATTCATCACAATCACTTATGCCATTAGTTAACATTAACTAGCAGGAGTGAATTAACAAAAGTCTGTAACTCAGCCAATCTGACAGCGTTGAAATGGAGATCACTCCCTGGGTGAGACACATGTGAAGAAGGAATAACAGCCCAGACCAACAGCGGCCATTGTCTGTCCAGTAAACCACAGCTTGGAAGTAGAAGACAGTAAAATATTCCGCAGCAGAATTTCAAGTGGTAGCTGCAGGTAAAAATCAATAATAGGGAACACAGCAATCAGGAAAATTACTCCTGCAGAAGCCAAGGATCTTATAAAAGTAAGTGAAGGAGCCACTAGCTGTGACAGATTTTGTTAATGATCGCTACAGTTTCAAAAAACCAGTAGAAGTCTTTTAAATCATATTCTGAGTAGATGTCAATTGTCCAAAACAGAATATCTATCATGTATGCACCTCCATGTAGAAGTACATGGTTCATTTATATTTGTTTGTGAACAGACATTTCACATCCAAACTTCCAGTCCTGGTGTTCCAGACCTTCTACCTACTCAGCCTTATTTTATATGCGCTGTTATTTTATGTGCTAATCTTATTTGCAGTATTCCTAGCAGGGAATTTTGATCCAGCCAAACTTAGTCTCCTTACTATCTTCGATAGGCCACCCAAGAACTTTGTTTAACGTCTGCCCTGGCTAGACTGCCCTTCCTACTTCTCTTCAGTTCTTTAACCACCTTGAAGACGAACTCTATGAATCATGGCCCTACATTGATTATGTCCTGCAGTGATCTCTAAGGGAAACCTACTGCCGTTACCTTTCATTGGGCACTAAAATCGTAAACTATCTTGCATTTTTTATTTAGCAGCCAGCATGTCTTTTTTTCTCTCTTCCGAATGGATTGGAACCTTTATGCGGACAGGAGCCATGCCTTACCCTCCTTTTGTACTTGAGAGGACACCTGAGATAGAGCCGTGCACGGCCTAATAAGTAAGCATCACCCTCAGAACCAAAGCCTTTTCCAAAGTGGTATTTTTACCCACCTTTTATGCCACTCCGACACTTGAACTTACTGCAGGAACTGATTCAGGCTCCACTTTAGTAATTCCTCTAAATCGCTTGTGCAGTTAGTTAACATGAACTAGCAGGAGTGAATGTTGGTGCTTTTCATGGTGTTTCTCAAAGCACTAGACTCTGTTATCACAACTTCACTGTAGGACTCCACAGGAATGGCAGAATGGATGTTATTATTTGCGTTTTAAAGATGAAGAACGTGCCCTGGCCAGTGTTGTTTAGTGGTTAGAGCCTTGGCCCGGGTCAAGAGTTTGATTCCCAGTCAAGGGCAGGTTTGATCCCTGGCCCTGGTCGGGGTGGGTGCGGGCGGCAACCAATCAATGTGTCTCTCTCACATCGATGTTCTTATCTCTCTCTCTCTCTCTATCTCTCCCTCTCTCTCCCTTCTCTCTCTCCATCCCTTCCTCCCTTCCACTCTCTCTAAAAATCAATGGAAAAAATGGCCTCGGGTGAAGGTTAACAAGAAATAAAATAAAAATGAAGAGCGTGAAGCCCTGAGGTATTAAATGCCTTGTCCAGTGATAGAGTGAGTGGCAAGGCTGGGAACAGGACCTATATTTCACATTCTCAATATTACGAAACAAAATAATTTCATAAAAACAACAACATATATAATCAGCAATATCTATCTGGATTTTCTGTGCTCAGATTTTGCAATGAACCTACAAGGAAAACGTTATCAGACCCAGTATTTTATAGGACTTGCCGTGCAAAATAGTTAGGCCCCCATTAGTCACTAATTGTTCGATTGTTCAATGTCCTACTATTTTGGGCTCTTCCCCCAGGTTTACAAGTGAAACTTGGAGCTGGTGAGCTTACAAAGCAAAGCTTCCTGCATAGCTTAGCTATCTGGTGACATTTAAGAGTATGAAAACTGCCACTGATGACTTCTTTTTCTATTCATTCCCACAATACAAACAACGTTATTAAAAGTAAACTGTCAGAGATATGCTTACAAGTTGAGTCTCTCCAATCTTGCCCCACTTCCCTTAATACATAGGCACGAGAAGTGAGTGGGCAGAGGATGGGGCCGCTGGCTGCTGCCGAATCCGCCTGCTGACTCCTTAATGGTGCTTTGCATCATTACCTATTACAGCTGTGAAAGCCTTTTCTATTTGCACTGTCAAAGCCTCATTTTTACCTTCATTTAATTGATGCATCAAAAGCAAAGGCCTAGCATTGAGAATGACTGTGCTCCTATGCCCACTCACTCTTTTAGGATCCTTCATTCCCCTTCACCCCTTACAACACAGGCAAAGAGATCGTCTCAGGACACCCACATGGCTTGCGTCCACATCTAGGGGCGTCTCAGTGCTTTGAGCTGTAACACGATAACTAGGATGCACTTAGGACTACCAGGTTAAATAAAGGACACCCAACTAAATTTGAATTTCAGATAAGTAATATTTTATTTTTAGTAGGAGTATGTCCCATGCAATATTTGGGACATACTTACACAACAAATTATTCATTGTTTTATCTGAAATTCTAATTTCGCTGGCCATTCTGTATTTTTATTTGCCAAATCTGGCCACCCTAGGTGCACCATTCGAGAGCTGTATTACCCAGTTTTTTCATAAGGGTCCCAGGTCAGTGAGCCTCCGGTACAGTAAGTCCCCATGTAGTGGCATCCCCCTTCTCCTGGATGCAGCTGCTCCATCACAGGAAAAAAACATCAGAGCAGTGGAAAGAGGCCCCTGGCCTTCCAAGGACCACCTCCACTGCTGCTCCCTCCATGCTGAAAGCAGAGAGGAATGGCCGTGCTCCAAGGTAGTACCACAAAAGTAGAATTTCCTATGTAATATTTGAATTGTTACTAAAAAGAAATTAGACTTTAGAGCACTGCTTAGACTGGTAATTGGTTCTGATACTATGTATTACTTAGTTCATAAATAAATGAATTTTTCCCTTAAAAAAACTCACAGGAAAATAAGGAACTTAGTATTCAGCAACATAACCTGTGATTTTTATTTTTTTTAAACTGGGCTTGAATTCTAAGGAAATTACTGGAAGTGCCATGTAAGAAATCAACACCTTAGAGCCATGATTCATGAACAGTTAGCTTTCAAGTTCATATAGGCATATTAAATCTGTGTTGATGAGAAGGGTAGAAGCTGCTCATTATGCTTATAATTTATAACCAAGATGTATTACAGAGATGTGTCTGTATATCACATGCATATATTATAGAGCTTGGAATCCAATAATCCCTTCTCATAAAGGTTTGTCACATACATATATTTTTTTTAACTGAAAACAACAAATGCCAGATCTTTCATAGACACAGTAATGTCTCTAAAATAACTTAAGAGATGATATAAAAATTGAAATGCATCTTATTCACCAAGTCTAGCTGAACTAGTCTGACAATTAACAAAAGAAAACAAATCCTTTATTAAGTGAACTTCACGATTTAAGGAATGTATTGAGTGTCCATTTTGCATCAGGCCCTGGTGAGGCACTAAGCACACAGCAGTGAGCCAAACAGATCAAAACTCCCCTTTCATCAAGCTTACTGCTACTGGGAGACAGATGCTAATATGTAAAATATATATTTTGGTGAGTAGTATTAAGTGCTAAGGAGAAAAAATAAATGACAATGCTTTCAAAATGCAGTTTTCTGTCTAATTTAATGATTTGTTTAACCCTTTGTTAAGTAGAAAAGGCCACTTAGTTTAAGGTCTTGTTAAAAATCTTTCTAAATAATATGCACTGTACCTTCATCAAATATGTAGTGTCATCCCAGTGACACTATGCTAATACCCCAGTCAGGCTGGCCCTGTTCCAATACGCTGGAAATCTTGATGATGGTCACTCATCTCCCTCTTCCCTTGAATTTCAAGCCACATAGCGTTACTACCCACTTCTCCTTGGATATGTTATCTGCTGATTTTTCCATCATTCTCCATTATTAACTAAATATTTTGGATCCCAGATTTTTTATGCTGTTTTCCAACCACAGTTCACAGTTGCACTCCAAGATCTTGAGCACTTTCAGCAGTCACTCGAACAACAACCAAAAATACCTAACACGCCAGCCTTCCGGTTTCTTCATTCACAGCTCCAAAGACCTATACTCACCTTGAGCAATCCTCTCCCCTGGGCTCACCTTGAGCAATGTTATTGTGAAAAACCTCCCCAACTCTGAAATCTAACTCCGGGTGCCCCCCCTTGCCCCCCGGTCCATGCTCTCTCTCTCTCTGATTTCCTGCCTCGCAGCCTTGAGAGTGCCTTTTAGGATTATCAACTCATGGAGTCACTCTCTCAACAAAAGCTCGCTGAGCATCTGCTGTGAGCAGAGCACCGTGAAAGACACAGGATGTAGTCGTAAATAGGAGAAACACGCTCAATGACCTTGCAATATGTAGGGGAAGAAAGCTAGGGGCTGAGTAATTTCCAGCGTGATGAGCATTAGGGAATAAAGTGCAGGTGCAGGGGGCGCCTACCAAGGTAGGGAACTAAGAATATTTCTCTGAGAAGCTTGTCTCTGAGGCAGTTTCTACCTTTAAGTAGAAACTGAAGAGCAAGGAGAAGCTTAGCCAGGCAGAGTGTGGAGGACATTCCCACAGAAAGAGCATCATGTTAAAAAACTCTGAGGTGTGAGACTTTTGCACATTCAAGTTGGGTGCAAAGGAACTGAAAATGTTCCAGTGAGGCTGGGGCATAGCAGCTGTGCCAAAGAATGGCTGACAGAGCCGTCGCAGGGCACAAATCACAGGGTTAGTGGGTCAATGTTTAAGGATTTTGAGCTTTATCCAAACAGTACTAAGGAGCATTCGCCCAACCTAGACCTCCTAGTCAATCACCTAACATACTCTCTTACCGGTACCTATGACTTTTTGAGCTCCAAACCTGGATCAAATTGAAGTCACCTTGCTCTAATCCTTTCCGAGGTGGCTCAGTGCTGTTGAGGGGAGTTGCATAGCCAAGACGATTGGCAATGTTGCAATCTCTTGCCTCCCCAACTCATAGGGAATTTTTGTGACATTTATCTACAGCTTCGCTCCTTGTCGGTCACCTCCCTCGCTCTCCTCGATGGGCAGACCAACCCTGTCTCTCCTTGCGATCTTCTGTTCCCTACCCCACCCCACCCAAACCCACGGGGAGCTTTGCTTCCCATACACACAAGAAGGCTGAGCGAGAACTCAGCGTCAGCCTGCCCTGCTCTAACATAGTCCCCAGCGTCACTTCACAGTTACCTCCTTGCCTCTGTTCATGCCTTGAGGGTCATTTTCCCTACTTAGCACATATTTTCGCACTTTTACTTTTGATCACCCTGCTTCTTCACTTACCCCTTCACTCTCCTGAACCTTTACCCTGCCCACCACCCTCTATTTTGTTCCTATGTGGTGCACGTATTCCTTTGCATCCCACTTCACACCGTCACGGCATAATGTTTGTATATCCGTCTTGCCTAACGGACCATGTGCCCCTCGAGGGCGGGGACCATGTGTTCCATCTGCAACCCTGTCTACAGATATCACCTTTCTCTTTCCCTTCCTCCCCAGGCCTTTCTGAAACTGAACACAGGTGACAGTTTCTTCCACATTCCATATATGTTTTTGAGGTTTTATATGTACCAATAAAACAAGAAGCAGAGAGGGTGAGAGGATTCGCCGGGTCCAGCAGTGAAGGTATGTTTAGATAGTAGTGACAGTCTTAGACCCCTTTAGAGGAACGCCTAGACTCAGGGGTCCCCTGGTGTTTTGTTGCAGGAGGAGGCTGGGGTGAGGAGCATCTGGGAGGAATGTGGAAACAGAGAGATGCGGAGGAGGGTGCTGGATGCTGCCCACAGGACTTGGCTACTTTCCCCAAAGTTCCTGTATTCAAAAATGGAGTGTCCAGGGCCTAAATAGAGGCTGGGGAGAATCAGAAACTTTGTTTGAAGGTGTGGGGATACTGAGAAGCAATAGGTCTCTAGTGTTGAGAAGGAAAGAAGAAAAGGGAAGAAAGACACATTGGCCACTCTCAGGGGGCCCACTCATAATGGACACACACAAACCGTAAAGTAATCCACTTTAATGCCTCTGTCTTCATTGCCACGACTCAATGTTCCAACTTCTTAATTTCTTACCCCACAGCCTTTAGGGGTAAAAATTTCCAATCCATGTGCATCCAAATGATATAGTTTATACACAAGATCTTTAGTATGCACACACACAGTTTTAGCAACACAAAAGAAAACCAGTTCTAGCTGAGGATAACTAAACGAGAGAAAGTGGCAAATGATGCTGCACAAGAGCTAATCTTCCAAGTAACTTATGTCTATTAATAAATGAAAGGAGTTTGTTTTTGAATTTGGTCTTAAATTTCATCAGTTTTCAGGTGAGTTTGTATTCTTCTGGACTATTTTCTTCGAAATTGTTTACCTTCTGCAACACAGAGACTCCCACAGATGCCCACACAGGCCACTTCACCTATGTTGCGTCCATTGTGATTAGAGGGACGGGACATAGACCTGTTTCCAAGAGGAACTGGGTGGGCCACAGAAAAGCAGCCAGACACTGTGCTACAGTGGGCCTAATTCTCCCAAGCCCTCTGGCTCAGGAAGGAGACTTCAGAGCATCTGTTCAAGAATACTTTATTTCTCAATGATGTGGAAAACACGTGCATGAAAAAAGTGACATGGAAGTCATTCCACAGGAAGAGTGAAAGTTTGTGAGCAAAAGGCTTTGTTTACAATGCTTTGGGTGCACCATGGGAGGAGGTTGTTATTACGTAAAGATACACTAAATCTAGCAAATGAATACTTTAATGACCACATTTGTAATGGGCTGTATGTTATCAGTGGGTGGTTTCACTTGCCTTCTTGCTGTAATTTCTAGGACATGGACTGTTGACAGTTGGAATTGCTTCACTATGACCCTACGACTCACTAAGTCAAGTCATAAATGATATAAGTGATCTTGCCCTCCTCCCTGGTGGGCATGAGTCACAAAATCACCATGGAATGGGTCCCAGTGTGGACCAATTGGCTGTTGGCTGTCTTTTCTTGAGCTGTGAGAAGGCTACTGAAGATGAGGGTTTGGGAGAGATGGCAGGCAGAGTTTTGTGTGGACAGTCATGGAGAAATTGCCTGCGTTACCCTGACGTTCAGCAAAGATGAAATATAGTTTATTACTTTAAGAACCTCATTCTCCTAAATAACAAATGAAAACTTACAAACAAGTCTCAAAATCACAAACGTGTCAGACATCAGGGAAGCTGTTCATGGGGACACAAGTGACCTACCCTCGTTTAGCTTCACGTTCTGTCAGGATCCTACACCCTGCCCATCCAGGAGTCTGTGGGAAATCTTAGAATCCACCTGGAATATACCTCCCTTTTGGCCAAACTTTACGTGGGGGTAGGGGTAATAGTTTTTTTTGGGGGGGGGGGAATGGTCCCAATTTCAGTTGCCTATTAGACTGGGGCAGAGTTGTTTAAAGTTCAGCACACATTAAAAAATCAAGTCAAAACCCCCAATTCCTCCCCCTGGCCAACCTCCCCCCTCCTCGCGCAGAAAGATTGCTTAGCCTAATGAGCTTCGGCTTGTGACGGGGTTGCAGTGGCCGGCTAATTGTTGTGTTTAAAATTCCTGTTTCTTATCTTATTTACTGATTGATGGGAACGTGACTTCGCAGGCCTTCCTCCCTGACCATCTTTCTCCCCACGGAGTGAATCATTTGACACAGGGAACATTTCGACAACACGTTTGCTTCCTTGTTAAATCCCGATCGGCCGTGTCCTGCAGCCGGATGCGCAGCCCCCCTGGGTTGTGTCTGCATTATGTCTTATCGGAACCACCTGAAGAGCCCGGCCACACAGGGTGGCCTTCCTTAATTTAAAACCCACAGAGGAAGCAAAAAAAAAGAAAAAGAAAGAAAAGAAAAAAATTTTTTTTTGTCAGCAAACTCCAGCATATGACAAAAGGCATGCATGTGGCTTTATTTTTCTACTTCTTAAATCAGGCTTCCTGGGTTTAACAAATAAATAAACAAATAAACAAGTCTCCAGGTTACTCTCAGAGAGATCACATTTTTTAAAAAATCAAACGGTTTCCTACAGCCAGCCTGTTGTGCAGTATTTCTTCTTGTTTTTCTTTTTCTGCTTTTTTTTTTTCCCTCTCTCTCTCTCCCCTGTAGATTCTGAAAAGAAAAAGCGGCTGCAGGCATCGCCTGTGGCTCTCTGGTCCTGCTCCTTGGGTGGTCTGAGCCGACTTTATGATTTATTCAGCTAATGGGAAGGGAGCATGACCCCCAGTGGCCACAGAAAGAGAGCTGCATGTGGGTTTAATGCTTTCACCACAAAAATGTCTGCTATGACTAAGCTCTGCGGCTGAAGTCACTGTCTGAATGGTGCTAAAAAGGAACTTAGGCATTAAGTGTGCACTATTTACTATAGATCGGCTCTTGGGATTAGGCCAAGGGGTTCGCACTCAGTTTCAAAGAATAGCATGGAAGCTGCTAGGAAAATTAGAGCTGTGCAATTTATTTTTACCAGTCTCCCTGGTGAGTTCCCCGGTGAAGGATTTACCTCATAGGCTTTTTTTTTTTTTTTTTTCTCCCCTCTGTTACTAAAGAGTCATTTAAAACGTGCCAGTTTGGGCATTTTACAGAGTTTTATTGTGGGGGTGTCCCTACTATTTTGTTTATCGCCGCCATGAATCACTATGTCATTGTTCTCTAATGTTAATTTGAAACTATAAAAGAATGTCTAATGTTGAGAGAGAGAGAGGGAAAGAGGGAGGCGCTGGGGGAAAGCTCTTTTGCCACACAGGGCCCTGCAAGAGAGGCCTCTTTGATCCGCGAGGGTGCCCCTCCCGGACAGCAGCAGCGCTGGTGGAAAGGAATGAACACGTTTCGCTTGCCCCACGTTGCTTCTCTTACGGTGAAGCCAGGGAGTGGATGGAGCAGGGAGGAGGGAGGCAAGGAGGCCTGTTTGTAATTCTGACTAAGATGGATGATCTTTACAGCCAGTGTAAGACCTGCTGTTGACGTTTGCTTCTGGGGGACTCTATGAGTGTGCACAGTTACGCAGGGAGCCCCCCTGATGCCCGCAGCTCGGGTTCCTGGGTCCAAATGTCAGGGAGACTTTTCAGAATGTGCCCCGATAGTGTTTAGTGCTTCAAGGTCCCCAGCACACCTGGGCCAGTCCCAGTCACTGGCTTTCAAACATCGCACATATGAAAAGTCCCACACGACTTGGCTGCTTGGCAATCGCAGCTTAAACCAACTGAAAATTGCTAGACTTCGCTGCGTGCCAGCCGGAGTTCATTACTGCAGGAGTGGGGACCCCGCCTCCCCCTGCCCAGATGTACTCAGGGACTCCATTTTCAGTTTCTGCTCCACACTTTCCCTTGAAAAAGCATTTGCCTCGGATCCCTGCAAATCGATGCCATTGCATGTAATAAGGATTAGGGTTGGCAACTAAGACTTCAGGGCTGAGCCTGACTCCCCTGAATCAAGCCTTAGTCTTGTTCCAAGCTTGACAGGCCTGGAGATGCTAAGCAAGTCGGTCAGGGAGCAGGGCTCCGTTTTCCCCATCTCTGAAATGGAAAGAGGAACGCAGGGCTGCTGCAGACTAATTGGCTGTTGGGCCCCTGGAGATTAACAGGGTTATCAAAAGAGAGTACTTGACCTTTCCTTTTCCCAGGGCTAAGAAGATAGGCAGGGTCAGGAAACCACTTTTCTCAGTCATTCTGTTCTCCCCGCCTGTCGATTAAAAAAATGAGAAAATCACAGAAGCTTTCCCCATCTTTCCACTTGGTCTCGGTTCCTGTCTCCATTTCTGCATTTTACAGACCCCGAGGGGCCGGGATGAACTTCCTCCCCCAGATGCTGAATTCATAACCATAGAACACCTACTGAGCACAGATAAATACCTCATTTAAAGCTAAACAAAACCGAAATGCACTGGGATAGCCTGGATTGGATCCTAGTGCAGAGAGAGGAGGTTGGCCAGAAAACTGGTGACATCTGCATACAGCCTGTCCTATAGTTAACAGCATTCCACCAATATTAATTTCTCAGTTTGGATACGTGCATAATGGTTATGTAAGACCTTCATATTAGGGGAAGCTTTGTGTAGGGTCTACAGGAACTCTCTGTACTATCTCTGCATCTCTTCTTCATCAAATATTATCTCAAAAATTATTTAAAAAGGAAACAACAAAATATTGTCCAAAAAAGGAATTATTTGAGGCCCTGACTGATAACCTCCATCTCTTCCCCACACCAATCCATTCCCCACACCCCAGCTCACATTTTATCCCTGTATAGAAATTTTATTTGCATAATCCCCAGCGTTTAAAGGCCTGCTAATTTGGGATGCCCACACTTAACATAATTTCACAGGACTGTTCCTAGCTGCCTGCACAAAGTTAGATACTGAACTAAGCAATTTAGACTCATTCTGTTCTCGAAGGACATTGCCCTGCATGAGAGGAAAAGAAATCAGGCTGTAAATAAAACAACAGAATAAAAAACAATGTTCGATGTGACGTTGTTCCGCAGCACACAGTGCCGGTATTTTCATTTCATTCACCCAGGAGCTCTGATGAGGCCACTTTGCCAGCTGTCGCACCTCCGGTACTTAGCACAATACCAGCCATGTTAGTGTTCAAGAAATATTTTCAGAATGAAGAAAGCTCAGCACAGATTCCACGTGAGCTAAAGAGTCACAGAAGGGACTGACTTTTTAATGAGTACTGTGTTGTTTTTCTTTCCATTTGTCCTTCCAGCCAGATCAAAAAGGCAGGATGAGTAATGATGGAGAGAAGATACCACCTGAAATATAACAGCCTTTTAAAAGCAAAAGTGTGCTAGTGAGAGAGAGGGAGAAATGCGAGAAGAAGGATTGCAAGGGAGTGGGGATAATGAGGACCAAAGGAAGCTTTTCCTATGGGGTGGGTTTCCCGCCCTAATTGCTCACCACCCCACACCAACAGGCGCTGGGCAGATGGGTCTGCAGCAGTGTGTGCCTGTCTACATCTGTGTGTTTCTGGAACACAGGTGTTTCAGCTTTATTCGGCCAGGAAGCAGCTTTTCCCCCTTCATTTTCAGAGGAGGGAGTTTTGGGGAGGTGGGAACACCCACGATTGTTTCTGAGAATAAGAAGGAGGCAGGGGTTGGGGGAGGGAGCGCAGCCCACCCACTGCTCAGAGGTTCGGGCTTTCCTGCGGGTCAGCCTCATTCTGCAAGGTGTAAATCAGAGGGCAGATGCATGATCCGGGAAGTTTTCCAGATGCACGTTGCACAAAGGCCCATGTGTTCTCGTTGTGCGGAAATAACATGCCATCGGAGCAGGTCTGGGACATCAGACCCGTGTTGGGACATGTCATCCTGTCTGCACGTCTTCCACTTCGCAGAGAATGATGTTGCAGACGCAGTGTAAGGGCTCGGAAGCCAAGGGAGTGGACAGTTAAGAAAAGCCGCCTTGTCCCTCGGTGGAGGCTGCAGACAGGCCTGCTGGGCTGCTCCAAGGAGCCCAGTGCCAGACAGTGCCTGCCAGATGTGCTGGGGAGGGCTGGGACCCACCAAAGTCAAGGGGAAGCGGCTCCACGCGGGCCAGCAGAGCGCCGGGAGCCTCTGGAGAACTGCTCCTCCACCATTTACTGGCAGCAGCACCGAACTGACAGAAAATGCTCAGTTCTTGCTCCTTGTACCTGTTAATCGGCCCTGACTCTGCAGGGCCCAGGCAGTTAAGCTGCTCTACACACACACACACACACACACACACACACACACACATATACACACACGTGTGTGTATATATGTATGTGTGTGTGCGTGTGTGTGCGTGTATATATATATATATATATATATTTTTTTTTTTTTTTTTTTTTTTTAACTCCCTCTCCCATTTTTTGAAGTGAATTTTCCAGGCAGAATCTGAGAGTAAATTGTTTTCTTGAAAGTAAATCATATGCTGGGAGGTTACATTAACTTCCAGATCATTCGGTGACATTTGGTTATTTCCTGCCCCAGCCTGGAATTAATATTGCATCCAGGAACCTCTGAAGGGAGGGCTTTCTCGTAGGGAACACACATTTCCAGTTGTGTTAACTTCTCTCTTATGCGAATCCTTTCTCTTTTCCTTTAAGCAGATTTGTTTTCCTCCTTTTGTTTGGAGTGACAACTGGGGATTGTCGCTGCTTCCTCTCATCTCTGTCAGACTTTCTATGATCCAACTCTATTTTCTCTTAGGAATTGCTCTTCTAGAGCTTGTGTGGGTTTGTTTGTTTGTTTGCTTGCTTGTTTTGTGAATCCTCACCCAAGGATATTTTTTTCCACCGATTTTTAGAGAGAGTGGAAGGGGGATGGGAGAGAGAGAAACATTGATGTGTGAGAGACACATGGATTGGTTGCCTCTGGCACGTGTCCCAACAGGCGGGGGATGGAACCCAAAACCCAGGTACGTGCCCTGGACCGGAAATCGAACCCTTCAGCCTGCGGGCCAAGGCAGCCAGGGCTAAATTTTTTGCTCTAACTTATCCTCACTACACGGGGAAGCAAATTTTCAGTGATGACTGGGAATGTGAACACTTACATTTCTGCTCGGTTGTCATAATTCTGCTTAGGCTAGTATCATGGTAGAGCTATTTCTTCTTTTAGTAACATTGCTCTTTTCCTTTCTGTTCCCCTTAATGAGTCCATTTCTCTGGCATTTGTACCAAGCCACCTCAGTTCCTTTTAGGAAGTTGTTAGCATATAAAACAATTAATTAGTGAAATGGAGAATGGAGAGTAAAGGCTAACAGGCTAGGAAATAAACTAGGGATTCAACAGAGGATATTGCCCTCAGCCCCAGAGGCTCCAGAAATAACCAATAATAGGATTGTGAATTATGGAAATTCCATTCTCCGGAATCCACTTGGGGTCATAATTCAACTGGAAATGATCTTGGTTTTTCTGGCCTATTTTCCCACCCTATTTGCAATCCTGTTTTCTAGTCTCCCCAAAAACCACTAAATAAATTCCAGACATATAACTCTATTAAGAAAAATAAATTTCTTGTCCACCTGTTAATTGGACTCAAATGCTAGAGAGGTTGAGAACAGAATATGCTTTACCCCACCTCGCTTTCTAAGTCCAGAACTAAAGGGTCGAGGGCAAATGTATTAAATGGGACTGCTTTTTTGTGCCTTAAGAAATTGTAACCTAATATCTTTTAAATTTTTTATTCTTTCTACAAAGGAAGAATTTAGTTTTTCTAAGCAAAACAAACTGTAGCATCTGGCCCTAAAATGAGAAACTTGCTTTAAAGTTACAGCCCTAATAATTGTTATTCTTTGCCAAGGTCTAAGATAGCACGACATAGTAGATACTTGATTCAAAGCCACTGTGCAAATGAAAGGTATTAGCAATCAGGCAGGTAAGCAGAGGCTGAGTAGTTTTTACATTTACTTATAGATATTAGCATTCTCTGGGTTTATAGTGTACAGAGCGCTTCATGCGTTATTGCGTTCAGGTCTAACTGTGATTTACAGCTCTGTCATTTGTTGTCTTACAAACTTTCTGGTGCAATATTGAGATCAATCATGACTGGAAGGTTTATTGTCTCTTTGGACTCCTCTCTCTATTAAATGCCAGTGTTTGTCACTGTTACGTGTGACGGGTCTCTCCCGGACGTGACTTCCACACTCTGCATCTCTTCACTCTGCACCTTCTCTATACTATCTTGTTAAGTTCTCCCAAGAGATATTTTGATGGTCATGGATGAGGATTTTCTTCTTCCACATTTTCTTTCCTTTTTTTTTTTTCTTACCATGACATCTTGTGTGGAAACACACAAACAAGCTACAATTTTTATTTTGAAACCATCACTGTGCTGTGGGAGTCTCAAAGGAGATTTTCAGTTTCTATTTTTTCTTCAGAACCTGTTTCTTCCACACTAATCTGAATCACTGCTGGGAGATTGAGAGGCATATTCTTGCTAATAAAATGAGGGAAGGCGCATTGAGTGCTTACTACATGCTAGCCACTCTGCTAACTACTCTAACGCTTTCAGCAACCTAAGGATCCATACTATGTTAGTTTCTTTATAGGTGAAAAACATCTAGGTTTCAACAAGTCACTTTTCCCAGGGTCCTTCAACATTAGTAAGTGGCAGAACAGGACCTGAAGCCAAGTCTACCTGCCTCCACCGCTAGTGCTCCAAACCAACACAATACATGCTTCCCTGTTGGCTTGCTTTGTCTCTGTCAGGGGGTTTCACACTTAAGTTTATGACACCAGTGGTTTGGGTTTTTTTTAAAGTAATTTTTAATTTTCTCATTACATGCCTGGCCGGGTGTGGCTCAGCGGTTGAGCATCGACCTAGGACCCAGGCTATCGGGGTTCGATCAGGGCACATGCCCGGGTTGTGGGCTCGATCCCCAGCAGGGGGAGTGCAGGAGGCAGCCGATCAATGACTCTCTCATCATTGATGTTTCTATCTCTCTCTTTCCCTCTCCTTTCCTCTCTCTGAAATCAATAAAGATATATTAAAAAAAAAAAAAATTTCTCACTACAGTTGACATACAATATTATATTAGTTTCAGGTGTACAGCATAGTGATTAGACATTTGAATGTCCTACAAAGTGATCACCCCCAATAAATCTAGAACCCATCTGACACCATACATAGTTATTACAATGCAATATTATTGACTACATCCCCTATGCTGTACTTCACACCCCCATGACTATTCTGTAACTACCGATTTGTACTTTCTTTAAAAAATATGTTTTACTGGTTTTGAGAGAGAGAGTAAGGGAGAGGGGTAGGGAGATAGAAACATCAATGAGAGAGAAACATCATCAATCAACTGCCTGCTGCACTCCCCTCACTGGGGATCAAGCCCACAACCCGGGCATGTTCCCTTACCTGGGATCAAATTGGTGACCTCTTGATTCATAGGTCGATGCTCCACCACTGAGCCATGGTGGCCGGGTTGACTTGCACTTCTTAATCCTGTCACTGTTTTTACCCATCTCCACAACCCTTTTCAATGTGGCAACCATCAGAATATTCTCTGTGTCTATGACTTTGTTTCTGTTTTGTTTGTTCATTAGTTTTGTTTTTTAGATCCCATGTATAGGTAAAACCATATAGCATTTTTCTTTCTCTGTCTGATTTATTTCACTCAGCACAATACCTTCTAGGTCCATCTGTGTTGTTGCAGATTGCAAGTTTTCATTCCTTTTTATGGCTGAGTCATGTTCCATTGTTTATATGCTCTTCTTCTTTATCCATTTGTCTGTTGATGGACAGGTAGGTTGCTTCCATACCTTGGCTATTGAAAATAATGATGCAATGAACATATGGGTGCACATGTCTTTTTGAATTAGTGTTTTGGGTTTCTTAGGGTAAATACCACCAGTAGAATTGCTGGATCATTTCTTATTTCTGCTTATAGCCTTTTTTTTAAAGCCTATTTTGTCTAGTACAAGTATTGTTACCCCAGTTTTTTTCATATCCATTTTTATGAAATATATTTTTCTATCCCTTTACTTTTAATCTGTATATGTCTTTCAATATTTCAATCTGAAGTGAGTCTTTTGTAGACAGCATATGGAAGGATCTTGTTTTCTTATCCATTCAGCCACTCCATGTCTTTTAATTGGAGCATTTAATTTATTTATGTTTAAAGTAATTGCTGATAGTTATGTAGTTATTGCCATTTTATTATTCATATTTTTATCTTTTCTTTCTTCTTCATAAAGAAGTCCCTTTAGCATTTTTTTATTTCTTTAGGGTAAATATTATTAATGACAATTCAGTTCTATAGCAGCATTTCTTTTAAAGCTATACAAAAGTAATCTGAACTTTAGAAGTTTTTAAAAAAATTCTATGTTTGAAGTTATATATGACTAATTCAACATATATTTTTAAAGAAATCATATGGATGACTTACATATATGCAGTTCCTTGTTCTTAAATAAAATTTATATAAACTTCCTGTATTATATCTCTCCATCCTCATATAAGTACACATTGCAATTTTAAACAAAAGGTATCTTTTAGAGCAAATAACTCCAAGTAATGAGTCCCAACATTTTCCTTATCATTTCATTACATCTATTCTTCAGAACTCCTCATTCTGAAGATCTCTATTCTACCAAATTTTAATTGTTAAATGACAACGCATTGATTTCATTTGTTTAAAGAGTTAACAACTATGATTCAGAATCAATGCTTCACATGATTATGAGCTACCAAGTGTGTTTCTGAGAGTTTGTTTAGCCCAGAGACTTAACTAACTAAAGGATTGAACAGAACATTTGATTTCAATGACTTACTACAGTGTAATTCGCCACTTGTCCCTGAGTCTACATAGAATGAGACGCCTTACTGGAGGACAGCCTTTCTCGTTAACTGCCTCAGTTTCCTGTGGCACACACCCAGTGAGGCCTGAGTCCATTTCAGGACTGGCTGTGAGTGATAAACTAGGAAGTTAAATAACTCATTCAATGGACATAAAATCACAAAAATTTAGGTGGCCCTTTTAAGGCTATGAATTAACTTGGCACTTACACAGCAACGAGAATTGAGGGGCCTGCACTCAATGTGAGTGGAAAACCAGCCTTAAATAAATCACCACCTTTGTGACTCTTTGTAAGCCAGACCTTGGAGGATCTCGGACCAGAACTTTCCTTTTTTCCTCGACTTGGTTCCTTTTATGAAAAGCATAGAGAAAAGGGCTGGGCAATGTGCCTGAATACATTATTTTACCACTACTGAGCTCCTACTTCTTTCACTAGAAACAAGGACACTTTTTTTTTCTTTAAAACTGGAACCAAAGCGCTTGGTTCTCTTCCTTGTGGTGGGGCAATGAACACGTAGAGATGAACCTTCCGAAAGCGAGCACAAGAAGAGATGGGGGCTGGAGATGGGTGTTTCTAAGAGTTGCGGAAAGCTATTCCTTATAAATAGAGCAGTTGCTGTTGTGAAGAACAAACCACATCGCTCCTTTCTTTAGCTCTGAATGGAGTTGGTTAAGCTTTCAGCGTAAGTGTGAAAAGGCAAGAGGAAGAACATATCCTTGTTAAGCGACTCTAAACAAAAGAGATGGAGGCGGACAGTGGCACCAGTTATAAAATGTTCAAAATTTGTTAATGAAAGTGTGTAGTTTTAATTAATTTCTGAACTATCGTCTAAAAGGAAGTTCACCAAAGGAATAAAATTATTGCAAATTGAATGTGCAACCCCTCGGCATCAGAGAAAATCAGAGCAACATCATCACCTCCTTTCAATGCCCAGAAAAAAGAAATTCAAAATATCAGCATTCATCAGTCATGTGTAACAGTGTAATTTCTCTAGTGCCTTCAGTGTCTATCCTGAAAGATGGAACAAAAGGGAGGGCCGGGACCCCAATTATCAAATCTTTGAGCTGTTACCTATGTCTGTGTTGAATTTCTCAATGACTTATGTGTGAAGATGCTCCAGGCAAAAGCACTCTTCATTATTGGTGTTCACTTATTCATTCGTTTACTGTCCTGAGGATGCCAGATGCATCCTCAAACATGGGACAAACCATGTTCGAGCTCCTCGATCCTTTAGAACAAAACTAAGTTAGGGACAAGCTCAAGCAACTTGCTTACAATGCTTTTTCATTTGACTCTCTCTGCTGGCTCCCGTTTGGCATTCAGAAGGAGAGCTTGCATGTGGGAGCTACCTATAGGCTCTTCCTTGCTACACTAATTTCGCAGTTAGGAAAGGTAGAAAGCACAGAGAAAAAGTGGCCAAAATCAGAGAGATGAGAATCTGATTTCCAGTTTAATTTTAAATGTGTAATCTTTTTTCTCTTCTCACTCAAAGCTTCTTCCACTATTGTAGTTGCCCATTTATGAGTTCCTAAAGACCCCATGTGGGTGACTCTATGTGGGGGTGGGGAAGCATATCCAGTTTAGAGTACTCTATACCTCATGGGTCATTCATTTTTATAGGATCTATAGGTAATTGGCATGCTCTTAAGACAATAACCTGGAAAAACAATTTCAGTAACATTGATGTAAGTTGGACTTTTAATGAAATTTTAATGTTAGAAAAATGATTTTTATATTCTACTTAGCTCATTAAATTTCAAAGTTAAACATATTCTAAATATTCCTCTTCATGGAAGTGGACTTTCTTCAGTGTGTGTGTGAGAGAGCTTAAGTCCATTAAATTTATAGGAAAGGCAATAATGAGACTTTCTCAGAAAGAATATCTGTTTTTAATATGAAATTACATTTGTGAAGGAGAAGACTATTTAGTAGTAGCAGTGGGTGAGAAAGGATCATTAAATATGGCATTTGGTGGTTTGAGTTCTTAGATGTTACTAGAGGGCATTTAAAAAAATCCTGACATAATACACAGGGACTGTTATTCTAAGGGCATATATTTCCTCATTTGTGAAATGGAGATAATGGTAATGTCTACTTCAGGTGTTGTTATGAGGATTAAATGAAATGATAGTGTGTTAGCACAATGCCTAACACATAGTAGTTGCTAAATTAATGCTAGTCATTGTTACTGTTATTATTATTAATACTATGACACTCTAAAGCCAAGATTAAGTGCCCATTAGAACTAAGCCTTAAGGGTAAAGATTTCTGATAAAATTAGGAAGGAAATCAGGACAGAATCTGAAGGGGGAAAATAACCTCACCAAATGTGCTGATGGAACTTGATGGCTCAGATCAGAGGGAAACTGAGTAAGTATATCAATAATCAGCTGAAAATTAGTAAAACAATTCCTGTGGGCAGGACCAGGGCCATCGGGGCTTCACATTAACACAGAGCCAGGAAAGCCCCTTAGAACTGAAATAGAGTCTATTTCTACCTTGTAAGTTGAACACGTGAAAAATGCTCACCACATGGGCCATTGTCTAGGGAAGAAAGTGGCTCTCTCCTAGAGCGATAATAAGGGAAAGGAATCCCAGAAAATGCCTGGCATATAAAACATACTCAAATAATATTTGTTGATTGAATGATCAACTAATTGAATAAATGAATTGATGAGCATTGGCTCAGGAGCATAGTTTTCAGAGATTTGCTTTATGTGGAAACAAAGAGTTCCCAAGACAAATGGCAATCGAGAGTCTAGAAGGGGGATTTCTGTGTGCATTTCTGCAGGTTCACTCTTAGGGGAGAGGTTCTTTCTTGTCACAGCATGAAAGCAGCACACCATTTAGAATGACGCTATATTAATAGATTTAAAGTCTTCAAATACAGGACAACTTCCTCAGGCATTGTGCTGCATCACTCATTCATTCTTTCTTTGGCAGACTTTTATTGAGCATCATGTTCCTTGGCTATTGAAAATGACACACACAAAAATGTTTGACTGCACTATAAGCTGTAGGGGTGTGGGACAGTGTTTTGTAAGACCTCCATAGAGAACAGTTAAGAAACTAACAAAGTAATATAATTTATACTCGGGGATTCAGAGGAGTGGAAAATACAAAGGCAGAATAACTAGAGATACTTCCTCATTTTGTGTTTTTGCTGGGTTTTGAAGAAGAGGTGGGATTCGGGTAGGTCAGAAAAAGTAGGAAAGTAGTTCCATTGGGGGAGGTTATGTGCAGTGTGTGTATGTTTGTGTGTGCAAAGTGTCTGTATAGTTATTTCTGAAACAGTAAGGAGATAGGGAGTGCTGGAGACTCACTCATATCAGTTAGAAAAGACAGCTATTAATTGGATGAGGGAGGATATGATTAGATGACGGAGATTGTTGAAGGGGTTATACTTTCTCTTTTGAGTATGGAAATAAATTAAAGATTTTTGAAAACAGAAAATGACCTGATGATGTTCTCAATGTTTAACTTTGCTAATAGAAAAAAAGAGATGGGAAACAAAAAATATATAGGTAAAAGACCGTTGATAAAGTAAGGTAGAATTAGATGATGAGAGCTTATATTGGTGCTTTGACTGTAGGGAGGGAAGGAAATAAACAAATGAATGAGAGAAAAAAAAGTCAAGGTTTTGAACCACCTAAGATACTGGCAACACGTGACAGCCCTGACAAAAATAAGGCCAAACATAAGGTTTAAGAAGCTATGGTAGTAGAGAAAATGGTTAGATAGACGTGATTATTTAGAATTCAAATTTACAACAGATCTTATAAAAAGGCATCTTTTTATTAATATCATTAAAATTTCTGAAAAGAAGACCAATGTTTGAATTGGGAGATAAATCTGACACTAACTGTGTGTGGCATTGAACAAGTCACCTCATTTCTGTGACCTGAGTTTCCTGATACCTCAAATATGGGAATTGGATGAGTTACCCCTGGGTCTCCTCCAGGTCTGACATTCTAGGACTCCACGAGGCAGGCCGGCCACCTGCTTTTAATTTAAGCCCTAACATGAGTTTCCCTGTTCTTTAACCCTGCCTTTCCAGTAAGCTGCCGCATCTACTACCAGGCGTGCAGTCATTTCCTTTTATTCCAAAGAGAATCTATATTCAGTGTTTCAGCTTCAGCTTTTCTGTATTATAACCTCGCAGCGCTGAGACCCTTTTGTGAAAACAGCTGCTAAAGCCATCTTTCCGTTTTAGACACGGTCGTGGCTGTGAGGCTACACTGGCCAGGCTACCTTTGGAACACTAGCCCTGAGACAGTGGTTTCCCTACTTTGATGAGAATTCAAAGTGATGTTTCTTACCGTTGGAAGCTGTTTTGACCTACCTGAAGCAAGAAGCAATGCCTTGTGACAGCCCCTTACCCTGAGCTGCATCATTCCCACCTCGGGCTTCCTGACTGACTCCCGCCATTCCAGCAGGGGGCTCCTTGTGGGACTCAGGTGATCTGTTTTGCATTACTCAGGTGCTGCGTTTTCCCTTCTTTTCTCTATATTCTGTCGCCTCATCAGTAACTCTCATCATCATCGGTCATCCAAAGTAGTCCATGTTTTCAGCCAGGCACCTAAGAGAAATGAGGGCTCAGAGGAAAGATGACCTCAGGCCCAAAGGGAATCTGTTAGAATTTAGGGTGGATGCACTCGGACCTTGGCTGTACGTGGCAAAGAGATGCTCTTTGGTGGGTCAGACAAAAGGAAAGTATCTACAGCTTTCTGCTGACCTGTTGTAGATGGAATCTGCATCATGACGGTCATTATGGAAGTTTTGTCTTTGTAGATTCTGGATGTACTTGACTCTCTAGCAGACTGAAATATCAGAAAGATTTCATGATGAGTCAGACCTATCTGTAAGATATCTTACTTACATACCCGTTCCCAGGCCCCTGAAACTACCTGATCTATCAACACATCAGGCTGCAGAAAGACAGGAAAGCATCCAAAAAGAGCAATTCTCATCTTGGGCATTTACCCAGACCACCCACCCACTCATCCCCTCAACCCATGACTCCCTCCCCTTTGATGCCTCTCTCTGCTTTCCAGATCCCTGTGTCTGCTACAGGGCTTCCTCATTGAGTTGGCAATCGCTTGACATTCCAGGTCTGGCTTAATGAGTAGGCCTCTTCTAAGGGTTAAATATTCAAAATATTGAATAGCATGTCTGGCAAGGGCACTGACCAATCAGGATGCTGGCTGTAAACAACCAGAACATCAACTCAGGGTGTTCCCAGCAAATAGCACTCCATCTGTTCCACTGGATGCTGACTCAGGCTTCTCCTAGAGAACAGAGGTTCTGCAAAGAAAGACTTTCCCTGCTTGAGCCCCAGAGGACAGCCATCAGGTGTCCTTATCTCCCCTGCCAACCTCTCCCATCTCCATGCCTCAGCCAGGGATGATGGGTAAGAAGGATCCTGCAACAAAAATTGAAGATGGTGTTATAACAAAATCACCAAGTTGCCATATCGATAGCTCTACCTATCTGGCAGATAGGGGTTTGTCTCCTCACTCCTGGTAGAAAAGCATAGCAGATGCCATTGAAGCCCCATCCATGTGACTTCATGCATTACCTTTCCCATGAGAATAGGCTTGACTTTTTCGGCTGGCAATGATCTCTTTTGGGACTTTGAAGGGTGGAGTCAGCTCTGCCCTGTGCATGTGGCAGAAGGCAAGTGCCAGAGAATTAATGGCCCTTCTGGAACTTGGTGGATAAAGATCCCAGTCCCTTAGCCTCCTGGGTGGAATAACTCTGAGGTGAACATGCCCCCCCCCCCCCAACATATGCCACTTAGACACATATAGATTATTTTGAGCTAAAGACACCTGAGAAAGAACAGCTCTGACCTTCCTTGTCTACCTAAAAGCAGGACATAATTTTTTTGCAAGAAAGATCACACCCCACCCCTCCAACCCCCGTACCAGGAAGAGAACATTCTTATCACTGGAGACAGGAAGTTGATGCCAAAACGAATTTGTGCAAACACACCTACAAAACGACCCTTATCTTCCACTTGTTTCCCCATATATTTCCTAGTCACTTTCCCACAATTTACCTCCTTTAGCCCCAATTCCTTTTACCTTTGTCTTCTCACATCTCCACAACTTATCATATTTTGTTAGAACGGTATATAAATGCTAACAGCTTCTTTGAGTCTTCATTTTCTTTTCTATGGAGGGTCTCATGCCAGGTAAAAATATTAACCTCAAATAAAATGTGTGTGCTCTTCTCCTGTTAATCTGTCCTTTGTCAGTTTAATTCTCAGGCCCAGCCACAGAACATACGAGGACAGAGGAAAAGTCTTTCCTCCCCTACAGCAGCATATGTCCTTCATGATTCAGGGTCCCCCGGTGGGCTTAAGCTTCTGTTACCCCCAGGGTAACTGGAAGGTTTTAAAACATACCCTTCATCAGCTGCCTTCCTTGATCGGTCTTATTTCCCCATAGCCTTAATAGTGTTTACTGGGGTCACCTTCCAAATAAACTCTTTGTACCTTTGTTGGCTTTGGGTCCATTTCTGAGAGAGCCCCAATTGAAATAGAAAGGACTATTTTATTCTTTTATTCAAATATTTATTGTGTACTACTAAATACCAGGTATAATTTGAGGATCCAAGAGTGAAAAAAATCAGACAAAAACCCCTGCCCTCTTAATGACTTTTGTAATCCTCACCCCAAGATATGTTTATTGATTTGAGAGAGAGAAAGAGAGAGAAACATCTATGTGAGAGAGAAACATCGATTGGTTGCCTACCGTAAGCTCCCAGACTAGGGATGGAACCTGCAACCTAAGGATGTGCCCTGACAGGGAATCAAACCCTCATCCTTTTGGTGTACGGGACAACATTCCAACCAACTGAGCCACTCAGCCAGGGCTCCCCTGCCCTCTTAGAGCTTATAATAAATATAATAATTAAGTAATTATATACAGAATGTTAGAAAATGATAAGTTGCGGGGGGCGGATAAAAGGATGAGAAAGTGTAGGGATAGAGTGTGGGTTACAAATTTTAATAGGATAGTCAGGGTAGGTATCACTAAGAAAGGGGCATTTGACCAAATGTTTGAAGAAGGTGAGAGAGCCGGCCATTTAGATATTCCACAAGGCTCTTTGCAACCCAAGGAGACAGCAAGGGCAAAGAACCTGGGGTGAAAATGTGTCTGAGGCATTTGAGGAAAAGCAAAAGGCTGGTTTTGCTGAAACAGTGAGTAAGACAGAGAATAGTAGGTGAAATCCAAGAGTTACTGGTCAGATGACATAGGGTTCGCAGTCTCCTTGGAAGGACTTGGAAAGATGAAGAGAGTTGTGAGGGTTTTGAGCAGAGCAGTGACATGGTCTGACTTACCTTTCAATGGGGTTGCTGAGACTGCCTTTGGAAAGGACTGTAAGCAGGGCTGCTATGCACAGTTGCAGGGTTGTATTCTATACGAAGATCTTTAGTCTCGACCCTGCTTACCACTTTATGTACCTTGGCATGGGCTGTGTCTGCCTGAAGGAAGGGCACCTTTTTCTGATTCTCACCAAATTGCCACAGTGGCTGAGTAGGGGGGCAGGGGCAGGAGTTTGGAAAACAGGGGGCGAAAACAGCAGACTAAGAAATTATCCAGATCAGAGACGATGCTGCTAGACCAGGTGGTAGCAGGGGAGGTGGTAAGAAATTATTTCATTCGGGACATGTTTAAGGTAAAGTCAACAAGATGTCATCTCAGATTGGAAATAAGTGTATTAGTTTCTATTGCTGCTATAGTGAAGCACCACAAACTTAGAGGCTTCAAACAACATAAACTTACTATCTTCTAATTCTGGAGACCAGGAGTCTGAAATTAGTTTCACTGGGCTAAAGTCAAGGTGTTGGCAAAGCTGATTCCACCTGGAGGCTGAGGGGTGAATCCGTTTCTTGCCTTTTTCAGTTTCTAAAAGCTGCCTGTATCCCTTGGCTTGCAGACCCTTCCTTCCTCTTCAAAGTGCATCACACCAAACCCTTCTTCCATCATCACATCGCCTTCTCCTCTGACACTGACTCCTCTTGTGTCTCTCTTAGAGGGGATGTAAAGCACAGCATAGGGAATATAGTCAATAATATTATAATAACTATATATGGTGTCAGGAGCATGCTAGACTTATTGGGGGCATCACTTTATAAGTTACATAAATGGCTAACCACTACACTATACACCTGAAACTAATATAATATTGAATGTCAATGGTAATTTTAAAATGTTTTTAAAAATCATGAATAGCATAATTGGGAGACTGATTTTAATTAAAAATTGGACTATGTTTTAATTATATTAAAATACTTTTACACTTAAAAAAAAAAAGACTTGTGAATACATTGGTCACCCAGATAATCCAGGATAATCTTCCTACCTCAAAATCCTTAATTTAATCATATCTACAAAATCCCTTTTGCCACAAAAGGTTCTAGGGATTAGAACTTAAACATTGTTAGGGTATCCATATTTCACCTACCACATGGAGTGTGAGAGAAAAAGAGCTTAAGTTAGGGTGCCCATATTTCACCTACCAGGTGAAGTATGACAGGAAGAGAACTTAAATTCATGCTTTTGGCCTAAACAACTGAAAGGATGGAGTTTCCATTGCAAGTGGCCAGTTTGTGAGGAACGCTGAGGGGAGAGAGCAGGTGTTCAGCAAGGAGATGTTCATGTTGAGTTGTACCCATTAGATGTCTGTGATGGGCTTTTGATGTATCAACTTGGCTATAGACCCGAGTGATCCAGTCAAACATTAAAAGTGTTGCTGTGAAGGTGTTTTGCAGGGGTGAGTTAGGTTTGTAACAGATTGACTTCAATAAAAGAAATTATCCTGGCCAGTTCTGACAATCACATAAGCCAATTCTTTGCAATATATTTCTTAATGTATATCTCCTACTGGATCTGTTTCTCTGGCTAAACCTGACTAATAAATGCCCAAGTGGCACATTGGGCATAGAGTTCCGAAGGGAAGGTTTGGGTTGCAGATATACATTATTTAGCATAATAATGCATAACACTAAGTTATGCAATCAGCAGTGACTAGTGTTAGCCAGAGAGAAGTGCATGGAGGAGCTTCATTCAGAAAAGGAAAATAATCCAGAACAAAAATCTTGCTGACTTTGGCCACAAAGATAAAAATGGGCACCTGGCTTCTGGCTTTTTCAAGAAAAGTAAGGCATGGGATGAAAGTGGGTGGGGGGAGATCTGGTCCAGGATGATCACTGCAGATAGGAACTTTGAAGGGAAAAAAGAATCACTTAAAGGCTGAGATTTAAGGTCAACTGTGTGGGAAACCACACAGGTGAGGCAGAGTAGACAGGACATGATTCGTCCTAGTGGCAGACAGAGCTCCAGTGGCCAGGCAGTAACTGGGCAGCTGGTGTGGCCCTTCCACCGTGGGCTGCTCTGTGCCTTCCGCTCGGGCTCTCTGTGGGGAGAAGGCTAACTGGGTATGCCCAGTTCATACGGGGGGGACATAGGAAACAGATTCCCAGGGGAGAGACAGTGAGTTTAGTCCTATATGCTTTCAGTTTGAGGACACCCACATGATATCAGGCAGGAAGAGAGACACCTGGGGGACTCTAGATCAAGCTTAGAGGTCTTAGCAGCCCCCCAGTTTCCACAAGGCAATGGGTCAACTTTTCATGATAATGTTATTTAATGCACCCAATTTCACAGCAACGGTAACAAATAAAAACATTGTGTACCTGGTGTCATCTCACAGAAAAAACAGAAACCTGAGAATCAGAAACTCTGGGTCATCACGCAGACTCAGTCATGAATAACCTGTGTGAACTCCATCTAGTCATTGATGTTTGGAGCCAAAGCTGCCTCACATACCCTCTCCTCCAAGAAGGTTGTAGTTAGCATGAAACAAACAAACACCAATTGTAAAAGTTAGAAAACAGAGTGCAAAGTAGAGGGTGGTTATTGTTATTATTTCTCTATCTAGTTCACCCATTACATCTGGGGGGAGAGGGGAACACATTTTAAAAACAAAACAAAAAACAAAGAATGTTATGTTGGATTGAATTTTCAAATTAGGCACCTACCTGAATAACTGTATTGAGTAATTACTCCAAGACCCCACGTGGGAAGCACTGTTTAGAGAATAAAATCCCGCGTTTGACACAGTGGTAACAGCTCATGGGTTCAGTTCTTTTTTATTTTAGCTTTCCCCCTAGTTGGTGGGTGGGCTGACTAAACAGAGGCCTTTTACATGGTACTTTGCTATTTTCTAAACAGAGCTGCTATGCATGCTCTCTGGTTTATATACAATGTATTGTTGTTTTTTAAAGCAAAGCACACTTATAAATACCGTATTTCAAAAGATGAAGCATGACAGGAAATAATTATATAAATTATTTTACATTTGCATTAAATTTTCTATTATTTCTCATTTGTATTTCCATATGTTTTTTAAATAACTATGCTCAGGCCCTTAAATTGTAATAATGCCCTTAACAGATTTATTTACTTTTTTCTGTTATGGACTAAAAGTTTATGGAAAAGGAAGAATCTGCTTTGTGTGCATTAAACACATTTTAAGGTCTTATTGTTTAAGAAAGTTTTGATTAATACGCAGAGCAGAAACACAAAAGTACATGATTAATCTGGAATACACAGGAGAACTCTCCTATTTAGATAAACAATAAAGATTCACTTGCTGCCTGGGACCCACATTTCTTAAAATGAGGATGTTCTGACTTGTTTGTTGCATTATGGACCACAAATAGAGGAAGAAAGAGTTGATAACACTCAGAGATAATAATCCCTCTTAAAATTCTGTATTACCTGACCAAATCAACTGGAACAATTAAGTGCCACGCAGAAGCAAATTCGTGCTTTAAAAGGCCATTAAACCTGCCCCTATATAAGTGCAGCATTGGCCTTATAAAATGGTTTTAGAGCTATTTTCCCTGAATATTCTGATATGGTTCACACAGTTTTGCCAGGATGTGAAGGCGTCTCAGAAGAATGGTTGAAATACTGGGATCCTAGCCCTGGCTGGTGTGGCTCACTTGGTTGGTCAGCGTCCGTGCACCAAAAGGCTAGTTGCTGGTTCGGTTGCTGGTTTGATTCCTGGTCAGGGCACATGCTTGGGCTGTGGGTTTGATCTCCAGTAGGCCAGTAGGGGGCATACAGAAGGCAGCTGATCAATGCTTCCCTCTCACATTGATGCTTCTCTCTCCCCTTCTCCCTTCCCTAAAAGTCGGAAGGAAGGAAGGAAGGAAGGAAGGAAGGAAGGAAGGAAGGAAGGAAGGAAGGAAGGAAGGAAGGAAGGAAGGAAGGAAGGAAGAAAGAAAGAAAGAAAGAAAGAAAGAAAGAAAGAAAGAAAGAAAGAAAGAAAGAAAGAAAGAAAGAAAGAAAGAAAGAAAGAAAGAAAGGAAAGGAAAGAAAGAAACTGGGATTCTAGAGCTGGGAAGAATTTGGTTCAGAAAGCATTTGTATCTGAAAAGCTCTACTTGAAACTGAAAACCTTTGGAAAGAAACTTGCTTCAACACTGTGAGAAAAATGTTTTTACTGAGCAGTTAAGGTTTAGATTATACACTAATTGGAAAAGGTTTCATTTTTACCATGTAAACCATTTTCCTTTCCCTTAGCAATGTGAACTATTAAAGCAACTTTATTCCATGACACTCTGCTGTCCTGGAGTTTGAATGCAATTTCACAAATAAACACGATACAGGAAGAAGAGACTTTCCCTGACAGCACTGCCAGCATAAATGCACGTGCTTACGACAAAGCAACACCCAGATGAGACTCCATTAAGAGTCTTATTCTGCGCTTAGAGAAGTGTAGTGTCCAGAAGTCAGCAGCCCACCAGAATTCTACCATATTCTGAATGCATTTGAAGGGCTGTGTCCAATTCTTGATGCCACTTTTGGAGAGCAATTCAGAAAATCTGAACTATATCTAGAAGGAAACTGTAAATCAATGGAAAGAATTCTGTATCTGATGGAGGTAAAATTCATGATAGTCCTGTCTCTACTGTTCAGAACCTATGTAGTTAGTCTTAAATAAAAAATTGACCTGCCATTTGACCCAGTGATCCCACTTCTAGGAATATATCCTAAGGAACCCAAAACACCAATGGCAAAGAACTTATGCACCCCTATGTTTATAGCAGTGCAATTTACAATAGCTAAGATTTGGAAACAGCCCAAGTTCCCATTGGTAGATGAGTGGAATACTATGCAGCAGTAAACAGGAAGGACCTTTTATCTTTTGGCACAGCATGGAGGGAACTAGAAAGTATTATGTTAAGTGAAATAAGCCAGTCAGAGAAAGACAAGTACCATATGATCTCACTCATATGTGGAATATAATAAACAAAATAAACTGATGAACAAAGTGGATCCAGAGATATAGAAGCATGGAACAGACTGAGGGATCTCAGAGGGAAGGCAGGAAGAGGGGTGTGGGTGGGGAGAGATTAATCAAAGAACTTATATGTTTATAAGCATATCCCATGGACACAGACAATGGTATGGGGAGGGCCTGGGGGTGGGAGGGATGTGGGATGGAGGGGATCAGTGGGGTTAAAAAGGGGGCATCTGTAATAGTCTCAACAATAAAGATTTTTTTTAATTAAATAAATAAATAAACTATGAAAATAGAAGGTTACAAATATAGCTCTTGGGGTTATAGAAATCAGTTAATTAAACTATTGCAAAGATTTCTAAAAAAAAAAAGTTATTTCATCTGCCTGGGTCTCACTTTACAATGGACACAACAGTAGGCTGGATGAATAATTTATAAGGATTTTGTTCAGTCTTAAAATGCCAACATTTTTGGCAGGACATTTTGAGGTAATGACTAAGGTTTGTCCTTCCAGCATTCTTGGTGCAGTCCCCTATGGAGCCACTAGCTTTCATTATTCAGGACAAGGGTAGATATGGTAAACAATGAAGTCATTTAATTTTTTATTGCTGTTTTTAAGCTCATGTTAGCCGCAATAATCTTGAAACCCAAGGCATTTGATTGCAAGTGTGATGCTATTTGATAGAGAGTTCCAAAAGCATTTTTTAAAATATGAGAGCCAAATTTTAAACTATGTTTATGTAAATAATGTGGAATGACTTAAGAGCTAGTTCTTTAGTAAAAAAGATCAAGTCAACTTTCTGGGAGGGAAAAATAAGAGAGGATATGACTAGTCACCTTAGATGGTGATGAATCCCTGAATAAGAGCCAGTGTGCATCTCCTCGGGCAAGTGCCAGGAGTGGGGAGGAACAATAAAAAACTCAAATTATTTTGAGGGTATCCCAGACCACAGAGAACCATTGGCCAGCTTCCCAAGGAGGCTGGAAGCTTCACAGAGAAACCCAGCATTCATCACAGCATCTTACCAGTAGAGTAGCAATGGCAGGATGAGCTGTCTAAGCAAAATGCTTGAAGGCAGACTCACAGAATCCCACGTTCCTTAGCAAGATGGAAATGAGGAACTATATCCCCAAGAGGAACACAGACGTGGCTAAGAGAGTAGAGATCTTTCACAGGCAGGGAGAGGAATATAAAGAACGACTTGTTCTTAGAAAACAGGTTAAAGGGAAACATACTTATTCTTATTTGATTACAGTGGACCCAGATGGATGTAGACAACCAAAGACAAGCAAGGACTATGCATCTGGAATCTAATCGCAACAGGCCAGATGTTTCTCAGCCCATGATAATAATCTTCATAAGTATGGTGCCCCAAAATGTATTGTCCAAGTGCTATGGACTAAATTGTGCCCCCTCCCCAACCCATATTTTGAAGTCCTAACCCACAATGATGAGATGGTATTTGGAGATGAAGCCTTTAGGAGGTCCTTACATTTCGATGAAGTCCTGAGAGCGGGGCCCTCACAATGGGATTAATGACCTTATAAGATGAGACACCAGAGAGCTTGGTCTCTCTCCCCGCCATACAAGGACACGCAGTCTGCTAGCCAGGAAGCCAGCTCTCACCAGTGCCCAGAACCTGACCATGCTGGCAGGCCTCTGGGCTCTCAGACTGTAAGAAAATAAATGTCTGTTGCTTAAACCACCCAGTTCATGATATTTTGTTATAGCAGCCTGAGTGCAGTAAGCTATCAAGCCAAAACATGTCTGAGAATAAAAGAGGAAATTAAAATTAATTAGAATTATAGTTTTGAAATATTTATTCATTGAACAACCCATTGACTATATTACTTACATTGGTTGACATATATAATAGTCATTAGGCATAAATTCTTTTCAAAAATAAAACTATATCTAAAAAATAAAAGGACACATGTCCTTTAGATTAAAGCAAAATATAAAAATTATTTATATTGATTGTCTAAATATTAAAAAGTAGCACAAACCATACCTTTCTCTAATACTGACTCACTAGTAGTTTTCTGAAGACTGTATTTCAACATGATCTTATTCTTTTCAAAAATTGCCTTTAATCTTCAGTTACATTTTATATGAATATGTTTGAAAAGGACACATATTTGCTCTTCTCTGCAGACTATATAACATACTGAGTAAATATTTAGAGGTACTTAGTTACCTAGTAAGTTCAGAGAAAATTTTTAGTGGAAGATATTCTCAATTCTAATTTTTATGAAATGTATAAATATATCAGCTCAAATATTTTTATAGGTACTGTGTTTTGCCTCAATTTAGAGTTTCTCTTTCTGCACTTATTTTATAAGACAAAGCTCATAAAACAAGTTCTCTATTCATAATTGTTTTTAGTGTTTTGCCAAATGGATGTTACAAAATCACATGGCTTTTTAGTTTCATTCCATTCTAGTACATACTATAATCCAATTATTAAAAAAGGAATTTGATCAACCGATTTTTTTCTACAAGTCACTTCAAAGGCATTTACAGAATTTTAAAATTAAATCTTGTACATTATTTGAAGTCTCATCATTTAATTTGTTCTTTTCCCAGCTTTCATAGGGATAAATTTGCCTTTGTTTGCTGTTATTGCAAAACCTGAAGTTCCCTGGTTTCCAATTCATTGAATATTTTGATAAAAGATTTCCAACCATTTTTTAAAAATGCAGAATTGTCTTAGAATATATTCAGTGTCATTATAGAACACCTAGGTTGATTTACAAAGTAGTTCTCTTGAAGGCTGAAACATTTCTAAAATCTGATTGAAATAAACAGCAACAGAAAAAGCACGTGGGGTCTTGCAAAGGTATTTTGGGGGATACTTAACATAAACGCCATCAGAAAATTTTTGTAGTACAGTTACTTTAATGTTAATAAATGTTGACATTTATAGTTTCAGTTTCAAATAATAAACTATTGCAGTTTGTTGGATGAAGTTATAACTTATATGTCTACCACAGTCGACTCTAGAAATCTTTTTAAAACTCTGTAAGTTTCTTAATTCAGTAAGACCATTATTTTATCCATGATGTGCTGTTGCTCTGCCAAGAAGATATCACATCCCTGGGGGGAAAATGAAGATTAGTGCTGCCATCTAAGACTCGAAAGATGCAGTGTGAAGATACCAGGATGACCTAAGTCTACGTGCTTCTCTGCTCTAGGAAGAAAGATGAGTCTTAGATAATGTCTCTGAGCCCTGGCCGGTTGGGCTCAGCTGTTAGAGCATCGGCCCTCGGACTGAAGGATCCCAGGTTTGATTCCGGCCAAGGGCATGTACCTCGGTTGCAGGCTCGACCCCAGGGTGCATGCAGGAGGCAACCAGCTGATGTGTAACACATCCATGTTCCTCTCTGTCTTTTTCCCTTCCACTCTCTCTGAAAAAATAAAAATTAAAAGTTAAAGTAAGAGACAATGTCTGTGAATTACTGTAAACTAGGTGGTAACCTCAGTTGCAGTTATGCTCCAGATCTAATGTCTTTACTGGAGCAAATCAGTACAGTCTCTGGCACCTGATATGAAGCTATTGCTTAGAAAATGCCCTTTTTTTTATCCTAATGTGCAAGAACCTCAAGAGGCAGTTATGTGGATTGTTCTGGTTTGTTTTTCATTTTTGTTTGTTTGTTCCACTTTTTTTTTTAACCTACTTAACTTACATCTAGTTTAAAATTTTTTGTATTAAAATACGTCTTTAGATAACTGGTGTTATATCTGTGTCTTGACTGAGATATCCAGCAATACTTTGAAACATAAAATAAAGAGCAAAACCACCATAAGCAAAAACATTCAGCTCATGGTCTCTATGTATTCTGTAGCAAAAATGCTCCACCTCTAATTTATGCACATATTTCGTGAGACCTGATGTATATATTTTTTAATATCTTTTATTGATTTCAGAGAGAGGAAAGGAGAGGGAGAGAGGGATTGAAACATCAATGAGAGAGAAACATCATCAATCGACTGCCTCCTGCACACGCCCTCCTGGAGATCGAGCAGAAACCCAGGCATGTGCCCTGGCAGGGAAGGCAACGCGTTACCTCTTGGTTCCTGGGTCAATGCTCAACCACTTAACCACACCGGCCAGGCTTGCTACACTCTTTTATATCCATGCCTTTACCCATCTTCCTCCCTATGCCAAGAAGACTCCTTTTTTGCCTGGTGAGAGTATCTGTCTTTCAAAATCTGACTCAAACAACAAAACTTGACAAAGTTTTTGATCCTTCATGGAGAAACTGACTACAGTTAAACATGAAATGTGCTATTTTCTAAGATATGTTATTGGTGTTGTTTAAGAATTAATGTTAAAAGAACTGAAGAGATGATTGAGCCAGTTGGTAATTCAAGTTCCTTCATTTTCTTAGATCCTGGGAAATTGAACCTCAGCATATTAATTCAAAATCGCAATTAAAATAGATTGAGAAAGGTATGGATTGGGCCTGCAAAAACTCTCTTTTAAATGTGTCAGGATGTTGGATAACACTAATATAAATGACCACTTTAATGCTCAATTCTATTTTTTTTAAAAGTAAAATAAACTTGAAATTTTAAAAATTTCCTGGTGCTAGAGAAAAAATGATAAATCCAAATGAGAGTTTCAGCCACAGATATGGGGCCTACACATTGGATACAAGGGGGGGGGGGGGTAGGGTTAACAACCTCCAGGGAACAGTAGATGGAATCTTGAGTCCAAGGAAGCTAGGAAGCTGGAATTAAGCTCCCTACACAAAACTAAAAGTTGTTCAGATCATGAAAAAGGAAATAGAAAAATTCTTTCACTTTCAGGAATTCAACAATGGGACTGTGGGTAAGAAATAAAATGGTACCTACAAGAAACCAAAAGGCAGCACTCAGCAAAGCTTGGAGATTTAAGATGAAACTACTCTAATTGTGTGGGGTCCTAAGGTAAGTAATTAACATAGATATATTTAAAAGAAGTAACATAAAATTAAGTATAAAAGAAATTAATATAAAATATTAAACTACCAGATTCCACATAAAAGAAAACATGAAACCAATTTCTAGGGACATTCACACAACCCAATGTATGGGACTGTCACAAATTTGAGAGAGAGAGAGAGAATGCAAGAGCTCACAATAAAAATAAACTGCAAGAAGACACTAATTTCTGAGTTGTAATTAGCATATTCAATAAACAATAAAGTTAGTTCACCAAGAATTAGAGACAACAGAACAATCTGAAAGAATTATAAAATAAATACAGTATGTTTTCGTGATAAGTTAAAAAAGAAATAAAACCCATGATAAAGGAATGTCTGTATGTAAAATGAATAGGCAAATTTGAAATAGATCTAAATAAAATATTTTTTTTAATTTTAAGGTATATAGTCATTAAAATTATAAATTTATTAAATGAGCAAAAAAGTAAATTAGATATGGCCAAAGAGAGAATTATTGAACTAGAAGATAATTCTTACAAAATTACACAGAATAAATACCACAGAGAAACAAAAATATGAAAAATATAAAAGAGAGCTAATAAAAATAAAAAATAGAATAATAAAATTCAATATATGTTTTAAAAGAATTCCAAAAGGGCTGAAAATTTGGGGAAAGCAATATTCAAAAAAAGAATAGATAAGCATGATCCAGTGTTGGAAAATAAATCAAAAGGAAAAGGTAAACTACCTAAAAAGGAGTCCCCTTTTGATTGATAGCAGACTTTACATCAAAGAAGACAATGTAATCATATCTTTTAAATTAAAGTAATTTTTAATTTAGATATTAAGCCTAAATAAATTATCACTCACTAATGAGAGTGAAATAAAGACATTTTTAGATAAGCACTAAGAATATTCATCACTCATAGACAGATCCTCACTAAAACAACAAACAAACGCTAAGAAATATATTTCAGAACAAGAAAGACGGATCTCAGAAAGGAGGAGTGGAATGCAGCTGTAATAAACCTATGTCAAGAATGTATGCTAAAAATTTAACAATAACCATTAAAAAATAGATGTCAAATGTTTAACTTCTCAAATGCTTCTCTAAAGATATTTAGAGTCAGGATGGAATGTGTGAGACAGCAGAAATATATCTGGGCTGAATTACTAGCTGTGGGACTTTAAGTATTCAATTACTTTTTCTGCAAAATGCGAAGATTTTGAATTATTTGCCCTAAGGCTTTGTTTAGTGTGATTTTATTATCTATGATATCTGAAAGAATTAAACAAGAATTTATGCTTGTGAAAAAAAAGAATACCTCAGAATCATAGATAGTCAGAATTGTAAAAGATCTTAAAAGTACTCTAGTCGAAACTATGATTGGTATTTTAATCTCCTCATTAATTTAAAAAAAAATGCATATTAACCTTGAATATTTTACTAACCATAGCCCATACTTTAATTTCATTTTTAACATACTTCTAATTGTTAGTTCTTAGGGAAATGGTGGGGGCAGGGCTTCCTGTGAAGCCTTCCCCAAGTAAATGAAATATATTTCCTTCTGAAAGTGAAAAGAAGGAATCTTCTGCAAGGGGATCAGGGTATAGAGCGGGAAAGTCCCATTGGGAGTACAATAAATAGCTCTCATATCTGCAGGACTTTATTGTAACCAAACTGAATCTATTAATGTTGTTAAATTTTTCTTAGAAAGGATCTTTGGGATGGAAGAGGACTGTCTGCCCTCAAAAGCATAGAAAAAGAGAAGTCCCAAAGGCACACTATCAGCTAAGCTCTAGTGCCTTCTGACCAAATCTGCCAAACTTCCAGAAGGTACTGGTGCTGCAGTAGGAGAGATACCTTAATTCTCTGAGACCCTAAGAGAAGAAGACCTAGGGCAGGCGAGTTTTAATGATGACAAGAAATTTAGAAAAGATTAGGCATGTGGGAGGCTACAGAAGTCAGGTGGGAACCAAGGCAGGGAAAGAGACAGAAGCATGTACTTTGCACAGAAACTTTACTCGGGGTGGGCTGTCTTACCTGTGGGAAGGAGGGATCCCAATGGTTCTGCTCTCTCTTTACTTTTCAAACATAGTCATTTAGGAGCAAACAAGCAAAGAAATAGACAACGAACATATAAGGAAGAAGGGAGGGAAGGAGAGAGAGAGAGGAAGGGAGGAAGGAAAGGAAAAAAGCTGATTTATTTTCCCAAAATTATTCTGTGACAAGACTTACAAACTGGTTTAAATCTGGGATTTGCCATGAATTACACATTTTAACTTGTCCTTGATTGAATCCAAGATCTAAAAGCCTTTTAAAGGAGGAAAGAACATACAATGGAGTAAAGACAGTCTCTTCAATAAATGGTATTGGGAAAATTGGACAGGTACATGCAAAAAAATGAAACTAGACCACCAACTTACACCATACACAAAAGTAAATTCAAAATGGATAAAAGACTTAAGTGTAAGACTTAAATGAAACAATAAAAATCGTAGAGGAAAATATAGGCAGCAAAATCTCAGACATCTCTCACAGCAATATGTTTACTGATACATCTCCTAGGGCAAGAGAAACTAAGGAGAAAATAAACAAATGGGTCTGCATCAAAATAAAAAGCTTCTGCACAGCAAAAGAAACCATCAACAAAATGAAAAGGGAGCCCACTGTATGGGAAAACATATTTGCTAATGACACATCAGATAAAGGGTTAATATCCAAAATATATAAGGATCTCATACAACTTAACAAAAGGAAGACAAACAATCCAATTAAAAAATGGGCAAAAGACCTAAATAGATACTTCTCCAAAGAGAACATACAGATGGCCAAGAGACATATGAAAAAATGCTCAACGTCACTAATCATCAAAGAGATGCAAATTAAAACCACAATAAGGTATCACTTCGCACCTGTCAGAATGGCTCCATCAACAAATCTTGCGAGGGTGTGGAGAAAAGAGGACCCTAGTACACTGCTGGTGGAATGCAGACTGGTGCAGCCACTATGGAAAACAGTATGGAAGTTCCTCAAAAGATTAAAAATTGACCTGCCATTTGACCCAGTAATCCCACTTCTAGGAATATATCCTAAGGAACCCAAAACACCAATCAGAAAGAACTTATGCTCCCCTATGTTCATAGCAGCGCAATTTACAATAGCTAAGATCTGGAAACAGCCCAAGTGCCCATCAGTAGATGAGTGGATAAAAAACCTGTGGGACATTTACACCATGGAATACTATGCAGCTGTTAAAAATGATATTTTATTCTTTGGCACGGCATGGAGGGAACTAGAAAGTATTATGATAAGTGAAATAAGCCAGTTAGAGAAAGACAAGTACCACATGATCTCACTCATATGTGGACTATAATAAACAAAATAAACTGATGAACAAAATGGATCCAGAGATATAGAAGCGTGGAACAGACTGAGGGATTTCAGAGGGAAGGTAGGGAGTGGGGAGTGGGTGGGGAGAGATTAATCAAAGAACTTATATGCTTACATGCATAACCCATGGACACAGACACTAGTCTGGGGAAGGCCTGGGGGTGGGATGGATGTGGGGTGGAGGAGATCAATGGGGGTAAAAAGGGGATATCTGTAATATTTTCAACAATAAAGATAAAGAAACTAAAAAATAAAATAAAGTAAAAGTCTTTTATGTATTTTTAAAAGAAATCAACCTTGAAAATTTGTTGTGAACTTGGTAAAATCCTGGTGGTTTTGTTACGAGCTTTTAACCAGAGTGGCCACAGGCTGCCTAAAATATGCATAGCCTATTCCTCCTAACCCAGGTTTCATACTTTCTTCGTACTTGAGAAGACTGGTGGAGTGAAATTTCAAAGTTCTTTTACCCACTCATGTCTGTATATGAGCAATGAACAGTGTCTATTTATCGGTACTTTGAGGTTTTGTTCCACTATTTTTTTTTAAGATTGCCAAAATTAAGTTTGTCACATCTAGCTAATTTTCCAGAGTGAGATAGCCAATCTGCACCTAATTATAATATTACTTGCTCTTGGATGTCTTACTTGTCCCAACACAACTAGAAAAGAATGTAGTTCCCAAGAAAGGCTGTCTTTTCATCTCCTTTTCTCCTATAATAAATGGAACTCAACTTAAGGAAACAAGAGACGTATTACCACTTTATATACATTCGTTGTAACCACAAGGAATATTTAACATCAACCAAATGAAATGTAGAATTGTTGTCAATGTATTAAAATAATTATCAGTTCGTGGCTGACATTATAGGCAGCATTTAAAATAAGGAAAGAATGTCATTCCTGTCCTCATGTACTTACATAATATGGAAAAGATTCATGACATAAACACTTTGGAGAAAATTCTTTTTGGAACTTTTAAAACTGATCACGATGGAAAGGAATTTTAACTGTCATTATTTGCAGCATCTCACATAAAAAAAGTGTCACTGATCTTAGGGAAAGGTGCATGAGAAGTGCATTTATTTGATGTTTTCCCATCAATCTGCTTTCTCCTTAAATCTTAGTCTCTCACGGGAGATTTAGCCCTTTAGTCATAGCATCATTTTTCAACCACAGAATAAAGTGACGGCCAGTCAAAAGTTTGGGTGGTAGATTCTCTTTCTTAAGACATGATATAAAAATGTATGGAGGATGATATTGATTTTATTTTTGCAGGTGGAGGGAGCTCATTTTTAGCAGTTGAAAAATGATGCCATGACTAATATGACATCATTTGGTCCCCCACAAAGTCGGCTCTTCTGAAAATTTAGGAAGAGGCAGCTATGAAAGAAGCAAAACTCTTTCCAGCCATTAAAACTAAGCATACTTTTTGCCTGTGAAAAGTATCTACAATTAAGAGGGTTGGAAGAGGGTATGTAGGACTGGTAACATCTGAGGATCTCACACTATGGTCACAGCCAAGGACTCTATAAATTGAACACAGATTCGTTGATTTGTTCTGAGCATTTTCATGCACTGATGCCAACAGCTGACGTGGGACTCTAGGGGCATCTGCTGCCCACAAGCCCTGGCAAACACCAAAGTCAATGATATACCATAGGATGCCTTTTCCCCATGGGTCTCAGCTCAGACACCATTTATATGCTCAGCTTTTCCTCCTGACTCTTTAATTTATATAAATGAATACTTTTCCTCCTCTTCTACCACCAACACCAGTTATATCCAAAGAAGGAATTTAACTGTGATTCATGAGTAGGGAAAGAGTATTTCTGCCCTTTGGAGCAGAAGTTGGAGCTCCCCAGGGTGCATGAAGCAAATTGTTGAAGCTTCCCAGGAGGCATAAAAGCTAGATTTAAGACACGGGTACATAGTTAAATCCTGAAATGAGGTGGTTTTCATCTGGCAGGTACAGCTCCTCCTGCCTTCAGTTATCATAGCCTTTCTCAGGAAGTTGGGAATCTCTTTACTCTTTATATCTTTCATTAATTTTGTGTCCTTGGACCTGAGCTGGGACCTTTATCCCAGTTCAGTTAGCACCTCAACAGGGGGTGGCCTGGGGGTTGAGCCTTTCACCAGGCCACTTAGCAGCTTTAGTAAAAAGCTTGAGAACTCACAAAGGACCTCCATTAGCCATGCTCCCCCAGACCCAATCACCGTGGATAAGTGACAATTGGCTGGAGTTACACCACTTCCTGGGGTCTGAGGGAGACCAGAACATCAGAGGTCAGGGGGGCCAGTCAGTGCTTTCTCATGCCTATCAGATTTCCCTAATGATCCATTTCCACCCTTTTGGTATTTCAGAACAGGAATGTCCTCTAGTGCATACTTTCAGAAAGAGGTGTGAGTGCTAAAAGTTCACTTTTCCCTTCATAGTCAAGTTCACTTAGTCTCAGGACAGGTCCGGTCTTGCTGTGCCTTCCTGAGCAGCAGACAGCTTATGTTTCTCACTTAATTCAAAGCATTTTTGTCATTGGATTTTAGCCTGGGAGGAGGCGAGGACTGGCAAAAGAATAAATGAGTCTGAGCTGAGAATGCCACCGAGGCAGGCTCTGCTTAGGCAGGATCGGGAGCCTGTGCTTGGGACAAACAGGTGCAGATTGCAGAACTGGAGGACAGGAGGAGGGTCTGGGGAGTGAGAGAGGTGATGACGATGACATCAGGCAGGCCTGCTCTGAAAGCTGCAACATCATTCACCCTGAATGACTCTGGCATGGTAATTACAAATGGCCTTTAAAAATTTCAAACTATGGCTAACTTGTCTGCATCAGTTACGTTAAATCCAACATGAGCCTGTCCCAGAAAGTCTGCTAAACAAAGTATGTTAGTTCTCTTGCCAGCCGACCACCACACCAGGTGGAGTTTCCAAAGGCCATGAGATACCTTGATGTTCAGGTGTCCCTTGAGTTGACTGCCCTCTGGAATCTCAAGAAGCAATGGGATGTCACCTTGTAGTCAGAAGGTTTTGCCTGTAAACTGGGTGCTTGACTGTGACATTCTAAGAGCAACTACAGGGTGGGAAGGTAGCAACAGCTGGAATACCCAGAGGTAAAAGGCAAGTCCTAGGGGTGTTCACAACTTATTAATGCCCTCATCTTATTACTCTGAGACTTGCAGAGCTACTTGAGAAAGTTTCCTACGGACCAGATGTAGTTCACCATCATAGACAACCAAATTTTATCGTGTGCCCACAATGAATGGCACACAGTTTAGGTACTCCAGATGCTAATATGGCAAAGATAGTCATGGCCCTCAAGAAAGCCACAATTAAATACAGTAAAAGACAAATTCATGTATGATACACACACACACATACACACACACACACACACTGCCATATGTCAATCTTGAGTATGAACTGATACACATTTCCTAATAGCTGCTTCTGTAAGGTCTCATTGTTAAATTATTTTCTGAAAGTTTCTAATGCCCTTGAATACCATGGCCACAGGACATGTTTCCTGCCTCAACTCTTAAATCTAGTCACTCAAATGTGATTACTTCCTTTGATGAACCCTTTATTTGGTGGCTGACTTTTGATCTTGGCCTGTTTCCTTGGAATTGAAAAATTTTGGTCTTCCCTAGCCTTTCTGGCATTGGAGAGCTGGTGCAAGGACAGCTGTGAACTGTTATGGGTACTGTAGCAAGGGTGACCCCAGGACTTCATGGAGTAAAGTGTTTCCTTATTGGTGGCACATAGTCTCTCTAGATGACAGCATTCGGGGGAACAGTAACCAGCACTCCTCAAGGCAATTACTTTGCCCACCAACAGACCCAGCTGGTGGGGTTAGCATCTCAGAACAATGATATCACCCTGTAGGAAGCATAGGATTTCTTGGGGTATAATAATTGCGGGAGACAGTGGATATGATACGAGCTAAGTATGGCTCAACAGCTGTTGCTTATCGGCAGCAGGTCAGAAAGGAAGACAGATGTCTCGAGGGTGACCTTCTTGAATGAGTGTGTTTGGGAATTTAGGAATTCCCTTGAGGGTTAACGACATGCCATTGCTTGGCAACCACAATGAACAGTGTAGCGTTACATACCGTAGGTGCAAACAAACCGTAAAAATCTTGACAGGATGGCTGGAGAAACTATAGCAGCCAGGTTGGGGAGGTTGGGGACTAGAAATTGATTTTCTGGAAGAAATAGGGGGATGGTGGGGAATGGAGAAGGAAAGCAAGGAGGCTAGAATTACCTTAAGAAGCATCGTTAAACACAATGCTCCACAGATTTAGATAGGACAAGAAACAAGAGAAAAGAACTGAACACAAGGCGAGACGCCGGAATGCCATGTAACGATAAGACTGCGGCAGAAATGTGTGAAGATCTCAGGCTTGGTTATGTCGGTCACTTGAATGAAATGGAATCATCTTGTGAGGGAGCTACTGGCAACCTGTCTCTGTTCTGCATAAGAGGGGATACCATTTCTTTCAGCCCAAACTCCATAGGCCAGGTTAAGCAGTCCCACCCATACCTTGACCTTAACCTTGGCCAGAGCCTGGGAAGGGATCTGTTTCTCCTGTGGCATGAGAAGGCTTTCATGACCCCAAAGAAAAGAGACATTGATTCTCCTAATCACCTAGAGACCCATGCATCTAGAAACTACATGTTCACCTCCATTTATAGATACTTGTGATTTAACTTTAAATTCTAAACATTTGTGTGTAAATACAAATTAAATTAGCTAGGAAATTCACATTACAGGAAAGATTTGTCATTTCACAAAAAAGATCTTTTATATGCTATCAACTTTTCAAATATTCTTCTGTACTTAACTTTCCAGTAAAACATCTATTATGAAAATGATGTAAATGCAACTTTCTCTGTTCCACTTTTCTGAGTAGAAACTACTTTATATAAAAACATAGTCACTTATGTGTAAAAATTAAATAGTAATATGTATTTATTACCTCCATAATTATAGATTTATTTTTCATTTTGAAGGGTTTTTAATATATACTTTTTACTTTCCAAAAGTGCCAATTTCACTATGAATCAAGAACACCATGTAATTAACACTTTTAGTACTCCATTAAACATCAAATTAGGTTTCTTACTACCTATCACCCAATAGTATTGATATTGCAGTACACACTTCAAAAGTTGAATAACTGATATTTTTAAGCTTTAGATGACCCCTTGCTTTTTCAGTTGGAACTGAAAAGCATGTATGATAAAAGAAAATGAGCAGTGTTGTTAGAATAGCAAGCACCTACATACCACTTAATAAGTTTCAGGTACTCTTAAGTGCTTTCCATACAGAGACCCTTTAATCTTTGCCTCGACTCTATAAGGTAGTTACAACAGTTCCCTTTTTTACAGAAGAGGCTTCAGAGGCTGGAAGAGATCGAATTCCTTGCCCAAGTTCAGAGCTAGAAGAAGAGGCAAATCAGGAAATCAGGGGGTCTTGCGCTAAGGCCAATTCTCTTAACCACTCCACTCTTCTGCCTCTAGTAGTTTAAGTTGTTTTGTTTTTAAATGTTTTCAAAGTAGCTAGTTTTCAAAGCAGCTAGTCGCAAGACTCTTGTGACCTCTTCTACTGTGTATGGAGCAAATGCCATTCTCTGGTCCTTCGAGTGTAGAATGAACCTCTAGGTTTACTCATTGGTTTTTGCTACTGAGCTAACATGTTTCTAGTTTCAACTCTGACATTTTCTAGTAGGTTTATCTTCTCTTTGTGTCGCACTATTAAATAAGATGACTAGAAATGTAAGCAGGACTGGAACAAATGAAGACTAGTTCTCGCCTTTCCTGTTGGGTTTCTCCCGACAGTTGCGGCATCAGAACAGATCCATCGGAGGAGAGCGTGTGGACATTACTCCTGCAGCATTTCCTTCAGCTTGATTTTTTTAAGCCTCCCACATCCCATAGGCTGAATTCCTGAAGGCTGACCACAAGCACAGCTAAATGCCTGCGGCAGGTACAGGAGCCTCTACTGCCCATCACCTGAGCCTGCATACGCAAATCCTGTCTTGACTGTCGCAGGCTATCTCTGCATTCCTTCCCAAGCACATGGGCATCCCATCAAGAACAGTAATGGTTCGTGAGTCTCCTCCCCAGGACATGGCTACCATGGCTGCATGTAGAATTCTGTCAACAATCCTTTCCTTTTCCCTGCTTTTCATTTTAGACTACTGCCCAGGAGATAATAAAGATGCATTTTGTGACAGAAAAATCAATTTCAGGGATGTAGTTTGTGACACAAACTACTATCGGTACTAATACAGCACCTACCACAACTCCTGCCCTTGTACCTTTTATTTTTTGCAATTTTTTTTTTATCAGTTTTCTTTCATCATTTAGCAAAAATGGGAAGCTGTCAGCTAGGCATCCCTGTTGTCTTATACTGTCCTAGTTAAAATGCAAATTTAGTTCTTGTAAATTCCAGGGCTCTCCATCCAGTAGTAGTCCATTGTTAGCTTAAGCTGTGGCTTTTGTTGTTGTTGTTGTTGTTGTTGTTTTTCATTTAACTGCTTCTGCCTTATTTCACTTATTTATTTTCATTAGGAAAAAAAGTGACATGGAATAATCAATGTGAGCAGGACATGTTCTCTCACCATGCATCCCTACTGACAAAATTAACAAATAACCAATTCGTAAGAATTAGACATACAGATCAATGGAACTGAATTCAGGGTTCAGAAAAAAATCACCTTCTTCTTATGATCAATTGATTTTTGACAGAGGTGCCAAAGCAATTTCAATATAGAAAGAATAGCCAGTCCTCTTTCAACAAATGGCATTAGGACATTTGAATAGTCACATGCAGAAAGATGAGCGTAGATTCTTATCTTACACAATACACAGCAATTCACTCAAAATGAATCAGATTTAGCAGTGAACCCATACATTTATGGTCAATTAATTTTAGACAAGGAAACACAGTTCAATGGAGAAAGAATAGTCTTTTTAACAAATGGTTAAAGACAACTAAATATACACATGAGAAAGAGTGAAGTTGGACTCCTGCCTCATGCAATATATAAAAATTAACTCAAAATAGATCAAATATCTAAATGTAATAGTTAGAACTGTAAAACCTCTAAAAGAAATCCTATATATAAATCTTTGTGAACTTGGATTAGGCACTGGCATCATAGATATGACACCTAAAAATTAGATAAATTAGTCTTTGTCAAAATTAAAAATGTTTGTGTTCAAATGACACTACCAAAAAAATTAAGACAATCCATGGAATGGGAGGAAATATTTCCAAATAATATATCTAATAAGGATCTAGTATATAGAATATATAAAGAATTCTTACAACTCAATAATAAAAAAACAACCAAAATTTTTTAAATGGACAAAGGATTTGAATAGACATTTCTCCAAAAAAGATATACACATGGCCAATAAGCATATGACAAGATGTTCAGTATCAGTAGTCATTATGGAAATGCTAATTAAAACCACAATTCAATACTTCGCACTTAATAGGATAATTTTATATATATTTTTAAAGAACAGTACCAAATGTTAGTGAGGATACGGAGAAATTGAAACACTGCTGGTAGGAATGTAAAATGGTCCATCCACTTTGGAAAATAGCTTGGCATTTCCTAGAATGTTAAAAACAGAGTAAACATATGACTCAGCAATCCTACACATAAGTATATACACAAGAGAATTGAAAATATATATTCATAGCTACATTATTTATAATATACAAAGTTGAAACAGTCCAAATGTTCATCAATTGATAAATGATTAAACAAAATGCAGTATAGAATGAAGAACTGATATCTGCTGTGGATGACCTTGAAAACATCATTCAAAGTAAAAGAAGCCAGGTCCAAGAGGCCTCATATTGTGCGATGACATTCACATGGTATGTCCAGAATAAGCAAGTCGTTTATAGGGACAGAAAGTAAAGTCATGCTTGCCTGGGCCTCATGTGAGAACAATGATTAGGACGTGGTTAAGTTCTGTCACATAGCTAATTCTGCTTGTGCCTCAAAAAAACCTCCCCAATAAGAGCTCATATTATAGTGCACTCATTAAATGTTTATGTAGCTTATTTTATTTAATCCTCACAAAAGCACTCTGAAGTAGACATTCTTTTTTTTATCATTTTCATTTTTTCAGAAAGGGAAGCTAAGGTAATTCACCAAAAACCCTCAATTAGTAAGTAGCATGTCTGAGATTCCAATTCAAGGCAATTTGATTTCAGAACCACCCTCTTGACCTTTCTGAGATGCGAGTTTCATGGTTAGTCAGTAAACCATGCTTTGAATTTATCAGGCAAAACATAGTTCGAGGCTTAAATACTTAAAATATGATGGACACATCAAGCATTTCCCTGAGGAAATCTCATTTCAAGGGAATTGGACAGTTCTCTAAATCATTAAAAGAGAACCATAAAAATTATTTTGTAAAAATGAAACACTGTGTACCATCACCTTAGTAGAAAGCATGTTGGGCTGGACAAGGTAAGTGTTCAGATTCCTTCTTTCCGTTCTGACCTGTAGTCTTTTTCTGTTTCACAAGTATGTCTCAGACCGACTCCCTGGTCATAGGGTCTATATTTCTCTGGCTGGGTTCTAACCAGCACCCACCCAATCTAAGCTCAGACAGCTTCCAGGGTCCTCTCTCCACAGGCCAGGTGACAGGACTGTAACCCATAGTTGTTTCCAAATGACTAATGTCAGTCAGAGGCCTGACCTGCTGGCTCAGAGGGTCCATGTTGCCTGTCCATGTCTCAACACTCAACCACGGGCCACTGGACTTGAAGAAGTGATCTGAGAGAATTCATTTGCAAGTTAAGGGTAATGATCACCTTCTCCAATATAACAGAATTTTGGGAGCATCAAAAAAGTTGACCAACATGACATCCTTTGAAAGCTATAAAGCACTGTAACAAACAAGCCATGGTTATTAATGTGTGATAAATTCTGTGAATCTAATTTGATTTTTCTCCAAACTTCTTTTATACACAGATTTCGTTTTTAAGCTAAGCTTAAATCTGGCCACCATCACTACTAAACATCAATTTTACAAAATCAAACCTGGCCAAAAAGGTTGTCATCATAATGCAAAACTTTGGAAACCAATGATTTATGGCATTGGAAAGTCAACGTTAGATCTCCCACCAAAGTTTTATTATTCACTGGCAACATGACAACATTGCCTACACATGAGTACCTCTTAACCAGGCATTCATTTTCCTTTAAAATAAATTTAAAGTAATTAATATTTTAATATCAAAGGGAAAACTAAATAGTTCCTAGACTTTAAGGTCTCAGGTAAGCTTTTTGTTGATATTCATGGTCTTCCTAGAATGTACTCCTGTTTTGTGTGGTTGTGTTTTTCTAGGCTTTTATTAGTAAGACAAAGATGACTTTATTTGGTTTATGTTCCTTGGGGGGAGAGGGGAAATGGAGTTTGTGTGCTGTATCTGGAGAATTTCAAACCTCATTCATTTTTTTTTTTGTTTTTCCCAAAAGATCAGCCTGTCCGCCTGTGCCTTCTTAACCCCCTTTCCGTGGAATCCCTCTGTGAGCACACAAGTGTTAGAACCCTGCTTCAGATTATCTAGTGCACATTGCAGAACCAACATGTGTATTTTTCTTGTCCATGGGTCATTTCATTGCCACATACCTAAACAGCTGGAAAGAACTGACACTCCGTGTTGGTAATCCACTCTACGTGATGTTTGCATTTGTGTCTTTTTGGCAATTCAAAGGGTAGTTTGGGAGAGAATGTCAATTTTATAAACTTCTCTTTACCCAAATTTAACTTGATTTATCTGCTGTTTAGTATACTTAGCTTATCTTTACTTTTTCATCATTCATTACAAAGAAATATTCTCATTAAAATAAATATAGATTATTATGCAGTTTTTAGCTGAGTAATTCTAAGAAACTAGCAGTACAGTGGTAGACCAGAGGGCAAAGATACATATAAGCAAAAAGTTACTCTATTAGACAAATCTATTTTTTTTCTTTAATATTGTGTATTGATCTCTATTGAGAGCTACAGGTAGAGCAGTTCATCTCTTTAACAAGTTTAGGAACAAAGAGAAAAGCACATTGAATTAAATGTTGAGCCAGATTTTAAGAGGAAGGTTATTTATGACAAGTAAAATAAATTAGGAAAAAAAGTTTTCTAAGTCCTTCTACTGAATGAGTCTTTTCTTTAGATATAATCACCATCAATGTTTTACTTTTTGCCTTAATCAATGTATCACCCTTCGGTTTGACTTCTGTCATAAATTACACTAGACAGTATTCATAATGTTAAGCCATTGTAGAACATCAGGAAAACTGTGTGTGTAATCGCCTCAGTTACTCTCTGGGTCTATCTCCTCAGCCAACACTGAGTCCTTAGGCTAAGTGAAGGCCAATTTAATCAAATCATCTGACTTATTTTCACTAAATTAGTGAGCGTATGGTTCTTTCTTTTCTTGAAAAATAGCTACCTCGTTCAACTAAATTAAGCAAATGGATTACACAACCTGTAGTGTAACTCATAGCATTTAAATGTGTTGGAGGGATCTGTTTTTTGGGTTAGGTGTGAGGGAGATGTTCTCAAAGAGCCCTGGGTGTCTGTCCCTCCCTCTCTCTGTTCTTGTTCCAGTTCTAGTTTCTGGGAGGCAGGGATTCGAAAGGACCTTATTTGGCTAATAGAGCCCTGTTATTAGTTGGGGCAAGCATGATTTCACTTGTACACACATCTAGTTCTCTCAATTAAAACATCTCCTGTTTAAAGTTTCAAACCAACCTAAAACACACATTTTCTTCAGCAAGTTGTCTTTGATTGTTTGGCTTGCAACATTACTCTGTGCCAAATTTGAAAAGCATTCTGGAAAGTTTATTCACAGGCCAAACAATCAAAGCTGAGTCTCTTTAGTTTAGGGTGGGTTTTTTTCTTTTCTTTTCTTTTCTTTTTTGAACTGCCACAATTTCATCATAAAAACAATTTCAAACAGAGCTGTCTTCCATAGTAAAATTGCCTGTTTGCCCACATCCATATACAGGTAATTATCAGAGTGAAGCAGTAATGTTACTCAAGTAATCCTATTTATATTGTATAATTATACAATTGGGAATGTATGTGGCATATTAGTCTCAAGGTTTCCAAAAGCACCTGGTTTTTTAGTAAAGATAGATAAATTCAGGCATGGTGAGACCACTGGGATCACTCAAATTCATGTGAAATAGACTCTCCAAAAACTATCCTCTCTCTTTTCTTTCACTTCTTTTTTAATATTCCTATGATGCAGGATAAAAATATCTGCAAACTGTACCCTTCACTCAAAAAATAAAAATAACAAAGAAGATTCTGGATCTTTGTGTGTTCTCATTTACCCAAACATGCAAATTAGCAGAAATATAAATGATTTCTTAAATGCTCCTAGAAACATTTTTTCTTTTTCTTTTTTATCCTACAGACTTGAAACTTTAGACAATATCCGTGAGGTCAGAATAGAACACTGAAGGTAAAAGGGTAATAATAATAATCGTAGATGCTGAAGCTACAATGCCCTTCCCTGGTGTTTCACCTCCCAGGCCTTTAGCCACAAAGGTGGTTATCACCCCCTTCCTTAAAGAGCTTCTACCCTAAAAATACTCCCTGTCATCATGGGTGTTTTTTCCACTGAATCTCAGTTTCTTCTGCTGAGAGATCCGACAAGTAAGAGTCCCTCCAAGTGATTTAGGAAAATAGAGACTTTTACTCAGATAACTTATAGTTCCCTTGAGACCCAGATGTGAAGCGTTAGGAAAAGACAGATTGATCTGAAAAATGGTTGCCTTGCATTCTTTAGTCATTTTTTCCTATACAATATAAATATCTATTTGTATATTTTTGGAGCAAACATGGTCTTTGAAAGTTTTTCAGGGATGTGCTTAAAACAGCACCTCGTTCCAGTATTTTAGTTATATTATTAATTCAAAGCATTAATTTTTAACCAAACTATAAACCTTTTCCAGTTTTAATACACATTTTATAAAACATAAATTTCTAATCATTGCACAACCTCAGATTGTCTCAGTTCCTACATTGTGGTTTTCATAACCTTTAGGCTCGTTTCCAATTTTTTGTTCTAACATATTTATATTGTATCAGCTTGAATGAGAAAAAATTAACTTTTGCAAAACAGAAAGTGGATTAATAAGGCCATTGGTTTCTCTTTCCCTCTGAAGGTGGCTTCACATCTATTTTGACTATTGAAAATATAATAATCACAACTCACAGTATAGCCTAGGGATGAAGGTCTGTGTTTAAATCCTAACCTTAACTCCTACCAGCCTTGAGCAAAACTCTCGACATCTCTTGGCTTCCATTCCTTCCCCAGCATATTGGGGCATGTGTCCATCCCTACTTCACAGATGTTCTGGGAGGAATAAATGAGTCAAAGGGTAGAAAGTGCTGTGCCTTAAACATAGTTTTGAATACATGTCAGCTTTAAAGTGATAACATTTTAACATGGTAAGACTTTTCCTAATTAATTCCTGAAGCACATTTAAGATTGGGGTCATGGATTGTATGCCAAGGCACCAACCAACAAATGACAGCTTGGGGAGCTGTCCCTTTTCCCCAGTCTTCTTTCAATCAAGCAAATCATCTCCTTGTTTGCTCATGCATTTATTCCCCCAAGTGTGTGCCCCTACCTGAAGTCCTGTCCCCTGGCTTCCACCAAGCCTGTTTTACCTTTTTTTGCAAATACTGTTCATTTCTTACCTTCTCCATGAACTCTTTCCAATGGATAAGAAGCTAATTCTTTCCTATTTATTATCCTAATCAATTGGACTGCTGCAGTTTGGCCATGTTTATATTTGTTTTATATTGTGTGTGGGCATATATGAGAGGTTCTTGTGCAGAATCTTTTGTCTAGCTTCTTTTTCTTTAATCCAGGAAGGTGACATCCCAGGGTGGACCATGTGCAGAAGTGCCATTGTGGAGGCCAACCTAGATCTAGTGTGGCCAACTGATGGCCAGAGCAGCCTGAGGCAGGGATGGGGCAGCAAGAGACCCTTTTTACACTTTTCAAATATACATTTGCATATTCCTTCATGCTTCTATTTTACAGCTCTAAAATAGAGACTCATACTTAAAGGGCAATAGTAAATATATTTGTTAACTATATGGCCCCATCTACACACAGTTTTATTATGAAATAAATTAGTTTAAGAGGTTTCTTTTGTTTGCCAGAGGTAGAGACCCATGCACAGGTATTGGGGAGACAGCAGTTACTTAGAAACGAAGGAAAAGCTGAACAAAGGAAGAATCGAGGCTCTAGGAACTCTGAGCAGCAAGATCTTTGTCCCCTGAGTCACTATTAATGTGACTCAGCATAATTTGTGCCTCTTCCCTCTCGCTGCTGACTGGCTCAGAATTTGCCAAATCCCATTTGTCTACACTCCACCACCATAATTTTTGCCATATCAGATCACCACCTGCTCTATTAGTCACTCAATTTTTTTTAAATCAACTCATTTTTAGTTTTTACCTTAACAAAATGATTTCATAAGGAAACTATATTTTTACCATAAATCAAAAAAGGCAATACATTGGCCTTACAGTACAGAAAAAAATGAATACAAGGACATCCTCAGCCCATGGTTCATTTCTATCTTCATCATGATGGAGCAGAAGGAATCTACAAGTGTCCCTCTTCTTGTCCCCTTTCCTGCCAGCAGCAGGTCCCAACTTTGGTTGCATTTTGGAATCACCTGGGTGCTCAAAAAAATACTTATGCCTGGACAATAGTGTGGAAAAGGCTGGGGGGGAAAGGGTAGAGGGGGTCAATGGGGAGGGGAAAGGGGACGTCTGTAATACTTTCAACAGTAAAGATAAGTTAAAAATTAAAATTAAAAAAGTCCATGGACACAGACAATTGTATGGGGAAGACCTGGGGGTAGGGCAGATGCAGGGGGGAGGGGATCAATGAGGGGGGACATCAGTAATACTTTCAACAATAAAGATAATATTTTTAAAAGGCAAAAAGTAAAAAGAATAATAAAATAAATAAAATAAAATAAAATAATAAAATAAAATAAAATAGCTCACTAAATATAAACAAATAAGTAAATTCCAAAAAAAAAATACTTATGCCTGGAAATCACCTCCAGAGATGAATGGTTGGTGGTGAGACTTGGGCATCAGTATTCTAAAAGCCCCTGGCTGTTTCTGTTCTAATGTGCAGCTGCTAATGTGCAGCTAAGGTTGAGAACCAGTTCCAGAGACGTCCCCCTCCCACTACCTCTATTCTGAATAAACTTGAGAGACACGAGTCTTTGTCGGCCATAAATAAAAGCAAGGCAGACTACATGTGCCCTGCCCTGGAGCATAACACCAGAGTCAAATAATTTGGTATCAAATAGTGTGTATACCACAGTTTTGGAAATGCTGGGATGGTTTAGTCTCTCCAAATATATTCAGTTTATTGTTTTTTACTTGTTTGATTTTTACCCTTATAGCTTGTTTCTCCTTAACTTCTGTCTCTTTTGCATTTCAAAAACCATCATAGTTCCAATTTCTTATGAGTTTTTCCTATGTATCAGCATTAGTTCCAGTGAGCTCATTTTCTTTGTATTTTGTAGGGCAAAATGCTGGACGAGAGAAGTTGATTGGTGTGGGCCATGTTTGCATAACAGTCTGCATCACTGTTGGGGTTCCCCCTGCCAGCCTGTGGGTGCAGGGCTCTTCACTGACACACAGGGGAGAGGCCAGGGAAGTAGTCACCTGCTAGGGGACAGTGACACCTTGGCAGTGAGGCTCAGGGATCTTTTAAAATGATGTCAGCGTCACTGGGGCATTGATTGATTGGAACTGGAAAATGCTTTTCACACTTGGCTCATCATCAGAATCAGTATAGGACCTTGAGGATTTTGGTTCTTTCCACCCAAAATCTAAATCAGTGAGTCTGGGAATAGGCCAAACTATGAAATTTGTATTTTTTAATGGTTGCCAAAGAAAACTCAATAGTCACTTTGGCTTGGGAACCACTGGATTAAGTGATCTCTGACCTTCTTTACTCTAACATTTATAGATCTGTAATAACCTCTACAATAGAGACATAAACCTCTTTTTCTGAAAGCAGTGACCACAGCGCCTTGAGATCTGTGGGACACCATTTCCAGAAAATATTAATTGGTGCTTGGATAATGAAGGATAACAAAGGCAAATGCTGAATATTAAATCTTCCTTTGGATATTAACAATGTGTTAGAAGACTAGAGACTCTGAGAAGGCCTGCTGTAAAAAAGAAACTTGTTTCTTACCATTGAACTAACTTACTTGCAAATGTGAAAACTTGGTCTCAAAGAGCCTGTTCATACTCCTTCAAATGGTTTCCCCTTAAATGGGCTTGGAGGCTCCAAGTCTGCACAATGTTTTCTGTATATAGTGAATTCTTAATAAAGGCTACTGATTGACAAATGACCAGAAGAAAGGCAAAAGGCTGAAACTCAGATTCATCAATTTTGTTAATTGTTAGCAGCCTGGGTAAAAGTTTTGATAAAGAGGTCAGAACTAATGGTTTCAATGAGGTTTTAGTATTAACCAAGGTTTCATTCATCTTAGCTGCCAACATATTTGATTAATCTACACTAGTTCCTCCTCCCACCCAAAGAATTATAATTTTGTTTCTATACCATACGGTTGAAGAATGAGATCAGGACTTATAAATGTGGGCTGTAAGCAGCTGATCATCCTCTTAAACCCCATCTGCATGTCGGAGTTTCAGGTAAGGTAAAATTAATATCCATTAATTAAAAATACTGCCTGTCCGTACATGGTACCCAATCCGCGTTTGTTAAATGACTTACAGACAATTCTTGCATCTTTGCTGTCTGGGTTTCCTTTTTGAACCATACCTAGAGCAGACCCTGCAGACAACTAGGTGAATTTGCATTATTGATATGGAGAGAAGGAACCAGTGTTTGCCAGAAGTTGATCTTTGTCTCGGGTGGATTAATCACAGCTGAGGTCAAGATGAATAAATCTATGTTCCAGAATGTCCCGGTTACAGTTCAAGACTAAAAGAAAACAAAGGAAGTTAGAGGCTAGAAAGAGGAAGGAAGTGAAAGACTCCCCAAAAGAAAATACAGATGTTCTAAAAGTCTCATTATTGTTATAATTTGACTTTGTAAAAAGTCCAATTGGACTTCAGTGATGTTTGGTCTTGATCAACAACATGCTCTATTGTGTCAATTCCACCATGGGACAGGGAAAAGGAAATATCTTAGGGCTAGTCTTATTAAAAGTTACATTTACATACAAAAAAAAGGAATACATACTTTTTAAAATTAAAAGTAATATGTATATAATATATTATATATGTGTCTATACACATACACACAATACATACATACACAAAGTAGCTATAATACTTGGTCTCTCCTACAGGAAAAACAGCTAAATATTTTCCTTTGAAATTTTCCATGCTATTACTCTTCAAAATAAACTAGGACTGTGAATAGCTATATTTTTACAAAAGTCACTGGTTTAGGTAAAAACAATTTAAATAGCTAGATGCCTGCAAATGCACTTAGAATATGTTTATAATATAGAAGATTCATTTCCAGTGGTATTTCACTAAAGCAGTTGCTTACATTATTGGAAATGGGGAAATTGTTGCCACTTGGATCAGTCCATTTTCATCTCTGACTACCTAGAAGCATATGTGCATATTAACCCTTCGAGAGCCTGCCCAGGCTCATTGTCATTGGTTTCAAATGAATGGAGGTAGAAAATTTACTTGTTGTAAAGCTTCTAGTCTGGATGTCTAGATAGCATGGTGATAAGCATCATATAAACACAGAGAAGGGTGGAATTCAAGTTACCTTTATCTATGCCTCCTTTCATATACAGTATGTGTCATAGACAGACACCAGTGTCTCATTACATGACCACCCACAGAACATTACCCAGTGTGACATTCTTCAGGGGGAAATTAACAGAAATGTTTTACCACATCAGTCTCTCCCAAGAACACTGATTCAATAATAGTACTTAAAAAGTGACCAGATGCCCATGGAAGCTTCTCTTTTCCACTGTTTTGACTGGGGCATAATAAATACATCCAATTCTAAAACTATTTAAAGTACAAAGATACAGAAGGAAACAGTCACACACACAAACACACTCATGCATACATATACACACACACCTATATGGATGTCAATGTATCATCTAGTTGGTATTTCTATTTCTCCAGTATTTTGTCAATATAGCCATGTAGCCATTCCTTCAGTTAGTCTCCAAATTTTCCTACTAGTTGTACATAATCATAGTTAAACACATAGAGAATGGTCTTCTCACCTTTAAAAACAGTTTTAAAAGTCAAGAGGCTCATTGGATTTCAAAGAATAACAATGATTACAAGTGGAGTCCTAGATGAGAAATATTCAATGGTATATATATATATATATATATATATATATATATATATATATATATATTACTAGAAATCTCAGAAATCTGAATTTTTATTACCTAATATTTCTCTGAGTCATGATATATGAAAAATATTTTCATGTGCATTTCATAATAGTTATTTCCTGAAATAAAGAGAGCTTGGCATAGATCTTGATGCATATTGCTTTCCCAGAGAAGCAGAACTGATTTGAGGGTTGACATATGAACTACAATGTCCATGGCAGGAGTGAAAGACCACCATTGACCTCACTTTCTTTTTATATAGATAGTATGTTTCTTGTGATCTGAGAAGAAAACTATATGACCTTTTATTCACCTCCAGTAGCATGTACATAATTTGGTGGTTAGGAGAAAGGATAGGTAATAACAAGGACAGTTCTGTAAAGAGAGTGAGGCCTGGTGGAAAAGAGGAATTTGGAGGAGGAAGATATACAGAACCACCATTTATTGAACATAAATTAGGAGCAGAACATGAATAGTGTGCGTGCATGTGTGTGGTGTTATGTATGATAGAAGATGGGAAAATTATAGGGCATCATATTTTCAAGCTTCATGGCATACTCAACCATTGCAATTTGTAAGACTTGGTAAAACAAGCGAAACTATCCAACGCCACACCAAGTTGAATTAAGTTGACATGAACCATGAAGAACCTTGCAAGCCCATTTGGATAAAGAGTTGAAGTGCATTCTCTCCTCCAAATAAGCCTATAATTACAGTCTCAACTTTGAGACTATCACTTGTGTGTATTGTCAATTCATTTTTCACTTAAATAAAAAGCAAAAGCAAAAAGGAACTATGAAGGCAATCTTTATTTTCATTTTGGCTTGGTGTGTTATCCATTGGCCTAAATATAGTCAATAACCCCATGGCATCTAGTATGTAATTATTTCTAATTCCTCAAAATTAAAAATTCTGGGTGTTTTTCTTTTAATCTTCAAATGAACTACTTTGGGGGTAGAAATATGCTAGGAAGAAATTATTTGGGCTGTTTGTTCGGATGAGTTCCCTACATGTAAGTGAAGTCATCTTTAGAAGAACAGGAGGTGCTGATAGAGTAATTGTGTTTACTCTTTCCACTTCATGATTTCTCTCTTATAAACATTGTTTTGTATTATTGGGCTCCACGATCCTTTTTCTCATCTGATGTTTTACAAATATTTTTCTAATTGCCTGAGACAGTGTGGTCCAATAAAGTTAAATTGACTTTGGGTTGAACTTGTTTGTCTGATCTCTTGCCAGAGGTTATAGTCACCCACTTGAACTGACTTTCACTCTGTTTCTGCATCTCTGTCTTTCTTCCTTTCATGTTCTGTACTTGTTATCCATTCCCCAGCCTCTATTCTAATGTATGACCCCAGAATTAATTCTCAAGACTTCCATAAACAAGTTATTTTAAAAATAAGTTTATCTGAATATCTCTATCTACCCATCCATCCATCCATCTTCCGTCTAAATACTTTAGCCACCTACGTCAACAGATCAGAGCTTCAACCCAAGTCAGAGGAGGAGGTGCACTAAATGCTTAGAAAACAAGAGTGCTTGGAATAGCCCATTTGTTTGACGTCTGGAAACACTTTACAAACAACCTCCAGGAAAATAACAAAGCAAATAGTGCTGGTCTACCGCAAGGGAACAGATATGGTGTGTGATCAGTTAGCTGCAACCCACAAATAAACACAGACAGGCAATCTAGCAAGAAAAACAGAAACCGCATTATTGTCCATCACAGACTGAAGAGTTTAGAATAAACTTAAAGCCTCATATGTGTGACTTCCAAACTCTGAAAAGAAGGTTAAAAGCTTCAAGGACCCTTCCTGGTTTTGTATAGTAGGCTCCCGAGTTTCCCTTTAACCCCAAAGATCAACATTTATTTTAACATCTACCCACTTTGACCAAAGCCTGAGTCTTGGGAGTCCTCATTCCTGTTGCTTTCTCTGACCACTTTAGGAGAATAGGGCTCTGTGGCTCTGCAGGCCTTGGCTTCTTGTGGTGCAGTGCTAGTCCCTTGTCATATTTCAAGCAGTCAGAGAAAGGCATGAGTCTTTTCCATGCATTCAACCTGTTTTCACATGAAGTTCCAATGAGTATCTCTGGGCTCCAGCTCTACTTTTACCAAGATCAATAAACATACTCTGCTTGTTTGGAAATTCTAAACAACTTTCTTTCTTTCTTTAAGGTGTGCCTGTTGGATCTGTCATACCCTTCTTTCTCTCCGTCTCTGAGGACAGATGACCATTCTTATCTCTGCATCAGATTCCAATTAGAAAGGTAAATTCCTCACCTTGGTTCCTTTTTTCTATCCCTAATTGTAGACTTACTCTCATCTGAACCTATTGGCAAAGTGGGATTGACCATAATTTAAGAACAAAAATAGAATTGTTGGTTTTGTTTCTCCTGAGTCTGAGGCAACAATAATATGCTTGTTCTTCCAAATTTTCACCTTCCTTTTTTAAAACTTCAGTCCCTTTTATTTCTCCTGAGTAGTCTATTTGGTCACCATATTTCTGTTTCCTTTTCCTAGGCCTAGGGTATGACCACATGTTGCATTAGGAGCTAAGCAGAGATGCCAGGGAAGAGAGAGCACATTTTGTCTAATATGTTAAGATGAGCTGAGGCTCGTGATTGGGGTAGGGAAGAAAATACAAAGTAACTAACTCATCTGTCCAACTGGCATTAGATGCAAATACGAGGCTGGTCATTAGCTTTGACTTCTCTTAATGCTTCTCTTACAGAAAGATGCAAAATAAACACAATCCCACAGGCCAAGGGACCAGTGGCCAACAATCGTCTGGAGGGGATAAACCCTAGACAGCCTACCCTCTGACCTTTCTTATTGGTGTCCTGATAAGAAATGACTGTACCCATTCATCCCCACAATTTAATCACCCCCACAAATGTACCAGACTGTATTAAAAGAATTCAATCAGAACCATCACCATGCCCTAGTTAACAAAGAAAGAAGACATTAAAAGTCAGTATAGTTCTTGGGTAGAGCCACTGCTCTCCAAAGAAAGAACCTGATAGTCTAAGTCCAATTCTGAGGAATTATGAAGTCTATTTGAAAGGGCTAGAATTCTTCAAATAAAAGGAATGTCCTTTCTTCAAAATGCTGCTCATAAATTATGCTCATATTTAAAAGATTTGATTACTCAGTAAGGACCCAGGGTGTCCACACCTCTCGTTGGTGGGAAGATTGAGGCAGAAACGGCAGTACCATACTCATTTTTGCTCATGTCCTGGAGCCAGTCCCTCCCCACTATTATTCTGCTCCCACTTATAGCTTTAACACGGAACACAGGTGACTGAGGGTGCTCATCCAGCTAACATGGGGTGCCTCCATGCCTTAGAAGACTGTCACCAAGGCGTGAGAGAAGCTTTTTGAACGGGCAAAGAATGGAGGTGTTGGTGAGGTTGTGAATTAAGAGACTGGAAGAAGAGAATGTTTATGGGCTGGGTCTAAATCACATTAAAGGAGTAAAGAATTAAAGTTCACTTCTTAAAGAGAGAAACTGCCCAAAAAAGGAGAAATTTAATGTAGGTGTATAGATCTGGTTGGGAGAAAGTAAAGAACTTCCTTTCTGAGTGCTAATTTATCAAACTTCCTGGTATAATGCAAGGGAAAACTCAAATTAGCTAGAGATATTGTTACTGCTGTTTTCACCTCCTAAGATTTCATTTGCCATGGAGCACAAACGCTTATGTTTTGCAGCCCAGAATGTCACGCTGGTATAAGCAGAAGGGACTGACAGACAAGAGCAGTAGTAGGTGGTATAGAGTTGGCTAGAGGAGGTTTAGCCCCTCTCCCTGTTATCTCTGAAAGTCCCCATAAGCCACTCCAAATAAACACACAATAAAAATATCATTTCTGCTAGAGAGTGTGTCTTGAAGTGACATAAACTAAATACCTTCACTGACTTTCCTCTTACTCTTGCTAATGAGTCACACAGACACGTAAGTAAAATGGATTCAGGAATAAAACTGCTACTTCTGGTTAATTACAATAGAGATACCAGGAACCAAATCCTATAAAACATGACGCATAAAGAAAATATGGGGGAAAGACTTTAAAGTATGTATAGAATGTTCCCAATGGTATTTCTCTAAGGTTATTTTTCAAAACCAGCCATCAGTATTCTCATTAAAAAACTGAATACTGTTAAAAATTTAAAACTTCTTGAAAATTTTTCTATTTAATAAAAGAGCATTATAGCAGATTTACCATGATATCTTTATTTTTATCAAATTATTTTTACTGTTAAATTAGAATAATTTATTTAAAATGTCTTTAGGCTTAAGATGAAAATTTGAAGTAAGACTCCTGTTCTCCTTGTAATCATCTCCTTCTGTTTGCTGCTATATTTTATGTTTTTCTTATATAAACAGCCCTATCCCTTAGATGAAGGATCAGTAAACTATGGTCCATGGACCAAATCCAACCCATTACCTGTTTTTCTGGCCCGTGAGCTAAGAATGGTTTTTCTATTTTTAAAATGGTTGGGGAAAATTAAAGAAAGAATAATGTCTTGTGACATGTGAAAATTACATGAAACTTACATTTCAAAGTCCATAAATAAAGTTTTATTAGAGCCCAGTCACATTCATTCATTTACATATTAGCTATGATTGTTTTCCTGCTACAAGAGCAGAGCTGAGTAGTTGCAAAACAGCCTATATGGTCCACAAACCCTAAAATATTTATTATCTAGCTCTTTGCAGAAAGTTTGCTGACCTTACCTGAGTACAAGTCAACATTTGTGTGCCTACACAGAACGCCATGGGGCCACTCCAAGACTATTTCAATATAAATATAGAGGATTACAGTGTTTCACACACTTTGGCAGTCTGAAATATTATTGTGCAGATGAGGTACAGTATGAATTGTTTTGGCATCACTGGCCTGGTTGCAAGTCCCCATGCATTTACACATCTGTGTCTGCAACAACAAGGGGTCATTGTTCAGCTCTGCTGTTGCTGTTTATGAATCAGAAGAACAAAAAGGCAACAGAATAAACAAAATGTCATGTTCATACAAATCTTGATTAGGGTAAAATCATCTGGCTGGCATCGCCTGTGTACAATATCGTCAACGGGGCTGCCAGCTGGTGATGGGGAGCCTCCCAGGTCCCCTGTCTTGGGTCTTCAAAGCTTGAAACAGCTTATTTGAGGGTTTACATAAAAAGCTAGATAGACCCCAAACATTCAAGATTTAGTCTCTGAGTCTTGGCTATTATTAACCAACTTGTCTTTAAGAATCCTTGAAGTTCTAGGAGATTTTGGAGCAACTTCAACATCCATTATAGGGTGGTTACAGATATATGCTTAATTAATATCTTAAAGCAGAGTTTTTCAACCTCAGCATTATTGACATTTGGGGCCAGGTCACTGTATGTGTGAGTCTCGTGCTCTGTAAGATGTTTAGCAGCATCCCTGGCCTCTTCCCACTGCGTGCCAGTAGCACTTCCCAGTTGCGACAACCTAAAATGTCTTCATACATTGCCACAGTTTCCCTAGGGGTCCAAATCAGCCCCAGGTGAGAACCACTATCTCAGTGGATTATGAAAATTTGCTTCATTCCATAGTGTAACCAAAGGAGCCCTGAGGGCATTAGACCCCGAGAAGAGAACCAGATTTTTTTTTTAAAGATTCAGAATCTGCATTTTAGGGACATAAGTATCTAAAAAGAAAAAAAATCTGATTATCCAGATTTGCAAAATAGTCTTAGGTCTGCTTACAGTGAAGACAAGCAGAATATCTGATGGATCTTTCACCTGTTCTGATGTATCACACGCTCTGTGGATGCAAAGGCTACACCGCCACACGGGTGTCCTTAGCTCTAGCATCCTTCATCCATTCACACACCCAACACTGTTGACTGAACGCCTCCGAGGACTTAGGCTGCTCTCTGTTGGGCAGTGGGGCCCAGAGCTTGCAGAGTTACCTTTTGATAACACAGCCCTGGTCTCTGCTTAGAAACCTTTCATGGCTCCTCTCAGCCTAGAAAATAAAGTAAATATTAAAATTAAAATGAGACACTTATAATCTTGTTTGTCATTTAATCCCCAATATCTATTCTATCTCCAATGATCCATATATGTTCCATCCAATTCTGGCTGTAGAGAAAATATTTTGGGGAGAAGCCCAAGATATTTTAGAAACCCAGAGCCTTAAGCCAGGCCAATTAATCAAATCTCTGTTGTTGGACATAAGCATTTTATCAAACCTCTCTGGGGGAATTCTCCCATACAAGCAGGTTGAGACCCAGTGATCTAAGCCATATATGGTGATTCCATTTCCTCTTGCCAATCACTGGGTTAGGAATGGGCACCTGACAGAGGCATCCTAATGGGACAAGAGAAGTCTGTATGTGCGGGAACATGTTTCTGCGGAAATTTACCTCACTTCAAAAAGTGGTCATGGGGAAAATGACCTCCCCCCCCCCCCCCGGAGGCTGTTAGACCTGGACATCCGGTCTGGAACTGCTACAGCCCTCTCGTTGTTTCAGGCCTGAGGGTGAAAAACACTTGGAAGGGGAGAGACAGGAGAGACTTCATTATATGAAGACTTAGTGATTGTGACAAGAGCCTGACTCCTCAGAACTTCTTGTTTCATTAGATAATAAACTGCCTTAAAAAATAATAACCTGTATAAATAACTTAAAATAATAATAATCTGGTTTCGGTTCTCTGTTACTTGCAACCAAAACATTTGAGGATCTGCTCACTTCTCCCCGCCCCATCCTCTAAACCCAGTTTGCCCACACAGGCATGTACTGATGCTATAGTCACTCTCGACTGTTGCTACCCTCTGATGATAGCTCCATAACTTTACCAACATTTTCTCAGTAGAATAGCATCTCTTTTTTTTTCATCTCTAGTATTATAGTATAATTTTACCTATCAGTTAAAGCAGACAAAGCTTCCATATTAAATCAATTCAAAATATACAATTGCTAAAACTATGTAGAAGTTGAATTCTTTCTCAGTTAAGAGTCTGAAGATGTTTTTGATGTAATATATTAGGAAAGCTGACTTCTTCCGTTTTGGGGATCCACCATTCCTAGAACCTTGACCTTTCCACGTGCTTGCAGCCTGCAGAAAGATAAAGGAGCTCAGAGAGAGCAAACACCCATATCTGAAAAACCAGGGCCCAGACAGCACATATAACTTCTCATATTCCATTGAGAAGAATTAGTCTTTTGGCCACATGTAACAGTAAAGGGAGCTGGGAATGTGGCCTTGCTATGTGCCAAGGAAGAAAGGAAACAGGGGTTTTGCGAATAGCCAGTAGTGTCAGCCACAAAAGCCCATGTCAGATCTCACCTTTCCCAGATAGAATCTCTCTGTCTGTGGTCCTGTGGGAGGTAACATTTAGCTGTCCCGGAATTATAAATGATTTTTCCACCTGGCTAGCATTTTTCTCTAACTAGATTGTAAATTCTTTGAGGATAGGAACTACTTTTATGGTCTCCTTGCTTATCCAAAGTATCTACCTTGGAACTTCTATTCTAGAACAACAGATCTCAAATTTTAGGTGCCTTCAAATCACCTGGATTGTTTGTTATAGCAGGAGTGGATAAGTTCTAGCGTTTTTCATTAAGTTAGTCTAGAATAGGGCCTAAATTTTTGAGTTTCTAACACATTTCTAGGTGATGTTGGAAACCATTGACCTAGACTATACCAATTTTTTTAAATCCTCACCCTAGGATATTTTTTTCCATTGCTTTTCAGAAAGAGAGTGGAACGGAGAGAGAGAGAAACATCGATGTGAGAGAGACACATTAATTGGTTGCCTCCCGCATGCACCCCAACCAGGGCTGGGATCAAGCCTGCAACCAAGGTACGTCCCCTTGGCTAAAATCGAATCCAGGACCCTTCAGTCCACAGGCTGACGTTCTAACCACTGAGCCAAGCCAGCTAGGGCTGACTTTACCAATTATTAATTGGTTTTGCAATTAACAAACAATAAGGGGCACACTTCTGAACTTTTAGCACTAGGTGGGAGCTCAAAGTTAGGCTTATGCTACCTTTTTAATCTTTACCAACTGCTTTTCTTTGTTGTTCAAATCTCTTTGTGTTTGTTCTCAGTGACACAGAGATAGCCTTTTGCCTTGGTTCTTTAATACATAGAAGAAATTTTGAAATCCATTTTGAAAAATGATTTGAATTAAAACGTGTTAGTTTCCATTTTAAAATCTTTAAATTTGAAAGTGGAGAGGAAGATAAAATACTAACAAATTTATGATAAAAAGAATTCTTTCAGCCACTTTTATTTGTGACAATAACTGTAAAATTTCCAATAATAATAAGGAAACAGAATATCAAATAAGGGATCATGTGTAAAATTTCAACTGGGATTTTTGCTGTTAGAATTACCTCTCTTGTAAGAGTGGAATTTGGCTGAGTCTTGGAGAAAGAGACAGATTTCCCAGTTCCTGAAAAAATTTTGGGGGTTGATTGAAGTTTCAGAACAGAGTGGAGGGGTGTCAGAGCAGCTGTGAACAGGCCTCTCAACAGCATAGCGCATCGGCCTAGGAAAGAGATGATTCTGTTTTTTCCTCCAGAAAATAAGGTGACCATTGCACCAAACATATAGCCTGTTCATGAGATAACACTTTGGGGCTCATTGGACAAAAAGAAGCAGATGTATGTCTTTGTATTTATTTGTTAGACAGATGCTCAAATGGATCCTATCGTGCACATTCACTTAAAGCAAATGTCCTACTTAGAATACCACTACTTTATAATCATGTGCTGTTCATTCAATGGTGAAAATTAGAGCAGCAGAGGAAAAGAATCAGAAATAGGAGTTTAAAAGCGATACTGTTTTAGTTAATAAATATATTGCCCTGCTGCATGCAGAGTTTGTGAATATTACACAGGCTGGGTTCTCAGAGAATCTTCACATTTCGGACTTGTCTGCAGAACAAGTTCTCGTGAAGTCATTTTGAATGTAGATTTTCCTCAGCGTCGCTTCGTGACTTTACAACTTTGACAGTGGCGTCATCGAACTTCACACCCAGAAACAGGATGCAGGGGATCGCTTTCTTCAAGGTCATTTACAAGTTTCAACCTCATGTTTTAGAACTACACAGCCTCAGTCTAAGAAACAAAGTACTAGCCCGGCTGGGCCTGGCTCAGGGGTTGAGCGTCGACCTGTGAACCAGGAGGTCACGGTTCAATTCCCAGTCTTGGCACATGCCCGGGTTTCAAGCCTGATCCCCAGTAAGGGGCATGCAGGAGGCAGCCGATCAATGACTCTCATCGTTGATGTTTCTATCTCTCTCTCTCTCTCTCTCCCTTCCTCTCTCTGAAATCAATAAAAACATATTTTTTTAAAAAGGACTGATCAAAGCAGGATATAAAAGAATCAGAAAAATAATCTAGTCATCCAAGTCTATAACATTTCCTCACAGGCACACTTGATAATATTTAGTTTAGCAAGCACTTAGTTTAGAAATGGATAGATGAGATGATCAATAATTTATAGCTTTAAACCACTGCTCTAATGGGTAATATTATTTGGTAGGTTAAATGTGAATAAGATTCCTCTGATTTGTTTCTATTTTCAAGTCAAATATTCAATGATATTAGATGCATCAGAGAAACAAAAACAAAAAATCTTCTTTTCATATTTCGAACATTGTACTTATCGACAGCAGCCAAGGGTTGTCTTTGTGGTCTGTTGACTTCAGGCCTCACCTGCAGGCAGGGCTCTCTGTACAGTGGCTAGAAGGTGCCTGGTCCCACCATGGAGGTTCTCGCAAGTTCTTACTTCCTCTCTTTACTCTCATCTCGCTTAAACGTGGAGGGTTCCAATTAACTTCAAAGACCATTCTATGTGTAGAAAAACTCTGATGAAGTAGAACAGAGAACTCTCACCGTAGGTTTGAAGTTTGTAGGAATGTTAATGAGAAGAAGTCATGATTATCACTATGTAAAAAAAAAAAAAAAAAAAAGCTAGTGTCTCTCTCTAGCCACACATATATTTTTTCATTACCCATCTCAGACAAATTCACCCAAGATGTGCAAGGCCAAATAAGCACAGCTCAGTAAGGTATCTTCTAGATTTATTTACAATGAAAAACACCACATGTTTGATAACCATTCTTTTATTAGGGAAATAGTTTGTAACTTCCCCTTTGTTTCACATTTAAAACACATTTGTTTTCCATTATGAAATAGTTTGTTAAAAGCACTGAACCAGAAATTTAACTCTAAGCAAAATGTGATTTCACCTTCATCCAGCACTGTTTGATAAAGTATGTTTCACAGGCAATTGTACCTATTATTTCCAGAGATTATGGAAAAGGGCCCCCTCCCCTCTAATTTCCCCTAAGGAATGTCTGCCTTCTGTGGAGGGGGGTATAGGGTGTAATATCAGATCTGTGAGAGTTTGTAATAAACTGAGAACACCGATATCACCAAACCCATCTTTTAAGTAGAAAATAACCGTAAGGAGATCATATATTTGGACACACTTGGTGCCCCATTTTTGTTGTACCATTTGGAACTACTAATAGCACAGAACATAGACTAATCGTGTTTTTATAACAAAAAGAGGATGGGTAATGACATGGATAAAGCAGTTTCTCCTTTCATTGTGGGCTTTTATCACTGAGCTCTGAGGTGGTTCATAGAAGACAAATGGATGTACCCAACATGAGCCACGGAGCAAGGCCCTGGGTCCAGTGATGATGTGCCCTGGAAAGAACTCAGAATGGGACGAAAGTAGGGGACCTGAGGTCCACTCTCAAGTGGATCACTTACTACTCCCTGCTCCTGGACAGCTGAGAGAACCTCTCCGATTATTACAGTCTGGTTATAAGAGAAGAGAGAATATAAATGAAAGTGCATCGGAAACAATATGAATATCATTTTAACCAATAAACTTTGCCCTTTTAGAGTGATCTGTAAGCTTTTTCACAGATGTGTAATTTTAGTCTAGAGAGTTAAGTCTTATCCCTTAAAAAATTAGAAAGATAATCTAGGGTCCAACCTGAGGTTTTGTTAGTTTGATTGTTAGCAAAAGTGTTTAATTTGAAATTTTATGAATTACACAGTTTTTTAAATGAAATTTGTCCAGAAAGAAAACACACAATTAAAAATTATCTTAACATGATAATAGACTTTGGGAACTAAAATGAAACTTAGATGATAAAAAAGGAAAAATTAATGAGAAATAAAAAGAAACAAAATAATAATTAAACATCTGCTATATGCAAGGTTCTGGAGTTAAAAGGATTCAGGTTCAAATCCTTTTCTGCCATTCTTGTCCCTATAACTTGACACAGGTCATTTAAACCTTCTTAGTTTTAGTTGCCTTTTCTGTAGTAGATGAACCTTTGTGAGAATTCAATCAGATGTTACATGTAAAGTGCTTAGTGCACATACACAGTAAATATTCAATAAGTAAAATTGCTATTTTATCATCATTATTACTGCCAGGCTGTGTGGTTCTAAACAGTAAGGGCTCTGAGAGTATTGACAGACCATGATGAATAAACGAAATAGAACAGGATTTCCACAAAGAGAAAGTTGAATAAAGGGACTAAGAAAATGGCAAACTCAACTATCAGAAAGGAAAGAATTAAAAGGTCAAATTATAGAATGTTGAATAAAAGCTGTAAAAGAAAACACTAGAAAAATTAAACTAAAGGTAGATTGGGTATCAATCAATTTAGATGAACTTTTAGAAACATTTGCAGTTAAACCTTTCAAGTTTCAAAACTTGAATTTTTGTCCTATTTATGTTTTTTGGAAATAGGGGCTAAAATTTTCATCATCATTAATAGCAAAAATATTTAAATTTAGAATTTTTCTTTTATAAAATGTCTGGATGCATGATCTCTTGACAATAAATTAATTATGTATACACAAATAATTATAAAGCCAATTTTATATGTCAAACATTTATGATAATATCCTGATTTCCTCCAAGTTCTGTTGTCCTTTGATCAATTTACAGTTGTGTCTTAGAAGTGCTTGTGGGACAAGATTACTGTTCGCTAAAAGTTTTGCCCTAAAATATAAAGATCTTTAATGCTTCTCTTTGAATGACTTCTAAGTTTCTAACTTAGGTGACAATGGTTTTCCAAATGTATAGAGTTCAAAAGTAACCTTTTGGTTTCAAGGTGATGGAAAGAACTCAGTGCAGTCTCCCTCCCTCTACAAAACTCCAGAAGTGATAGAAAAGATTTCTCAAGTGATTCTATAGTCAATTTAAAAAAAAAAAAAAAGATAAATTTTAGAGGAGCAGAAACACTGAAGAAACCACAGGCCAAGGCTCTACCACGGAAAGACAACATCAGGGGAGATTTGTCCTGCACATGGCAGAAGAAGAGAGCGGAAAGAGGAGCAATGGACAGAGGCTATCTGGAGAACTACAGTGGTGTCAGCCACGTTGATTGCCCCAAATGCACCAACACCCCTGTAGACTAGGGCACTGCACAGGAATATCTGTCTTCCGATGGTAGAAGTGCCTACAGCAAGTTGCAGAGCAGAAGTCTGGTGTCTGGTGATACCAAGAACAGTTGGCCGTTTCACACAGAAGAACACCTGTCCAAGCTCCTCATTAAGCAGCATATCCCTCATCATCAGTCCATCTCTTGCACCCAAAAATAGCAAAGAACGAAGCTCTAGCAGTTTCTATTTCCTCCTCCCAGACAGACTGGTTAAGTGGAGGGAGCTGACTATCTAGCAGGAAATTTCAGTGACAAGGTTGAAGACTTAAGAATAAGCACATACTTTGGCCCTGACAGGGTAGTTAAGTTGGTTAGAGCATAATCCCCATACGCCAAGGTTGAGGGTTTGATCCCCAGCCAGGTCACATACAAGCATCAACCAATGAATGTGTAAATAAGTGGAACAACAAATTTATGTTTCTCTCTCTCCCTCTCTCTCAAATCAATAAATAGAAATTAAAATAATAAATTAATTCTTAAAAGAATAAAGATACACTTTTCACTCATTTTAGGGACAGAGCCATTTTTAATACATATGTAGTTTATTATTTTATGCCCAATGTTATAAAAGTAAAAAACAAAGAAGAGAACTTGTACCTCAGTTAATAGAGCATCCAAAAAGGGGACTTCAAATAAACATAATTAATGTTTTTGGAGAGAAAAGAGAGGCTGTTGCCTTTATCTAAGTAGGAAGACTCAAGTTGCAAAATGTAAACATAAGAGACTGATTAAATAGCATCGTGGATGTATCTAAGTAACATATTTGCCAGCTAGGATACCAAGCTGATGAAGAAAAAATAAGAGAGAAGAGTAACCAAGTGAATTATTTAAACTTAGCCTTGTCTAAATAAGAATTGATAGTATAAAAAGGGAAAGCCCATGGAGTTGGAAGAGGGGAGTAGAACATAAAAATACAAGCATTCTATCATGTTTAAGCAGAGATGTACTGTCCCACAGTCCTGGCGGCCCGAGGCCTGTAATCACAGGGTGTGCCCCCGAAATCTGCAGGGCAGCCCCTTTCTCGCCTGTCCCTAGCTTCTGGCGCTTTGCTAGCAATCCGTGGCCTTCCCGAGCTCTTGGAAAAGAGCTATCGGGCACCTTATCAGCCACGTAGCTTTGTTTTCACCCCCGGGTGCCAGCTCCCCCGAGCCAGCCCTAGCCCTGCGCGAAGTGTGAGGCCCCCTCCTGCACGGGCGCGTGCGGCAGGGGAGGGAAGCACAGCGGGCAGCGAGGGGGGGCAGCTCCACGCTCCCGGCCACAGACGCGGGCGGCCGGGCGGCCCTCAGCAGAGCCGGAGCCACACACAGTGTCATTGGCCGCCTCCAGGAGTCGACGTGAGACCCAATTCTTTCATGTCCTAAAATACACAGAGCAGCATTTCTCCAGAGATGGTCTACAGACCTGGAGGTTTAATGCAGATTCCTAGGCCCAACTTCTGACAGGCTGGAGCAGAATATCTGGGGGAGGAATGAAGAAACCTGCACTTAAAATATAGCTTCCAGGCAATTCTCCTGCAGCATAAGTGTTGCGATTTTATCCTCGAGGTGACCTTGAAAGTGAGCCAGCAGGCTGGGCCCTGGCGGCCTTCGCCTCGCCTCTCCTCTCCTCTCCACTGTTCCTCCTCCTCTTGTCCTTTCTCCTTTCCTTCTCTCCTCATTATTATTAGGATTTTTATTACCCTCATTATCTTTCCCAGAGGAATGAGAGGGGTGGGGACTTTTCTACAACAGGCTAATTTACTTATGAGTCAGAGATTTTAAAAGAATGATGAGCCCTGGCAGTGTTTCTCAGTGGTTAGAGCGTCAGCCTACATCCTGAAGGGTCTCAGGTTCGATTCCCGGTCAAGGGCATGTACCTGGGTTGCGGGTTCGATCTCCAGCCCTGGTCTGGGTGCGTGCGGGAGGCAACCTATTAATGTGTTTCTCTCACATCGATGTTTCTCCCTCTTCCTCTCTCTCCCTCTCTCTTCCCACCTCCCTCCCTCCCTTCCAGTCTCTCTAAAAATCAATGGAAAAAATATCCTCAGAAGAAGATTAACCAAAAAAAAAAAAGAATTTTGAAAAGTGATGTTGCTCAGGACTGACCTTCCCTCTATCCTAATTAGAAACAAAAAATTACAGCATCTCACGGCCCTGGAAAGAGCACACCATCCCTATACGGGAGATGCCGCCTCCTGTGAGCTGCCACTGTGGAGAAATCATTTCTATACAAAGTCACGGGGAAAGTCTCTCCGGTGAAGGAGGTCGCATCAGTTATGTGAACCCCATAAATGGCTCTGTCAGCAAGAAGAGCAGTAATAATTCAGTTTACTTGCATTTTTATGGGCAGTCATTTTCAAAATTAAGTTTCATGCCCTAAGTATATTGTTATTAATACATGAATATTTCATAATCTGGAACATTTCCCAAATATTTTGGATGGGTAATACCACTTTTTTAACATTATAAAACTCATCTTCACTTCTCCTCTGAGTGACTCAGGTTATAAATTTTAACAATACTCAGGGTAGTTTTACTACATTTTTTATTTGATGTTTTATACTTTTTTTAATGGTTAAAATGTACCCTTGGTCTTGACAGGAAAAAAGTAATAAAAATATGAAACAATTGAACTTACACAGGGAGGAAAAGTGTATCTCTTCTAAATGTGCAGGAATTTCCGAAGCCAGGTTTGAAATTCTTCATCTCGATGCTATGTATGTAAGAATGTGATTCATTCATTGTGTTCAGGTCTCTTAGAAAGAGAAATAATTTTCTTTTTTTCTTTTTTTACTGATTTGTGTCTGTTTGGTTTTTTAGATTCTAAAGTTTAGTAATATAAAAGAAAAATTATTTATTTTCACATAGAGGATGAATTCTTGCAATAGGAAAAAGAATGTGTCCCATTGAGATATGTAACATAGGAATGGTGGAGATTATGGGGCAACTTCAGACTGAGTCTGCACTGCTCACAACATGGTAAACAACTTCAAAATGGCCAGGTTGGTGGTGGCTGGGGCAGTTTAGCCTATTTTTTTAGCCAGAAAAATCCAGTAGTCCCAAACAATATGTCTCAAGAGATCCATGAATGTCACCAGTTTCATAATTAAAAAGAAAAAATGTGTTCTGGTGCTCATTTCTCTTTTCCTATCTGTGTTTATGTCCCATTAGGCCATACAGGAAATCCGCTACTTGTTTATATTGTGGAGTCTTGGGAAAAGACAAAGAGACAACATTTTTTTCTAAACCCATTTCACATTTTTCAGTCTCTTATTAGGACTCCCAAGAATTATTTTTCAAAGATTTTTAAAAGATCTGTTGCTTCAAAAGAATTGTCATTTACCCAATTTGAATTTCTTTTCAAAAATCTAATTGAAGGAACCAAAACCATATTGGAGAGTTTCCCTCAATTTTGTAATAATTTTGGAAAATATTTTCACTCTACACTTTATTTAGAAGAAAACAACAGCAGAATTAAAATAAAAGCAAGTACAAATAACTCTCCTGATTAATTAGCGACTCATTAAATCATCTTGCATCTAAGATGTTGCCTTCTTCCTGTGATACAGATTTCTCTTTTTGTCTCATGCTCCTTGAAAAAATACCACTTCCTGTTATCTCCCTAGTTTGCTTCTACTTGACTCAGTCATTTCAGCCTATCACCAAACCTAATGAACAGCCGTGTTTAGCATGTTTATGTGTGTTTTTGTGTGCTTATGTATTTACATCTTTGTTCACTTTTTCTTTATTTACTTTTCAATTTGTCCCCTTTGATGTATTTGATAGTCTGTGAAGACATGGACTTTGCCTTTTCTTGACCTTAAAAATTTGAGGTTGAAAACTTGTCTATGCATGCTATTCTCCTGTCTATGACTGACTGATCAAAAAAGAAGAAAAAAGGCAGCCGGTGTGGCTCAGCGGTTGAGTGTCAACCTATGTACCAGAGGTCCCGGTTCGATTCCCAGTCAGGGCACATGCCCGGGTTGCGGGGTCTATCCCTCCTGGGCGTGCAGGAGGCAGCTGATCGATGATTCTCTCTCATCATTGATGTTTCCTTCTCTCTCTCTCCCTCTCCCTTCCTCTCTCTCTTTAAAAAAAAAAAAAAAATCAATAAAAAAAGAAGAAAAATACTCTATGTTCCTCAAGTAGCAAAAGTCAAGCAAGAAAAAGGACACCCATCTTATCACAAGAGATTTTATTGTCACCTTTAACCGCTTGATTGCACTTATCTTCATCTTGCTAGGTAAATGTTAAGGTAGCCTTCCAAGCAAGAAGTCATAATAACTATTATAGGTGCAAGTCATCATTTAAAGCAAATATAAAATTAACAGAGAATTACATAAGAAATCTATAAGAATTCTAATGTCACACACACACACACACACACACATCATGTAGTTAGTCGTGGGAGCTTATGTAATATAAATCCTGCTAAAACTTAGCTAGTTTGTTCTCTTCAAGATAGATAATGTGTTAGCAATATAATAGAGGGATTTTGTGCCATGTAAACCAAGAATTCAGAATGCAAACCATGGGACCCACAGGATAGGTTTGTTTTATCTGAGCTTGGAAGAAAAGGACCTATGAAAACAAACCAATTTGCTTCCAATCCAAATTATCAACTGGAGAGATTCTTTAGCAGAATACCAGAAACAGATGTGAATGCCTTTTCTCCATGACTGCAAGCCAGTAAACGATTTCTTGCCATTTTATCCATTTATGATAAAACCTCAAGCTCCCATCCACACCAAGAGAGAGGAAAACCCCAGAAGAAATATGATACAATTTGGCTCTTTTTTTTTTTTTTTTATCTTCCCTGTAGATACTGGATGTGTTACCAGGTCTCTCAATTGTGGATTTTACACTGACAGTATTTTTAGGCTATTGCCTCATTAAGACATATTCTCTTCAGTCTGCAAAGAGAGCTTGCTTTCTGAGTTTTGGAGAGTTGACACATTATGCATCTTTCCACTTGTAAAAGAGACTCGTGTAGTAATAATTTGGTGTACAAAAATAACTGAATTCTCTTTCAAGAATGATTTATTGTTCTGGAGTCTGTATTTTCCAGGAGAAGCTAAATGTGCTCGCTTTTGAACCTTTGGAAGCATGAGTTCAAATTTGGCCCATTGTACGCAATGATGTTTGGCCTGTTCTCAAACTATTCTCTGGGTTTCTCTGGGTTTCCACATGATCATACCCCACGCACAACTCAACACCATTAACACAACTGAAAACATCTGCTGGACAAAGATCCCAGATTTGGGAAGAGATGGTAGCCAAATTCTCTTAATACCTCACTATTAGAAAACCAGAACTTACCGTTAAAGTTCAAAAGCAAAGTCAGGAAACTATTTGAGATTCACATAGAGGCTGGCCAAGGGATTCTAGAATTCTTTATAGAATCTGGATTTTTTTTTTTTTTTTACTCTATTGTTCACTTACATTTACACTTGGGTGGGCCCTTCTCTAAATCTAAATTTGTGGGGCCATATCTCTTCAAAAAGCACATAGGTTATACGTTTCAAATTGTTGCAAAGATGTCCTACGTCCTCATGAACTTAAACACAACCACAGATGCTCTGGAATGTGGAAATGGGCTGTGTTTTAAAACACCAGGGGATAGAACCATCACAGTTTTAAACTACATGGAATCATTTTCAGTAACCTTCGTGTTCTGTTTTTAACACCCATTTCCCCATACATTCCCCATCCTTAAAGGAAAGAGAAAAACTTTAAATTTTTAGGTAACAGATGGAAGACACTGAAATGAAATATTAAGCATAAAGTCATTACATAAGAGTAACTTATTAAGTTTGATATTTGCATTAAGTATGGAGTTTATCATCTTATAGCACCTTATAAAGGCACCTTAACTCTCAGCTAAGCTGCTCATAACTTTACCCATTTTTCAGATTGATAAATCATTCCATACTGTTTTAAAATCCTATAACAGATCTCTATTCCAGTTTATGTGATTGTGAACATTTAAAAGAAAAAAAAATTATCATCTCCCTTAAGAAATTGTTCTTAAAGACACAAGGTCATGCGTGAATATGTAAGAGCAAGTATGTGTATATGGACTGTGTTTAGGACCAAGAGTGTAGTAGAAGAGAGTTCAAACTGGCCCAACAGTTTCACCCTAAGAAGTAGAGAAAATAAATAACATCTTCAAATGAGGTAAAAGTGATCAGCTGTTGTATCTGAGGGAGAAACTATGAGCAGAGGTGCAGAGAGGTCCTAGGGGAAATGATGGAAAGATGACCCTATATCATACTCAAGTGCCAAGCTCCTCCTGGTCAAGCTGACAGCCGCACCCTTTATCCCACAGGCGTGGTTTGGTTTAGAATCTGATTGGGGACACAGAGCAAAGTCACACTGTATCAACATCTACCTCCCGGTGTGGACAAGCAGGGAGAAACAGAGATACAGAGTAATTGCCACCACTGAGTCCATCAAAGGGCTTCACACCAAATTCCCACTGTTCCATAGCAAACGCAGGGAGGAGACCCAGCCGGGCCCCACATTGACGGTTGCTGCAGCCTGAGATGCAAAAGACGGGCAAAGCAGATGGGTGATTTCGGACTAAAATTGCATAGTGGCACATGGTTCCTGGGTCCTGGCAAAACTCTCCTCGTGAACTCCAAGACGTTTTAGAGCTAAGGGAATGAAAATTACCTAGTTGTGTCTTCTCACTCTTTCCTCACGGGCACAAACTAGAGAAGGGACAGAGCCACCTCCAGGATCTAGTGCAATGGCGTTTCTCCTACCTCCTTGTGCTCCTATGGGTTAGTGGACACTGCATGGGTCCAGCCAATGGCAGCCTCACCGTTACGAGATGGAACGAGAGATGGATACAGCAAAAGGGTAAGAGTGCAGATCTAAGAATGAACTCACCTGGGAATGCAAAGGGAGGAGAGAATTTTTTAAAAAATCTCAGACCATAGTGTAAATGGCACAAAAGTTTTTAAGAAGTCACTGGAACTTACTCAGCTTCTTCATATGAATTCTATAACCCGTTCTCATACACAAACCAAACTTGCAAACTCTTGATAGTCAACTTCTTTGGTGTATCTTTGCAGTGAATATTTCTATTTTTAAATACCATTTATTTGCTCAGACGAACAAATATACAAATATTGCTAGTTCCTTTCTTACTAAGATGAGTATTCAGAAAATATACATAAATGAAAGACTAGATAATCATTTCCTGAGTCTTCATTTCATTTATTCCTATTTTGTTCTGAGAAATAGCAGGTATCCCAGCAAAAGCACAGAATTCCTATGTTCCTGTCTTACTTCTGCCACTGGTACCTGAGAAGGAAATTCACTTAATCTTTCCATGTTAGTTTCCTCCTTTTTGAAATTATGAGGTTAAACAAGTCAATCTTTAAGGTTTATTTTTAAATTATAATGTTAAACAAGTTAACCTCTAAGATTTTCCCCCCAGCTTTCACATTCTCCAATTGTAGTTTCTTGGTCCTATGACATTGGAATGAGTTTTTGACTATCTGTTCTAGGCAGTCATAGATAAAAGTACTTTGGGGAAAAAGAAATGAAGCTATCTATAAAACTTTGGGAGCCTGGACAGCGTGGCTCAGCGGTTGAGCATTGACCTTTGATCCAGGAGATTACGGTTCGATTCCAGGTCAGGGCACATGCCCAGGCTATGGGCTCAGTCCCCCGTGGGGGCGTGCAGGAGGCAGCCGATCAATGACTCTCTCATCATGGATGTTTCTATCTCTCCCTCCCTAAAATCAATAAAGGCATATTAAAAAAAAAAATCTTTGGGAAATGGTCTGTTTTTCCACTTTTGTATGTAGCTATTTTGACAAGTGGGTTTCTACATTATTTGGGAGATGAAGCCCATGGAACTGAGCATTCTCGAGAACATAACATACTAACTTTCATTCGAATCTTTGCAGACCAGTGCTAAAGGAAAGCATGGAAGAGACTGAAGGATCTCAGAGAGAAGGCAGGGGTGGGAGAGTGGGTGGGGAGTGATTAGTCAAAGAACTTATATGCATAAATGCATAACCCATGGACACAGACAATAGTGTGGGGAAGGCCTGGGGGTGGAGGGGATCAATGGGGGAAAGAAGGGAGGACATCTGTAATACTTTCAACAATAAAGATGAAAAAAAAAAGAAAGAATATTTAAAATAAAATAGAGTGCAACTTATAACCTCTAAACTCCATGAAACTTACAGAGTCCTTGTTTTCACAATTCTGTTGAGAATATTTTTCCATTAAGGACATATACATATAAGCATGTATACACATACAGTATGTATGTACAACTATACATACACACAAATGTGCAGAGACTGAACACATACCCAATGTAGGCATGAGAAAGTGCGGTATGCACAGATTATAGAAAATAAAGTACCCTTCACCCTTGGGAATATGAGGCTTACCAAACTACTAAGTAAAGAGAGAATTATAGTCACTAATAGGTTTCATTCAACTCAGAAAAAATTGTCAGTTGTTTGCATATTGAAGGTATTATCATTTGAAGGTCAAATATCTAATTGATGGTTTACCTTATTTTTAAAGAGAACTTAATATTTCCCAAATTCAGACTCTTAAGAATGTATCTGATGCTTATTGGCCCTTGGGAAGTTGTAATAGGGGCATGACTTAAAGCTCCAGGAATTAGAGTTCACAACAAATTGCATTAAAAGATGTACTATTGTTCTTTGGTTGGTGCTTGTGATGGTTATTTAGAAAAATAAACGTGACAGTAAAATGGTTAATTTCAAGCCATCATTTGTAGAAACTAAAAGATAAATATCTAAACTAATTTATCACGTTACTTTCCCGACACTGGATGCCATTCTGGGCTGTGCACTTAGAATCGGTGCAGGTGACTTAGGTTGGAATCAGAGGGAATCACTGCAAGCATCTGTGGTAAAAACAGAGAAACAGCTTGGTTCACCAGAGCTTCCCGTTCTTCAGCCATGGCACCCTTGGGTGTCACAGTTCATGGGCTTTCCAGGATATTGATCACCTTGGCCCTCCTGACAGCCGGTTGGGTCTGGAGTCTTCAGTAGGTTAGCTCCAGCCCAAACAACTCCATCCACCTACCTCAGTGTGCTGTACAAATGTTATCATCTCCTCTGTGCTCCATCTGCAGACAGTTGGGAAGTGCTGGTTTCATCTATACTTGAGATCTACAAAGGACAACTTATAAGCCCATATTCAGAAGGTAAGCAAAAAATACTATTCAAATAAATATTTGTCCTATCTCCTTCCTAACACCTGAACGTTCTGAATGTCTACTGACATCAGATAAGTGTGCATTTGGATTAGCTCCCAGGTACCCACAGAGACCCAATGTCACATAGTAAATAGTGGGGCCAGCTGCCTCTGTCCCTCCACAGTATAGAAACAATATATCTGTCTCCCAAATGCATTTCGCAAACCCACACAAGGACATCAAAGCAAGTGAGGTCTTACAGAATCTTCCATAAAGTATGCCGTGAAATAGAAGTTGCTGAGATGTGCTCTAGAATCTGAACATGTGCTCCAGGAAAGCCGCTATCCGGGTTCCATCCTTGCCTTCTCTTTGTGCGGGCTCCACGCCCCATCAGCTCATAATCGGAGCTCTGTTAGGGATTTATTGGAGTAGTAGTTAGAAGGGTGATGTTACGAGTTGTTTTCTAGTGAGTATCCCACGAATGTAGAACACTTACTAATAATGATTACATTACAAGAGCACATTTTCCATTTCTAAATCAGAAAGATTTATGAAGCTGTGCAGTCATGCCTTGTCGCTGATGTTTGCAATGAAGACTAATCTAATTTCTCAGTGCAAATCACACTGATGTGACCTAGAGACATTTCTGTTTTGTCACAACAGCATTTAATGTGAACTGAAATTAGCCAGAATTACACCATGTTCCTGGCGAACAGTATGATCTAAAAATATCACCATAGTAACATGTGTATTCTATCAACAAGTCCCCCTTCATATTTTTTAAGGTCTCATTCTATCAATAATTCTGAAATGCATAAAAAATTTGTTTTGGAACATCAACCTGTTGCTACAAGGTATTTGTAACTCAATTTAAACGGTATATAGGGTTTTTAAAGAATATATTTCCTTTTACTTAAGGAAACATTTACTTGCTCATTAGGCCAGATCAACTTTGCAGATGTAGTGAGAGCTTCCAGAAATGTTTTATATGACCAACTGCTGAAATTCATTTTCTTTTTACTGTTTCTTTCATCACCTTCTAAGAAATTATATGTTCATTCCAAGGAGTTAGGTCTCAACTGACCATGGAAAGGTAATTTTTAAGTTTGCTTCTTTAAGCTAAGAGAAGTCATAGAGGCAACCCCGAGAGTTCATATTCTCAAAGAGGCTTTAGTTCTCACGTCACCAATTGGAAGAGAAATCTCTTTTGATTATGTATGTACATGAAATGCTTATAATTGGCCCTTCACAGGTTCAAAGCAGTTCATTTCCCCCCTTCATCAGCTAGGTTGGTTAAATGTTTATAGAGAAAACAATTTGTACGGGGGTGAAATGGAAAATGATAATTAAATTTATTACGGGTCCCGGGGCTGATGTGTGGGTGGTTAAAAGAGAAAGAAGGGGAGAAGGCAGGAAAGAGAAGAGAGAGGAAGGGAAGAGAGGAAACTATTTCAACGCTTTTGGGTGTTACACAATAGATATTGTATAAATAACAATTGAATTTTAAAGGGGGGGGGAAACACACTGATTTTCCTGAAGAAAAAAAAAGATAAAAGTTACATAATGCTGAACACAAGTGTTTGTGGGTGAAAGACGAGTAATGATAGAGGATGGGAACTAATTTCAAAAAGCTGTAACTTGGTAAAGATTTGAAATGTCCTGGTCTGAAGGAGCGGCTTATTGTATGAAGATCATGTGTGAACACTTCAGTTTTTCTATGTATAATAAGCTTCAGCTTGATACCATTAAGAACGAAAAAAGGATTTCTTTGTATAAAAAGATTGCATTTGATTAATCGTGCTCAGGGTACAGCATATGAACAGTGAATTCTTCAAAGATGTTAGCTTTATCTTCATGTTTTGTCTCTATCAAGAGATTAATCATCTATAAAGCAAAACATTACATGTAAAGTCATTTATTTTTCAGTTCTACTTGAACTCTAACTATATTGCAAGTCTATGTTGGCCTGTTCGCTTATAACAACGTACTTCGTGAGTTCTATGGCCTCATTTGAAATAACTTTTTGTTTGTTTCTCTCTGTTTGTGTTTGTTATCTTTCTGGTTGCTTATATCTCGTCCCATGAAGTTTATAGCAATGAGGACAGTGACCCATACTTTATATCCTTTAGTGAATTCTCCTTTATTCTTTGATAAACAGTCACTCATAACGTGGGAAATTTTGACATAGGGAGATAGGACTATGTTTTGTTTGAACTATGACAACAGAAAGACTTTCTTTGGTAAAGCATTCATTTACTCAACAACTGTCTAATTAATAACTATGCTGCGCTAAGTATTGTGCATGTCCGTGGATAGACATGTGTGAGCAAAATAGACATGGTTCCTGCTCACTGATATCAAGCAAACACATCGCAACGCTTCCAATGATAAATATCTGTAAGTGTCCTAAACAAGGGATAGGGCTAGAGAATAAGAGGGAGGAGCATAATTGGGGAACTAGGAAAGGACTCTCTAAAATTTAATCTGATAATTGAAGATTAGTCAAAGTTAGTCAAAGAAAGAGAGTGGGTGTGGTGGTAGCTGGTGAAGAGGTGTGTAGGGAGGGGAACATAGGGATCTGTATCATAAAGAATTAGGGGAGAGCGGGGAGAGCTGAGGTCAAAGAAATGGGCAGGGGTCAGAACCAGAGGGCCCTGCAGGCTCCAGTAAGAGTTGTGAGTTTTATTCTAAGAGTAATGTGGCATGATTAGGGCTTTGCAAGAGTGACATAATGTGGTATGTTTGTAAAAAGTCACTCTGGCTGCTCTGAAGAATAGATTATAAGAAAGCATGAGTAGAGACAAAAAAAAAAAAAAAAAAGACCTGTTAGAAGACTATAGTTCAAGCAAGATATTATGGTGGGCTTGATTGGCAACTCGGCAGTGAAGACAGAAGTAAACAGATTTGAGATCTATTTTGGAGGTAAATCAACAGGACTTGATGAGACCACGAATCTGGGAAGAAGAAAGACCCACGATTACTCTCAAGTTTCTTGTGGTGGTAGACAGCCTCTGTAATGGCCCCCAGTTTTCCACACCTCCTGGCATTCATAGCCTTGTGTTACTCCCTTCCACATTGTAATAGGGTGGTCTGTGTGATCAGTAAACTGAGGCAGTAGTGATGACATTTGACTTCCAAAGAGAGGTCATAAAAGACATTTCATGGGACCTTCTGCTATGCTCCCTCCCTCTTGGATCACTTGCTCTTGAGTAAGCGGCCCTATGAAGAGACCCCTGTGACAGGAAACTGAGGCTTCCTGCTAACAGCCATTGAGGAACTAAGGCTTCTTGCTAATATCCATGTAAGGGGACAGCTTGGAAGTGAGACTTCTAGGCCTAGTCGAACCTTTAAATGACTGTAGCCCCAGCCAACATCTTTACTGTAATTTCATCAGAGACCCCAAATCAGAATCACCCAACTAAACTGCTTCTGAACTCCTTACCTACAGAAACTGGGAGATAACAAATTGTTCTTTTAAGCCACTAAAGTTTGTGGTAATTTGTTACACAGCAAAAGATAAGTAATACATTTGCTTAAGCAATTGGAGGTACTATTAACTGTGCTGCTGAAGTCTATGAGAGGAATAGGTTTGTGGGGAAAGATCGAGAATTAGTTTTATGCATACAGAACTGTGTATTCCTTTGAAATATTTTAGAGTTGATGCCATGTAGAAAACAGAATAAATAAATATGAAAATCAGAAATGTGATCTGAGCTAGTGATATAAATTTGGGAATAAGCTTATAGAGGATTATTTCAACAATAAGAAAAATGAGATCACCTAGGAAAAGTGTGATATATTAAGGGCTAAGAGAATCTAAGAACCCCAATACCTAAATGTCTGTATATTTGCAACACATTTGCACCCTATAGTCCATTTGACCTCCCTCTTATTTCAGCCACTGTTACGGTGACTGGTTTCATGCACTCACTCTTCTACGGTCAGTGCACAGTGCAAATTGACAAGATCTCTTCTCAGCCCTGGAGTTTCTCTGCTGTGCTTCCTGTGACACTCTCAGAAGCCAGTCTGCACTCATGCAAGTGTAACCAGGAAGTCCAATTATTGTCCATGGGATCACCAATAGGAGGTCAAGAGATGATGGATAGATGCTTCTACTTTTCATCTTCAGGCAGACAGTTCTGAGAAGTATGTCACAAGGTTACTCCAGAGTCCTGCAGGATTCAGGACTAATTTCCCAAAGTGATGGCAACTCATTTTTGCATTGATTTTTTTTCCCTTTTCCTATTGCACTCTCCTGTCTCTCAACCTTGCTTCTTAAAATCACTACCCAAATAAAGTTTCTGCCTCCAAGCTTGTATCTCCTTTCTGGGAAACTCAGGATAGGATGCTCTGGTAGAAAAGGCCCAGGTGAGCCGGCTCAGTAGATGTTAAAGGAAAGCCAAAGTGGTAAAAAAACCAAAACAAAACAAAACAAAAAAACAGAAAATGAGTGTCACAAATGCCAAGAGAAAAATGGGGGGATCAACTATGATGAATGAATACTTAGAGGACTAATCAAATGAAGAAAGTTGCAAACACTTTATGTTTTACCAAATTTTCACATCATCTAACCTTCACATCAGTCTTCTGAGGTAGGCAAGATAGATGTTATTTTTCTCCAGGTCCAGATAAGATGAACACATCCAGAAAAGTTAAGTGATGAGTCCAAGCTTATCTGTGAAGGATCCACATGCTCTGACTCAAGTTTGCTTCACAAACCATTGCTTATACCATGGTTGTCAGAAATCAGCTTCATTGAGTATGAGTAAACCCCGCTGTTTGTAAGAATTTAATTGCAGACATATGTTGGCAATATATGAATAGTTTAAATTCTAGAAATTCTCTGAGAAATGTTACAGTGTAGAAAATTGCAGATTTTTTTAAAAAGACTTAATTCTGACAAAATAATCATATAGTGATATAAACTGCAACTATTTTACAGCTACTAAAAAGTCACCTAATAAAAGTTGTAGGAATGCAAACGGAAACACCTCCACTTCCTTACCAAAGACTGAGGCCACCTCAACCTGAGATTTATTCCCAACAGCTCCTTTTTTGAGAAAATCTCCAGGCTAAGTAAATCAGTGGGACGACTGAAAAATTTGGATTACAGTTGATCACATAATTGTTAGGGTTTAAGGGTGCCCCGTGAATGACATTTCCCTGTCTGAGTTCTAAACAACTCCTTAAATTCTGAATATGTGAATGAAGAGTCAGTCAGTTAGTGATTAAAATGCTAGTTTTATGCAGTAGCTATGTCAAAAGTAGTGGCTTAGACGTGCAGCCCATGGGTTTGTTTTTCTTTAATATATCTTTATTGATTTCAGAAAGTGGAGGGGAGAGAGAAAGAGAGAGACAGAAACATCAATGATGAGAGAGTCATTGACCAGCTGCCTCCTACATGCCCCCCACTAGAGATCGAACCTGCAACCCGGGCATGTGCCCTGACTGGGAATCGAATCATGATCTCCTGGATCATTGGTTGATGCTCAACCACTCAGCCATGCTAGCTGGGCCCATGAGTTATTTTTTTAACCATTCATGCCCCACACCCTGAATCCAGACCTTATGAAAATATCAATCCATAGTACCTAGTATTGCTGGACTGAGCTGTGCAGATAGGGAAGAAAAGAGGAAATTCCCAATTTGTGCAGCTTTTTAATAGACTTGCCTTCCAGATTTAGAAATGTGGACATAGATGCCATACAGCAATCAAAGGGAGGAATGGACAAGGAGCAGTGTGGAGATAGGGAGAAGGCGGTGTGGAGAACATCACACAGCCTCTACAGGAAGTATAATTTGGATGTACACAACTGCACACACAGAAACACATACATGATGTTCTGGGAGCCTCCTGGAGAGTCCGTATTGCATCTCATTTCAGGTGGCTAACCAGCAGGCTGAGTGTCCCAAACTTTGGGTCCCTCATGTCAATAAATATCACCTGAAGGTGCTTACATCTCTCCAATACATTACCTTGCAAGTCCCCAAAGAACCGTGTTTGTAAAACTCTTTTTCAGACAACCAGTTCTGATGTTCCAAAGCACACACTGGTTTCATCGCTGCTGAACTTTTGTATATTAGAACAAGAACTTTTTTTCAAAGAAGTTGTTCTTTACCTGACTTTAGAAACTGCCCCGTGTTCCTTCCAACAATTACCATTAAAAGAGGCAGGGGAGGGTGAAAATACCTGGGAAATATCAGAACAAATAACTGAAAGAAAGAAAACGATGGGGAAAAGTCCACTCTTCCCCGTTCATAATCAACAGTAAAGCCCATGGTATTTGGAGGTGCTCTATTGCTCTACCCGGGCGATGAAACAAACCAAGCAAAATATTTCTTTCTACAGAATTTGCTGTGCTATCCCTTCAATTTAATGAGAAAAATTCCAACTCCAAAGAATGCCTGTGGGTTCTTATCATCCCTGAGACTAATTTCAAATTCAAGCTTCCAAGATTACTAAGAACAACACTTAACAATATGCTCAATAGTTTTACCTTTCCTTCCTCTGGCTACATTCCAAGGCAACCTATGTAGACTGGGGAGATTATTTTAGTTAAAAAACAAGAAAAAGACACACGCTTGGATGCCTAAATACAATTGAGGGAAAATGTCAGGGTAAATCTCCAAACCAGTAAAAATTATGATTATTGTTGAGAATCTGTTCCTGGGACATTTTCCTGCCTTTTGAATTTCAACACTCAGAAATATAATCCATGTATTTCTAGTTTGCCATAGTTCATTGATGAAAGAAAGGATTTCATAAATCTGTGTTTATTAACCACATTGTGTTTAAACAAAAAACTTTCCACACACATAAACACCCAAAGAGCTGTTTTTTGCTGGTGATGGTTGATGTGTGCTGTTGCTTTTACTGCTCTGAGAGCTGTTTTCCAGTGAGTATCTGACGGAGGAGAGCTATGCCTGTTGGGGTTTTACAACAGCTAGATCATCCAATTGATAATTAGGAGTCAAAGAAGGTGAGCAAGTGTGTTTTACCTAAACCAATTTGCAGAAAACTTAATGTATAAACTGAGCAGTCTTTTCTGAGTGCCTAGTCTGCCAGCTCAATTTTAATGCAGGCTTCTGTGCAGAGCATTTAGTAACTGAGGGCCAACCAAAGGCCTGGTCTGTCCTTTGCGATTGGTGTGCCCTGGGATCATGACTTGGTGTAGGTCACCGGCCTTTGTGTTGTCAGGGTTCACAATGCCTGCTTTCTGAAGACTGACTTAGTCTGCATTTTCTCAGTATGCATGCACAAAGTTTCAATCTGAACTCTAGTGATAGGATATTATTTTATACCTTGTTCCGGTTTCAGATCAATCAAAAACTATTCACTCCCACCAGGTACCCTACATTTGGCTCAGTTCTGAAGGGGATCTGAAAACTCTTTCAAACATAGCCCATGATTTTGAAAATGTCTACAACCCAGTTTGTGGGGGGAGGGAGACTCCTATTCTACATAAATGAAGCAGAGATGTATCTATTTTGTTGATATTAATATTAATTGCTTCAATTTACTAAGTAGTTTTTATGGATTCTGTGCTAAGTGCTTTATATACTGTATCTCATTTAATCTTCATAGCAACCCTTGTAGACAGGTTTAATTATTATTATTATACCCTAAGAACAACCTGCCTGAGGTCATTCCACTAATAAACATAAAGCAAAGACCTGAACCTAAGGTTCCCTAGCTCCTCTGCCCACACCCTCAGCTACTGGAAGATGGGGACTGGCAGGAGCAAGGCAGAAGGTGCTGGGGCCCAACGGGAGCAAAAACAAAAGAGATTTCATGTCCAAGGTTCAAAGTCAAAGCCCATCATTCAGCTAAGGAGACAAGGTCAGGGCCAAGCCAACATTAATCGAGACACAATTCTGAGCTGATTTGGTTAAAAAGACTTAATTCCTGAGGAGGCAATCCTAAGCCTGTCAGAGGGGTGAATGTGTGGAGAGAAGGGAGAGAGAAGCCAGGAGCAGACAGGGTCTGACAAACCGAGCCTCTCTCCTCCAGATCCCAAGGTTATGGAAGCAAGGGCCCCTGCTCCCCTGATGTTATCTCCACAAGAGCCTAACAGGCTGAGTGTTCACTCAATGAACAAAATAGAGTAATCCTGGATGACAACCATTCTCAGCTGTGCAGTGGGTCTAAAATGTATTCTACATGAAAAAAATCAAGTAAAGGCTTTTCATAGATGGTGTGAGTTCTTTATTATAACTAGAGGTTTTTCAAGATAGAAGATGGGCTTTACAAGGCCCCAGTAAAGTGAATCACCTTCATAACTGCTCTGGAGGGAACTGCACTGGGAAATCACGGGTCTGGGAGCCTATTGCCTCTTTCTTTATCCCAACTGCCCTGAGTTCATCGAAACCTTGCCTCGCTGTCCCTTACACTGCATTAAAGCCATTGCCATGGCCAAAGGATTAAATGCTTCTTATGTTTCAGTCTCCTCTCTTCTCTCTAAACTCTCCTTTAGAAAGCTATAACTGGCTCTGCAAAGTAACATTCCCATCACTCTGAGGTTTGCATTTATTATATAATGCAAAATTAGTAAGATCATTTAGACTAATGCATTTAATCCGCTAATCCAAGTGATGCTCCTCCGAGCGTGCTCAGGGTTTGAGAAGATATTTGTTCTTTGCAAAGGATTATTCCTTTCGTCCTGTGCTTGCTTGTAGACTGTGCTTCAGAGATGCCGAGGCAGGTGGAGTTCGTGGCGTCAGCCTGCCTGAATGCTAGAAAGACCCTGCGGGAGCTCCCGAGTCAAAGGTGCTTATCTGTGGGTGGCACTAACAGTGGGAGCCCTTTCCTTAGACACAGCAAGATTTACTGCTGCATTCTAGAAAGCAGTAGAGGAGAAAGAGAGAGACCCAGCCTGGGACTCAAGGGGCACACAGGCCATTCCTAGCCTACTGACTCAACATTGGACTGGGGACCAGTGGCTTAGCTGTACTCAGATTCCTCAACCTTGAAGTCAGACGAAAAGAGTAGTTGACATGTTTTAGTCCCTTAGACATCCTGTCTAATAAATTAGTCTATTCCTGACCTAGAGAAGTGAAGTGACTTGTCCAGGGTCAAAAGTTCCTTAGCGCCCAGGCGGGAGAGCTCTCAGGATTCCTGCCTGGCAGCTGGGGCCTTGTTCCCCCCGCTGTGGCCACGGCGCGGCTACCAGCCCTGGTTGAAGAAAACGTTTCGAAGCAGTTTTAAACTTGCTTTTGCCAAGTATTCAACTCAGCATTTCACGAAGATGCAAACCAATGTTTCTTTTTAAGGCAAATGTCAGAAATATGTAAATAAGCTGCTTCAGACTTGCGAGTTAGCTTCATAAACTCGAGCTCCATCCTTGTTTAGAAGCTGACTCAGCCTGGATTTAATTCAAACTCTTGTTCTAGCTCGAAAGAAGAATGGCTCCCAAACGTTAGCCTCTCCACACTGTGCTTCACGCTGGCCAAAGGGTCCTCGGATTTCAAAGATCCGCTCAGCTTTGCGGAGAAAAGCGTCCTGAGTGTACAAAAGCTCAGGCCAAGTTCCTAAAGGCCATCCGTGCGTTTGTTTGCAGATCTCTTTGTAACTGGCGGTTGCCTAAGGTAGGTTAAAGCCTGGAGCGATTGTTGTGTGTCTACCAAATAGGATTGTGACTTTATCTTCGGTATCTTTAAAACCAAGTATACTTTTTCTCTTCTTTGCAGATACAGGATCTCGTGGGCGCCGTTTTGCAAGAGCCTGGCATTGTCTACACCGGCGAAATGTTGAAGCTTACTCCTCCTGGTAATCTTCACTGCCCACTTTGCCGTCTATACCGGCTGCTTTGCCGCTTACCTTGATGTCCTGTCCAATCCAATCAGCAGCACCCTCAACATGCTTAGTCTTTCAGCCCTTGAACCCGTGGCTGGCCATCTCTTGAATTAATATTAGGCTCCTAGGCACTTACCATTGATACTGGTCCTCCAAGTTTTCCATTTTCTCTCGGTCGTGTGTACAGTTGGTTGCACCTACTCCCCACTTCTTCTTCCAAGACAGAATCCTAATAGTCCCCAGGTACCCCCCCCCTCCGTCCTACATCCCAGTATCTTCCAGGAAGCCAACCCCTGGCCTCACCTCTGGCCCCCAGTTTCAGGAATGGAACTGATGACTCTCTTCAAACTCTGCAACTGCTGTGACTGGTTCAGAAATAAATGTGGACATAAAGCACAAATGGTGTGTGAACAAACAAAGCAACTACATTATAGGTCAATCGGTAACTCAAAAAATCAAGAATTAGACACCTGTGTAATGACTAACAACATCTGTATTGATCAATATTAACATCATATTTCTCTGGAGGGGTTTTTGCTCCTGACTTGAAAGATCCTAAGAGGACTCTGTGCAGTGTCCTTAGCCTGTCAATTACCTTTGATGGGGAATTCAAGGGATGTTTTTCCTTGGATAACTCACTTTGCCCAAATAGGTTTATATCTTTTATCTGTGTCGTAAAGAGGACAAGAAGCTGAACTATTTGATCATATATTGTATGGAATAAGCCAGAGGGGTTGCACTAGGGACTGTGACAGACTTTAAAGGGTGGGAGTCCCTATACCTTAAAATTGCTAGAATGTTTCCAGAATATTGGGTCCATTAAATTAAAAAAAAAGGGGGGGGGCGGAATTTAACTGGAGAAAAATTTTTTAAATGAAGAGAGAGAAACATATAGAAAGAGGCTATTTCAAGTAAGAATAGTGATATTGTTTAGCAAAATTATCAGAGAACAGAAATGATATTTTTTTTCCCCATCTCACCCAAAGACATTTTTTCCATTGCTTTTCAGAGAGAGTTGGGAGAGAGAGAAAAAAAAAAACAGCACATCGATGTGAGAGAGACACATCAACTGGTTGCCTCCTGCACATGCCCTGACCCCAGCTGGGGATGGAGTCTGCAACCAGGTACGTGCCCTTGGTCATATTTGAACCCGGGACCCTTCAGTCCAAGGGCTGACACTCTAGCCACTAAGCCAAACTGGCGAGGGCAGCAATGATATTTTTGTTTATTTGTTTTGTTGTATGTTCAGTGCAATAGCCTTTATGTGTTAACTATATGAAATAAGATGTCATGTAATATTATTAATAGTAGATTTCTCCCACGTTACCTCCCTTACCCCTTTGGCGCTCCCCACTTCAGGTGGTTGGGTTTATCTATAGAACTTTGATTTCAGGGAAGAAATGTGATAACAAAAGGCAGAGTGTTTTTTCTGCCTCTTCCTGGCTTTTGAGTTTTAAAACATTCAGGCTCTTAGCAAATGGGAAGGGCTTGTGGAGTGGATAAAATATTTTGGAGGAGCTATCGCGAGTCAGAGCAAATATTCCTCACCCTTTTTCCCCACCCCACGCTGGGCCTCGGATCACTGGCAAACAAGAGCTTCACGCTGAAAGGAGAAATGAACATCAGAGAGAAAGCTATGAAAGGAAGTTGGGTGGTTTTAAAGCTGGCTCTGAAATTCTTGGACACGCCTGCCATTGAGAAGGAGAGGTCTATGTCCTGTCACCTTAAATTTGTATGGGCTTTTGATTGCTTCGACCAGCAGGGCATGGCAGGAGTGGCTTGTGTGACATCTAAGGCTGGACCATGAAAAGTAATGCAGCTTCCACCGTATTTTCTAGGACACAGGTTTTTAGTGTCAAGAACGTCCCTGAGGCCACCATGCTCTGAGGAAGTTCAGCCACACAGAGAGGCCACAGGAAGAGCTCCAGTCATCAGATCATCACATCAGCCCAGCCCAGCTCCAAACATGTGAGTGAACAAGGCTTCAGGTCATTCCACCCAACAGCCAGTGCGTCCCCCAGCTGAGAACCAGACATCAGGGAGCAGAGCCAGCATACCTGCTGTGCCCGGCCTAAACTCTGCACGCACCAAATTCTATAAAATAATAAAAGCTTGTTTAAGCTGCTAACTTTAAGCTAATTTATTATGTAGCAATAATAACTGGAACAGAGGAGATTGCGTCCCTGTCTCTGAGCAGTTCTTCATGGAAAATAAACCTCACAGGTCCACCTGTAGAATCTGGGAGCAAGGAAGACTTATGTCCGTCTCCAGGAAGATAGAAGTCCCCAGTGAAGAAACACTGTAGCGTGTCCAGGCACAAAGGCCCGACACCCTGTTCTCTAGGGTACACATTCCCTAGAGCGACCTCTATATCCCCAAAGAGCATGGAGGTATGAGAGAGAACTGCAGACCTTTTCAGAGCCTATGGATATGCCCAGCAGAGGCCTAGAGACTTTTGCCCTTGGTCATCCTGCAAAGTCTACCCACAACTCCGAAGGAAAGAGGTAGCCTTAAAATTACTGACCAACTTTTGTCACCCCAGTAGAATGGGGGTGTAAGACAGAAAATATGTCGAATTATAATAAAATTAAGTAAAAAGATTATAAAATAATTATAGCAAAATTTTAAAAAAACCTTTCTTGTGCACTGGAGTGTGTGCTCTGAGATTCATTCTCCCTGCTTGTGCCAGCAAGTATCACCTTCACAGTGTTCCACCGAAAGCCAAATTCAGGTAAATCTTCCAGGGTCACCAATTGTAGTTTGTTGCAATATTATGAGTTCCCTAATAAAGTACATTCCGTGATCCAACATTTTCAATGTAAATTGCTAACTCTTTGGCATAAACGTTTACCACCGCTTGGCTCTGCTTACATGGGCATTCTACATCCTACAAACACCCCAGGGGCATTAAACTTGTCTCTGCTCCCACACAGGCCTTACTCTTCCTGACATCCATGCTTTCTCCTGTGCTATTTCCCTTTTCTCGACGGGCCTTCCTCCTTTCCCACAGCTGTATTGTGCCCTCCTGGCACTCCTAACAAAACCCTACTGGTTCATAAAGTGAAAGTTTTGCCCTTGGGCCCAGGGCAGGCAGAGTTAACCATTCCCTCTCAGTGCCCCACAGCATTGTTTTCATGCCTCAGTTCTAACACTTCTCAGAATGTTGTAATTATTTATTTATATGCCTCTCTCTTAGAATTCTGAGCTCCTTAAGAGCAATTCATCCATCAAGTACGGTGTGGGGGTTATTAAAATACTAGCTCCCAATGAGTCATGCCTCTCCCTATCCATGACCTCACGTAGATCTCCCACACTGACTCTAAGCTGGGCTATACGATTTGTTTGGGGCAATAGAATAACTGGTAAATGTAATAGGGGCAGAGGCTCTTAAAATGCTTATAAAGTGGAGCTTGCCTTTCCTCTTGAAGTCCAGGTTAGCACCCTAGAAATATGGCTCAGCAAACAGCCAGCACCAGCTGCCAGACATGTGAGAGAGGCCATTTGATACCGGCCAGCTGCCACCTGACTCGCAAACTGACCATGACCCCCATGAGTGAGCCTAGCCAAGGCCTTGAGAAGAGAAGAGCCATTCTAGCTGAGCCATGTTCAAATTGCCAACACAGGACGGATTTTGTCCTAAGCCATGAAGTTTGGGGGTTGTTTATGGTACAACAAAACTGATACAGTGACTAACTGCTGTAACAAACAGGCCATCTCAGTGACATAACACAATGACATTTATTTCTTGCTTAAGTCACAGTTCAATGAAGGTTGACGGTGATGAAAGGACTCTCTGCTCTACACAGCCATTCAGGAACCCAGGCTTCTGTCTTTTCGAGATTCCTCTCTTGTAAGTTCTTCGAGTCCCCTTCATTTATGTAGATGGGAAAGAGAGAAGAGAATCATACATGAGATAGATTGATGGGGCAGGTCTAAAAGAGCCACATAACAACACTTCCACTTTTTTGCTGTTGGCCAGAACCTGGAAAAGAAGGCTGGAAAGTGCAGTCTAGCTGTGTGCCCCCCAAAAAGAAGAAAACCCAAAGATTGGAAAGGATTCATGGGCACTGCCACAGGCAGAAATGTGTGTTTCCCAGTGCCTGGCACCATCCCTGGCTTCACATGGATACGTCGTAAGCACTTGTGGAACAAATGAGTGAATAAAACCCTCAGTGATGCTGCAGTGCCTCGTTTATGATAAGACCTGAGAATTAGCACGAAGGAACAGTTGTCTCATCCAGGTGCATCTTCTCCTACATCTTTGAAGCACTGATTTTATGATAGAAGCATTCACCAATTCAAAAACCTAGACAAGAAATGGATGTTGATGTTTTACTGGGGCTGGTTTCCTAATACTGAGATGATGACACAATAGCTTTTTCTTATCCTGAAACTTGTAAGAATATAAAATTTAAAAGAGCAAATTGAAAGTATATTTAAAGTGGTGTCTGCCTCCCCAAGTTTTTACACATGTGTGTGTGTACACACGTGTGTATGTACCATTAGTATAAGTACTATTCAACCAAGTTACCAGTTACCAAATTGAAGCACTTTTGCATGAAATATGTTAGAAGTAATATAGTAGAAAATGTATACAACATAATTTTCTCTGAATGTATGAAACCACATAAGCACACGGAATTGAAAAGCCAAAAAGACCTGGGTTCTCATCTTCACTCTGTTATTAATCATTTAAATTCCTCTGGATTTACTTCCTTTAGTTCCCTACCAGCTATAAAATTTTAGAATTCTCGAATTCTCTATCATAACATATACATTAGAGGTATCCTTTATTTTTCTCTACCCACGAATCAAATTAAATAAATATAGCTCAAGCTTCTTTAATCAAACTCCAAACAATAGACCCTTTTTTGTTTTATTTTACCTGAGAAATGGGAATGTGAGTGACCATACTGTCAGGTATAATCCCTGAACATCAAGCATTCGGGTAGAGAAGATTAAATAGGCTTTCTTTGCTACCTGATGTCATCTTCAGTGTTTGCCAGTTACAATTCATGAATGAGTTTCTCTCCCAGCATTCTGTTTTGAAATACATATAGGAGGGTTTGAGTCCATTGTTGGCCTGACAGAGTAGTTTTAGGTCATCAAGACTACTAGCAGGAGCTTTAGAGACACAAATAGCAAGCGGGAAGGTTTTGTGTCTTTTTTTAATCCTCACTTGAGGATATTTTTTTCATTGCTCTTTCAGTGAGAGTGGAAGGGAGAGAGAGAGAAACATCGATGTGAGAGAGACACATCAATTAGTTGCCTCCTGCACGTGCCCAGACCAGGGCCGAGCCTGCAACTAAGGTACATGCCCTTGGCCGGAATCGAACCCAGGACCCTCCAGTCCACAGGCCAAGGCTCTAACCACTGAGCAAAACCAGCTAGGGATCAAGTAGGAAGGCTTTAATGAGGAGGAGTGAAGTCTGCCTTTCAAGTCAGGGCCCTGAAGGGCCACCAAAGAGCAGGAGGAAGATCCTGGGCACCAAAATAATGGTGACAGGACCCGCATGCTCCTGGCTATGCCATCCTTCCGAGAAAATTAAACAGTAGGGGCCACTGAAGCAAGTGGGAAGACCACACAGATCCCAAAAAACTAACTGGGCAAGTGGGGAGCAAAATGTGGAGACCATGTTTTTGGTTGGGAAGGAGGCAGTGTGAAATAAACTAAAAAAGGAACAAAGAGTGGGACAAAGCATGACGGGACTAGGTAGAGTTCATTGATGCACTTGTCCATTAGTAAGTAGCCTAGACATTTTTTGTCTTCAGCATTGCCCTTAAACTGTTTCAGGGTGCATTCCTTCAGCTCAATTTTAGACCATACCTATGACATTAACCTGCCAATTCGGTGAAGGGAACGCAACCCAGTAAATTCAGAAAAAAGAATAATTTACAGCATGGATAAGTGATCTGTGTAAAGCCTGACCTTTGATTGGCTACTTTGATGCTGTTACGGACAGTGAAAATCCACTCTCAGAAACATTTGTGCTTAGGAACTGTCTTCGATGATACTGGCTACCTCACTACTCGGTTTGTTTCCAAAAGAACTCTGCAGAGCAGCCTGACGGTGCACTGCTCTCCTGGGACTCCCTGGGTCCTCTAACAGAGTCAGGGGAAATCTGAAGGGGAGAAATGCAAACCAGCTTGAGGCAGCACTGCCCAATTTGATCAAAACGAAATGCAAGCATCGTGGGTTCGAGTTTGGTGGTCTAAAACACTGGAATGTTTCAAAGACATCTCAAAGGCAATGCCAGTGTTGTTTTATTTGGTTTGGGGTTTGCTATCCCTTTATGTTAAACAGGAGTTTGGAAAAATTGCACAAAAGGCTCACTGTCTATTTTCACGGATGCCTACATACTAAGTAGCCAGGGTTACTGATAAAAACATTAAATGTACATGAACGAAGTCTCCACTCATCTGCCTCATGAACTTGAAGGACGCTGAGGACGAGTCACACCTGACCTTTATTTAGCATCCTACCTCACAGCAGAATCCAGGCCTTAGAGCTGCACATAAAACAGGCACTCACCTGGATCCTACTCAGTGTCCCATGTGGCACCTGTGTTTGAGTCCTTTGTGCATCTTTGAGGCTGGACCAAGGTTGAACTGAACTCCACCCAGGCCTTAAGAAAGACCCAGGAAGCAAGCGCTGTCTTTGAACCCTGGAGAAATATCACACAATCATCCAGGTTTGGAGGAGGGGAAGTTAAGCTCAGAATCCACAGCTGCAACTTATACCTTTGTGATTTGCCAAAACATATTCTAATATACCGTTTTAAAATGTTTTATTTTTTTTTTTGTTTAGCCCAGATAGCAAAATACAGCCTTGTCAGTCAAGACAAACTTCAAACTGCCTGCGCCCGTTAGAAACGTTTCATTAATAACATGTGTTTACCATTGAGAGAGCTCGACTTCGTGTGCTAAGATTTTGTTTGTCAGTCATTCATTGGAACCCCACTGTTAATAGCATACAATGGTTTGTGGTTATGCCACAATTTAACCCAGGTTTAAAAATACAAACTAGAGCCCTGGTGGTCTAGAAGGAACAGGGAGTGAGTGAAGGTATTGGCTCAACCTGCTTTGTGGGCTGGTGGCTTGGAATGCTTTACAAACTAATCAAATTTATTGACTATGATCCTGAGGGGGGAAAAAATCCCTTGCTGGGGTGTGCATCCTGGTTTGACTGCAGTTTGGTGAGGTTCTGAATGTCTGAAGGGGGAAACAAGGCAACTATTTGGCATTCCTTTCCCCAAAGACAAATTAGAAACAGATATCACAGAATATGCAATTTCTTTTCAACAGTCTAATAACAAAAAGAGATTTTCCTCTATAGCTTTAATTCTACTGTATAGTAAGGATAAGTAAACAGAATTAATATTGCACTAGGCTAAACAGGCAATGCAAATTCTATTAATTCAGTAGTGTGGGCAGCAAGTGTTCTAAACGCAGCCCACGGGGAAGAGTCTATTTTGAACCAAAAAATTAATTCTTTTTACCTTCAGAGGGCTGTCTGAAGGTTAGTTGGGGTTAAAGACTGCAAGCTATGTATGCACTAATAGCAAATATTTAACCCTAAAAAATTTACCTTTTGCACAGGTCTGTGTGTAAAATGTTCATTTAAAATACAACGAAACGTAGCTATCTACAGTAATGGATAGAAAATGCCTGTGTGTTAAATGAGCCAGTTATGCAGAAGTGTACTGAACCATAAAGGGCTGCTATATGCCGTGTTTATGAAATCTCTTAGTCATGGAAATAACACTATGATCCTAAACATTTGTGAAATCTTATATCGCATGCGCTTAAAACCAATTTTCCACTTGCTTACAATGTATGCTTTTAAAAATATGTGTATTTCCAAATGAAACAAGATCACATTTAGAGAAAATGTAACCCATAAAGAAATTAGGGTAGGCCGCCCTTAAGTTATCTCTTTACGTATTCCTAGGAGAGAGATCTGGTACTTTAAAACTTGTTAATGGTTCCACTTTGTTTTCCTTTCTTTCTATTCCATTTTTAAAGGGAAAAAAATCACATCTAGAGAGAAACGTTTACTACTAAAAGATCCACTTTCCTAGTTCCAAGTCATTCGAAAATGAACAATAAGAGACAGCGGTGGTGAGACTCACCGCTTTACACCTCCAAAGGCTCAAGCGGACCTTCGGGTAGCCCACAAGATACACTGGGCACCTGCTGTGTGCGCAGCAACCCGCTGGGAACGCGCCCGGCCGCGGGAGTGAACAAAGCTGCGCCCGCCTCCGAGGAGCTGACCGTTAGCAAAGGGCATGAACTCCTAATGGTTCATCGACAAATTGTACAATGTGTGAAGGAGCAATATTTCAGTCTCTTATTTCTCCTGTCTATATACCTCTTGGAGGTATTTCCTATGACTTTTGCTTGTTTATGGATTTTGGCCAGGGCTTTGCCTTCCACAACATTTTCTGTAACTAACTATGATGCCAACACAGAAAGGGGCACCGAAGTATTCAGGGTAACTGGCCTTCCTCCGGGAACAGGGCAGGTAGCATGGCTAGGCCATGGGCCTGAGGCCTGCTCAAGGGGAAATCAACCGAACGGTCCTTGACCTTCAGAGGGAAGGAGCAATTTCTAGAACTTGTGTCCTCTGCGCAAACCCCAACCAGACCATGAAACAGTCAGCTTTAACCCTAACTTCTGGCTGGTCCACTGTTAAACAGCATTTTGAGGTTGTAAAATGCTTAATAATATGACAAGAATTTATTTTGTTTTATGAGGAAAATGCTCATTTCACCAAATCGCTTTAGAGCCAAGATTTTTTTTTTTTTTTTTAATATGCCTTATTTATGAGATTTCACATAGTAAATTCCATTTTCCAGGGAATATGTTCATTCATTCATGCTATTGCATAGAGAGCTGTAATCTGCTTTGTTTGTTTGTTGTTTTAATATGAATCTAATGTTGGATATAAACCAATTCCAGGCATTAAAATAATACTATCTCATGTCCTGATTTTCTTTAACTAAATATATTACTGATTATAGAACCTAACAACTGAGGGCCTGAGAAGACTCTTACAGGTAAATTTTGGACTTAAAATAGTACCTTTCACTGCCATCCTCACTGTGCTATCAAAAACTAAAATTAATTTTCTGATTTATTATTTTCAGAAGACAGTTTCCTGAAGGAGTCTGTGTCTAGTGTCAACTTGACAATGAAAACTGTACAGTCTAGTGCCCTTACTGTTCTAACCATTTTTGCTAAAATTTTTCCCATTGTTTAAACCTTCAGATGGGAGTCCTTTGATGGTCACACAATATCAAAAATCTACCCATTAGTCCAAGGACTCCAGGGGACAACTGGTGCTTTTCCAACATTATGACTAGATAGAGCAAGTTGCAAAGAGATGTCTAGTGACTTCTGGAAGTTTAATACACAGTCCAGTAGTGCTGGGAATCCTAGCACCTCTTATATTAATGACATCATATCTTTTTAAAGCTTAGCATAGTATTGTTGTTGCTTTATAATTTTTTCTAATTAAAATTCAGAATTTCTGTTCATCAAAAAACATTAAGAGAGGAAAAGGGCAACTCACAGAGTAGGAAAAGATTATACATATATATATATATATATATTTAATCACAAAGAGCTATTATCTAGAGCATATAAAAAAAACTCCTACAAATCAATAGAAAGAATGCAGATAACTCACTAGAGAAATGGGTTAAAAGACTTGAACATGTACTTTGTAATGGAGGATATCCAAATGGCCAATAAACAAACGAAAATATTCTCAAGTTTATTAGTCATCAAGAAAATGCAAATTAAACCACAATATAATACCACTAAATACCCACAAGCCTAGCTAAAACAATAAAAAAAAAATTCCAAGTATTGGCAAAGATATGAAACTACTCACATCTGTATACACTGCTGGTAGTAGTGTGAACTGGATACAACCACTTTGTAAAACAGTTTTGCAGTATCACAAATTCTTCTCTAGGTATATATATATTTTTCAACAAATATACATACTAGAATTTACCAAAAAAAAAGACTTAACTGGAATGTTCATAGCAGAACTATTTGTAATAGCCCCAAACCAAACTGGATACTATCCAGATGTCTATCAGCAGTAGAGTGTATACATAAATTGTGGCATATTTACTCAATAGAATTTTATACAGCAGTGAGAATGAGTGGCCTACACGTATATGCAACAATAGGGTAAATCTTGCAAAAAATATTCAGTGAAAGAAGTGTGACACAAGAGTACCTACTGTATGATTCCATTTACAGAAACTACATAAAGAGATAACACTAAGCTGTGCTGTTAGAAGTCAGGATAGTGGTTCATCTCATGACTGGAAAGGAACATGGAAGGTTTCTAGGGTGGTGGTTGTTTTTGATGTGAGTGCTAGTTTCACAGGTCGGTTCAGTTTGTGAAAAATTCACCAGGTGTACACTTAAAATAAATACACAATTTAATATACATATTTTATAGCAAAAAGAAGGCTTAAAAATGGCTTTGTTCAGGTCGTATTGCTTAGGAAAACAGTTGTGATATAACTTCTATATCATCAAAGTAATAATCATGAAAGATGAATTTGATGGCTGACAAAATCAAACATATTGACTTCCAATTCATTTCTTTAATCAGCTTTTTTCTTTGCTTCCTGCTTGCTACCTTCCTTCCTTCCTTATTTTACTTGTTTACTTAGTGAAAGAGCAACATTAAACAAATTTTGTCTAATGCTGGGAAACAACATTGTCCCAACTCTCCTGTCTAGATTCATGTAACTGGTTAGTCATTCATATACTAGCTGCTGGTTCAAGCCAGGGAGGGAATGAAGGTCAATCCTCGTGATGAGGGATATGACAAAGGAGAAGCAGAGCTGGAATAGGAAGTTTTCTGCCCATCTCTACAACTAATGAGGAGATAAGGAGAACACCTTTGTTCCATAAAGAACCCTTGACATCTTAACACAAAGAATCTACCAGATTAACGCTTTCTTTCTCAATGAACCTCAGCGAAACAAACAGAACATCCAAGAGTGTCATCATAATGGACATATTTGGATATTGAAAATTTGAAAGAGTACCAGAACATCTCGATAACAGCAGGAACCCGTTCTCCTAATAAAAAGGGGGGGGGGGGGGAGGCTGTTTTCTAGAGAAGAGCTTGTGTCAGCACAGCCTGGAAAGCCCGGCCCAGCTGCCTCCCTCTCCAGCCCCAACAGCCCTTCGAGTTTCCCCCGTTTCTCAGCATCTTGCTTCAAGTCAATCACACAGAGATACTTTCGGGAACATCTGCATTCTCTCATGCGGGAAGACAAGCAGAGCGGATATCCTGCAGAAGGAAATACCAGTAAACATTAAAACACCAGGAAAAACCCTTCTTGAGGAATCTGCTGACCCTCCTTGGGACTAAGGGAGTCCGCAAATACGCCCCACTCCACAGAGCGAGCTGCCGAAACTCCGTAAAGCTTCTTTCTCTGTTGCTTTTCACATCTCCAAATGCCAGCCCCTGGTGTCTTGGGCAGGGCCTAGATTTCATGGCACAAGTAAAAAATAAACATTTACACCAACTTTTCTTTCCAAAAATACCTTCAAATTCCTCATGATTCTTGGACTAATTACAGTTGACTAAGACAGCACTATGCCTTGTACTATTACGTATTTAATAGAATCAATGAATTTTAGAAGCTTCCTAGTACGATCGTCTAGCCTAAGCACATAGTACTTATGACAAAGTGGGCAAACTGAACCGCAAAAACGTCTTAAAGGTCATCAGTGTAGGAGCCTACTTACTGCATTTGAATTTCTATAAAATACTGGCTGTGGGAAATATATTGGAGCTGTTCAATAAGAAATCAAAGTATCATCTCTTGATCCTAAGTTTAACTAATTGTACTGAATTAGTAAAATACTTAAGCATTTTGTTAGTAAATAACACAAATTTTATCCAATCATCTTCCAGTCAGTGTAAAAATAATTAAAAGCTCAATGTATCTTTTGAGCTCCTTTAACTTCTATGAAGAATATGTTGAATAAAATACATGCCACTTGTAAAAAATTTATAAAATATTAAAGACTATAAAGAAGAAACTACAACAAATTCTAGTCTTGCAACAGAAATAGACATAGTTCCTATTCTGACGTCTTCACGTTGTCTTTCTCCATGTTTTTTAAAATAATGAAGGTCCGCTTACATTCTTCATTTCGCTCAGTTCATATTTTATCATCGGCATTGCCCTGCGGTGGTAGCCAGTCTCCAGGATGTCCTTCAACGACCCCTGCCTCCCGGTACCCACAGCCTGCGTAGCCTCCTCTCACACCGGCCCACGTGTCTGAGATCAGTTATATATGATTGTGGCTTTCATAGTGAGCGCTGTGTGTGTGTGTGCGTGCGTGTGCGTGTGTGTGTGTGAAGGGCAAGCTGCATGTTGTTAGCAGCCTTACCACAGGACCCACATGGTGAGGAATGGAAGCCTCCAGCCAAAGCCAGAAAGGCTGCCAAAAGCGGCGTGCGTGAGCTTGGAAGCGGCTTCTCCAGCCCCAGTCGGGCCTTGAGAAGGCCACAGACTGTCCCACAGCCTGATGACAACTCAAGAGGCACCGGAGGCAGAGCCAGCAGAATTTATTATTATTTTTTTAAATATATCTTTATTAATTTCAGAGAGAGGAAAGGAGAGGGAGAGAGAGAGACAGAAACATCAATGATGAGAGAGTCATTGATCGAGCCCGCAACCCGGGCCTGTGCCCTGACCGGGAATCGAACCCCGATCGCCTGGATCCCAGGTCGACGCTCAACCGCTGAGCCCCGCCCGGCCGGGCAAGCCCGCAGAATTTAATATGCGTTTGCTTCCTGGTGATACCTGAGGATTCAGCCATTCAACGCAAACGCAGTCTCTTCCCTACTGTCCTATTTGTGTGTCAGCTCATCTCAGGGAGACGCTCTGCCATCCAGACAGCCCGGCAGCCCAGAGGCCTGAGGGTCACCGTAGGCTGTGCCCCCGTCCCCCGCTCTAATCTGCCTCATGGTCACCGCCCCCTCCTCCCCGGCCCCACTGCCACTACTTAGTGCAAACCTGTTCTTGGGAGAACAAGGATAATGTGATTTTATTCAGTCATAATCGCTGACTGTTGTCTTCCGTCTGTGTGACTGCGTTCCAGAACACTGCAATACTAGTAGGTTATGCACAAAGGCCGCAGCTATTTCACGAGGAAACACGCCACGGAGACAAAGTACAGCTGGGACTGTGACCAGGCACAGCCTCGCCAAGAGCAATGTCAGTGAACCCTGTCCAAGAGGAGTCGGGAACTGACGCCACCAAATCTGCCCCGGGGGAGAGGCATGCCTTCTTCCACCTCTAGAGACTCCTTCTAGCTGGGGTTTGGTCTTGCCTTCCTTCAGGGCCCCGCCCTACCCCGCAGGTAGGTTTTACAATAGAATTGGCTCAGAGCGCGGGACTGGGGGCCCCCTCAGACAGCGCCAGCGTGAAGTATGGACCATGAGGGGAAAGCCGGTTGAAGATGGCACGGCGCTCTTCCCGGGTCCTTCAACGGTTGCCCACATTGGAACATTTTTGTGCTCAGAAAAAAGATGGTAGTTGTTCCAAATAATAAAAGTAACTCTTTGTTCATTATTATAAAATTTTCCTTGGGGGAAAACGGATGCTGCCTTAAATTTGGTTTTGGATTATTTTCTAGAATTCCCATGTCAATTCTGGGTCATATATTTTGTTGGCTGAAGTTACCAAAAAGAACTAAATGTAGATCAAACACAAGTTTGAATATATTTTAGCCCCGGCCAGTTCACTCCCTGGTTAGGGCATCTGCCTGAGGACCGAAGGGTCTCGGGTTCGATTCCAGTCAAGGGCACACACCTTGGTTGAAGGCTTGATCCTATCCCTGGCCCTGGTGGGGGCCGCGTGGGAGGCAGCAATCAATGTGTCTCTCTCACATCTATGTTTCTCTCTCTCTCTCTCCCTTCCACTCTCTGAAAAGCAATAGAGGGAGAGGGAGAGGAGAGGAGAGGAGAGGAGAGGAGAGGAGAGGAGAGGAGAGGAGAGGAGAGGAGAGGAGAGGAGAGGAGAGGAGAGGAGAGGAGAGGAGAGGAGAGGAGAGGAGAGGAGAGGAGAGGAGAGGAGAGGAGAGGAGAGGAGAGGAGAGGAGAGGAGAGGAGAGGAGAGGAGAGGAGAGGAGAGGAGAGGAGAGGAGAGGAAAAATACCCTCTCAGATGACGATTTTTAAAAAAGAAAGTTTGAATATATTTTATGGATATTTATTGGAATGTAACACTTTTAAGGTAGCTCCTCTAGCTGACTAATGCATAATAAAATAAAACATATTTTAGCCCTGGTTGGTGTGGCTCAGTTGCCTGGAACATCATCCCGCACACCGAAAGGTGGCAGGGTAGATTCCCGGTCAGGACACATGCCCAGGTTCTGGGTTTCATTCCAGGTCAGGGCACATGCAAGAGGCAACCATTCGACGTTTTTTCTCTCCCTCTCCCCCTCCCTCCCTCTCTCCTTTCTTCACTCTAAAATCAATCAATCAATATAAAGAAGCTAGTGTTTCTTACCAAAAAAAAAAAAAAAAAATTTTTAAGATAAATAAAAATAAAACATATTTTAAAAAGATGCATTCTCCAGAGCTAAAAACAAATTGTGTATTTTAAGTCCTGTGGGCACAAAGACCATTTCCACAGTTGAAGAGATGCATCTTCTAAGCTGAGACTATTTCCTTAGTTTAATGTAACTACTATATGAAGAGACATGCGAAGAACATATTAAAATACGATTCGCATTTTGTTTGGTTCTTTTTATCTAAGCGGTCGTTTTTTCACTCTCAGTTAAAATTAGCACAGGACATTCTTCAGGACAGCCCCTGCATTCCTAACATAGTTCCCCAAAGGGCCCTTGGTTGGAGGCCCCTAGCCTCATGCTAGAGTATTTTATGAATAATATTATTCATGGTCATAAATAATTATTTATTGGGTTCAGTGCTCAAATCTTTACACATATTTTCTCATTTAATCCTCGCACCAATATATCCAGTATTATTTCCACCTTCTAGATAAAGAAATTGAAGCTCGTAGTTTGAGCAAGTTGCCCACAGAACTTAAAATACACTATTTGTTTTTAGTTCTGGAGAATGCATCATTTTAAAATATGTTTTATTTTTATTTATCTTTAAAAGCAACAACATCCAGGACATAATGGGCTGGTTTAACTCCAAAGCGAGTTTTAGTTTTGATGCCGTTTCTTTCCTCTTGGCTCGGTGCCATGTCAGATTGACTTATGACCTTCATTCTTCCAAGATCTTTTGACTTAGAAAAAAATCACTGTACATTAGGGTCCTGGTCTATGAAGAAACATCCCCACAGAATATTAACTTGGATTTAACAAATTCCGATTGCTTCCTGCTCACAGGAGGAACCTGTCTATATTCTTTGCTGTCATGACTTACATGCTCAGTTTCTATTTTCAGTGCCCCCTCAGGGACACACAACGGGATTTCTCCCAGAGCACTAAATTCTCAGGGCCTAACCCTCAAGGGGCATCAGCCTTTGCAAGGATGGACTTATGGCTTAGTCTGCATGATTTAAACTTTTCCTACACACACACACACACACACACACACACACACACACATACACAGGAACTTCAGGAGTAGCCTCCTGCTTCTCGAAAGTGTATCTTCAGCTCAACGATCAGCCTTTTCCAGACCTCTTTAGTGATATTTATCTAACTGTAGGTGCCAAAAATGTGTCTTCCAAAACAAACAACATTTTAAAATGATTTTTCATTCCTTTAAATAATTAGGATCACATCCCACATTCAATCATCCACATGGTAGAGTTCACACAGCCCTGTTAGAAGAAGAAAGATGGTAGTTATTCCAAATAATAAATGTATTCTTTGGGTTCTTTTGTTTGTTTTTTGTTTTGGGGGTTTTTTTTAATCCTCACCTGAGGATACTTTTTCCATTGCTTTTTTAGAGAGAGTAGAAGGGGGGAGAGAAAGAGAGAGAGAGAAACATCTATGTGAGAGAGACACATCAATTGGTTGCCTCCCATATGAGCCCCAACTGGGGCTGGGATCCGGCCTGCAATCGTGGGACAGTGCCCTGGGCCAGAATCCAACCTGGGACCCTTCAGTCTCCAGGCTGATGTTCTAACCACTGAGCCAGACCAGCTAGGGCTGTCCTTTGTTAATTATCATATGATTTTTCTTGAGAGGAAATGGATACTCTCTTAAATTTGGCTTCCAACTATCTGGTAGAATTTCTGGTTCTAAGCTATCTATTTTATTGCCTTTAGTTCCCCAGAAGAACTAAGGGCACACCAAATACAGGTTAAAAATAACATTAATAACGACTGATATTTGATTAACACTCTTACAAATACTGTCATTTAATCCAACAACGATTTTCTGTGGAAGGAAACAAACTTGTATTAAACATTTATTACGAGCTATACATTATGTTAGTGCCTCACATTTAGACTCTCCCTTAATCTTCATAACAGTGCTTCAAAGCATGTGTTATTTCCATTTTATAGGTAAGGAAATTCAAGTTCAAAAAAGTTGAGTATCTCATCTAGTATGGCACCGTTTAGGATTCTAGCTGAGACTACTGACACCCAAAATCCAGTGCCTGCCCCTGTACTGCTTCTGATATCCCAGAGAACACAGGCAAAGCCATGGGAGCCTTAGTGTCTACCGTAGATCTCACTCTATGGAATCCGTTTTCACCTAGGACAAAAAGTAGAGAAGCTTACACGATTTTATCTACATCACCCTTATGTCTCTAAATTCTCTTCTTTAAAGTTTCATCCCTGAACTTCTCAATTATAGACAAGTCAATAAGTTCCTTTCTGGCTTTTCTCTGGATGTTCTTGGGAAGGCAAAGACCTGGTGAGGGAATGAGGCCTCTTGTCTCCAGATATATGAAGAGTTTTCATTCCACTCCAGAATGCTTCTCAAGCCCCTGGGTAACTCAGGGGTGCCAAGCTCTATGTGCATCACTGCGCAGATGATATGCACAATAACAAATCGGATTTGTACTTGGACAGATCGGACTTGCCCAAAAGAGAACGTAGCCCTTCTAGATGACCTGAAAGGCACTCATACCTTTTTCTACTTCCTGGGATAGGATTGAAATAATAGCCTGAACTACCTCCAGGTCATCCTGCTAATGACCTAGTATAACATAAATTTGATGTTTTCTATACAGAAGGAAGTCCCACTTTGCAGATTTAGACAAAGGAGTGTGGATGAGTGAGGTATCGCAGAAGAGGTAAATGGTGCCTGGGTAGGATGAATTTTAAAATCTCTCAAGAAAAGAAACTTTCTCTCTTAATACTCTCTAAGGCAAATTTTATAAACAATACCTAACTGATTCTATTTTTGTGCCAAATGATAATTTCATAGACACACACATGTGCGTGTGTGTGGTTGTGTATATGTACTTCATTATTAAATTAAATTGCCTTTGTGATAATAAGAAAAATAATCCCATGTATCTGAAGCATAATAAGAGCGAAATAAAGTAAATGAGCGCTTGATATATGGGTCTGAATCACTTTATAAATAAATACAAATGCAAACCCAAGTTTCTAGTAGACTTTGGAATACATAGTCTGTGAAATTCCATAAAAGAGCCAACTTTCAGATATAAGGTCTCCAATATTAGAATTCCCATATAAATATTTCCTTTAGGTTAACAACTATTTGGTGGCAATAGTTTTTAGGACATCATTTGCAACAATCTGTAGTTTTGCACTTAACGAAACTTTTCACACAAACCACACAACAGGTTCGGAGCAGCACGTTTTCCGATGTCTCTCTTGAGATACAGAGGAAAATGTGTCTTTTATTTACAACTTAATAAATAACTCAACGAAGTGAAGTGTTTTAAGTACAGCAATGTGCTATTTTAAACAAAGTAGCGAAAATATATAACTGACTGTGTCTAGTTGTTTTCACTTCTTTTAAGGTTTAGATTTCCTTTGCCCGCCTGCCTGATTTAACTTAAAAAAAAAAAAAACTATGGAAAGTAGCAACCTTGAACACTTCAAAGTTAACCAAGATCAAAGTCAAGTAAAGTCCACTGAACAAGGAACGAGTGTGAATGCAAAATGTGTCACGTTGATATTGGCTTGAAGTCTCCTCGGTTATGGCTCGTACCAAAGCCTTGACCTTGGGTCTGTCAGGTATCTAAGCACTGGGAGTGGTTATGGGAAATAACGGTTTGCTGCCCTAGCTGGTTTAGCTCAGTGGTTAAAGCGTTGGCCCGAAGACTGAAGGGTCCCGGGTTTGATTCCAGCCAAGGGCATGTACGTGGTTGCAGGCCCCATCCCCGGTGAGTGCGGAGCACAACCAACCGACGTTTCCCTCTCACGTCTGTGTTTCTCTCTCTCCCCCTTCCACTCGCTCTGGAAAGCAATGGAAAAAATATCCTCCGGTGAGGATTTAAAAAAAGGAAATAATGTTTTGCTTAGTTTCTTCAGGAGACGGATTCAAACCCAGACTCATCTGCATGGCCAGGTAACTCACCATCTATTGGTATTTGAAACGCTGAAAACGCGAGTCTGCTCACCTTCTGTGTCTTTGTCCATCGGATTTGACTCCTGGCACACACTGTCCACACGATGCATCTTGTTTAATTACAGCAACTTCATCTTTTAATATAAATGACACCTCCCTGACATGAGAGCACGTCAACAACGTTGACATTAGTTATGACCTATCTCTTTCTCTGCTTGATGGGCCCTTTGGAGTGAGGCAGTTTCTTTGAATGTTTGCAGAATTCCAATTTAGTTTTTTAATCTCCCTAATTTTAGGGGATCTGGGGATCTATGGAACTTTTTAAATGCAGAATTATTATTTACATGGGAAAAGGTAGTGTGGCCTGTTCCTCAGAAGATGTAACGGGTGTTCTTGAATGTTCTCTTTCGTTGAAGCCCTCGTATACCACACGTGTTCCCAGGAAAGGCCCGCGTTTTTTCCTTGAAATGGCCCGTGCTGTTTCATTTGACACGGTGTGTGCCGCCGGGTGCTCTGTGGCTCTGTCTCAGCAGCATAGCTCAGAACTCACGTTCGCCGGGTATCGGCCAACAGGCCCTTTGGTATCAGAGGAGAAAATAAATCACCTTCTCCAGAAACACCCATCTGTTTTGAATAGTCCCATAGATAGATGGCTGCCTGTTTCAGGGAATATTTAAAGTTAGGAAAAAAACTAGTCCAAACAGTTTACTCCCCTTAAGACTAAGCAGCAAGAAGTCTTCCAGTAAGTGCTTCAAAACTCCCTAACAGAAGAGGCCAGAAACATCCCTCTGTGACTCAAAATAAAAACTATAGAAAAAAATGACTAATAATTTTTATGACTTTGGTGACCTCTAGTGATCAAAACTAAGAACAAACTTACCGCATATTGTTTTATTTTGTTTTGTGTTTTTTGTTTTGTTTTTCTAGAAGAGAGGAATCTACCAAAGTCAGAAATTATAGATTTGTTTTGGTAAGTTTTCTACCTAGTCTCTAAATAACTGTAACTGATTTATCTTATTAGTAAATAGCAATGTAATATCATAGTAGAATATTTAACAAGCAAAACGAGGGAAAAATATCATTATTTGAGAATACATTCTTTCTGGTCTTGTTTCCACGCACTTACATACAGGTTCCCAACAAGACAAAACGTAAATATTCCTCCACAAAAGCATCATACAGGGCATTTATTTTGCAACTTCTCTTTTTAATAGTATATTAAACTGTTAATACACTATTTTGCAGCTTGTACTTTTTAACAGTATATTGTGAATAACTTTTCATGTCCTTCTACCATATTATTTTAACTGGCTATTTACTATTTCATTATAATTTATTTAAACATTTCTGTCATTAGCTATGGAGGTCGTTTTAAATTTTGTTTCTCTTATCTTTGAAGCTAAGCCTTTCAACTCTTCCAGCATTAGGGCCTTAAGATAAAGTCTTAGAAATAAAATTTCAGGTTCCAAAAATATGCAAAAACAGTTTGGTTTTCAAGGCATAGTATCAAATTTCCTGGCAATTCTGGAAGAGAGAAATGCCCACCTAGGCATGTTTATAGTGCCGTCCAAAGGCAGATGTGGTGAGCGGGGAGCCCTGCGGAAGGCCGTGTACACAGCTACCCTTAGCGTTCTCGAAGAGCCTGGGGCTGAGGAGGGCACCAAGGAGAATCAAAAATGCTGTGTGTGAGCTGCCTGATAGCCCTTGTCCATTAATCCAAGGTTATACCACTTGAAAAACATTAGTTTGTAGAGAGTTATCAGGGCCGAGGGGCCTCTGGTTTGTAAACACATGCAGATATGTGGTTCCCACATCAGCAGCAAGTGCTAACCTTACATAAAGTATCCGCTCACTAGCTATCGGCTGAAGGTCGTATGTGGAGAGTGCTGGCTGAAGACATTTTTATTTTTATCGCTTGTGCATTCACAAGAAAAATAAGCAGTTCTCTTTTTCTTCTTTTTATAAAATAAAGAATGCTCAGGTAAAGTTTGCAATGTAGGGGTAGGCAGGGAGAAGAAACCTTCTGGCCATCTGTTTTCGCAATTATCAAAGTTAGGGTAGCACATTCTGAAAAGCTTTCAGACTGTATACATTAAATTTCCCGGCTGTGCTGCTTTCTGAGTTCACACTGTCAAACAGATGGACTGTATTCAGCAACCACTCTGCACACCCCTCCCGTCCCCAGGAAGGTGTATTAGAATATCATGAGACTGTGTCATTTTTTAAAAACGTATTCGTATACCCTTTGTTTCTTTTTAAAAAAATATGTCCTTATTGACTTCAGAGAGAGGAAGGGGAGGGAGAGAGAGAGAAACATCAATGATGAGAGGCACTGATCAGCTGCCTCCTGCACGCCCCCGACTGGGGATCGAGCCCAACACCCGGCGTGTGTCCTGACCGGGAATCGAACTGTGTCCTCCAGGTTCAGGGGCCGACGCTCAATCACTGAGCCACACCAGCCAGGCTACCCTTTGTTTCTTAATACCAAATACCAAAAGTAAAAAATCAATAATCTTTTAAAACTGAGGAGGGGTGGAAGGGATGAGTGGCAAGAGTTAAAAAGATTGAAAGGCACAGAAATGTGTGCATGCCGGCCTTTGCTGTCGGGGCATCGCTTGGTGATGTCGAAGGGTGTGTTCCAAGGCCCAGACACTCTCCCTTGCTCTCGGGCCATGCTCTCAGTGCACTGCTGGCCACCCAGTAGCTCCAAATGAACACTGTGGTTTTTCCCCAAAATGAAATAACAAAAGCAGAAGCATGAGGGGCTGCCAGAGAGAGAGAGCGGCTGCCCCGTCTGGCTCCTTTGCCTTCCCCCAGCACAAAGGCGCAGGTGCCACAAAGGCAGCAAGGCTTGAATTAGAAGATGCATTCTGAATCTGCACACCCCGTCCTCCGGGGCATCGACTCAGATGATAAATTTCAGGCTACTTTTCTCTGATGTGCGCCTTCTATTGTGTTAGAGAGGATTATATGGTTGCAAGCAAAATAAATCAATGTTGGCTAATGGGAGCCAAACAATAAAAATGAATGAATAAATAAATAAAGTAGCTTGGGGGATCCAGGAAAAATGTAAGTCTCTCCAGGGCCTGGTTAAGAAAAACCAACTCAAACCATGTTCTGTGTGTGAGTCCCTCCACTCGGAATACCCTCTGGCATATAACATGGGCATCTCTTCCCCCCTGCTCACCCAGGGCAAAGACTGTTATAGAACCGAAGTGATTTTTCTTTACTGAACGAGACATAGTTATTTTGTACTTTAATGTTCTCCCCCAGAGAAATAATTATGTCAATTATGTGTCTCTTTTTAAGAAATAACTTTTAGGTTATTTCTAGGTTCAGTTTTTTACTAGCTATGGCATTTTGCAGAATCATTATAATATATAGTGTCCCCCCAAAAAAATGCATACACACTTTAACAGCTGATAGCTCAATATTGAAAATGAAATGCATTTTAAAAAACACTGCCTTTATAATTATTCAAAGTGTGTGTATACATTTTGGGGGGACAACCTATACATAAAATTTAGAAAAATAAATCCCTAAGTCTCGATTGAAGTATTACATTCCAAAGGCCTTGTTTTCTTCATCAGGACATAGCATTTTCCTGCATATTCTTTTAAACTCTATCTAGCATCACTCACAGTTTTGTCTTGAAGGCGGTGCATTAGAAACATCACCATACAACTCATTTAATGAACCATACCAGCTAATAGAATGTGAGTCTAGTAACACAGAGATTAACTGAGTATTTGAAAATGACTTCTTCCATCATTTTTTATTCTGAGAGCTTCTGTCCTATAAAGACAGACATCAGAATTTTCCAGTAATTTCTTGTCCTTCCCTTCTATGCTCAGGATCTGCGTAGAATGCCCAATAAAAAGGATGCCAGCCTTCTGGGCTGTCACATACTATGAGGGGAAAAACAACCCTGGTGATTTGGCTGAACCACATAAATGAGAAACAGATTTGTGCAATATGAGTTAGTTCCAACCCACAGAAGGCCAGCACTATCCTTTGGCATATTTTTAAGGCTAAAGGGTAATTGAATCCCTTCTCCACTAGACAGATAGTAAAAAAAAAAACAAAAAAGAAAAAAAAAACAAAAACAGCAGGGTTTGTCTGGAAGAGACAGTGCAGGCTCACATCTCACTCATGGGAGTGTCGTGGCAGGACCAAGGGGCATATTGGATTGTGCTAAACATCCCCACATGATTAGCCATGCACAAAAGGACCCTTTAGTCATCTGATGCCAAATGATCTGCAATGACTTCAGTCAGCGCAGTCACTGCACTCGCTGCTCCTGTCATGGAGACTTACTTGTAAAGCTGCCTATCTTGGTCGCTGGCCAGTTCAGCTCAGCCTCAGTCTTTGCTTCATGCTGTTAATGATCCCCTAATTAGACACATCAAGGCCTGTTCTAATTAAGACTTTTTTGGTTACAAGTATCCCAAACCCACTTCAAAAATAGCTTCATAGAATGAAAGATTTAATGAAAAGGCACTGGGGTACCTCTCAGACTCCAGGCATCAGAAAGAATGGGAACTCAGGCAGCTCCTTGGAGCTCAGGAAATTTCTGTTGATTCTTACCCAAGGACTCCATCATTAGTGGAGCTTAACTTCTAGTCCCCAGTCATCTGTATTTCTCAACAAAACATCCTCCAGAGGGGAATCAGACAGGCTCAGGTTATATCAGGGGGCCACGTATGAGCTCATCAGCCATCGTCAAAATTAATGGTCACATTATAAGATACATGTCTACTGTGGGCTCACCTCTGAAAAGGAGGGAGATAACTCCAAAAAAGGGGATGAATTCTGGGCAAAAGGTATCTTTTATAAGGCTCCAGATTGATGCTTCAGGAACCTGCAACTTAGTTGAGACAATAGGGCCTGGTCTTCTCTGTGTCTTCAGTTCCTAAAGCTAAGCTAGAGACACTCTGGGGCTTGTCCATCAAGCCTGAAGACACTACAGACTTTCCCTTGTCTCCTGTCCATCACTACCTCTTACGTACAGGCTATGGCCACATCTCTATCTCTAGTCCAGATACCTCTTGAGTGCCGAGTTCAATCATCCATCTTCCTATTTGATGGCTCCACTAGGATCTTCCAGAGAAATCTCAAATTCAGCATATCCTAATGAAACTCGTGATCTCCAACAGGGTTAGAAGTCAGACTAGTGGTTACCTCAATGCAAGATAGGTACTGACTGGGAAGGAGCAAGAAAGAAATTAATGGGCCCTAGCCAGTTTGGCTTAGTGGTTAGAGCATCTGCCCATAGACTGAAGAGTCCTGTGTTCGATTCCAGCCAAGGGCACATACCTAGCTTGTGGGCTCGTTCCCTGGCCCTGGTCAGAGCACATGCGGGAAACAACCAATCGATGTGTCCTGCTCATATCACTGTTTCTCTTTCTCTCTCTCTCTCTCCCTTCCACTCTCTTTGAAAAATAATGGAAAAAAATCCTAAAAAAAGAAAGAAAGAAATTACTGGGAGTGTTAAAAGTGCTCTACATCTTGATCTGAGTGGTGGTACACACACACACATGCACACTCAACTGATCCATCAAGTTGTGCATTTAAAATTTGTGTGCATTCCATCTTAATAAAAAATAAATGTAAGAAATTACTATATGTTAGTCCTTTAACTTTTGCCATCTATCTAAATTGTATCTGCAAACCCAATGCAGAAAGAAGCTAGGCAGGGAGTATAAATTAATGTGGCCAATTATATTATTGTTCTCAATTATTCACTGCCCTTCCCATAAGAGCTTTATATATTCTCACCGTGGCCATATGACTTGCAGGACTTCCCTTTGGAGGAAATAGACTGCCTGCCCCACTGATGTCAGCTTGGCCCGTGATTTGCTTTGGCCAGTAGAATGTGAGAAAAACAACATACACGGTGTGCAAGCAGAAGCAAGAAAACCTTTGTCCCATGTGACCATTTTTCTTTTCCCTCTGCAGCAAGAACAGCATATTCCAAATGGGAGCTGCTTCTTCAGTCTGAACCCCGAAACCCTGTAGCCACCCCAGACAATGTCGTTTGAGCAGGAAACAAACCAATGTTACTGTAAGATACTGAGGTTTTGAGGTTTTGTGAGAGTATAACGTAGTCTAGCTGACTCCTGCAAACAGCATATGGAGGACTTTGCTCATTCAAGAAAGCTTGCCAGTCCCAAGGGACAGCCGATCTTCAGCTCCAGTGATTGTCCTTACGTGGGACTGCAAGCTCACTCTTCACAGGTCTTCGTGTTGTTTAAAAGGGATCAAATTTTTAATTAAATCCCCTCCTGAATTTTTTTGTTGTTGTTAATCTTCTCCCAAGCATATCTTTTCCATTGACTTTTTTAGAGTGGGAGGGAGAGAGAGAGAGAAAGAGAAACATCAATGTGAGAGAGACAACCCAGGTACGTGCCCTTGATCAGGAATCGAACCCGAAACCCTTCGGTGCTCCAGTCTGTGCTCTAACCACTGAGCACACCAGCCAGGGCAAAATCCCCTCCTGATTTTTAATTAATACATACTTTTTTAAAATATTGGCAACTAAATCAATGTTTTTAAAAAACACTTAGGGCAAAATTATGGTGATCCTGAACATGTGTTTCAGTGGGAATATAAAGAAGTTGGAGGAAATGCCTGAAAAGGAAATGTGTCATCTGATGCATATTTTTGTTGTATTTTCAGGTCTCCCAGTTTTCCTTCCACTATGCAGATACGCCACTAGAGGGCACTGTAGAGTTCAGCGTCCACACACCCTTTGTGCAATGCTCCAATTTCTACACTGAGAATCCTACAGGCTTTGAGTAAATTAAAGCTGAAACATCGCTGGAAGCAGAAATGACAAACTGAAGCTGTCCTACCTCGGGCACATCATGAGAAGGCAGGGTTCTCTGGGAAGGACAATAATGCTAGGGAAATAAGAGGCAGCAGGAAAAAAGGAAGGCCCAATGTGAGATGGACTGGCTCCGTAAAAGAAGCGGCATGAGTCTACAGGAGCTGAGCAGGGCTACTGAAGGCAGGACATGGTGAACATCACTCATCACAGGGTCACCAGGAGTGGGAGCCGACTCAACAGCACGTAAAAACACCAACAATCAGGTCCACATGTCTGCCTGAAGGAAGCTCCAAAGCCATACTTGACCCAAAGTCAGTGCCCTCTCCCCACGTTATTAAGACCTGACTAGTCCTAGGTGACCAAGAGCAAAGCACCCATTCCTTTCCTGTGGCCTCATGTTCATGTCGGTGGCTCCCAAGTCATCTGGTTGCCAGCACTGATGACAATTTGCTGACTGTTCCTCAGCCTCTGTAATCTGCCCAATGCTGCAAATAGACCAAGGAAGACAGGGCCTACACATAAACGAAAAGGATCATGCCGGACAGCACATGAACTAGTGCATGTATCTGCTACAGCAGTCCCAAGAACGATTAATGAAGTGATTCTCTAGGAAAGCATGAGGTTACATGAAGAAAAGGGTTTTCAGAGGCCAATCACTGCGGGCTGAAGAAGAGATGAGAGCTGGATTTTAGGCTGATTTTCCTTTTCTCCTTCCTGCCTTAGGAAGAGACCTCCATGCTGGGGTAACTTGACTCTAAGATATGACATAGGATATATACATAAAGATCAACCTCCACTCCCCTCCCCAAGACTGCCTAAAAGAAGTTGTTTTCTGCCCAGTCGGAGTGGCTCAGGGGTTGAGCATTGACCTATGATCCAGGAGATCGAGGTTTGATTCCCAGTCAGGGCACGTGCCTGGGTCATGGGCTCGATCCCCAGCGGGGGGGTGGGGTGCAGGAAGCAGCCGATCAATGACTCCCCTATCATTGATGTTTCTATCTCTCCCTCTCCCTTCCTTAAGAGGGGCTCAAGGAGTCTGGGACTTTAAGATCCTTGCACCGTCCCTCAGGGTCTCTGTGTCCCTTCAGTCTTAATCTCCCTCAAGTCTGCATCTCAGCTGCCCATCTCTTCCTCAATCCCATGCTCCCTCCCCCTTAAGATGTTAGCTGATATTTATCTCCATCTTTTCCCCAGTAAATGATGTTTTTCTCTGTGACTCAATTTTCTGAAGTTGCAATCATCATTTAATAATTCTTTTTTTAAACCACATTTTGGGGTAAAAATGTAAATATGATATATTTCACAACTTTCACAAACACAGGAAGTAAGGCAATTTAGGTGGAGTATCCAATCCCCTTCTTTTGAGCTGTTTCAGATCCAATTCATGTCGCTTTTGTTCTGTCTACCTTTAAAATTGATTGTCCTCAGATATCCCTACCCTTCATTTTAAGCCACTTTACATCAAGGATTTTGGTTTGCCTATTTGTTTTTGTTTTTGAGCATTCAAACTTATTGTCTTGGCATTAACCTACAGTTGCTCTGTGGGGCACGTTTTAGAGAGGAACACTCACTGGTTGGGCAGCTGTTCAGTTCAGACTCTGCTTTGAATTAGAGGTTTCTTGTGTCTCCTGTATTATCTCATTGCTGTGTGGCCTGTTGTGAGTTTGAGAACTTTTTCAAACCTCAGAGCACTCAAACAGTCACTAAAATTCTCAAATTCATTTATTTCACATGTAAGAAGTCGCTTGCTTCCATCCTGGCCCAAGAACCTCCACATTAAAAATGAAAAGGTGCCTGGCCAGCATGGCTCAGTGGTTGCGCATCAACCTGTGATGCAGGAGATCGAGGTTTGATTCCTGGTCAGGGGACATGCCTTGGTTTCGGGCTCAATCCCCAGTAGGGGGTGTGCGGGAGGCAGCCAATCAATGACTCTCTCATCACTGATGTTTCTATCTCTCTCTCCCTCTCCCTTCTACTCTCTGAAATCAATAAAGCCATATCTTTAAAAAAAAAAAAAAAAAAGGAAAAGATGCCTAACTCCATAATAACCAGCACAGCGTCCTCGTGTCCTGGCCTCAGGCCTTTGCAGCCAAGTTCTTGTCTGTCCAATTGGGCAGCTTCTGACTGCTACTATCTTGCAATGCCCACTTAATTTGTGCAAAGTAAAATTAACAGGTGGCAGCCAGTTCCTTGAAGTGAAGATTTACTTAATAACACTCTAATAATCCCAACTAAGCAGATGTCCATGTATCTTTATTGACAGGCGTTTAACAGCTTTGCATCATTTAAAATGCCACCCAGCCTATCAGAGGATGACGCAGGGAAGTGGGCCTGGAAGATAACAGTGTGCAGGCTGGGGCTGTCGATTGACGCTCTCAGTTGTCCTGGCTGCTCTTCTTGCACTGACTTTTGTGAGCTGGCTCATGATCTCAGGATGTACAAAAAAATAATAGTTGTGTTACTATTGTCAGGTAAGTGGAATTTTTTTTTTAAATATATCTTTACTGATTTCAGAGAGAGGAAGGAAGAGGGAGAGAGAGATAGAGATAGAAACATCAACAATGAGAGAGAGTGATCGATTGGCTGCCTCCTGCACGCCCCCACTGGGGATCGAGCCCGCAACCCGGGCATGTATGCTGACAGGGAATCGAACTTCAATCTCCTGGATCATAGGTCGATGCTCAACCACTGAGCCAGGCCTGGCCAGGAAAGTGGAATTTTTTTTTAGCCTGATGCTATTATATTAGATATGAGACTGTAGATTAAAATATAAACTATCCCACTTTAGTTCTGTCTTATTTAAATGAATAAATATGATCTCAGATCGCAGTCTGCTAGAGAGATTTTATTGGGCTTCAGTGATCAAGGTGGAGGAAATGGCACGAGGGAGCCAGCAACTGTGGCTGGATTGCAGTTTTCCGGGGTGAGACTCATGCTTTCATTCTAAGCCTAGCTAGAATTAAAAGAAGTCTATCAAATATTATGAGAACTGTTTCTATGCAAACAAATGTGTTGCTTTGTTTGTGCTTTAATAAGGTGAACTTCTAAATGAAATCATCATTAATGAGGATGGGGATGGATACGTAGTCCTCCATTCTTAAAAAGTTTTCAAAAAATATTATAATTTCCTTCCTCTCCTGTCAAAACGGTACAGGCCACGAGCATGAACTCTGAAACCATGGGGGTCACATTTCTCTCTCTGTGGGTCTGTTACTGAGGCGTGAGGCCCTTGGCCTTCAAGGTCAGTGCTGTTACCATCTTTGCATCTCTCAAAGCCCTTCAAAGAAAGTCTCTTGCTGTGACTACCTTACAGAATCTTCGACAGGGTGTGAAAACAGGGTCCCCCCCGACTCTTCAGTTGAAGGGGGAACCTGGAAAATGTGAGTAGGGTTAAGCGTCACTGGCCTGGGAAAAAGACATGATGGTTTTGCTTTCTTCTGTAATCTTAAGGCCAAAGCCAACATTTCTAACCTCGGATGTCATCCGCCTCATGGAGAGTAAGTCTTTTGCAAATAATTTTCTTCCCAATCATTCACTCGTTCGTTCATTCAGTAATTCTATGTCAGGCGCCCAATACAGGCCAGAGTAGTACAATGAACGAGCTCCCAAGGAGGGTATATTCAGTTGGGAGGGGGGGGGACTGGGACGGTGGGAGGGCACACAGACATTAAACAGAACAAGTAAACCGTTAAAATAACTGACAATAAAAAATAAGGCAAAGAATGTCAAACCAGGTAAGGTGATAAACATAACGCAGAGAAATGGATAGCAGGAACTTTTTGCCCAGGAGGTGACATGGGTGCTGAGAGTTGAAGAGCGAACTGGAGCCAACCTTGCAAAATCTGGGCAAAGGGCACTGGAAGGTAGAGGGCCAGCGTTCCAAGATGGGGGGGGGGGGGGGACGACTCAGCATGTTCAAAGGATAGACAAAGCTTTTCTTTGAAAGCCAGCTTCCCATGCTAAGAATTTGAGAGTACAGTATCATATCTCAACTGGGAAATTATGTCATAAACCAGGACCCTCTAAAGTTTCCTGACTTTACTTTAAAAATCATGCAAAATTTGCATTCTGGGTCATCATGTACTGGTTTAATTGGAAAATCCAAAGGGACAGGTTATTATCACGCCTGTTTTATTCATCGACATAGCCCCAGAATCTAGCCCAGTTCTTGACCTCTAGTAGGAGGATATTGGCCGAATCTGCAAGGAAGAAAGTAAAAGGAGGGAACAGGAAGGGAGGGAGGGAGGAGGGAGAGGGGAGGGAGGGAGAGAGGGGGGAGGGAGGGAGGGAGGGAGGGAGGGAGGGAGGGAGGGAGGGAGGGAGGGAGGAGAAGGCAAAAAGAGAATATTGTTTTTATTTATTTAGGCAAAATGAGAGCTCCCTGTCGGTAGACAATGACCAACTGTGCATCTTATCACACTCACCTGCACGCACAGCAGAGCGAACAGCACAGGCTTAGAACCATGGAAGGAAGCAGGGCAGCTTCTTTTTCCTGCGTGATCCAAGGGCAGAGCCTTTCTGCCCATTTAATTGTTACAGGAAAGAGTTTTTAGTTGGGCTCCAGGGACCACAAGACTACATACATTTCTTAAAATTAAAACTTGGGTCTTCGTTTCTGTATCCCACACATGGCTGGGCACACAGTAGGCACTCAATAAATAATAGTTGCATAAATGACAAATAACTAGAATTTTGCTGTGGGCTACTTTAACTGTGCAAAATCAATGAGCCCCCACGGGCCTCAGTTTCCTCACACTTATTAAATAAAGCACAGAATAGATGGTATCTAAAATCCCTGTCATCTCTAAACTTCAGAGAGTCCTCAAAGGGCAGCCTGACATGAGCTGGAGGCTGGTTCTCAAACCTATAAATCTCTTTAGCTTGGTGTGAAATTGGATTTTTAGAAAGAAATAGGCAATCCACTATGAATTCCTTTGAAGAAGGGGTCCTAAGAGAGGGAAAGGAATGGATAGTATCTCAGAATTAACTTACACTGAGTCAAAATTGCAAAACTGAATTTGGCATACTCGTGATAAATTTCTTTTTACTTTGGTTTCTAGGGGACTACTGGAAACATCTATGAACCTGTTTGGGAAGTGTATTTTAAGTAATTTCCCTAACTTGTCATTACAGGTTATGTTTGTGCAACCACCCTTGAACCTGCTGTGTCCATTGCTGATCCTGGTGAACGAACATTATCCAGTGAAAGTGGTAATAGATTTCCAGCCATTATTATCATATCCATATATTTAATAAGTACCTATCTGTGTAGTTTTCTGTGATAAATGAACTAAACTGAAGCTAAAGCCAAAATGCCAAAAAGAAACACCCCAGGGCTATCTCGGGGTCTAGGGATTGTGGGTAGCTTTTTTCCCCTTGCTTTTTAGTACTTTCTAAGTTTTCTGCAAAGAGAATCATAACTTGCAATCAGGAAAAAATTAAAATTTTTTTTACAAGTGAACTGAACAAACACAATCGCTGCTTTCTAAGAGGTCCCCTTCATTAAGCAAGGCCAGCAAACATCAGTGGAGGAAAACCAAGACACCAGCATTCATTTCCTTGCGGTTTACTGCTACTCCAACAACCTTGGTTATGGTGTTTGCTGAACTGATTTCAGGGATCTGGTAGAGAAAAGAGCAGCAATTGATGATAAACATGTGATAACCTATCAGTCATAATGAACCCATCTTCTGTTTTTTATATGGCTCGCTCCTGTTACGATATCCCCAAGTCCCCAAGAGCCATAGAATATCCAGTAGCTAAGAGCATCGGAAAAGTGGCCAGTATAGAGCCTGAGGACGCTTCATTCACTGACAGACTTCTCTCACATCGTGGGAGTCAGGCAGTGTGCAGGCCCATCCCTGTCTCAGAAAAGAAAATGAGTCCAAAGGCATTGTAAGCCCCAAATCATAAAATGTGGTAGCTCTTCTCAGTCCCCCCGCACCACACCAACCCCCAGTCACAGGGCAGGAGGAGGGGTCTGGCCCTGGTGGTGTGGGGGCCTGGTCCCCTTGACATTTTAGATCAGGCTCCAACTCAGGCTCCAACTCTGCCTTGAAGGTCCAAAGTAAAAGGTCCGAGTTTCTCTCCACCAAGGTGCGCATAAGCCTAGAGAGGGGTTCTTAAATTTAATCAATGAATCGGGCAGAAGAAGGAAAACAAATGCTCTTGACTCAGGGAAGAGAAGTTTAGATCTCTGGGAGTAAATGAGAAAGAAGTTGAAGGTTTTTTGCTGGACTGTTTCCTCCAGTCCAATCTGAAAAGGAGATCTTTTCATGGGTCACATTCTGCCTTTGTACTCTTAAGCTCATGTCACCATAACTTGTGACAGTTTCCATTCCAGTAACAGATTTTCCACTCTACCTCTGTACCACCTATGGCCTTAGGCACTGTAAATCCAGTGATACAAACGTTTATCCAGTGATAGAGAAAAGGCGTTCTGGACTTTGAAAAAACTGTATGTAAAGAGAGGGCATGGCATATATTTTGTTTTTACATCTTCATTCCAGGAAAATGAGAATTTGATGTTATTAAATAGTTCTTACTGAATACTTTCTATGTACCAGGCACCGTGCTAAGCCCTTTACCTAGATTATTTCATTTTATCTTGACAACCTCAGTATGGAGTAGGTATTATCCCCATTGCACAGATGAAAAAACAGAGGCTCGAAAAGTTTTAAAATACAATCAGTGAGCATTGAAGTTGGATGCAAACCCAGGAGGTTTGGCTGTAGAGCCCTCGCCCTTAACCAACATGATCTTCTTCCTTCCGCAGAAGAGAATAACAGTCCTTCCCCACTCTGCTCTCCAGAAATCAGCACTGTTGACATTTTTGTGCAAATCTTTCAGATATTTTTTCCAGATATGTTTATAAATATACACTTAAAATTACTCTGTGTAATATTCTGAAACCTTCCTTTTCCTCACTCAAAGAGCATTTTTTTTCCATATTAAGAAACACACTTGTAAAACATTTTAATGGCTTCATATATTACATTTGATGCATAAACCATGATTTAGTTAACCTCTGCCATGCTTTTGAATATACAGGTTGTTTCTACTTTGTGTTATTTTAAACATGCTATGATAGACATCCTTGTAGACTCACATTTCCATGTCAGATTATGCACATTTTAAAGGTTTTGATGAATATTGCCAAATTTGCTTCCCCAAAAGTTATCCCAATATATATACCCAGCAATAAATTTTGAAAGTATCTTCCTCCATACCCTCTTGCCTAATTGTGCACCAGAAGCTTTTTTATCCTTGCCAATAGGTTAGGTGTATTTATGTTTAAATTTTTATGTCCTTGATTACTAGTGAAAGTCAACCATTTTTCCATGTTATTTTTTTAACTGGCTTGCTACGGTGTAATTTGCGTGCAATGGAATTCACTCATTTCAGGTGGGGGGACTCAGGGCTGGGATTAGGGTGAGCAAATGAGGAACTCATCTCAGGCTCCAAATTTAATGAGCTGCTCAAACCTTAGTCAACAAGATAAACATTTTCGTGCAATATTTTTTAAAAACTCAAAATTAACTCCAAAAAAAATCAATGGTGAATAAAATACCAAAATTTTAAAGACAGTCGGGATCCATCAGTCATGGGGGAGGTGAATAGCACTTGGGAACCCAGTGCAGAACTTGTAGTGTTTGCCCCCAAACCCAGTTCCCCTGGTTCTGTGAGACCAGCAAAGTCTCTGACAAACTTCACAGCCTCTTAGGCCCCACTCACAAATAGATAAATGTCTCCAGAGGAAAGCTGGTGGCCAACGTGGAGCTCATCTCTGCACACTTCCCCTCCCCGCCTCGAGGGCCTGCTATCCTGGTAGCCTCTGTCCCCCCACACGCGTTGGATTTGCTCGGCTTCCCTACTTGCTCTGACCCGGAGGCTCGGTCTGCAACGAGCCGGTCCCCCCGACTGGGGGCTAGAAATCTTTATTTCTTCAGATGAGCTGCAGAATCCATTGGGAAAGTTGTCCTTACATATCATCAAAATATTCCCAGTGTTCCTTGGTTAGAACATAGTTAAATGAATAGATAAGCTCACAGAAAATAAAGCATTTTATAATAGTAAATCTTTCAATAGGGAATAAGTCATGTTTTCCCATTGAGTCATATCTTCTTTTATGTTCTCTGAAGAATTTGAAACAAATCCCCTCAAAAAATTACCAAAGCAAACGTCAGATACATTTTGTGTCTTTTCTTAAGAGGTATTTTACATATTTTTTTTGTCTTAATTAAGACACGTTTCATTATATTTTCAAACTGCTTATTGATGGCCTAGTCTGAATCGATTGCTTTGTGTTAATTCATTTTTAAGGGACATTATTAATGCTTATTTTGATATAATAGCTAATTTTTTTTTAGTTTCCAAATTAAGCAATCACATTGCTTATAAAAATGATAATTTTGTTTCTTTGCTTAAAATAAATATTTATAGCCACTTCTTTTCTTATCATATTGCATTTATTATAACTTCTAAAACAATGTCATATAATGATTATGTCTGCTGCTTTCAGTAAATAATCCATTTCATGTTAAGAAATTGCCCTCTAGTCCTAAACAATATTAAAAGAATATTCTACAACAGCCAAGTGGCTTATGCCAGGATGGGCACAGTGCAGTATTATCATGTTCATTGATATCAATCATCATTACAACATATTAAAAAATAAAAATACAGTGATATCAAGAGAAACTAATAAGATTAACAGACATTCCTAAAGAAAAGGAAACAGAAGTTTAAAAATTATTCCTGTTATAGTCAGTATAATAGATATTTTCTCTCATGATAACTGTCAGGCAATTTATTATTACATCATTAAGCTTTGGGAGACAGCATTCAATGTTTCAACTATGATGTAAGAAATGTATTTTATGGAATTTTAATATTTTATGGAATTCTTTTCATATTGGACTGCATTTACTATTTGTTTTAAGACCTTTATATATGTGTTATACATAAAATTTTTCTGCAATTTATTTGTGTGTATACACATGTGCATTGGCTACCAAATAAAATTTTCCCTGTTTTATTTTTTTAATTTATTATTCACTACTACAGGCCAATTTTAAGCATGGAAGATATCTTGAAGAAGTAGCCATCTATTCCAATTATAGTAGGAGAGGTGTTTTTTTAAACAAGAATAGGTGAAAAAATATTTTCTTTGTGTATGCATGAGTATGATACACTATATTACTGTATTTCTTTTCCCCAAATTTTTATTTTGGAAAATTTTAAACCCATGGGGGAAAAAATCAAAGGAGACTAGGCTCAAATGTTATCGCACCAAATAATCCATTAGAAAGTGCAATTGTTCTAAATTTTAAATGGCTATTTTAGCTTAATAAAACCCTTTCAAAAGTGAAAAATGGGTTACAAAACAGATGGACATATTATTACAACTTGACCTAGACTGAGTTTTTCAAGCCTTTTGGTTCAAGAGCAAAACTGATTGTTTCCCTTAAAATACTGCTTCACAGCAACAGCCTTCTCCAAAGGCTACGTGGAACAGGCAAGATTCCCACTCATACATGCTTTTGGGATAACACAGTATGGTTCAGCAGAAAAAAGCATTGATTGCAAATCCTCGGATGTGAGTTTTTGTCCCAGTTTTACCACAAATTAGCTATGCAGAACTTCCACAAATAAATTTGTCGATCAGTTCCATGGTCCTTACAATGCCAAAAACTGTAACACTGAGAAAATTTAGTTTTCTGACTTGGAAACTATTTAAGGCATTTCACAGGCAGGGTGTATCCTTGTCAGAGTTTGCTTTTGCAAGATAAGACTTCTATCGACTGCAAGTCAGACGGGTGCCAGAGCCAAGCCAGCAGCTGTGTGGGCTGACTTATCACTTTGTGACAGGAGCCCAGCGACTGGAAGTTTTGTCATAGAGCAAAACTGCAGGGCATTAGTCCAACATTGCGTTTTACTGTTTTTCTTTCTAATAACATTCCATGTTAGAAGTAGCCACTGCTGGGGAAACCGTGTCGTTCGATGGATATAGAGCACAGAGCAGAATGTTAGGAGGCTGGACCTCTGTTCCCAAATGTATCCCGACCGGTGCTCTGGGCCCACAAGCTGCCCCCCCTCCTTGGCACAAGAGGAGCAGTGGCAGGGGCCTCTCGCGCTTCCTCCCCCAACACACACACCTCTCAGGCTGGTAGAGGGTTCCTGAGCAACTCCCAGGTCAAGGCTAAGGGACAAAAGAGGTGAATGTTTTGGAAGAATTCAGATGTTATGCAAGTGTAAACTGTGAGATGATACTACTATGCAAATTTGGAATAGCTCATATTCTGGGTGGCATATTTATTCATTCATTTATTCTACCTTCCCAAACTTAAAATTATGGCATTCAGTTCAGGTCACAAATATGTACTTTGTACAAAGCACCATAGCAAATGCCATTTCAGTGTCTAGGAAATGGAAAAAAAATTTTTTTTTTAACCAGGAGTCTGAGGCCTTGCCAAACTTACCCTTCTATTTTATTTTGCACTAATTTTCCACTTGAACATTAAACTAGTGTCAACCTGAGAGGTTGCCCACCTTGGCCTGCTCACTGCTCCTGGCCTTGGCAGGAACGCACACGTCCTCTCTTTCTCCCTGTGTTAGCCCAGGCCCTTTCTTTACCTTAATTCCCCCTCCTCCGCATTTCTGCTTAAACTCTACCCTCCCTTCCAGGTCCAGCCACTGCTTTATTGCAAGTAAGCATGGGATTTTTCAGAGCCCAGTCCAGCTAAGAAAAGATGCATTGTTGTCCCAAATCCTATTTGCTGCTGAGTAGCTAGATGCTGGACACATCTTCCATAAGACCTCAAGGGCAACATACCTACCTAGGAGAGAAAGGTGGCATTTTTCAGGTCTAGTCTGGATGTGTTCTTGTTAGAAGAGGTGAAGGAGGTAAGAAAATGACCCACATGTCAATAGTGCTAGAGTAGAAAACAGTTTCTCTTAGTAGCAAGAGGACACTGAGAGCTAAGAGATATGATGTAAATAGTACAATAAATTGGTGTGAAAAAATTGTCAAAATGAAAACTACCTAATATTATTAAAATCTAGCCCTTAGGATGTCCAGGACTCTCAAGAAATTTACTTGTCTTGTTTTGTGTGCAATGCACCCTGGTGTTTATAAATTAGTAAGCTAAAACTTCAAAGAAACCTTGTTTACAAGATCTCAACCAGGCAGAGATCTGGAAGGCGGGACTAATATTGGAAGTCAGCAGAATCAGGTCTCCATTTCTGTCCTTACCAGCTGTTAACCTGAGCTAAACATTTCATTTTGATGATATCAGATTTCTTATCTGTACTACAAGGAAGTTGGATTAAATGTTCTAAGTGACTTTGCAATATAAAATGTAGGAGGACATTCTAAATGAAATAGGACAATATTTAAATTGATCGTTAATCCCAAAAAAATGCGAACAGACTTGTTGAAAGCTGATTTGGCTAGAGAGTGCCTGGAGCACAAGAGAGGGCGGGGGAAGGAAGGAGGGAAGGAGGGAAGGAGGGAAGGAGGGAAGGAAGGAAGGAAGGAAGGAAGGAAGGAAGGAAGGAAGGAAGGAAGGAAGGAAGGAAGGAAGGAAGGAAGGAAGGAAGGAAGGAAGGAAGGAAGGGCTGAGGAGAGACCCTTCGCATAACCTAGTCCCTAAGAGGTAAGGCAAACCATGTCTGTGGTTTAATGGTTACAAGTTTACTTGGACCCTTTCTACCAAGTAGACCCAACTAAAGAGTCTATTGTAAAAAGCCCCATTTAAAGTCCACGTATTCAACAGAAATTTTACAATTTTGCATAACTATGTCCACAGGTGTCTGTTAACTGATTAGGGCCTGAGAAACCTGGGAGACCCAGATAGACGTGAGGGCTGTGGCTATCAAAAGAGCATTAGAATATTCTTGGTGGTTGTTGGGGGTACATATTATGGAATTTTGGTTTCCTTACCTTGAAATTTGAAAGTAGCTTAAGCATCTGAGGATGTATAAAGACAGAGAAAAAAGTATGGGTGAGGAACCTTCAGAGTGATTTACCTTCTATGAAGCTAGAAGAAGATTGAATTTAAAATGTCTTTGTTTTAATTTTTACTGAGAAAATAGGATTGTACCTGGGAGACAAAGTGAGGAAAAGGAAACATAGAACATAGACAATTTCCCTAAGTTATGTAAAATGCTATGCATGTGGGAGAGACCTGGGATAAATTTGTCTCTTGTGATATGTTTGATGCCTTTCTCAACTTCTATTTTACACAGCTTGGGCTGCCACAGAGAGGGAATTACACGAAGCCACTCCTACTGCTTACCAAAGACCAGAAGAAGTTTTCAGTACTAGAGGACAACCCGTCGAAAATGGAGGTGGAGAAAGTATGTCCATATTTTTAAATAGTTGCCCTGGAGTTATTGTTATGACACAGCACTATTTCACGGGAACTGTTGCTTCGAGGAAACTGGAAGTCTAAGAAACAAAGCTAATAAGTAGACACAGTCCCTATACTTCTGAGGAATTCTCACTTCTGGAATCCCTCACAGAAACAATACTTTGGGTTAAAGAAATAAAGCAATTTAGCAAAGCACATAAAGGGTGAATGTGACTGTGAGATGGTGGAGCACATAAAGGGAGCCACAAATGCAGCGGAGAGGAGAACTTGTGGTGGATCCAAGGGTGGCTCAGCTGTCCCAGCTGCTGACCCTGGGGACTCTCCCCAAAGGGTCTGTGTCCCCTTAATTTTTAAATGAGACCCATAATACTCATCTCATGGTGTTTCTCTAAAGATGAAAAAGATGTGTGTAAAATTGCTTGGCTCGGAGTTTGACACATCAGAAGTGCCTGATTGCTGATAACTATAAGCCAAGCTGGGTGCTGAGATAAAGGGTAGTCAGGCAGCATCCACTCTCTGGTTATTTCTCTGGGGAGAAGATGAATTTACAAGAGAGGGCTGAACGTAGAAAGAAAGAGGGTCCTTGTAGGTGAGGTCGGAGCAGGATACTCCAGATTTAAAATAAAGCTTCAAAGAAGACTTAAAGTGGCTACATGATCATTAGCTAGTAGAAGTATTGAGAAAACGTACCAAGATAAAAGAAGGGACAAATTTTAACAAAGACCAAGAGAGGAAAATTAGGCTAAATGCTTGGAACTAATTGTTAGGCTTCTGAGTCCAATTAAACAATCCAGTTTTCAAAATGATTTCAACGTGAAGTCAACATGGTGTGTGTCAAACCAGAAAACATTTAAGGGCCAACTACAGACACACACACACACTCCCTGCCGTGAATCCTATAAATAACAGCTAGCACGGTGGGCACTGTGCTAAGAGTTTTCATGCATTACCTGATTGATCCTTATAGAAACCCAAAGAGATAAATATTATAGTCTTCATTTGCTCAAGAGAATTCTAAAGCACAAAGAAATTAAATAACGTGTCCAAGGCCGCCCAGCTAGTAAAAGACCAAAACCCCATCTGTTCTTTGCCAGAGCTCATACACCAACCACAGCTGTAACTGCCACAAAGAAGAAGACAGGCCCCAATTAACCTTTATAAATAACTGCTCCAGAATGACCAAACATAATCAAGTCATTGACTATGTGACACAATATGGTGCAATACGTTATTTGTAATAATCAAATTCAAGAAAATTTTGTGGCGGCCCTGGCTGATGTGGCTCAGTGGTTAAGAGTGTTGGCCCGCACACTGAAGGGTCGCAGGTTGGATTCCCGGTCAAGGGCACATACTTGGGTTACAAGGTCAATTCCTGGCCCCAGTCAGGTGCTTACAGGTGTCTCTCTCACATCGATGCTTCTCTCTCTCTCCCCCTTCCAATCTCAAAAAAAACAAAAAACAAAAAACAATCAATGGAAAAAATATCCTGGGTGATGATTAACCAAAAAAAAAAAAAGAAAAAGAAAAAAGAAAAGAAAGTTACGTGGTTGTAGTGGTAAGAGGGCTTGGTGACATAAAATGGCATTTGGAGACAGCAGAAAAAGAAATGTAAACTGTGGACTGATAAGGGGGAGGGTAACTCTGGGAAAGCATTAAGGCAACTGTACTGGAAACATCTACAGACAGAGAATTTAGTGGGACTGTTGACAAAAGCTCAGAGGAGACACAGTAGGTATTTGGATTCAGCTGGTGGCTGTGGCATAAATCGAGAAAATTGATAGCAATATGTATGATTTCTTTTCGGTTGGCCTGAACTCTACGTGGGGTGATGGCTCAATGTGTCTCCTTTCTGTTCACTATTCTTACATTAAAAAATTGTTCTTATCTTTTTACACTTTTTTAATCCTTGCCTGAGGATGTGTTTTTATTAATTTGAGAGAGAGAGAGGCAGAGAGAGAGAGAGAGACATCAATTGGTTGCCTCTTGTTTGCACCAACCAGGGATCAAACCCGTGACCTAGGAATGTGCCCTGACTGGGAATCGAACCTCATTCACCTTTTGATGTCAGGATGGTGCTTCAACCAGCTGAACTACCTGGCTAGGGCTATTTTTACATTTTTTAAAAAATGCACTGTTTCTTGTGGAAATCAATAGGTGGTTCTTTCAATAGTCTGTAATACCCTACACGTCAGTCAATAAGATAGTTGGCTAATTTCTGACCCATGAAAGCTTGTTGGGCAGTTGAAAGTAGGTATGGGGATTATTAATAGAGTAAGACAATAGCTCATAAATTTTGCCAGCTGTTGAAACTTGAACAATAGCTCCCTAAACACAGTTAAGAAAAAGAATCCCTCTAAACTATCTAATTCCAAAATGGCATCTTTTAGACAAGCTAACTTACGCATTCTGACTTACTTTGAAATTTTGTCTTTTTAGGAACAAGAAAACAAATAACTCATACTTTCTCAGAACCAGGTATGTTAATATTTACTTGTATGGACTGACAGTCTTTCCAGTTTAATTATGTGTTGCTAGTTCCAAATGCCTAAGAAAATAAGAAGTGTTCCTTTTAAAAAAAAAAAGCATATGTTATTAACTTTAATCAGACAAAATTGAAAAGGCAAACAAAATATGCTCTTTTTAAAATTAAAATGAGCATTTCTTATTTTCTTAAACATTTTTGGAAACAACAATACATGATGATAACAATTTTTCTTTTACATTTTTTAGCTTTCTAACCACCGTGGTTACTAGAGAAAAGTCTCTTAGGAGCTTATGAAACCATTGAACTTCTTTTATCCCTACTGTGAAGAAACCAGAGTTTAAAATCATTTCATTAACTGGCCCCATATCAAGAATAAATACAGCCATTTATGTCTCAATCTCAATTCATTTTTGGCCCCCTGGTGCCACTTTGGGGCTGTCTCTCAACCCTCTACGACCAGGGATTGTCACTTTTCCCCGTAGGGCTTCTGTAGACCTGCTCTAGTCCTTTACACGCTGACCCACTGTCCTGCCTTTCTCAGCCTCCCTCACACTTGGCCTGTGTCCGAACTTCACACACGCTCGAAAAAATGGGCTGTGGAGCTAAATCGCTGTCGCATAAATTACGGCTAAGTGGACAGGAGTGCTGGGCGATACCAACGGGAGAAAAAGTTACTTTAACTTTCTTTTCATTGATAATGAGACTTTTGCATGTGAATTAGCCCAATAAATAGCCGTGTTTCCTGTACGTTCTGCTTCTATTTGCTTCGTTCGGAATCACAGCGAATGTGCGGGGATGTGCAGAGCGCGGACTCACACTTCATCTCCTTCCCAGTGCGGGAAAGGCTTGAAAAACATTTTTAGTGATTATATTACAGGGCGTGCAGAAGGATAGTGCGGAAGGAACAGACGCTTAGCATCTAGGTGACCTGAGTGGCAGTCACGTCCCTTCTAACTAGCTGTCTCACCTGGGATGAGTAACTAGCTCATTAGTCTTAGTTTCTTCATTAGCAAACTGCTTATCCCGGTTTCCTTCCGAAGCTCTGATTCTCTGATCTGTCCAATGCCCCTTTTCTAGATCAAGACATTCTGTTCTCTCATCACTTGGAATCTATGAAACACTTTATGTGTCCGCACATCGGGGCAGAACGGCCCGTCCCATAGCTGCCATCCATAATCACACCCGTGAGGCCCCGCCAAGAGCACTGGATTTGGAGTTGGAGCCCTTGGGTCTTGGTTCTGTCAGAAATGTGACCTCTGACTTTACTATTCAAAGGTTCAGTTTTTCACATGGTTACGTGAAAAAACCTAATTTTTGAAAAGATAAAATATACATATATTAATGTTCTTCCTATGAAAAGGCAAAGTGATATTACCCTGATTTCACTTGCTTTATTTTTCCATTGATACATGGTAACTGATTTCACATTTTTGTAATTTTCTGCTCTCTTTTTCTCCCATAGTGATAATAGCCATCATTTTTGGGGTGATAGCTGGTGTCGTTGGAATTATACTCCTTTTTGTTTATGCTATTGGCAAACTAACTAAGGTAAGAATTTTGTTTTGTGTGTTTTTTTAATCCTCACCTGGGGGACTATGTTTGTTGATTTGAGAGGGAAGAAAGGAGGGAGAGAAGGGGGGTGGTGAGAGAGAGAGAAAGAAACAAAGAAAGAAAGAGAGAGGGAGGGAGGGAGGGAGGGAGGGAGGGAGGGAGGGAGGGAGGAAGGAAGGAAGGAAGGAAGGAAGGAAGGAAGGGAGGAAGGAAGGAAGGGAGGAAGGAAGGAAGGGAGGAAGGAAGGAAGGGGAAAGGAAGGAAGGGGAAAGGAAGGAAGGGGAAAGAAAGAAAGAAAGAAAGAAAGAAAGAAAGAAAGAAAGAAAGAAAGAAAGAAAGAAAGAAAGAAAGAAAGAAAGAAAGAAAGAAAGAAAGAAAGAAAGAAAGAAAGAAAGAAAGAAAGAAAGAAAGAAAGAAAGAGAAAGAATCAGTCACCTCCCACATACGCCCTGACCAGGAATCGAACCCAAAACCCTGGTACACTGGTCAGGACACGTGAGGGAGGTGACCAATGGATGTCTCTCTCTCTCTTCCTCTTTCTAGAATGTATTTATTTGTTTATTTATTTATTCATTTATTTATTTATTTATTTTAAATATGTCTTTATTGATTCCAGAGAGAGGAAGGGAGAGGGAGAGAGAGAGAAACATCAATGATGAGAGAGTCATTGATCGGCTGCCTCCTGCACACCCCCTACTGGGGATCGAGCATGTGCCCCGACCAGGAATCGAGCCTCAATTTCCTGCACTATGGGTCGATGCTCAACTGCTGAGCCATGCTGGCCAGGCTAGAATCAATTTTTTTCATTAAATAAAAATTCTATAGCAAGATTGATGGTAAAATCTACCCTAAATTCCTTTGCCTTTTTTTTAACTGCTTCTTTTATGTGAGAACCATCTAAAGCTATGATTGAATATCATTACTCCATATAAATGGATCTTCTCTAAATAATACTTTCTTAACAAAATCAAAGTAATGGAATGTTTGCTCTAATATGAGAGATTCTGTGAAGACTTGAATATAGGCAGGCTCCTCCTGTCTGTAGTGTAAATATTGAGGAGAAAATATCTTCTTGTTTGAGCATCTATGACAGACTGTGCTTTTGCCTTCTCTCTTAGTTAGTGATCTAAAACCTAAAAATTCAATGAAATACTTAGTTGACAAAAGTCACAGAAAATTTTCTCTATGAACACAGAAGAACTGGGTCATGGTCAATACGACTAAGAGATTTTACCTCTTCTTAAAAACATTTTTCCATTTTAGCTTTTTATTATAGCAGGGAAATAAGACAGAGTCGATGTTTGAGGTAATAATTCAGCTATGGAAATGACAAATACTATTTAGAAGTACAAACATAAGTTTATATTGAAGTTTGTAAATAACTATGAAATAATGACTTTTGAAGGAGGAAGAGGACCCTACAAAATGAATTTTAACCAAAAGAGGACAACTTTAGCCCCCCAAAACATTTCATCTAAGGCCTTTTTCTTTACAGTGTCTTAACTTTAGAAAATTTTGACATTAATATTTTTCTGCTTTTTACTTACAGAAACATTCAGTGGATATACAACCTTCACTCTCACATGACACAGACGTTCCTTTAAGTTCTGTCGAAACAGGAAATCCAGGTTGGTGTGACTGTTCTTATTGCCTATTGCCTTTGGGGAAGGGAAATAAATGGATGAGTTGCTTCTTTCTGATTTGGGAAGGGTGTGCCAAATTAGGATTCATTTATAGTCTATTTCATCAATGCTGCTTCTGTTAGATTTTTTTTTTATGTGAACACAATGAAATTCTCCCTTAGGCATAAAATATCTTTTAAAAAAAAGTAAGATAAACATTGTAAGTAAAACAAAACTAAAGTTCTTTTGTGCACTTATTTTCCAAACTGTAAAGCTATATAAAGGAGATCCTGCATTGGGTGTCATTGAATAGCCCCAGATCTGGAGCCAGACCTGGGTTTGAATCCATACTCCAACACTTACAGCATTGAGCAAGCTACTCCTATGGAGATAATGATAGTTAACACAGAGATAATTTAATTTAATAGGGATATAATGACAGTGTCAACCTTACAGAGTTTCATGAGGCATACCTAAGCTACAAGTACAGCATCTAGAACAGTTCTTGGCCATAGGAGTTTTCCTTTCGTTCCCAGCTGCTAAGTAAATACACAACACATGGAGAACTCTAAGTATAGTTTGTTCATCTAGAACAGTATTGATCCACACAGTGTTTTTTAAAAAGAGCGTTTTTGCCAGCCTTAAGAAGTAGGAGATATTACATTAAAAATCATCCAGATGTTGGTACTCCCTTACAGAAAAAAATGTAAGTTTGAACGATGTTGAAGCCTCCCTACCAGCATGAGAGCAACTCATACGAGCTGAGTAGTGACTGATGCCTCAAATATTTATTAAAATACTTAGTCAGTTTCATGTATTTCGTGCACTATGGCCTCTTAGATAACCTCACTAATTGAGTATCTAGTTCCTATTAAACTTTGAAGCATAAACCCAAGTGGCGTCTATTTGGGGAGATGTCCACCAAGAAAAAGTCTCTGTGGAATGGGCGTCAATGCTCAAGCAAAAGGATCTGATTCTGCCTCTACAACACCGATGGACAGTTTCCCTGCAAATATTATAAATCACGACAGAACCAAGGTCCTGTAATGTCCAGATTCTAGTTTTAACCCTGGACCAAGCCCCTGTCTTCAAAGGGCTCACTAGGTTTTCTAGACTTATGGAATCAGGAAAAAAGTAAGAGATTTTTAAAGATTTACCAACACTACATAACCTATATGCAGGAGTTGCCCCATCACATGGGTTCTTAAAGCTGAAGGCCGTTTGTTACATAATTACTTAGTCCTAGGAAGTTCATGCTCTGTAGAGTGAAGGACATATACATAATTCTCAGCTAAAAGGATTCTTAAAATCCTATCTCCTGATGCTTAAAACAGCTTGAGTTTTGAGTCCTGTACCAGATTCATTTCATTTACTAAGATTACCTTGTTACAGGACTTGCAGCTGGAACAAAGATCTATAACATATTTATTTTATTTACTTTCTGCATTGTTTCAAAAAAAAGTTTTGACCCTGTTTTTAAAATGGAACAATCACCACCCAAAGCCTAATTTTTTGTTACTTCAATTTTCATATATTCTTTTAGCTACTCCTCTGTTCTAGTGACAAAGTTAGTGTTCAGCATTCCCTCTACCATTTTTTTTTTTTCTTCCGTACAATCTTGAGCCTCTTTGTGGACTAGTGCATAAAGATTTGGGACAATTTAATCCACCCAAGTGCATCAAAATACCCTTGTAAGTTTAAGCGCAACAAACATTTATCAATGCTCCCTGTGTGCTGGGCACCAATATGAGTCTCTGTCCTTTAGAAGCTGAGAGTCTAGTGGGGGAAAGAGATGGAATGCAGTCGTGGCAGTGAAGGCGTTTTATGGTAGCAGAGGCGATAGCATCTGAAAGACACTGGGCAGGTAGCAAAGGCTTCTGGAGATGAAATTACCTGGGCCCAGCCTCCAAGGAGGAATGGCTGTTCTCAGGCAAGGCGGTTGGGCAGCATGAGCAAAGACATGGAAGAACACAAACTGCGATGCATCCAAGGAATTGTGCATTTCCACGTTAGCAAGGTCAATGCTTCGGTTCTCTGTTCATGTCTCAGATATATGTAAAGGCAGTGAAAAGTCAGATGAACCAAATTTTAGGCTCATTCATTCCCCCGTATTTGTGCAAATGAAGTTATTAAATGTGTCTTAGCAAGGTAGCGAAATAGGTTATAAAATCTGATCCCACCTCACAGGAAACATTAGAAACATGTAAGATTATTTTACAATGCTTTGGTCTAATGTCATTTACAAACCAAAGGCAAATTAGAGCGCTCATGCCACCACACCAGGAACTAGAGTAGAGGTGTTAGGATAGAGCGTTTGGATTGCTTCAACCTCCTTGAACTTGCACGTGGTTTATGCTTGGTGGGAAATGAGAATAAGTGCATCTGAGTCAGCTGCCCACGGCAGTCCAGTTCTCATTGGATAATGCTGGGGATGCACAGTTCCTGTGGTAACCCAAATGGAAGAACACTGGGAAATGCCCTGCTTCCACGAGAGCAAAGGCTCTTCCCATCCCTCTCACACACCCTACGGGAGTACCACCAACCCAGCCTTCCAACCAAGAAAGATGGCCCGTTGGCGTTGATGGAGGAGACCCACACGCTAGAATCAGAGAGGAATTTAGCAGTGAGTTTCCGTACAGACTTCTTGTTTATCTCCAAGAAGCAAAGTTATTCCCAAGAGAGGTTCCAGGTGAGGGAGCTCACCTCACCTTCTTGAAGTTACACATAGGTAGTTCAGCTCACTTATCACTTATTGCCTTCCCATTGCATTCTTCCCCTGCACAAGTTCTATGCTAGTTTCTCATCTCTGTAGAAACTAGGAGCAGAGCAATTATGTTTCTTCCTTACCTAAAGTATTTAGAACAGAATTTCTAAGAAATTCTGTATCTTTGCACATAACTCTAGTAAAGCTAACCTGCAAGGAAATTCCTTTCCTTTCCCAACAATTATATGTAAGAACAACACTAAGAACGTAGAATTATGAAGTTCATTTTATGCATTAATTCCCTGTTGTATTTCAATATAACTCTGTCTCATACTATTGTTTTGTCTTTTTCTTTATAATTCTTCTACGGAAGAGTGAAAATGAGAACCTGCTCACCGAGACAAATTTTGGAAGAACTAAAAGACATGAGACTTCAGTCAAGTGAAAAGTTAACATGTAAATTGTACATGCTAATGTATTATATACATTCCTAAATTGTACAATTTCAGGAAGAAATTTTCATCATAATGAGCCCAGGGACTCGATGGAAAATACATCTATTCGTTAATATTTCAAAATGAAGAACAAATATTTTCTTTCATGCTTGCTTTTGTATGTTAGCATAATTCTAATAGTTAATTGATTTGGAGTTCTATTCTATTATATTTTAATAATTGTGCTGTTAAATGAAAGGCTTTCAATATCATAGATGAAATCTAAGTTCTTTTCTTGTCTTAAATTTCTGAATCTATTTTCATTTTTAAATAAACTAAATCCTATCATTTCCTTCATTGCTGAATAAGCAAGAGATGGTAATACAATAATGATGATGATATTTTTAGTCACAATAGTAAAGTGTGTACTTGGAAAGAAATGCCTTGCATACATACCTATTTACATGCAGACACATGTATACATAGACATACACATAGACATAGATATAAACATAGATATATACAATAACACTCACATTCATCTTTTAATGCATAAATCAATACAAATTTTTTTTTCATTAAGAAAAGTGAAATGGTACATATGTATAAACGCTCATTTAAATTTTTCTGACTTTCCAGCATTAACTTCTCCAGGCCACTGACTGATGCATTCATTGCATTCCACTGGAAGAGTTATTTATGTAAATGGTCAGAGAACCCTGAGAAAGAAAAGACTGAATGACTTTCCTTGTGAAAGGAACTTAATAACTCTGTAAATGCCACAAGATGTGTGAACTTGACATGCAAGTGAATATTTTAGTAGGTTGCCGTTAAGTTCTTTTTTAGTGTTCTCAATTAAATCATTTAATCCATCCAGTCCTAGGTTTTCTTATTAATAAGGTTTTGGAAATTGGTTTAAATAATCTAAATGAAATTTCTAGGTATGAGACTAAGGCTTTTGTGCTTATACACCTGTCACTCATTTATAGTAAAACTTAAAAAGCAGTATAAAAACAAAGGAGTACCTTCCTGTGATATTCTTTTTCTACACTGATTAAAACCCATAATACTTCCTATTGCTGTGTGATAACTGAGTAACATTATGTATATATCTGGCCCTGGCAACTTAAATGTATTTAATAAATTAAAAATCTAAATCTTAACCCGCTTGTATGTTCAGAGAATGTTTTATACTAAGTTGTATTATTTTTTTTTTTTAATATTAAGAATTTTGTTGTTGTTTTTAAGGTTCTTTATCTTTATTGTTGAAAATATTACAGATGTCCTGTTTTTATCCCCACTGATCCCCTCCACCCCACATCCATCCCACCCCCAGGCCTTCCCCATACAAATGTCTGTGTCTATGGGTTATGCTTATAAACATTTAAGTTCTTTGATTAATCTCTCCCCACCCACACCCCCCTCCCCGCCTTCCCTCTGAGATCCCTCAGTCTGTTCCATGCTTCTATGTCTCTGGATCCACTTTGTTCATCAGTTTATTTTGTTTATTATATTCCACATATAAGTGAGGTCATGTGGTACTTGTGTTTCTCTGACTGGCTTATTTCACTTAGCATAATACTTTCTAGTTCCTTCCATGCTCTGCCAAAGGATAAAAGATCCTTCCTCTTTACAGCTGCATAGTATTCCATGGTATAAATGTACCACAGCTTTTTTATCCACTCATCTCTAAGTTGTCTTTTTTAAAATAAAGAATGAAAACAGCACAATTCTGTTGGTGTATATTTTTTAAATGGTTTTAACAGTATTATGGGTTAATTTAATCACATGGATGACCCAAGCACCAAGACAATGTACTTTTTAAAATGTACTTTTTTCAAGAAGTTGTCAGTCAAAGATTGAAGATGGCGGTGGACTAAATGAAAGCTACACTGACACTCTCCTGGGACCAAACTGGGATCACAACTAAAATATAGAAAAACCATCCTGAATAATCAACTGCAACTGAAGACAAGCTGGGGAGCACCCTCATAACCAAGGAGGAAAAGTGGGGACCACACAGAGACTGGTAGGAAGTACGGAGGCCTGAGAGGGCTGGCTGGGCTCCCACAGACAGCAGCTGAAGGTCCGGAGGGAGATCTCAGCTGTGAGGGTTCCCGCTGAGAACTCTGGGGCCTAAACCCCAAGCTGGGCTTCCCAGCCCAGAGCACCAGAACTGAGAAATGTGCCCACATAACATCTGGCTGCGAAAAGCAGCCGGGTTTCTGTTGGCCAGGGAGAGACTGCTGGAAATGCAGGCACCCTCTTAAAGAGCCAGCCCACAAAGTTTCCTGTGTAGCCACTCACCTTGGGCTCCAGCAGAGGGAGGGCAGAGTGGACTGGAGCTGCGTGAGGAGAATCTAGGGTTGTGGGGTCTTGAGATAGAGCTCAGAGGGCACACCTCTGGATTCCTGTGCCGAGTCATTCCCCCATTCTGCAGAGGACGTCTTTCTCAGACAGACATTTTGCTGCTTTTGACTGGGGGGGGGGGGGGGGGAAGCAATTGCCCCACCCTGCTGGAAAACCTCTCCCCTTACCCTAAGGAGTTTCTACAGCCTGAGGCTCATTAAGACAATCAAATTAATCAGCCTGCTGGCAGAGGCAGACCTCAGAGTGCTTTAAGTTTTTACCTGATGTGCTTCTGGACTCAGGCCTTGGAAAAGCAGACTTTGGTGTGCATCTTGGTCCGGTCCAAATGTACCCAGCCCCAGCAGAGGGGACCTCAAGCTGAGGGTTGCTGATAGCTCCAAACAGAGTACTCAGGGCCAGTCACAAACTGTGTCTGACATCAGCCTGCACCAGAGACCCTCCAAAAAGACAGAGTCCTGGCAGATCTACCTAATGCATTGAAACAAACCCAAACAAGCAGCCAAAATTGGGAGACAAAAAACAAGCCCCAAATGAAAAAACAAGAGAAGTCTCCAGAAAAAGAGCTAAATGAAATGAAGATAAGCAATCTATCAGATATAGAACTCAAAATACTGATTGTAAGGATGCTGAACAGCATGAAAAAAGATATGGAAAATATGAAGGAAATTAAGAATGACATAGGAGAAATAAAGAGTACATTGGAAGGAATAAACAGCAGATTAGAGGAAGCTGAGGATCAGATCACCTAATTAGAAGACAGGGTAAAAAAATAATAATAATCACTCAATCAGAGATCTAAAAAGAAAAAACCATTAAAAAACCAGAGGACAGTCTAAGGGAGCTGTGGGACAACATGAAATGTAACCATATTCACATTATAGGAGTGCCAGAAGAGGTCAAAAGTAAGCAAGGGTTTGAAGAAATAATGGCAGAAAATTTTCCTAACCTGGTCAAGGAAAAAGTCACACAAGTTCAGGAGGCACAGAGAGTCCCAAGCAAGAAGAATCCAAAGGGGCCCACACCCAGACACATCATAATTAAAATGCCAAGAATTCAAGTCAAAGAGAGAATCCTAAAGGTAGCAAGAGAAAAGCAATCTATTACCTACAAAAGAGCTCCCATAAAGCTGTCAGTTGACTTCTCATTAGGAATTCTACAGGCCAGAAGGGAATGGCATGAAATATTCAAGGTAGACTGAGGAACAAAATAGATCCAGAGACATAGAGGCCTGGAAGAGACTGATGAATCTCAGTGGGAAGGCGAGGGTGGGGGAGTGGGCGGGGAGAGATTAATCAAAGAACTTATATGCATATTTGCATAACCCATGGACGCAGACAATAATGTGGTGAAGACCTGGGGGGCGTAGATGCAGGGTGGAGGGGGTCAATGGGGGAAAAAGAGGGAATATCTGTAATACTTTTTTTTTTAATAATTTTTTTTAATGTATATTTATTAATTTCAGAGAGGGGAAAGGAGAGGGAGAGAAAGAGAGGTAGAAACATCAATGATGAGAGAGTTGTCATTGATCGGCTGCCTCTGTCCCCAACAGGATCTAGCCCACAACCTGGGCATGTGCCCTTACCAGGAATCAAACCGAGCTCTCCTGGGTCCTAGGTCAATGCTCAACCACTGAGCCATGCTTGGCCGTGCAGTAATACTTTCAACAATAAAGATAAATTTTAAGAAATAGAAAGAAAGAAATAAAATGTACTTTTTTCAGTGAAAATAAAATGTTGTGCCAAGAGAGTACGTGAGATGAACCTTGTCTCTGAAGTAATTTACAAGTCAAGAACAATAAGAGATTTGAGTGACTGTGCCATCTAGACCAGAGCAAGAGAATTCAGAGAATAATTAAAGCAAGAATTGCTTTAACCTCCTTGAACTTTTCCAGTTAATTTCTCTGTACTTCTATCTATGGATTTCTCACATTTGAATTTAAAGCTTGTGGGAAGAAATAACCTTTACTCTCTTCATGTTTTTATAATTAAATCAGCATAAGATTATAGTAAAGAAATTCGACCTATGAAGCTAACATAATCCCATGACAGGTTCATGCTGAATTACTTAAAATTTGGGACTGGAGTGGGGGATAGGAGTGAAGCTTATTAGGAAGGTCTGTCCTTCAGGCCTGGGTGTTTCCTTGTGTAGGTGTGAGCAAAAGATCTAAACTAGGGAGAAAATGAAAGGGGAAAGGTGGGAGACACTGCGAAGGGAGACTATGGGAAGCCAAAGAAGGACCTGCTGAAAGGAGTATTTTAGTGATATTAATATATAGTAATTGAGTAAGAGCCTTCTGGTTTATTCTAGGCATTTATCTTATCAAATATAGCAAAGTTCTCACAAGAAACTTAAGAGCCAAATCATTTAAGCAAAAATCAATACAAAATTCTACCCAATATGCACGTGCCTGTACCACTGGTGTTACCTAACAGTGACACCTGGGGATAGTAATGGGATCTACACAGCTTTTGACAGGGGAGCAAGATAAGAACCAGTTCCAGATAATTTTTTTTTTCAATCCTCACCCAGGGATATTTTTTCCATTGCTTTTCAGAGAGAGTGGAATTGAGAGAGAGAGAGAGAAACATCGATGTGAGAGAGACACATCCATTGGTTGCCTCCTGCACACACCATGACTGGGGCCAGGGATGGAGCCTGCAACCCAGGTACGTGCTCTTGACCAGGAATTCGAACCAGGGACCCTTCAGTCTGCAGACCGATGCTCTAACCACTGAGCCAAACCGGCTAGGGCCGTATATATTTTAAAGGACACAGGAGACAAAACTAAAGTTATTTTTCATTGTATCCTATGAGCCTTATTCACTCAATATACCATTATACTCAAAACCATTATTCTGATAGAACTATTAATGTAGCAAAAACATCTCTTAATGAAAACAGATAAGACATCCCCACAGTGCAGGGCAGACTTGAGGTAGGCATGAAAGAACAAGCTAAGAATGCTTCAGCCTCCCACACTTACTGTCTCCTCTGGCCCTACGTGAGTCTGTGTTTGTCACAATCATCGGACCTAACAGATTCCACAGGCTCAAAGAGACAAAAACAAAAAAACACAAAAAAACATGCCAAAGAGTCGCATGCCACGACTTTGATGCCAGGAAGTAGGTGAGATAAAATCAGTTGGAATTTTATTCATTTTTCTGTTTTTGGAAGAACCTTTCAAAGTGCAAAACCAAGTACACAGAAAACAAGGAACACTCCTACATGCTGGGCAGGAGTCCTCACAGTTCTCACCCATCAGATTCTCTCTTTGCTATGAACCAATGACTGATGTGTGTTTCTGCTGAACTCCCCAGGTCTCTAAGTTTCCCAAGTCTGTACTCCAAGTGGTACTACTAATCCTCAGAACTGTAATGAGAGAGAAACCCAATATTATTTCTGATTTAAAATCAAGCAGCAGTAATAAGGGTGCCACCATTGTTCATATGACCGTCTATTTTGATTTTTTGGTAAAAAAATTTAAGTCATACCAGAATAGCACCTTTGGTAACAGGCTCTGACAGTTCCTCATTTCTTCAGGATAAGTAGCCTATTTATTTAAAAAGAAAGAAAGAAACCTTGAGAAAGCAATGCTGTCATTTATTTCAATGATTTTATAGTATTTTATAATTTTATTAGGAAATTCTAGGAAAACCCTATATTTTGGCATCCCACATATTGGCTGCTTTTGACAAAATCTGAAAAATGCCTCCTTTCGGTCCTATGACTTTTTCATTCTTCTGAAACATTTGCAATCAGTTTTGCACCTAAAAATAAGCAAGCATAGGTGCCAGACTCATGAACACACTTCAGCTGATTAGACTTGTCCCTCAAGGTCAATGTGACATCAGACTTACCTGTTTTCTTTCAGGTTCAGTGACGTAGGATTGTGTAATAGTAGTCCCAGTTCAAAATTTAGGTGACTCTTCCACTTGCAACATTGAGAAGGTATTCCTGTGGTAGGCAGACAGGCTTGAGCAGAGCAAAAAACAATGGGCCAGTTACAGAAGGTCCCCAGGCAGAAAGTCCGGACACTTAGCAATGGGCAGAACTGGTAGAGCAAGTATTGGAGATAAGTATTGTTAATCAGGACCTCAGCCCGAAGGCACCCTTTCCTCCCCTAGATGTCTCAGGGCATGCTGGTCAGATTCTCCCCCTAACCTTTCTCCCCTGGCATGTAGCTAGTCATGCAGTAGACCTCCCCCGTCTTAAACTCTCCCCCCGCCCCCTTTAGAAAAGCTGGAGAAAAGCCCCACCTGAATTCTATACAAGGACAGAAAACGATAGGTCAACTGCAAGAAGAAAGCAGTTAACCTCCTTCCAAGGCCTCTGGAAACTTTCTTTCGAGGGTACTTTTTCTTTTCTTGCTGAATACACCTTCTCTCACGAGTTTGAGTATTGGCTCTGAATTCTTTGCCTAGCCAGAGCTCAAGTACCGACATCTACTTTCATCATCTACATTCCTATGCACAGGAGCAAATGGATATATAACCCAGATATATAACCAAATAGAACCCAGAACATGAGGAATATGGCTGCTTGGCTCCTTCACCCTCCCTAATCTACAGGTTCAAAATCCTGGTATGTGATTCTTGCTCTTTCGTTAACATCTACCCTATGGTCAGTAGTATACTACCTTAGGGAGGGAGAGTGAATGACACACAGGGAATATTATTGCTGCCAGTGGACTACGTGGCTGGTCAATGAGATATGTTGAGGCGAGTGTCATGAAATTTATTGAATGGTAACTCTTGAAATTGAAAGCTCATGCTTTGCCTAGCTGGCGTGGCTCAGTGGTTTGAGCGTTGTCCCATGCACCAAGAGGTCACCAGTTCAGTCCTAGCTGGTTTTGCTCAGTGGTTAGAGCTTCAGTCTGCAGACTGAAGGGTCTTGGGTTCGATTCCCAATCAAGGGCACATACCTCAGTTGCAGGCTTGATCCCCAGCCCGGATCAAGTTGTGTGAGGGGGGTTACCAATTGAGGTGTCTCTCACATTGATATTTCCCTCTCTGTCTCTCCCCCTCCCTTCTACTCTCTCTAAAGAATCAATGGAAAAAATATTTTAGGGTGAAGATTAACAAAGGAACAAAACAAAAACAAAAGAGGTCACCTGTTAGATTCCCTCTCAGGGTACATGCCTGGGTTATGGGTTTGATCCCCAGTAGTGGGCACACAGTAGGAAGCTGATCCATGTTTCTCATTGATGTTTCTTTCTCTCCCTCTCCTTTCCTCTGTCTCTAAAATCAATAGAAACATATTTTATAAAAGAATGTTATGCTTTAGTCAGGGAGAAACCGATTACTTTTTAATAATACTAAGGTTTTAAAGTTAATACCAAATAGCTCATGTCATCTTCTAGGATGGAGCACAACCAAAGATTCTAGTTAGAAAACTTGACAATGTGGATATTGCTGCGTGGTTAGCCACAAACCACAAGGAGGCACTCACTGCCTCTAGTGAACCAGCCAGGACTTGATGGTTTCAGTGGGTCCTCTGCTGCCCTCTTCCAAGTCTATGTCCCCACCACTCATATTTTAACAACAGCCTCCGACTTCCCTGCCCCATACCACTTCTCATACTTGTAAGCTTCCTCAAAGCAGATTTTTCTTCTAAAGCGGCAACTGGAAGAGAGTGGGTAGCTATATAATTTATATCAAGGGAGAAAGCAACCAGTTTGGAAAAAGGAGCTTGGAATATTATCAGTCCACACTCTCCTTTGCTGGGGGCCAAATCTTGAAACACAGAAAAGCCAACCCTGAGTTCCTCACTCCATCTCGATTTAGGTGCTGATAAAAACAGGGGCACTGATGTTCAACCCTTCACCCTGAAACAGTCTAAAAAAGCCATCTTCACTCCAGATTGGTTCCCAGGTGGCAAGGCTCTAGAGCAAACTAGGACTAGATATTACAGGTCTGGATCCTCAAAGCAGCAACAATTACATTTCTGGGGGGTGAATCTGGTGTCTTATTCCTGAGCTGCATCTTATCACCAACTTCCCTCCTCTCAGACTTAACGTCCGTGCCTCAGGGGAGAAAAATGACCCATCTGCAAGCAACTTTAACAGCAACCAGAGAGTAAGTCCACTCTCTAGTTCTGCAGAAGTCTAAGCTATCTGCTGAAGTGTGAAGGGCCTTCTCTGTCGAGTTGAGCTTGACCAAACCTAGAAGCAATATTGTCGACTGTGCATCAACATGGAAACAAGTTTCTGGCTTAAGCCAGATGGACCACGTCTTGAAAGTAAGAATATACAGCAGGATAAAGGAGCTGAGAATTATTTACATGTTTTGAGGTTAAAAATTGTCCTTCCTGTGAAAGAGAGGACACAATCATCCAAAATCATACTGTCACTAAGCCTTGTTCTTTATTTTTTTTACTCCTCACCAGAAGATATTTTTCCTTTGATTTTTAGAGAGAGTAGAAGGAAGAGGGGATGGAGACACACACACACACACACACACACACAGAAACATCAATGTGAGAGAGAGACATCGATTGGTTGCCTCCCAAACGCACCTACCTGGGCCAGGGATTGAACCTGCAACCCAGGTACATGCCCTTGACCAGGAATTGAACCCGAGACCCTTCGGAGCCCCAGCCAAAGCTCTGACCACTGAGCCACACCGGCCAGGGCCGAGTCTCGTTCTTTAACCACCATTTGTATACATCATACCTACAAGGAAAGGTGCCCTAGAGCCACCTTGCATTCACTATAAAAGTGAGGTTGCTCAGTCATCATTCACTTATTTACCCATATGCTCAGCATTTTCCTTTTATAGGCTCACAGTTAGGTTTATAAATTTGAGTGTAGGAAAAAGCAAGTCATGATCAAAAGTTCTGTAACACTACATTTAAAGGAAAATTATAACCAATAGGTATATTGAGATGCTATAACCTCAAACTTCAGTGTGATTGAAGAATTACCTGAGAGCTTAGGACATAAATTGTGGGGTCCCACCCAGAGAGATCCCAATTCATTAGATTGGAGTGTGATCTGAAATTCATATTTTTACAAGTTTCCAGGTGCTGTCTCTGCTACTGGACCTCGGATCATATCCTGGAGTAACACTGCTCTAATATAAGTGAGACGTAGTTGAGAGAGCGTAGGGACTTGGGCCCTGGAATGGAAAATACTGGTGGCCAAGAAATCAAGTTAAGACCAGGTTGCCAGAAGGAATCACGTAAAAGCTGACCACAAGAATGTCACCACCCTTCCCCTCGTACTGAAAAAAGCAGAGGTAGCTGATTTTATCTCCATTTTCTAACTGCCTGCTTCCTTGCAGATGTTGAAACTACTGACCCGCATGCAAAGTTGATCAAGCTTTGACCGCCCTCTGACCTTCGTAGGGTGGTAACGCGTAGTCTGCCATCTTGCCCGCACAGCACAGGCACAAACATAGTTATCGGGCAGGCCAGCTGGAAAAGGAAGTCACTGGGCCCTGAAATGAAAATTCCACAAGCCTGCCTTCTTCAAAAAGCCCACCTTTGCACTCAAGCCTGCTTTGTCCCCAGCTTATAAAAGCAGCCAAGCAGAGCCAGCCCCTCAGCCAGTACAGAGGACCTTCCTTCCCTCTGTGCTGCCTCCCTGTGCTTGAGCATAAGCTTAATAAAATCCGTCTGGAAATTTCTTTGGGGCTTCCTCTTGATTTCTATCTTGGGGAACCCAAGGACCCCAACACTGGGTAGCAGTGACTTCAATGCTATCACTGCAGGTCGCCAAATAATGTTTGTTATAATGCTGTGGATGAAAGGGGCCACGTGCTAACCTGGCAAGCTCAGGGAAGGCCTTCGTGGTGGCTTTGCAAACTCAGAGACCTAAAGTAACCACAAAAGATGATCTGAAATTAAAACTTAAACGAAAAGCAGTTTATAGCAGGTAGTCATGTCCTAGGCTAGAAGCTTCCCTGACAAAAGTCAGTCTTTACCTTAACTACACCAGTCTATGGTCCTTTGCATCTATGATAACATTCCTTTGGAATGTCAGGCTAACTCCGCTTTTTCCAGACTCATCAGGGCACAACCAATGCACAACGGGTGGAGACCATAAATTCTCTCATTTTTATTGTTGTATGTATCCATCATTTTACTTTTTATTTAATCCCAGAGTTGCGCCCCCCCCCACCTCCCGCTTTGTTTTCTCCTGCCTCCCTAATCTACCACCAATGGATTTCAAGTAAACCACTTGCATCTTCACTTTTTATTGTAATGTATTAAATAAGGTGCAAAACTGCCATTCTCTGGAGCATTATCTCAATGCATTAAGATTTTGCTTTCTGGCAATTGTTAACAGTTTGGCCCAAGTAAACTCACAAAGATTCTTTACAGGTTTGAATGTTTCTTACGTTGAAAACATTGATGGGTTGCCTTAAGAACTTAACTCATTTTTTAATCAATTAGCCTATGGTAAAAGTGGTTTCATTATAAGTCGCAGGACCCACCCATGAATCCATGAAGTTAAGTGAGGACTTAAAACTCACCAGAGTAACCTCTGGTAAGCTATTTGTCTACCCAAAATTTTCTCTGAAACACCATTGATTAATCTTCCTCACCCTACACTAAAAATAAATACATACATACATTAATTAATTAATTAATTTAATTAAATAAATTCATGTTACCATGAGGTCATGTTAATCTGATGATATGTTAAATAGCTGTTAAAGTTTAATTTTATTTTGCTTTGGCAAATGTTTTAAAACAATGCTTTTCACATTTTTTGGTGCATATGTCACCTTTGAGGATCATTATTAAAATGAAGATTCTAATTCAGCAGTTCTGGGCTGAGGCCTATCCTTAGATGCTGCATTTCTAACAAGATCCCAGGTGAAGGTTTTGGAGCTTATAGCTGAAGGCCCAGAGTTGACTGTCATCTCAGTTTTCAAAATACATCAGACTTAGGATGACAGGTTTTTCAAGTAAAACTTGTAGTGCTCTGCCCAGTGGTGCCTGGGACAGCAGAAAAGAAAGCGGTTTCAGGGAAGGGTGAGAGATGTGTGTGCCCATGGTGAGGACATTAGAATGCTTCTATTGGGGGTGGTGGGAATGGCACCAGGTGTCAGACCCATGGGTCAGACTGGACTGGGATTCAGCAACCTCAGTACTTGAGTTCTGTCTAGGAAAGAATTCAGAGTCAAGACTCAAACTATAAAGAGGACATTTATTTAGAAAATCATAGAGGTGGAAGAAGGGAGTGGTAGAAGAAATGGGTTTAGGGAACAAGTTACAGAGGCAAAGGAAGAGCCCTTGTCCTTTACAAGTGAGAAAGGTAAAGGTGATGTGCTTGGGCGGGGGGGGAGGCGGGGGGAAGGAATGGGTTCTCAGGAGGGAGAGCTCATGGGGTTCTCCATCCTAAGGGTTTTAAGAGTGGTGATTTTAGGGGAGGTCCCAGGGGAAGATATCAATAAAATATTCAGCAGTTTTCCAGGTGTATTTTTTCAGGGTTGTGATCTCCAATGATTGGCCGGCCGGCGCCAGGGCAGGGGGTCATTATTCAATGCACCTGGCTCTGAGATCATCCAAGGCTGGTTTTGCTGCTTTTCTGAGCCTGGAGCTGAAATACAACAGAGGCCTAGATGTTATCTCTAGGGAGGGAAAGGTCAGGGGGGGTCCAAACTGCAAAACCAATGATATGCTGGGGGAGGAGAGTCACCCTGGGGATGAGGTCCCACCTACAATTGTTAGGCATCTGGGGCTTTACACCCTGGTGACTTCTGTACCTAGCCCATCGTCCTTGCTCTGCTTGTGTCTGCCTACCACACTTCTGCTGTTGAGTTTCATCAGTGATGGGTGACTGTCTAACCTTGTGCAGATTCTCAAACTTGGCTGCACAAATCTGAATGTGGGGCCTATCACCATTTTGGATACAGACACGTTGAAATAGGTTACACCATTATTATGTTTAAAACAGCTGCTCCTTCCTTTAAAATGGCTACAGGAATATGTTCTACACCTGGAGCAAGTGCAATATTTTTAACTTGATTCAACTTCCTCATACTTTTTCAACTTGAGACTGTCACTGGAAAAGGGGACGTGACCCTGACCAGATCTGCCTAGGGCCAGTCCATATTGTGTGGGTTCTGGACTTCGTGCAGGAATGATTTCACAACACGAGTCCAGGTGAATTTTAGAGGATGTTTATTAAAGCTGGAGACAGTGAAACAAGGAAGGGCTAGGGAAATGAGCCTGGGCTGCTTTGGCTCAACAAGAAGTCAGAGAAAAGGGGGCCTTGGGGATAGGTTCAGGGGGCTTGCTCAAGATGAACTGCCACTGCCTGCTGCTGCCCTGGTTGCAAGCCTTGTGGGGTCCCTTAGAGTTCAGGAGATGCATGCCTGTAGGGAAAGTAGGGGGAAGGGGAGAGGCACGGGAGTGCTCCTGGGAGGGAAAGCATGCACTAGACCTTCATTTTGAGGGGTTTTAAAGGCTGGGTGTTTAGGGGGACGTCTTAGGGGAGGATCTCAATAGAATATTCATCAGCTTTATGCTGATATACCAAAATGAGGTTTATTCTCTTAACTTCCATCTGTCCTTGGGTGTGGTTGGAAAATGGCAAGAATTAGATTTCTGCTGCCTCCGAGTAGGGTGATTTAAGCTCTTTACCCTCTTGTTGGGGAGGAGAAATGCAAACCATTTACTCTTAAGTGTCCCTGGTTTAGGGAAAACAGGATTTACTAGGTGGTTGCAAACTGCTGTCTCAGTTTCCCTATTCCACTTGTCCTAACTTACTAGCCTATCTCAAGACTGCCCACTGGATTAACTTTTTTTTTTTTAATATATCTTTATTGATTTCAGAGAAAGGAAAGGAGAGGGAGAGAGAGAGATAGAAACATCAATGATGAGAGAGTCATTGATTGGCTGCTTCCTGCATGCCCCCGACTGGGGATCAAGCCCACAACCCGGGCATGTGCCCTGACCGGGAATCGAACCCCGATCTCCTGGATCCTAAGTCGACGCTCAACTGCTGAGCGATGCCTGACTGGGCTGGATTAACATTGTTAAGACTACATAAACACAGTACTATAAAGCATAATTCTATTTGAGAAAAACATTTGAAACCTACCAACAAATTGGTAGGCTAACTGGTAAAAGTGTTAAATACTAAAATCTTGACCAGTTTACTTTTCTGCTATGATATATCACACTTAACAAGATAATTGCCTCTCCTTTAAGACCAACATTTAGAGGTTCATATAAATGCAACTACTGTTTCATTCAGATTTCCTAAGTAAATTAATATACTTTTAACACATAATAAGCATATGTAAGCACTGCTAGAAAATTAGGCACATTTTGTCTACTATATGTTAAGTACCCTAAATTAAAAAATTGAAAGTTTGCTATCAAAAATGTTGGCAGCAGCAAGAATGGCACAAGTGTTAGACCAGTGGGGTCAGACTGGACCTTGGTTCAGCAACCTCAGTACTTTGAGTTCTGGCTAGGAAAGAATTCAGAGCCAAGGCTCAAACTGTAAGAGAAAGTTTATTTAGAAAGTCACAGGTAGAGGGATTGTGTAGAGGTGGAAGAGGGTGTAGGGGGGGATAAATGGTGATGGAAAAAAAGAAAAGTTGACTAAATTTAAAAACAAAAAAGAGGAAATCAGAGGTAGAAGTGAGCAATAGGAGGAGTGGGCTCAGGAAACAAGTTACAGAGGCAAAAGAAGGGGCCCTTAGAGCTTAGGAGAAAGAAGGGTAAATTTAAGGCACCTGGGAGTAGGGGGGAGGGGGAGAGGGAGGGGAAGGCACTGACACCTCCATCCTGAAAGCTTCTAAGGGTGGGGGATCTTAGGGGAGGTTTCAGGGGAGAATCTCAGTGTTATTCATCAGCTTTCCAGGTGTGTCCTTTCAGGGTCACGGTGTCCACTGACTTGTCAGCACTAGGGGAGGGGGTCATTATTCAAAGCAGCTGGTCTAAGGCAGACTGTGCCTGTTCTTGCCAGGTTTTGCTGCTTTTCTGGGCCTGGAACTGAAACATACTGAGGCCTAGATGTATTCGATGCAGGTCAGAACCTCAGTGTCCTGGAGGCTTAATGCTCAAGGGATATTCTCCAGCCCCACTGTCTGTTCCCTCTCTAAGGGGGTCTAACCCACATGAATAGGAACATCCCAGAGTTGGAAAAGTCAGGGGAGGATTTGAACCACATGACCAGTGCTATGAAATGTCAAGGAGTCAAAACTGCATGACGAGAGGAAAGGTTACCCTGGGGCCAGGTCCTTGTTTTCCCAGTTTTGCTCATTGCTCGGCACCTGGGGCTTTCCACCCTGGTAACCTTCTGTACCTTGCCTTTCCTCCTTGTTCTGATCTTGTCTAACTGCCCACCACAGAAAAATCTCCATTACCTTTTTTCAAGGTCTTAATGTTAATATTTAAGATATTGAAGTTGAAAATGATTACATTTTCAGTTTTATCTGGATCTCAATAGAATATAATCTTCCTAACAATATATACCGCCTCACTCAACTATTTGTATTCTGGATAACAAACTCCTGTAACCCTGCTCATCTATGTTAACACCAGCCTCTTAAAGCTTCTTCTTCCTCGATGAAAACTGAGAAAAACAATTGGAAACATACTTCCAATTTTTAGTCTATTTTCCTCTTTGAAACAGATGGTCTGAGCCATTTTTCCTTCAATTTACTATAAATAAAAACATGGCTTTAAACAGCCAAATTGACTTGTGAAACACCAGTCCCATAAATTGGATAAAGTGAAATGCTAAATTTGAATATTGTTTCTTACACCATTTTTTCAAGTGTTTCCCTTTCTTTCTTTCAAGTTCCCATGCTCTTAGGGGCTGGCACTACACTTGAGTCATTTTGCATTTCAATTCTCTACCCCATACCCCCCTCCCCACCTAGATTGCTTCTCTACCTTTTGAAAACGTCACTTCTTTGTGTGATCCCTGTAATGTTTTCTCCAGGCTTATATTTCTCCTATTATTTCTTCCAAAATGAAGGCATCACTCTTAATAGCTCCTTTGATGAAAAAAAGCAAGCTTTCCTCAAATTTTGCATACACTAGATCCCTATAACTATTATTTTATGAATCCAAGGTAGTATAGAAATCAATTTGGGGAAGCACAAAATAAATTCAAATTACTCTACAATTTGCCATAAACACTGTTTTGTTTAAAACTGATAGCAGCCACCCCGCATTTTGGAAAAGTAACTAGCACTAGTATTACTAGAGAAATCAGCAAAAGAAAAATCTCAATTATGTGTAGGCAGATGAACACAACTAATAGAAATTTTAAAGGAAGAAATCTAAGTAAAGGGAAAAGATAATGTCCTAAGGAAATAAGTGAATACAAATCAAATAAGAAAAATAAATAGAAAGAAAAGACCACTTAAGGATTATAAAAGTTATATTTATTCACGATGCTACATTTATCGCATTCCCTTAGAAAAATGGAGAACTGTTTATGTACCCAATTTGCACTTATAAAACTTTATACAAATTATGTGTAGCACATAAAGGCCTCTGGTACAGCTAAAATCCTGACACTACAATTTGGGTAATCCTGCTGCAGGGTCTCCAGTTTATCAAGTCTGTCCATAGAAAATTAAAAACTGGAATTACAGTCAGTCTTGCTGCTCACATGTAGAAATTATTTTAAAATGTAATAAAATAAAATTTTCAATTTTCTAAAACTCAAAAAGTTAAACGGAAAGGGGATACATTTTGTTACCAATTTCAATTTAACAGCATGACAAATTCACACCTTATTTTGGCTGGAAAAAAATCACCTTAGTTTTGACATTATCTTTCTAAGTTGTGGCTGCTTTAGAAGGTAATTTGTCAAAATTTTTACCAAACAATTTAAAAAATAATAATATTCCTCTTATAAAATGGTACAACAACACCTTAAGGAACCAGAAGATACTAAATGTCTTTGGCTATACAACTAAAAGGCCATTTTCCCAACAGAATAGGGTATATTCACCTCACAACCAATTACAGAAACAGAAAGCGTAACAGAAATATGCATAGAATATAATAACTTTTCTTGCCTTTTTCCCCCATTCTACCCATATAATAAAAGGAGAATGTAATTTACATAATCTTTCCAGATGAGACTCAATAGCACTACAGAGATGATACCCAAATTTCTGCAAAGGCAAAGTGAATTAAAACAATTACACAACTAAGTGAAAACTGAAGGGACAAATGTCATTTGCAATTTTTTTTTCTTGTTTGCTTTCTTTAAGCCTTACGAGTGTGGAAATTATAACTGATAAAGAAATAAGTCACAATCCTCACATATGGAACTATAATAGAAAAATAAATCAAATGAAACATTTATTAATAAATGAAGCCTATTTTATTATTTCAAGTGTTAATGATAAAAAAAATTTCAGCACAGCTGTTGCATTTAAAAAAGTGAAACTACATACTATGTTTCTAGCTCAGTAAACAGATGAACCTGATGTCTTTGAATGACATAACAATTGAGCATTGTACAGTACATCTTATGAAGACCCGTAAATTAAAGAACTACTGGTTTAAAGTTAGTGATTATGAAACAAATGTTTATTCATAGTTTCAGCTTCTTTTTTCTTCCTCGACCATCAGGTGCTCCATCCATCTTACGTTTCTGTGTCTATAAACAAACAGAAGGATTACTTTTCATTACAAGACTAACATTAATGTGAAGTACACTGACAGGCACACCATAGCACTTTACTAAAAACTGCTCCATAGCCATTGGTATTAGATGTTCTTACCCAGAATAATCTTATCTACTCATATTACTAACATAATAAAAAATTTTAATGCTAATAATGAAATAACTCACCATTAATAGTACTAAATCAATACACCAAATATATAAAATGCTCTCTTACAAAAGCAGTAATAAAAAGTACTTTGTGAGATTACATCAGATATTATCTAGAAACATTTACCCATGATTTTATAAATTGGCTATTATTAAATAACAAAATGGCTTCTTTACCTTAAAAGTTTTGCTTTTACATTGCTAAGGTATCAATCACTAGGACAATAAATCAAGTTAATAGTTAAGTTGTAAAGCTATTGCTTTCCTAATATTTCTTTAAATATTCTAAAATTATAACTTGTATTCCCCCAAGGTCAAGTGTATGCTCCTGGCATTCATACTTCCCAGATTTTCACAAATCCCCATATTATGAACTACCATCATAATGTGATTTTCCCCACAATGCAATCAAGTTTATACTCTAAGTGACCCAAGGCTATATTATTTACCAAACCAAACAAAAGACAAAAAAGAATCTAATATCAATGACAACCAAGTAATGTGCAAATTACTTAAAAAAATATATATATACACACACACACACACACACACACATATATATATATATATATATTTTTTTTTTTTTTTTAAATATACCTTTATTGATTTCAGAGAGAAGATAGAAAGAAACATCAATGATAAGAGAGTTGCTGATCGGCTGCCTCCTGCACACCCCCTACTGGGGATCGAGCATGGAACCTGGGCATGTGCCCTGACTGGGAATCGGACTTCCACAGGATCATAGGTCAATGCTCAACCGCTGAGCCACGCAGGCCAGGCAATGTGCAAATTCTTAAAAAGAAAAAAATTATGTGCTCAAATATTTACATATTTGTGACTACTTACTGAAGGCTTTGGTCCTCTTTTCTTTTTCTCTGCCTTCTCCTTTTCTTCTAGTTCCATGTTTTCTCTTTCAATCAAGGTAATTAAGGTGTTACACCTCCTCTGGAGTTCCTGAGTTGCAAACATAAATTTACACAGAATTTGTATTTTCCATCTATACATTTTCATGATTATAGTTTTAAAATAAAGTATGTTTCAATAAAATTTTATTTTATTTTTTATTTTTTTTAAATATATCTTTATTGATTTCAGAGAGAGGAAAGGAGAGGGAGAGAGAAAGATAGAAACATCAATGATGAGAGAGTCATTGATCAAGCCCACAACCCGGGCATGTGCCCTAAACAGGAATTGAACCCCAATCTTTCCCTTAAGAGCATCATCAGTAGAATTACAGTAATCAATGTACCACATGTAACCTTTCCCGATTTTGAAATAATAGCCATGGAAGTCTATGATGAGCTCTACCTCATCTCTCTCTAATAATCTACATGACCTCAAGAAAAGATTTTTAGAGTATAGTGTAGTAGTAGATAACCCTGAAGAAAACAGGAGTCTACTTGAACTGTTACTAGCTAGCAGCTCCCTTCCTTACTGAGCAAAACTGTTTTGTTTTTCTCTTGTAATAAGTGATACTACTACACAATCACAGCAAAATCTATATTCAATAGTATATAAAGCTAGAAGGTAGAACACTATTTCCCTTAACAGGTGCACTGACTCACATATGCCAGGATGTGTGACATACGTGCTGAAGTATGAATCCTCTTGACTCTTAGGAAAGGTTTATGCCTCACTGTTTATCACAAGGGGCCATACACATTATTTTTTACTTGTGCCTTAACATAAAACACGATAGCAAGTAATACACAGTTTCAAACCATGGTATTGTACTGGTAAATCAATGTGACCCTGCATCTTGTTTCCCTCAATACAGAACCATGCTTCCTTATTAACTACATAAATTGTCCTACTTAAAAAGACATAAGAGCCTTTAGCAACCAAATCTTTCCTCTAACTCATTTACAATGTATCTGTAGTGCAACATTTCTCAAACTAGGGTTTCAGAAAACAGCAGCCCCTCTGGACGTTTACTGAAGAATTTAAAAGTCATTCAGTGGTCAAACGTGGAAACACTGCACACTATCCCACATCTTGAAGAGTGACAATATATTTTAAATACACTGAAGGAAATACTATAAATATAAAGATGTTTAAACTTTGTTTATCTCAGTAAATCCCAAACTTACGCCTACAAAACTTTTGGCCATTATCATCATCCTGCAGAATACAATAAAGTGAAATTCAAAGGTGGTAAGATGTGTGAAAAAGACCAACTCATCAAAGCTAAACTTTTCTGAATTCTAATTTTAGGTCATTAGAAACAGAACTTCCAACAGAAACAGCTAGATAATGGGAATAAAAACAAAAACTAGCATTAAATCAATACAAAAAGAGTGTTTCACTACATTAAGCTATTTTAAAATAACCCAGACTTGGCATTCTATGGGCAGATGTCATTTACAAAACCAAAGTTTGAACAGGGCAAATTTTAAATTGTAATCATCACATTCAGAAGCTGAAACTGACAGTGACATTTCCTCCTACTTAGAACATGATTAAAAAATAAATATCAAAAGCTAGTCAGTCCTATCATACATAGTGATATTAAAAAATATGTGATAGTAAAGGAAAGGGCCAATAAACCTAAGTTATTTATGGTATTGGGTTTTTAACTGTGAACTGTTTTTTTAATTGATTTTCAGAGAGAGGGAGGGAGATAGAAACATCAGTGATGAGAGTCATCAATTAGCTGCCTCCTGCACGCCCCCTACTGGGGATCAAGCCCAAAACCCAGGCAAGTGCCCTGACTGAGAATCAAGCTGCAATCTCCTGGACCCTAGGTCAATGCTCAACCGCTGAGCCACGCCGGCTGGGCTAATGTGAACTGCTTTTTAAGAAACTGACTTAACCTATGATACTAACTATACTATAACAAAAATTTACCTCAAAGATGCCATGGAAACACAATTTTCTCTTATTAAGAAGTTACCTTAGAGAATAGTAAAGAATATACTTATACTCTGAACTCTGCGCATTACACAAAAGACCCAAGCACTCACCATTGCAGTTCTGGACTTAAGAAACCAGTCAAATCTGAACTGAGGAGAGTTGCGGATACACTGTCGCAATTCATCATAAACATTTTCTTTGTCAAATCCAAGCTTATGAAGCATGCAGATCAGAAAACGATCCTCTTCTTCAGTATAGTTTTTTCCTTTGTTAGTACCATATGATATTCTCAGCTGATGAAAAGGTGCTTTGTACCGTCCAATCTATTAAAGTCAGATTTTGTGTTATATAAAATCTAAATCCTATATAATCAGTATTTCAAACTCAACTTTAGTAAAATTAGCTAGAAATATTGTATTTCAACTCAGAATTTTTAATCTATAACACCTCAATTGCATTATATCCTCTTTGTCCTGAAACAATTTTAGTCTTTATTGTTCTAAAGAGAAACCAACTCAGACTCTGACACTAAGCAGTGAAGAGCTGATTCAATGCCTCAGACCCAGACACAGTAACTGAAATACTGAGGTAAATTCTGTTGAGAATGCCTATAACATTTGAAGGTTTTTCTTTGAAGAAAATTTTAATTTTAAATCATTATTTCCCTTTTTAAAAGCTACTTTAACTCTCACAAGTACAGATACGAGTTATTTTATTAACTGCCATATTTATTAATGTGCAAAGTACCTTTGTATCAAGTGCTTTTTTGATACTAATTCTTCTTTGAATTCTTGCCTCGCCCCTTTCAATTTGAGCCATAATCTTTTCTATGTCCTGGAGCTCATTGCATCTTTCCCAGAATACAGCTGTAAAGGAATAAAAGGTGGACAGATAAGATGGGTGGAGAATGGGAGAGAAATATAAATTGTCAGCATAAATGCTCTTATTTTATTTGCTAAGAAGTATTTCTAGTTCTCCCACATATAATACTAGAAAGTAAATAGGTATTAATAATTTCTCAGTTTCCTTAACTGTAAAAAAAAAAAAAAGAGAGAGAGAGAGAGAGAGAGAGAGAGAGAGAGACTGAATGATTTAAGTATCTCCCAACTCTTCAATTTCTACTACTCTGAAATTCTAAGCAGATGCATCACAGCACAACTACATATATTCACTTGACAATACAACTGACTTCAGGAAACAGGCATGCAGTACTTGAAAAGTTATGGAGATGAAATATAAACGAAGGCACGTTATTCAGTAACCTATTCTTATTTTCTTTGCTATAGCTACCTAGCTAGGGTAAAAAAAAAAATTAAACAATTATGCCATTTAAAAGACAGGAACATTTTCTAATCCAGTTTTTAAGAAGCTGAGGCAAATTTAGCTTATCAAAACATAGAGTAAGAAAATCTGAACTTTGCAGCAGCTCTCCAGAAGCCTGAGAACATTCTTATACCTATTAAAATAAAAAAGTTACCTGAATATTCAATAACTTCCTCTGGAGTTTTTCCTTCTACTTCTCTTGCTATATTTTCAATATCATCACGACCCCACTTCTCATTAGCTTTGATAAACTGGTTAAAATCTCTCTTATTCCAATTGGTAAATCCCTTCAAAGCAACAGAAACAGTATTTAATCACAGCACAATGAACTTGGAAGAGATGCTATTATTTTTTATCCAAGCGTCTAAGTATTATAGAAATTTTGGTTGTTCCTAGTTTGTTTTTTTTTAATTCTTTTCAACTGGTAACTTTTCATATACATAAATGTGCATTTTTAGCACTACATCATATACTGCTTAGATACCTAATTACATCTAAGTGGAAGAGAGTAAGAAATGCTGCATGAAAAGGTGACATTTTCGGTGAGCTCTGACGGATTAGGAATTTGCCTGAAGAATGAAAACAGGTTAAGGAGCAGAGACATAAGGAAAGGGAAAATGAAGCTTTAATGGTAGGTTAAGGCCAGATTCTGAAAGATCTTTATTGAACCCTACAGAATATTAAGCAAAAAGTACCAAGCAGAGATGTATAATTGAGAACTGTGACTTAGAAGTAACACGAAAGATTCACAGGAAAGATAAGGAAACACTAGAACAAAGGTAAACAAAGAACACCCACTTTACCAAGGCCGGTGCAAAGTTATAATCTTCTCAATTATCTTAACAACTAAATGACAATCAAAACATAGCCTTAACCCATATGCCCATGCTTTATCATCTCCAACTGCTCCATTTTTAAAGCAGAAACTTGTACTTCTTTGTATATCCCAACACAACCTAACACAGTACCTTACAAACAACGTAGGTTACTAAACTGTGTGTTGACTGAAGGCTGTACCTGTGTTAGAAGCTTCTCCTTTTCTTCTAACTCTTCATCATTAAGGGGTTCAGCTTCATCAATTTTAAGCTGTTCTTCTTTTTGTGCCTGTGCTGCATTTGGTAGGTCAGGATTTCGAGGTACCTAAAATATACATTTTCCTATGTCACTAACCAGTAAATTTTAGACAAATATGTGATGGACTAACAAACTTCTTAATCAACTAAATGACATTTCACAAATTTTAATCCAACCATGAAAGAAAACATACCAACATCTTATATTAAGTTAAAAACAAACCAGACTAGTTATATACAAAGTGTTATTTGTATTACCTTGTACCCAATAGTTTTTCTGTAATATAGAATTTCTTTTTCCAATAATTCAAATAAGCGTGGAGGAAAGAACTGGAAATCCTGAACATTGGGTTGTTTTGGAGGTCGAGGAGCCTAAAGAAAGAGAAAAATAGTATTTATTGTCCATAAAGAAAAAACTATTTTGCTTTAAATCTATTTCTAATCATCTTTATTCCACAAACCATGATGGCCAATTTTTCAAGCAAGTGAATGTATATTTCAATAAAATTAAAACAATCAAAACTTAAATGCAGATTCAAAATTAATATTTAGAAAACTATTAATTAAACACTGACTGAGGTACAGCATAAAAAAAAATCACACAAAATGTAATTCTCAATGTTTTTATTGTAAGAATAAAAGAAAAATAATTTACATTTCCAGTCTTTCAAAGGTTTTGTGCTCTGCCACCTCACCTTGGGTGCTTTAGGTTCACTGACACGAAGAGCTTCCCTGAAATAAGCATCAACAGCATAGTTGGCTTTTCTTTCTCGTTTAGGTGGTTCAATCCACTCTGTAAATGCAATCTAGCATATGGAAGACAATTCAAATCACCAACTTTTACTATACACAGCTGCACATCTTACATGAATGCTATTCACATTGTGTACATTAATACTACTGCTTGCAAATGGAAAGACATTCATAAAATCCTGGACTATAAGCTCTACGAAAATAGGGACTGTGATACCTTGTTCAACACTGTAATTAACACAAAGGACAGAGTCTAGTGACTAGCACAGGCTATTCAATAAGTATTCTTTGACCAAATTAGTAATTCTGTTGGGTAAAAAAAATTAAAATGCTACAGTATGTATGCTACAACCCAAATTAGGACAAAAATGTAAATGTATATTTAGTCTAGAAAATATGCAGAGGATATCATGTCTTAAATGTTAACAAGAAAAACCCTAAGTAGAATTATTTTTTTTCATCTTCTCTGGAGGTATTTCTAATTTCTCTGCAATTTCAAGTACTGCTTATGAAAATTTTCTTTAATTATTACCAGCCAATTATGCTATTACAAAGAAATTTTAATAAGATGGTGACAATTTTACCAAGAATTTTAATTTTCAAATATCTCAAATTACTGTATTAGCTCCCCACACAATATTTCACTATCATGTATTTCACAATATTATACTAAATAGTACACAGTACGCTTCATTATATAAAGCCTTTAACCCACTTCAGAGCTTATGAACTGAAAATCTGGCATTACGTCTAACATAATTTAGATGTGAATAAACAGAAATGACTGCTGTTTGAAACAAATTTACAACTAATATTTAAAATTCCAAGTTTCAAGTAAAATAAAGCCTTCAAGTAATTAAAACCTCTTTATAAATTACCTTTTGTTTTTCTCTATAATCTTCCCCTTCGAAGTTATAAACACTGGACTCTGTATCCATTGTAAAGTTTCTAAGTGAGCTTTCACCCATCTTGGAGAGCTTTTCATTCATCTCTGCAGTCTAGGGAACAAAAGAAACACCTTTTTAGATTAAGAATTTAAAAAGCATGAGAACTATAGTCAAAGTGATTAGGCTTTACAGTACACAAAAGCTTTTTATGGAAATAACATTATCTATAATTCACATAACTATTTCAGCGTTATTTAAAATATTATATATATTAAAAACATTGTCATTTAATCTATATCTCACCTTCTTTGCACCTCTTTCCAAAATACCATCAATATCCTCATCAGTGATCTCACTTTCCTTTGACGCAAATACATGTGTTGCCCCATGTCTAATCATTTGAAGCATTTCATCTTTCCCAATTTTGTTCAGATTCTGATCCACAAGTCTTCCTGAAAATAGATTATGTTGTATAATGTTAACTGAACAAACTTTATTTTACTGGAAAGCTGGAATTTTAAATGCCACGTGTAATACTGTGTCACTTTGCTTCAAATATCAATCATTTCAGTTTATTCACATAATTATCATTTTTATATAAAATTTAAAGCCAAATTTTCAGTTGGTAAGTTCTGAAATGTTCCTAAGCCTATTTCTGCATTATGTAATGGAGTCTGTTTTGTACTGTCAATAAAATACATTTTTGTATTGGACGAATAATAATTTGTGATGTGAAATTGAAATTAGCAAGACTTTTTTTTAAAAAAACTATCCACAGATGAGAGCATTATAAGCACAAGATGTTTCTGAAAGCAGAAAGACTTTAATACTAAAACTCCCAAATCAGCTTTTTCTATTTAGAATGGTGAAGTACCAAAAAAACCTTCATATTGCCAAATTTTATGTAAGGAACAAAACATACATCAATTTCTGAAAACTCCCTAATCTTAAGAACTGAAACTGTTGACTGTTTATTTTGATCACAGAAAAAAACTAAACATCAGAAAATTAAGATCTTCAACTGGTAAGAATTTTGCCAACTTAAATTTGTGGTTTCAAAAATACAGGCATCAAAGCAAAACAAAATACTACACTGAACTGCTTTCACCCTTAAAGGCCACTCACATATATTTATATAAGGCTTCAATATTTGTACTCCAATCAACTTGTAAAATGTTGTTTCCTGCAAGTTCATTAACTACTTGTATCATGGCTTTAAATCCTAACAGAATGCACAACCAAACATCTGTGACTTTTGAAGTTTGTATATACAGTAGTCCCCCCCATCCAAGAGGGGATATGTTCCAAGCCCCCTCAGTGGACGCCTGAAACCAGATAGTACTGAATTCTACATATACTATGATTTTTCCTATATGTACATATCTATAATTAAGTTTCATTTATAAATAAGGCACCGTAAGAAATTAACAATAGCTAATAATAGAGAAAATTAGAATATCTTTATAATATAAGTTATGTGAATGTGGTCTCTCTCTGATAACTGAGACAGTTACTAAGTGACGTAACAGGCAGGTAGCGTACTCAGTATGAATTCACTGGACTAAGGGGATGATTCACGTCCCTGGTGGGACGGAAGTGGGAGATTTCATTGTACTACATCATGAACAGCATGCAATTGAAAAGTTATGAACTGTTTATTTCTGAAATTTTCCCTGTAACGTTTTTAGACTGTGGTTGACTCTGGATAACTGAAACTGCAGCAAGTGAAACTATGGATAAGGGGGGAACTATTGTATCCAGAGCATTTTTCTTTGGACTGAAGCCTATCACAGCTGCAATCAAAATGTCCTTAGGCTTATGGAAACTACTTCCCTGTGAGGGAGCTTTTCAGACATAAAATGCTTCCAGGTGTTCTCATATTTTAATTATGTCCCTCAGTACACAAGATAGTAACAGAGGTATGCACCCGATTAGCAAAGAAAGACACTAGCACAAAATCTGCCCTAGTAAATAATAAAAAAAAACTAAGCTGAAAAACTCAGATTTTCTAAGTTGACTGTAAAGGAATTAAAGCACACTGCTTGGCACAAAGCAAGCACTCAACGCTAAGCTATTATTAATAAAAGCAATTAATAACAAGCAATCATTTATTGTCTTCAGGTATTCAGATATGTGGCTAACACTATGGTTAGCATTATGGGATTCCAAAGAAAGGTTAGCATTTACATGGAAATTAGAGGCTGGCTGGCAGAACCAAGACACATACAGGAAGTAATCAGTGAACATGTTAACAGTATACCTCTCAGTTTTATGGACAGATAAAAATTACATGCTCATGATGCTATATGAGAAGAAAAAAAAGTAATGTGGATTTAACGTTATGGCGGATTTTGTTTTTCCATTTTGGCATTTTACATATCCCGTCACCAACTGTACTGTAAGCTTCATGAAAACTTAAATGTCTTCCTTAAAAGCTGATTTGCAGTAAGAACTTGAAATTACCTTCAATTAATTCAAAATAAAATCCCACTTTCCTCTAGTCCTATTTACATAAATGTTTACTCCCTGTCTCCTTCTAAGTTATAAACTCCTTGAAAGTAAGAACACCTGTCAGTTTCATTCACCACTGTACTGTCAGCATGAACAGTGCCTGGCATCTGCTGGGAGCTCAGTAAACAGTTGTAGACTAGACAAAGAATATCAGTTTGAGTTTCTTTTTTTTTCCTTTTCTTTTTGGTTAATCCTCACCTGAGGATATTTTCCCACTGATTTTTAGAGCAGAAGGGAGGGAAGAAGAAGGGGGGGAGAACGTAGGAGAGAGAAAGAGAAAAGAGAGACAGAGAGAGGCATTGATGTGAAAGAAATACATCAACTGGTTTCAAGTTTCATTTTTATTTCTTTAACATCCCTCGGAGTAATCAATGGAGTACTTAATACATGTAAATCACCACAGCTCTACTTAATATGTACCACACTGAATGCTAGGTATTTTATGTACATTGTCCCCTTTAATCCTTAAAAATCCTAAATAGTAGTTACCTTTATCCCCATTTACTAGATGAAAACACAGGCCCAGATGGTGTAAAATTGCTAACTGGCAGAGTCAACATTCAAACGTAAACCTTCCTAAGCCCAAACCCATCCTCTTAACAAAACTAGAACTTACTATCTCCAGAATACAAATATTACTGGCTGCCAGCTTCATTCAACAGATGCTTAATAACAAGAACCTCCTTAAAAATCCAGGAAAAAAACATGCATCAATCCAACTTGGTAAATTTTTTAAGGTTCTAAGGCTCACCTTGTTGAATGACTATTGAATCCAGTCTGAGTTTCATCTCAGCACGTTCCACTATTCTTTCTTCTACAGTGTTATCAGTTATAAAGCGGAACACTCTGACTGTCTTGGTTTGTCCAATTCTATGTGCTCGGTCCTAGGCAAATTACCATATATTTTGAATAAAGGTAAAAATTCACATAACATTTTAGTGTGTACTGAGAAACAAAATTTAAATATTCAAGCACAGAACTTTTAAAATTATGTAACAAAAAAATTATACTAAAAATAGATTCACATTTTGTGACTATTTCTTAAACTCTCAAAGTTTCTTAGTTTCAACCAAATTAATTGGTTATCTCACAAGAAAACTTTTAGGAGGTATGGAAGGAACACATCATAACTGCTGAATGTGTGAGAACTATCCGATTAATTTTACCAGATTACGCCAAGATAAAATACACATAACATCTTTAGGCAAGAAGAAATTATAGTTTTTAAGTTTGACAGAAGTTTCTTAAAATTATCTTTTTTTCTTAGGTTTAAACTCAAAATATTTTTCTAACTAAATCAAATATAAATTTTCTCTGCTATCAATTCTACAAACAATATAAAAATCCCAGTCTTTAAATATTACCCAATTAACTACAGACTAGTCAAATTAATGTGAATTCCACTTTCTGTTTAACTCTGGCAAGTTCCCAAACCACAGTCCTACGAAATATCCGTCTTATTAATCTTCTCCAGCCACTCTTACAAAGATGAAAGCAACTAACACCAGAGATTTAACAGTATTGTTTATGGTCACCAATACCATAGCTCAAGTCATAAGCAGCATCAGCCTTAAAAATTTGTTAAATTTTCTATTTAATTTACAAATCATAAACTTTCTCAAAAGAGAATGATCTTCCTAATCTGGTCAAGGTACCCCCATACATGGGCCTAAATTTTAAGCATCTAATGTGGCAGGCAGTTAGTAGCTCCCGCAACTCATTTCCCTTTCCTTCCAGAGCACAACTATACTATCATTTAGCAATTCCCTTGCAGTTAGTTATGCTATGTGATTAGCTGGCCAATGAATATGTGGGCACTTTCAGGAATGACCCATAAATTTTCCTCTTCTCTCTTCCCCCTTCTGCCACCAGAATGCAGAAGATATAGCAGAACTCTAAGGTCCTAAGATATGACAAAGCTGTAAGATGAAAATACACATGGTCCCAGACTTACAATTGTTTGACTTGATTTTTTATCTTTATGATGGGGTGAAAGTAATATTCACTCAGTAGAAACCGGCTAGGCTAATTAACTTTTGTTACTTTGATTAATAATAAGCACACGTGTGTTATCAGTGTGCACAATTTGTGGTATGAATCTGTTTTGCTTCCCAGCACATAAAACCATGAAAATCCTAAGAAACAAACTGCCCCAAAGCTAGTTGCTTAACACAGGCATTTTTTTTTAAATTTATCTTTATTGTTGAAAGTATTACACATGTCCCTTTTTCCCCACTGACCCCACTCCACCCTGCTCCCACCCCCTCCCCAGGCCTTCACCACACTATTGTCTGTGACCATGGGTTATGTGTATGAGCTCTTTGGTTAATCTCCCCACCTCCCCTTTTCCCTCTGAGATTCATCAGTCAGTTGTATGCTTCCATATCTCTGGATCTATTTTGGTTGTCAGTTTATTTTGTTCATTAGATTCCACATATAAATGAGATCATGTGATACTTGTCTCTCTGACTGGCTTATTTCCCTTAGCATAATACTTTCCAGGTCCCTCCATGCTGTCTCAAAGGATAAGAGATCCCTCTTTTTTACAGCTGCATAGTACTCCATGGTGTAAATGCCCCACAACTTTTTTATCCACTCATCTACTGATGGGCACTTGGGCTGTTTCCAGATCTTAGCTATTATAAATTGCACTGCTATGAACATAAGGGTGCATGTATTCTTTCTTATTGGTGTATCAAGCTTCTTAGGATATATTCCTAGATGTGGGATCACTGGATCAAATGGCAGTTCCATTTTTAATTTTTTGAGGAAACTCCATACTGTTTTCCATAGTGTCGGCCAATAATATTTTAAACTTATGATGGGATTATGTCCCAAAAACATAACTCTATTGTAAGTTGAAGACCATATGCATACTGATTTAGATGGAAGATCACCTGCAAAATATCATCACTAAACTATCAGATCAGAGCAAAATAACATTCTATTGGGTTAAATCACTGGTATCTATAGATCATTCATTAGCTTGCTCTTAACTAAAAAGTCTATAAGCACAAAATAAATGTTATCTCTTACCATAGCCTGGAGATCTACTTGGGGATTCCAATCTGAATCATACAAAATTACTACATCAGCAGTAGCAAGATTGATGCCAAGACCACCAGCACGTGTGCTTAACATGAAAACAAACTTTGTGCTGTTTGGTTCATTATATGCATTGATGGAGTCCTATAGACAAACATAAAATAAATGTCATAAAATCGTTTTATCTGGTATTTATTTTTTATCTCCCCTTCCTGGATTTTACTCACTTGTCTCTCGTCATGGGGCGTCTGCCCATCCAATCTGCAGTACTCATAATTTCTCCACATGCAATAATCTTCCAAAATGTCCAATACCCTTGTCATCTGACTGAAGATTAGTACTCGTGAACCTGTTGGTGAATACAATAGCACACTATTGTAAAAAAAATTCTTTAAAATTTTAAAGCTAACCAAAACTAACACTAACCAATTACTCCTTAATTCTAAGTTAACTACTTGGTTACAAGAAAAATGGCACATTTATTATTGAAGTCAGTCATTCCTAACATTTCCCCCATTATGACATAAACAGAACAGGATAATACTTGTACAACACACTAAGGTAAATAGAAAAGGGTGTGTCTGGCCTGGGAGGTCTTGCCATTCCAAAAGCTGAATCATTATCTTTCTATCGCACATACAGGATGGGGCAATAGTTGGTTTACAGTTGTAAGTGATCAAAACACAGTTTATTCTTGTATTATTTACTGTATTATTTTCCATATAAACCTTAAACCTACTTTTGCCCAACCCTGTACAGTTAAAAATAACTTTTCACCACCACACCACTCTTCATGTGCAAGGCCCTGCAGATGCCCCAACACACCCCCCAGGTCTCAATCTGGTTCTAAAAGACTCATTCCAGATCGAAGGACCATAGATGTGTGCTTCAGATCCCCAACTGATCATCCTTCACTTATCTGTCAAGATTCAAATTATTCAACTGCCTTCCATTTCTTCAACCAGCTGCACAATGCCCTCAATAGAATGCATGAAAACAAAGGGATCATTTTGAAAAGTAATGATTATGGAATTATCTAGGCTGATAATCTGCTGGTAATTACTTAGCTTTCAAGGGAAACATTTTAGAAAATATGTTTCTACAAAAAGATACAAAAAGAAAAACAAAAACCAATTCACTAACAACTTTTACAATGGTTTTGATAATCAACATTCTTTAGGAGAGTCATCTACTGGTATAACTATCATTCTTATAAAAAAAGCTAAAACACAAATGGAGAAATTGGAAACCTGAGAAGAGACAAGCAGGTATAATAATAGATAAAAACAAGTTTTGCCATGATTTTATAATTGTTGAAGCTGGCTTCATACTAAGTTTGCTCTACATTCACTTAGTTTAAATACACTTGTACACATACCACATACTCACTATGATATAAAGTGTTGTAAATAAAATTGCTTTGGATCCATGCACATAATATTTAATTACATAATTGAAAAACAATACCACAAGCACACCACCACTGTCTACCAAAGGATCTGGGAACTATGTATAGGTGGGAAGAGCAATCTTGGCATTTAATAACAAAAAGTTGGTATTTCTGGGAAAGCATATATAAAATGAGAACTCTTCCGCCCAAGTCCAGGGAATACGGTTGCCCTAAATAATGCTCACTTTCTAAAAGATTTAAAGCCTATAATTTGGGGAAAGTGGAGCTCAGATAATGAATGAAAGTTTTTAAGTATTTTATACTTTAACTTCAGGAAATGCCAGAGTCATCTTTTCAAAGTGTAGTGCTCCTTAAACATTAGAACTTTAAAAAAGTTTTCATTACTTTTTTTTTTTTTTAATCTTTACCCGAGGACATGTTGCCACTGATTTTAGGAGAGGAAGGGAGAGAAACATCAATCGGCTGCCTTCTGCATGCCCCCTACTGGGGGTCGAGGCCAAAACCCGGGCATAAGCCCTGACCAGGAATCGAACTGGCAACCTTTCAGTGCACGGGATGACAAGTGACCAATTGAACCACATTAGCCAAGGCAGGGCTCATTACTTCTTCATTTAATACCAGTAATGCATATACCTTGTTCCTTTAGTTTAGGAAGCAGCTTGTCTAGCACCACCATCTTGCCACTGTTGGTGACCAGATGCATATCCGTTGTATAAGGCGGACCAGGCTCTGCTCCATCAAAGAGGTACGGGTGATTACAGCACTTCCTCAACTGCATCAGGATGTTCAGTAACCTCATTTTGTCCATCTTCCCAGCAGAGTTCAGTATGTCTATATCCTTCATTAGTATCCGAGTATACCTATTGAGAGGAAAATATCTTGAAAGGGCTCAAATGTTCCTTCATCAGTCCCTGCCATTTTACACACTCAATCCCCCTTCCCCATCTCAACCCAAAACTACCTGTAAAAAACAACTCATCAACATCTAAGGTGTGATTAGGAATTTACCATACATAGCCTCCTCCTTTCTTCTTCTGTTTTTCTCTATTGCCCTCAGTGTTCTAATGTTCACACTTGTGCTTTGGGCTTTGAGGCCCAATATAGTAAAAATTCATCTCCTTGTGATAAATTAAAATGTAACAGTATGATACCACATTTTTAAGAAATTAATAAGCATAACTTAAAACTTTAAAGCATAAGTTTTAAACTTAGTTTTAATTTGTCGTCTTTTCCAACAGAAGAGTGGCATATTACTATTCACTGTAACTAGTATAGCATTCGGGTGAGAACACTAACCTGAGGAGGGAGGAAGAATAGTGAGAGGTAAGGCATGATGATGAGCATTAAGTTGAATACAATGTGATTTAAATATAAATAAAAGTACATGGGACAGGGCATACAAGCTTCAGTCATAGGCCAGATTATAAAAGGTCTTGAATGCACACTAAGTATTCAGAGATTATCTTGCAGGAAAGAGCAATCTGTCTCAATGCCAAAGTTTCAGGACCTTGAAACCTCTGAACAAAATAACTTAAATACCTATGCAATCTATGCTTAACAACTCCAATTATGGGGCACAAAATATTATTAAAAGTAGTCTTCCCCATCACAGTTCTAATATAAAGTTTACCAGTTTTTATAGCTAAAAAAGATGTCTTCCCTTAGCACTGACTCATGTTTTATTTCTGTATTTTAGCCACATAAGAGAAGCCTAGTATCTTTGCTACCCTATAAAAGCCTTTCAAAAGTTCTAAGGACATTTAGGATGGTCTACCTTCTATGATGATTCTTTCCCAGATAGCACACCCATTTCTTTAAATTACAACTTCTCAGTATTTTTCCCCAACAACTCCAGCCCCTTGTAAATACTTATTAAGTACAGAATTGAATATACCTGAAATGTGGCATAACCAGCAAAGAATAGGATGGCTATTCCCTGCCTTTCAACACTACACTTATTAATAATATGTGCTAAGATTATAGTATCTTTTTCCACAGCTACTTCACATTGTTGGTTCATGTTGAGCTTTCTATCACACACACACAAATTAAGTTAGAGGTGTCTAGCCTTTTGGATTTCATACATCCATAAAACTTGGGGGGGGGGAGATGCTTACAAGGTTTTTATTTTGTCCTATGTTGGTTTAAAAATAGCTACCATGTATCATCACCATGATTTCATAAAAAGACGTTTTATCCTGCCTAAAATAAGAAATCAACAAAGAATGGGATATTTTATTAAATTAAATAAGTGTAGTTTTATGGAGTAAAATAAAGCACTAAATTGTTCTCGTATCTGTACAAATAATCTGCAGCTTCCTCAGAGACCAGCACCAATCCATGATCCAGTATTTACAACCTACCAAGTTAACCATACATCTCACATCTGTGCAACCAAAGCTTCTTTTTTTAAAAACTCAATTAGAGGACTTTAAATTGTATCCCTATTTCATAAATTCAAAGTTTAATTTTCAGATTCATAAACCTCCCATCCTGATTCTATCATCTAATAGTTTTAAGACTTTGTATCATAAATTAGATTGGCAAGCCCTATGTTATATGACCAGAAAACTCTTCAGGCTGACTTCAATCCAGCAAACAGAAATTCCTGGAAGTCATACATCAGGAAAACAAAATACAAATGAAAATTAGGGAAGAATCAATAGTGATATCACATACCATTCCCTTTGCATTTTGCTGAGACCCACATAGATTTTTACTTCCTTTTTCGGAGGCAAACTCTTTTCAACATCAGCCTTAATTCGACGAAGAAGGAATGGACGCAAGACCTTAAGAGTTAAAAAAAAGAAAGATAGATGACAATCTTATCTGTAATCTAATTCCAAGATCTCGAAATTGCCTATTAAATACATGGAAAAGAAATTTATCTGCTTGAATATCAAGTGAGTTTTAGGACTTCGCCCTTCCAAATATATAATAATTTATTAGTGAGTTACTGAAGGATTATACAATATCATTATTTATTCAACATATGTAATAAGTATACCTTGTTATACTGTCATAAAATACTAAAAATAATAATAAATTTTATTTTATTTATTTTTTTAAAATATATCTTTACTGATTTCAGAGAGAGGAAAGGAGAGGGAGAGAGAGAGATAGAAACATCAATGATGAGAGAGTCACTGATTGGTTGCAGCCCGCAATGCGGGCATGTGCCCTGACCGAAAATAGAACCCCAATCGCCTGGATCCTAGGCCAATGCTCAACCACTGAGCCATGCCTGGCCGGGCTAAAAATAATAATAAATTTTAAAGATGAAGATGATGTTTTCAACATTCACTACCTTTCAGGTCTAAAACTGGTTACTTGCACAGAGATTGTCTAACAGTACTTAAGAAATGAGCACTGGCTGGTTTTGCTCAGTAGTTAGAGTGTCTGCCTATTAACTGAAGGCTCGTGGGTTCAGTTCCAGCCAAGGGAATGTACCTCAGTTGCAGGCTCAATCCCCAGCCCTGGTCAAGGTACATGCAGGAGGCAACTAATCAATGTGTCTTTCTCACACTAATGTTTCTCTCTCTCTCTCTCTTCCACCATTATAAGATCAAATAGTTAAGTGGCAGGGTTCAAACAGACCTGATTCTAAAGCCAATATGCTTTGCTAAGAAAAAATTAATCCACAAATTTAAATCTCTATCATTATTCCCATTAGAAATGTGCTTTAATCCCACTGTAAATACTTACCATGTGAAGCCTCTCAACTAGCTTTTGATCCCCAAGGCAATTGTTTGTATCAAACCAGGAATCAAAGTCCTAGATTAATAAACAAAAAATATTCTAAGATCAGGGATAATATTAATCACAAATATCCTATTATGCTAGCTTTGGCAATGATTTCTACAACTGTTTGAGTTGTGAACCACAAAAATCATTTAGTTTAATCCCCTATTTTTCAGAGGTGCACTGTTGTTAGCAATTAACTTTATAACTAGTTTGAAAATCATATTACTTCCAAACATTTTTCTAAAAAACAGCAAGATGACAATTTTTAGTGAAAATAGTTGGAAAGCAAGTTTTATAAACATAACTAGAAAATTAATATTCCTGAAAAATATCCTGTTTCAGAAAAGCTTAAAAATTAAAATCACTTTACAGTTTGTTCTCTAAGACTACTCAGACTATGTAGGTAGTTAGACAGAATGAGCAGAGCAAGGACAATAGGCCAGGTACAGAAGGTCACCAGGGCAGAAAGCCTTGGGCGCCCAGCAAAGGACAATTGTAGGGTGGGACCTCGCCACCAGGGTGGCCTTTCCTCCCCTAGCATATGAACTGGTCATGCAATTTGGACCCCTGACCTTTCCTCCCTAGAGATAACATCTAGGCTTCAGTTGTACTTCAGCTCCAGGCCCAGAAAAGCAGCAAAACCAGACAAGCAATGCCATGGCTGACCTCAGGAGCAGCTGCATTGAATAATGACCCCTTGCCCTGGCCCTGACCCTGAAAGGACATACCTGGAAAGCTGCTGAATAGTCATTCATTCTATTGAGATCTTCCCCTGGGACCTCCCTAAAATCTCCACCCTTATAATCTTTAGGAGTGCTGAAAAGCAGGCCAATTCTATTACAAGGAAATGTACAGCATTTAAATAAAAACATTATTAGTCCAATCAGAGAACAATTAGAAATACTTACATCAGCTGAATTAAAGACATCTGGCAACAAAAAATTAAGAAGTGACCAGAGCTCATGCAAGTTGTTTTGAAGAGGTGTTCCAGTTAGTAATAGTCGATTTGTAGTCTTGAATTCCCTCACTATTTCTGACAACTGAAAGAACCAAATTCACCATTAGTATATTCTGCATGTTGATCTCATAATGGCACAAAAGATTTTCACATCTAAATATCAAATTACCTTAGATTTTTCATTTTTGATCCTGTGAGCTTCATCTATAACTAAGTACCTCCAATTAAATTTTTTGAAAACAGACTTCTCTTTAATAAGCATTTCATAAGATGTTACACATACATCCCATTCTCCTGGTAATAGAACATCTCTGACAAAAGCAGCCTGTGTAGCAAGACAAAAAAAAATACATCATGCAGAAATAAACTATACATTAAATTTGTTGGTGACAAGTAATCTAATACATAAAAGGGGTGGGAATATTAAGAAGGGCTAGAGTTATCTATATTATGCGAGCTTCCAGAACCAGCTGTCTTATCATAAATAACTTCATTAGTCATTTAAATGTTGAAGCCATTTAGTATAAAGTAACTGACAATACTAATCAGTGCAAAATTCAACAGACTAACTCTTAAAATGTTTTTTCTTTGATTCCACTAGGAGACAGGTTTAGGCAAAGTAGGGAGGGTGCTGGCATAAAGGATGTGGACTGAAGGGTAGTTTGCAGGAAGTATTTTCATGCCTTTCATGTTTATGGGTATATGAAGACACTGAAGCAAACAGTGGTCAAACAACTGGGCTCCAAAACATAAAAAGCAATTTGGTAACTTAAAATACTCAAAGTATCTAAAAAGGGAGGAAAAAATCTAGGCTCATCACTGATAGCCAAATTATGGGAAAACAAAATTAAGTACATAATCTTTCAATACAGCTGGTCTAAAATTTTAAATCTGAGCTTTATATTTTTAATATTATTATTTCCATTTCTTCTTCTAAAAGGATGTGTCAACTGATCAATATTTAAACTTACTTCAATAGCTATCATAACTCACGAAATTACTATAATTGACTTAGTCCATCTTTAAAAACTACCATTTTATGACTATTATCAATATATGTACCAACCTAAAAACTGGCTCCTAAAATTTCCAACCACCTCCACACACTTGTCTTCTTTTAAAAACAAGAAGATGCTTTCAGAACACAGCCTTTGATTTTGTACAACCACCCCAAAAGCAGGAGAAACAAACTATATTCTTATAGCTCTCTATAGTCTACAACTCCTTCCCCCTAGTACAATTCTTAACCCCCAAAGCAATACTACATTTGTAAATTACTAATATTAGTAAAGACCAAGTTTATTATTGGACCTCTGCTCTTTTATCCCTCCTCTAGCTACTTCCCTCCACCAAACCTAAATTCAAATTCTTCTAATATCAAAAATACTAGAAACTTACTCTTTGTTCTTTATCTCCTATCAAACAAACAGATCTAAGTGTTGGTACCCATCTCTTGAATTCACTCATCCAGTTGTGCAATGTAGACTTAGGAACCAAAACCATGTGAGGGCCAGGAATGTTTCTATAGTGTTTCATGTACCCAAGAAGAGAAATTGTTTGAAGAGTCTTTCCCAGGCCCTGAAAGATTTCAGAATAACCACAAAGCAATTAAAAACCAAAACAAAACAGACTTCCATATTTATATTCCCGACATATACAGGAACATTTAAAAGAAAAGCTATGTGTTTTTAATAGCTAACAAACAGCAAAAGCTTGGTATATGTCAAGTTTATGATTGTTATGTCATTTAATCTTTTAAAGTCTATGAAGGAGGTACTATCTTACCATCCCAACAAGGCCTACACGTTTAAGTGACTTTCCCAAGGTCATGCAGCAGAGACAAGGAAACCCGTCTTTTGACTCCATGCTTTCTTCAAGCAATTAAGTGTTTTAGCACTATAGGTATATGGAAATGTTTTTAAACATTCACTACATAACAAGTAAATAAGAGATAAAAATGTTTTATGAGACAGAACTGTACAAACTGCCACCCTGAAAAAAAACTTATTGAGCCCGCCGGTGTGGCTCAGACGCTGAGCACTGACGTATCATCCAGGATATTTTGGTTCAATGCCTGGTCAGGGCACATGCCCAGGTTGCAGGCTCAATCCCCAGTAAGGGGCATGCAGGAGGTGGCCAATCAATGACTCTCTCATCATTGATGCTTCTATCTCTCTCTCCCCTCTCCCATCCTCTCTCTAAAAATCAATAAAGGCATATTTTTTAAAAATATATTTATTAATGATAAATTAAACATTCAATGACCTCATCTGGTTTTTATAGAAGTGGGAGGAAATGGCCAAATCATTATATTACAAACGTCAACCTGAAGCATGTTTCTCGAAATGTATTTTTTAAATGTATTACTTTCATAGAAAATAAAAAAAGTATTCCTCACAATTGAAAAATAAATCCCACTTATGCAACTAAAGCAAGCTGCTTATATCAATTTGACAAAGAATTAGCTTGCTAACAGTTCTAGATTGTAATCAACAGAACTATGTTATACTGTCTGTACTTTTACAAATTTAATGGTATAAAATATTTTAAGTTACAAAATAAAACCTCCTAAAAAACTACCAAACACATACCATTTCATCTGCAAGGATACCATTGATTCCATTCTCATACAACGAAATGAGCCAATTTAATCCTCTGACTTGATAATCTCTCAGTTTACCCCACTTTACATCTAAGAACAAACAAAAAAGCACAATGCACATTTTAAAGACAAGAAATATGGGTAGGTAATACCCTGCAGCTGATACTCAGAGTTTTAACTTGGGCTTACATGTGTTTACTCTTCCTTTAGTAGGTTTTAGAATGGTGAATTTGCAAGTTCCAATTTTGCAAGCACCTTGAGATAGTGGCTGTGGTCTCAAGTGGAGTAGGAATAGATAAGAAAGATAACCAGGTGCAGGAAACATGACTGTAGACAGAATACCCACCCCAATCACTCGCTTCCTATGTTACCCACGTATTGGTCCTGGAGACTCTGGACTCTATTTCCTTTTTACATGTCATCACAAATGTTTCTAACCGAGTATTTTTACCTTCCATGATGACCCAAAGAGAGGTTCTCTGAGGATTTTATTTTCCTCCTAACTAAAGGAAAACAGGAAATAAAGAGATTATTTTTCCTTTACCCTTCGTAAGTTACTTTTCCAATAGTTCCTACAAAAAGAGACAATATCTCCCTGGCCACGTGGCTCAGTTGGCTGGAGTGTAGTCCCATACAGCTGTTGGAGAACGTACGGGAGGCAACCAATTGATGTTTCTCTTTCACATCAATAAAATTTCTCTCCCCCCCCGCCACCTTCCTCTCACTCTAAAATCAATAAACATATCTTCAGGTGAGGAGGGAAAAAAGAGAGACAATATCTCTTTCAGGGTTTACTACATATCCCCCCCCACCCCCAATTACTAAGTATATACATCCCAATCACCTGATTTTTTTAAAAAAATTAGTACATTCAGTACCCCATCCTCTTTTGAAAAACACTACTTTAGGATAAAAAGCTAACCAATGCTGGGAAAACTAGTTAAAATGTAGGAATGTGAGAAAGAAATAACCCAAATAATTCAATTTCCTTCTCCCTTGTACTATCAACTGTCTCTGGCCTCTAGTTGCATGAAAAGTAATGAAAACTGAGTACTCTATAGCGCAAAATAAAAAAAAAGTGAAGGTACACACTAAATAGATTGCTGAATTTCTAACCAGAACTTGTCTTGCCTGAAATTCAATTTGCTAAGAACCCAAGTTAACAGCAATTAAAAAACAAATCCAAATAGCATGCCTTATATCGACCTTTATGTGTGTATGTGTGTGTATATATATTGCTACAACTACTATGATCACACAAGCTAGTCATCAAGTGATAAAGGTGGGGGGAAAAAGGCTAGGCTTCAGTAAAGACAAAATGAAAGTTTCTATGCCCTGAACAAATCAAGATTATATACTGGTAAAACTTAAACCTGATTAACCTTTATTTTCCTCCCGGGAAAACTGTTAACAAATTTCAGAAAAATTTTAGAACAAATCAATACAAAATCAAAAGATGAGCCATGGCCAGCATGGCTCACTGGTTAGAGTGCCAGACAGAAGAGTCTTGGGTTTAATTCTGATCAAGGGCATGTACCTGGGTTGCGGGTTCATTCCCCAGCATGGTTGGGGCGCATGTAGGAGGCAACCAATCAATGTGTCTCTCTCATATCAATGTTTCTCCCCACACCCCCTCTAATCTAAAAGTATCAATGGAAAAAAATATCCTTGTGAGAGGATTAACAACAACAAAGTCTTCATATCAAGTGCCTTTTTTTACACATTCATTTTCTTATCTGAGACAAATATAAGGCAAAAACTATTTCTAGTTTTACACATTCACTCAGGCAACAACTACCACATGGCATTTTATGCCCCTGTGAATACAGCACCACTATCACTAGTATACTATCATTTCCATAAAAATAAAAAACTCTGCAGTTTATTTCACAATCAGTAAATCTCATAAGATTCCTAAACATTCCCTTTATAAATTATAGCCAAGACAAATCCCAAACACTGACCAAAGGATGCCTCACAAAGGGGCTTCCTAAGCACCAAGCAGTCAGTATGGGAAACGTACATGAGGGTGAGTCTTCGAAGCGAGTGCAAACATTGGTGGCTTTGGAGCTCTCGGTCAGCAGCTCCTCGTCTTCCTCCTGCTCGGTCCGGCGGTGCCGGTAGCTGTGGGTGACAATCAGAGGGACAGAGCATTTGGCTTTCATTTTAACCAGCTGTACTACTTCAACATTGACAGTTAAGACCCCACAACAGTAATTTTTTAACAGGCACCTAAATTAAGAAGAAAGTGAACAGTAGAAATACTTAGTAAATTAAACCTGAAATGTTTTACACCGTTTTCTAAAACATAGTTTTTTAATACAGAGTAGTACCTTAAGTTAACCAGAACCTGATAAACTTAAGTGTGATAATTTATTTTCAAGGAAACATGCAGCTAGTAAAACTTCATAATTTGAATTTACAAGTTACCTTTTTAAGTATTTTTGCCAGAATAAAATAGTTTCAAAAATCACATTTTAAAAACTACAACTTCCACCAAAAGCTGAATAGACACATAGGAGTTTAGGCAATGACTCTTAACCAGAGATTCATCAGAATTACTCAAAGCTTTTAAAATATACAACCCCAGATTTAATATTCCAAGTCAGATGTATCCCTTTAAAAACTAATTTTATGAAGTTATAATATTGCCAGATTTCTTAATCTCCAAAGGGCTTAGGGTAGTAGAACTATTTACTCCCCAATTCTGACGCATCCAATTTTATACCTTTATACTTCCAAATGTTTTCATTTAAATTAGAAAACAGATTATGCCACTCTTATGACCTCTAAATCTAATTTACAGCTTAACTTCTACCAAAGTAGAAATATTAACTATTAACTGAGATGCCTTTTCCCCAATAACCCTAACAAGTAGATCAAGCTGAACAATTTTATACTTACTACAGAACATCTTGATCTGATAGGATCTTAAGGATTTTTCAAGATACCATATTGACTACCCATTACAATATCCACTTTAGTTCACATTTCCTGAGGATGAGACTGATACTATTTAAATAGCTACAAACTTCTTAAGTCTGAAACAATTTAAACACATCTGCAGTACAAAGTTCTCTCTTATGAAGTTTCATAATATTAAAACAATACCACTCTGGTTATATACGGTGGGTAAGAAACAAGATACATTGGATGAGTGGAAAATCCAAATAAAATTAGGTCTGTTAATGCTTTTTGATGATAATCCCTTTGAGACAGAGACAATACTTTCCCAAGTTTCTGTAAATTGTGTAGTAAATTTAAGATGGTTGATAACAGTTTGTAATTTCCTTTTAGATAACCTTGAGTATTTTCATTCCTTATCTCATTTCATTTTTCACATCACCAATTCAGGGAGCTGAGGCTGTCCTAATCTATTAATTATTATTAATTAAACACCTTAGTTATCCAACTAGCACAAAAATTCTAAAACAGAATTTATAAATTCAACATGTAAGAGTTATTTTACACATTCTGAACATCTTGATAGGTCAATTTATGTAAAGACAACAAAGTATGTAACAAAAATTTTAAACAAATTGCTGTGGCAAAAATCGCATTTCACAAACCAGTGGAGACTTAAAATACCCTTGATGCAGGTATGTGGTTTGGGAGAGACTGGAGCACACCGCAAGACCTAAATTCAAACTTGGATTATTCTAATTTTGAATAATTAGAATTACTTCTATGTGATGTTAAACAGCTCACTTAACCTCTGCATTTGTTTCCTCTCTGAAGAATGGCATATTTGAATTCCCTACCCACTACAGTTGTTGCAATTCATAAACTGTGTAATGCTATAAAAAATAAGGCAGAGATATTTTTATTTACTTATACATGTATGACTACATCTTGCCCAAACCAACTGAGGCCAATTAAATAACAGAACTAAAGCAATTTTTTAAGAAACGGTTTTATGCTTCTAATAAAGATTATCAAAAATAAACTTTGGTGACGGGCCGGCATAGCTCAGTGGTTGAGTGCCATGGTTTGATTCCTGGTCAAGGCCCAGGGTTGTGGGCTCTATCCCCAGTAGGGGGCATGCAGGAGGCAGCCGATTGATGGTTCTCCCCCCCCCTCTGAAAACAATAAAAACATAGTATTAAAATAGGTAAATAAATAAATTTTGATTCAACTATGAAATATAAACCATTACTCACTCGCCAACTGAGAGTAAGTTCTGTTTCTCATCCTTTTTTATTCGTGGACGCCCTGGTTTCATCTTCAAAGGTGAGGTTGGAGTCTTCTGAGCAGCAGGCTGAATGAAATGTGCAAACAGCTCTGTCTGCTTTAATAAATACTCAAATCTGTTTGCTCGGTCAGTTTGCTGCAAAAAATTTTAAGACATATTTTGTCGGATTAGTATAACTTCAGAAAATAAAAGTTTAACATGTCTCCATATAATGAACATAGTAATAAAAAGGAACAAACTACTGATACATGCAACAACATAGATGAATTTCGGAAGTATTATGCTACATAAAAGAAGCCAATCATGTAAGACTATACATACTGTATATTCTACTTATATGAAATCCTAACTAATGATAGAAAGCAGATCTGAAGTAGCAAGGGAAAGAGGGCAGGAGCAAACATTTTGAGATGATGGAACTGTTTTACATCATAAATGGGGTGGTTAAAATTGTTGTGTGTAGATTATACTTCAATAGCGTTGACCAAAAAATATCAAATACAAAATTAAAAGACATGTAATACAGGTGAATTTATTCAGAAATGAGGAAAAATGCATTGGTCATTCATCAGTCAGGCTGTGCCAATTTTAAAAAGGTATCAAGCATGAAAAACACCTATAAGTTCATTAATTATTCATTAACCCAATGTAGTTCTTAATATTATTTCTTCCTTTCATAGCTAACATGTGTCACTTTTAATGTTCCTTATTATCACACCAAGAGAATGAAAGAATTTGAATACGAAATTTAAGATTTTGAAATCAAGTTTCGATAAAAATAGATAATGATATCTAGAGTCTTTAGGCAACAGACCCTTCACAGATACACCAGTACTCTGGTTTTTAAAAAGGAAGAAACAGAGCTCAACAAATAGAAAAACCAGTTAATTTTAAAATGTCAGTTTTACAATACATTACAAAGACATTTTACCTAGCAAGCAAACACCAGAGGCATACAAACACCACTGTATTGAAAAAGCTATGTATTTTTCCAAAAAAAAAAAATCACATGCAACAACATAGATGAGTTTCAGAAGCACTGTTACATAAAAGAAGCAAATCACTTAAGACTATGCATACTGTATATTCTACTTATATAAAATTCTAACTAATGATAGAAAGCAGATCTGAAACAGCAAGGGAAAGAGGGCAGGAGCAAATTTTTTTGAGATGATAGAATTGTTTTACATTATAATTGCGGTGGTGGTTAAAATTGTTGTGTGTAGATTATACTTCAATAGAAAAATACAATTTTAAAAAATCACACCAATATAAAAACTGAAGACCAATTTGCTATCAAGGCACATGGTGAGAATGCTTTGTTAGATCAAAAAACGAGTCTTCAAAGTAGCCCAACATGCAGTTAACGTGGTTCTCCCTAGTAATGTTTTGCAGATGACAAACTTCAGTTGCTTTTGCATTTTATAAACTGTTTCAATGTACTAAACTAAGATACATATATGTGCATGTGTATATTTTGCAGTTACATGTCTTAATTTATATAACATAGGAGAAAAGCCAAGAACATGCAACTATATGATGTTGGATCTAAAAAAATACTATTCAATTACTGTAATTGTTTGGAATCAAGAGAAATATGCTTTGGAAATAAATTTAGATAGGTCAGAACCTAGACATTTTAGGAAAAAGCTATTCTACATTATTCAAATCATTGAACAAATATCTTCACTTCTTTCACATTGTCATCTTAAGTAGCCATTCAATTCAACAAATATTTTTGTGCATGTATCAGAAAAGGCACTTTATCTCTTAATGAAGTCTTCATTAGAGTCCAATATTAAAAATAAACGTAACAGGTAAATTATGTAAGACTGTCTGAAGGTAATAAATGCTCAGAGGTAAAAATGGTTGGCGGCATTGGGGCTACAAATAAGTATGGAGATGAAAACCAATGATAAGGATCAAAATGTCCAAGAAATGTTCAGAAAGTATGGGAAAAAGGAACAGTCAAGTAAATAAGATATCATCAAAAAAAAAAAAAAGGGTCTCTTGAGGCAAAAATTTCTGAGGCGTGGTCAATAATGTCAAAGTCAAGTGAGATCAGGGAGAAGGAAACTAAAATTAAGCCACAGAATTGGCAATTATATTCACTAGCAGTGTTAATAACAGAATCAAATTGTGACGGTTAAAGAAATGAATGGAAAAAGTAGTGTTGGCAACTCTCTTTTTCTTTAAGTTTGACAGCAAATAATGGAGATGGGACAGTTACAGGTATGCACATATTTAAATTTAAAGCTTTTTGTAAGTACTGGTTAAGTCACGTACAAAAAAGTTTCCTAGGAGATACGAAATGTGAGCTGGGTCTTTAAGGATTCAAAGTATAACATCATGTCCTCTTTTGTAAAGATCCCATGTGTACTGAATGCTAGGGACAAGGAGCTTATGTTATTCTCTTTAATAACAACTTCGCTGGTCTTTAACTCATCTCACTGATGATAAATCTTAAAATAAAGGGGGTGTTAACACAATGCATATAATTACACAGTATTACATAAGTTCATGTAAGACTTCTATATTTTATATAGGCAAATAAGATACGAAAGTTACAGTATCCTAAGTTACACGTATTTCAACTGGCTATCTATGCCTCAATCATAAAAATTAAACATAGAAATTTGGTACATTCAATCACCTAATAAAAAGTTATCATAGACTCTATTCATATACCTAGAACATACCATTTTTTCTTCATAGGTTGGATCTGGTTCTTGGATTTCTTTTTGCTTTCCAGGAGATGCATCATCAAATACTTCCTGGTAGGAGGGAAAAATCATGGATTGTTTTTCAAAAATAGTCAACATGCCATTATTAGACTAACTTCTGCCCAAAACACATTCCAAGTAATATATTCCTGTCCCAAACTTCCTAGATAATTAAATGGCTATCATCCAGCCTTATAGGAAGCCTTGATGAAATGAAATACCAAAATTATACAACCTATTTAACCCAAATATGTAAACTACATGGCTATTGACAAGAATAAAACAAAGGTTATTATCTACAACACCCTAGAACAAAATTACTTTCAGCAAATCTGTTTCTTTTTCTAATAAAAAAATTATGGAATCAAATTAAATAGTATAAAAAGTGAAGAAAATGTTTCCTTTTAATCATAAAATTGCAGTATCAACTGTTCTACTACACAAATGTAACACCTGGGAAGTAGCATTTAGTCACCCTGATTTCTATCTTTGGGAATATTACAAAAAATTTTCATGTTGCCTAAATTGATACAAGCTGCTTCCTAAATTGGTAATAAATGTACTATTCTTGCAAATGTATTCATCCTAATATTAAAGATGCCATAAACTACACACACACACACACACACACACACAAACACACAGCAGTAACTTCTATACTGCAAAGTTTCAATCATCCATTTAAAAATCAACATAAGAACAGCTGGTAAATAAAAGTATAATTTTCATTAGCGATGTACAAATCTGTGCTTGGTAATACATAATAAAGGTATCTGTGATTTAAAAGCTGGGAGGAGGAGGCAGCTGGAGATCAAACAGTCTAAATTCAAACCTAATTTCATTGCTGACCTTTAGGCGCCTGTGTAACCTGAATATCATCACAAATCTGGTCTCCACAGTAAAAATGACAAAGCCACCTACCTAGCCTACCTCACAAAACAATGCTTTGAAAGGTCAAATACACCCTAAAAAATGTGCTTTCCACAAGTAGTCATTATTTCTTTCATAGTTAAAAAAAAAAAAAAAATTTGGACTCCAGGCCTTGAGAGGTACTATGACTGACTACTGGCATACAGTGTGCCTATCAGCCTAATGGACAGTGAGAGCTGAGGGTGAACAATGGCAGCCAGGCTCCATCTACACTGCCAAAAAGAGCACAGTAATAAACAAAAGCAGAGATTGCTTCCTGAGCTATCAGTACCAAGCAAAAAGGAAAAGTTAACTGAAAACATAGGAAAGCAAGCTAATATTTCTGGGAAAGTCAGCTTTGTCAGAAAAAAAAAAAAATCATGAATGCAATATTTCACTTATTTTCTGTTTTGGGGGGGAGGGGAGTCTACCTGAAATTCTACTCTCAAACATGAAAAGGGCATTAAAATTTTTTTCAACTGTGAAACTTAAGATTGTCAGATATTATTACACATGGATGCTCAAACCTAGTTTTTACCAGTAAACCTCAATGATTTCTAAATTCAGTTTAAAAATAACTGGTTGGGCGTGGCACAGCAGTTGAGCATAGACCTAGGATCCAGATCACAGTTGGATTCCCGGGTCAGAGCACAAGCTGGGGCTGTGAGCTGGATCCCCAGTCAGGAGCACGCAGGAGGCAGCGGATCAATGACAATTCTCTCATCATTGATGTTTCTCTCTCTCCCCCCCCTTCCTCTCTCTCAAATCAATAAAGATATATTAAAAAATAAAAATAACTGTCCCTAGCCAGTTTTGCTCAGTTGTTAGAGCGCTGGCCCTCAGACAGAAGTGTCCCGGGTTCGGTTCCAGCCAAGGGCTCATCCCCGGCCCTTGGTCGGGGCATGTTTGGGAGGGAACCAATCGATATTTCTCCCTCTCTCTCTCTCTCCCCACCTTCTACTCTCTCTGCATAGCAATGGAAAAAAATATCCTCAGGTGAGCATTTAAAAAACAAACAAAAGAAACCTAACTGAAAGTACACTTATTTTAAAAGACCAAAAATAAAAAAAAATTTAAATCACACTATAATGTGAAAAACAAAACTAAAACTAGCCAGTGGAAATTACCGATATTCCTATACTGAGAAGTTAGAAATAGCTCACTAAGTCATTCTTCAGTAAATAAAATTAACGATTTTTCTGGTAAGAATGTGAGAGGACACAATATGCTGGGGAAGGGTCAGTTTTGGAGTCAGACCTAGATTCTATGACAGGTTCTACCTTCCTCATCGGGCAAAGAAAAATACCCCTTACTTCATATGGTCCTTGTTATCAGATCAATATTCATACTCAAACTTTAACTCAACTTTAATCTAAAAATAGCAACTGAACAAAATATTTAGTTCAGGCTTTAAATTACTGTTCTCTGATGTTTAAGATCTTTAGGGAGATATTGGTTGTTATTCCAAAATTTGAATGACAGATCCTTTTGAGAAGCTAATGAAAACTATGAACATCACTTTGCAAAGAACTGCTCATTAGACACAATTTCAGTGTCACAGATCTTCAACCCCCCATTACGCCACGAACAGGTTAAACAGTCCTGGTAATCCAAAAGAACAATTTAAAACCTTAAGGAAAAAAAATAGGCATCAGTAGACAGGAATTTGAGACAAATCTCAAGTCACTCAGAACTACAGAATATCAAGTGTTCTGTTCCACTAAAACCTACCTCACCACTAAAAGTTCTAATAAGACAATGTTACTTCACCCTAAACTAGACCTTTGGTGACCAAATAAACTATTGCGCCAAATGCTTCAATGGTAAATTGCACTACCGGTTCCTTATTGTGTTAACAACTCTGCATCAAGGTTCACTTTACAGAGCAGTTATTACCTTCATTCTGTCTATCCAAGGATGGAAAAATCCCAGAAATCGTTGGGCTTAAAGCCTAAACAGACTGAAGGCCAAGAATATAATTTGGAAGAAGGAAGTACTTTGTTCCCAGACATCGCAAAACCTTGGAGCACACCCAAGAGACCCGCCTGGTGCTCCCTAATCTTTCCACACCCCCTCACTACTCTCACCATTCCCAGGCCAATGCCAATCCAGATGGCAGATTCGGCGAGCAGTACCTATTTAAAAAAAAAAAAAAGGCCAAAGGCCCAAGGGAGGAACTGAGTTGGATTGAAAGCCAAGCAACCGACCCTGACCTACAAATTCACTCACCCACCCATCTATTCCCCCCTCACATAAGATGGGGGTCCAAGGCAGCTGCCCCTGCTTGGTCGCTTCCTTCCCTATGGAACAGTGCCTGGGAGGGGCCACCATGCCCTTCCCTGGAGCAGCTGCGCCTCGCTCAGTCCCACTGAGCACTCGGCCATCCAGCTCCAGCCATTGTTTTCTCCCCAGAACAGATACCGCCCCCGCAAGGACCGGGATTAAGAAAAGGAGGCCCAAGTCCTAGGATGCGCTGCTTTTAAATGCCTTCCCCACCCCCATCTATCCCTCACTTTTAAGGAGAATCTCCCGCGCCCTTCCCCCAAGTTTTGGTGGAACCAAAACCTAGATTCGGAGATGGGGGAGGAAATTAAAGGAGTCCGGGGGGGGGGGGGGACAAACAAACGGGAAGGTCCCTCTCCGCCTCAGTAACCAAGACCATCTGTCTAGTAAGAGCCTTCGAGATTTGGCAGGATTCGTTAAAAATCTGAAGTGCCAGAAACCCAGAGTCAGGCCGGGCAGGTTAGGCACTGAAGGTAAAAGCATCATTTCGGGTCCAAAGGCCTGAGGCCGAGTTTGGGTGCAGAACACAGCTCGGCGTCCGATCCCTGAACTGCGCGCAGGGAGCCAGCTCCTTCTGCCCCACGGCGCCCTCTCCCCGTGCCACAGGCCACCCTCACCTCCATCTCCGAGTCCGCGGGGCCCGCGCCGGCCGCAGAGGGAGCCGCCTGGGCCGCGACGCCCTCGGGGCCGCCTTTGTTGCTGTTGCCGCTCCCGCTGCTGGCGGCCGAAGCTGCGGGCTTGGGAGGCGCGCTCTCGGGAGGCGGGGGTGGCGGAGGCTCGGCTGCGGACGACATGATGGTCCGTCTGCGTCACCCGCTGCTGCCGGGGACCGCGCGCGGCAGGGAAGAGGAGGCCTCGGCCTGGGTAGGCTACGTCGCAACGAGCTGATAGAAGAACGAGCGGGCCGCTCGGATGCGCCCCGGCGCCCGGGATCCGCGAAGAGCCTGAGCAGAGAGCACCCCTCTCGTCGTCCTTTTCCGCTGGGCTGGGGTTCGACCGGTGCTTACCTCACGGCGGGAATCACGTCGGCGAGTGGGCGGGGCCACCCGGGTCACTGAGGTCAGGAAAGGCGGGCTGATTTACGGGAGGGCGGAGAGTTGGGGGAAAGCGACAGGAAAGCCAAAGACAGACCGAGGCGAAGAAACAGACTCGCCGGTTCGTCGTCTTTGGTCTGAATCATGTATCTCGCCAGCATCCAGCTACGCCACCGTCTTCCAACCCTCGCGAGATTGATAGTTGGCGAATTGACTGCGGTCCGACTGCGCGTGCGCAGTCTCCACGCGGTGCCCTCAGCCCCGCCCCTCAGGAGCCCCCGCCGGGTTCTAGGGGGAGGAGAAGGCGGGGCCTCGGCGGGGAGCTCGGTGACTTGGGTTTAGGTTTGTGCGACTAACCCGCGGCCTGACGCGAGCGCGGCCTTACACGTGTTCCCAGCGGCCCAGGGTCTTCCGCCGCCGTGTCTGCCCGGACCCCCCGCCAGGCGTCGCTCCCGGAGAACTTGCGCAGGTTTTGCGCCCCTAATGAAACGCGGACGCCTGCGCCGGCCTTAGCACGGCCGCCGCCGCCTCCTGCGGGCGTGACGTCACAGCGTGACGACATTATGGTTATCCCGAGTGACGGTTCCGTTTGGGTTGTTGTGTAAGGAAATGAGCCCATGAGTGTGATTTTTTTTAAAAAGTTTTTTCATAGGTTGGATCAATGAAATCTAAGTACCTTCTGCTTCCCTTGGGTACAGAATTTATCTGCTAAAGTTAAGCAAATTGAGAGCACGTTAAATCATAGGTGAGAAACGTGAGTAACCAGTAGATCAGGATGAGGGGCCTGGGGTTTTCTATTTTCCTCAACCACCAAATGTTAAATGAAAATGATGGAAACGTACATGCTTCTCTCAAGAAGTGTTAACAGCTAGCCAGCACTAATTACTTGCACGGCCTTGGGCCCCTTCCGCGCAGCCCAAGGGCCTTGAGCATCCTCGGTTCCCGCGCAGACTTCAGAACTTGGAACCTGTACGAACGCAGATGTCACATAACTTACTGGAAGTCAGTTTTCTCACCTTTTTTTTATTATTACCTTGCTGCTGTTTATCAACTAAGTTTATGTAATAGTCACCGTTATAAATATAATAATGAAAAAGTATGAAATAGTGTGAGAATTACCAAAATGTGGCACAGAGACAGGAACTGAGCAGATGCTGTTGGGAAAATGGTACCAAATGAATTGCTCCACGCAGGCTTGACACAAACCCTCAGGTAAAAAAAAAACAAAATAACTAAAAACTAAAAACAACCCTGCAGTATCTGTAAAGTGCAATAAAGTGAAGTGCAATAAAACATATACCTGCATATTATCTCAGCTTTATATTGGATAATATTCTTATGATAATGTTATAAGGATTAAATAAGGTAGTGCATGTGGCTGTTTAATATGGCCCCCAACATATAATGAGCTCTGGGTTCAAGTGTTAAATAATATTCTTATCCTAAAGAACAATAAGCATGCGGATCAGAGAATAGTTGGAGAAAGGGGAGCCTAGTGGTTTTTTAATAAGGAGAGTAAAGAGGAATAGTGTCAAGAAAACACTACAAGGAATTAGTGCTTTAAGCATGTTCTCAGAAACAGAACGTTACAATGTAAAACTATGTTAGTATTCTATCTCAAATATGCAATACTCATGTTTATACCTAGTGTGCTAGAACAAACAGCATGTGCTGTCCTGAATAAGTACAAATGGGGGCAGAGAGATATTGCCAGAGGACAAAATATGCCAAAGAGCAGGGACTATCTCAGCATTTTGTCCTTGAATGGTAGCAGAAAGGAGTTAAGTTCATCAAGGGCAAAGTAGGAATACAGGGCCTCTTTTCATTGCATGCTTATTTTATTTTGTGAAAACTAGGAAAATAAAGGCTGGCTATTACAGTGCAACAATAGAACAGTATTGAGTTTGTATCTAAGAATGGAAATTTCCAACACTGGATAGAAATGACCACATCTTCTATGTATCTTTTTCAGAATTCTCCAACATAGGTTATTTGCCATGTAAGAGAATTTCAATTAAAGAAAAACATTGTGCTCTTAATAAGTAAGTAAGACTTAAATACATTCCCCTCATAATTGGTCACCAACTCACATCAGTGGGGAAGTACATATAGGGTGTCCCCAAAATATGTATACCATACATTTTTTGATAGCTCAATTGATGTTTCTTTCTTTTCAGATTTAACCCATTGGAATTAATAATTATTCAAAGTGTGTATACATTTTTAGGGGGACGCTTAAAGTTGCCTTTTCCTTACTCTTTACAACTTAGAAATTCAAGTTCTCTGTGCATTCCCTTCCTGCTTTTAAAAAGTATTTTCTTTTTTATTACATTGGTTCTAGGTCACATATTCCTAGGAACCCAAATGTAACGATCCAAAGTTAAATTTTAACTACCACCAACCTTGAATATTTTCAAAAAAATTAACTAACCAAAGCTATGATTAAGAAATTTGGGGTTCCCTTTGTGCAACTGATTGAAATTAAGAAGATGCAAAAGATATACCTCAAACATTATTCAAAAGAAAGCATGAGTGGCTACATCATTATCAGATAAAGTAGACTTCAGAGCAAGGAAATTTACAAAGAGGAGCATTATATAGTGATGAGAGTGTCAGTCCACCAAGAAAACAACAATTCAAAATGTTTACCCACCAAAGAACAGAGCTGCAAAATATGTGAAGCAAAAAGTGACAAGCTGAAGTAGGAAACAACAAATCCACAATTATAGGTGAAAACTACAGCATCTCTCAGTAATTGATAGAATAACTAGGCAGAAGTTCAGCAAAGATATAGAAGAACTCATCAACCACCACCACCCAACAGAATCTAATTGGATTTATAGAACATTCTATAAAACAACAGAAGGATACACGTTCTTTTGAAGAATGCACCGGAAATATACCAAGATAGACCATAAAACAAACCTCAACAAATTTAAAGGAAATAAAATCATGCAGCACGTCCTTCAACCACAGTGGAATCAAACTAGAAATTAATACCAAAAGTTGCAAGGAATGTTTCCAAACTAAATGACACTCTTCTAAATAATCCAAGGGTCAAAGAGGAGATCTTAAGACAAAAGTACATTGAACTCAATGAAAATGCAATATGTCAAAATGTATGGAACACAGTTAAAGCAGTGCTGAGAGGGAAATTATAGCACTGTTTACATTTTTAAAAGGGAGAATAGTCTCCAATCTAAGCGTGCATCTCAGAAACCTAGAAAAAGAACAACTAACCCAAAGCAAGCAGAGGGGAGGAAATAAAAAAAGTAGAGATCAATGAAATTAAAAAGAAAAGAACATAGAAAAAAATGAAATAGAGAACTGGCTCTTTGAAAAGATAAAATTGACAAATTTCTGGGAAAGCTGACAAAGAGAGAAAAGACAAATCACCAATCTTAGGAATGAAACAGAACCTCTCGCTACAGACCCTGAAAACACTGAAAGGACAAAGTAATACCATAAACAATAATTTGACAACTTAAATGAAATAGACCACTTCCTTGAAAAATACAAGCTACCATAACTCAGACAATATAATATAGATAATTTGAAAAGTTCCAAAACTACTTAGGAAGTTAAATTCATAACTTAAAAACTCCCCCAAAGAAATCAGGCCCAGGAGGTTTCACTGGAGGAGTCTACCAAGTATTTCTACACAATTCTACACCAATTGTACACAGTATCCTCCAGCAAATAGAAGAGGGTACTGTTTCCAATTCATTTTATGCAGCTACTATAACCCTGATACCAAACCAAACAAAGATACTATAAAAAAATCTAGATCAATATTCTTGAAAAATGTAGATGCAAAATTCTTAAAGTATTAGCAAATATAATTACACAATATATAAAAAGAATTATGCACCTGGACCAAATAGGATTTATTCCAGAGATGCAAGACTAGTTCAAGCCCTGCCGGGTGTGGCTCAGTGGTTGAGCGTCAACCTAGGATCCAGGCGATTGGGGTTTGATTCCCGGTCAGGGCACATGCCCAGGTTGCGGGCTCGATCAATGACTCTCTCATCATTGGTGTTTCTATCTCTCTCTCTCCCTCTCCTTTCCTCTCTCTGAAATCAATAAAGATATATTAAAAAAAAAACAAAACAGACTAGTTCAGTGTTTGAAAATCAATGTTATCTGCCATATTAACAGGTTAGAAAAGAAAACTCACATGATTTTTTTATTTTTAATCCTTACCAGAGAATATTTTTTTCCATTGCTTTTCAGAGAGAGTGGAAAGGGGGGAGAAAGAGAGAGAGAGAGAGAAACATCATGTGAAAGAGACACATCCATTGGTTGCCTCCCACACATGCCCTGAATGGGGCAGGGGATGGAGCCTGCAACCGAGGTGTGTGCCCTTGGCAGAAATTGAACCCGGGACCCTTCGGTCCTCAGGCCAACAATCTAACCACTGAGAGCCAAACTGGCTAGGGCAAAACTCACATGATTTTAACAATCAATGTAGAAGAAGCATTTCATAAAATTTTAATATGAAAATTAAAGTTTTATTATGAATTTTATTATGAGAGTAATAAAACTCTCAGGAAAAAAACAGAAGGGAATTTCCTCCACTTGATACCCACTTTATTCTTAATGAAACTGCTTTTCCCTAATATCAGAAACAGGCAAGGATTCTGCTCATACCAGTGACATTCAACATAGTGCAAAAATGCAGATGGCATGATTATCTACATAGGAAATTCCAAGGAATCTACAAGAAACCTCTTAGGTCTTATGACTGAGGTCTGCAAGGTTTCAGGATACAAGATAAACATTCAGAAATCAACTGTATTTCTCAAAACCAGCAACAAACACGTGGACTCAATGCAAATAGACTTTTCAACAAATGGTCCTGGAGAAACATCCATATGCTGAAACAAAAAAAGAACTTCGCTAAGTCTCACACTTTGTACCAAAAGCAACTCAAAACTGATAATAGATTTAATGTAAAACAGAAAACTATAAAACTTTTAGGGGAAAAAAAGACAATGCTAAGGATCTAGGGCTAGGCATAGAGTTAACCTTTGACATCAAAAACACGATCAATGAAAAAAAGATGATAAACAATATCACAAAATTTAAAAATTTTCCCTATGAGAGACTGTCAAGAAGGCGAGGAGACAATCTACAGAGTGGGAGAAAATGCTTCTAAAATATCGGAGAAAGGATGAGTATCTAGAATATATAACAAACTCAACAGAAAAGCAGTCTATTTAGAACATGGGGGAAAAGAAATAGACATTTCACTGAAGAAGATACACAGATAGCAAATTAGCACATGAAAAAATGTATAACATCATTAGCCATAAAAGAAATGCAAATTAAACCACCATGAGATATAGCACTTTACCCTTCCCTCTCTCTTGCTCTGTCTGTGTCTGTCTCTCTCCCTTCCACTCTCTCTGAAAAGCAGTGGAAAAATATCCTCAGGTGAGGATTTAAGAAACAAAGGAGATAATGACCACACGAAATCCCAGTGAAGGCGAGGATTGGAGAAACGGAATCACTCATACGCTGCTGGTGGAGATGTGAGTCAAAGGCGTTTGTGGGCCAAAAACCCCCAAGAGTGGCTGCTTTAGGGAAAAACTAGCATGTTCCTTGAAAAGCAAAAGCATGTACACAGTTGTATTTCTCTGAAACTATTGCTCCTAAGTATAGCCTCAGTCGTTTGTATTAACAGTAACTTTTAACCAAAGGAACTTGATTTCACAGAACACTAGAGGGTGGATAATTGTGAGCTGTCACACACTGGCATTTGGGCAGAGTGCCAAAGCTCATGAACATACATAACTTCCTACAGCTGTACACATCCTTTACAAGGTGTCTCAAAGTGGCAAAATTAGCACATTCATTAACAGACCCAAAGAAACAGCCTCTTTGTAGCATTTAAAATACAAAACAGAAGCAAAGAAACAGAAAATTATGTTTAGTAATCATCGTTTCAGTGTCATATCTTACTTAGAAATGATTTAAGCATCACACTGACTATCTGGGAATTAATTTAATATAAGTTCAAAATTACCTAAAGAAATGATCAAGTTAGCATATACCATAAAATATAACTACTATTGAAAATCAGAATACTGATTAAATTTACCTAAACACTACTTTATATATTTTTTTATAATCTTAAACATTAACTGGAAGTAATGCTAGCTTATTTGATCAGTAAGCTGGTATAAACTTAGGAAGAACATTCCCAACTAGAAAAAAATATAGGCTTGCATTATGTTCAACAGTGATAAGCCAGAGAAGACATAGCTAGTTTTATTAAAACAAATATTAAACCATTCATGATTGCCAAAGGCTCACTAAATTTTGTGAACTTGGCTTCTTAAAACATTACTTGTTAATTTTGTTAAGAATACTTTTATCTCCTTTTAGATTCCAGCACACTTAAAGTTTTACAAGTTTGTTATTTTCTGGGAATTTTAGGAAAACTTAGTCCCTGTAAGTTGCTTATTTGCCCCTATCAGCCAATCAGAACAGAACCTTTTAAAACTATATAATCTAATCTATCAATCACATTCTGAAATGGAAAAGCCTTACACACTGATGCAATAAAAAGGAAAGGCCTTTCTGCATTACAGACGTAGATAGAGAACGCTTACAATTTCAATTTTAAAATATCAATCACAGGTCAACCAAACAAAGAAAACAACACAGGAAGTCTCCAGTCCAGATATAAAGAGCTACTCTTCTTCCTGGTGGGCAGGGAATTTTTAATTTTATTAACAGTAACAAGAATTAAGTAAATTCTGCCCATTATTCATTTGGTGAACTGACCTGATTCTGCAGAATCTAGGGTGGACCCTTGGTGGCGGATAGCTGAAGCAGCGGGATGTAAAAGTCGGGGGGAATTTAACATCATCCAGAACGTTGAAAGGAAGAAGGGGCGATGGAGGGTGAGCCGTGGGGGAGCGAGAGAGTGACCACTGAGTGAGAAGAGGTGACCAGGAGTCACGATAGTGATACGAAGGGTGGGTCTGAAGCTCCCAAATTGCTCGGGTTTGGGGAGGCCAAACGGTAAATTACTTGAAGCAGTGTTGCAGAAGAAGGGGACTGGGGTGTGACAGGAAATGACTCCACTTGAAAGAATTGGGGAAGCGGTATCCTCAGGGGAGCCCACATTCCATCAAGGCAAATTGGGCATAAAGTTGAGATAAAGTTTTGCAGAGAACCAGTAGAAAAGTTTGGGAAAGGGAAAGGGGGCGGGAGACTGTGGGAGCTGACGGGATGATCATTTGGGGGCTGGAGGACTGGAGTGATAGGTGAGAGGTCTTCAGGTGAAGGTTGGGGTGACTGGGGATGTGAGGAGCCCTCAGGTGCAGTGACTGCCACCGTGGCTGCAGTAATGGTGACGGGCAAAGTGCAGTCCTAAGGAGGACAGTCCCTCCTGTTGTAAGCCTTTGTTGTCATTTCAGTTCAGAAGACTTCCATCTTTGCAATTATAAACGGAAAACAATTCAATGTTTGTGGCAGCAAAGTGGAAATGATCCAAATGCCCATCAACTGACAATGAAAATGTGGTGCATCCCTACAAAGGAATATTATTCAGCTTAAAGGGAATGACATCCTGAAACATGCTACAACACGGATGAACCTTGTGCACATTAAGCTAAGCGAAAAGAAGAAAGTCACAAGAGACCAAACCACATATCATATGATTCCATTTATATTAAATTTCTAGAAATGGGAAATCTATAGAGACAGAAGCAGAATGCAATTCCATGGAAGAATATTCATATAAAGCTATTCCACTTTTTGCCAGGACTTACCCTGTAGATTCAGTTTTGTACACAAGAGGGCGATGTCCACCAAATAACAAATTCATTCATAGCTGCTGGAAACATGCAAATGTAATCTCAGGGGGGAAAGTATCGTGAAAACAATTGACATTTACAAGTCTAATATATATGAATTAATATATATGATTTTGCTTATGCGTGCACAAGATCTGGAAGAACAAACAGCATGGGCATGAATGAGGGTGGTACTGTTTGTTGTACAATATGTTATGCTTTTTATGTTTAGAGGGGTGATTGTATTTATTCAAAATGTTACGTAGAAAAAACTTTGTAAGAAAAATTATTTTGTGATCATTTAGACTAATATGTGAATTTGATAAAAGGGATGTGAAGAATATATGCAAAATATAAAGAGGTTATTTAAAAATGTTTTTTAAAATGGTTGCCAATGCATACTAATAGCTTTCAAAAAAACTCTTCTAATGAACTCGAGAATTTCCCATGTATTTAATTTATTACCATTCTGTGTTTTCTCTCTCTCCTTCCTTCCTCTCCATCTTACTTTCTTCCTTTTTTCCTTTCTCTCCAGGGATAGGAAAGATCACATAATTGTTCGATTATTTCTCAGTTTTCTACTATCAAACTCTTCAATAGAAAGTTGAAACTAAGTACTCACCACCTTGACAATTATTAATATTTTGTTTATTTGTTTAAACCCATTTCTCTTTATATATGTGCATTATGAGTATTTTTTCCACAGATTTTTTTCAGGTGGTTTTCTTCAGACCCTCTAACCCTAAATATTTCAGCATGCTTCTATTTGATAAAAAATATTCAGCCACATTGCCATAATACTGATATTACACCTGAGAAAACTAACAGCAATTCTTTAATATAATTTATTATCTAGTTCATTTAAAAATTTTTATTTGTGCCTAAAATGTCTTATGTAGCTTTTTCCCCCATCAAGATTTGCACATAGTATTGTGGTTATGTCTCTTTAGACTCTTGTTCTAGAGCATTCCAGCCCCTCTAGTAATTTTAAACAAAGAGGAATTTAATATAGAGAATTAAGGAATTTGCAATCATTGATGGGTGTGAAGGACCTTTAGGAGCGATTCTCAGAACAATGCCACAGAACTGAACTGCCAGGCACGGGACCAATGAGAAATCCAGGTCCGGAAACCACCACGCCAGTGGCTGAATCCAGGGTCATGCGCTCACAGCAACATGAGGGTGCAGAGGATGCCCCCCATTTCTCAGTGCTCGGCTCTGCCTTTGTGGTGGCTGGCCTGGAGGTGCTCCCAGGGATCCCTCCGGTTTTTCGTGCCCTTGTAAGTCTGCTTCCACAGTGAGTCGGGAGTGGGCTGCAGGACCCACTGGAGTGCAGCGGAGATGAGCGTGTGGCTTCTAAGCCCGGGTCATAAGAGCCACTGAAGCCTCTGCCGGGCCTCTGGGGACACTAGCTCTGGGGGAAGCCAGACGCCACGCCCTGAGGATACTCAAGCAGCTCTGTGAAGAAACCCACCTGGAGAGGGACACAGGCCTCCTGCCGGGTGAACGGGCCACCGTGGGAACAGGGCCTTCAGCCCCAAGAGGACTACGGCGTTGGCTGGTTTGACTGTCATTTCATTAGAGAGCTGCCCACCAAGACGCTCCTAAATTTCTGACCATGGCAACTATGAGAATAGATGACCTTTTTTTAAGCTGCTGTGTTTTGGTTTGTCACATAGATAGCATTAGAAACATTACATACAGTATTTACAACCTTCCACCCAATACACAGCTCTCCATATTCTGCCTTCTCCTCTTTTTTACACTCATAAAACAACTAAACTAATGGCAAACTAGTAGATTAAATTGTTCATATTGTTCTCTTTTTGGGTGTCTTCCTTTTTCCTTCTTCCCTATCCTCCAAAGTCCAGCTCAATCTCCATGAAGCGATTTATTTAATTAATTAATTAATTATTTTTCAATTAGTTTACTTTCAGTATGATTCTATATTAATTTCAAGTGTACAGCATAATAGTGAGACAATCATATACTTTATGAAGCGTTTTTCCGGTACACAGTAAAGTGTCCGATATTTACAGTACCCACCCGACACAATACACAGTTGTCGCAAGATTACTGGCCACCTTCCCCATGCTGTACTTTACATCCCTGTGACTATTTTCTCACTACCAATTAGTATCTGTAAAGTGTTTCTTCACTATGATACTTTGACAGTCTTTCCTTTGGTAGTTTGTGGCTGGTATGTCACAAGTAATTATTTACTGTCCCATATCATTTATTATTTCACACATATTATTTGCAAAAATAAAGATGATGTAGGTTTCTTCTGGGTTTCTCATAGCCCCTACCACAGTGCCACACATGTAGCAGCTACTCGAGTGGAATGACTTCATTTTTAATAGGCCATCACCCACTCGAATAAAAACCTGAGACAACAATACTTTCTTCTTAGTCTGAATTCTAGAATTATTGTTTTGTCTAAGGATTGAAATAACCTCCAGACTCATTGTTTTTACAAAGTTGATTTAAAAATAGTTTTAGAGGTATATGTGTGTTTTACATACAAAAGGAAAATTTAAAGCAGGAGTAATTAAATAACACAACCCAAGTGGTAGCAAATGAAATTCTGTCCTTAATAGAATATTGTGCCCCACAGAGAAAGAATCCAATAAACGTTCTGTTCCTCTTAGCATACTGTTTCCCTCCTTGGAGATGCTAATTTAATGGTTCCTGAAAGACAAAGAAGTTATGACCACCAGCAGCAGAAACATGTTTTTCACTGTTGGTATATGGCTTCAGAAATTCATCTACACTTTAAGAAGAAATTATTGGCATAGAGACTGCCAAGTTATTTCATATTAAACCTCAACGCCATTGCTTGGTACATGTGTAAGAGGCACTCAGATTAATGAATTAATACCTGTATCGGTCCGGGTTCTCCAAACAGGCCAATAGGATTGATTGATCCCTCCATCCCTCCATCCACCCATCCATCCACTGAAGAGGTTTATTGTAAGGAATTGGCCTGAACAATTGTGAGGGCTGGAAAGTCTGAACTTTGTAGGGCAGTCCAGAAGGTTTGAAATTCAGGTGGGATTCTACATTACAGTCTTGAGGCAGAATTCTTCTGCGGGAAACCTGTTTTTGCTCTTAAGGCCTTCAACCGATTGGATGAGGCCTCTCCACATTATGGAGGATGACCTGCTTTACTTAAAGTAATCTAATCATGAATGTTAATCATATCTACAAATATCTCCATAGCAACATCTAGACCAGTGTCTGAACAAACACAGGCACTAGGGCCTGGCCAAGTGGACAGACATATTAACATCACAATACCATATTTGAGAGTGTGAGGAGATTTGATTTTTTTTTTTTTTGTATCACTATGCATCCCACATGTTGAGTATTCAAAATATTCTGAGCACCATTTACCAAAAAATCAGAGACATATTATGCTGAGAGTTAATCACCAATATAACCATTAGTAATACAATTCTGTCTGATGAAGTATATAGAAACACATCTTAGAAACTTACCTTCCTATAAGTGTTCATGTATTTTATTAAGAAAATATCATTTTTTTGTAATCTTAGGACAGGGAATCTAAGGGAGGACTGTTACCCTTCACAACAGTGAATAAAATGCCTCCCATCACTGACTTGGTTTTTTAAAAAAATATATATTTTATTGATTTGAGAGAAAGGGAGAGGGAGAGAGAGACAGAAACATCAATGATGAGAGAGTCACTGGTTGGCTGCCTCCTGCAGGCCCCCTGCTCCCCATCCCAAAACCCAGGCATGGGCCCTGACTGGGAATTGAACCGAGTTCTGGATCACAGGTCGATGCTCAACTGCTAAGCTACACTGGCCAGGCCTGACTTGGCTTTTAACTATGCAATAACACATTCACAAAATTTCCAAGTTACTCTCCAGAAACTCCAACAAAACTGTCATTCAAAAAGTGTTTATCAGAGAGACTTTTCCCAAAGAAGTTATATGCAAATATCCAGAAGTTTCACCATTTATAAGGTGACAGAAAGACAGATGAGGAGGGAATGACCTCAAAGGTAACCTCGCCCACCCCAAACTCCCCAAAATGATTCAATGAGAGAGTTAAAATGCTGGGCCGAGTAGGCCAAAAGACTGTCTTAGAGTAATTCTTGGGGTTTATGAAATACTGGAGATGTCTGAAAACTCTCATGGAAATAAAAAAGCTCAGCCATTTATTTCCCAAGTCATGTTTTATGTATAAAATTTATTTTCTAAGTTGCAAGCAGATCCTTATTTATTGGCCTGTTACTCAACAAAAGGCTGGCAGCACTGAACAGATGAAAAAAAAACAAAGATGTATGCATGTGGCAACAGTGTCAGAGGCTTTTCCTATTTAGAGAGTGACTACTGTATTTTAATAAGACTTCATGAGATCTTTCTTACAGAAAATGAGTGGCCCTATAGAAGTAGGACTGGAAAGCATAGTTAGTGGCAGAACTGGATTTTTGATTTAGATAAATACTCTAAGGAAAGGTCGAAAATATATATGTTCTTATTGGTTCACAATCTCTATATCCAATTGGACTACTTAAGGTCTTTTTTAAAAATTTATCTTTATTGTTCAAAGTATTATAGATGTCCTTTTTTTCCCCATTGACTGCCTCCACCCCACCCCCAGGACTTCCCCATACCAATGTTTGTGTCCACAGTTATGCATATAAGTTCTTTGATTAATCTCACCCCACCCACTCCCCCACCCGTGTTCCCTCTGAGATGCATCAGTCTGTTCCATGCTTCTATGTCTCTGGATCTATTTTGTTCATCAGTTTATTTTGTTCATTATATTCCACATATGAGTGAGATCATGTGGTACTTGTCCTTCTCTGACTGGCTTATTTCACTTAGCATAATACTCTCCAGGTCCATCCACACTGTCCCAAAGGGAAAAAGATCCTTTTTTACAGCTGCATAGTATTCCATGGTGTAAATGTCCCAGCTTTTTTACCCACTCATCTACTGATGGGCACTTGGGCTGTTTCCAGATCTTAGCTATTGTAAATTGCGCTGCTATGAACATAGGGGTGCATAAGTTCTTTGCGATTGGTGTTTCAGGTTTCTTAGGATATAGTCCTAGGAGTGGGATCACTGGGTCAAATGGCAAGTCAATTTTTAATCTTTTGAGGAACCTCCATACTGCTTTCCATAGTGGCTGCACCAGTCTGCATTCCCACCAGCAGTGTACTAGGGCTCCCCTTTCTCCACACCCTCGCCAGCACTTGTAGTTCGTTGATTTGTTGATGGAGCCATTCTGACAGGTGTGAGGTGATACCTCATTGTGGTTTTAATTTGCATCTCTCTGATGATTAGTGACTGTGAGCATTTTTTCATATGTCCTTGGCCATCTGTAAGTCCTCGTTGGAGAAGTGTCTATTTAAGTCCTTTGCCCATTTTTTAATTGGATTGTTTGTCTTCCTTTTGTTAAGTTGTATGAGTGAGTTCCTTATATATTTTGGATATTAACCCTTTATCAAATGTGTCATTGGCAAATATGTTCTCCCATATAGTGGGCTCCTTTTTTGTTTTGTTGATGGTTTCTTTTGCTGTGCACAAGGTTTTTATTTTATTTTCTCCTTTGTTTCTCTTGCCCTAAGAGATGTATTGGCAAACATATTGCTACGAGAGATGTCTGAGATTTTGCTGCCTAAGTTTTCTTCTAGGATTTTTATGGTTTCACATTTTATATTTAAGTCTTCTCCATTTTGAGTTTATTTTTGTGTATGGTGTAAGTTGGTGGTCTAGTTTCACTTTTTTGCATGTACCTGTCTAATTTTCCCAACACCATTTATTGAAGAGACTGTCTTTACTCCATTGCATATTCTTGCCTCCTTTGTCAAATATTAATTGAGTGCCATGGCTTGGGTCGATTTCTGGGTTCTCTGTGGACTATTTAAGGTCTTGAAACCAAATTGTTTAAAAAGTTTTATTTGGTAGCAGAAAATATCTACAGTTGGATCTTTACAAAAGAAGATATGCAAGAGGGGAGAAATAAATGTACATATAAGATTTTGCTGTTGAAATTTGGGACGACCATCAACAATTGATTTAGGTTACAAGAGCTCACACAAAGTTACGTCTTTTTACATAAAGGAAGCAGAAGCTAGGCTAAGTTCTTGACTAAATAGTTTGTTGAAACTCTTAATAGACATTATACTGAATCTAAAGAAAGATTAGTCTATGGAAGAGAAGACAAACTAAATTATTTCAAACTGTAGTACTATATCAACATATTTAGTCAGACTGAAACCAATTATCTCTACAACTTGACAACTGATTTTTCATCCCATCATGTCTATGACGTCTACCATATTCATTTACACCATGGCTTTTCATCTCAGTGTTCAGTATTTTAAATTACATGCAGATTTATATATATCAGATGCTACAGACAATAATTCTTATTTGGGGATGTACGTCTCTCTCTGGGTGTGTATCCACTTGATTTGGTCACATGTACAATCTCTGTCATGGACCTGATTGCTTATCTGACAATGGAGGACAAGACCTATCAGAACGGCCCAAAGGTAGGAGGCCTATGAAGGAGAGCCCTGCTGTTTCTAAAGACTTTGTATTCGTTCAAAATACTAATACCAGTACTTTTTAATGGGCCAAATAAAGAGGCACTAAGAGTGTTTGGGAGCATCTTAACAAAATATAAAAAATACAAATTTCACTCAATGGGAAAGCAAAAAACTTCCACTAGTGGGGGAAAAAACCACATTGGTGTTCCAGTTTCACTGCATTTATGACGACTGTGACCCCCATTAATTAAATATAAAGAGTCCAGAACAAATTCTGACTTAGGACCTTACTGTACAAGTATAGCAGTATTTCTCTATCAAATTAAATGTAGTCAGTGATTAAATACAATGCTACACACACACACACACACACACACACACACACACACACTCATAGTACCTTTATGGACCTCTCTACAATGCTCACAGTAGCTTATGTATGGACAAAAATAAAGATGACGGTGTAAAGCTGGAATGGAGATCAGAACCACCTTTCAGAGCTTACTAAGCGACACCGTCCGTGGGTTAAATAGCTTACATTATTCAAGTCTGAATCTTGATTTTGAAAACAGAACTGTGCTTTGGTATTCAAACCTTTATAAAATTTTACAGTTTTTCAAAATAAGGGATAAAAGGTAGACAACATCAAACATGTGGGAGAAAAAGACTTCTGACTTAACTGTCACATGATTAAACCAGTGGTTTTCAACCCAGGCCTGGCCAGAACCCAGCTTCCTGGAGGTGATCAGAGGTATTAAAAGGGGCATCAAATTTTCTTTTTATAAGTACATATTTTAAAAATGTAATAAAAATGCACATCCTAATCTGTTACATACCCCAAGTTTTCCGTACTGGAGACTACTTATGTATTAACTTCCACTACCAGGATAATTTATTTTGGTATCAACCTTGGAATACAACTCCAAGAACCTCCTGAGCTGTGTATTTGAAACCTATTATTTGCAATTACATATGTTTGTGTGAATTGAAATTTTCTTGACAATATGCAAATAAAACAAGGGATAGAAATAAACTGGCTGCTGAAGCTTTCACCAGCCATTAATAACCTCAATTTCATATCTGTGTTATTCAGAAATATTATTCTTAGTCATGGACTAAAATAAGTGAACATAAATGTGAACTTACAATACATTTATACTGATAAAATAAACTTTTCAGGCTTTCTGTATTGGGGTTTCACAAAATTTTATTTAAAAAAGATTCTAGTGCTAAAAAAAGTTCGGTAAATAGTGCTCTATAAGAAACTGTCTTTTCACTTGATTTGTTACAATGTTCGATGTCTGAAACAAGCTGCCTGACATTTCAATTCTTAAATTCCTCTGAACGTGGAAACATTTCTACATATTAAGAGTGTTGCAGGTCTTCAAAAATGGAAACTCACAATAAACAAGAAATTACACAAAAAAATTCGTAATTGTCTTAGGCTCTTCTGATAGGCAGCTTTAAATAAGATTTCTATTTTTGAATTAATATATTTATTGTTGTGTTTTAGTCTCAAAATATGTTCTTCCTCCATGTAACATAATTTTGTATCATCACACATCAAACTGCGTTGTGCGTTTTGAATGTTCAGGCACATTTTAATGACTTTAGATTTTATTTTGTGGTTTCATAAAAGAGCTTGTGCACGCCAAACTCAAACAATCTTTTTTTATTTAAAAATCCACCTCAAAATTCACTTCTGGGTTTTAGCCTCTGTTTTAAAAAGAAGCAAACATTTAAAAGCATCAAATGTTACTAGTCTACAATTCATCATCTTGTTATGGACATTTTTAGTTTGTGGATTGGGGAAATAACCCATTACATCAATTAGGCACAGTACTATGGCCGAGGGGCCAGAAATCAGGGCACATCTGTGTACTCAGGCAACATAGGTTTGAATGGAGGGGGTCATGCCTCAGCTGTGGGCACTCCAATCTCTGTGCCCCCTCTAAAAACTGTTAGTAGGTTCAAATCAATACATAAGAGATTGTATGTCATTTAGTTAAAAAACAAACAACTCTATCTGCTTTCTAAATTAAGTAGCAAAGCCAAGACATAATATAATTGTAGCCTCACTATAATTTGTGGTCTTGATATCCGTCCCAGGACCATGTTATAGGTGAGAAAGAATTATACGATTTCTCTGGTGGTTTCAGAAATCTGGTTGAAAGAGGTCCATGACTATAAGATTTCACATTATAGCAAGGCTCCAATATTTCTTGAACTGGGACAGTGAATATAAATCACAGTACAAAATCCTTAATTTTTTTTTACTAGAAAAGCAACAGGTGCTACATATGAGAATCACTTACATAACATCTATTTTTCTTTTTAAAAATGCAAGTATAAAATATTAATTGCATAGGGATTTAAATATAAGGCCAAGTAGAATATTAAGTAAAGTTAAAAAAAAAAAATCATAGAAAGGGCACTATGGTGTCAAAAGTTAGAATTTCATTCTTAGAGTAATAAATCTGAATTACTGTCTAATTAAAAAAAAATCACAGTATGTTGCTATAACTAACAGTGAATGTCAACTGCGTCACTAACTCCAAATTGGAAATCAAACATTAGGACTAACAAGAAACAAAGCTCACTGTCTAAACCTGATCAGTGTATTAGCACATCAGTGCCTGGTACGTACCTGATTAGTCATATAAACTACGATTTGCAAATAATACAAAGTTTAATACATGTTAACAAGTGTGAGGGCAAATCATCACCTCATGCCATCAGTGATCTATAGGCTTACTTGGTAATGTAATTATTCAGTCTTTCTGAGGTACAAGATCCCACCCGGCAGAATCTTCACTCAATGAACTAAGAACACTGTAATTAACAAAATACAATAAAGTTCTACCACTGAGAACTAACTGTACACGAACCAGAGAACTAGGTCCTAATCCCAGTACACATATTATCCTTAGCATTCTAGAAGGCAGTGAAGGATGAGTCCAACTATACTCTGTAGTTTAATGATCACCACCCGCGGTTTCAGGTAGAAAGGTAAACTGTGAATCTACTTCTCATTGTAATGTTACACTGAAGTTTAAAAGAGCAATTTACAAATCTAAAAGTAGCTTAGTTAACTCAGTATTGTTATCTATAGTAGTGTGAGGAAAAACAAACACTTCCCAAAGGAATTATGTTAAGGTTCATTTTTGAATACCCCAACAATGTTTTAAATGAAAAAGTGCATAAATACAGTAATACTACAAGTGTGTTAACTATGGAATCAATTTTTTTCTGGGAGCTAAACAATACTATTTTCCCACATTATTTACAGATTATGAATTGTTCAGATACCACAAAGCACCATTGACAGTGTAAATTGCTTGATTATGTCTGAAAGGTCCTTTGACTTCAACTCTACTCAGTTGAGGATCTACCTAGAGTAGAAGTGTCAAGTCATCTTCAGTCAAATAGGACTTATCTTTACAATTCAGTTCTCTTTTGTTCAGACACAGCAGAGCAATATTTTCATTTCACACTCTTGGGCGGCGTTTCGGATTCTGTGGACTGTCTTCCGTCTGTCCAAGCTTCTCGGGTGCTCTTCAGAGCTAGGGTCTTCTGTTGGTCAACCACAACATAATCCACTCTCTCATCTGCCACACTGCTTCCCGAGCCACTGCTCTTTTGCTAGAAAAAGCAAATTAAAAAAACCTCATAAATTTCCACATAGAAGAGAATGTTTCTGAGTGAAATTCAGTGTTAAAAAAACAGATACACATGCAATGAAGAATTCGTGAAATTCTATTTGGTCACAAAAAAATAACATTACCTTGATTTAACAATGTTGTCTCTCTCCTAATTGCACACTATTTTTCTTTAAATTTAAAATTAACATATATAATAAGAATTCAAACTAATGCTCCCCATCACAGATGAAATTCTTATAAAGTAGGGACAGCAGACACCTGGTTCATCTTAAGATACACAACTTGCTTCTCCCTTTAGCCTTTAGCTTAAGCCTAACCTTTTCTTTTTTTTTTTTTATTAATCCTCACCTGAAGATATTTTTTCCACTGATTTTTTTAGAGAGAGTGGAAGGGAGGGAGGGAAAGGGGAGAGAGAGAGAGAGAGAAATATCGATGTAAGAGAGACACATTGTTTGGTTGCCTCCTGCAAGTGTCCTGACCAGGGCTGGGATTGAACCTGCAACCCAGGTATGTGCCCTTGACCAGGGATAAAACCCGAGACCTTTCGGTTCAAGGGCCGACACTCTAACCACTTAGCAACACCGTCCAGGGCAAGCTTAACTTGTTCAAGTCCTGAGAACATTTGTCAGTGCTTAGTTTCAGAGCTAAAAAATGTTTTTTGAAAAGCAGTATTTCAGGAATGGCAAATTACATAGGCCGATGGGCTGGCCCTCTTATTCCTAAAATACAATTAAATACTAGCTAACTTAAAACAAAAAATTCTTAATGCATTGTTGGGCTCACTAGAGAAGAAGGAAAATGCCCAAGGTGTGAGGGAAGCAGAGGGAGCAGAGAGTTGCCAAATGGTAAAGACAATGCTGTCTTCACGATTAATGTCAGTCTGAGCAAGGTACTCAGGAGGCCCTGGGTGGGAGGCCACGCTGAACCAGGGCTATTCTGTTAAGCTACGGAGCCTCTGACGTGGTCCCAGCATGGGAGCACCACCTGTTTCCTAGCAGAGGCCAATGCAGGATTCCCACAGCCAGCCTCAGCAAAATGAATGAACAATAAAATGTATAAAACACGAGGAAACCGTTAAAAGTGCAAGTTAGTGCCTGGCCGGGCGTGGCTCAGCAGTTGAGCATCGACCTAGGATCTAGGCAATAGCAGTTCGATTCCTCGTGGGGGCACATGCCCGGGCTGTGGGCTCAATTCCCAGAAGGGGGCGTGCAGGAGGCAGCCGATCAATGACTCTCATCACTGATGATTCTATCTCTCTCTCTCCCTCTCCTTCCCTCTCTCTGAAATCAATAAAGATATATTTAAAAAAGAACGGACTTATTAAAAAAAAAAAAGAGTGCGAGTTAGCAAAACCAAGCACAGATTCAGACCTTGTCCAAGGACTTCAGCTATTAAAATTATTGCATAAACAGTATAAAATATATATGTATAAAATGCTCAAAGGAATTTAAAAACAAGAGAAAATAAAAGGAATAAAATAAGAAAGGAATAAGAAGGTACTCAAATCAGCTAAGCATGTCTGAAAAATAAAACCCAAGCAGAACTTCATTTTAGAAATAAAAAAATAAAATAATTGAAATTAAAATTACACAAGTGGATTAAACAGAAGAGTTGAGAATTCGTGTACTAGGTGAAAGACCTAAAGATATTATCCAAGTAATCACAAATAGACAATAAAAGAAAATATGAAAGAACAGTAAGAGGTACAAAAAATAGAATGAGAAGTTCTAACTAATGTCTAATCATCAAAAACCTCAAAGAGGAGAATAAAAAGAATGGTGGAACCCTAGCTGTTTGCTCAGTGGTTAGAGCATCAGCCTACACACTGAAGGGTCCCAGGTTTAATTCCAGCCAAGGGCATGTGCTGTACCTCTCAGCTGCAGGCTCGATCCCCAGCCCCAGTCAGGGCATGCGCAGGAGGCAACCAGCCCATGTGTCTCTCTCACATCAGTGTCTATCTGTCTGTCTGTCTGTCTTTCTCTCTCTCTCCTTTCCTCTCTCTGTGAAAAGCAATGGAAAAAATATCCTCAGGCAAGGATTAAAAAAAAAGATTGGTGGAAAAGCAATATCTATAGATAACGGCTGAAACTTTTCCAGAATTGGTAAAAAAAAAAAAAAGAAAAGAAAAAAAGACAGTATAACTTCTACCAAGCAAGATAAATAAAAAGAAATCTATGTCTAGGTGTCTAGACACACTGTAGTAAACCTGCAGAATATCAAAGATATAGAAAAGAGCATACCATCAGCCAGAAAGAAAAGACAGATTACCTACAATGAAACTGCAATTACATACACAGCATACTTTCCAGCAGGAACAATGGAAGCCAGATGATAGTGAATAGTATCTTCTACTTATCGAGAGAAACTTACTGTCAATCAAGAATTGTGGAAAAAACAAACAAACAAACAAACAAACCATCTTTTTCAAGGATGAAGGCAAAATAAAGACATTTCCAGTTAAATGAAAACTGCAAGAATTTGCCACTAACATACCTCCACAAAAGGAACTTCTAAAGGATATATTTCAGGAGGAAGAAAAGTGGTTAGAGAAGGACAGCTGATGATACAAAAAGGAGTAATAAAAACAGACACTGGCAAACATGCAGGAAAATGTAAATAAACATTATCTATATAATAAGAATACTACTTCTACTGATGTCTAATTCATGGATTTAACAACAACAAAAAATAGCACAAAAGTCAGAAAGGGAGTAATTTGAGCTAACATTGGAAAGAGAGCAAAGACAATTAACTTTAGAATGTAAGTAAGTATTTTAATGGTAACCACTAAAAGAGCAGAAAGTGTGTAACTTTCAACCCATTAGAAAGAAAAAAATTAATTTTATTAGTCTCCATAACTTTGTTACTTGTGATTTATGAAACGGAATTAGGTAGTCGATTTTACTAAATTAAATTAAACATACTACTAAAATTCCCCAAAAGGAGATATGATTCTTTAGGTTTAAATTGTGAACTGCCCGGCTGGCATGGCTTAGTGGTTGAGCATCAACCTATGAACCAGGAGGTCATGATTTGATTCCTGGGCAGGGCACATGCCCAGGTTGTGGGCTCGATCTCCAGCAGGGGGCGTGCAAGAGGCAGCCGATCACTGACTCTCTAATCATTGATGTTTCTCTCTCTCTATCCTTTCCTGTCTCTGAAATCTATAAAAACATATTAAAAAAAAACAACACACCAAAACAATAAAATGTGAACTAATTGTATATTTACAGAATGAGGTTTCACTTACTTTACGTGGTGGTGTGGATTTCCCAGAATCTAAATCTAGATCGAGGTATTCCACTTGTTTGTCTCCTTTGGGCTTGATCATAGGGCTGCTTCCTCCATCAAGACTGCTACTGCCAAAAAGGTTCTGAAAGGGTAATACAACAAAGTCAATTGTCAAACATTCATGAGACATCCTGCTTTCTTACCTTGCTATCTACTAAAGCCTAAATATTTATTTTAAGAGGACATAGCTTCAAAAATGTCTGCTTAGAAAATTAAATAACCTTTTAGGATTGGGGGGAAAATAAGTAATGTCTAAAAAACTGATCAAAATTTAGCTTAGAATAAACTAAAAATAGTTTCAAAAGTGAAACTTGGTTCAAACCAAGACTGGAATGTCAAGCTACCATTAGTTTTGATAGATCAACCTGAATATTATTAAAATGATATATGTATTCAATTACATTTTTACACTACAGGGTCCTTATACCCCTTTGCTTTCAAATTAAATGTTTTTAAAAGTTCTATATTTTATTTAAAGGCTTTCACACTGAAATTAGTTTAGAATAAGTATGCTAACTAAAGCCTATGAATAATGACTCTGTTGGCAAACAGTATTTTATTTCAACCATCTGGAATTTTTACCACTTTATTTCCTCTGCCTTCTCTTGGCCTTATCTCTTCCTAATAGGATTTGTATAATAGTAGGACTAGTCTCTAAGAAAAGATAAAGAAAAAAGGAAGATAGTGGACAGTAATTTTTGCTGAGGTTAAACAGAGTAAACTGGGATTCAGGGCAAAGACAATTGCTAAAAAAATACAGTTTATCCCCTTATTTGTAAGCAGGGCTGCTGACGGCCCATGAGCAACGTTTCTGTGAATTAGAAAAAGGGGCTCCTTTCTGTGGGGTGACACAGCTCTGTGCCGGGGCCTGCGCCTGGTGAACAGGACATGGTGTGGATTCCACGTACTCATGAATGCAGCCTGCTGTACACATACACCCTGGAGGCAGGATGGTTATGCAGTAATCAGTCTGTACCACCGAATGGGATGGCCCCATTTGCAGGAACAGATTTTTAAACCAAATTTATCAACTACTTCTAATAAAACATTGCAAAATATTGACAATAATATGTAGGGCACACAAAAAATAAGCAAGTTTTGGTATTTAAGTAGTACAAATAGCCATTTCCCTCCTGCCTATTTTTCTAATTCATAAAGAAACTGATTTTTTCCTCTAAATGACTCGATGTTTCATTCTCACACAAAAAAATCAAGCAGGACTGTGTGTGTGTGTGTGTGTGTGTGTGTGTGTGTGTGTGTGAAAATTTTTTTGTATTCAAATGTGACCAATGAAAGAACCGATTCCTGGAATTTCCCTAATTGGAAACACCTAGAATTCACAGTATCACAAGGCTATGAAAGGAACCCATGAGTTCATATAATGTACACATTTAATTTCAATAAGTTGTTCCTAAAGAGAATTTCTCAGAATTGCTAGTTAAACTGTTTTCTAATTATTACTGGAACTGGAAATTTTTTCATCTCCAAGTATTGTTAAAATTTATGTCCCTACAGGGAAGTCTATTTGCTCCTGATCTAATCTCAACTGGAACAGCCTGTCACTGTGTTCTAGCCTTTAACCCAGTGTTTTCTCAAAACAGTTTAGAAAAACTCTAAGATTCTAGGAGTTATTATGAGCATTCTGCAAATTAAAAAATAACATAAAATAAAAACAACAGTAGTGTTTTTTCTAAAATTCTTTTAAAAATATGTAAAATTCTTGAACATATTTTTGTTGTTATTGTTATTTAAGAATATTTGTCTTTAGTAATGATGCACCGTCATTCGACTTTCAGGAGTCACATGAAGGGTTCAATTTGAAAACACCTGGCTTTAGATCTTTGTATAAATCAATAGGCAGCATCCAGTAGAAGGTATTTTCTTGGTAAATAGGTAGTTTCAAAAGTAAAGTACTCTTAAAAAAACTACAACTGGAAACTTTTATAATTTTTAACAAATTCTATATCTACTTTTTAGATATTAATATGACACTTTGACCCTCTATTGTTTTTAGGTTTTACCACATAATTAAAAAAAAAAAAAAAGCATTAAAAAAAGTTGTCTTTTATCCCTTTTCCTTAAGTATTAAGAAAGATAAAAGGATGAGACTGACAGGCTGGGAGAAAGAAGAGAGAAGCTAAATGAAGACTTTACATACCGAGTCTTCGCCAGGTAGGTTTGGGTTCATGGGGACATAATTCTCTTCACTGTCGTGGGAGTCGCTGCTTGAGGTTGTGCTATGCACTGAATCCGGTCGGGGAGACATGGGAAACCTGGAAGAGCTAATTACAGAAATTGTTATTACAAACATAAACCTCGACAAAATTTCTAAAATCACTTCCAAAATAAAAATGAGTGACAGTTTACATTCTTTCAGAGATATCCACTTAATTTGACAATCACCTATTGTATACACATTTATTATAATACGACTTATTGCACACATTCAAACATACAACCAATACTTACAGCTATATTGCAAATGTATATTTTTTGGGGCATCAAAATTACCTTTGTAGAACAAAGAAAAAGTATTGCTAGTGATTTGGAGGATAGGTGGAAAGTCAGAGATATAAAGATTTAAGAATTCCGATTGAAAATAACTAAACGTATATATGAAACATGAATACATATTCAACACAGGTTGGTAACTTCCTATATTCATTTCCCTATATACACTTAAATAAATCTTAATTAAATAATTCCCACAAGAAACTACCATATTTTCCAGATCAGTCGTTCTTAGAAATTCCTCGCCTCATGAACCCTTTACACTCTTAAAAACTATTGAGAATGCCAAGGAACTTTTGTTTATAGGGGTTCAATCTACTGATATTTACCACATTACAAATAGAAAAAAATTTTAAACATAGGAGTACACAAATTGCCCAGCAGGTGTGGCTCAGTGGTTGAGCATCAACCTCTAAACCTGGAGGTCCCGGTTCAATTCCCGGTCGGGGCACATGCCCGGGTTGTGGGCTCAATTCCCTGTAGGGGGCGTGCAAGAGGCAGCTGATCGATTATTCTCTCTCATCATTGATGTTTGTATCTCTCTCTCCCTCTCCCTTCCTCTCTGAAATCAATAAAAGCATTCAAAAAAAAAAAAAAAAAAAGAATACACAAATATACAATTCTATTAGTTGTCACACAATATCATCAAATATGTAACCTCTGGAAAATTCCACTCATGAGAGAAGAGAGGAAAATGCAAATGACATCTTAGTGTTTTAATGAAAATAGTTTTGATGTCACAGAACGCCCAAAAGAGGGGCTTCCCAGACCATCCTTTGGAAACCACTGTTCTAGGTATTTTCATTACAATGAACAACCAAGCATATTTTAAACAGGACTTACTCTCGAGCAAAACTTCTAGTGATGGGAGATCTAACTGGGGCTTGTAATTCTTCCCATTCTGGCAAAGGTTTTATTTCTAAAGGTGCTGGCTTGGCTGAAATAAAGGAGAGAAAAAGAGATTTTAGTATACAGAAATTTGGAAAACAAAATCAGAACTTCTCCCTCTGTATTTGTATGTTAAAAACAAGAGTACACCTAAGACCAGCTAGTTTCACAGATGAAAGAAGGTTCGTGGACATTGTGTGATTTGCCCAAGATTACACAGCTAAACAATTAGTGACAAAAAGTTAATCAGATAGTGGTTCACGGTTGTTAACTAAAAGCCTAAAGCTCTATTACATGTTGCGTCTTAATTTAAGTAAATATTTTATGAAGAGAAACTAAATGAGAAGAGAGTAACGTGATACAGTTCCTTTACAGTTACTTGATTTATACTTTTCACAATTTCCTTATTTTATTTTTACCAAATTTTATCCTTAAATATGGAGACTTAATCTATGTAAAAACGTTCCGATTCTTCAATATTGAAGCATCAGTCATATACAACTCTACATATAAAATAATGTATTAAAAAGTATTAAATACAAAACTTTGCTAAATACAAAAACAAACAAAATTAACGACCAAATCTTCTAAATCAATTCATGCTCAGTCTGGAAACAAATTTAAGAAGCAATAATTATATCTTTAGACTCAAACTCAGCTCTGAGAAAAGGCCACAATTGAACAATACCTCAAATTTTTAGCTTAATTTAACCAACAATATTCTTGATCAAGTTAAATAAAAATAAATGCTAATATTCCCATTAGTTTTACTTATAAGTGGTCTTTGCTTATTTACCTCACTATTGCAGTAGACAATAGCTGCTAGTACAAACCACAGAGCTCTCAGCCCTTAATATCAAGACTGAAACGTTTTTCAGAAACTAATGAAATGAGCAAAGAACTAAAACATTATTATTTGTTAATATTAATTATATTTTAGGAGACTATTTAAACATACTAGATAAGTATTTTAGTTACCTTTCATCCTGCCATTCTAAATAAAAAAGTTTCATTTTTCCAGGTTTCCCTCTAGTCTTTGTCTATATATACGTACTTTTAATCAACTATGTTATTATTACCATCAAACGATAAGATAGGTGGTCATTTTAAAGAGCTAGGTAGATTCACTGGGGCTTATAACGAAGTATTTTGTCAACTCAAATACAAAAAACTCAATGTGATTTTCTGAAGACTAGATTGATTTAAGTTCAAGTTCAAATAATTTTGCTCATCCATACACTTACAATGGACATGTACAGAATACTGTGCTGACTGAAAGGATTTCTTTAACTCTTATGTTTCACCTTTTTGAAACCCAAAGGTTAATAGCAGTTTAGCCGTCAAATTCTAAGTCATGGCATAAAACAATTAATCCATGGAAATAAGTCTGTATTCTATCTCAGAACAGAAAACATACATTATATATAAATACAGCAGACAACTGGAATTCACAAGCAGCTCACAAGCTTAAAGAGAACAGTGCATTGGTGTCTAAAGGGTTAAAAGAATGCAAAAGGACAAGACTGAATATCACAGATTATCAAATATTTAACATGCAGCTGTTAATGGCATAACGAGGAGACATTGTGTATTATGGGAAGCATTCATTAGAAATAACGTGCTGGGAAGCTTTATTTACAACAGCAGTTGGATTTAAGGCTCTTCTTTACTTTTAAAGGAAAAAAAAAAAAATCACAAAATAAGTCAATTCCCAGTGCCCCATCCAGCATGCGGTGCTAAAGTACATACCCTTTCTTCTTGCAGCAAAGTCACGTATGGTTTGTGAATCAGTTCGCTCTAAACCATGGGGTTTGGGTCTTAAAATTTTAGGACTTTGACCTAATTGGTAAAAAGAAGACTCTCTTTAATATGTTATTTTTTAATGGGAAAAATGGATTCTGTAAAAAAGCAACTGAGCCCTGAGCAGAAATGTTACATCTCAAAAGCATAAACAAAAGTTTGTTTGTGGAGACCATTTCAATCTTGCTACATAGCACTCATGCTCAGTACACTGGAAAGGAGGGAGCTCCATGGACAACAGAGCAAGTACAGTGTTACAACAGATGGTAGGGTTTTAGTGGGATAAGTGCCCTGGTTAGTTCTTATTTTTATTTGTGGGAAGGAGGAAAAACACACACCATGTTAGTTCTTCTAACATGCCTTAGAAAACTGGGTCAAATAAAAAAAAAATTTTAATCCCTCAGTCAAATCTCAAGTAGACCTGTTCTTTAAAGTTTAGTGAAAGAACTGAGGCCACCTCCTTTCTTACTATTAGTCTCTTAATTTGGTGGAGGTATTTTAAAAAGTTTAATCTGACCATCCCTTCGCCTCCTAACCAAACCCCTTCTAGAGAAGCAGGTGGATGCGACAGCGTTTGCTAATCCAAGACCAGCATTTGTTTTCCCTGAATACTCAGTGGCTGTCTGGTGACATCACTTTGCATGGATCAGATGTCTAGATTCTGAAACTGCTGATGGTCTAGCTTCAATGTTAAGGATGTGAAAGCATAAATTCGTTTGCCATCATTTTCTTTTCATTGTAATCTCCAGCACATACAAGTAGTGATTGAAAAAACCTATGAAAAGGACAGGGTTAACACCCAGCGGCTGGCTTCATGCCTTTTCCCATAGGAAGTCTAGATGTCAGAGTAGCAATATCACTTGAATAGGTTATTTATGCTACTCTTTTCTCAATGGCATCAATTTTTCTTTTTTCATGGCATTTACAAAGTTGAGTTAACAGCTATTAGATGGCAAAATAAGAACTCATTGATGTCTAGCACCTTATCTACGAAAATCTATAAGTTTCTTAAAATGTGATTATCTAGATTATAAAACATGAAAGTTCTCTAATTAACCAATTTTCTAAGTGATGCAATTAATACATTTGAGTTAATTCAGAAATGAGGCAGGCCTACCTTAAGATATGAGTGCTAAAATTTTGGGCCACGATCCTACCCCTAATACTGACCTACCCAGGACTCATGCTGGCCGGGCACTTTTCTAAAACAAAAGGGCATGTCAGCTTTTCATACTTCTCCAAAATAGTGTACTTCCCTTCAAAAAAAGTAAAGGGCAGAGGGTAAGCTTTTCCATAGAAAAATACATTTATTTTAGATCCGAAAGGCCTTTATAGACCAAATCCAGCTTCTTCATTTTAGGGAGGAGATAGCCCTAGAGAACGAAGAGAGGTTAAGTGACTTGTCCGGGTCACGTTATTCAGACTAAATCAAGGCTTCGTCTAGCTGCTGCGGATGCCGTGCCCCTGTGCTATCCCATCTTGCTGTACCCTGTCTATCCCTCTGGGAAACAGAGAATCTTAGAAAATCAGTGTTTGGAGTTTCATTTTGAACTCCTCAGTTGCCTGAGATCTTACACTGACTTGAATGCCACAGATGGCGGATATGTGAGTGGGGTGATGTTTGAAAATTACAAATTGCTTTTAGAACTACTTTTGGTTTGTTGGTGCTTACTCGGTGTGTTCTCTGCCCTCTTTCTTTTCTAAAAGATCCACCTTCATTAGCTCTCAGCTTCCGCCTGATTTTTGACTGTGGCCAACCTACCAGTGGTCATTCTCTACACTCCTCAACTTTCAGCCCCGGTACCTCGTCTATATTTTTGGTTAAATAATCAAGGTCACATGACTACCAAATCTACCTGGTTATGACCTAGCTCCATACTTCAGCTGCCTGACAGGTCACTGCCGATTACCCTTCCAATATTGACAGAGGCCATTATCTCTCATTCAAACCAACGCCACCTCTCCAGTACTCTCAAGGGCACTCCTTGGTCTTCTTAACAGAAAAATGCTGTATTGAGATTTTTAAAGTACACGTATAAAATTTACATGTATTTCCTAGTGCATCCAAAGCTTAAGGTCGATTTTAAGATAAAAGTCACAGCGTGGATATGTTGCATTGAACTGTGCTGAGCCACCGAGATATTTTGTTAGCTTTATTTCTCTATATCCTTCCAAACTCAACTTGACATTTGTGCTCCAGACAGAAGTAAAAGTCATGCCCAAATGATAGCTTAGTGTTACTTATGAGAGAAAGAAAAAGTGCAAGGTGTAAATATGCTCGTGTTAGCCTTGTCCTCTCCTCTACTGTCTGTAGGCAAATACTTGAATGTTTTGCTGACTGTTGAAGAAAAGTGTGAAAATAAAGAGTAAGAAATAAGAATTCTAAAGTAGAGGCAAAAATGAACCAATCTGGAGATACACCGATTCTCAAATTGAGTGTAAACAAAGGAACTCATCTGAGCCTCAACTTTAAATCCAAGGCAGTTACAACTTGGCTTTAGCTCGACTAGGCTGGAACAAAGAAAGCAACTTTTTTTTCCCACATAGCTAAAGCACCAACTACTGGTGAAATTCCTATTGTGCTTTAACCCCTAGAGTTAAAATGATCTCCTCCAGGACTGTCAATCTCTGCGTCATGCGATTGCTCCCTTATTTGGAGTAGTTTGGTAAATCCTAATCTCTGGTTCAGATCTTTCCCCCAGATCCTAATCTGCGTATCTATAAAACCACCCACCTGGATGGGCCGCAGGCGTTCACACCGCGTGTTCAAAACGGAATTCGTCCGCTTTGACTCACCACAAACCTGCTTTGTTTTCTATCCTTCCGATTCCCATAGCAGATCTATTAGGAGTCATTCTGGAATTCCATTTTCTCACCTCCCTATATAAATTTTACTTTATATTTATAATAACAATGCAATAGTTTGTTTTCATTCGCTCAAGAATTTAAAAAAAGTCTGCAAGTCTGAAGTCCTTCCTTCCCTTACCAATCAATGTGCAGGCCAGTTACCTGGTTTTTCTGGGAGCAATGACCTCACACTGTGTGGCTAAATGACCTCCAACCTATACTCCAAGTGCCCGCAAAACTTTAAAAATCACTGTAAGTCCCCAAGTTGAGGGAGCAACTGAGAGCCAGGAAAGGAAGTAAAGCTCTTGTTAGGCCTTTCTCATTTGATCATCCCTAAACCAAGGCTTCAAAAACCCTGGATTTGGAAAATGAGGCAAAGCACTCCCTGAGAAAGATGCTGAAAAAGGTATGACTTTATAACATTTCATTAAAAAATATATTCTTTTCTATCATTAAATCTCAGAATGAGCTTTCTAGAGGCCAATCTGCTCATAGTACTTGCCTGCATAGAACCCTTTCATGGGGTACTCAGAATAAAGCCCCAACTTATTAGCATGGACCACAAAACTCTCAGGATCAGGCACCTGCAGGGCATTTGGCATTTGCTCCCCCAGCCATCCTTTCCTCCCCACCTCCCACGACTGAGCCTGCCCCATCTCTCCTTTTTAAAGGATCTGGGAGCGCTGTTTATTCTGACTAGAAAATCCTCCACCACCCTCCCGCCTCTCCATGGTTTAATTGCCACTCACCCACTCAGACTCTCCTCCGGGGAGCGCAGCTGGCGGTGCCAAGAGCTTACCTCAGCCGCAGCCCCGTCCATGCTACTTATGATAATGTGTTTGCTTTTCTATCTCCTCCCCAGGACCCCCAGCTTCAGGAAAGCCATCTTTCCTTCCCTGTGTTTAAACACCCAAGTCCTACAGCTGGTAGGCACTTAAATTTGCCATATTTAATGCTGGTGGTACATAATCTGACCAATGTCATAATTTTTTGAAATTGAAAAAGAGTGAATGTTGTTTTAAAAGTTGGTCATCCCCAAATATGGTCAAGGCGGTCACATGAGGTCGTTTCAAATAAGCAGATGCAATCTTTTCTTTGCAAAGTCCATGAACTAACTATCAAGTATTATTTTAACAGGTACTGCCTACTTGCATTCAACTCAAAGAATTATTTATATTCTTCTGAACTTTTACAGATTATGCTATTTCCAGTAGGCGTCTCAAAATTCAAGAAAGAAGAAAAATAATTAACATTATTATCCTCTGCTAATTCCAAAGAGTAATCAAGGTATACTGAAAAACTCACAGACTTGTTTTAATGGTCTCGCTGTATAAAGAATAATGCTAATTATACTGGAATGTTTAGGGGAAACCCCCTCCGCATGCCAAGGCTATGGTGTAAAAATGCACTCCATACTCACCTTCTTTAAACTGTAACACCAAACAAAAATCTGACCGGGAGTCACACTTTAATGCTTGTTTAGTAAAATCAAGTTATTTTTACTGGTGTCACTCATCCATCTTCCAAATATTTATTATAGTATAAAAGTCATTTTGAGAAAGCATGTTAATTTTTAATTATATTCAAAAACTTCTTTAGGAGATGTCTTGAAAAAATGTTTAGAGCAAATATATCGCTGTGCCCAGAATAGACCCACCCAAGGAAGCTCCTCACAATTGGTCTTCTCGATGCTTCCTACACCAAAGTGAAGACCCAGACCTGACAATACCTTAACCAGACTCATGTTAAAAAACACCAGAAGTAACCTTGCGCTGCTTTTTACAAATCAATACCATAACCGATGGTCAGAATCACTGCAGAAAGCCACAAACGGACAAAGCCAAACAAAACAAAATAGAAAGACAGCATTTGAGGCTCCAACAGCTGCTCCATCATGTTAGAAGGAGACTGGATGGGGGAGGGGGCCTAGATAAGTGCAGTGATTAAATACGGTAGATTTATGTAAAGACTGACTTTAAGAGAAGTCAGTCTTTACATTTCTGTAATTTCTCCAATTTCCATAATAGATATCTTACAGAAATTTCTCAAATTTTACAATAGCTTTTCCATTAAAATAGAAAACTTTCAATAAAAACAATCAAAACATAATTTGTGCTGCATTTCCAACAACTTATCTGCTTTCCTAATATTTAATACAACACACGGAAATTATGCTTTTCTCCTCTAGTGTATACACAAAATATGGTTCAAAACAAACACTATATCATGACAGAAATGGTATGGGTGAAAATATAGCTCCTACAGGTTGGAGGATGGGCAACCGATCCATGAAAATACATTAAACATACAAGTTTAGAATATCTATGTATTTCTGCAGCTTCAGTTACTCAGAAGTATTTGAAAAACTCATCTGTACTACTAACTACAGCAGCTGACATCTATAATTGGGGGTATAAACAAGACTAGAATGTCACTCCTTTCTTGTAGTCCCTTCCAAAAACACTCCAGAAACTGGCTATATTGGATGTTGAACTAGTTATACTGGGCCCTGAAACTAATCAAGCCATATCTGATAGAATTGCATCTGCTTACCATTAGGTTTAGTTAATAAGAGAGACTAGAATAATAGATTGAGTTATATATCTGATATCACAGAATGAGAAATTTAGAACGGACTCATCTGATGCTATGATAACAAGAAGCATTTCATGACCAAATAAGACATTTGTTTTACAGTTTAAGTTTTGAGGAATAAACTTTGCTCCAAGATCTGAATTTGGGTTTTAAAATGTGTTTTTCTTGAATAATTATAACTTTCTAAAGTGGGTTGATAAAGTTTGCCCTGCAATATTAAATACCTTCTCACGCATCCTCTCTTGTATCATATTTACTGAAAAAGTAGGATAGTACGAAAGAAAAGCAGAAACATTTTCTTTACTACTATGATTTTAGTAACCTCTTCACTGTTTTGCTAAACCCATTCTCGATTTTGCCAAAAACGATGTGGTTATTTATTCCGGGTGCTTTCTCGGTTCATTTTGTATCTAAAAAAAGATACCAAATAAATAATCTGGCCCATGAGCTCAGGACTGTCTCTCAACAGTTCAGCTAACTTTTTAGAACATTGAACACAATCTCCAGAAGTAACTAAGAACCTGCTTTGTTCTGTTCTAGTGTGAAGTCACTTTAGGGTGGTTGGAGAACTAAGACAATTACTCTGTCATGTATTAGAATATACAGTATTTTCACTATACACATAGGGAGATATAATTATACAAATATATTATATATGTAATATGTCATATATAGTACACATGCCATATTATGATGATATATTTAGGGTGCCCCCCAAAAAATGTATACACACACTTTGAATAATTATAAAGGCAGTGTTTATTAAAGTACATTTCATTTTCAAAATTGAGCTATCAGCTCTCAAAGTGTATATACATTTTTTGGGACACCCTGTATATTATAATATGGGGTACATGAGCTCTGTCAAACCTAGGTGATACTAAAAGCATATCATTATGATTTTAAAACTTTTCTATCATATAAATAAGATCTTTTCTGATTCTGCATCATGCTTACCATATAGAATCATTAACTGTGAAATCTACCAGAACTTTTCAAACTGTGTTCTGCACAGTTCAAGGGGAGGAAGGAGCAGGCAAGGGGGCTAAAAGAGGTGGGACTAGGAGCCTGTACCCTACCCAATCCGTACCACCTCCACATTTATGGGAGACCTCAAGATATAAGACTGTAACTCTGGAAAGTGTAGCTCTGCAGCTACCATGCACTAATTACAGAAAAATAAGAACCATGTTAGCATTTAAATGAAGATTTCAATATTTCCAAGAGTTCAGGACACTTGTATCTTAACCCTTCAGCAACCTGTAAGTTCAATGATAAATGTATACAGGTCCAAAAATACTTTCATCTATTGTAGGCAAAGAAGAAAATGACCAATAATGTCTAAATAGATTTAAAAACAAATGAAGACAGAGTAACAGAAGGAAAAATTATTAAATAAAAAGCCGGTGACACGCCCTTTCTAAGGTGATCATCCAGATTATGGCCCTGCTTCTGGGACTGTCTGGGTGGCTATGGGGGTGCCACATGGGACCATCTTTTCAGCTGTTGGACCAAAGGTGGGCGCTTGACCCAAGAGCAGCCAAGTTACCGCCTGGCCTACAGTCTATCATGTGCCTTGGTGTGAAATGACAAAGGAGACCAATCAAACTCCCTCTGAGCAACCTGAAGTGAGTCAATAATGAAGGAGGCAATCAGCAGATGTGGAAGCTGCAAGGGCACGGAAAGGGAGCCACGAGTCAGAATCGAGGCCACCGAGGGGCACTGTAGGCCAAAGCTCTGGGAAAGCAGAAAACCAAGTAAAGTAGAGGACACAGAGCAGAGGAAAACAAAAGGAGGAAAGAATGGGAGAAAGCAAAGCAGTCACAAAGACTTCCCGTGGGACAGACATGCAGAGAGCAGGACAAAGTGGCAGTGCCCTGGGGGTGCCTCGGCTCCCAAAACGAAACAAAACTCATTTTCTTAGGATACTCTGAGCGAGTCTGTCTCTCTTCCCCACAACGAGTACTTGATTAGAATTAATATTAATGATCTAAGCCCAGATTCATGAGAAATTTGCACAAGCATTACAAGCTTTTAAAGAGCTACAGACAGCACATGAGAACAACACAGAAATTGTGCCACTTGTCACACAGCCGATATACTAACTTACTCAGTTGTCCAGATTAAGTCATGCTAACAGCATGCTGCAACACAGCTAGCTGGGTGGGTCTTGACCACTCAAACCCAAACTTTAAAACTTGAGTACATATCACAAATTTGGCTGAAAAGTTTCTCTTACACTGAGTTCTTGACAAACCAAGTTACTTGAGAACTTAATGCTACTTATGAAGGCCAGTAGAAAAGAAAAGACTATTTATACTCCAGAAAAGGAAGGGTAATCTTTAAGCAGTTGTTATACAGACAGGATGGAAAGATTATACAAGCAACCTCACTGTCAGGTGCATGAATAACCTCGCCAAATGTGATACTATAGATGGTGGTTTGGTCTGCAATGTTCTGTTCTTTTAAAATTATTAAAATAGCTGTTAGAACTTAAAATGTCAAAAGATAATGCACATAAAATGTGAAATTTCTGGGCTTCTCTTGATACATCAGAAGATTTGCATGTACAAGTCCATATTATTTTCACAAGTCAACAAAGGGTTGCAGCCCAGGCACAGTTAGTTAACCCAATTAGGGCATTCGACTTTCTCCTAATTCTCTCCTGTTCCCTACCAATCCTTGTGAATGTTTTAGTTTGTAACCTCTGCTGTAGAGACAGGAGATTTAAAAATCTCACCTGGGCATCAACATATAATAATTATTAATCTATACACAGCAATAACACTTAAACAAGTTAGTAACTAAGGTAATATGAAATACTCAAAATTTATAGTACCAATCCTGTTCTGGATTTAATGACAGTTCAATGGGCAGAGTAGATGGGCAACCCTGAGCCTTTTCCTATGCCCTGCTCTCCTTACCTTTTCTGTCTGGCTTGAGGTTCCTATCCACGGGGGGTGGTTCACAGTCTGCAACAGGAACGGGCCTTCTGGGAGGGGTCTTTGGGCTGGACCTGAAGCCCATATGAGCTGGAGGAGGAACTTGCATTCCAAATGAAGAGAAGTCAAAAGTCCCCGGGGTCATCGGCACATAGTTTGCTTCCTGAATTGGTTCCGTAAAACTGCTGGAATGCTGTCGCGGTGGCGAATTGGGATTCATTGGGACGTAATTCTCATCCAGCTCTTCACTTGATACACTTCCCACTGTCAATACATTTTTGATTTTCTAAAACACACATACATTTCTTTTAATAAACAAAAACTACTGTCAAGCAGGAAAACAAAATTGTAAGTCACTCCTATTCATATGGATCAGAAGGGGCTTTTATTTCATGATCTCATTTAGTCTCAGGGAACTAAGCGTGAAGATTTTTGACAATGAAATATACACTCGATCGTGCCAAGGTCAATTATACTTACAAAGTGGTTATGGAAGCCTTCAAGTGAACTAGATCTATCACTTGGAAACGTTCGTGGAATATCATAGCAGTCTTGAGAACTAGCATCTAAAATAAAGAACAAACTATAAACATTTCTTCCCACATTTGCGAGTTCTCAGGGTAATCAGGAATGACTGACTCTCTCTCTCTTTAAATGCACACACACGCAGGTACATATGCACACAGATTTTAAAAAAGATGCTCATAGAATAGTATCTTGACTTGGCACAATAAACCACTAGAAAATACAGACACTCACTCCTATGCTAACCAGTACCAGTGTTTGATTATGACAGGGAATGACTGTCTAAGTCTGAGATGAGATGGGTAATCTAAAAATGGAGAAAGATGCCCGACCAGCATGGCTCGGCGGTAGAGCATCGACCTATGATCCAGGCGATTTCCGTTTGTGTTCCAGTCAGGGCACATGCCCAGGTTGCAAGCTTGATCCCCAGTAGGGGGCATGCAGGAGGTAGGTGATCAATGACTCTATCATCATCAGTGTTTCTATTTCTCTCTCTCCCTCTCCCTTCCTCTCTCTGAAATCAATAAAGATATATTTAAAACATATATATGTATAAAAAGACATATTCTAAAAAATTAAAATAAATTAAAAAACAAAATAAAAATGGAGAACGATAAACTTCTATTTTGTCTTTTGCACCGACCTTAGGCCTAACTTATATTTCACTAGCTTATACCCAAGATTATACAAACACTTCAAGGAGGGAGTTAGAAACTGGTACTGAATGGTAAATAAATAATCCTTGATATAAGTACTATTTATGATGCATTAAATCTTTATCTTCTTCAGGACAGCTGGGTAACTCTACCACAGTTTTTAGGGTATGAGCATTTTACACTTTGGCTTTCTATTTTTAGGACATTAAGAATCTCAGGGTATAACCCAGACTCAATTTTTCTCCTCTCAAGGTCCGTAACTTTTGGCAGGCTCTAGAAGACCATATAGGAATAAGAGAAGTGTCAAGGAATAATGGAAGAGAAGGCTTAGAGCTTCAAAAAGAAATGCCACCAAACAAAAATCAGTGCGGCTTGAATGGAACTGATAATAACCTGTTAGACACAACGTAAACATTGCTTATCTAGGAAGGAAGGAAATGGAGCCCAATAGATGTGACACAGAAGTGGCTGTAATGGCACAAATACAGAAAAGGGCAGGAGTCGAAGAAGCTGTGTGGCTGGCCCATTTCCTGCTCCTTTGCCCATCGGAGGGTCTATGCCCCCAGGATGTGTAGAAAGTGGGAGGGGTGCCCACTTCCTGAGGCAGGAAGGAATTACTGAGGTCATACTTTTTCAGGGATGAAAAACTCCAGCTCTTTCTCCCTTCTGGCAGAAAACGCACAGAGGCACCTGTGGCACGCACCCCCCAGGGCATCTACGGAGACTGACAGCTTCCCTACGTGAGCGGGTAACTGCAGGGCTGAAGGAACCAAGGGCTATCATCTGACACCCTACTATGCTTGAAAGAACAAACATTCAGAAAAACAGATTTTCTATCAGGAAAACAGATTTTCTATCAGGAACTTCGAACAGAGTCGAAGCCAACGAGAGCTGACCTTTCCGCAGTTTGTTCAAATCCACAGTGGAGATGGTGTTGCTGCGGGAGGGCGGCACCCCTGCGGTGGGGACACAGTAACTGTTGTCGGTGTCGGAGGCCGCGCGCGTGATGCTACACGTTTCCACAGGCGATCGGTCGTGGGCCGGGTGTGGTTTCGGTGGCCGGGGTGGAGGAATATCTGGAATAGTGTCTAGCTTTGACGTCTGCCCCAGGGTTCCTTCTGGAAATGTTCGTGGAATCTGGTAAGTGTTCCCAGGTGTTGACGGAATGTCATAACTAATAGACACGTGCCTCATTTGAGTCTCTACACTCGATGCCCCAGATGGGGTATTGAAAACGTAGAGTTCTCCATCTGCTTCGGTGCTCGAAGGGGACACCTTTGGGAGGACGTCGTGGGAGTAACTCCTGGGCAGGTTGTAAAGGCTGGAGTCCACCGAGACGGACGCGGCGCGGGACGGCGGCGAGTCATACATGAGCTGCTGCGGGAAGTAGCCGTTCACGCCGTGTTTGCTCTGGGAGGAAGTGGGATTTTTATGAGCAGGGACGTTATCATTGCAGTCTGTTTCAGAAGAGGTGGATTTTGCAGAATCAGCATGTGTTCTGAATAAAAAAATTGTTAATGACAGAAAATAAAACACAGTGAAGACATAAGACTGCATTTTAATAAATACATTGACAGCTCAGCAATAAAAATCCATGGCTTTTTTCATTAGATTTTTTTGGTGTGATCCATGGGATTTAAAGCACGAACGCTGCTCATTTTTACGATTATACGCCAGACAACAAAACCGCCACCACGAAACCATCAAAAAGCATTCTCTCCAATTTCTGTCCTAGACTGGCCCACACCCCCAACTCCACCTATTAAATCCACACATAAAACCACAACCCCTGAAGTACTGGAATTAGAAAGTTATAAAATTCTGAGAAAGGTAAATGATTAAGGCACAGACACGGGGAAAGGCATTTCCTCTGAAGAGCATGCAAAAACGTGGTGCCAACAAGGTATCGAGGCGATCCATCGCTCTTTAGTCCGCCTGTGGCACATCTGTTGTTCTGTACAACTAAAAGTCTAATGATTACCCGGTATTGAGTAAATTCAGTGTGATCTACAAGGAGGTGGCAACTTGAAAAATGTTGTATATCTTCCTTTCTACTAATTTTTTTAAACAAGCGTTTAGCCAATACTGTAAAGTAGATCAAAATACAGGCCACAGAGTGAGCCAATTCCAAACCAGAACTAACCTTGAGGAATCTCATTAGAGTATATTTTATGCTTTGGGTACATTTTCAGCGCCTGCACTTTGTGGTATCACAAAACTTGGGTAAAAGGCACAGCGAAGCTACCCACAGCAGCACACTGGCGCTTCCGTAATGCTAAACAGGACCCCTTAACTACCCATGCGTGCTGTCCAGAGTCCTGTAGGAACTTCAACTTACTGATTTTAAAAATGAACTTGTGAGAGTTTTTTTAAGGGCCTATCTCCCCCGATTTCTTAGTCACCTCTGGCTCTGTGTACTCCATTTACTCATTGGAACTCTGCTCTGCTGTTAAGAACCCACGCTGCGATATCCTGGTTTTCTTTGTCCCTCACTGATCACTCCCCTGTTCACTGACTGGCTCCCTCTTCCTGTCTCTCCGCCTGGGAACGACCAACAGATTTCAGTCCTCCCTTTCTTGACCACACACACCATGAAAAAGTCCTCTCATCGCCTTCCACTGAATGCTGACAATTCTCATCTCACTACACTCTGAGTCCCATATTTTCCAACTGTTCAAATATACTTCCATTTCATTATCCCAGTATTACCTTGCTCCTGTGTAGCAAACCAAGCCCAACTTACTTCTCTAATTGACTGCCCTTTCTGACTTGCCATTAAAAGAAATGTCTTTATTCGGGTCCTCTAGGCTCAAACCCCAATCAGCTTGGGTTCATTCTCTTTGGTTTCCACCATCCCCAGGTACAGAGTCTTTCCTCCTAAGCAAGTGCCCATCCCCTGCCCTATTCCCACTGTCACCACCCCAAGTTCAGGTCCGTGTCTCTGCTGCGTTCTACACCACTGGACCCTCCTAAGTGAACTTTTCCCCTCTGGTTTCTCCTTCCAACGTATGCATGGGTCATACTGCCATGCTGGGGTAAAATCAGTATTTTCAAAATATGGTTTTCATCTCACATACCCAGAGAAAATCCTGTTTAGGGTCCCTCTACAGGGAACTCCAAAAAGCCCACAAACTTCGCCCCTTGGCACTGAGGCTTACTAATCACCTGGCTCCACCTTTTATGTCCTATCTCCTCTTACTCTTCCCCAAACGGAACCCTTTATCCAAGCAGGCTCTCCTCCTTATCTTCAACCCATCACTCTCATTCTCACCTCTCCCTTTCCCTCAAGCACTTTATGCAGATTACTAATGATAGTCTCTCTTTCTCTCACCAACCAGGTGTATGTAGTTCAAATCCTGCCCCTCCCAGGGCAGGAATTTCCAACATATTTACATATATGAAAACCCAGAGGCATTTAATTCAGCCTGGGAGTCCGGGAAAATTTTTCCTACATGTGTCTGAGCTGAAGTTCTCTTATCTTGCCTCCATCTATAGACACTTAAAATGCTTCCACGTTCTGACTTTTTCACAAGGTTTACTTGTAAACTGTGAAGGTGACTGTATCTGAGGGGGCTGTAACTTACGTAATTAGTTTGTAGCACCTAGTAAAATAGTGGGCACATCATAAATACTTGTTAACTGTCGCTTTTGAAAAAAAGTAGATGCAAAATATATCTGAGCATAATTTCTACCACAACAGAAAAGTTGTGATAAAAGTAAGATCAATGAGAGACATTATATATATATATATATAAAAAAATATATATTTTTTTATATATATTTATAAATATATATATATAAATATATATATATAAATATATATATATAAAATATATATATATATATATATATATATAAAAAAAAGAAAATGTACTGAAAATTGTCACTTAGCTGTTGGCTTTTAAAATGTTGATATTGAAAAATAATTGTGACTCACCGTAAAATGAAATCTTAGTTAGTAGCATAGGTAACAAAGTTGCGAATGTGTAATTTTAAATACTCACAGCAAACAAGCAAAATCAAGTTAGAATTTGGTATTATTAACTAGTGCTGATTTATAATTTTTTTTTTCTCTTACAGGTAAAATCCCATTACAACAAATATATAGAAATGCATCTTTGGCGTGTTTGTTTCCATTATCTTAGGGATATAGTCGCAGAAACTAAATTGTGGATCTAAACAAATTCTATATAAAATTTTTTGAACAAGTGCTTTGTATATTCCTAGCCTCGTTAACAGTCATTTTCTACATTAAAAAAAAAATCTTTTTGTTATAAAAAATAATGCTTAATACCTAATAACCCTGTTTAAAAATCTTTCACATCTACTATGCAATTCACCCCCACATTTATACTACAAATTATGATAATAAATATACCCAATATCATTAGCTGTCACAGCTGCTAATGGTAGAGACAGGCCTCATGATCACTATTTTTCAGCTCCAGTACTTACCATTACCTCAAACCTTCCAATTACTCAATATCAAATTAAAATATCTTATAGCTTAGAAGAAGAGAGGGGTCTTGGAGCAGGGATGTAGATACTAAAGCTCAATTTGTATTTTCCATAGATTTTGCTATATTGGGATTTTACCTGTATGATTAATTTCTCACACAGATCCAAAGCAACCACAACACACTCACTGCAATGGAATCGTTTTGCTTTCAAAATCTTCTAGTAGTAGGTATTCCTCTCCTTCTTCAGAAACAAAAGATGACCCTTGGCTGGTTTATAATCACATAAGAAATGGAGCAAGATCACCATTTATAAATCAGTGAAATCTGTTAAGCAAGTAATACTGTGAGTCTGTAACAAAGACTACGAAAAGGAAGCTAGGTTTCACAAAGAGCTTTTGGTAAAAGTGTTCCTTGCCAAAGATGCTAGAGAATATGTTTTTTCAACAAAATCTAGTGAATATAAAAAAATCATTAGTGGAGGGATACAAACTTGAAATAATATGCATAAAATATAAGCCTATATAGATGGTTTCTTTTAAACCTTCAAATCATAGTTTTAAAAGTTTAAAGGTAAGATTCCTAAATATGTACACACACACACACACACACACACACACACACACACACACACACACACACACACACACACACACGGGAATATGTGGTTTACCTGGTGGGTTCAGGCTTCTTGCTTTGACAGTTGATTAGCAAGAGGTAGTCTTGAGGGTCCTCCTGGATGTCAAGAGTCTCTATATGTGGTGGAAGGTTAATTAGCTGATACGGAGGAGGCTGGGCGACACAAGATGAGTCTACCTGGGCGGACGGTGGTGTTGTGATGACACCTGAAGATAAATCCGCTGGGGCTTGTAAGGAGCTGCCAGGGGGCTTCACAGGATCTGTGACACCAAAATATGACTATCACTCTCTATCCCATTGTAAGAAGTTTTTCTTAAGTAAAGCCACTTGAAAGTTTAGAGAAAAACTGTTTAAACACATGGAAACAGGCTAAATCATGATTGTGTCAATTAAAACAAATACGACCTAAGCAGCAACATTTATACAGAAAATAATTGGTTCATGTCAAAGAGATCTGAAGAGTAGGGATCTTTCTTCCAGAGGTTCTAACAGTCTTTCATGTTGAGGCTTCTGGAAAGGAAGATGATCTTCGATGTTCTATAATCTTAGCACAAAAGGCAGATTTTTTCCCCCATGATGACAAAGTGCTTCCTGAGCCAACCTTCCAAGGTGACCTATGTTATCAGGTGGAACCTACAGGTGCATGGTGTTGTGAATACCAGGCCCAGCTCTTGACCTCATCTGTACTCTGCTGTCCATCCTTTCTACTTCTCAGCCGACTGGGGAGAACGAGTTCTAACTGCGGGATTCACGTTCAGGGGAAGAGCTTTTCTTTAAGGCACCACCTCTTTCCTGAGCGCATCGTCTCATTTTCATTGACTGGATTTCTATAGGATTTTCATGTCAGCAAATAAGTAATTTATTAACTATGTTCTGAGAAGACATATGAAAATAGCTCAACTGGGTAGAATGAAGTAATTTAAAATGAGTTGAAAATCTAAAAATAAAATCCCACTGTAATCACTGACGCAACTAAGTAAAATTTTAAGGGCCCAGAATAAAAATTCTGTTACTCTCGTTAGAAATGAACGGCTATAAATCCAGAAAAAGGTAAATGCTCCTATATGAATAAACACATTTGTTTATTGTCTATGTTAGAAAATATTAATTCTGAAATATATTCATATTCTATTCGTTACGTCAACATGCTCTACCAAGTAAAATCAAATGCAGGCCATTTGGCCTGTTCATCACCAGGGAGTAGCTCCATGCCAGCTCTGTGTTCTCTAGATACTATAGCAGACGTCCACACGCTTTTTTGATCGGGTCTTTATGCATTCCACTTTAATATTCATATAGGTACCACGGCAAAGTTTACAGAGCTCATTTGATAACTTCTTCCCAGACACAGAAACTCAAATCCTAATTGTAAAGTTCTAATAACACATAATATGATTAACTGCCACAGTTTCTATTTCATCGTGGGTCCCCAAATCAAACACAAAGGATCAGAGCCTGTGCTCCCCTGTGCCTTACGTGTGGTATTTGCACAAAAACGTTTCGCTTGCCTAGTAAAAATCCACTCGGCACTTTCTCTGACAAGCTGAAAGAGAGCAAAGCGAGGCACACTCGCAAATCTGCAAGACCATTTGCCTACATGTGTGTAGTTTGAAATTTGCCCCTGAAGAAATTTGTGAGTCCTAACAGATGCTAATGAAGTTTGAAAACATCTTTCGGTTGGAGAATTTGGCCTGAGTAAACGGAAGCTCAGCTAATGTCTAACATTTTATCTTTGTTACGTTGCATGCAATGTCCAATCTTCAAGCAAGCTCGTCTAACAAAATCCGACACTTTTTGCCAGTTCATTAATTAATTCCTTCTTATTTATGAAAGGCGAGAACAGAAAATGGTGAGGAAAGAAAATGAATTTTTGGACATTTATACAACATAATGCCATTATTTCAGAGGGAATCATACGTATTGCATCCTGTCTAAAAGATGTTGAGTATAAATAGTGTACATAACAGGCCCTAAGAAGTGTTTTACTGTTTTGCTTGAGTTGCAAATATACAGAGATTTATTTAAGGGGATTTAAAATGCAACAGATTAATCAGTGACTCAGAGTAAATCCTTGTGATTTGTTAAACTTAAGGGAACTATGAAAAATATTTACCTTTAAAGAAGAGCTTAAGAAAGATATATATAACACTGAGGAGAAAAACAAAAGGCAGAGGGATTAGAAAGCAGCTACTGTCTCCTACAGGCTGTATTCACAAGTATATTTTATATGCTTCTCCTTTCCTCTAGGGAGGGGCATGGTAAAACTGTAAAAGCCAGTTCAATTTTTAGTTCTGATCAAAACAAGATGAAACTAAACACAGGAAAAACAACACTAGAGAGAATAGAATGAGTTCTAGTTTTCAACTGTTAACTCCTAGAATAACTTTTCCAGGTGGTTGTTTTTATACATACACTTTCCCTTTAATATTTTTTCTAAACTTGATGCCTAGACGCTAAATGAACTGAGGGATTGATTCATCTTAAGTGGGGAAAAATCACCCAGCAGGGAGTCATGTTTTATCTGACCTTGTTTATGCACACAGTGGGACCATCTCATTTTCAATCTTCCATTTCTCCAATCTTTCTTCTCTTTCTTGTGAATGAAAAAAAGTATTTACCCTCTTTATAGGCGCAAGATTCTCTCAATCTTCTGAAAAAAGGGACTGGAATTCAAAGGCTCTCTCTTTTTTTTTTTTAATACCTATTCACAATATGGGAAAACATACATATAGCTGATCCTTGAACAACATGGGTTTCAACTGCAAGGATCCATCTTATATGGCGTTCAATAAATATACAGTTACCCCTCTGTATCCCCTCAGGTTTCACAACTCTGCATTCAGCCAACCGTGGATTGAAAACAGTAAATTCAATCCGTGGTTGGGCACCTGCAGATGTGGAGGGCAGAATGTATGTGTTGTTCTACACATAGATTATATGAGGGACTTTTTATATGACGGGCTTTTACAGAAGATCCTGGAACCAACCCCCTGCAGATACCAAGGAACGAATGAGTTTTGGGGGGAATTTTCAACTATGCAGAGACTGGCGCCCCTAAACCCTTGTATTGTTCAAGGGTCAACTGTACTTTTAAGGGGCAGGAACTAGCGAGAAACTTCTATTATGTTCATTACCAGGCTCACGAAAGAAAAGATCTTCAAACAGTTGTAAAAAGCAAACCCAAGCCTTCCAAACAACATGACATACAAAAGTCTTTAAAAGAAAGGCAACACTGCTCTACCACTTTGGCTCAGAAAATGCACTGTTTTCAAAGTTTTAGTCTTTGGATTATTTTACTCATGTTAATCTGACCATCTACTCAGCTCTGCATATTTTAATGCAAGCACTGCATTGTCTTAATATTCTCTAAATACAATTCTCTAAATACAATTTCTGGCCAAAGTTAGTCAACTGATCTGAAAAAGAAACTTCTGTTCCATCTTATAAAAACATGCGATTTACCCCAATTGGGCCCAAAAGGTAGTTGAGTGGACCATGTTTATTGCTTTTTGCCTCACTTAGGTTTCTAACTTCTGCTCTTTCCAAGTAATGCTGGGATGCAGTTTCTGAGAACCCAATGTCAGTTTAGGGGTTGCTTACGTGTGTAAAATTATTTCCTGTCTTTTAATTCAGAAGCATGAAAAGTGTAATTAGCATCCATTAAAGGAATAATAAGCTATTGGAGCAAACTCCTAATTGAATTTTACTTAGAAAACTAATAAACACTGCTAAGGAAAGCCTTAACCAGCTTTAGGTGGAGAGAAGTAGGTGAGTATATGAGGGGAACCGCAAATAATAAATTGGCCCGCAACTGTCCCTAGCTTAATGCATAGTTTTATCCTATTGGAAACCCTAATGCCATCACAGAAGTTGGGTTGCCCTGATAATGCCTCTAAACATTCAAAATAATATATGTATTTTTCTAACAAGAGCCTCTGCCCAGGGAAGCAATTCTCCTCTTTCTTATTGGTAAGGTAGGATATTTCAAAGTTGATGTCATAGGTCCCCTGATTTTGTCACTACTAACATACTGCACCTGAGCATGTGGTAATAAAACTGTGGTGTGGCTCATGTGCTTGTCAGGAGACCAGGGGAGAACCTTTTCTCTAAAGCTGGGCGACATTTGGTGAAAGAATATGTTCTTGGTTTCTACTGCAAAAGTGTTACCTTTATGCTCACAATTAATGGTACAGAGGTCAAGGTTACTAGGTTTCTACTGATTACTAACTTATCCGGTCTGTTGAATTTTTTTTTTTCCTGCAAAGAGAAGCACTTTGAATAGATCTATGTCTAACTTAGCAAATAAAGGTCCACAAAGAGTATGCATTATCATTAGTGCTAAAATAATCTTCTAACTTCTGAACAGACCACTTTTTAATGAAAGAACATTTTATAAAGGTAAATCTCACAAATGGATACAAACAAAAAACAGCAGTAGTTGCAATTTCCAGTGAAGCAACCTGTAGTTTCTTCTATTTATTTAATCAAATATGGAAGACCTCTAATCAGCCCAATCTCTTTAATGTGTTTCAAGTAGAAAAGTTTTTATCTTATTTGTTATGACCATCTCCTTCACAGATTGTGAAAATTTTCTTGAGACTTTGAAAATAAACCTTTAGGAAGTGGTGACAAATGCCGAATTCTTATCCCAGAGGTCTGATGACTTCAGAATCGCTTGTAGGGTATTTTAGAAATCTAGGTGCCTGGGGTCCACCTCAGAAGACTCAATGAATCAAGATCTTAAAGGCAGTAGCTTGAAAATGTGTAATAAAACAAAACAAACTCTCTGGTTGACTTGGTGCCCAGGAAAATGCAAATTAAAACCACTGTGCAATATCACTACACATTCCCTAGAATGGCTAAAATGAATGACCGAAAATACCAGTGTTGGTGAGAATGCAGAGTAACTGAAAGTCTCATACACTGCTGGTAGAAAAGCAACTGATACAATAACTTTGGAAAACTAAAGCTACTAAATCTTCTAATGCTAAATGTATATATACGTCCTATAATGTAGCAATTCCACTCATGGTTATATACCCCCCAAAACTAAGGGTTCATGGCCATCAAAAGACACATATAAGAATGGTCACAACAGTTTTACTTGTATTAACTAAAAACTAGAAACAACCCAAATGTCCACTGACATTTGAATTGATGAACAGTTTGTTATATAGTCACACAATGGAATGCTACACGGGATTAAGAACTGCTCCGTGCTACAGGGGTGAATCCCGCAGACCTAATATTGGGAAGAACAAGCCAGGCTCAAAGGTTTTATTTATACAAAGTCTAACTACAGGCAAAACTAATCTACAGTTATAAACACAAAATAATGGTTATATTTGGGCTTTGGGGGTGGGGGGGAGTTCCTGGGAAGAAGCATGAGAAAACCTTTTGGGGACTGGAAATTTTCATTTCTTGATCTGAGTGGCAATTATACAGACTTCTATTTGTATATATAGATAAAGGTGGATATATAAAACTATATTGGACTGTACACTTAAGTTCTGTGCTTTTTCATAGTAATGAGTGATACCCAAGTAAAAAATAATGAATAAAAAGAAATTTAAAAGTTCCCTAATTAAGAAACACTACTATGTGGAATCTAAAGAACTTAATAAACTGATGAACAGAATAGATTCAATGACACGGAAGCATGGATTGGACTGACGAATGTCAGAGAGATGGAGGAAGGCGGGTGGGTGGAGGGGGAGAGAGTAACCAAAGAATTTATATGCATATACGCACAACCCAAGGACACGGACAAGGGTGGGGAGAGAGACTGGGGAGGGGGGTGGGACAGGGTGGAGTGGGTCATTGGGAAGAAAAAGGGACATCTGTAATATTTTAAACAAAAATAAAATTTAAAAGTGAAACAATAAAATCCCTAAAGATAAAAAAAAAAAAAAAAAAGAAACACCACTTTACAGGAAGGGAGCACATGTATACTCTTACATGTTAGTTTAACCTACTTTTATTCTAATTATTTTTTTTTACATTTTTTGTATTAGTTTCAGTTGTACAACACAGTGGTCAGACAATCATACACTCTACTAACCTACTTTCCCAAAGAGAAGAAAATCGAACAGAGAATCACACTATTCTTTCTAAGCCACTATTACCTAGGCATGTTGAGAAAAGCTACTCAACCGATAAGAGGCAGCTTTCTAACGGCACATCCTAAAATTAGACCAGGAGCTGGCTGCATACGAGCCCTAGGCTGTGTGTGCTTCCCGGCACTTGTTCAGCAGACTTACCAGCTTCCAAGTCGGTGTAGAAACAAAAATAAATCTGCCCATTTCCAAGAAAAACAAAAGAAATTAGTTTTTACCCTCAAACCTACTAAATAAAAACATTCATAGGAACCACACACAGTTCAACCAGCTGAAATTTAAAAACAGATTCAGTATGCCAGCATTCTGAGTAGTCAATAATAGCTGTGGTCACCTGGGGCAGCGGAAATAACATGGTAACGATATTTTGAGAGGTTCCTGGAATCAAAACACAGGTCAGAGTTTTCCCCTTTCCTTTTGTTTTCAGGAGAAAATTAGTTATTCTCCTAGGGACTGGGAATAGTTATTTTCGCAGACTGTAATATCCAAGCAGAGTCTACTTCTTCCCATGTCTAGCCTGAACTAGTATAATGAAATATCATTTTGTGTTATCAGTTTTAAGCCAAGAGTGGGAGCATCTTCAACTCTCTGAAATGGAAAAAGCACAAGGCTCAGGGGAGAGATCTAGGTAAAAACAAAAACACCTCTTTAGTGATTGGAGGGGGGACCTATTTGGAAGCAAGAGAATATAAAGCAGGCAGTAAAGACATTTTGATATTTACCTTGTCATATTAAACTGTATGAATATAATCAAAGAGGATAACAGCAGTTCTCGGAGGTTTAGAATTTGGTACAAATCTTCAAATGTGTAGATTTTTTTAAAAAAGGGCACCTAGCAAAGTCAGCTACTCCAAATGAATAAGGAAATACAGTGGTTGATCTTAAAACCTTTTTTTGCAGTTTAGCTGCTATGCATCAAAACCCCAAATTATAGAGTGAAATAAAATATTTTTGTGGTTCCTTGATACTATACAATGAAGGATTGTTCATTTTTTACTGATTTCTTCCAAGAAACTCAAGTCTTCAACACAGTATAGTCAGACATTTCTAACTGGCTATTTGAAGGATGGCCAGGATAAACTTGTAAAATATCTAAATTGTAGAATTAAAATAAATAAATGCAGTTACATTTAGATACAGCTTATGAACTAAATTTAGAAAGCGTTGGCAAATTGAAGTCCTTAGGGGCCTGTTTCAATGAACAGATAAAAATGATTTGCGATTAGCATAGCTGTTCTTGGTAAGCAACTTAGATTATATATATCAAATTTGCTTAATCATACTATGCATTTTCTTACAACCTCCCCTTTTATGGATATTGTGAAGATAAAAAGTTCACAAATTGAGATTCACTTCTAATCTGTTTTATAGGGATTTGGGAGTTTGGTCACTGAAGAGGTCAGTGTACTTTTCAAGTTTCGGAACTTCCCCCTCTCCTGAAAGTGGTAAGTTTATAAAGTGAAAATAGGCAAAGACATTGTGATGAGTTCTGACTACAAAGAAAATGTTCTGCTAAGTACAAAAATAAAGGTCTCAGTACATTATCTATAGTCACAGAGCCATTTAAAACTCAACTCTCTGAAATGGGAAGAGCATAGGGCTCACGGGGACAGGTCTAGGTAATGGGCAGATCTACCTGTGCTTTTCCTCACCCTCTTAAGACTCAATCAGCTGCTATCTATCCGTATTTTTTTCTTCAGCAGACTACTTATCAACAGGTATATAATTCCTAGGTCATCTTCCTGTCTCTCCTACTAGACTGACAGCAAGCTCCACAAGGGCAAGAACTGTATTAAGACAGTACCACAGTAGCATTCTTTAATATTCCATGTTAATTATACTTTAATATTACATATTAATACTTTATCAAATACACATTATATAAATTAAATACATTTTAAAGTATAATTTTATATATGTATGTGAAAAATATATATAATCTTGCACTCATCAACTAATAAATTTTTGGGCACGAGTCCTCTCCCACTAGATGCTCATTCTGTGTGTTTAACGTCGGCCATCTGTCTCCCTGGCTAGACACCCAGTAGATATTGGTTGAATAAATGCTCAAAGCCTAGTAGAGTGCTGGCAAACTCAGACAAAACTTTTCTTCTTCTCAGAGCTGACTGGGTGTTCATCAAGGTCCCAGGTGATAAGAATCATAATAAAGTGGACAAATGGACCAGATGCCATGCCTTAAAACTTACAAAATTAATCTGGAACACTTGAGCATTAGAAATTCTTTTTTTTTAAAAAAAATATGTTTTTATTGATTTTAGAGACCGAGAAAGAGGGAGAGGGAGGGGCAGAGAGAGAGAGAGAGAGAGAGAGAAACTTCGATTGGCTGCCTCCCACACTCACCCTGATCCAGGATCCAGTCCGCAACCTGGGCATGTGCCCTGACTGGGAATTGAACCGGCGACCTTTCAGTGCACAGGACTATCCTCAACCAACTGAGCCACACTGGCCAGGACAAGCATTAGAAATTCTAATTTGTGGGGTTCTCAACACTACTCACCCTCAAATGGGCTTCCAAAAACTAGACAATCATATTCCTTAACTGAAAAATGTAGCTCCTCTAAGGGGGGCATCTCATTTCTTTTGTTAAATATATTTAGGAGAATAATAAAGAAAACAAAGAGAGATGGAAGAACACCTACTTAGTCTTTCAGATCAGTCGAATCTATACAAGCAACCAATGGGGACAGAAGTCTACCTTTATGTCTCCCAAACAAATTCTAAATTGAAAAGGCAGCAGGCAAAAGAATACCAACAAAAAGATTGTACAACGACTTAAATTATTTTAACTGAAAATCCATCACATAACAAATTTAATGTGGTATCCAAATCCAATAATTTTCATTACTGAGTGGTTGTTAAGTAACCATTAAATAAAAAGCTATCTCATTTGTGTCTTTAACTTTAAAATCCTCCACTGCACTCAAATACAGACTACATATGCAAACAAGAAAGAAAAGCAGTTTAACTGGAGTTAGAAATAATCCCCCTCACCTACTTAAAATGTGAACACATTTAATAACTTCACAAAAACAACTGAAGCCTTAATTCCCCACATGAAACACCGTCTTGAGGCTTTTCATCGCTAGAGCTCTGGTGAAGGGTGAAGGGCTCTCGTTCACTAGCCGCCTCCTGTCTAAGCGGGGCGCCTCCTCCCTCTCTCTGCGCTGTTCCCTTGGGCATTCTGGAGTCCTTACCAAGGGGTTTCCCCGACCCCACTGGGCCAACCCCAGCCCTGGAAGGCCCTTCTCCTGGGCTGCTGACTGGCCAGAGAGGAAACAGCATGCTGACCTGAGCTAATCAGAGATGATTACTGTTTCACTTCAATCCCAAACTTGATGTTGATTGTTAATAGTTTCTCCACCCCTTGCTGAATCTCCAGCACTCCTAAATATAGATATTTGGAAACTCACACTTGTGAACTTGAGTATAACCATGAAGACAATAGGGTCAAAGACATTATTCCTGATTCTTGGCCCTGCAAACCGAACTTTGTACTGGAGTCGCTTGTGTAGGTTCTTAGTGTTTGCTTGACAAGGAAGAGAAGTGGACAGGGAATATGTGGTCAGGACAGCTACATAAATGCACCTGGAGAGGAATTCCACTCGTAAAATTCTTCCTGAGGCCTCTTTGCACGCCAGGCACCCCAAATCTCAGATCCTCAAGCAACTCTCGCCTTGCCCTCTGGAGTCAAGCAGAATTAGATTCCTCCTCTTGGTCCTTCCTCTCTCTAGCCCCTAAGCCTGGAGGGTTCTGTATCCCTCTTTTCACTAATGTAGAAATTCTACTCCCTTCAAAAGTCTACAATTTACAATTTATCTTCCTCTGAGAAGCTTTCTTATGTAAACCTTGAGCCCCCTCTTACCCCTGTGGCAGGTAAACTCATTGGTTTATTACTTTTTCATCACGTTCTGTGATTGATTCTCACTTGCTTTTCATAGGTACGCTAAACGCCATGGCAACATAGTTTAAAAAATAACTAAAGAGTTAAGTTGAGCCACATGAAAATGCTGCTTTTAATAGGTCAAAAACAGCAGTGTTCTAAGGTTCAACTTCACATTTATATAGGAATTCAAGAAAGGCTCTGAAATAGTATGTCTTCTTGTCACCTTCTTCTTAAGGACATTTATTTAGACATTGCCCCCACAATGGTTACATTTTTCTTTTTAAAACCTATAAAAAGTTTCTGCCCAAACTGATTAAAGGGTTTAGCTGCTTTCTCCAAATGTTATCATTATTATAAAAAAAAATCCCAAGTATTATGTTGTATAACTGAAATAAAAAATTCTGTAACAGTCCTAAAACTGTAGTAATAAAGGAGAGAGGCTGAGTAACAAAGACCCGACCTTACCTTCTTCTGTAGGATTAAACCCACAGATGTCGCAAATACAACGGACCCACTTATTCATCTCTTCCTCACTGTCCGCCACCAGGTAGAAAATCCGGTCAATGGTGTTGATATCAAAAATGTAGCTGTTTTCAAACTCCTTTTTGTTAAATGTTAATCCGGCATCGACTTGCTGACAGAGATTTAAGTCGATGATGCGGATGGGCTTCTTGGCGTGATCATGTTTGTAATATTCCAGGACGTCTGGATCTCCAGTCAAACGGCCGCTGCGCAACACGAACCACCTCCTCTTCCATGCCTGGGCACGAAGCACAAACATCCAGCTCGTATTAGCTTGAGACACTTTTCAAGATGCACATATATCCATCAAATTTACAAAGGCATTATCCAGAGAAAGTCATGTACAATGTTTTATTTATTTCCAACGAATTATCACCACTCCGGCAGAGTTTACCAATGCCCAAATTAACTTAATGCGTGCATATACAAATTTATTATTTTCTATTGGGTTTTCTAATAGAATATTAGAAGATATTGATTGATATCATAAGATATTACACCAAGATGTAGTATCAAGTCAACAAAACAAAGAAGATTTCGTTTTTACTAATTAAAAAAGCAGTGGTTTCAACAAATAATGCTAGAATAACTGGATATCTACATGCAGAATCATGAAGTCAGAGTCTTGTCTTACATCATATAAAAATTAGTTCAAAATGGACCAAAAACTTAAATGTAAGAGCTAAAACTATAAAACTCTTAGATGAAAACATAGGGGAAAGCTTCATGGCATTATATTTGGCAATGACTTCTTGGATATGGCACAGAAAACAAAAAAAAATAAGTAAACCGAACGGCTTCAAAATGTATAACTTTTAGCCCAGCCAGGGTGCTCAGTGGTTGAGCGTCAACCTATGATCCAGCGAACATGCGTAGCTTGCAGGCTCGATCCCCAGCAGGGGGCGTGCAGGAGGCAGCCAATCAATGGCTCTCTCTCATCACTGATGTTTCTCTCTCTCTCTCTCCCTCTCCCTTCCTTTCTCTGAAATCAATAAAAACATTTAAAAATATATAACTTTTATACATTGAAGGATATGACCAACAGAGTAAAAAGGCAACTCAAAGAAAGAGAGAACATATTTGCAAGTCATATATCTGATAAGAAATTAATGTCCAGAACACATAAAGAACTCCTATAACTCAATAACAACAAAAATAAACCACCCAATTAAAAAATGTACAAAGGGTTTGAATAGACTCTGCAAAGTTACACAATTAGCCAATAAGCACATGAAAAGATGTTCAGTATCATATATCATTGAGAAATGCAAATCAAAACCACAAACAGATACCACTTTGTACATAGTAAAGTGACTATTATTGAAAAAGCGGAAAATAAATGTTTTGTACTGCTGGTAGAAATATATAACAGCCTAACTGTTGTGAAATAGGTATGGCAGTTCCTTAAAAAATTCCAGTTGTGGATATATATCCAAATGAATTTCAATCAAAGCCTCAAACAGGTATTTGTACACCTATATTCACAGCAGCATTATTCATAACAGTCGAACACTGGAAGCAACCCAAGTGTCTACTGATGAATGACGATACATACATTGTGGCGTGTGTGTATATATATTACTCAGCCTTAAAAGGAAAGAAAATTCTGACACGTGCTATAACATGGATGAACCTTGAGATGTTACAGTAAGTGAAATAAGCCAGTTCCAAAAGAACAAAAATTGTACAATTCCACTTACATTAGGTACCTATAATAATCAACTTCATAAAGACAGAAAGCCAGGGGTTGAGGGGAAAGGGACATGAGGAGTTAGTGTTAATGGGTAGAGTTTCAGTTTGGGAAGATGAACTTCTGGAGATGGATGGTAGTGATGGCTGAACATCAACGTGAATGTACTCAGTGCCACTGAACTGCATACTTAAAAATGGTTAAAATGGTAAATTTTGTTATGTATATCTTACGACAGCTTTTTTTAACAGTATTTTTTCATGCTTTAATATCATGCCGTAAAGAATACACATAAAGGTGCTTCTTCAAAAACACTCCTTCATATTCAAGCTATAGGTCTCTCTCTCTCTGTGGGGCTAAGGGGTGGGGGTGGGGGGTAAAAATGGGTATAGAAGCTTTCCTGGTTTCCTGGAAAATAAGCCAAGAAATGGCGTATGTCTTCCTTTTGGCCAGATTGCTTGCTGTTCAGACTACATAAATAAGAAATGTATTTTTTATTAATCCTCACCTGAGGAACTGTTTTTAAAATTGATTTGAGAGAGAGAGAGAAAGAGGTAAAGAGAAAGAGAGAGACATCGATTGGTTGCCTCTTACACACGCCCCGGCCAGGAATTGAACCTGAAACCCAGGCATGTGCCCTGACCGTTAATCAAACCTGCAACCTTTTGGTCTATGGGACTACATTCCAACCAACTGGCCAGGGCAAAAGCTGTATTCTTGAGTATGGGATACAACTTTTTTTAAGTCTTTTTCTTTCTCTTCCATATATTGACAGCCTGGACCTATACTCACCATGTACTGCCTGCAAAAGCTTTAGGACATTTTGAGTTGACTACTATGCCTAAAGAAGCCTAAAATTCTTTTACTATTACTGTCCCTAAAATCTATGTTGATCAAATAATAAAAGCAGGAGCAAATGACTAAAACAGTCAGCTTCCACAGTCTTTAAACCTAACATTTCTGCCCAGAAAAAAAATGAAGCCTTACTCCTCTCTGAAGGTCTTCCTGGTTGGCAGTCAGACTGCAAAGAAGCCGATTTTAACAAGTCTCGGTCACCTAGTAAGAGGCATTCTCTGCTCCAAACTGAACATGTGAGGATCCCCCAAGAAGACACTCCAGGAGGTGGAAGGACTGAGAAACATGACAATTTATGAACCCCAATGAAATCAAATATTCTTAATGGCCTCTGTACATTTCTGTTCGTTTGGAGGTCATGATGGAGCACCAGTCCCAACACCTCGACCCTCTGTTTCTGAAAAAGAATAAATAGTCCCTTCCACTAATAACTTGGGGTAATGACAGCTTTACACTTATGGTGATTTCAGAAATTTTATTCATAGCAGTAAATAAGTTTCGTGCTCTACATAGGTTAATTAGACAAAGAATGCACACACTGTCGGTACTGTAGCAAAGGCCAACTGCCCCAAAACATTATTTCTATTTCTTCCTTAACATATATCAGTCTATTTTTTAAAATCTGCTATCAAAAACAATACTAGTATGACACAATAGGGTCTCTATATTTTTTATGTTTTAAAAAATTTGGCATATGTAACACAAAAGGCATCAACTAAAAACTGCTTCATTTTATCCTGAAAAATACAGGTGAGAGGGAGACAAGGGGATTAACTAAAATCGTCCAATAGATGTTTGGACTTAGTCTCCATCTTGACATGAATCTATTTTGACTTGTCGTTCGCTGTCGGAGGTCCTAGGAAGCTATGACAATGGCCTGAGGCAGAGACAGAAAAAATGAAAACTAAATGGTCTGAGTGGTCCATAAACCAGCTCATTTGGTCTTTAATATCTTGGACAACTGTACCAATAACTTGGATAACTTAAAGTTTAGCATTATAACAGATTCTTTTAAGTTGTACACATTTAAGAAAAGCTAGATATATTAAGAAGTAAATCAATGAAGTTACCAGTCAATAAGTTATGGATTATATTGTAAAAACTATGCCAGGTACATGTGGAAAGAAATACAAGTAGGTAATTCACGATTCCTGCTCTTGAGGAGTTTACTGATTATGAAGAAACTGCTTTACTGTACACAAAAGTATTTGAGAACACAGCAACCCTGGCAAAATACCTGCAGAACCATGGCTAAGTGGACAGGCGTTCCTTCACGGAAACACGCAGTCCTCTAGCAAGGTTAGCAGAGAATCACGAAGGCCTAAAACATCAAGATTTTAATTTAACCTCTTAGTCTGACTGCAGCTCAAAAGTAAATGTAAATGATTGGTGTTCAGAAGAAGAGGGCAATGTGGAGTTCTACAGATGCTTTAGATAATATTGAAAAGTCAGAGTGTTAACTTCACATGAATTTAGCACTGGTTTCTGGATTACAAAAATCGGTTCAGTGTAAGACATCTATTTACTTCAAAATAAATAACTATCATCTCTCAGTAAAATTATGCCTTTATGGATACCTCTGTATCAGGTGGCAAGCCTGAAAAAGCAATAGAGAAGAAACAGAAAAGACAACACAGCATTATGTCATGTACCCACGGCTATCATGGAATCCTATTTTTTTAGTAAATGATTTCTCCAGATAGCGAAGGTTCCATCTTTAAACACAGAAGTGACTTTTTAAAACTTTACTGTCTCACATGAAAATCTCTCTAAATGCCTCACTACATAATTCATTGAATAAATCCATCCATTTCCCAATGATTCATAGGCATCAGTTTCTATAACTGCACTTCTGTGAAGCTCTGAGTGTTGGACTATATGGAGGGTGATGTGCCCCTATGCTAAATAGTGCCACATTGTTGGGCTCACAGAGTTCACCTATAATCGTTTTTATCAACTGTCACGCCTCCCTTCTAATAATATGGTTTATAAGTTGCTTCAGGAACCTTGCACATGCTGTTTCCTCAGTCCAGTATGTTTGTTCCCCCAGTCTTTACCAGGCTGACTCTAATCTTCAAGCCTTCTCTATCCTTAACACCCTCAACCCAACCCTCCCAATGGAAAGCAGGGCATAGTTTTAGGGACTCTATTACTTACCTATGTAGTGATTTCTGTAATTTTGCAATTCAATTTCTCTTTGTATTTATTTATATAGTATCTAACTCCCTGAAGACAGTGACCATATCTACTTTATTTGCCATTAATTACTCAATGCATTGCATGTGCCTGGTGCCTAGAAATATTTGTACAATAAACAGAATTCCCCTATGACTATAAAGCTGTAAAATTTTTTGAGAACATTAGATTAACTATATGGACACATTGAAGAGAAAGGTGTGCTTTCGAAACATCTTCCATTTGAAGAAAAGGGCTCCAATAGTTAACATATACATAATAAACTAAACATAACTAAGACAGTTTTTATCAAAACACATGCACAAAACATCTTGGGAAAATGACAAAAAGAGAAAAGAAGGAAATGTGTCCTTTTGCTACAGCTTATGTGTCACTCTTTCGTCTTCTGGTTAACTGTGCCTCCCCCCCCCCCCATTTATTTCACTGCTTCTCTGGTGAACGATATTGTTAAAATGTACAGGGCACTTGGAAACTAAAATAAACAGCCAAGAAATGAGTAGCAATGAATTGCGGTGCACTAGATAGATTGGGCTAGTAATTACGGAGACCTGAGTAGACATTATATGAGAGGAGCCCTTTACAGCAGGAAATTACAGCATTAAAACACAGAATTTAGCCAAGCAGCACCTGCCACTTATTTATTTATTTTTAACACGGTCCAAATGGGAATGTTTGTCTCAGTCACAAAATGAGTCACTCTCATTGAATCTGGCACAGATTAAACTGGAAAACAAAAGCAATTACATAAACTACACACTTTAATAAGGCAGATACAAAGGTTCTCTGGATTATGGTACAAAGCACAATTTAGCTACAGAATAAAGCTTGATGCTCGAAGAGAGAACTGACATCAGCATCCTTGCTAATCACAGCACAAAAGCTTCTCTATGTTTTGTCAGAGCACAGAATGGGTCCACATAAATCAGTCTTTGTTATCTGGAAATATCTGGGATTCTTACAGTTTGCCCTATTTTTATCCTGGCTGCCTTGGTAGCCCCAGAGAAAACTGTACATTGCCTCACCAATGCTGCAGAGCAGTAACGGACAAAAAAGGACAAGTTTTCTAGAAACCTTCAAAATCAAGCAGTCAAAGCAATTTTCAACAAAATTCATGTGAAAAAAATCATTTTAACTACTAGACTCCCATTAGGAGCAGATTTGCTTGAGAGGAACTATGCAAACTGTTTGTTGTCATTTTCTATATGGAATTTTAAGTTGAGTAAATGACGCAGTAATAAGACTTCATCAGCAAGTTTGCATTTTAAAAGCACCATACTGTGATACCAGTGTCTCATCTCAGGGTTTCAGGATTAACTTGGCTACTACATTAACATCAAAAAAGAACAGCATGTATAGTCCATGGACCCCAATGGAAATATACTTACATCAGACTGCCAAACTAAATAAATATCCATAAGGTTTAGAGAATTTGCATCGCAATTACACATTCCCTAAGCTCAGTGAGTACTAGTGCCTGTAGGGCAAAGCCCAAACTCTGGCAAGGCACAGGGACCCCAAGTCTTCCCTATCTTTCCCAGCCTCACTTTTTGCCTCTCTGCCTTCCAACCATATCGCAAATGCCTGCAGCTCCCCTAACACTCGGCTTCTGTTTTGCCTCTGGCCCTGACACATGCTCCCCCTGGGCAGGTAATCCACCCCCTGGGTTCAGCTCAACCTCTTCGGGGTGCCATCCCTGGGGAGGCCCCTCCAAGCTCTCCATTTCTGCCTCGTTCCTAGTTTACAGTGTTTGACGCCCCTAGAGTTTCTTGAGGGCTGGATCCATGTCTCTTCACCTTTCATCTTTCTTTTCCCCCTTCCCTAGTCCCAAGGAGGTGCTCAGCTGCTGAACATGCCAACCAAAGAGGCAAGAATAAAGTATGGGCGACCTCACACTATCCATGCTTCACGGGGACGTTCACACAACTGCCACCCGCCCAACCCATCTGCAATTTGGCTGAGAATTGTCAGGCAAGGTAGATGTCTGAACCATAAATTAATAATAAAAATAATAATAAACCTCTACAGATACGAGGGGTATTTTTAAACTTCAGTTTAAAAGAACTGTTCTTTTAAATACTTTCTGTATTTAAGCAAATTGCATATATTAAACTGAAGACAGACTTGTCACATTGCAGGGAGGTCTTAGGTCGATGTTCATCACACCCCCCACAGAGAGTGGAGATGCACATACATACTGGCAAGAAAGTACAGATGGAGTTCTATTCTCCCTACGCAGATATTCCCTAGTGGTAAAAATAAATAAATAAACAAAAACAAATGAATAAATAAATTCAATCTGCATTAGTCCCAAGCCATTATCTGCAATAATATTAACACATTCGCAAAATGTGCCTAGTTTGCCTAAATGGCAAATGGGCTGTTATAAAGAAAGCTTGGTAACTGCTCCATACTTGTTTTCTAAGTTGTCTGTGGTGTAACTGACGGGGCACATGCCTGCTCTAACGCTTGCCAAGGCCCCCGAATATCTTCCCTGTACCTTTACTGGAAGAGCTAATAATTGAGGAAATAGCAAATATATGGGTAGGCAAAAGAGAAGAGGTCAGAGTGGTCCAGTGATTCTCGACCCTAACTGGACATAACAAATATCTGGAGAACTTGAGAAAAAATTGATGCCTGGGACCTTACCTGAGATCCGCTACAGTAGCCTAGCTTGGGGGTTCAGCCCTAGCCCAGGTATAGGTAGTTTTAAATGCTCAGCAGGTAATTTTAATGTGCCACCAAGACTCAGAACCACCATCCAATCAATAGACAGGATTAGACTGTTCCTTACAATAGGATTAAAAAAAAAAAAATCAAAGGTCCCTTTTTAAGTGCATGTCTAATTCCTTATCTTATGCCTTCTGCTTTTCCCAGTGTGGTTTACATCCCTCTCCTTGTTTTCGTTCACAATATTTATCCTACTGGTGAATGTTTAAACTCCTTTCTACTGCTGGAAACTCATCCATTTTTCAAGGTTCTGTCCAAACCTTCCCTTTTCCTCACCACACCTTCCCTCTGGGCTTTTGGGAACCCACTGGCTACTGCCCTGAAATATCTCTTGCATTGCTACAGAACAGTTTGGAACCATGTAATTTTTACTATGTACATTTCCAAAAGTTCTAAATGCTTGTGAATTATTTTCCCAACTAGACTTCAAGTTTCTTGAAAGTTGAGACCATTCCTTAAATTATTTTGCATCTGTGATAGCACTCCACACAGTGCGGATAGCACTGAGGATAGCACTCCATCCTCAAAGCCTGGATGGAATGCTTTTCGAGTTTTCTGTTCCTCTGGACGATTGTGGGAAGCCAGTGATCTTAAATGAAAGGATCTCAGGGAAAGGAAAGTGAAGTCCAGAGTTCTAATTAGGATCAAGTTAAACTCCTTTCACAGGATGGCATACTAGGTTCTCTAAACCACACTTGCCGGCCTCACCTCTCCCATCTCTCACCTCCACAGATGACTGCAGCAAATGCCCACATGGTTTGTTCTTCCTCCATGGCTTTATATTTTGTTGTTTTGTTTTTAGTCTCCTACTCACTCTTTAAGACCTAGCCCAAGAACTCTTCTTTGAAGTTTCCCTTAATGCCACCCCCCCCTCCTCCAAGTTAAGGCACCTACCTGCTGCTGCTCCTCTGAGCTCTCAGCACACCGGTCCCAGCAGCTTGTTAACAAGCTTATCCCCTTACAGTACTTTAGGAAGAACTCGGATGACTACTGCATTTAGGTCTTCAGTTCTGAACCCTATATGTAGTTAAGCTTGACCTGATAACCTGAAGAAGAACAGCATTTTCTACATTCTTGAGCCAACAACCCTGCCATTATGAAACATCACCACTGTAATCTTACTAACCCTACATTATCCCAGAGAACTGGGGGGAAAAGAACAGTGGAACTTCTTATTTTGAAATCTCTTAAAAGGTATTTCACAACTGGTATTTCAGGAAAGAAGATCATTACTGCGAATTCTTTGGTAGAATTCAAAATTTATGTGTCATCTCAGAAATTTGCAGAATGTTAGGGTTAAGATATGTGTTTCTTTATACTTGTTTTCTGAGGTCTCTGTGGTATTACTGATGGAGCACATGCCTGATGTAACACTTGCCAAGGCTCCCTAATCTCTCCCTTGGACCTTTACTGGAAGAGCTAATTATTAAGGAAATAGCCAATATTTGTGTGGACAAAAAGAAGTCAGGGTGGTCCAGTGATTCACAATCCTAACTGTATATCTGGAGAACTTTTTCAAAAAATTGATGCCCAGGATCTCACCTGAGATCCACTAATGTGCCACCAAGACTGAGAACCACCATTCAATCAATAGAGTTAGGTTGCTAGATGAAAATGCTATTTTTAGTAAGCTATGTTTTAATGTAAATTCCATCAGCAGGGTTAGGTTAAATTTAAATAAATTATGAGACATCTATATAATAATAAATCGATATAAAACCTTTAAAAAGCAAGACTAATCTATATATATGAAAAATGCCCACAAGATAATTATTCAATTTTAAAAAAGCATGTTGCAGAATTGTACATATATAATTCCATCTGTCTGAATGATTGTGTTATTGTATACACACAACAAACACAAATTATGTTTAGAGGACACGTCTGGAAGGAGACATACCGGAAGTGTTAACTGTGGTAATTCCAGGAACAGGAAGGTCAGATGTTTCATATTTTTATTTTATATACTTTTTTATAGTGTGAGTTTTCAAGAAATTTCCAATTATTACTCTTATAATTTAAAAAATATTATGTATTTATAAAGCTTATGCCTAGACTTGGCCAATGTGCTCCCCCCCCCCACTCCCTCCCCTCCACTCTCTCCCCTCCACTCTCTCTAAAAATCAATGGAAAAAATATCCTCTGGTGAGAATGAACAAAAACAAACAAACAAAGCTTATGCCTAGAAATACTCTAAAGAAAGTTTTCTTAATTTTTTAAAATCTACGAATCATGTACACAAAACAAAAATGTTCATGTATGTATGGAAATGCATACACTCTTCTTACTCTGCAACTAATGAATGAATTTAACCTTTCTTTTAAATATAGAAATCCAGGATACATCTGGAAGGAGTCTCAGTCAGGAAATAGCTTAGACAAATAAAGTAGAACTACTTTGTTTTAAAGACTGGAATTTTGGGGGTTAAAAAAAAGTAAAGTTGGGAACACTTAAAATAGAGGAACAAATTTCTCTTCTTCCCATAAAGTCTGGTGGTTACACTATTCATACTATTTTAATTTTCTTTACAAACCACGTCAGTGAATGGTAATATACTCAGATATTTAAGTATCTAAAATAAGCACTTTGGGAATTAACTATTAAAAACATTAAATTTCCATAATAATACTATGAGGGTAAATAATATAAAGAAAAACAAATTAACCGTGCAGCAGGGACAAAAGAAAACCATTTGCTTTAAAACACTTGAGTTGTTTTCCAGGAAGCACCATCTTTTCTCATAGAGCAAAATAAGGAAAAAACAGGCTCGGTGGAAGTTTCCACTCCACCGGCTCTATCATTATGATCATCTGTTCCAAACACACACAAGCCTAAAATTTCCTGTTTTCAAACTATTGTCACCATTTTCTAGCCTAGAGTTATCTGTGCTAACTTTAGCTTAGTAATATAAACAAAAGAATACACCAAAAATAATGCAGAACAATGCCTAGATGTAGGCTAACGACCAATCCACAAACCTTTTCAATAGGAGTTTACACACATGGCCTGGACAAAAACAAACTAGCTGCACGTGAAACTATTTCATTAATAGCAAAACTAACCAAAACATCAAATTCAACAGAAGTATTAGAGCAGCTGGGGAAAAACATTCAGGGAATTTTAAATGATTACTTAATAATGCATGTAATTTACTTGTTGAAATCACTGCTCAACTGATGCCCACCCCAAAGCTCCGTGTAAGTTCTGCAGAAAACAAACAACAAAGCTGACAAACACTCCTTAGCGTTCAGTATACACCAAGTACATAGTTCTTACACCTTTTCTGGGTCATGGAACTGCTTTGAAAATCTGATAAAAGCAAGAAACCTTTTCTTGGCAAAAAGGCACATATAATTGTACACAGTTTCAGGGCTCCCGTAGCACACGTCAAAACTTGAAACAGGATTATAACACTTCTTTCTGCAATGAGCAGTATGGTTTGAGACCTTGGACCCCCCAACCAGGGAAATTTCGTTACTAAAGTTCCATAGGAAAGTAGGTCACCTCATGGGATTAACTCTCAATACAGCAATATGGGGCAGGTTGAGTACAGTTTTATTTGTAAATACTAGTTCATATCTCATCAAAATGACCAATTGTCAGGGCTATGGGGACGCCCTCTAACCCCATGGTTTCAAGCTTCCTCACCTGCCCAGGAGGAGGCTGAAGGAAGCAGGAGCCTGGCTCGCACTGTCCCGTGTGACTAGGAATGGAGACCTAGGGTGATGCGCAGATGAATCTGCCTTGTGTTTCATCTACTATCACCCTTTCCTCCCTACCAGGTACAATTAGAGTCAATGAGCTCACATCAGGGTGCGGCCAGAGGAAAACGGAGTCGGGGGGTCCACTCCATCTTTTGCAATTGGATTCAGCTAGCCTCTGGCCTGCGCGAAAGGTAGTCTGGGCCATAGGCAATCTGGCCAGTTGAGACTGGGAGCGGCAGCTAGTGATAAACAAGTATGCAACCCGGCCCTGTCTTCTGCATATCTCCCTCAGAACCTGTGGAGGCAGAGGTAGCACAAATGTCCAGGCAGACTCCTACCCATCTAGATGTAGACGGTACAAGTACAAGAAAGGGACGTGAGCATTATCATGAGCATTGGCATGCAGGCCCAGAGGCATTGCGTCACTAATTCCACTTCCAGGAATCTCACCTAAGGAAATAATGCCAAATGCAGCTAAACAGGTAGGCATCAAAATATCCAAGCCAGTGTTGTTTATATTAGTAAATATTTGACACAATCTAAACATTCGACAGCAGGTGGGAGGTCCAACCATCCCACTTTTTCCAGTTGTCCTGATTTTAGCACTGAGAGTTCCCCATCCTGGGAAACCCCTCAGTCCTCGGCAAACCAGGACTGAATAAATAACGATACATCTCCATAAAGGTGTCTTACACAGTCGTGAAGACCACACTTTTGAATGGTATTTTAAAGACCTCCCCCTGTCCCCCATGGTTCGCAAAATTTCCAAAATACTGAGATCTCAGCAAAGAACTAATCTTTTCTATTTGGAGTAAGTGGAATCTACTGGCTGCACCTTCCTTTCTACCTTTTCTGGCTCTCCTGTCACCTGTGCCAGATAGAGCTGACCGCTCCGATGGTTACACAGCACCTTGTGCACACCTCTATCAGAGTGCTCTTGTCCTGCCTGTCAATCAGTCCTTCGTACAGTTGCTTTCCTCCCCAAGACCCTGTCTTATTCCATTTTAAGTGCTTAGCATAGCGAAGAGCCTGCAAAAGGACTTGGCTGCTTAAAAGGCATGTGTGCGACCTGAATAAATGGATAAATGATTGACTCCTGGTGACTGTGACGATGCTGTCTCTGTCCTTCACTTAGTTTTTACATAAATGGACCACACACCAAACCGACAGTGGGCCTTCTTACTACTGTATGAATTCAGCCATAAACCCTACCAAATCTCCAACTCCACCAGGCTCAGTCAACAAAAAGTGAAACTTAATCATGGAACAAGTGAATGTGCTACCATGCCAACATGCCAATATTAGGATAGTGCCTATAGTATTATGAGAATGTCTACATATTTTAGTTATATAACATTATTTACGGTGACATATTGATTTACATATACATAGTTATATATTCTCTCTGTGTATATGTAGATTCTGAAACAGACATATATATTCAGATACATAGTACATATCTATTCAACATTGTTCTGTGTGTGTGTGTGTAAGGACACTCCAGTCTCTGAGGGTAGAATGTGATGTCATTAGACAGAATAAGGGCAAATGCTATGTGTTATGAACCACGGTATAAGTGTAAATGTTTAACTGAAGAACAAGGTGTGAGAAGTTTACTTAAATATTGTTCTTTTAAGTGATAGGAAATTGATATCATATCTCGAATGAAAGTCACACAATTTTCCGGCACAGAAGTGAATTCTAATTGCAGTTTGAGAGCAGTCCTGCCCAACAGGACATTCCACAGTAATGGAAATGGCCGTGCTGATCATCACAGTAGCCACTAGCCACACGTGGCTAGAGAGAACTTGGAAAGTGGCTGGAATCGATTGTCTAATTAATTTAATTTAGTCACATGTGGCTAGAGCTACCTTATGGACAGTGCAGTTTTAAAGGCCCTTTCTTTCACTTGAGGGAGAAGTGATACTAATCACTGAAGAACTGTAGCTCTAAAGGACAGTAAAATTAGTTTGAATTGTGTAGTGTACTGTAGCTGTTGTGCCTGAGATGCTAACAATTATGTGAACCTATTTCCTGATTTACTATGTTTCATAAACTTACTTTGCCCCACAAATAACAATATCACAAAGGTTGTTGTTATTACTATTTTTTTGGGAAAAACATGCTTGCTTAAATAGAGATTTTTAAAAAAGTGAGAGACATAACACCAATAACAACCTGGAATTTTTTAAATAAAAATTTATCTTCCATAAAACCAACAAATTTCTAAACGCTTTTTGTTGTTCAGCTATCCAATCCAAAATAATTCTGGGGTAGAAATAGTGTTTGAGTTTCCAGCAAAACATACAAACACATACTTATTTTCCCTTTTAAGTTTCTTATTGAACATTCACAATTCACAATAAAGTAAAACAATGACGCACTGAAATTTGGATCGCATTTCAAAAACACACATTAAGAACTAAAGGAAAAGCACCAAAGCGCTACGAAATTTCAAATTCTCATAATTACATTTATATGCCATAAGCAAAAATAATGCCTAATTTAATTTTCTTCTCAACATAAAACTCAGTCTAAAGCTTCTAGAACAAAAGAGATGTGCCAAGAGAAGGTTTCCTTAGAAAGACGCACTCGCAAAGAGATAAATTATGCATTCTGAAGTCACTGACTACAAAACACATTAAGATCAAGGTGCAAGGAAGAATAACCTCATCCAAAGAGGAGCACCGAGCACACAGCTGAATCTGACACAAAAATTACACCGCCGATAATGACACCAAGAAGATCTCCGATGCAAAATACGAAGACTCAGCCCAAGTGCAGCTGCTAATGACCTTCCCCCGTCCCCTCCATGCAAAACATGATTCTTTGGGGGAAAATGCTTTTTCACCCATGTACTATACAGATACTAATCTCATCCTCCAAGAAAAGCTGTTGTCCATTTACCTTTTTTTGTCCTCAACACATGGAGTGCTATCTTGCCCATTCTAGGGTGCGTCGGCCCTATGAGGCCAGCTTTCTTTCTCCTGTCAACTGTCCATCTCCCTCTACAGCACCCAAGCCTCATAACTTTTGACCCACAGGAAGCAGATACAATGGAGCAAAGATAATAACCACTGTAAGGATTTGTGTGTGCATAATTTAGTGCTTGAGGACTAGGAGATTAGGGTTGGGGTGGGGTGAGAAAATGACTATTTCTGCAAGAAGAGTAACATTTGGCAGGACCCAACTCATCTTGAACTCTAAGCAAAACTGTTATGCAAGTCATATAGTCCATAAAGGCTAAAAACCTATGCACAGTCTGTATGATAACACATATACAGATATACCACATGCAGTTGACAGATACCTCACACACTTCTCTGCTTTACTCATGTTAGGAAGACTGTGAGACAATCAGTCATTCAGGGTGCTGGCCTCTGAGGTAACAGACAACTGACTGTGTCCGACTTGCCAACTTGGAAGTTCACTAAAGTCTGTAAAAGCTAAAAATAACCACATAAACATGTTTACAGCATTTTAAAAATACAGGATCCACACTGTCTTCTAAATATAAACCCGAGTTCAGAGGACAGGGATTGGCTTTGGGTTTTTCAGAGGCGTCATCAGGACATCCCACACTTCACCACAGAAATCCACATTTCAGTGTTTTACTATAAATACACAATTGGTGGTATTTAACTGGCGTGAAGAAGGGGTGGGTTTGGAGTGGGGAAGGCGAGCAGGAAAGGAAAAGATGGGACCTCCTCCCCCATTTAATAAGAGGGCTCCCTGAATACCTCAAACCCCCAACTCTTTGTGGTGGGACCGGACCTTCTTCAAAGTCTGAAAGGGGATATCCTGCCCATGTTTTCTGCTCCACACATCCACTTCCCAGTGGAGCTGTCCCTTTCCCCTTCCTCACTCCCAAATCCGTAGATGCTGCTGCAAAAGATAACTGTAGACAGGAAGGCAAGTGGGATATGCACATGGATGTAAATTCCCCACATCCCAACTGTTGCATGAGTGCACATTCTGAAGACAATCACTCGAATTCTTATCCTGTTCCTGAAGAGTGAGATAATTCTAAATCAAACACAGGGAAAACTTTCCAACTAAAAACCATAATGCCTGGGGCACTCGTACTAAGACCATTAAGGATTCAGAGTATTTTACTACTGTTGAAAAAATGTCTATTTGGTCTCTTATAAGTATGCAAAATTATTATTAATTATTATTTTTTAAATTTTATTGATTTTTAAAGAGAGGAAGAAAGAGAGAAACATGAATTGGTTGCCTCCCACATGCACACTGATCAGGGATCGAGCCTGCAACCTGGGTATGTGCCCTGACCAGGAAAAGAACCCGCTACCTTTTGGTGAATGGGACGATGTTCTAACCAACTGAGCTACACCAGTCAGGGCAAAATATTTTCATATTAATTTTTGGATAGGATTGGTTTAAACTTTATCCTTTGCTTTTAATTCTAAATCTTAAAAATTTAGCAGCTGTTAAAAATATAAAAAATATAATAATAGAAAGAAAAACCCGCAGCAACAGACTTAGCCCTATAGTTGTATGTTATAAACATCAAATGTCTGTGTCTCGTAATTTACAGAACTGTGATGAAATCTATGTTTCTGGAGGTTATTCAATATCCAAGTGAAGTATTCTCCATAATAAAATCATGTAAGTCACATGGGCACTTTCTGAACAAAATTATTTTTTTAATAAACTATTAAGAATAACAAATTGAACTTAAAAATAATGAAAAAATTATATAATTACATAAAATTATATATAATCTCACCATCAAAAAATAGTTTTTGATATTTTTATCTAATTTTTATTCATATACATACGTACTTTGGTTTCATAAGCCATACTTCTAACTTTCTGAGATTTAAAAGTCTCAGGTTTAAAATTTTAATTTGTTAATATTTCACATTATGACTTTTTCCAAATATTAATTATCATGCTAAAATTATACAAATAAAGGTGAGGACCTCACTTTTATGCTTTCTGAAACCCAATTAAGAAAGTATATTTGATGATTGTAAAAACACAAGACATATATTTACTATGGGATTTCTTACACAGCACAACAACCCAGATTCATTCTAGCAACTGAAATATTTAATTAACTCAAAGACTCTGTATGGAGCTGATGTTCTAAGCAAATAATGACTAAAACAAGTACAGCAGCCTGGCCGGTGTGGCTCAGTGGTTAAGTGTTGACCTATGAACCAGGAGGTCACTATTCAATTCCCAGTCAGGGCACATGCCCGGGTTTCAGGCTCAATCCCTGGTAGGTGGCGTGCAGGAGGCAGCCGATCAATGACTCTCATCATTGATGTTTCTCTCTCCCTCTCCCTCTCCCTTCCTCAATAAAAAAAAAAAGTACAGCAGTCTCCCCTTATCGGTGGTTTTATTTGCCATGGTTTTAGTTACTCGAAGTCAATCATGGTCTGAAAAACATTAGTTGGAAAATTCTGGAAATAAACAATTCATACGTTTTAAACTGCATGCTTTTCTGAGTAGTATGATGAAATCTCACACCACCCCTCTCTGTCCTACCTAGGACATGAGTCATCCCTTTGTCCAGAGTCTCCACACTGTGTCTGTTCCCTCCCGTTAGTCACCTAGTAGTTGCCTTGGTTATCAGATGGACTCTCATGGTATCGCAGTGCCTGTGTTCAAATAACCCTTATCTTACTTAATAATGTCCCCTAAACGCAAAAGTAGCGATGCTGGCAATTTAGATATGCCAAAGAGAAGCCATAAAGTAGTTCCTTTAAGTGAAAAGATATATATATATATATATATATATATATATATATATATATATATATATATATATATATATATATAAAACATGGTATATATAGGGTTTGCTACTATACATATACACACACACACACACACACACACACACACATACATGCATATATATAGCTCAGACATCCACTGGGGGATCTTGGAACATATCCCCCGAGAGTAGGGGGAACTACTGCACATACAATCCTCTCAACAGAAATACTATTTCTTGTTTACCAATAAGTGCAATCTAACACTGTACAAAATAATTTATCAAATCTATAAAGAATTTATTCCAGAAAAAAATCATTTGATACCTCAACTTATGTTAGGTATTATAACCTGAAGATATTCTTAGAATAAATATCTCTACTTTTTGGCCATTTAGGTATTTATACCTTCAAAATTAAAAGATTAGGCAATCTATTTATAGATTATCTACAATGAACTCATGTAGTTTGTTCTAAAAATACAGGGAAAATTGAGGAGAAACAAAATAACTCTATTTAAAATTTGTCTGTGCTTTAAAAAAGAAATAAAAACAAAAGCACCACTCTGTACTTTGTTGAATAATTGACCATGAAAAGGCAAAGCAATGAGATCGTCATTTAAAGATTAAGATTACAGAATCCTAGACCAACTGAGATAAATGACTTTTTGGTAACCAGATCCAATTCTTTTTTTTTAATCCTCACCAGAGGATATATTTTTCCACTGCTTTTCAGAGGGGGGGAGGAGAGACATTGATGTCAGAGAAACACATCGATTGGTTGCCTCCTTCATGTGCCCTGACCAGGGCCAGGGATCGAGCCTGAGCCTGAAACTGAGGTATATGCCTTTGGCCGCAATTGAACCCAGGACCCTTCAGTCCACAGGCCGACACTTTAACCACTGAGCCAAACTGGCTATGGCAAGATCCAATTCTTGGTGGAGCAAAGACAAAGAAACAATAAAAAACACATCTTTAGAGACTTCTGGTCAAGATGGCAGAGTAGGTAGGTAAACACTGTACTCACCTCCTCCCACAACCACACCAAAATTACAACTAAATTATACAACAACCACCCTTGAGAACCACCTGAAGAATAGCTGAACAGAACTCTTATAACTAAGAATATAAAAAAGAAGCCACATTGAGACCAGAAGGAGAGATGGAGACACGAAACAGGCCGGTTACACACCTATGTGTGCTGGTAAAGAATCAGGAGGGATATCTCAATTGTGGAGATCCCCAATCAGAAGTGAGAGATCCCAGCTCCACACTGGGCTCCCCAGGCATTCCTTTTAAAGGTTAAAGCCCATGTATCACTGACAGACTCACTCGCTCTGCGCTCTGGGGCTGGGCAGCTGCTCCTAAGTGTTAGGGACATATGGGGAAGAACTGAACTGTCTGGTTTCAGGGCAAGGACTGGAGAGGTAACTGTCTCTGCCATTTTGTTCCTCTGTTGAGCCCTCCTGCCACACAGCTTGAAGGCGTAGGTGGGCACCAAATCTGAGTCTATCAAATTTGCTCCACACTAGTGATTCCCTGAGAACCAGTTCCACCAAACTTGTGCACAGGCCCTAACCTCTTTCAGCAGCTATTACTCAGAAATGATTGACCTTGGCATACACTGTGGTCTTCCCTAAAATCTCTGAAAGGCCTACAAACCCCAAACAAGCAGCAGCTGGCCTCAGGGTGCCCTGTACCTCTTGCGAAGCAGCTCCCAGCCTGGCATTAGTGGAAGTCAACCTTAGTTTGTAGCATAGCCTCTCTCAGGCACCTTCAAGCCCAGCACAGGCAACTATTAACCACAGATCACATTGTAGGTCCTAGGTGGCCCTGAGTAGGGCACAGGCAGCAACTGCCCTGGGCCTGCAACACAGTCCTTCCAAAAAGAGGTCCCAGAACCAATATACCTGGTGACTGGTTTCAGACCACACCAGAGCAGCACCTAATTAAGTTTCATAAATGACATACCAAAAGTTTGGACTCTGTAGGCACCAGAGCCCTGCTACAGTGAATCCCATTTGGTGGGGTCAAGCCCACACACAACTTGTCCGTTTTAGTCGTGATCAGTCCTCAAAGCCAGTCAGCCTTAGAGTCAATTCCACCCACAGCCATGCCAACAGCAATCAAGGTTCAACTATGACTGGAGGGCACACACAACCCACACATGGGACACCCCCTAGAGTGCCTGGCTCAGGTGACCAGAAAAGTACACCATGGGTCCCACAGGACACCTACTACACAAGGCCACCCTGCCAAGTCTGTGAGATGTAGCAGTTCTACCTAATACATAGAAACAAACACAGAGAGGCAGTCAAGATTAGGAGACAAATAAATATGTCCCAAATAAAAGAAAAAAAAGAACAAAAGTCCAGAAAAAGAACTAAACAAAATGGAGATAATCTCCCAGATACAGAGTTCAAAACACTGATTATAATGATGTTCAATGAACTTAGGGGAAGAATAGATAAACTCAGTGAAAACTTTAAAAAAGGCATAGAAAATATAAAAAAGACGCAGTCAGAAATGAGTAAGGCAGTAACCAAAATGAAGAATACATTAAAGGGAATGAACAGTAGAATAGAAAAAGCAGAGGATCAAATCGGTGATTTGGAAGGCAAAGTAGCAGAAATCACCAAATCGGAACAGCAATAAATAAATAAACAGATAAATAAATAAATAAATAAATAAGGACGGTTTAATGGACCTCTGGGACAACATCAAGCATACCAACATTCACATCACAGGGGTACCAGAGGGAGAAGAGAGAGCAAGGGTTTGAAAACATATTTGAAAAAATAATGACAGAAAACTTCCCTAACCTGGTGGAGGAAATAGATATACAAGTCCAGGAAGTGCAGAGTCCCAAACAAGGTGAACCCAAAGAGGCCCACATCAAGACACATCATAATTAAAATGCCAAAGGTTAAAAACAAAGAGAAAAATCTTAAAAGCAGCAAGAGAAAAGCAGTTAGTTACCTACAAGGAAGCTGCCATGAGACTGTCGGCTGATTTCTCATAAGAAAACTTTGCAGGCCAGAAAGGATTGATACAAAATATTCAAAATAATGAAAATCAAAGAACTACAACCAAGATTACTCTGCCCAGCAAGACTATCATTTAGAATCAAAGAAGAGATAAAAAGCTTCCCAGACAAGAAAAAGCTAAAGAAGTTCATCACCACCAAACCAGTACTACAAGAAATGTTAAAGGGATGAAGAAGGAGGGAAAGGAGAGAGAGGAGGAGGAAGAGGGGAAAAAACAGTAACAGAAATATGAATAATAATAAAATGCCAATAACTACATACCTTCAACAATTACTTTACATGTAAATGGAGTAAATGCTTCGTACAAGACATAGAGCAGCTAAACGAATGAGAACAAGATCCAAGTACCCATCAATAGGTGACTGAATAATGAAAATGTGGTACACATATACAATGAAATACTACTCAGCCTTAAGAAAAGAATGAAATTTTACCATCTGCAACATAGATGGACCTAGAGGATATTATGCCAAGTGAAATCAGTCAGTCAGAGACAAATACCGTATCATTTCATTTATATGTTCAATCTAAAGAACAAAATAAACTGTAATAACCATGTATGGTGTCAGGGGGTACTAGATTTACTGAGGGGATCACTTTGTAAGCTACATAAATGTCTAACCACTATGCTGTATACCTGAAAGTGATATAATATTAAATGTCAACTATAATTGAAAAATTAAAACAAAAATCTCCACATCTTTAGCAAGCTTCCCAGACATGGCACAGATTAAGAGGACGGGTTAGTTCTCTCACTTCCAACTAAAGTCCCTACACCAACCCTACATGGCATTCTAATCTTTATGAGCAATTTGAAAAGAATAATCAGAAATAAAAACTGTCCAACTTTGTAACCATTAAGAATCCCTTCCGGTTCCTTTTAGCCTAATCTTTCACCAAATGGCTGAGAGGGTAACCATAACTAATCATTTGTTCATACTCAATTGTTTAGACTCTTTCTCTTCACTGCTCTGTTCTCAAAACTTAACACACAATGCCTAACAAAAAGTAGGGACTCAGCAAGTGGTGACTGAGTGAGTGAATGAGTAACTGAGTCTTGACACACAGTGTAAGGTGAACCCTATAGAGATAAGCATTACTGTGATTCACAAATAATTATTAAGTGTTCATTATTAAGTAGTTTGATGGTGGAAACATGCCAGAAAAGGAAAAGAAATATTATGACAACAAAAAATTACCATTAAATAAGTATAAATGCTTACACTTTAGATGTAGAAATAAGCATATTAAAAACTACTTTAGATGCTATTATACGAACTACAACTAAACAGAAAAACTTTTCCCCAAGGTATGCAGACAGAGCAGCAAACGTAGGGCATAAAGTTAAGTGAATGCAATGCATTGATATGGGTTTCCTTTCTTCTCCATTCTTTTGTCTGCCCCCTAGTGGAGTCCTTATGAGTAAACATAAAAAAGGCAGGCACTATAAAAACCAGGAAAAACAAAAAGAACAGAAACAGAGTGTAACAAATCATTGATTTGAATTTCTATAAATCACTCACTCAAGAATAGAAAAGTTAACTTAAGAATTCCCATTAAATACTTTTGTTCCGAAGACAAAACTTTTCTATCAACTTAGGTTCACCATTTCCTTGTGTACCTTTGGACTTTTAATCGTTGCCTTTTAAGGGAAAATCTGCATCTCTAGATTGCATCTAGGTAGTATATGGCTTTCTTAATAGTTAAGAAGACAAATAATTTACTGACTGCTAGTAAGTTGACATGGTCTGGCCACTTTATTTTTGGTTTTCAGGTATCTTAGGTATGAACAATAGCAAAACCAAAATCATTTCCATAAAGAAGATTCTGGAAATCTATGGATTCATTCCCACAGTACTCCAAGTCAAGGAACAGGTAAAGTGAAATGGAGACAGTGGTTCAGTGATGGCAGGCGTGGCTGAGTGACTCCTCTCAGAAAGCATGCTTATCTCCATGGGGATCTTTCTGTCTAGAAAGGGGTGTAGGTTTTGTCTATGATCTCATCTTCAGCAACAGCCGACTCTCCTCTAAACTGGCTGCCCATTTTACACTAGAGTTTTGCACCAACATGTACATCTTTAAATATGAAGATGACGGGCATGGCTACTGTGACTTATGTAAACAACGAATTACGTGACACTCCCTCCCCTTGTGACTGGTGACACACAGCTGCAAGACAGTCAGCCAGGGTTATACACACTATACTCACTGAACAAAATATCAGAAAATTATCCCTGAAGGAGAAATACAAGTATTAGACATAGTTTCTGGGCTTCAGTGACCCAGTGGTTTCATTTCTTAACTTCTAGAATCAGAATGCATAATAAGTCATGATTATTATAAACAAAATTATTTCTAGAGAGGTGATTCTAGATTTTTTTCCCACATTCAAGAACTTGAACATATAAAACTCCTCCTGCATTGATAGGAATTCTGTTCCCCAGAACTGTATAAAAATCAAATGACAGAATCCAGGAAAAAAACATTGAAATGAATAGAGAGACTAAAATAAACAGAGTTTACTTAATTACTATTTTTAACACCCTTTGTAGAAGTGCATCAGTATGATAATTCTGGCAGGTTCTAAAAGGCAATGAGCTTCCAGTGATTTATGACTACACCTTACATGTATGTGGTATCAGCTTAAAACACCCTCAGCAGCTTTTTCATGGAGGAAACAGACCAACCTAAGTCAAAGGAGATGAACTGGTTGATTTTAATAAGAAAATGCTCAGGATATAGGAACACAGGATTTAAAGTTTTCTGTTCTCAGACTGTTGTGAATGCTATGAATGGTGGGAGGGAGGAGACCGTTGACAACCATCTTCCTTTGTTCATTTATCTATTCCCTTTGGACAAAACTGTCAGCTACAGGAAGTATCAAGGAAGACAGAATAGAACTCCTGTGCTTTTAATTTCTCTCCTAATGTCTCTGTCGTTGCTCAAATCTCTACTAGAAAAGCAAGCAAAGGCAAATTTCAACCAAGGGCCTCAGAAGATTTACTGCAATCATCAAGGTTCATGTGTCAGGAAGAAGGAAGGTGGGGGGAATTTCCCTGACTCTATACTTAGATATGGATCCTTGGTTTAATTTTTATCTCTTGTCTGTTGTACTGCCAGATTAATTATAGAGAGTAAAAGCAGCTCAAATAATTGACTTTCTTAAAATTTACTATTTTTAGAACAATGATATCACTAAGTTTTAAATACACTAACATCATGATATAATTCTTAAAGCATGCTTATACATCTAATTTAATATTTTGGAGTCTGTTCAAATTATTCATTCAATTGAGTAACAAAGGAACAAAACAATGAAGAGGCAGCTGTTTCATCTGTATATCTGATGAAACATGTAGCGTGCAAACATATTTGGAGCGTGTAGTGTATTTATAGTTAAATAAAGCAAAATAAGCTACTCAAGAAAGAATTGTTTCCACTTCCAAATAATGATATTAAAAAATATATACTAGTGTTGTGTCATTACTAAAGACTTAAGTTTATACGGGAGACACTAACTTCTTTGTGTGCTATGAAATTAAACTTACAGCATTAATCACAATTTGTCATCATATTTATTATGCTTTTGCTGGTTTGTTTACCATCCTATCTCTTCAAGTAGACTATAGCATTTTCAGGACAGAGACTCTCCCTGCTTGAGTCACTGTGGTCCATCAAGCTCCTAGCACATTAGATGAAATAAGAGGTGCTGAATACAAGTATTTATATTAAAATGTTCTGTTAAATTCATACCTGCAGGAGGTAGAGCTTATAGGCAACACCATAAACCCACCCTGGGCATCCCTGCCCTTAGTTCTACTCCAAAGAGAAGCAAATCCTGGTTTGGGCTCCTCTTGGTGGTTACCCCTGGGTGGTTATTCGTGGTTCACCCCATCCTCTACCCCTACCCCTTCACCCCATCCTCACCCATTATCTGTGTTTGGGGAGAAGTGAACTATTCCCTGTCTCCTGGCTTTAAAACTCCTGGTTTCCAGCAGTGGCTGCCGATTTCCTGACCACAGCGCCCCTGATGGTCACTCCTCCACTGTTCCAGGGATCACTGGTCTTGAGTAAACAGTTCTTTAAATTAGCGTTTATCATTTCCTCCAGTCACTCCAGCCCTAAAGGTGTAAGGAACCTAATATAAACTCAGCCCAAAGCACCATAAGTAGTCTCTTCATTAAAGTCAGCATTTCTTACCAGGACACTAAAAAAGACCCTTTATATTTCCAAATTCTATGCTTACATATGACATCACTTTTAGACATTAACTATTAAAGTCCAGCCTGTCACTCACTTTCCGCAATGCCTCTCCCTCCTTTCTCCCAAGGTAGTGATGCCACCAGTCCCTCAATCAGAGAAACTTCAAACCACATACTTAAGCCGCTGTTTTAGTGCATCAGTCACAGAGTGTCACTTTCTTGGAACAATTAGTTTTCACCCTCTCATTTATTCTTCCCTCACACCCTTCCACTGCCTAATTTTCATCTGCTGTACATATACTTTACATTGTCAATGTTAATAATATTTACATTCTGTTCTATAACCCCCTCAATTTTCTATGGTCTTTACTCTAAAGGTTGAGTCTACGAGCTTAAAGTCAATATAGGGAATATACACTATCATGACCATAGATGTGTTGTTTCCTACAGTCCCAGGTAGAGGCTAGGATTGCATTTATGTCTCTGTATGTCCAGTGTCAGGACACCCGCCCCCCCCCCCCCAGGTCACACAAGGATGAATGCTCCTAGGGTGAAGTCTAATGGATTCCGTTTTCCATCTCACCAATTACCATGATCAAATCTTCCAACTTTTCCCAAGCCTCCTATTATAATTCCTATTTCATTAACCCCCTTCCCTGCCCCGCCCTTCCCCTTCACTGGGAATGGGTGCTGGCAGGCCTGGTTCAGGCTGGCTGTCATCCATTCGTCTCCACTGCTTTCCCAGGGCCGTCCACTAACCCCTGCTACTCCTTCCTCTGTGCTGGTTAACTCCTCACTTTGTTACCACCGCATCCCAGGAAAGAGGACATGGAAGGCATGCTTTAAAGGAGGCAGCACAGCGGTTAACAGTGTTTTAGAATTCAATTCTATTTGAAAGAATACCATTTTGAAAAATTAGTATTTATTATGCTATTCTCTTAGAATAAAGGGAACAATATTTTTAAAGCCCTCTCAAACATGTTTGAGGGGTTGAGAGTTCCCACCAAAGGCCTTAACTTCCTGAGTCGTATGCATCTAAAAATATTACTGTTTACCATTTAACCTATGATATTAATCCATGAAGACATAGATTTCATGTTTAATTTCCCTTTTATGTACTCAACTGTATATTTATTAAACAGAATTCATTCTTGAAATATCCTCCTTAGCATAAAGGCGTCTAAAATGATATCGCCTGGCATGCTATAAGCACCTGGGGAGGATATTTCAGTGGAAATAACGAGTAACTATATTTCCTTCCTTCCTTCCTTCCTTCCTTCCTTCCTTCCTTCCTTCCTTCCTTCCTTCCTTCCCTCCCTCCCTCCCTCCCTCCCTCCCTCCCTCCCTCCCTCCCTTCCAATGTTCACTGGGTACCTACATGTGCCACTGTTCTAACTGCTGGAGAAACAGCAGTTCAAGAAACAAAAATTCATCAAACTCAGCAAACTTAAATTCTAGCGGAGGAAAACAAAAACTAGTAAACAAGTAGGACTGATTTTAAAATTCTATAACTGCTGTGAAGGAAAGCTCAAGTTGATCTCAAAGCCCTAACTTTACCTAAATAATCCAAAGAATATGAGGAACTGTTATAACACTCTCATAAAATGTATTTTAACACAAAGTCACCACTAATCTCAACACAGTCCCACTGGACAGTGACAATTATCAAGCTCCCAGATCCTGGGAGTGAGCAGTAGGCTTAAAAGGTCTGTAATCTTGTCCCCTCAAAGGGTCCCCATCAGCTAATAAGACGATATAATCAATGTGCGGCTTCACTGTGCAATTGCCATGCAAGGCCATTACTTCGGTCCCTGGACATTGTCAAATGCCACTCCTGGAACACTCATCTCTCCAGTCCAATGCACATAAACAGAATAAACAACTCGAGTGAAAAAGAGAAGAAAAGAGAGAGAACGAATTACAGTTCATTAAATTTTTAAAATATTTTCTACATTTTATAAACAACTAAGTCTATTCTTGCCCTACTTAAAAAAGCATGTGGAGCCAATAAAGAAGTATTAAAGAAGATAAAGAAAGGTATTTAGGAATCAACAAATGGTTTGTGATGGTTAAAGCAAGTGGCAAAAGGTAAGAAAATTACTTAACCTAAAAAATATACAAAAGAGGATGATTTTGTATATATACTATGTGACAGGTTTACTTAGGAAAAGCACCTTACATACAATGTGTCCGATAAACAGTTGTTGCCAAAAAAATTACTTCTGCAATGGAAAGTAATCAAACAAAAGGAGGAATGCTTTCTTTCAAATGGAAGCAATTCAATTGCACACAATAACTGAGGCAGGCTCCCAAGGGAAGGAGGGATGCTCACAATGGGCACCCTGGAGAAACCTCCAGCCTCCCTTTTGATCTCAATCTTTCTCCTATTCTGCTGACTACCTTTCTTATTGTTTCCTCTTCTTTCTCTCTCTAACCATTATCCCTCTTCTGTATCTCTCATTTCCACTTTATTTCTTGAGCGTTATCATAAGAACACCAAAGAATTTGTTTGCTTTTTTAGTATCACATTTAATGTCTCTTTCTTTCTTTCTTTCTTTCTTTCTTTCTTTCTTTCTTTCTTTCTTTCTTTCTTTCTTTCTTTCTTTCTTTCTTTCTTTCTTTCTTTCTTTCTTTCTTTCTTCTTTCTTTCTTTCTTCTTTCTTTCTTCTTTCTTTCTTTCTTTCTTTCTTTCTTTCTTTCTTTCTTTCTTTCTTTCTTTCTTTCTTTCAGTCTTTTTCTTAACTTAAAAAACAGGTATCTTGCCTTAGTTTGGCTCAGTGGTTAGAGGGCTGGCCCGCAGACCGAAGGGTCCCAGGTTCAATTCCAGCCAAGGGCACATACCTCAGTTGCAAACTCCATCCCCGGTGTGCAAAAGGCAATAGATTGATGTGTCTCTCTCTCACACATCGATCTTTCTCTCTCTTTCTCTCTCTCCTTCCCTCCCTTCTACTCTCAAAAGCAATGGAAAAAATATCCTCTGGTGAGGATTTAAAACAAAAAAAAAGCAAGCAGGTATCTTTATTTCTTTTTATGCTTTCGAGCATTTTTTTTTTTTTTACATTTGAGCATGGGTCTGTCTTGACTTTTCTTTTTTCAGTGAAGCAGGCACTCTTAAAAAGAAAATGGGCCTTCATTCTTGACGAAGGAAACAGAAAACAGTCTTTGATAAGTTGGACATCCAGCCACCTGTTGAAAGTGAGGACTAGTCCAAATGGTCTCTCAAAACTTTCAACCACAATGATGATAATAATCATTAACATTTATTGAGTACTCACTAAGTACCAGGCATTGTTCTAAGCACTATACATTAACAAAGTTCTCACCACAACCCTGTGAGGTAGACACTGTAATTATTCCCATTTGTAGATGAGAAAATGGGTCACAGAGAGATTAAGTAACTTGCCCAAGGACATACCGGCAAGAGGTAAAGACAGGATTTGAACCAACGCAGTCTGGCCCCAGAGCCCAGGGCCCTTAATCACTTCGAGTTATACTATCCGTTTATGACAGGGGGTGGCAAACTTTTTTTAAAGGGCCAGATAAGAAATATTTTAGGCCTTGTGTGCTACAGCGGTCTCTGTCTCATATCCTTCTTCTTCTTTTTTAAATAATCTCTTAAAAAATGTAAAGAACCCTCTTAGACATAACCAGGACCACAGGCTGTAGTTTCCTGACTGCTAGAATTTTATTAGTTCATATGAGCCAGTCCACTATGATTCATTTACACAAACTGAGACAGAAGTAAAAGCAAAAGATAGGTAGATTTATGATCCATAATCCATGAACGCCCAAGAGCTCTCAAACGTGGGTTGCCACTCAAACAGTGCAGGTAAAGAAAATGCAAACATCAAACCAAAGAATTGTAGGTGCTTTGTGGACACACTCAAAGACACAGAGCTTACAGATTAGGAACCAGGTGCAATTGTCACGAATGGAAATTAGTAATAAACAAAAATCCAAGTGAGCTTCAACAACTAATCCTTCACAAGAAGGCAACTCTGGATTTTCATCTTCCTTACATTATCTGTTGGACAGAATTACTACTGTAATCTGCTCACCGATGTCTACAAATTGCATCTGCATATTAAAGAAATGCTTTAATTTTCAACGTCCTTCATGAACATGAATTCCTCGTTGCATTACCAAAATATTTATTACCTTCAGAGTCTGAAACTAAAGAAGAGTAGCTAATTAACTACTAGCTTAAGACCCCCACGGAACACGGAAATCATGAGAATATGAACTTTTCATCTGTATTCTTCCTGGTCCTCTAGGAAGTTCCTACTCGCATCAAATATGAACGTGTAATCACTGCCACTCACCACTCGAATTTTTTGAAATAAGTTTTCGTAGGCTCCGTATACTTTACCACAATTTAATTTTCTTTTAAAAATCAAAAGCTCTGTTTCAACAATGACTCAAACATTTCAACAAACCCAATCAGAAAGTAGGAAGTGAAGCACTTTATTTTGGCTTTTGACCCTACAAGTCAAACGGCTCAATCTACAATCCCATCTCTTAGGCAGTTTGCTCCTTAGAGGTAAACATTTAGACATTTGTTTCAGAGTATATATTGTTCATTATTTTTGCCATTTTCAGTGTAGGAAAAATCAAAATTGAGAAACAGACTCACTTCTTTCTTTCCTAACAACATTGGGCCATCTGTTTAAAATAATGCAGCTATTCTCAGCAGTTAGGCAATGGATTACTTATAAAAACAAAAACAGATGCCTGCTCTTTAAGATCACCCCATTATCAAATATATGAGCATGACCTGCATACTAACAAGTCCCGTGTATGTTACCCGCCAAGCCTGAAACTGTAGATTTTTTCAAATACTATGGGGCACCTCAGGACATCATTTCATTCCCTCTTACTGCTTCTTAGCAATTGCTAAACACACAAGAATAAAATAACTGTGAGGAGATAATTTTTATAAGCTGTTAAAAATATTTCCTGTAACACTAGATCTTTACCCCCAACTTGGGTGTCCTTAAGAATTTGTGCATTTCTCCTGTTGAGAAAAGTTGCTTACTTAATAGTTAATTTTTACCTGGAGTACTTCTAATTGCAGAGACTCATGTATTTAGCCTTTGTTTCTTCTTTGGCAACAGTGTCAAGTCAGAGATAATCTCAGTAAGTATTTATATAATTTTCTCCTTTCCAGAGTACAAAGCATGTCTTTTAAAAAGAAAAATCTAGGTGAATGTTTCCCTGTGCCATTCCCCTTTTCTCTGCCTTCTTTTCTGTGCTTGGAAACAATGACCTAGCTCCTAGAAAAAGTCTCTTTAGAAGTCAGTGTACTTTGTCCTTGCCAGGTCAGATAAGGGGTTAAGTTTAATTTACAGAGCAGGCCTTTCTGGTTAGTGGCAGCCTGAGAGGAGAGGAAGGAAGAGCATAGCTAACCAGCGTTCACTCCATTAGTCATTCCCACCCCCTCTACTTCTTACCACCCGTTCTATTCTCCCTCAAGGCTAACCTGGATCTGTGATTCAATCAATACTTAAAGGACCCCTTCCCCCAAAAAACAATTAACATCTTATAGGAGACACAAATTCTGCAGCTGCTCTTTCATTCTTCTTCCCGTAGAACAAGGATATTCAAACCCTCACTTGCACTATTGTTTCCTAATAAATAAATATTGGTCGCATTAACTAAGCATGGTGCTGCAGACCCTTAGCTGCTCACTGAAATCTATTCTTCCACAGCGAAGGCGTTGTAACTGGGTACATAGTATACGGCTAGAAACCCCATTTTCCAGCCTCTCTGATAGAGAGATGTGGCCAAGTGACTTAATTCTCCACAAAGGAAAGTGTGGCAGAAATGGGTACCTTTTCTGGGTCTGCACTTAAAGACACTGGGCATGATGCCTCCCTACTCTTTTCCTCCCCTCAAGCTGGGACACAGAAGCGCCCAAGGCCTTGCTTTTGAAATCGGACAATAATGGGTCTGGGCTGCCAGTCACTACTTGAGCCAATTAAGCAGAGACAGGGTTGAAACATATATGCGCATTTATTCCAATACTGCTGACAAAACAGGAGAGCAATAAGGGTCATCCACGAAAATCTGCTCTGCCACCTCCTGTAAGCCAGTTGCTTATATTGGATAGAAGGACAAAGATAACATGGGGAAGTGGGCAAAAGGAATTAGGATGGATATAATGGTTTACAGGAAATGCGGGCTGGGGGTTGCAAAAGGGTGGGGAGCCTCCTGGATCCCTTTGTTTCTACAATAAGATTCTTTATTTTTCCATGATGATAGGCAGCTAAGGAGAATGGATCACAATCCGAATGCCCGGGGGTGTACAACTCCCAGCCAGGTTAGAAAGTGCTTTTTTTCTAATTAGAACAGAACCATCACAGTTAACAGAACATGATTAATATTTCTTATAACTATAGCTAATAATCAAGATCACACAGAACATTTCTGCCCCTAACACTCTATGTAGATGAGACTCCTCTATGTAGAAAGGGTGGAATAACCAGGTAGAAGGAACCTTGATCTCTGAATTTCTGCAAGGAGCCTAGAATGCTCATCTTGTTATATGAGCAATAAATGAAGCTGTACCTCCTTTAATTCACTGTTCTAGAAGCATAGGCTTTTTGTGGCAATTGGTTCAAGCGCCACAGGTAGCAATGTTCTGAGTGTCTTGCATTGAATTATTTCATTATGAGCCTCTAAGGAAAGTACTGTCATTATTCCCATTTTCCAGAAGCAGAAACAGATTTGGAGGACTGAGTTTCTTCCCAAGGACAACGAGCGGTGAGGCAAGGCTCCACTGCAGATCCGGACGATGCCAAGTCAGCTATCACACGACAGCCTTTCTGAAAAGGAAGCCTAATCACGTGCAGTTGTACAATCTCACCCTAACTGGGACTTTTCTTCTGTGTTATTGCTTAGCTACCTAGAGCAGAAGTTATGAGCTCAAAATTAAGGGATATAAATTTATATTTGGCATGTTCATAAACAACCTTAATCTGTTTATTGAAGATCTAAATTTGTGTAAGTGCCCCAAACTTCGAAGGAATAAGACAGCAGGCCAAGTGGAAACAGTATTCTGAATGAAACATATCACTCCCTTTCCAAATTCTATTGTTACACACAAAGCCTAGGTCTGTACCTCAACTGAGCGCCATAAGACACAAGATTAATTCAAAACGAACTCATTTTGGCTGTGTTTCATATTATGTTTATTATGAAAGGGCCCATGAAACACTTACACAACCTTGGGGTTTTCCTTTGAGTAATATGAGGCCATACGCCTTTACTCCTCCCAAACTTTTAAAACTCACACCAGGAAAGCTGCCAGGATGTAGTCCTGCAGGGGTTTGGCAGGGTGAAGGGGGACTGAAAAGACGAGCTTCTTTTGTCTTTACAACTCACCCCTTTAAAAAAAAATCATTTTGCTTTAAGAATCCATTTACTCTTCCAGAAAGCTCTTATAATGAAGTGCCAGAGTCCATTTACTTATTCATTCAACAAACACAAACTGAGTATTTACTGTTTGTGGAGCACTGTGCAGACACTGGACACAGAATAGTACGTACAAGTAGAAGTAAAAAATGGAGGTAAAGCCGTAACTTTCACGCGATGATAATGATTTTTATCTTACCTTAAGCTTGAATAAAAATTCCAGAATTGTCTTATTATTTAAAAATTGTAAAATGCATAGACTGCAAGAAAAGAAAGCCCTTTCCTTTCTGTGCTTACCTGTCAGACAGGATGTCAGGCGTGGGGGCGTGGGGGGAGGAAGGGGGCTCTAGGTGCTGTATGTTCCCGGCATCAGCTACTGAACTCACAGGTGAGCCTTACAACTCGTGTCTAGGTAGCTTCTCTCCCTCCAATCCTTTCAGAAGGTCTGAATATACAGTTAAAGCTCATGTGCATCCATCTGCTTCCCAAGATCGTCGCCCACCTCACTAGGTATTAATGAACAGGAGATGAGCGAACAACGGGAATTCTTGGCCAGTATAAGCAAGTATTTCATTATTTAGATTGGTGTCCTCATTGTATGCTTGGTGAAAAAGAACTTGGCACTCCACTGGGTAAATCTTTTCTATAAAAATAAAAGCTCTTCTTACATTTGATTACCGACTGTGGAAAGACGAAGCTGTGAAAATACCACCTTTGCGAGGATAATGTAATTTTTAGATGGATCTTCTAGGTCAGCGATTTTCAACCTTTTTCTTCTCATGGCACACATAAACTAATTACTAAAATTCTGTGGCACACCAAAAAATAGATTATATTTTTTGCCAATCTGACCAAAAACTAGGTATAATTTTGATTCACTCACACTGGACAGCTATTGTGTTGGCTGCTGTCATTTTTTTATTTGACAATCTAAGGGAAAAGAGGTCAGTGCCCCTGACTAAACAGTCAGGTATTGCATGTTTTAAAAATTCCTGCAGCACACCAGTGTGCCTCCTGCAGCACACCGGTTGAAAATCGCTACTCTAGGTAGTTAGGTATGTCTCTGACAGTGGGCAGCTTTCAGAAAATGCTCCAATCCTGGCTTTTCTGCAGGTGGCCCATCTCTGCACCCGAGGGGTTCTGCCCACATGCCCCTCCTTAGGCCTCACAAAAATGCTGTCTGATTTCTGATTCAGTCTTAGCTTCTCAAGGAACTGTTTAAAACTTCCAAATAGAACTGCATTCAAATACTGCTTCAGGTCTTAAGAAAATATTTTTTTTTCAATGTAGTGTTCTTTCATCAAAAACTAGCTAAAAACTGCTCTGGGTTAAGATCTTAAGTGGCACTCATTTTCAACACAATTACTAGAGTTCTATTTTCCATTTGCACTTAAATTCTTCCAAGTAGTAAGTTATATTTTTAGTGAGAAGCATTAATTTGTGGGTGGCATTGTTTGTAGACAGCATCACTGTATCACTGACTAACACTTACTAATGAAAGTGAAGGCTGAGCAGTTTAGTCAGATCTGGACCCAGCCTCAGAGACCTTACAGTCTCTGCAAGACTAGAAAAAATATGCACGGAATAGCTCGGAACACCACTGAAAGTGGCAAATGACACAAATGACATAAATAACACCCTGCAAGCATTCAAGGAGGGAGAGCTTATCCTTAGGTTTGGAGAAGGGGCCCAGCTGAAAGAAGAAATATAAATGTGGGCAGTGCCAAAAGGAAGTCAGCATCCCCATGGGCCCAGCTGCGACTGTGCCTATCCTGTGCCAGTTACAGTCCTGGGTCGCCCAAGCCTTTAGACAGAGTAAGGCTCAGGAGACAACAGGAGCAAACGCACGGAGCTGGCAAAGTGCCGAGAGGACAGGCGGTGTTTCTGTGAGGCAGGAGCCCAGAGTGGGTGTCAGACTGTGAAGGGAAACAGAAATTACGAGTGAGAAGACCTGGAGTGGCAAACCAAGGAGCGGGGCCTTTCCTGAGAAGGTTACGGGAACCCACTGGAAGTCCTTCACAGGGCAGTAACATACGGGCCGCACTTACAGGGGGCTCCCCTGCGGGATCTGGAGGCGGCTGAGGCTCCTTGCAGGGAGACCAGCGAGTGAGAGGCATGGGCTAGGAGCCTTTGACCACAGCGGGGCTGCAGCGAGCGACCAAGAGAGGCTGAGCGGGCTGCAGGAAGGGGCAGGGGGCAGCCCCTCCGCTGTGACGCCCCACTTGAAAGATGGAAGCTACTTCAGAAAGCAGCCTCCTGTGCCCTCCCCCTTCACCTCCACCAGCCACTTCATGCCTGCTTCCCTAAACCTTGCCTTCGACATTACTTCTTCAACAATCACTTGCAGACCAACTCGCTCCCAGGGGTCTCTAGCCTTCAAAAGAACAAACTCCTAACGCTGCATTTCCAAGGCAGCAAGTGACTCACCTGCTTACCAGGTCCCTTACTGTGGCACACACTACCAGTTGCTCCCCTAATATTCATTTCCCTGTTTTCTTTGGAAAAACTTCTGTAAAGGGCAAGGGAATAACTACGTTGGGCTTTGCAGGCAACATGGTCTCTGTCACATTCACTCAACTCCTCCCACTGTAATGTGAGAGCAGTCAGACAATTCCTAAGAACAGGCGTGGCCGTGTTCCAATACGATTTTATTCACAATGACAGGCTGACTGTCACTCAGATCCCTGTTTGCCGACTCCTGCTCTATAGTAACAGAAGCTTTCACAGGGTGTCTGGCTTGCTAAAAATGACATTTTCAGACTTCCTGACAACTAGCTGTGGTTATGTGACTGTTCTGATGAAGAGAATACGAGTGAAAATGGCTCTACAGTTTCTAAATCCTCCTCCTTGTCTTGGGTGAAAAGAGATCACGGTGAGTCACCTTTGACTGTGAAGGTGAGGACGACACCCTCAGAATGGCACAGAAACAAGACGGAAGGAATCTGTCTATTGGGGTCCCGTTCTAGTCCTGGGCCAGTATGGACCGTCTGGACTACTGTGAGACAGGAAGAGGGGGGGAAAAGAAAGCCCCCAACGCTTCTACTTAGGTCAATGCATTTTGGGGGATCTTTTTATAAAACTTTGCATTTTCAAATTTATCTCAGTGCATGCAGTTGTATTCGGAAGGGGAAAGGGCTTCGTTGCAGGGCTACATGAATGATAGGTAATCAATCATAAATTCACACTGTGGTCAGATGACAGCGCAAATCTATCTTCGTCGTGGGAACTAATATCTAGTGAAAGCTTATTCTGTGCCATGCACTTATAAAATACAAGCTCTCACTTATTTTGAAAGCAGTTATTAAGGTGACCATTTTCTACAGATGAGGTCCAGAGAGATTAACGTGCCCCAGAGTCACCCTGCTCCTAAGTAGCTGCCCAAATATATTAACTCAGGGACACATAACTCTCAAACATGTTCTGTTCCCCAAATCAGCTCCCTCGTGTCAAGGACAAGCCACAGTAGTCAATTCTAGGGTGAAACTTAGAGATGCCTCTGTGACTCCAGGTTTTAATTTTCAAACTGAAAAGCACCACTAAGATCCACTGATTGACGGCTCCATTTGGTTTAATTACTACTCCCTCCTAAAAGCCAAGTAAACCAAAGTGACACAAGGTTAAATGACTTACCCAGATTCCTTTGAAAGGCTCTGAGAATGCCAGAATGTGGATTTCATGAGACAGCCACAGGGGCTGCCAACTCGGCCCCAGCTTGGCCTCCGCCTCTCCTCCTCCACTGCCCATTAGAAGTTAACCGCCTGGACACCTGCTACTCCAGGCTGAACAGAGCCTACAAAGCAGTTTCAAAATAAGCCAGCAGAGGGGAAGAGCTTAGTTTCTTTTCTCTCCAGGAAAGGGTGAGCAACGCCACCACCATTTGCTGTTTACCCTGGGCTGTCAGGTGTAGCATCCGTCTCTGCTAAGAGCTTGGCACCCATCAGGGGACCATCTGGCTCTGTTTCCCTGACCTCACGGCCTTTCCTGTCCTACAGTCTGGAGGCTCAACGAAAGTTGAGTTCACCTTGAAATTACAGCACAGCCAATGGCACCATCTGATCATGATTGTGATACATGAACCCCAAAATCAGTTGTGAAAATTTTAACCTACTTCAAAATTCATTTGAGTTTTTTTTAATAGTATAAGTTGATTTTTGAAAACTTCACTTGTTGAATCAGCTATGAATGGCTAATTAAAAATTAATTATCATTAGTTGTTGCTATACCAAAGACTGTAGTATATATATTTACAGAAAATGTTTGGGTACAGAAATATAGCAAAGAACAAATAAGTCCACCTCAAGTAAAGCACAAGGTTAACATGTTCTCATGTCTTAGTTTTAAAATTAGGAAGGGAGACCTCAACCCCAAAATGTACTTTTTTTATTTGGAACATCTCTAAGTATTTCCAGAGCCAAACTATAACGGATGCCAAACCATGCAGCCATTAAAGTCATATTTTCAAAGAATACACTGGGATATGGAAAATGTTCTCACATATATTGTTTTGTTAGGGAAAAAAGCAGGTTTCAAAAAGGTTTACAGACATTCCTATAAAAGAGTGACTACATATCTATATAAACACGCACAGAAAATTAGTCCAAAAATAAATTCATTAACATTTCAACAGTAGTTTTCCTCTGAGTGGTAAAATTACAAGTGACTTTTCTTTTCTTCCCAGCATTTTCAAAATGTTCTATAACATATCATTAAAGTATATGTTTTTAAAAGAACTAGACGATATAAAGAACATCATGACACCAAAGGCAGTTTTCTCCTTTCGTTGTGTTCTATAAGAGGATACAGAATGTGGGTTCAGAAATGGTGCAGGCTATTTTATGTTAAAATCATAAAAATCTCAGACACTCACATATTCAAAGGTGTAAGTCTGTGTCTGACAGGACACATTTCAAAAAGATCAGAGAAGCAACATGACATATGGAGAAGCGCAGCCACTGGGGAGAGGGTCCAGACTCATTACAACACACAGCTGTTATCCACGTTTTATCTTCACTAAATTGACATTAAAAATGGAGCAGGGAGTGTGTGGAGCACTCAAACATCTGGGACATATCATTATGGATGAATATTTCCAGGAATTCTAATTCACAATTACTGCTTTCAAACTGATAAAAGAGCAAGAAAGAAAAACAACAGCAACTGTTAAATAAAAAAGAAATATGTGCATGTCACAATTTAGCAGTGGCTAAAATCAACTAAAAATCAGTTTTTATTTCACAACAAGAGTTACTAAAACAATTAAAAAAAACAAAACACAAAAAACACCAAACCACAATTAGGGAATAGAAGTCAGAATAAAGTCTAAACCAGGATCAAGTATCTCCTACCCCCAGTCACAAGGCACAACAGGGTCTGAGGCCACGTATTTATTTGCAGATAATGAAAAAAAAAAACCAAAATGGCTCAAGCTAACATATCACTGCCCCAAGTTTCACACTAATGGTCATATGATCCCCAAGCACTGTTTCTCAGACAAACAGTCTCTTCTTTTATAAAGCCAACAGGTCATCAAAAAGGCCTACACTAAGCAAGCTCCTTTACTTTTTAAATGATAGAACCTCTTAACAGAGGAAAACAGGCCTTTAAAAGAAATATTTCAGGAAAAGGTGAAGCTAGGGAGTTTCAGGAAAATATGTGATAAAATTCCATTGCTTTTCCAAAACAACAAAAACTAGTTTCCCAAGCCCCAAATACAAAAGCAGAGCAGAAAATAAAAGTGTGTTCTCAAATTACACTATTCCTGAGGGAAACACACTTTCGCTCGCTAGTTCAAGGAATATTTTCTCTATAGGGTTATTTTATTTACAGAGGGAGAAAAAAGACAGTATAGACTGAATAATCCCTAAGTGTTTGTGTGTGTTTGGGGGGGAGGGGGTATCCTACAGAAATATACAGTTTTATGGAGAAAACTTACCTGCCTTAAATAAATATTTACTTAACTGAAGACAAGATTTTCAACAATGAAGCAACAGTGGAGAAAGATACATAACAAAACAGCATTCATCCGTCTAACTAGAGAGCAAGTAAAATGACAGCCCAAAAAGATAAAGGTTGTAGGGTAACAGGAAAAAAAACATTGCTAAAATATGAAATAAGATTCTGATCTATTAGCAACAATTGTGATGAAAACAATGCACACACCTTTCACGTAGGCTGCCTACAAGGACAGCGTCCCCGTACCTCTGACTTCCATCATCCTGTTCATGACCAGAGTCTAGGAAAGTAATATATATGCCCACAGAAATGCTGGCCTGGCCTGCACCCAAGTCAGTGACTTCAACTGCTCCACATTAATAACAAAAGCTGTACAGAGCGGACAGGCAGGGAAAGAGGAAGAGATGAAAGACTGGTGCAGACTTCTAAGAGCAAATCTATCTCCTACGAAAGAAACTGGCCAAGCACTATTCAGAAACAGCCTCCTCAATGGAAAAAATCAGCTTTCTTTATAAAGCTTACAGTTCTTCCATTCCATTAAAAAAAAAAAAAAATTATTGCTTTGAGAGAGAGAGGAGAGGAGACAGAAAGAGAGAGAGGAACATCAATCGGTTACTTCCAGTACGTGCCCGAACTGAGGACTGAACCTGCAACCTAGGTTATGTGCCCTGAATGGGAATCGAACCCCCAACCTTTGGTGTACGGGAAAACACTCCAACCAACTGAGCCACCTGTCCAAGGCCAGGCCATGTTTTTAAAGTCTGCATTAAACTCTAACAAAAAACGGTTTGCACTGTAATGGACTGTAGTAAACACAGAGACGTACGTGCCAGGGACTGTCCTGAGCACTTTACACAAGTTGACACAGGTGATCCCCAACAACCCGAAGAGACAAGTGCTATTAGCCTCAGCTTACAGATCAGGAAACTGAGGCACTGAACAGATAAATGACTTTTCCAAGATCATGGAGCTAATACAGTTGAGCCCAGGCTCTCTGGTTCTGGAGGCCAAGGGCTTAACCAGGACACCAGGCTACCCCACACTGAATCCTGCTAGTGCACATAGCCCCGTCTGCCTAAACCTTACGGAAGGCTCAGTCACTGGTCCTCCCAGGGCTACATTTTGTGGCTGCTCCCTGGATTGAAAGGGAAGGGCAGAGAGTTACCTTGCATTGAGTGCTTGTTTTATATCAGCCCCTTCATAAAAGATACTCTCATTTATCATGTGATATCAGCATTATTTTGATTATCCCCATTTTACAGATGAAAAACTGAGACTCTAAGGGGTTAAATGCCTTGCTGAACACTAGTGAGAGGCAGTGCTGGCATCTGAACCTACATCTGTTTGTAAGTGTCCATGTTCCTGCCCTTGCTGAAAGCATCCTGCCTCCTCAGTCACAGGTTCATCCCCTAAATGGGCGACCAATTCAACAGCCAGAGATGACCTCCCATGTTTGAACTAATCGTTTTACAAACAAGTGCTGCCTGAACAACAGGAATGAACATGGAAAGTGAGGGAAGAAAGATCAGTGAAATTCCAACACAACAGCAAAATAAAAAGACAAACACCAAAAAACAAATCCTCTCAAACCATCAAAATTTCCCAATTAGGTAACAGAAAGCATTTTTGGTGCATTTTTGGAGCACCACCACTGCAGGGAACTATGAGCTGTAAATACAACCAACTGTGTATTTCTGATGCACGTAAACCAAGCTTCTGCAAATCATACTACGTTTTAAATGCACTGGGGAAACTCACTATTAAAAAGAATTCTGTGGTCCAATCCCTTTGTAGAGTCAAAAGCTCTCTTATAATAATCTAAGTCTCTGAATACCCCAAAGCAGGTGTATTCTATTTTACAAACCTAATGAGGTATATAATAACCCAAATTATCTTACACAGGGTTGGGATCTAGTTCTGCCTTAAAATGGAAGAAATGGACCATTACACATTTCCAGACTTTTCTTTCTAGCCTGTGGTTCAATAAATTGCTAAGTTGCCTATCACATCAACAAATAAATTAGTGTCTGCATCTTGGCCGAGAATTTCTTGGGGGGGAAAAAAGAATAGGGGTCAAAAGCCCGGTGATAAAAATAAAAAAGCATCATGAAACTATGTGACTCCCAAAATGTACAGACATCGGGCTTTAGGATTCCTTAATTTGATGGCTAAGAAAACTAGGCCACAAGAAGGACATAATCTTGTCTAAGTCTTTACTAGAACTCATGGAAGAAACAAAACTAGAACCCAGTGCACTAATATATACAATTTCATGGGTGCTTTATGGTCCAGAATTGACTCCCTCTAATGATGTGATAATGCAGTACTGTAAGCTCTGAAAGAGCAGGAACTGCGTCATATTTCTGGTTTCTAAGCTCCTACAAGTTGCCTTGCTTAATAAATATTACCACTTCTCCCTGTGTTGGGAGGTGGAAGGCTACCTCCTACTTCACTTCTGGTCTTTTCAGCTTGTTTGGCTGAAAAGAGGATCTCAACACAGAGCTGTACAAAATCAGTGCCAACCTTACACAAGGAAAGGGGGGGCACAAGACCCAGATGTAGTGTCTTAAGGACCTGCTGTGAAAGGACTCAGGACTGGAAGGCACAAGACACTTGTAAACCATTCACCTGTCCAGGTTAAGATTGCTCTGCTCCAAAATAAATACAACTTACTCATTTGTAGTTCCTGACCTCTAAGGCCTCCTCCAATATTAAATGTTATTATTCTTGTTTAGTCCTTAAATTTATGACTTTGACACACACACACAACATATTTTAGTAAGCCCCCTTCGATCAGCCTCTGCTTGGTGGGTTACTGTGAGTCTTCGTGTAGACAAGTAGTCCCCACCCCACCTGCCCCAATGAATGAGGGAATGGGAAAGCTTTTCTCCATGACGGCCACCGAATCCTCATTTCCTTTCCTAACACTACTTCTACCAGAAAAACTCCTCAGGTTTGGGGGATTAGGCCCATTGAACTTCTAGCTTTACTCCTGGAACAGGGCCCAAGGCTGGGCCTGTCACAGCAAAAATACTGTTGCCAGGCTGTGCTCCCCCAGACAGGCTGCCTCTGTTTGGTATCTGGTGAGACCTTGAGCAGAAGAGGGGCCCTAGTCAGGGTCGGCCAGGAGTGTGGAGCTGGTCTGAGGCCAGAGGCACAGGTCAGAGAGAGGCCAGGGCCACTGGGAGGCCAGCCTAGAGAGTGAGCCCTGGTGTGTAATCTAAAACTTGAGGAGGTGATTAAGAAAGAAATACTCAGACAAGGAAAGAACAGGAGGGATTTGGAGACTAGAAAAATGAGAGCATGAGTTAGAGGAGATAGAGATAGATAGATAGAGAGAGAGAGAGAGAGAGAGAGAGAGAGAGAGAGAGAGAGAGAGAGAGATTGCCTTGGAAATTCTGTCTCAAAAAAGCAAATGTTACTGTCTTTCAAGTCAATCGAAATAGCATGCATTTATTGCGTCTGTGGGCTAAGCGAGACCTTATTAATTGCTGTTAAGCATAAAGAGTTTTGATACTAATACAAGCGTGTCAAGAAAAAGAAAAGGCCAGGACACAGAATTCTCATATATTAAGGAAAGAACCGTAAATTATACTGTTAAAGTCTATAAAACTTTACAGATTACAAATCACCTTCATGTGCACCTTCTGCTTTGATTCTCAAAATGATTTCATGATGTTTGAAGAAACTGAGGCTTGAGAGGTTGATATAATTGTCCAAGATGCTCAAACTGCTCATAGCACCTCTTCAGGTTTGCCTGGGGTTCTTCCACCCCACCCCCAAGTCTCTAAAACTACTCTCCCTCCAAATCCACCTTTTAAGAAAAATAAAATTTATTACTTATTCTTTCTTTTTTAATTCCATGTTTATTTAATTTCTAGCACTGAAACGTGTTGCAGGTTGAGTATCATTAAACAGTGTTTGGATAAGCTGCTCATCACTGTCCTTTTACTGCAAAGCATGTTAGCATTCAATGGGTTAAAGAAATTTTGAGGGCTAGTCTGGAAACTCTACCACCGCATATGCTATACTATTGTTTCCATAGGCAGCTCTGTTCCAAGTTCCAATCAAATGACTTAAAAGAGATCTTTTGAAACACATGAACACAGCCTAAAAATAATTACCACTGCACACTTAAGGAATTTCTTGGATTTCACTCTTCTTTTTCATTTCATTTAAATATATACAGACTCATACAGAGCCTGTTTTCACTGAGCTGCACGGACAGTATGAAAAGCTAAGCATTTCAGTATAACAGAAGGAATTTCATAAAACGCCCACATGTTATGATTGTGGATAACATAAAGAAGTGGGAAAGTCCCCTTCTGCACCCAAACTCTGCCAAGACATCTGACATGCTCATGTCTGCCAGGACTCTACAGTTAGTCAAGTCACAATCCACTTTTTACATAAATCAGCATAATATTGTAATGATTCAAAAAGTTCAGAAAGGACGTCTTGCCAGAATAATTAACTTTTAGAGGCCCTCCAAAAGATTTGTTCTCAGAAAAATGTCTCCCGGCCAAGGGATTTCAAATACTACAAAGAGAATGGCAGGTTTTCAGTTGTGAATTTTCAACAAATCAACCACATACATGGTTGAACGTTTTTCCACCGAGAATTGAGGTGCCAGGTTTAAGAAGATACAATAAACATTCCAACTCATATCTAAAGAGATAAATAAGAGAATAGTTCTGGATCACTGTGGCTATTAAACGACACAGGTGACCAGCACATTAGGATGAATTCAACTAATAAGTATCCCTGATACTGTTTGATTTATTAAAAATGGATTGATCCATACTTTTTCAGAAACCTTCCTGTTACGTAGGTTCAGACATGACTGTATATGTTTAAACCTAACCACACAAAAACAAAGAACAATCAAACAGAATCTTAATAGGATACTCTCAACAGAAAGTTTTGACACCAATCTGCCAGGTGGATTTCACCCTACCTCAAACAGCAGATACTGTGTGGACCTGGTGGCTCAGTATCCTGCCATTTTCTCCTATGTCCTCACTCGGGACAGTCCTTCCAGCAGAATCTTGAAGAAGACAGACTAAGAATGATAGGAATCAAAACAAAAGGCAGCTTCCACGCATGAGGAACTCTGAATTGCCTAATTTCAATCCCAAAGCTCTCAGTCTGCCAATCCTCTATGATTTTTGATGAAGGACAACATAAACCTGTTTAAAGCTGTTTGTAATCAAAAAGTACAAAGTGTGAGAACCAAATTCTCTCTGTTATTGAGGTGAGTCTTAAAATAACCACAAGCAGCTAATATTTAATTTGGTGTTCTTACCTCTCAGTGAGAATTCTCAAGAAGATACAAAATGCCCTTATAAAACATAACCTACAGTAGAAATATCTCATCAGGTAGGCTATTATCTCAATTATCTACACATAAAAAGCAAGTCATTTTTTGAAAAAGGAAAATTATTTTTTACTTTAAATACTCTTTTCTGTTTCTTTTTAGACATGAGCACTTTAAATAGTCTAATATGAGGCCCTTGCAGTTCCACAGGACTGGGCTAGAAATCCAGCCACAGTGAGTTTGCTCCATTCTTTTTAATCTCAAAAACGATCAATACACATGTTAAAATCTTTTTTAGTGGTGCTAGCCTTTAGTTTTTCTGTGATGTAATCCTTATGCCCCCGTTATGTGTTTCCATTAAGTGTATGTTTCCTCATTTTGAGTTGCTTGAAAGTAGACACACTTGCCTGATCTGTAAACAAACTTAAAAAACAGAGAAGCCTACAGTCCAAAATCAGTATTACTCAAATACCTGCATTTTTTTCTTTTTTATATTCACTAATTCCCCTGGGTCCGTGTCTTCAGGTACATAATGGTGGTGTGTATTGGAGCGGGGATAGGTGAGGAGAAATAACATGCTCGAAGATCTCTAACTTCCCTTCCAACCCCAAATCACTACCATTTGCTGGTTTCTCTGGTCTGCCTCTATCCCAGAGACATCAACTCCCGCAGAGCAGAGGTGGGGGGGTGGCCTTTTGCCCCCTAGACATTTGGCAATGTCTGGAGACACTTTCGGTTGTCACAGCTGGGCGTGGGGTGTGCTACTGGCATCTAGTGAGTAGAAACTAAGGACGCTGCCAACCTAAACATCCTACAATGTACAGGCAGCCCCGGAACAAAGCACCGTCCAGGTCAGCACTGCCAATAGTTCCGAGGTTGAGAAGTCCTGCTGTAGGGCAACAGGCCTGAGAAGCTAAATGATGTCTCATAATCAGAAAATTGTGGAGGCCATTTCCTAAAATATTTACTCCCTTTTGTTTTCCTAGACAGGCAGCTCAGGTGCTCCAATTCCGAAAGGGGAAGCAGAAAGCAACAGGGCCATTCACAGCTCCCTTTCTTGTCCTCCCTCCCTCTTTCTTATCCATGCCTCCTGAATAATCAATGCTGGGATGAAAGATGAGTAACCATGGTCCCTGCCTTCCACGTGCTACCATCTAGTAAAGGAGACAGAAAAACTGACAGAATGGTCAGAGCTTGGACAGAGAAAGACGCAATGCAGCTTGCAAAAGCCCACAGGTTCTTTAAAAGACCCATTAGGTAACAAAACTTCATTTATTCGGCAGATATCATTAAGAAGCCTTCATTGGCAAGTTTTTACATAGATCAGTCCCACTAGAAAGGTTCAGTGAAATTAAGAATGCGTCTTCTTTCTACCAAAATGATGAGATTTTGTTCCTGAGCCATAAATATCATTTCTATTCTTCTAAGGGATTACGTAATCAAATGTTCCTCCAAGAAGACAAGAGTATTCCAAGGATTATTGGGTTTTCTGGTCCTATAAGTCACTGGGTTCTTTTTTGTAGGGAGAGGTGAGTAAAGAAGGCGCCAAGGGCAGAGCAATGACCACACAGTGGAAACCACCTGCTTTCTAGGATATTCTGGGATATAGCCAAGGGAACTGTACAATTTTTCTTCCCAACCAAGATACTTTTGAGGGTGAGTTACGTCAGGACAACAGGACAAACGAGCACTTATGAAGCAATAGCAGGTGGACAACAACGCCCAGGTGAACCTGGGAACAGCCACAGGTACCAAATGTTAGTATGACTTCTACTTTTTCAGTCAACTAAAAATCAGTTATAGTCCAAAGGAAAGCAATTTGCTACTCAGTATAAAATCAGCACAGAACACACGCAAGCAAATGCCAAATCTGAAAAGCCTGACCATATTCTGTTTGTGAATCTAAAGTATGAGGTTCCCACTGCATTGGGGACCAGGTGGGAGTCGGTCTTTCCTTTGCCGCACAATAAATGCAAGGTCAACTGTTAAACAGCTTCTGGTCTTTAAGTCTAGCTAATATGCTGACCTTCCTAAGATACTGACCCTCCAATCAGCACAAGCACATTTTTTGAACCTACAGTCAACGCAAACCCTCAGTTAAAAGTCATTCCACTTTATAGGTTTGTCATGTTTAACCACATTCTGGTCTATGGACACTTTTGTGTTCTGGGCAAGAGACAGCCTCAGTAACTCTCCCCTTTCAAGTTGCACTACCGGCAAAGTGTATGGGTTCCTGGGCATTTGAGCAGACCCAAGATGTTATATGTTTAATCTAGAGAATCCTGGAAAACAAGATACCAACCTCTTTGGAAAACAAAAACATTCCCAGGAAGAATGGGGTCAATACTGTCTTTTTTCGAACCCATAAATAAGGAGGTCTCTAAAGAAAACACTGTAGTCAGGCAGGGAGCTTGCAAATAAAAAAACCAAACCAAAAGCATGTACTAACGCTCTGGGCACCTGCTGAAGGCTGAATGTAAGAGTTCACTGCCTGCAGGTGCGTTAGGAGGCCGGCGGGGCCCAGGAGGACCCAGGCACAGCCAGCAGCAGCAACCATGGCCACACAGCCATTCTCTCACTTTCTTTTGAGCTTATGAGAACCAAAATACAAATCCTGGGGAAGATGACACAACCTTCACAACAGTCAGAAGGCCAGGTTATTCAACTATTATTTCAGTTCAGTGTTCTAGATTTGATCAAGAAAGAGACTTAGAACTGGAAATGGTAGCCCATCCTAAAAGAGGAGAGCAAAGGCCACTTTTAAATTTTAGCCTATCTCATCCTAAGGAACCAAGGGAGTGACTACTGGTAAGCTCTCTACACAGAGAACAAAAGGGTACATACAAAAAGGGTAAACCACAGACGGGTTAGCTTGTACTGAGTCCAACAGAATTCTACCTTGCAGTTTTCAAGTCCATGGTCTATTAAGACTTGGGGGCAGGAGGGAGCAGCAGAGGCTTATGGTATTTTCCAATGTAATGTCAATTACCCTAATGTGTTTTTTTATAAGCCTGGTATCAGAGAAATGCCATAAACAGAATACATCTTCATTCCTCAAAACGGTCTGGATAAAACGAAGAAATGTGAGATGGATGACATAGCTTAGGGGTTCCCAGGTTTTTGGAAGGCCGTCCTAAAACAGTATTAATTAGTAAGTGGCCGTAACCTGAAGGAAAGGTCTGGTATCATTATTCTTTTTTAGTTGAATAATTATATTAATCACATAAATGAACTTTGAGAATATGCTAATTAATTTTGTAGATGACACAAAATTAGATGAAAGACAATATTCAGAAGAATCTTCCTATAGAGGATGTAGAATGCTGCGTGGACAGCAGTGAGATGGCATTTTAATAGAGACAGATACTGAGTCCCATATTTAAGTATAAGCATAAACTGTACAAAGAGAAATGCTGGAGATCTGGTTTAACAGTACTCTAGGGTGAGAAGTAACACAGCTGTTTTTAAAAAAATTCAATCTTCAGCTACATCACTAAAATTAAAAAACCAGATCAAGGGAAGAAACAGTCTACTAGGCATTACCCAAATTGAAACCACATATAGAGAACTGAATTAAATTCTGGGAGCAGCATTTTAAGAGGAAATTAATTATCCCAGAAAGACCAGGTGGATTAAGAGTATAGAAATCACACCACATGAGAAACTGTTGAAGGTTCAGCCTAAAGAACACTCGGGGGGGGGGGGGGGGGATAACTTTCTTCAACTATTTACAAGGCCATAATGCGGACATCCCCCAAACAAACTCCCACTTGTCAATGTCCCTCAAGAATGAAAATGCAATTCTCCAGGTATAGCTGGACAATAAGAAAGCAGAGGAAACATGACCTCTCTGGCGTTGGGCGTTGTACTAACACAGCCTAAAATGGAATTAGGCCTTTTGGCAACTGCATTACACAGATGACTCATAATGAATTTAGACCAAGCTTAACCCATTGTTTTCTCTTGTGAATATGGTTAACAGCTGACAGTCTCAGCAATGATCACCCTGAACATCACATTATATATGAGTTTGCTCAATGCCTGTCTCTACCCACTAGACTAGAAGCTCCATGAATGCAGGAGTTTTGTCTTGTTCACAAGTGAATATCCAGCACCGAGAACAAGTCCTGATCCACAGCAGACACTGGATAAATACATGTTGAATAAACAAATGACTGTTAAACAACGAAAAGCCTATAAAATGGAGATAACAGATAAAGGGGAAGAGAGTACCGTTGTTTTGTGTGGCTCCAAAAGACAGAACTGGCAGCCACTATAAGTTACAGGAAGGCCGATTTCAATGCAAGAGAAACCTTCCCAATAATTAGAGATGTTCAACAACAGAATAAGTTGCTTATTGAGCACTTTGTTCTCCATAACTGAAAATATTAAATTAGATGTTGGATGAATAAGAAGTCTACACTTTCTGGGTGCCTGAACTAGGTAACCTCAAGTACTTTTGAGACTCAATGATTCTTCATAGATACGAGTTCCGCACTATCAATGAGGATCATAGGGATGTTCCATTCAATACAGGACTCTCTTACAGCATCCATACCGGACAGTGTCCATGTCCCCCTCCAGATCCACTCTCCACCTAGTTCAATCCCCGCTTTGAGCTTGGGGAGGCTGAACTATTAAGGACTGCACCAAACTCTTGTTCTTAAGCTTTTGATTGGGTTTGGCCATAGGGAATATAGGGCAAGGAGCCTGGAGTCAGATGACCAATTCCCTGGCTGCACCCTTATGTGTTCTCAATGGATGGCCATGTCCCTTGACTGGAGACCTCAGCTTCTGCAAGGCAGCCATTTCTACATAGCCCTCTCTCAGCACCTGGTAACAAAATGGGAAAGGCAACTCCTTTTTCCTCTTCAGGTGTAGGTATTGGCCCTTGCCCACCCCTCTTACTTGCCCTTATAGGACTCTATATTGTGATAAGTGGTCTTTGCATTAAATGTTCCTCAAATTATGCAGCTTGAGTGTTGCCACCTGCTTCCCATGACCAATGCCCCATCTAAGTGGTACTCATCCAGTGTCTGTTCAAATACTGCCAGGGAGCACCCAAGGGTTTAGAGAGCTCTGTTGCACAGCTCTACAGCTACAACAGTTAGATGTGTCTCCTTTATATTCAGCCAGCTCTATCATTCGTACTCATTAGTTTTAGTGCAGCTATGACAATAACACTAGGCCTTTCACTTATTTGACACCAGTTTTCAAAACCAGACCCGCCAGTGGAACACAGGCAGCCCGTACAGTTTACAGTTAGTCTTATGTCTCAGCGCAACGGCTCAAGCAGCTGGATTTCCTGTGCATTCCGTAAGAGCAGTTCCCGGTTTAGCAGCAATTTGGCTTCCCATCCAATCAGTCCTTCAGAGACAGGAAGCAATGTCCGGTTATCGCGCAACAAATATCAGATTTTGGACACCAACGGCAGTTATCAGGAAATCATGTCTATGTTATGTTCTTTCTCCAGATGCGAGAGTTTGTAAAAGAACAAACACCGCCAAACTTCACTTTTAGATCTTTTATTATTGAGGCTGACCTACTAGAGCAATAGGACATTTTCACCACGCACTGATTTTTATCTTACAAAGAATGTACCAAGTGAGAAAATACTGTCTTTTCTCACTGCCAACAGAGTGGTATAAAATGAATAAAAATAGCCACAGCCGGTTTGGGTCAGTGGTTGGAGCGTTGGCCTGCAGACTGAAGGGTCCCAGGTTCAATTCTGGCCAAGGGCATGCACCTCAGTTACAGGCTCAACCCCCAGCCCCAGTCAGGGCACCTGCGGGAGGCAACCAACTGATGTTTCTTTTTCTCTCTCTCTCCCACTCTCTCTGAAAAGCAATGGAAAAAATATCCTCAGGTGACGATTAAAAATAAATAAATAAAATAAAATGAATAAAAATGTTTGGTAAGGGTCAGTATTTCTTTACATAGCCTAGGGGCATGACAAACATTAAGCAAACAAAAGATTGGGTGTGAAAAGTACACATAAAACCAGGTGAATTTAGACAAAGGAAAATAAAGAGGAACAAAATCTTGAGAACTGCACAAAATATGAAGAAAAACTTCCATAGGAATCTACTGCCAAGAACAACTACTTATGTACTATAATTAAAATATTTTTAATTGTATATATTTGTAAAAAATTTGTCATATCTTTGGCAACTTAGAGAGGTAAGAATGGAGAAGATAAAAATGGAAGTCATAAAACTTTTATAATTCCTACTGCAACAAGTTTTCAAGCTGTTTAAATATCTTAAGTTTTAGACAATCACAAGATGATGGAGTAGCCTCATCAACTCCAAAAACAGCACAGTCCTGTCCTGTTAGAGAAAAAAACAGAAACTAAGACAACTCCAAGAATCTGGTGCTTACCTCTTCCAACACTGGGCAGCTGTCCTGCCCTTTCTCTGATCTTTGTGCCCTTTCTCTGATCTTTGACCACATGAAGTAATTAGCACCAGAAGATAAGAAATTCTTTGTCATGCTAGCAGAACCCCTGTTCACTCTTTTTCCTTCAAAAATAGGACTTACCAATACATCTTTCTTCCTTCTCAAAGCCCTGTGGATGTGACTGAAAACACTAGCCCAGAATCAAAGTCCATGATGCACCCAAGAGGAGCACTCTGTGAGGGGCCCATCATCAGAACTTAAAGACTCTCACCTGAATTTGCAGTTCTACCTAGGACTTAAGGCTGGTCCTAACATAGCTTCAAAAAAGATAGTTGTACCCTCAAGCCCTTGCACTTAAGAGGGGAGCTTATTACAGTCTGTTTTATTAAGGCTTCAGTGTTGTACCTGGAACTTATTCCTCTGGAACAGAAAAAAGTAAACATTGCTGACATATCTGACACATCCAATATAAAAGTGAAATGGGCTCTCCTACAAAGAGACACTCTCCAAAGACTCTCTCCCTTTTAAACTTGGGGCTTCTAAGAATATTTATAAATAAATACTATAGAAATTCCTTTCTAGAAACATTGAAAATTTCTGCAGTCCTGCTACTGGATATTGGGTCCAGTTCAACAAACATTTTTGTAGAGTTCAAACTCTGTGCCAAACACTAGGTCACTGCACTAATCATGAGAAGACAGGTTTTTCCAAAAATGTAGTTATGTTGCTTAATTTCTGAGACAGTGTTTTGGCGCCAACACAGTATGAATTACAGCCTGAGCCAGGTGATCTCCAATGATCTCATTCATTTCTTTAAAAACTATTTATTGATTCTGGGCTATTTGCAAGGCTACTTCTGATAGCAACAGAAATGGTCTGTCTCATGTATTCAAATATGAAATGCTCTAAGTATAATCAATCATTTTGTGATTGATTATATATTTAGAAGTTCAAATTGTGGAAAGGCAAAGAACTGTGAGAATCTGAAGGAAGAGACATTGCTTATTAATCAAGGAACCAAGGGAAAAATTCAGAACGTTGCATTTGAAATAGCCCTCAAACCAAAATACAGTGAAGACCCAGCCATGAAAGATGTGGGACATGGACAAAGAGAGGTAAAAGAAAGAAGCCTGGGAAAGTTATGAAGGTCCTTGAAGACTGTAAAGTTTTTAATTCAAAAATAAATTTAATCTGGGGACATCTATAATACTTTCAACAATAAAGATTAAACCTATTTTTAAAAATAATAAATTTAATCCATTTTGGATAAACAAATTGTACAATAGAATGGCAGTAACAAGGAATGAGGTTCTATATATCAGGAATTTTAAAAACATTATACCAAGTGAATGAAGCCAGACACAAAAGCCACATATTATATAACTACATTATATGAAATATCCAGAATAGGCAAATCAGACAGAAAGTAGATTAGTGATTGCATAAGGCTGGTAGGGGGTCTGCTGGAGGAATATGAGAAGTGACGGCCGATGCATATGGGGTTTCTTTTGGGGGTGATAAAAATGCTCTGGAATTAGACAGTGGTGATGGATGCATAGCTCTGTGAATATACTAAAAACCACTGAGCCGTACATTATGAAAGGGTAAACTTTATAGTGTGTGATTTACAGCTCAATAAAGCTATTATAAAAAATAAAATTAATCCTTTTTATGTTTATAAAGAATTTGAATAGCTAGGCTAGCGTCCTATACATATTTTTCACTTAGACATATGTATTAACTATGTATAGAGAATACCACATATGTACAGAACATACGATGTAACAGCAGGCTAACATTTTTTAAAAGAGTTTAAGATTCATTGCCTTAGAACTTTCCTAAAAGAAATGAATCTGTACCTTCTTAACCCCTAGTTCACTTCAAGTATTAAAAACAAATGATAAATAAGCACAAGTCATATGAAGCTTAATATTTGAACGCAAAGAAGTCGTTAGTGTCCTTTATACATCAAGTTTAATTTTCAAATGGTGTTTTTTTTAAACTTGAGGCTGTATTTCATTGTATATGTTTTCTAAGACCATATTAAAAACAATAATCACATATTTTCAGATGTTGGGTTTTGTTTTGTGTTGATAGTTCACTTATTTGTTCTTAATTATACAAAGTGGGCCTGATACTAGTAGTTAATTTATTGTGTCTTTCTCTAAGAAAGGGTCAAAGACTTTAGAAGGCTAACAGTGTCTTTTTCTGGGTCATATTTACCATAAATTTCTGATTTTGTATTTTGCTATATACAATGAACCTACTAAAAATTCAAGTATAAGCAAATCTTGGCTCATCACAAGAAAAAAATATAGCTTAAGTAAATGTTCATTTTAAGAGTAAAAACAGCCCGGCCAGCGTGGCTCAGTGGTTGAGCACTGACCTATGATCCAGGAGATCATGGTTTGATTCCCGATCAGGGCACATGCCCGGGGCTGCGGCTCCCTCCCAACAGCCGTGTGCAGGAGGCAGCCGATCAATGACTCCCTCATCACTGATGTTTCTATCTCTCTCTCTCTCTCTCCCTTCCACTCTCTGAAATCAATAAAAACATATTTTTTAAAGAGTAAAAATGAAACTAAAGAAGATAATACAACTAACTGCTCATAAAACTTTAAAAAGCTTATCAATTTTGCACCATGTGTACATACTTAAGGCAAAATAGAAGGAAAATGCCTCTCAGTGTGCAGACCTGTGGATTGTGAGGTGGCCTTAGCTTCTAAATCCAAATATCTGCCTCTGTCATAAATGAAATTATTAGTATTTCTCATGTACCTATTACATGCCAGTTATGAAGAAAAGCCTTTCCCTCATTTTAAATTTGATTCATTACTTTGCAATAATGTGATTTTCTCCTAAAAACGAAACTTTAGTTAAAAACAATCTTCCAATAAACTTGCTGAAGTGTCTCTACTTTTAATTTCTATAATGGCGAAACTATAAGCATAACTTAAACCAAGTTCCTATGAGTCCAGTTTGTTTAAATACTTCAAGATTCTTGCCAGCTCTAGATCATGAATCCTTTTTGTCAGTAGAAACGCTGTGATGGACACCTATGTGAGTTAGCATTCCGTATTAAACAGAACAGCAAAGAATACCTACAGGATCACCGAAGCAAATTACTGAATAATTTATGAATTGTTCTTTCACTACAGCTGAACTACTCCTCAAATGTGGGTTTTCAATTTCCCACAATTATGGGGAGCTGATTCCAGCTAACGATTGATTTTCACATTAAAAGAAACTGCTAAAATGATGAATAAGAAACCAACAAGGCAATAAAACTGGAGTTATTGTAAAGAAGAAAAATCACACTCTAAAATGTAGTTACAAATTCTAGTTTAAGTATGAATTCAGGGGTTATCCTGATCACTAAATGGCGTTTTAGAAGCTAGACATAGTCCCTGTTTCTCTCCAGGTCCTGGGAGGAAACAGCCACTAATTCACTTGGCAGAAACAGTTAATATATTACTTGAATTATAGACTTCATTAAAAGTGAAAGAGATCCACCAATAAAGAAGTTTGTGGTTCAAAAACAGATTTGAAGTTAACTACCAGTTCTCTCCCAAGTTTCAGAACAGAACAAGACTATTTCCATGCAAACTAAGTCAAAACTGAGAGAGTGCAAGAAAGGCTTTTTAATCTAAGTATATTTCATAAATGTCTGTAGAATTTTTTTATTTGAACATCCAGATTTCCCGTATTCCAGCTCCCAGAATCTAGGTTTTGTTCACCCAGTACTTATTAAGACACATGAGTAAATCATTTGAGAAGGGGGAAGCGCACCTCACTGAAATGTTTTTACTGATCTGAAGAAATACTGTGCACATGTACGTGTGTATGTGTGATGGTGGCAGTGGGGCTGTGACACATAACTGCAGTAAAAAGTTGAAAAATTACAGAAAAGCATGCAGAAAAAAACAAACAAAAGTATTTGTTAATCCAAAACCCATGTATATTATCCCTGCTGAATACTTCTTTCAAAGTAACAGCCCCAACCAGTCTTTATGTCTAGTTCATGATGCATCTGGCTTTATTCCTTTCATGATAAAGAGTCAGAATAAAAGTAAATGGTTGTACACACCATACAATATACAGATGACGAATTATAAAGCTGAATACTTGAAAACTATACAATTTTATTAACCAATGGCATCCCAATAAATAATTTTTCTAAAAAGTAAATGGTTGTTCCTGGATTTTGCATTCTTAATAAAAAAGACAGAGATCAAATTTAGAATTACTTAAAACCTGTAAAGGTAGAGTTGCTGCTATTAATTGTTACTTATAAATGTGAATACGCTTCCTGCATTATTATCTAAAAATACATTTTATAACAGAACCATGTATGACAAGGAAAATGAACAAATGAATAGAGCAATTCAGAACCAAAGAATTACTGAACTTCAGAGCTAGAAGTGACCTTGTGTATTACACGAGTCCAATTCGTATTCAACTAGAAACCTGACTGTGACCTCGCTAAGAGAGAGTCCCTATTTTATTCACGTGTGAATCCTTCGCATGAAGCCCAGCATGTGCCAGGCATTCTATAAATACATTTGAAATAAGCTACCATGTTTGTTGGATGAATGAAATTCATTTTAATGTAATAGTTTACAGTCCCAGAAGGAAAGACTTCTGGCTCTGCTCCTTCTACAAAGAAACAGCTTATTGTTCATTTATATATTGGTAATGAATAAAAGCCTGAACCGGAGATCATGCAATGGCAGTCCCCAACGAATGGAAAGGTCGTAATCCAAAAGTTCGTATGTAAGTAGACTTATTTGAACTCAGAATTCATTTTCCCAAAGAAACAATGTTGTACATAATGGTTCACTTCTCTGGCCAGCTCACAACAGCTTCCTTAAGCATACAGTTCCAAGGGACTAACCACCACGCAGAAACTGCAGCCTGGGACAACGTATCTAGCACCCCATTGTGGGAAACATCTTCTTGCTGCTGCCCAGGAGGAAGGCTCCTCCAAGGTTAGAGAACGGGGGACTGAGTGAGAAATCAGACCAGGGGTCAAGTTGTCAAGAACGATACAGGGAGAAAAAAACAGCTTACTCCCCCTACTCGCCTCCCATTCCTGCTTCACTCACCAAGCAAGAACATTTTGAGTTCTATACATTAGGTCCTGTGCTAAGCACTTGGGGGGCACAGCAGAGACCAAAATCAATATGGTTTTTCTCCTTTTGGAGCTTATAGTTCAACAAGGAAGACGGACATTGAAGGGTTAGAAAGAATGGGGGGAAGGGGAGAGGTTTGATGAGCAGGAAAGGAAAAGAATATTAGAAATGTCAGGCATCATTTCCCCCTCGTTTTTCTTCCACCTGCATTCATTTCATCATTGGGGTGAGAGACGATGAGTGACAGAAACAAATAACTAAAAAGCAGATGCATGGAGAGCTTTCATGTTCATCTTCCCTACTTCCACCCCTTTTTACAGATCCCAATGCCAACTAATGCAGGGCAGAGATGACTGGCACTGACGTGGGCCTGAGGGAGTGCACTAGCAAACCCCGGGGATGCAGCAATGATGAGAAAAGACTGAAAGGAGGGAAGTCCCATCACCCCCAAAAGAGAGGAGAAATCATGCTGTGAGCAGGAAAGGACAGCACAAGGCAGAAGGCCGTCCTGCTCTGGCTCATCCAAGACAGGCTGCTCTGGACAGACAACCTCATAGACATTAAAATCTGTCCCGACACCTCTCCAGTTTCCCCCATAATTTTCTACAGTCCATCCAGGAATACTTCTACTCCCATGCTTGTGTACTTGGAAGAGGGTTTTAATCACTCATCCTTTCTGAAGTTTAATTACATGGATGCTTTAAGATGACATTAGGTTCTTTGATTTGCAAAAAGAGAAAAAAGTTGGAAGATTTCACAAGGCCACCAGAGTTCGAAGGAAAGTGGCAGATTTAACTTCCACATCGGGTCAGTAGACATAAAATAACCAACTGAGTGGGGATTACTCTAAGTCATTTTTGAGGGACGATGGCATCTAGATCAGCAAATGTAACTCCAGGATGGGAGGTAGGAAGCACTCTAGTCCATCTCAACTGTTCACCGTATGGGTGTGGCCCCCAAATCCACCAAAACCAAAGCATCATTAAAAAATGGAATGAAAAACTTAAACACAAATTGTATGTGTCCATTGAGTATATAAACCTAAAATACAAGATGGTGCTTCTATCACTGCACTTCATGGCAGATTTACAGAGAAGGGTAAGATTCAGAGAATTTCAAACTGCAAAAGGCCACCATAACTTCCTGCTTGGCCCAGTCCACTCCGATGACCATTTTCCACCCCATCCTATTTTGATTCCCGCAGCACCTGGCTCCCAAACACACCTTCCTTCTTACACAATTATTTTTTACTTTCCTAACACGTCCCTACTCTGGATCTCGTCCTACCAAGTAAAAATCGCTGTGTGTCTTTTGCTGATTCCTCTCCTTCTGCTCCACCCCACAAACAAGTGTTCTGTAAAGTCTCACAATCTCTTACTCTACAAACTCTTCCTAGATGACTGCATGGATGCCCAAAGCCCTCCGGGACACTTCTATTCTTATGATTCCTAAACATGTAGCTCCAGCCCATCACTCCCCTGAGCCTAGGAGAGTCTCCCAACTCATGATAAATGATAAGTCATGGATTAGTAAGGAAACCAATGCAAAAGCACCCACAACACTTTCTGGTTTACATCAGGGAGGTCATCTTTGCTTTTTCACAAAATTTCTGTGAGGAGAAAACCTGCTACAACAGAAAGAACAGAGGTTTTGAAACACACATATGGATCTGAATCTCAGCAATGCCATATGCCAACTGTGTAAATTTGGAAAGTTACTCTGAGCATCAGTTTCTCTACCTGTAAAAAGGGGGCAATATGGTCTACTTTTCTTTCTTTTCTTTTTTTAATACTCACCTGAGGATATTTTTTCCATTGCTTTTCAGAGAGAGTGAAGGGGGGGGGGAGAGGGAGAAAGAGGGCGAGGGAGAGAGAGAGAGAAACATCAATGTGAGAGAGACACATGGATTAGTTGCCTCTCGCACACACCCTGACCTTGGCCCAGCCTGCAACCGAGGTACGTGCCCTTGGCTGGAATCAAACCCTGGACCCTTCAGTCTGCGGGCCATAGTTCTAACCACTGAGCACACCAGCTAGGGCAATATGGTCTACACAAGGTTGTTGTGTAGACTAGAGATTCAAAAACAAACCCAAAGCCCTAGCTGGTGTGGCTCAATGGTTAAAAGCATCAGCGGGTGAACCAATTCCAGGTCAAGGGCATATACCTGGGTTTCAGGTTCGCTCCCCGCCCCCATTTGGGGCCGTGTGGGAGGCAACTATTCGGTGTGTCTCTTTCACATCGATGTTTCTCTCTCTCTCCCCTCCACATCCCTCCTACTCTCTCTGAAAAGCAAAGGAAAAAATACTCTCAGGATTAACAAAAACAACAGCAAACAAAAAAAAAATCCACCACCACAACAAAAACAAAACAAAAAACCACCACCCAGCACATAACAGCTATTTAATAAACACAGTGCTTGCTCTTATGTCTGGAGGCTGCTGTTATGAGAACACTGAGAATATTATGGATTTTGCTCTGACATTTTTACCTCATACCTATTAGCAGACATTTTTTAAGTCTTCCAGGAGGGTAGCTGTTGTCCATATTTTTAACCCTCTGATATGTCAGGGGTACTAGACTCATCAATATGATTCTTTTAGGTTGTCCAGCATCTGAACTCCTTTTTCCTATGTTTAGAAAATCATTAACCTACAGTTTAATTTTCTACAAAGCAGAAAATTAAAGATAATTGTTTTCTTAGCCGCCCTTGCAACAGCGTGCAAGCACATGATTAGGTCCACTGGCTCCAATAAACAAATTCATCCCAAACTTTCAATCTCAAGCAATTACAAGGCACAAGAAGTGTATAGAAACCTGGTTGGGGGGTGGCAGTGAATGCAGCCTCCAGAGGCAGTAGTGGCAGTGGTCAGTATCTAGTGTCACTGGTGACAGCAGTGTGAGATGCTGGGCCTATGGTCATGGCCCATGAGGCAGTAATGATATGTTCCCTGGACCGGCTCAGTGGCATTGCTCCCAGTTCCAAACTAGGTTCTCAGCTTTCCCAGGGAGACTGTGAGCTACCTAACTGATCCTTAATAAACTCCTTTTCTGATAAAATTAGCCAGAGGTTTCTGTTGCTTACAACTGAGAATCTAGAATGATATACGAAGTCAGGTAACATTTTATTACTTTTGGTCAAAGGCCAGGCTAAGATTTACAGTGCAAACAAATATAGCGAGATCCTCCCAGTAAGTCAGAGAGTCAGAGTGAGCTGCCAAGATGTTAGTGGGCATTTCTGAAATCATTTCTTAACAAGAACAATAGGATGACTACATCACCATGCAGTTTTAATAGTAGTATCTAAGATGATTTATTTTTTCCCATCAGACTGAGATGCAGAACACTAAATATCCCCCCCAAAAGCATTCAGGTAGTTTCTTGCTTCAGAAGTCCAACTGCTCCCTTCAAAAAACCTGAATTTTTATCCCCCTGCTTAATTATCCCCAAAGGAATTGTAATGCCCTTCCATTGAACTGGCTCAGTCAATAGCATCACCTTGTGTTAGCCTGATAGAGAAATCTTAAATATACATATCCTCGGGGAAAAGACCAGGTAGGAACTGAAAAATGTAATTTTTGAAACTGAAAATAAGTACTCATACTTTATCTTTAGTTAGAACTGGTATTTCTCTTATAATCAGCTAACTTCACTTGCCTTGGGTAATGCACTTAATTTCCCCTAGTCTGTACAACTAAATTGTACAGAAGTTTGTACTGACTTTGCTTATATATTTTCAGTAAGACCCAAATGGCTGCAGAAATCCCATGAAAAACAAAACATTGGCACGAGAAAATTCTTACCGACAGTAAGCAGCAAGATTCTGAGAAAAATCAACTCACAAGAAAACTTTTTTTAGTGTGATGGCAAGGATTTGGGAAAAAGGAACTTGCAGGAAAAAGAGTCTGTTGCCAGTTATTCATTTACTTAAAAAAAAATTTTTTTTTTTGGCTATTTTTGCAACATCCAAGTAGAATTCTTTGTCCTAACCCTAATTTCATTTTCCATTTTGTTCTCTAAAGGTCTCACAATCTTCTCATTATAAATTTCAATAGTTAGCCACTGAAAAGATGGTCATTCCATGGATGTCGGTTTTTTAACCTTCAGCTCAAAACTAAAAAGTTAGAATAGAAAATTGTATTTTATCTCAAATGATGAAAGCAAATTTAAAACAGCAAAAATGTTTTGAAAAATCAGAAGATTGTGAACTGTTTGAAACTTTTCCCAGCTCTGAGCTGTGACTTTTTAAAATTTGTGATATATATGGGGTTATTCTTCCCTGGTTATTTCAGACTAGGACACAGAGCGGTGACTCTACTTACACAAATGAAGCTTCTGTCTATAAGCCAGGATTCATATGAAGTTAGACCATTTGCACAAGGCCACATACGTATTTATTTTTTGTTCTTATTTTTAGAGGATGTTTATTAAAGCTGATGACAGTGAAACAAGAAAGGCTCTAAAATAGCAGAAGCCTCAGGAGAGGGACTAGGTGGGGAAATAAGCCTAGGTGGGGCTGTTTTTAGCTCACTAAGAAGTCAGAAAAAAAGGGCCTTAGAGACAGGTGTAGGAGGTTACCCAGGACAAACTGCCACTGCCCACTGCTCCCTGGCTGCAAGTCTCGTGGGGTCCATTAAAGTTTAGGAGATGCAAGCCTGTGGGAGAAGAAGAGGGGAAAGGGAAAAGGCATGGCGTGCTCCTGGGAAGGAGAGTGTGAAGGCCATATAGTATTATGCAACATTCATACGAGTTATTTCTTCGTCTACCCTCTAAAATCATTATTAACCCAAGATACTAAAAAAAAAAAAAAAAAAAATCAAGCAAGCTGCAACCTGCCTGAGCTACAGAAATGACCACCTCTTTTAGGATATTTCGAATTAAGAGTGACTCAGGAGCGGAAAGCAGGTTGCTGTTAAACTGAGATCTTCTAAGTTGGAGTTCCCCAGTCTTTTTGCTCAGAGAAGGCCTGAGACTGAGCAGGTGAGAGTGAGAGACTGCGGAGCATCACATGGCAGTAGGAGGTCAAGGCCATCCCTCTAGGTTGACCAAGCAACCTTTAACACTGGGAACCCCTGCACATCTCAGAGGCCCCAGACGATGGGGGTGGCTTTCAAGGAAAGACTTCCACATCCACCATTAGATTCAATTGCCAGCTAGGGGCCTGACAAAAAGTGAATCTGAGAAGGACATACTCAGCACTGAAGGGACCCAGCACTGTGCAGCTAACAGAAACGCTCGTCATAAAGCCCATGGAAACATTCTCTTGTACACCGAGGGAGGAGGGGAACAGGGCTCATCTAATTACCTTTGTCCTTCACTGTTTTCATTCTGGGCACAGAGAGATGAAAATGATTGTTTGTTGGTTTCTGCCCAAGTACTGAACTCAGTAACGACAGTTAACTTCTACTTTTAGTATCAGACATTCTCGGTATCAGACATGGCACGCTGATGTCATCTGAATAAAGGAGCAGTCCTCGGCCAGGCATTACTACAGTTTCACGTTTATTTCCTGTTACTCAGAGAAAAGGGAAATGGCCCCCAAACCTACCCTGGGCCACCTGACAGCTGGGGCCCTCTGCTACATCACTCCTCAAGTACTGTTTAACTTTTAATGCCCTTTAAAATGTTATCACACATTTACTCAGCTCTGCAATTTACAACAAACCTACCAAACAGGACAGGCCAGTCTGGATTGTATAATATGTAAATAAGCCAGGGAGCCAGGGAGCTAGGGAGCCAGCTGACACGGGAGGGGAGGGCAAGCAGGAACAATGGTGAAATGACTTAGACCTCACTATACCTGAAGGCAGCCTCTGCATTCACTCTTCTTGCCTAGCACTTTGAATAAAATACAGAGATTACAAAAACCAATAAAGAACTTTTATTATACATATTGCCACAAATACCAACTTGCTAAATCACTAAAATTAATTTAAAGGGACACAAAAGTCAACATTTACATTTCATTTAGTATTTTTAATCTGGTACACCTACTGAATAACTCATATTTGGAACTAAAAATATCAATGCATTATAAAGAGATTATCAGTAATTAGTATCATCTTCCCACACACACACATGCTATCAGCTTAAATGTGGGTCTAGTGCCAGAATTCAAGTTTTACCAGTGTGGTTGTATGACTTGAATATGTTGTTTTAGTTTCGTGCATGTACTTGTTTGAGAAACAGATTTTATATCTACCACCCTCAGAGACGTTGAAGATGTACTAAATAATGAAACTGGTAAACATTTCACAAATATTCCTATAATACAATAAACCGACACAATAGAGAAGCTCCACAAATACAATATTTAACATTTTATAATAAAAATGGAAAATACTAAAATGGTAATCAAAGGTGTTCATTAACCTTACAATGCTTCATGAATTACACAATTACAATCACCTATTTTTTTGTATACAGGCTGTTATGAATCAACTGGGGGGAAATATTTTTTTTGTATACAGGCTGTTATGAATCAACTGGGGGGAAAGTTATGAAAAACTCAGTTGTAATTAGTTCAGAGTAGATGACTGTAAATACAATAATCACACAACAAAGTTACAAGTTAGTCAGTGAAGTTTAACAAAAGCTAGTTGAAATTTAATAACTTCAGCCTAGAAATTTAAAAGCATATATTTATATATACATGTGATTGGCATATAAAATATAAATATATATGCTCATTACAATACCTGTTAAAAAATTTAGGGCTTGGTTTATTATACCAGAGTTCTTTCCTAGGTTCTCATTTTTAAAAGTTTTTAACAGTTATGATCAAATTTGTTCTTTCCTGTTTTTGATACTCCCATTTTTGCGATTTTAAAAAGTCAGTCTTAAGAACTCCCTTTAAAGACATAAAGAATAAGACAAAAGCTCCAATTAGGGGGAAAAGAACCCCCTTCTTTTGGCAATCTTATTAAATGCACATTTAACATGTTATTTAAAAATCTTTGATAGGAGGAGTGAGAGCTGGTATCATCAAGCTGTATCTTTCCATTCCAAAGAGTAAGCATGAGGCAGGGTTGCAAACCAACCTAAACTATGGAAACTACTATGGGGTGGCAAGCTCCCAAGGCTTCCACAGATTCTACATGCAAGTGCCACTTCATTACACTTTCATCCCTACCCACCCCTCACTGCAATAGGTAAACTGAGGGGGGGGGGGTGCAGGGAGGGGTTGTTAAGATCAAGGTGAATGGTTTTTGAAAAAGCTCCCTGGTGATTCTGATATTCCCCTGACCTGCCCCAAATGAGAACCAGAAAACCAAACAGATGCACTGCCTCATCTTCTCACTCTTAAAACCCAATGCATCAGAATACCTAAGAACCTCTGGTTTCTACTGGCTACTTCTTTCATCTGTTTTAGAGCCTAAAGCTGTGGTTTCAGCCAGACAGGTGTCAATGCGAAGTCAAAAGGGTACTTCTGACAGATACAGGGAGACGGGCCAGGCCACAAAACTATAACCCGGTAAAGGCCATTCCTATACTCTACAGAGTTGAGCCAGGCTGGCATCTTTATGATCCAAGCATCTACCAGGTAGGAGTTGACGCTACAGGCACCCTAGTTTATCCTGTCTGTCCTGTTTCAACCATCTGTGTTCACATGATAAGCTTACAGAAGAGGTTCCCCAGCTAGGCTCAGAGAAAGGGTTTCAGGACTAATTGTGCAAAGACAAAAAACAGGCTGAGTAGGAACTCACACTCATCCAGCAGAGATTACCAAAAGGTATTTTTGAGACAAATCCTATGGTACATATTCTAAAAAAAATACAAAAAGGTGGTGAAAAGAGAAGATCCAAGATTTCTGCAGAATTAAAAAAAAAAAAAATGTTAGGAGAGTAAGGAAAATATCCTAAATAGGATCCTTTAAAATGTTTCCCCTCCAAGAAGAAACAGTAGGCATTTTATAGGCTCAAATCTCTACACTCCTCTCAGAAATCCCCCCTGCTCACTGGCAGGCCTCCACATAGCCTAGCTTAGTTGGCAAATATTCAAATACAGTTATTCAAAATATGTTAATGAGGCTAATAGGGTGCTCCCATCATGTAACCCCACCCTCCCTTTCTTTGTGTGAACTGAACCTGTGCAGGTTAAAACAGGTGTGCCAAGCACTTGCTAAGTGAGATTACTGACTGTTGGCTAAAAGGCTGCCAATTTTAAATGAGCATTTACGGGCAATGGCGTTGCTCAAATGCATGCTGTCTTCAAAAATGAATGTTTTGATGTTTAAGTCACTCCCACTCCCATATTACTCTATCAGTGTAAAAACATAAGCATTGGTGATTTACATTTTTAAGTACTATATTCAAAGTATCTTAAAGATTCCAAGCCACTTTACAAGTATTCTTTTTAAAATAATTCCACAGTGAAATATTTTTCAGTCTACAAATGAAGAAAAAGTAGTAGTTACACATTGTGTAGACTATGGAAACTGCAATCAAAAGTAGAACTCAGATATCTAGTCACTTAATACAGCTATTCAACAACTATCTTTTTAGCACAATATCAAGTATTTCTTTTGTGTACACAAAGAAATCACAAAGCAACTAATTAGTTACTCATTTTTGGTTTGTACATATTCTAAAAATCTCAAGATTTCTCCCACAAAATCAGACTATTTTAAAATTCTCCTTCCCCTTTCTCCCTGCCTACCCCCTTCCACACTGTCCCCCCCGCAAAGCATTTACTTGTTTCTTCATCCACACAGACATTCCACACATAGTCTGAATTTTAAATCTCAGGCTATGCAGCTTCACTTTCAGTGGAACAGAAAGTGCTGGTTCCAAAAACATCTCAACATCTCCCAGTTCCTAAATTAGTCCCCAGATCACCAGACCTTATGAAGGAAACCAGGATCCAGTATCTTAAGTTTAAAAATTAAAGGGAGGTCCGAAGGAAGGTATAAATGGGACTCCATGCTTACCCAGGGTGACTCATGCTCACATGCTCAAGATTAAACTGAGCACTGAACCTAGCATCAGGGAAGAATTTTTCCTCAGGGGCAGAAAGGGGTGTGGGATTTCCAAATGAGCACTAAAGTAGGATCTTCTGTGTGGCTCAGGTGAGCAAATCCCACATAATTAACTTCCTACTATAGGGCAGGAGCAAATACAGGTGAGGTGCATGCCTTCCCAGAAGGTGTTGGTAAATTCCATGTGATGTGTTTTTATCCACAATTAAAATCAAAAAGAGAGAGACTGGGGTGAACGTAACCATATTGCCACTGCCCTAAGGGGCAGCTAAAATGTTCTTAAAATGCCAAGTGTTTGAATTTTAGAAATTACAACAACCCACTGTAGAAGGATGTGGATATGGCAAATTGGGAATGGCATGGGGCTGGGCAGCAGGCAGCTTGTGTCCATGTCCACCGCTGCCTGCTGAAAACAGCTGGCCCTGGACTCAGGGTATTTCCATGGCCTCAATCCCTAGGCCTCATTTTTCTCATTAAGAACAGGAACAGTAAGGAAAGTTCTTCCCTTGTCATTCGTTTAAGAAAAACTGGCCTATGTCTTCCTTAAGTCATTGTCTTCTCCTTAACAATAAAAATCTCAAAAGTTATAAAAAAATCATTCTGCTTTGGAAATACATGGTTTAGAAACACAACAGATTCTATTTGAAAACAGACAGGGATGCTTTCAAGGCTAGAACCTTATTGAAGATGAAAATATGGCAATGTCCATGTTATAATTTCCCTTAGTAAAAACAGGGGGTTCTCAACATACAACTATTTCTCCAACTTGGGAATAAAAACCACATTTGCTAAAAAATTGAGTATGCATAAAACCTACCATAAAAGAGTATGTTTTAGTTGTTTAAGAATCACTGAAATAAGTATGGAGACATTAAACATTTATATGTTCCGAGTATTAAAAATTATACCTTAAACCATAGGAATAATCAAAGCATCAACATACTATGAATTTTAAGTGAACCTATATATATTTTCTATTCAAATATAAGTAAAAATACAATTATTATGTCTAAATATATTAATTTTAATGATAAATCTTATATAATTATTAAACATTTCCCTTTATTAACTTATGCAAAAAGCAATAACTCTGCTTACCTAATATTTTATAACTTTTTCTGTATGTTAAACCAAAACCAGAATATGTTAAAATCTTCCCATTGAAAATTTATAAGCTATGCATTTTTTTGTGCTGCACTTGGATGACTAAGTATGGTTCTCCCTCAGAGCATTTACACTTGTTCTCAGCCAATACATATTCCTTGGAAACATCTACCACCATGTTAAAAAAAACATACAGGTTAGCATAAGTTGTAGAAGAAAACTTGAAAAACATAATTAGAAATAGTAAGAAGAAAAGAGATTTTACCAAGTGTCTGGTTTAAAAAACACATGCAAGCAAGAAAGTAAGGTTACCGGCACCGAGGAGAGAAGCTGTGAGCCCAGAAGTCGCAGGAATCCAGCCACTCCCGCTGCCAGGCTAACCGGCAGAAGCTGCTCTGGCCTCCGCCACCCTCCCCAGCAGCCCTTCGGGTCCGCACTTCGGGAGCCAACTGATCGACTAACCAATGCACCTGCGCCGTCAGTGCAGTGAGAGGGTGTGGTAGGGACTTAATATAATGACAATAATGAGGGACGTCCGGTCAAGATGGCAGAAAGGGAAGGACAGATAAAGAGCTTCCCAGACAAGAAAGAGCTGAAGGAGTTCACCATCGCCAAACCAGTATTACAAGAAGTGTTCAAGAGGCTTCTTTAAGAAGGGAAAAAAAGGTTAAAAAATATGAATAATAAAATGGCAATTAACTACACACCTATCAATAATTTCTTTAAATGTAAAGTAATTATTTGAATTACTTTATTTTAATGGATTAAATGCTGTCATCAAAAGACACGGGGTAGCTAAATGGCTAAGAAAACAAGACTTACATATGCTGTCTACAAGAGACCCACTTCAGATCTAAAGGCACACAGGCTGAAAGGAAAGAGATGGGAAAAGGTATTTTATGCAAGTGGAAGCAAACAAACACAAAAAGCTGGGGTAGCAATACTTATAACTAGGCAAAATAGATTTTAAAACAAAGGCCAAAATAAGAGACAAAAAAGGAACTAGCAATTCCACTTCTGGGTATTTATTCAAACAAATCCGAAACATTAATTGGAAAGACACATGCATCCTTATGTTCATTGTAGCATTACTTACAATAACCAAGAAAGGGTAGCAGCCTAAGTGTCCACTGATGGAGGAATGGATAAAGAAGAGGTGGTACATCTATAAAATGAAGTATTACTGAGCCATAAAAGAGAAAAAAATCTTGCCATCTGCGACCTGGATTGGCCTGGAGAAAGTTATGCTAAGCGAAATACAGAGATAGACAAGTACCGTATATAAATACGAAAATAAAGGAAAAAAACAAAACAGAAACAAACTCATAGATACAGAAAACACTCCGATGGTTCCCAGATGGGAGAAGAAGCTGGGGATGGGTGAAAATGGGGACGGAATTAAGATGTGCAAACTGTCAGTTATAAAAACAGTCGGCTGTCAAGTACAGCTTACAGGGTAGAGTCAATAATATTGCAATAACTATTATGGTGTCAGACGGGTACTAGACTTACAGGGGTGATCACTTGGTAAGTTATATAAATACTAATCACTATGTTGTACGCCTGAAACTAATATACTGTAATTGAGTAATAAACAGTTATCAAATATAATAACAATAATGGTACTCAACACTTACAAAGGAGAGAGGAAGATCCTATAAGATCTTGTGGGCAGATGAGCATAGCATATAGGATCTAAGAGGCCGAAGTAAAGAAATGGAGAAGGAAGAGAGCATGGAGGATTGCAAAAAGGGAGGGAGGAAAGATTAGCAAACCAGTGGTGAAAAGTTCTGCAGTATACTCGAGGTTCCAAGCAGGACAATGAACACTTTGACACAGATGGTGAGGATAGAGTACATGTAAAAATGAACACTCTGACAAAGAGATACAGTAGGGTAAAGAATTATTTAATGAAAGCTAACGATAATCGTTTTTATAAGTAACTCCCCAAGTCCCCTTACTTTTGAAGAGGGGTGTGTAGAGATCTTTCTGCAAGGTAACTGAAAGAAATCATCAAGTAGCCCTAAGGAAATAAGATGTCAAAAATTATGACAGCTTTCTAGAAACGGCTTAAGTCCCGTAGGAAGTTGTATATAAAACCTCTGCTAGGGTTAGTCCTCTGCTAGGGTTAAGCAACCCTACCTGGTTAATTCCTACCTGGTTCCATGTCTTGATCAATTTTCTAAAATAGAGTCTGTCTTCACTTTCTCTCCCTTTTGCTTTTTTCCTCTAAAATGGATTTTAAAATAAAAGTTCAGGTTAAAAGAAATAGATTAGAATACAAGAGAGGGGAGAGGGGGGAGAGGGGGAAGAAAGGGGAGAAGAAGGAAGAGGGGGAGGGGGGAGAGGGGGGAGAGAGGAGAGAACTTCTTGAGTCAAATACAACTAGTTTGGGGCTTTTACAAATCAAAAACATTTCAACTAACCAAAAATTTGGGCCAACCAGACATGTATTATAAAGACAATGAGAAAGAATGTTTGAAATCAAAACTAGTCCAGGAAATCTGGACTGTATTTCAATAATATGTTTTCAGATCCAATAACCAGAACTGTGGTGAGGAGCTAATCCCTTTTTACTTTTCCTCTTCATTTTTAAGTCATTCATAAACTCGATTCAGGAACACACACTCTTTTTTGAATCAATACCTACATAATATCTTCCTTGATTTAATAATGCCTTTTTGAGTTTCTTGCCAATAGTTAGGTACTTTCTCATAGTCTAAACTTTCTAAAAATCCCCTTTCACTTCTGTCATCCTCTAAATATGTCATTAGGAAACAGTCTGATTTAAATCACTGCTGGAAAACATTAAGCACGTATCTTTTTAAGCATTAGAGAATATTTCCCTTATCTCACAGAAGAGAAGCAAAATTACTTTCTAAGTTTTGGCTCTTATCTCCCTAATTCCACTCTTTGTACGTGCTCTTTACTTCCACTGGATTTTCTTCTTTCTCTTTTTCCCTCCACGCCCAACTCAGGATTTCCCCAAGTATAATTTAAGGACTGTCAGAATCAGCAGGGGTTTGGATTAGAAAACAGTTTCCTGGACCTCTACCTAGAGTTACTAAAAATATCAGAAGGTGAGCGGGGTTCAAGAAACTTCATTTTATGTACAGCATAGGGATTACAGCCAACAGCACGGTAGTAACTTTGTACAGTGACAGATGGTTACTAGATTTTTCGAGGTAATCCTTCAAAGGCATATAAACGTTGAGTAACTATGTTGTACACCAGAAACTCATATAATATCGTATGTCAAGTACACTCTAATTTTTTTTAAAAAGTGAATGAAATAGTCCATAGGGAGGAATCTTCATTTGAGAAGTGACCCAGGTGATTGTTATACACATTGAAGTTGGAGGACCACTGACCCAAACCCTTGAATCTCCCCAAACCAAAGGACACAGGGACTCTGCCAAGCTGCACATAAGTACCATCAGAGCACCTGAGGAGAGAGCATGGTGGTGGTTCTCTCTTCACTTTCCTTTTAAAACACAGATGGAAGAAGCAAGAAAGTGTGGAGAGCACAACAGGAACCGAATGTGAGACATCAGCATAAATGCAGACCCGTCAGCCCTGCTCTGTGGCTTCTGCCAATTACAGTAGCCAGACCTGCAAGAGGAGTGATTGCATGTAATTTATAAAAAGTAAACAAGCTGGGCTGCTTGCGAACAATGAATGGTGATATTCAAGCCAAGAGGTAATAAAAAACATGAATAAATGACTCAGCATCCCCCCCTCCTCACCCAGACAACAATTGGTTGTACTCTAGCTAGAATTAGTAAGGGCAAAATGAGTAGATGGGTGATGACTTACATGACAACACATGGTTTGAGAGAGATTTTGTCGATCATATAAACCAGTGTGAAAGGGTCACACAGCAACAACCTCTGGTGTTCAAAAGCTTAGTCACCTCAATGACTGCTTTTCTCAACCTTATTGAAGTCAGAAAAATAAATGTTTGGTTCCAGTGCTACAGAACAGTCCTGCACGTGTATTATGGCTTTTAATGAAAACACAGGGAAATAAAATGAATATATAATACAGATGTAGGAACCTAGCTTTATGAAGGATCCCTCTACAGGAGTCTTCCGCAACTTTAGCACTGCTGATAGTTTGCCCTGGTCATTCTTTGCTGTGGGCAGTCCTGTGCACTGTAGCATGTTTAGTAGCCTCTCTGACCTCTACCCGCTAACAGCCAGTAGCACCCCTAGTTGGGACAACTAAAAATGTCTACAGACATTGCTAAATGTCCCCGGTGGGGGCAAAATCACCTCCCCGCTCCCATTAAAAACCACAGAAACATCATAAACAAATATTTGTATTAGTAAAACAGCTCATAGAACATACTTTTGACATCATAGAAATCTCGTGATTTTTGCTCTTAAATATATATATATATACATATGCATGTGTATATATACCATATATAAATACCAAAATAAAGGAAGAAACAAAACAGAAACAAACTCATAGATACAGAGAACACTTTGATACTATAAAACCTTTTATCACCCTATTTTCCATACATTTTCCCATTACCAGGGACTAAAATGCAAAATCTTACTATTGTTTTAGTAAGCTATCCAAGCCATTACATAAGTGCCACATTGCAAAATAACTGAGAAGGGCTCCTCACCTTTCCTGGTCACAATCAATCAGATGACTCTCCAAAGTATTTATGTCCATTTAACAGACCAAAGTATCCAGCAGGTACAGAAGGCACAGTGCTAGGGCCCATGAGGCTTGTGGGAGCCCACAAAAAGTGTTTTAATATTAATTTATTTAAAAATCAGTATTAAGCCTGGCCGGGCGTGGCTCAGCGGTTGAGCATTGACCTGGGATCCAGGCGATCAGGGTTCGATTCCCGGTCAGGGCACATGCCCGGGTTGCGGGCTTGATCAATGACTCTCTCATCATTGATGTTTCTGTCTCTCTCCCTCTCCCTCCCTCTCTCTGAAATCAATAAAGATATATTTTTTAAAAAAAATTTTTTTTTAATTAAATAAATAAATAAAAATCAGAATTAAAAATGAATACAGATAGTCCCCAATTTCTGATGGTTTAATTCAGAATTTTTCAACTTTATGATGGTGCAAAAGCTACTCGCCTTCAGTAAAAACAGTACTTCGAATTTTGATTTTTTCCCCAGGGCTAGTGATAATTGGTACAAGACTCTCTCATGATGCGGTACAGTGGCAGCGAGTGCAGCAGCCAGCCCGCCAGGCGATCAGCAGGGGGAACACCCCACACTCCGTGGGGGACTGTGCTGCCACTGATTTTGGACACTGTGTTCTGAGCACGTTTCAGGTAGGCTAGGCTAAGCTATGATGTTCAGTAGGTTAGATGTATTAAATGTATTTTCAACATACGATTATTTTCAACCTATGGGTTTATCAAGACATAACCCCCTCCTAAGTCAAGGAATATCTGAATAATAATAATAAATGTAAAATAATAATAAAACCAGCTTGGTATATATTTACATCTCCATAATGATGCAGGTGCAAAATATAAGTTTTATTCTTTTTTTGTGGAGGGAGGGGGGCCCATGAAGGCAAAAGTACCTGAGTTTCGGAAAAATGACAGTGTGGCCCTGTCATCTCCCGGGGAAATAAGCAATTAAAACAAGCAAATATAATCAGGTATGACGGGGCTGTGCTGAGAATCAAAGGACAACACAGATGCTCCGGCCCAGTGTGTGTACGTGTGAGACTGAGGTGGTGGTGGGAGTTCAGGGGAGGCTCCCAGCGGGCAGAGAACAAGCAGAAGTGAGCAGAGAGGGGAAGGCCGAGAATTCCTGGAGGAGGGACGAGCATGGGCAAAGGCAAAGTGAAAGGTCACAGGGCCACCCTGGGACGTGCAAGTTCAGGACAGCTGAAGTGGAGAGTGCAAATGAGAAGGCAGTGACAAATGCTACTGAAGACACTGCTGGTGCCACATCACAAAGAGCCTTGCAGCTGAAAGAAGAGGTTTGGGCCTTTCTGAGAGCAAGGGAACACTGCAGATCAGCTTCAAATTGCGGAATGGTGTTATCAGATTTGTGTTCAGAAAAGCCATTCTGGCTGCCTTGATAAGGGCAGTTTGGAAGGGGGGCAAGAATGGCAGTAGAAAGACTTACTGGCTGTTGCAACAATCCAGAAGAAAGGCAAAAGTAACTTAGGCAACAGAGGAGTCAATAAGCGAAGAGATATTTGGGAGGTAAACTGACAGAATTTGGTCACTGAGTGTGGAAAGTGGGGAAGGGACAAAAAGAAAATCTTCTGGCTTAAGCCAGAAGGACAGGATGGTGGTGAAATTGACTGAGAGGGAACAGTAAGAGGACCCGGTTTAGGGGCAGGCAGGAAGACCTGCTGTGGGCATGCTGACTCTGAGTTGCTGGGGGCTATTTAAGCAGTTACAGATCTCAGCAGATCCATAGATGTGGAATGAGAAATGGGTTAAGATAGAATCTTCGAGTCATCAGCCTATATATAATTCAAGGGCATTTAAGATCCGTAGATGGGCTTTAAAGGTTAGGAAATGTGCAAGGTTATAATAACATTTGCATCCAAGTTTGTAAGAATTCTGCAGAAACCAAGTACCCAGAGCTTTTATCAACTTTTCAGAGTTCAACTCACAACAGATGAAGAACCACTAAGTAAGATGGAAGAAGAGACCACCCGGGGCAACCACAAGAAGCCGTTAGAAACTCCAACACTTAAGGAAACCAGAGCCTGGTATCAGGAAGGCACAGGAAAAAGTATTTTGAGAAGAGGGGTTGGTCATTTCCATCAGAAGTTCCATGAAAAATTAGAACCCAAAAGTTCAAATCTAGTTCTGCTCGATTTGGCAACCAGGAGGTCACCGAGGACCACAGTGGGAGCTGTTTGGACAAGAGTGGTGGAAAAGGCCCAGCCGGCGTGGCTCAGCAGTTGAGCATCAACCTATGATCCAGGCGAAGAAGAGAGACAGCCAAGTGCACAAAACCCACTCAAGAGTCTGGCTGGGAAAGGGAGGAATAGAGTCTCACTCCAAACGCATCTTTGAAAACTGAATCCATCTTTTAAGGTCCTGGGGAAATCTCTCTTACCACCTTCATTAAGCCCTTGGAGAGTCCCTGAATTCACCTCCCTCTGCTGAATTCTTCCAGTGCTTTGTCTCACACATCCCTGATCATAATATAATTTGCAGCACTGAGTGCATCCTAAGTCCCTAGTACCATTTAAACTCCTGAAGGGTAGAGACAGTGCCCTCTTAGTCTTCTTCTGAATTCTTCACCACGGACATTCCCTCAGTGACTGAAGGATCTGACCTGAGAGGCGAGACATGTGACCTCAGACAAATCAATTAGTCTCCCCGATGCTAATCTTCATTCCATGTAAAACAAGGAGGTTGGACTCGACTAGGGGAGGAGGGGGATATGTATAATTGGAAAAGGTATTCAATATAGCTATTGTTTTGGTGATACAAATCATAGAAAGTAAAGCTGGATTAAAAGTTAAAGGACATTCAAACGATACCTTAGAGAGAAATGGGTTAGAAAAGATTGAGAAACATTGGACTACATGATTTATACTTTTAGGTTTAAAGTTCCACAATTATTTGGTCATGTAGTTTAGGAGACTGTGCAAGGTACACCGCTGTACATTTTAGAAACAGAAAACAAATGTCATCTTTGTCCTCGCAAAATTAATATCCTACTACAAACACCAAAGGATGAGAAACGAAGCCTCGATTTTCTTTGGAAACAAATCATGTGTACACACTTCCTACTTCATATACTGTGGGTCATTATAAAAATCATCTACAAAAATATATTTTAAAATATATTAGGCTTCCTTTTCTTGTTTTGACTATTTGCTTAAACGAAGAGATAGAAAAAAAGAATACTATTCAGCAGCACCAATTTAATTTTGTGCCCATTTCTTTGGAGATAATGACCTATATATCCAGTGAAGGTTACTCAGAAAGCTTTGATTGTATGTAACAGCATCACTAGGAACATATTAGCTTCCCAAATATTCTGCATTCTTACTAGTTCAGTATTTCCTTTTATCTTTTCTCAACATTTCAAGCATTTAAACCTAAAGCTGTCAGGAGAACTTGTAAAATCCAATACTCTTCCACAACTTCAGGGTCAATTATAACTTTGCCAGAGGGAAGGGGGTTCAAATACCTCGGTAAGTCAAATGAGGTGAGCACTCCTCATCAAGCTCTATGTAACAGCACTGGAATTCAAAACACAGGAGGCAGCCTTTTACCAAGTGTTTCTCTTCCCAGAGTCAAAGATTAAAGCACTTCTCTCCTGCCAATCAAGTGGGTCATCCCTCCAACCAGCAGCACTTTCATCTTGGCTACCGGGAGACTCTGGCTAAGGCAGGGTTGGGAATGTGCGATGGGCAGGAGCTGGGAGAAAGCAAACCAGGTACTTAATTCTTTAATCAGGTAGTCATCTCAGGGAGGAGTTCAGCTCGTCAGAAAGTGGCCTAACCACATTTCCCAATACAGTAGTAACTTAAAACTGCATTTCAGGAGAGAAAAACAATCCTGCGGAGCATTATTATTCCTAGTCTCAGGCTAGAGATACCTCCCCCTTTTCAGAGAAAAGGTGAAAGAATGTGTGTGTCAAGATTCTGCCACACATACTTTGCAATGCTGGTGGCCAAGCTTATGTTACAGAGGAAGAAGTGGAAACAAAAAGGAAGAATACGTTTACCTTTCACCCACTTTAAAAAGTTAGCAAACAGAATTTTATAGCAATTGGCTAAGTGATGTATTAAATAATAAAAACAACAACAAAAAGAGATTGAGTTCTCAACCTTCTCCTGATGCTGTTGTCCTGCATTTTCATTTCATGAACGTGAGCCTCTTAACTGACATTATATTCACCTGCTTATTTCATGTGTCCTAGCCAAACAATAATGATAAATATGCAGTGCAGCCGAGCAATGGGAAACTTAAAAAGCCTTGATGTTAACTGACGCGTTCCACCCTCTTTAGACCTTTAGACTGGATGTCTTCCTGTCACTTTTCTCTTCAAATGTAAAATAGAATTCTGATGTTTTCTTTTTCTGCGTGTGATGTTTTTGAAGAATGTATAATGCTGTTTTCCAAAAAAATGTAAACTACACAAGTTGAAACAAAGAAAAACACATTTTAAAAGGAAAAGAAAAACAATGAACAGGATAGTTGCAGCAAAGTTGAGTATTTTTCTTCCTACCAAAAAAATGATCTAAGATTTTTTAGATTTAAAAGAAAAATGTTTGGACTCTCGGTATATTGTTTTTAATTCATGGAACAATGTAGCCACGTGTGGGTTTTTTTCCTTTCGGGACATTTTTTTTCCCTGAACACATAGGGAATTACCTAGGCCAAATATGAATTCAAAGTAAAACGCAGGGAGGAAAAAACACACACAAGAAACTCCACCATAAGAAAAACTTGTGGTAAATTTGGCATTCTTTCCAGTATGCAAAAATAAAACTCAGCTTAGAAATATGATAAAAATGTCTGAAATGTACACTAAGGAAAGAACAATTAAATGGTAGAAAAAAAATTAAGATAACTCACATTTCCTCTTCTAGAAGCTCTTTGCTTTGCAACTTACATCTTCATGTGCAGTTTGCATATAGTAGCTCTGCTAAAAACAACCACATGGAAAATTTTTGCTCCAGATAACACTGCAGGACGGGGCTTGGCAGCTACAAGTTGTAATCAGAATGCTTCAAGAGCAAATGTAACAGAGATAATGACCTAACATGCATTTCAGTGCACGGTCTCAACTCTTTTATAGAGCAGGCTGTGTTCAACTTCATATGCATTTGGCAATGAGAATTTTTCTCTTCAATGAGGGAGAATTTTGCTCCTGTGAATAAAAGAGTTCCTGAAAATATGAGAGTCTTTTTTTTTTCAGGTAAGGCATTCTTGTATTATTTAAGGTCCTCATACGTACAAGCCTGGAATGGTCCAAAACTTCCAGTTCCTAAAACAACTTTTCCCAGTAACTCCACGGGCTTGAATCCCATCTACAATTTAAGGCTTCCCCAGCCACTGAGTTGGCAGCTGGAGAGGCTCCTTCTTTAATGGATGTAGAAATCTACGGTACAAGGAGCCACTTTCCTCCAGGGGTAATCGAAAGAAGAAAAGAATGCTAATTTGATTTGTGCTAGTAGGCGAAGAGGGAAGAAAAAAAAGGGGACTGGGGACTCGCTAAGTTTCCTTTTCTAAGTGGAATGAAATAAAAGGGGTCCCGGAAATGTCGTGACTGCGACCCAAGTTCAAATGGCAAATTCAGATGGAGCTCGCACGTCGTGGAAATCAGCCACCGTGTTAATGCAAGGCATGTGAAACGAGAGCAAGGCCTCCATCAGCAGGCAGCCGGGGCCAGCGGGACCCCAGGGCCTTCTCCCTCCACACGGGCTGGCACCCCCACCGCTGGGCTAAGATGGCTCCCAAAGCCCAGACCAGAGGCTAGCCCAGGGCGGCGGGCCTCCCGCTGCAACTCGGAGGCCAGTGAATCAAAGGCCCTTTTATTCTCCCTCCCACCAGGACATGCTCCCTCTCTGTTGCAAGCCGAACGCTTGCCAGAATGAATTATTTAGCTCAAAACAGACGTAAAGAAATCTTAACTAGCACATGTCCCTTGGAATTTTAATAAGTTCAGGTGACCAAACAAGGTGCTTTGTTTGCTTCTAGACTGATGCATAAAATTCACTTTCGATCGGGATCTCATCGGGGGCATTAGGTCAAGGCAGACACAGAAACTTCTGGAACCACAAGTACAGCCACGTCCAAACTCCATGTATGAACCCGAGGTGTTCGGAAGCCATTCTCCTCACCAGGGTATCTAATCTCAACACAAATTCTCCATTCTCCCTTAAAAATCAGACTTCCCTTATGATTTTGCTATTTCTGCCAGCAGTATCTCAATTCTTCCAAGAGCCGAGCCTGAAATTCATTTCTGAAGTTTCCCGGACAGCCTCCTACCCCCTCCCCTCTCAATCTGAACTCTTAAGCAATTATTACTTGTATCATTTCATTGGACGATTAATCCTATATGGCCATATAATGTCTTATAAAACGATTTAAGTGTACGTACATTAATTATAGTTTGTCTTCACAAATAGATTAGAAACTCCTTAAGGGCAGGGAGTGGGCCTTTCCTTCCATTGTATTCCACACAGGGCACATTACAAAAGCTCCAGAAATACTTGTTCATTTATTTATTCAGTCCAGAGATTTGTTGAGCTTCTCCTGTGCCAGGCACTACACTGAATGCTGGAGACACAGCACCCAGCACAGAAACCACGTGCCTGGTGCTCAGCGAGCCTGCATTCCTGTTAAGCAAAACACCCAGTCTCCAAAGAACTCTGCTTGAGCAGTTCCTAATATAGCACTAAACTATTTTAAATAAACAATAAATAATATTTATTTCCCCAAAAGGAGGCCTACTGAGAAGCTCCACGTCTGCCTCTATCTCCCAAGAAAATGTCTGACAAGAGGAATGTAAAACCTGCTAGAGTTTAGTATGTAGAGCTATTGCCCACCCCTTCCCCATTTTACAGACAGGAAAACTGAGGATCAGACAGGTCAAAAGGTCACATGGGTAGTAGCAAAGTCAAGTCAAATCCTGGGTCCTGAAATTCAGTCCCGGGTTCCTTACACAGTAGCACAATTTACCCACAACCGTTAAAAAAATAAAGTCATGCACAGTCTACCTGCTACCTCCTTTCTCCTGTATTAGTACCTATATTAGGGTGCTGGCACTTGAATCTATTACCTCTTAAAATTCCTCAATCTGCAAATTATCAAGAACTTATCTACATTTTTTATGTTGACTCCAAAAAATGGAATTTTATTAGTCTTAAAAGTGCTTTGTCATTATATTTTTCAGAGTTTTAAAAAAGACTTACAACAGCAAAATACTCTGAAATAACCAATTCAGCTGTCAACCAGATTATCCAAGTCTCTCGCCGTATTGTATTTTATTCAAAGATGATCATTTTACAAAAATTTAAAAACAGATTTGCAGAACAGTAGAACTCTAAAACTACCTTCCAAACTGATACACCTTCCTAATGGTAATTTTGAATCCCAAAAGACAAGCAGATTTAGGAGCTCAGCAAGTTTTACATGGAGAGCTTTAAGCCCAGGCACAATGGAAGAATTAGCTATCATTAACCATCATAAAGGCTTAACTTAACTGGTAGGTGATGATCTTTGTTAATAGAAACAATGTTCCCTCCACCCTGGAAAAGGTTAGAAGAAAAAAAAAAGGAATGTTTACTAACATAAGGATTGCGAGAGAGAAAATTTTTCTTCAACAGAATAATTCTACTATTCAGTCACTGTAAGCAAAAGCTTCAGAATCCATTGATTGCTTCTGGTAATTGCCAAAAGGGTCAGGAAGAGCTTCCAGACATCTTTGTTGTAGTGACACTACTGAGCAGAGACTCAATGCTTAGTGCAGATTCCAGGTTGCCCTTGAGCCAAGGAGACGTTGCTACTCTGGCTGCCTGGGTCCCTCTCTACGTAAGATGTCAGGTGCCCACCCAGAGGAAGAGGCTATTTCTGTTTCTAGGCCCATTTCCAGAACCGGGGTTGTGTTCTGGAAGACCAGACAAGAACCATCCTCCTAAATGACAGCTGAAGGGCAGCAGATTCCAAGCTGGGTGCAGATTATATACCCAAGAACTGGCTGAGTTCTTGCCCCCTGGGCTGGCTGGCAGCTAACAGGCCACCTTGCCCTGGCCTCAGAAGCAGGTTCTCCTGCTGAGATTGCACACCTGCCCAATGCTGACAGCAGGGCCATGAAGGAGCCCAAACTTAGTGTCCAGGCGTGAGGCAAGCCAGAGGGAAGCTCCTCCTGCAGAGATATGGTGATAGCCAGCTGGTGAATCAATCCTTTGTTTCCAGACTTACATTTTATCTCAGCTAAAATTTCTCCAGTCCTGATGAAAATTTCACCCTTATTTCAAATGGCTGATTTGTCTTTAAATAACTCTTTAAAAATCTGAGCATGTCTGTTGAGTGCATACTACCAAGAGTTTACTTGTTTTCTGTATCCCTCAGTGGTGGAGATCTGTATATGATTCCATTCGGGTCCTTAAAAGTAAAAAAGCAGCTGTTTAATATAGAACACAGGACAAAAACAACACAGCAGCAGCAAAACTGAGAGAAAGCATGTAAAATCTCACCTCCATTTTAAGTAGACTTTAAGAAATTCAGAGAATGAAATACATACAAGAGGTTCTTACCCTTTTGCAAATAAAGACAGAAAAAGTTACAAAGAGACAAAAAGGCTAGGGAATCTGCTACTGCTCCAGGCTTTCCCTCACTTTCTTTTATGCTCACTCAGTTTAGGAAATTCAAAAAAAGTTTCCTTATCAGATGTACACACCACTATGCAAAAACAATGCTGCTTAAGTTGAGTGTCAACAGTGAACATAAAATGGAGTTGTAAATGGAATGCATTGGGGCCATAACTTGAGATGACTTTAAAGATAAAACTAAAACAATCTTTTGTCACTTAAAAGCCCTTTATGATCATCTTAATCAATGTTGAGACTACCCTATAAATACTATAAACAGAGACAACTGTCAAAGTCCCAGGGGCCAAATGTTTCCCAACAGAATCAATGCTCAAACTCCCTGAAGTCTCATTTAACAATTATAGTACCATGCATCCAAGTATCTTTCTTTTCACAGCAAACCCATTCATTGAAAACCACTATCAAGCCCTTGCTGGGTGGCTCAAATTGGTTGGAGCGTCATCCTGGACACCAAAAGGTTTCGGGTTCAAATCCCAGTCAGGGCACATACCTAGGTTGGGGGTTTGATCCCAGGTTGGGGCATGTATGGGAGGCAATCAATCAATGTTTCTCTCTTTTTCTCCCTTCCTTTCTCTCTAAAAATCAGTAAAACATATCCTTGGGTGAGGAATAAAAAAAAAAAAAGAACCATTATCAGGCAACATTTTGCCTGTTTGGTGACCAACAAAATTTCCTTCTATCCAGAAAATAAGATTTTACATGAAGAGAAAACAAGCATAGGAAATGCATAAATACATGCCTATATCTTTCAGGGTCAAAGCTGCTTTAGCAAAAGCAATCAAAGCCAAAAGATCAACAATCTAGGACTTTCAAAATCTTCTGGGCAACCAACTTGACTGCCAAAATACACACAAACTTCATTTTAACTTGTAACACCCTAGTCCCCCTCTTGGACCCCTCGATTCTGACAGCCACCCTGCCCACTGTCTTCCTGGGCCATCTCCATGTACTTCACTAGTGCGTAAAGAAAACACTAGTATTCCGCCAGGCAAGAAAAACTCAGCCTCCCTCCAGCTGTTAGGCAGATTCTTCCCTGTGCTGAAAACACAATTTAGGGAGCCCATGTCTCTCTAAAGTATTTCCATGGCTTCAGACTACACTGAGCTTGTTCCTCAAAATATCTATTTAAAAAAACCATAGCACCCAGCTTGGGCACATAGTAAAAAACCACTCTGCATGGTCAGCTCACTTTTTCAAATAGTTGTCACATCTTCCCTTAGACTCTGAAAGCCACTTGAAGGGTCTTATGTTTCCACAACCCCACCTCTTCCTTGCATTTTGAATTGATACTCATAGAGACTCCTAGACAATTATAATCTGAAAGGACCTTTAAAAATGGTCTAGTCTGAATGAACCTTTTATGGCCCAGTCAGTTAGGCAGATCCTGGTTCAAACTCTGCCTCTGGCACGTTCTAGTCATGTAGACTGTTTTCTTATCTGTAAAACAGAGAAAAAGCTACCTCATAAAACTGTTGGGAAGATCAAATGAAATATTAACTTTTAAAAAATTTGGACTTTCCTCTTTTTTGGTCCTTGTTAAGACATAATCGTTTTGGCTGATTCTCTTACTGGTTTATTCAAATGCAAGCCCAAAAGACAGGGCTTTTTTCCTACTATGTTTCCTAATCTTGTGGTGCCTAGTCCAGTGTGCAGCCAGAGATCAACCATGTAAAAGAATGCACTAAACCTCTATTATCACTACCAATTTCAACAAATGTATGGTTCTTTAGTTCCCCCAAGAACTCAATCACTTCAGTTTAGGTATTTCCTAAATGTGCCTTCTCAAAACAAATACATCCCTTTCTCTCTCTGCTTTCTCTTCTTGCACATATACATACTTCTTTTTAAGAGATAGAAAAAACAACAAACCACTGCTTCTCCCAAATTTTTGGAATAAAGTTAGCATCCCTACCAGGATATTAAGGCAAACTGTGATAAGCGGAGAGACAAAATTTAGAAGGATTCAAAATATCTGGAGAATTTTCTTAGGATTTGTGGAATCAAGTCCTTACATGAGAATTACTTGTCTATAACAAATTCTGGCAGAGTAAGAAACTCACTGGTCAGTTGTCAGTAAAGCTAAGTATTGCACTTCGTTTTGTGCAAGCAAGCAGTGGCCAAAAGGATTAACTTGATTCTGATACTGGATGGAGATATCCTTCAAGAAACTGGTTCCTTTAGAAGTGTTGGCACCGTGGTAGTAAATTTACATTTAAGGGGACATAAATTTTACTTTTGAAATATATCTTACTAGAAAAAAGCTGCTCAATATGCCAGGACAAAAGTGTCCTTTCTTTCCTTTGCAGGGGGTCAACGACCAAAGAAACAATGAGGGAGAAGCAGATAAGATCCCAGACCCCTGAAGAAGCACAGATTTCCACCAAAGTAAGGCTAATTTCTTTCAAGGAATATTTTTCCTAACAGCTAAAACGGTTTAACACATAATCGGCATCTTGTACCAATTACACCAATACCATTTAAGCAACTCCGGTGGCCTGGGAAAAGACCACAGAAATCCTCACGAGTCTCAGCTGTCCCCTCCTGCGGGGCTTGACAGCGTGTCCTAGGCGCCCAAACACCAGCCACTAGGCTCCCCCCAGCGCCCTCCTCTCGCAGCAAACTGCCAGGGCGCTCGGGCCAAACTCCAATGTCGCTGGATTCAAAACCGCGAAAATGTGAGCCCTGCTAAGCAAACGGTAGGGCGCGTAATATAACTTCTCATTCTTGCTCTTTTTGCCGACTTGAGATACTTGTGTCTATTGCCAACTTCCCAGGTCCACAGCCCTCTTCCCGTAACCCGAGAGAAAGCCAGAGAGCCGGTGACTTACACAACCTCAGCGGCTTTCCCAGTCGGGGCCGTTTAGTAACAGGAGCCCCAAAACGATTAGATGCAAACACCAGGGAAGGACAATGCTCTCCTCCCCACCCCTACTGAAAGAAAGAATAAAATTCAGCGCGCGTTTAGCTGGAAACCCCGGGCCCTTTCCTGGGTCGATGAGGCCCGCAAAGCAGGCGTCTGGAATCCGAAGGAAAAAAGTTACCCGGCGAAGTGGAAGCCAGGGCGTGAGGGTACAGACTTGGTCCCAAAGGGGCCGAGGGGAACGGGATGGGGGGGCTAGGCAGCCCCGCGCGCGGCCAGCTGCAGCCACGGGCGAGCCGGCAGGGGAGAGGGGTCGGCGCCGAGGCCCGCGGAGCCCCTGGAGCCGCGGCCGAAGCTCTACTTACATAACGCTTCAACTTTTTCTCCGGGGGGGACTTGCGAAGCCATCCCGAGCAGACCACTTCGCCGCCGCTCATGGTGCTTGCCTTTCGGGCTCCGGCCCGGGTAGCCGAGGGACAGGCGGGCCCGCTGTCGACGCGGCCGACGCCAGACGGCCGAACGGCGGCGGGGACCTCGCTCTCCCGCGGCGCGCCCCGGTCCGACAGGGTGGGCTGGCTCCGCGGCGCGCCGGGGCTCCGCGTCCCAGCCTCTCCTCCGCAGGTCGGTGGACGTGAACAGAAGCGGGGTGCGCCACCGAGGCCGACCCCTCGGGGCAGGGACCGCCGCCCGCCGAGGGCACCCCGGCCTCCCTTCAGTGCGCCCGCCTGGCCGCCAGGCGCCTTGTCCCACTGGCCCCCAGAAGCGATCGGGCTCCGCGGGACTCTGCCCCGGCACCGAGCCGGGGCCTCTGTCCTCCTGCGCTCCGCCCCCCTGGGACAGCACCTCCCCAGAGCGTTTTTCCGAAACAGACACTACACGGCACGCGCACACTCAAACATGCACGCACGCACACTCACTCGCAGACACAATGCCCAGCGCGGCGCCCACTGCGGCGCTCTCGCTCTCGGTTTCGGTGCGCCCGGGGCGATCCTATTCCCTCCCCCTCCCCCTCCCCGGGGGAGGGTGGGTCACTTCTCCGCGCGCCGGAGAAGCTGGGAGGAAAGGGGAAGCCGCGGGGCTCCGGTGGGCAGCGGGCGCAGGGCAGGTCCCGGGTCCGCGGGGAAGCGTGGGGCGTCACTGGGCGGCGGGCGCTGGGAAGGGAGCTGATCCCCCCGAAGGGTGGGTTCGTGCTCGCGGCCGCGGAAGAGGGCGGGGAGCGGCGGAGGAACGTGGCGCTCGGCCGCTCGGCTCCCGGGATGGATCCCACTGTCCCGCGCCCTGGCGCTCCGCCCGCGTCGCCTCCCCAACCCCGGGCGCGCGGCAGGTCCTGAGCCGCCCGGCCCCCGGCCCCGATCCCTCCCTCTCCCGGCCCCTGGGCTCCCTCTTCCTCCCTTTCCTCCTCCCCTTCCCACGTTCGGGCTGGCTCCCGTTTCAGCTCAGACTTTCTCTGAAACTCCGCCCGAGCGCTTCCAGCCAAAACAACAAGGGCTGGGGGGGAGGTGACGGGCGGAGGAGGGAGCCAGAGAGGGCGGGAGCCGGCGTCCTCGAGGCACCCTGGGATCTGTAGTTCGGGAGGCTGGAGCGGGGTCCTCGGCCCGGCGGCGGCGGCGGCCCGAGCCCCCCTCCGGCTCCTCGCGGCGCACGGTGGCCGAGGCCCAGGCCGAGGCGGGGGCACCGCGGCCCGGGCTTGGGCGCTGGGACGAGTGAGCAATGTTAGAATGCCCCGTCGGGTTTGCCATGTTGGCGCATTGGGTTTCAGTTCGGAGTCTGTACTATGCGGGAGATCTGAAATTTAGGGAGTTTTCTCTACTTGACAACCTGCAGAGCAAAACGGCCCGGCCCGGAGAGAGAGTGCCCCGGAGACCGAAGTGCAGGGACCCGGAGCGCCATAGGTGCCAGCCTGCAGAAGGGGACAGAGGGGGATCCACCCGGGCTCGCGTGGGCTGGCCCCTGGAGCAGCCCTTCCAAAGTGGTGGGAACGCCTAGGATTTGGTGAGACCAAAGGATTTGATTGAGTCTATTTCTGAGGCATTTTAAAGCCTCACACTACCTCTTTTTGTTCCCAGTTTCTTCCACTTGACTGTTATTTGTTTAAAATCTACCCTTGGGATGTTGGACAAAAAAAGGGAAACTTACTGGATGTTCTTTCTATGTGCCTACTTGTGTGTGTTTTACAATTATACCTGGTCCTCAGTTTAACCCTATCCTGTAATAGAAATATCTTTTCAAACTTATTTATGAAAAACAAAGCCCCAAAAGAAATTTTAGAAATTAATATAAATAATAGATAAAAGTGCTGAAAATATTAGGAGATAAATGGCTATTTCTGGAAACAATAACCGTGGGCATTTTCTTATCACATTCATATTCAGGAGTTCCTCTGAGTTTGAAAATGTACAACTGTAGCAGGAAAATAGATGCTGGGGGTGGTAACATACAATGGTCCCTGCACTCACTGAGGTGACATTCTGGTGGTGACATAGCATAGTAAACAAATGTAAGGTCTACTAGTACAGATTGTGATAAATGGGCCCTGAGGGAAATAAACACAGTAAAGTGGAAGAATGAGGAAGTGGGACTAGGTCAGGTAGGATAAGAGGGAAGAGTTCCTCCAGGGGGTGTTTAGCCAGATATTTGAAAGAAGTAAAGAGTGGAGAATTAGACTTGTTTTGCAGAAGAATAAAAGGCATAACCACAGGAGGACTGAGAAAGAAAGAACAAGCCAGGAGGGTTGTTGTAAAGGCTTTTTAGAACAAAGCGAGTGTAATTTTTATGGTAGCTGATAAACCAAAGCAATTCTTTTTGAGTATGTGAACACAAATTTGCCACAAGTTGTCCAAATGAAAATATGTCATCAAATTTGTTTTCTATTTATACCGTAAGCAGTGTGTCTGTACACTGAGTCAAAAATATTTATAATTAATATTGGTAAGACTAGTCCACCAACTGTTAACTGTTGGCTTTCAAAAGTTTACCACCCCCGCACTCCTGTTACAAAGCTCATTTTAATGAAAAATTGTAATACATCTTGTATACTTAATTTTTGGAAGTTCCAATATATTTTTTTAATATTTCAAATAAGCGATTCAATCATCTCATTTCTAGATAAGAAATCTTTAACCCCTAGCTGGTTTGGCTCAGTGGTTAGAGATTTGGCCTACAGACTGAAGGGTCCTGGGTTGGATTTCAGCCAAGGGCATGTGCCTCAGTTGCAGGCTCTATCCCCTGCCCAGGTCAGGGCATGTGCGGGAGGTAACTAAGCAATGTGAACATCGATGTTTCTCTCTCTCTCTCCCTTCTACTCTCTCTGAAAAGCAATGGAAAAAATATCCTTGCGTGAGGATTAAAAATTAAAATTAAAAAATCTTTAAGTATTTTTCCCAATGACTGTGTTGCTTTCTATTAGTATTTCTAGAGATGAAATAAGGGTTGAGGAGAGGTTGAAGATAGTTATGTCTCTATGTATGTCTTTTAGAGAGGAAATTTGTATTATTTTTTATATTTTATGCCATTTTAAATTTTATATCTTTATACACTAAAAGGTATGCTGAAAAAAGCTGTTACATACAACAAATATTTTATGGAATGTCCTAGTATGATCAAGTCCCTGAAGACCCCAGATACAGTAGGGAGGAAAGCCAGACCTGTTCCTGTACTTCTCTATCCTTTAGAAAAACATTTTACAGATGATTAACCCCTTAACTTCCACAGTTCAGTTAATAAGTAATGTGGCCCGACCGGGCATGGCTCAGCAGTTGAATGTCTACCTAGGATCCAGGCGATCAGGGTTCGATTCCCGGTCAGGGCACATGCCCGGGTTGGGGGCTAGGCAGCCGATCAATGACTCTCTCATCATTGATGTTTCTATCTCTCTCTCTCTCCCTCTCCTTTCCTCTCTCTGAAACCAATAAAGATATATTTTTATTTTTATTTTTTTTAATATATATCTTTATTGATTTCAGAGAGAGGGCAGCAGAGGGAGAGATAGAAACACCAATGATGAGAGTTGTTGGGGATTGAGCCCACAACCTGGGCATGTGCCCTGACCGGAAATCGAACCCTGATCGCCTGGATCCTAGGTCGATGCTCAACCGCTGAGCCACGCCCAGCCGGGCTAAAGATATATTTTTAAAATAAAATAAAAAAAATAAGTAATGTGAAAGAAAAATAGAGTCTTATTTGGGTGTATAACAGGATCTACCCCCTGGAAGGAGAATGGGCAAGTTGGTAAAGACTTCCGTTGGGAAAGACTTTAAATCTAGATCCTCTGGATGAGTAGAAGTTGGCCTGGCCAAACAGTGGAGAAGAGTATTTCAGACTGAAGAGAAACTATTAGGTGTACAAGTCCTCAGGCTGGAAGGGCCTCCAAAGTACTTGAGAGGCCCAGGCAGCAGTGAGTCCAGTGAGGGACACTGGGTGAGAGGGCGAGGTTCCAGAGGTAGGGAAGGGGAAGATTGTGAGATCCTTGGAGATCATCTCCAAGTTCAGACGTTTCCTTAGAGCAAATTACCATTTTATCTCCTATGACCTTCAAATTACCTCAAGTAATCACTCATGTGGGCTTTATCATTTACTTCCATCACCTCACTTTATATATCTTTCAACTTGATTTTTCAAGTTCCTCCTATGTAATCTTTGTTCTCAACAGCTTTTGCAGCCTGTTGATACCTCCACTTTCTCATAATCTATCAGACCTCTCCTTTCTTTATTTCCCCCCAGTTTAAATTTTGTAGTCCATCTTTATTACATGCTCCCAGCTCACAGAACCCAAACTCTAAATGAACCCAACTCTTTGTTCTTCTGCACCCTAGCAGCCAAGTGATGTTGGAGCAAGTTACACAAAAGGATGAGTGATACCACTAAATATTCATGTTTAATGACCTCAAATAGATCGTCAGCTACCTGCAGGGGTCAGATCTTGATTTTCTGAAACCTGAAGCTTACATGGTTTGAGAAGTCCTTTTATTTATTTATTTATTTATTTATTTATTTATTTATTTATTTTTATTTATTTTTAATCCTCACGAGGATTTTTTTTTCATTGCTTTTCCGAGAGAGTGGAAGAGAGAGAGAGAGAAACATCGATGTGAGAGAGACACATCAATTGGTTGCCTCCCACATGCACTCTGACTAAGGCTGGGGATTGAGCCTGCAACCCAGGTATGTGCCCTTGGCCAGAATCAAACCCAGGACCCTTCAGTCTGCAGGCCAACGCTCTAACCACTGAGCCAAACCAACTAGGGCTGGGAAGTCCTTTTTTTTTTTTTTTTTTTTTTAATATATCTTTATTGATTTCAGAGAAAAGAAGGGAGAGGGAGAGAGAGAGTTTAAACATCAATGATGAGAGAGTTGTCATTGATCCGCTGCCTCCTGCATGCCCCTGACTGGGGATGGAACTCGCAACCTGGCCATGATAGAATTACAGGTGATAGAATTAGTTGACGAAAATAGAATGGCTGTTATAACTATATGTCATGTGCCAGAAGCTAGAGGAATTACTTAACATATTAAGCAGACATGGAAGATATTACAAAGACCTAAGTAAAACTTCTACAGATGAAAAATACAATGACTGACATGAAAAATATACTGTATGCAATTAACAACAAATTAGACAGTGCAGAAAAAAGATGAGTGAATTTGAACACATTAGCAATATGAACCAGAGAGAACAAAAGATTGAAAATAATGAATAGAGCATCAATAAAAATGTGACTTCTAGAGGCCTAATATTCATGTAACTGGAGTCTCCAAAGGAGCAGGGACACAGAAAAATATTTGAAGGGATAAATGGCCAAAAATTATCCAAATGTGTTGCAACTGTAAATCCATAGATTCAAGACACAACATTGCTGGGAGAAATTAAAGAAGACCAAAATAAGATATACTGAGCTCATAAGCCACAAGACAATATTATTAAGTTGTCAGTCTTCCCCCAGATTGATCTATAAATTCAACACAATTCCAATCAATTCCCCAGCAAGCTTTTTTTTTTTTTTGAAAAGTGGTAAACTAATTCTAAAAGTTAGGTGGAAATGCATACAAAGGACTTAGAAAAACTAACAAACACAACAACTGAAAAATAACAAAGTTAAAGAACTTATATGACCTGACTTCAAGACTTATATAAAGCCACAGTAGAGTCAGTGTAGTATTGGCATCAAGATAGACAAATGGATTGACGGAACTGAATAGAGAGTCCAGAAATAGACTTATACATACATGGTCAATTGATTTTTGACAGAGGTGCACAGGCAATTCAAAGAAGAAAGAATGGTCTTTTCAATAATTGATGCCGAAGCAATTGAGTATCAAAATGCAAAGAAACCAAAACCCAAACCAACATCGATGCATACCTTGCAGCACACGCACAAATGTACTCACAATAGATCACAGACCTAAATGTAAAACCTGATAGAAATAAAGCTTTAGGAAAAAACAGAGGAAAATCTGTGTGACTTTGACTTAGGTAAAGATCTCTTAAATATGACACACAAAGTATGACCCATGAAAGAAAAATTTGATAAACTGGACTTTATCAAAATTAAGAATCTCTGCTCTTTGAAAGACATTGTTGAGGGAACAAAAAGACAAGCCACAAACTGGGAGGCCATATTTGCAAATATAATATTTGATAAAGGACTTGTACCCAGATAATATAAAGAACTATCGGAACACAATAATAGGAAAATACCTAATTAAAATGGCAGAAGAATTGTATAAACAACCAAAAAGACATGTACATTTCAAATAAGTACATCAAAAGATATGTGCAAAATCATTAATGATTAGGAAAATGCAAGTTAAAATCCCAATGAGATACAATTATACACGTATTAGAATGTCTAAAACTGAAAAGACTGGTCATACAAGTGTTATCAAGAGACTGAGCAACTGAAACTCATACACCGCTTATGACTGTAAAATGGAACACATTTTGGCAGTTTCTTAAAACTTTAAACATACATGTAACATATGACTCAGACATTCCACTCCTAAATATCTACCCAAGATAAATGAAAGCATATGTCCATTCAAAGACTTGTGCACAAAAAACTTCTTATCAGCTTTATTTTAAAAAGGCTTAGACTGGAGCCTGGCCAGGCGTAGGCTCAGCAGTTGAGCATCGACCTAGGATCCAGGAGATCACTGTTCGATTCTCGGCCAGGGCAGCCTGGGGCCTGCAGGAGGCAGCCAGTAAGGCAGCCGATCAATGACTCTCTCTCACCATTGATGTTCCAACTCTCTCTCTCCCTCTCCTTTCCCCTCTCTGAAGTCAATAAAGATATATTTTTAAAAATAATAATTTAGAAAAAATAAAATAAAAAGCCCCAGACTGGAAACAACTCAAATGGCCATCATTAGGTTAATGGATAAACAAAGTGTGGTATATCCGTACAATGGGATACTACTGAAAAATAAAAGGGAATAAACCTGGAATGTTACATGTAATGATGTAGATGAATCTTAAAATAATTATGCTGAGTGAAAGAAGGCAGGCAAAAATAAGGACATGATGTATGATTCCATTTATATAAAATCCTAGAAATTACAAACCAATCTATAATGGCAGAAGGTGGGTCAGTGGTTGGCGGGGATTGGAGGGATGGATTCACTATCTTAATTGTGGTGATTTTTTCATGGTGTACACATTTGCCAAAATTTATCAAATTGTGCACTTTAAAATGTGTGCTTTATTGAATGTCAATTATATCTCAATAAGGTTGCTTTAACAAAAACCAAAATAGCCAACTTAATAGAAGAAGGAATGAGGCAAGAATTTAAACTTAGGCAAAGCTAATCTATAGAAGTCAGGGGAGTGGTTACCTTTGGGATGTGTGTGTGGGAGGGGATTGCTTCTACTAGGGTGGTAATGTTGATTTCTTGATGTGGGTGCTGGTTACATGGGTGTGTTTGCTTTTGGAAATTCATCCAACTGAACGTTTATGATTTGTGCATATTTCTGTATTTATGTTATACTTCAATTTTTAAAAAGCTTATTTAGTATTTAAAAAAAAATTACATATACATTTGTCATCATGGTGTCGAATTTTATAACATGTTGGCTCTGTTTCAGAATAAAGTCTCTGCCACTTTTATTCTGGGAGATGAATCCTCTTACTGTGCTTTTCCAGGTGGTAAAAATATTTTCTCAGAAGTTTCTCAGAAAGCTGTTTATTATTTTTATAAGTGAGGGATGTGCCTATTTTAGCTTCAAAGAAATCAGCAACCTCTTCCAGACAGGAAATTGCTAGGGAAATGAAATTAGATTGTTCAGAATGTTAATGCCGTTAGATTCCAGCGGGCGGTGCCTTGGTGTGTCAGCCAATTCGCCTGTTCAGCTCATGTGCTTCTTCCCTTCCCAAGCCCACCAGTGTGGATTCTTTGGTCATAGTTGCATTCTTTAATGCTATTGTCTCCAGTGACAGCTGAGGATACCATTTGACATATGGGAAAACAATTGATAAGCTGTGCCAAGCCAATCAGATTCACTCTTAAAGAATTTGGATTTGAGACAGAGACTCTAATTGGTTAGTGATGGGTCCTGGAGCTGGGAGGTCTTGAAGTTCTCCAATAAGGAGAAATGAGATGTCTACTGAGGGAAAGAGAGCTGAATCTTCAAAAAGCACCAGAAAGGCAGAGAGAAAATCTTGGTTTCAGCCTCTAAAAAGGCCATCCTGGAATTCTTGCCCTTGGGATCCATGAGATCTCATGAGTTAAATCAAAACTTCCCTTTTTATTTAATGTAACCTGGGTCGTTTCTACTTCTTGCATCCAAATGCTTCCCATCTAAAATAACTTGGCAAGTAAAAAAGTATAAGTAAGTAAAAATCTGGGTTTTGGTGGAAGAAGGGAAGAATCCTATCATGTAGAATCTTAGATTTGCAATAAAACTTTGAAATTTCCAAACCAAACTTCTCCCCCATTTCAAATATTTCTTTTGTGAGTTAGCCACTCCATCTTTGCTTGACCACTTCAAGTCTTTTTTCCCTCCTCCCTTGCTTTTCTTCTTTTCTTCCTCCAACAAATATCTACCGAGTGTCCATTATTAGCCAGGCACTGTTCTGGGTGTTTAGGATTAAACAAACAACTCAGAAAAATTAAAGACAAAATCTTCTACCTTCATGGAGCTTATCTTCAAGTAAGGAGAAACCGATAATAAAAAAGAGCATAAGTGCCCTAGCAGGTTTGGCTCAGTGGTTAGAGTGTCGGCCTGCAGACTAAAGGGTCCTGGGTTCGATTTCAGCCAAGGGCACCTACCTCGGTTGCAGGCTTGATACCCAGCCCCAGTCTGGGCACATGCAGGAAGCAACCAATTGATGTATCTCTTTCACATTGATGTGTTTCTCTCTGCCCCCGCTTCCACTCTCTCTGAAATGCAATGGGAAAAAATATCCTCAGGTGAAGATTAAAAAAAAGATCATAAATAGTTTATATAATATGTTAAAAGGTGATAAGTCCTATGAGGAAAAAGAGAGTAGGGTAAGGAGCGTAGAGAGTAACAGTGGCAATGGGGTAGGGGAAATGCAATTTAAAACAGGGTGGGCCTCACTGAGAACACGCCATTTGCAGAGACTTAAGGAGGCGATGGAATTGAAGGAACAGAGGAATCAGACTGAGATGGAGGGAAAGTTGTAGGAGATGATGAGGTGGGAAGCATAACAGGGGCCAGGTCATGTGGCACCTTGTAGGCCAAGGCGAGGGCTGTGGCTCTTACTCTCAGTGATCTGGAGAGCAATTGTGAGGTTCTGAGCAGAGAGACATACCATGACATGTTTTAACACAACTGGCTCCTATTGCGAGAACAGGTTACAGAGGGAAAGAAAGGATAGATTCGGAGACATTGTGATTATCAATAAGGCAACCACTACCATTGAGTCAAAATCTATGTTCTGGTCAGTTTCATCCACTATTCTAAACTCAGCCTAAAGTATTTGAAAATTTAATTACTTTTGCTTTTGAAAAATGCTTTATCTGATTATAAAACTAGCCACATATGTTCCTGGTAGGATAGTTGAAAACACAGGAAAAAGTAAGAACCATCCATTGTACTACCTCCATAGGACCACATTTTCAGTTTTATATAGTATTCTAATCTTTTTATTATACATACACTTACATATTTTAATACCCTTCTCCAATAAGTTTTCAGCTATCTGAAGGCAGATATTTGTATTTTCTCTCCTAAGTATTTCATTTTCTAGGCCAGGGTTTCTTATTTGGGGATCCATGGATATAGTCCAAGGTTTTAGGAACCTCATGAAAGCATAAACAAAATTGTGTGTTTTTGTGTAAAGAAAAACAAGTTTCTCCAACTTTTTAAAGGGGCTTGTTACATCAAAGAAAGTTAAGAAACTGATACAAAGCTTTTGGGGTATTTATCTGCTGCAGAATAATTCCCATCTCAGTTCATAGGGGTGGATTTCTAGCAGCCGTATTTGTCTAAAGGACTCCATTTACTTGGTCACAGTTGATAGGGACAGTAGGCACTTGACTCGTGCTACACTAAGCAGAACTCCTATCTGGGACTTGGAGCTGAGATCAAGAGAAAGCCAGCTTCTGCCAAGTGGACTAGAGATTGGAGAAAGCTGTACACAGACAGAGAATAGCAAAGTAGAGGGAGAAGCAGAGAGCCAATATTGCCAGCCCTCCCAGTGACAGTCCATGTCCTGGCTCCAGCCCTTCCTAAAGCTAGCCTGTATTTCTGCCTCTGGATTCTGAGGCAGTCTGTTTCCAGGGATGATATTCAAAATATTTAAAGCCTCTACTCTACATATGATTTCACTCATACGTGGAATCTAATGAACAAAATAAACTCACCAACCAAATAGACACAGACTTATAGATAGAGAACAGACTGACAGCTGTCAGAGGGGAGGAAGGTTGTGTGGCTGGGTGAAAAAGGTGAAGGGATTAAGAAGAAAAAAACAAAAACAGAAAAACTCTTAGGCCCAGACAGCAGCATGGTGATTACCAGAGGGGAAGGGGGTGGGGGAGAGAGGTAGAAGAGGGTATGGGGGGATAAATGGTGATGGAAAGAGACTTGACTTGGGGTGGTAAACACACAATACAATGCACAGATGATGTATTATAGAATTGTACACCTGAACCTATATAATTTTATTAACCAATGTCACCCCAGTAAATTCAATAAATAAATAAATATTTTAAGATGTATTCTAAAAAAATGAATAAATAAAGCTGGCACCCTATGAGAACCAATGAATTGGAACAGATGCCAGAGAGAAACAACTAGTTCAGCCATTCCTATGCATCTCATCTGAATGGCTGCCTTGTCTGTATCGTTAGGATTCATGACCCCCTCTTTGCCTAAACCAGTTGAGTTTTCTGTTGAACCAAAAGTGTTTTAATTGATACAGAGCCACTGCTCTGGCTAAATAGCTGTTCCGACAACTCCCTGTGCAGTGGCGAGCCCGGACCTCTTCATCCTGATCTGCTTCCCCTGAGTTGTCTGTGGTTGTTAATGGCCCTCTTCTAGAATGGAGGTCACAAGTGAGTAGTCAGCTGTTGCCCGACCCGTTGAAGGTGAGTCGACTGAGATTATTGCCTTGCGTGATTTGGACACGATCCTGTTAATGCAGCTCACAAGAGGATTAGTTTTTACAGCAGCTAAGTCACATCACAGTGAACTTATGATCAACAAAAACACCCCAGTCTTTTCACATAAAATAGTCAAGCCATTTTTTCTGTCACCTGTATTTATGAGATGGTATTTAGAACTCAAATTTAGGGCTATTTAAATCTCATTCTGTTGCTTTTGAATCAGCATTCCAACCTCTCATGAAGAGCTTTGAAAAGTCTTCATTCTATTAGCCATCTCTCCTAGCTTTGTGTCATCCACAGAGGTGAAAATTTGCTGTATTGCACCCTAGCATGATTAGGCTTGTCTGAAACCCAGTCTGGGGTCATACTCAGTCAGTGACTGGAGTCTCAATTGGGTATTAGATGTTGCCCAATATCTAGAAGGATGGACTGTGGTCAGACAGCTGAGCTGGCAAGAGGTATTCTTGTGAGAGGCACTGAGATGGGTTTTAGGAGGTGTCAGAAATCTGCAGCCAGGGACAAGCTGAATTGAAAACCAAATGGAATAATACGTATTGAAAACAAATGCAGATATAAATTGCAGTAATTTAGCAGGGAAGGGTGGAGAACCCAGTTTTGCTGATAAAGGGCTCAGCCCAGAACTGCTGTTGTCTATATGAGTGAATGACTTTCGTTGCCCCATTGGCCTCACTGACCTGGCCACCAGGAGCATCCCTCACCCTCGCCTCGGCATTCCTCCAAGTTGTTTGATAGAAACACTGATCAGGACAGCATCAAAGCAAAGCCACTAAAACCTGGATATTGCTAGACCTATAAATCTGTGAAGAGCGGAGGGCAGGAAGCATGAGAGAAAAGGAGATGTTGAATCTAAGTAGAAATGAGAATCCAAGGTTTAAGTCTGAGAAGTGGGCACAGGAGACCCTGAGAGTGTTTTGCTACAGTGGGGATACTGAGTGCTAGCTCTTTCACCTCTGACTCCCCAATTCTTGGTTTAAAAAGTATGGTTTCCTGAACCCAATGTCTGTGTTCATTGTAAAAGTTATTTTGCACAAATCATAGTTAATGGTTTAGTCACGTTTCACTGTAGGTTCTCTTTTTCTTTCTATGAAATGTTAAATCTGGAGATTTCCTCATTGCAAAACATTGATGTATTTATCTGGAAATAGTTATATCTTTGAATTCCTAGATAAGTGATTAATGTTATTCAGATTGTTAGTTGCATAACAAAAACTTGAAGCTAGCAATGAGCAAAGAATAAAACAAAAACCATAGTTATTATCTTATTACAATTGTGAGCTATTTGGGGTCAACAAAAAGGAAGTTAACATGTTTAAAATGTGTACACTACTATGATTTCCAAAAATGGTATTGCTTTCTAGTTAACGTTTTATTAGCCTATCATTTCAAAAGATTTTTTATATATGCTATTTTTTAGTGGATTAAAAAACTATTATAATCTGTTCATACTTTCTCAAAATTTCTTTTTAAAATTTTTTCTAAGGTCATTTAAACTTAAGCACTAATATATTTGAAAAAATGACACACACCCCCTCCCCCCCGCATTGAGTAAAAATTTCCAATACATTGATGGAAATTCTTACATTACCAACAAAGGCACTTCCTCCAGTGCCTGTGAGAGAAGTAGGGTCTCTGAGACCTACTTGAGATGGCCGTCACTGCAAAGAGCAATGGCCTACGTCCATTGTTAAAATTTATAACAAAACCCTTAACCAGGACAGAAATTGGAAGGGCCTGTGGGAGGAGTTCTCACACTCTATGTCATCACCAGTGCCCTATAGGAAGAACTGTACCCTTTCAACCTGGCTCTATTCTTGTAACAGTCCCTTCCCTCGACTTTCTCTTCCCCTCTATGAAATACTTCCTCCATCTCTGTTCAGTTTGTTCACATGGTTTGCCATGACTGCACGTTCCAGATTGCAATCCTTTCTTTTTCCCCAATAAAAACTCATTTTGATGACAGAATATCTAATTGACTTTTGTTTTATGGTTGACACCATAATGAAGGCACAACCATGATGAGGTGAGATGTGGCCCCCAGAAACCCATTCACCACCCCTGTTCATAGAGCAAACAGTGGGCCTTCTCAGTGCTAACATATCCCTTTTTCTCCACAGTGGGATGAAGTGGGTTTTTTCCCTGAGTTTCCATATGCTGTGTGCAGTAACATAGAGTTTAGGACATTACAAGTTGGCTTGGAGGAATATATTTCTTTTGGAGACTCCAGGTTGAGAACTTGAATTTCCTTCTAGGAAACAGGACTTATTCAGTTACTCATTTACCTTTCTTGTAATAGACACTCTGTGCGAGGAGATACTAAAAGGAAATTTTGTGAAATCTCTGCCATCAAGAAGCTAATAGTCTAGTAAGGTTAATCTCCAGGTTGTCTAAATTCTAGAGGGTGGAAATAGTGCCAAGATGTTGGGAAAGGGTCCATTTGTTCCTCGAATCATTTGTTCAAGTGGAATCCTTTATTTTAGTTGTTTATATATAGATTGCCACTAAGATGTCCTTCATTCCTAAACAGTCTGCATAGGCCCTTTAGGGCCTGCTCTGCGATGAATGTAGATATGACCATAAATGTTTGTGTGGGGGTGGGGTGGGGGGTGAATAGTGTATCTGACAGTTTCTTAGATGGGTAATTATATGGAAGATAAGGTAATTCCATTGACTGAAATGGAGTATTTTAAACAATGCCAGATTAAACTAAATTAAACTAAGTTATTTACCACAAGATTTTATACACTAAGAGTATCAGATGACCATTAACCACCCCCTGTCTTGTTTTCTCAAGAAAATGAACAGTGGTGCAAGGCATCATTACTGCATCATCATCATCAACAACATCAACTAAAATTGTGCCCAACACGACAGACCTACCAGAAAATAGAGAAGATGCTGAGCAAAACTGGTAGAGAAAGAATCCTGGGTCTTTGCCAAGTTAGTTGATGTTCCTGGTCCTCTGTGGCTCATTCACCCTCCACTGGGTCAGGCTCATGTTTGCCTCAGCCGGGGACCAGCTGAAGAGGAGGGAAGCTGGGAAAAGCTGCGGCTGTGGGCGAGACAGACCTTGGCTTCAGTCTTGGCTCTGCCGCTTCCTGGCTGCGGGACCCTGGGTAAGTCATCTAACCTCTCTGATCCTCAGTTTATTCATCTGTACCCAGAGTTAAGAATATCTATCTCACCATTGCTAGGATAGAATGATGTAAAGTATAGAAATCTTCTTTAAAATAGGCATTCCATGAATGTTCCTTCCTTTTCCTGCCTCCCTTCAGGAGGAGAGTGACTTATTCAAAGCCCCACACTGAGGGCCCCAGTTCTCAGACCCAGGTTTCCTTGCCCGGGCTTTATCTTACAATATCTGCCTTACAGACATTAAAAAACATCAGCTCTGTGCCCAGCTGGGCGTGGCTCAGCGGTTGAGCATCGGCCTAGGGTCCAGGAGATCCACGTTCGATTCCCGGTCAGGGCACAGGCCCGGGCTGCTGGCTCGATCCTCAGTCGTGGGCGTGCAAGAGGCAGCCGATCAACGACTCTCTCATCACTGATGTTTCTGTCTCTCTCTCTCCCTTTCCCTTTCTCTCTCTGAAATCAATAAAGATTTATATAAAAAAAACCCAAAAATACCCACAAAATAAACCCACCAGCTCCTAATGGTCAGTCGCACTGAAACTCGTTCCAGTTTTATTCTCTGTAAAGATGAGAACCCCGTCAAACCAGGGTCTTCGTTTCGTCCTGGTCCGCGTCATTCTCCGTCTCTGTAAATAACCTGTATTGTGAGGCCAGAGGGATCCTGGCTGGTCTCCTAGATTCAGCTCTTTTTGCCCTTTCAGGGTGACCCTTCTTTCTCTCTGGATCTCAGAACCCTGAGTCCTTTACAGCACCAAGCCCTCGTGAAGATTAAATTAGAAGAGAGCAGAGGCTCTTGTTCCAGATAACAAAGTTGCCTGTCGGAATCCATTCCCCCCCTTCCTCAGGAGAACTCTACAGTGGTTCCCTCCCCCTTACCTGCATCTTGCTTTCTGGGGCTCAGTTACCTACAGTCAACCATGGTCTGAATATATTATGTGGAAAATTCCAGAAATGAACAATTCATAAGTTTTAATTTTGCGCTGTTTTGAGTAACGTGATGAAATTTCGAGAACCCTGCTCTGTGCTTCCCCTGACGTGAATCTCCCTGTGTCCAGGTCTCCATGCCATAGACGCTCGCGGCCTTTAGTCACTTGGTAGCCGTCTTTGACTGTCTGGTATCGCAGTGCTTGTGTTCACCCTTGTTTTACTTAATAATGGCCCCAAAGCAGAGGGGAGTGATGCTGGCAATCAGGATTTGGCCAAGAGAAGCCATGAAGTGCCTCCTTTAAGAGATAAGGTGAGTAGAGTACCATAAGATATTTTGAGTGAGACAGCCCACATTCACATAACTTTTATTACAGAATATTATTATAATTGTTCTATTTTATTATTAGCTATCACTAATCTCCTACTGTGCCTAATTTATAAATTAAGCTTTGTCACAGGTATGCATGCATACAAAAAACAGCACGTATAAGGGTGAGTACTTTCTGTGGTTTCAGGCATCCACTGGGGGTTTTGCAACAAATGCCCCTCAGAGAAGGTGATACTGTAATTTTATCTGGGAAAGCAGTGTCCAGCCAAAAAAAAAAACACAAAAACCACAAACAAACAAACCTGCCTTTCCCAACCCACTTTGGGTGTGACCAGATGATTATATTCTGCTACTGAAATGTAAACAGGAGTTTTTTGTTGAGAATCTAGGAAGGTTCCTAAATGAGAGAGGAAGGAGAGGGAGAAAGAATATTCTATTTTGTTGAAACCTTGTTTCAACAACCTGTTATCAGCAACCAAACATAGTTCCTGGCAACAGCTGGCAGACACCACTCTCCCTCCCCCCAACCACTTGGCCTAGAGAGCTGATCTTTTTATACAACTACTAGATAACATAATGAAGGATTAGGCAGGCCTCTGCTAAGCACTTAACATACATCAACTCATGTAATTCTTAGAATAATCTCGAGTTAAGCATTATTATTTTCATTTTACAGATGAAGAAACTGAGGCTATGGAACTTACTCAAGGTTATATAGCCAATAAGTGGTAGAGCTATGATTCAAACCCAGTTCTGTCTGCCTCTAGAGCTCATGCTTTTTTATCTCCACACCAGGGTATGCTAGCTGCAATTTCCCCTTCTACCTCAAGTATTTTTTTTTAAATCCCTTCTCGAGGATATTTTCTACATTGCTTTTCAGAGAGAGTGGGAGGGGAAGAGAGAGAGGAAAAAACATCGATGTGAGAGAGACACATCGATTGGTTGCCTCCTGCATGCTGCGCCCTGACCAGGGCCAGGGATTGAGCCTGCAACCAAGGTATGTGCCCTTGACCAGGAATTTAACCTGAGACCCTTCAGTCCACAGCCAATGCTTTAACCATGAAGCCAGACTGGCTAGGACTACTGGCTAGGAATGACTTTTTGCCTGGAATTCATATTAGATTATGTCTGGGCAATGGTACCTGGGGAAAGTCTCCTTGGGGCTTCCAGTAAAGAATCTTTCTCCGTGATAACAAAGAGAGACAAGATGACAAGCCATGTCCCTCTCTGCCTGTTCTTCACTGTCATTTCATGAGAACAATATTCTTGTAGTTGTTATATGATCTTGGGACCATGACTATGAGGGGAGATATGATCAACACTTTAATGATGGGAGCAGATAAACATGAAGTCTGTTTAATTATGGGGAGCTGCCCATCCTCTCTGAGGAGTACAGTAGATGCTCCATATTAACCTTTAAAAAATCTGAAAGATGCCTGGCTAGCCTGGCTCAGCAGTTGAGCATCGACCTAGGATCCAGGAGATTGAGGTTTGATTCCCGGTCAGGGCACATGCCTGGGGTGCGGGCTCGATCCCCAGTAGGGACGTGCAGGAGGCAGCCGATCAATGACTCTCTCATCATTGATGTTTTTATCTCTCTCTCCTTCTCCCTCTCTCTCTGAAATCAATAAAGATATATAAAAATAAACAAATAAATAAATAAATAAATATCTGAAAGATTCCAAATTCTGAAATACATCTGGCCTGCAAGGTCTTGAATAAGGGTCGTGGACCTGTACTCTAATTTGTATCCTGCCTGGGGTAATAAAATTCCATTCCTGGGGTGAAGGGTGACCCCACCTCCCAGGAAAGCCCATGTTCTGTATGCTGACAAGGAAGCAGCCTTCCTGTATGCAGCACCTCCCAACGTCCTTACCTCACTAAATTCAAGTCCACAAATGAGAAGAAATTACTGGCTGCTGCCCGTGAGAATTCAGCAGTAGCTTCTCCCTCGGCACCATTTGTTTTTATGAAAAAACCCTGTACAAGCACACAACTAACTGGGAGTCTCTTCCTTCTGCAAGATACTGTGGTGGAATGCAGCGAGGCAGTGTGGAGTCAGAGATCAACTTTCCCTTCTGGCCCTGTGTGCAGATCAGCCTGAACTATGCAACGATAATATGTGACTTATAATTCTCACTGAAGCTTCTCATTTCAACAGATTTCCCCAGTTTATCATACAAAAAAAAATTCACTGTATGTGCTTGGCTGATGAAATCTGTTTTAATAAGTCTGATGTACTTTAGGTGGCCTACAACAAATCTCCAAGGGCAGTAAATTGCATCTTGGAAAGGCAAGCTTTTTGGAAATGTGTCTTCATCAGGACTCTAGGGGATTTAAATGCAGAGGGATTTGCAAGGTTTGCATTTTTCATTCATTAAGGCTGTGTTGCTGCCAAACTTCTCTTCCTGTTAGTCATACAGGGAACAGGGCTCAACACAGCGGGCTGGTTATAAATGATTGTGTGGCTCAAGGCAGCCTAAATGTAATACCAAGGGGGGGTGTAGATCTTGGCAAGGGTTTTGTGAACAATTTCTGAGAAATCCAAATGTATTGAAAAATCACATGTTTATAGAGCTGTGAGAGATTCAAGGCTATCTTTAAAGTCAGCAGGCCAAGAATTAAGCTTGTCCTTTATCTAAACCGGTATGAGAAACCCAGAATTAGATGACTGTGAAACTCTATTTTTGTGGCATTCCATAGAAAAATTACTACAATTAAATGATGCTTTAGTCTTGATCTATGCTTCTTAACCTCTCCCCGCCTTTTTTTATTGCATCCCTTTGAGGAATTGAAGAAAGCTCTGGACCTTCTGCCCAGAAATTGCCCACAAATGTACACACAATTGTATACAATTTCAGCAGGTTCCTGACTCCTCTGAGGCTCATTCAGGATTAAGAATCCCTGCTCTTTATACTTGAAGTTCCGTGATGGTAACAATGATGTATTATCGTTATGTCTAATTATGTTTAATCTGCATAGCATCCCTCTTGTCTGAGCGTAATACCCCATTACCTACTCAGAATTCTAGTGTTTCCTGACATGGACTTACAGAAAAAAATAATAAAAAGGAGTTAACCTCTTCTCTGTTTCCAGAATTGTCCCGAACCAAATTTACACTTAGGAAAAATTGAAAATGCAATCGCTGCCGCTGAGAACTGCCCACTAGCTGTCTAACGTCTGCTTCACGTGGACTTTTAAAGGTCCCCCTTTTTACTTACATTTTCTGAGAGCTACAGGATAAAATGTCCCTCTGGACGCCACACTGAGCAGTTCCAGGGCATGCCATTCACACATGTTCCCAAGTGCCCCTGAATGCTCCCTCAGTGCTGAGAGTCCTGCCCTTGCTGCGCCCTCGCTGTGCGAAGGCTGCGTGTCGTCTTCACAGCACCTGGCAAGTTCAACGTGATCGCGGGTGTTTACTCGGGGAAACGAAGGCCGAGAAAACCCAAGTAATCTGCTCAAAGCCATAAAACCCAAACTGCAGAGTCACCGTTGGGACCCAGTCTATTCCGACTTCAAGACCCTGCCCTCCACCATTACCCTTACCCTCTTCCATGGGCTTGAGAATTTGCCGAAGAAAATCAGATTAGAAAAATGGACAGGGAAGAGGCCCGTGAACCTTCCTCCTCTCCAAGGGTGAAGCTCCCAGGAGGTGTGCCAGGGGGTCCTCAAGGCGTCGGCACTCCCTGCACGCTAGCCAGTGTGCCCACCGGGGTGTGATGCGCTGCGCCTGGGGTGGCCCTCTGCGGACAGCTGTTATTATTGGACGGGCTGGATGATGAATTGTGCAGGATTACGTAGGGTGGCCCCAGAAAAAAGGCGGAGGAGGTGGACATTGTCAGTTCTCTTTCATCTTTCTCTCATCACTTGGGTAACTCCACTCTTTTCATAGGTGAAAGTGCACTGATGTGTGTGTGGGGGGGGTCTTTTCGCTGACCTGTAGATAAGTGGCAGCAGTTTGCTGTACAGGCTTGCGTTGCTAGGTGACAAAGGTGGGGAGCACACAGGAAGAGGGCCTCGCAGAGAAGGATACTGAGGCTGGGAAGTCCAGAGCCGGAGGCGGGTGTGTGTTGAGGGTGGGGTTGCAGGTATACAGAGAAGCGGGTGTGCAGGTTAGCTAAAAAGAAACCTATTTCTCTTCTCTCAGGTCTGATTTATGTAGGAGGTGCCCCTGGGGCCACCTGGTTGGAGGATTCATCCTCTAGTCCGAGGGCACTAAGCATATCACCTGAGACTCTCAGCTCTGCTCCCTGAGCCTCTGATTGGTCTGTTCCCTGGGAAAACCAAGAGGTTGTGGGCAAACCCAAAACCTGACTAGTCAGTGAAGAAAACAAAGAAGAAGAAACAGGTACTATTCAGTTTTATGCTTCCAAGCTGCACCTTAGATAATGGAAACAGATTACCATGGAGTTTACGTTTTAACAAAGATGACCTAGAAGAGAGTTTACCTGGCTGGAGCCAGGGTTGGCAGAGTGCGCAGGATCGAGGGGAGGGAAGAGGGGGGAGGCTGTGTGGGAACACGCTACACAGAAATGTTCAGGATAGAAGCATGGGAGCCAAGGGCAAGCCTCTCCTTAACCTCACACCACCGCTGGAGAGTGGCCAAAGTCTCCTGGAAATTGTGTACACTGCCCCAGATGGACTTCTCCTCCTCGTCGGCAGTTCAGGCCATTTGGGAGCACTGTCCCTCTGTACAGAAGGCTGGGCCCCTGGCCCTTGATGGGCAGTGCTGGGTGGTGTGGGGGGGAAAAAAACCTCCAGCATGGTGGGGAAGTCTACCCCTGCTGTAACATGAACTACTAAGTCAGCAGAATTACAATGCCTCAGGAGTAATCAGGCAACATTAAAGAATTTAAATGGAGAATCTTTCCTGATTGCTATCTAAACCAACATTTTGATTAGGGTTAAAAATTTAATCTGGCCTATGCCATTGCTTGGAGAGGACTACAAAGCCACAGGCTACTAGTCTGTCCCCAGATGTGAAAAAAATGGCAAACTATCATTTTTTGTGTGTGACTAATATAAAGCCTCAATAGAGACATTGGCGAGCAAGTTCGGTATGAAGATGAACGAACAATTCTAGTTATCCGAAACCGGGTCTGAGTGCTGAGCACTAGCCTGTGCCCGCGCTCATCCCTCTAGACGAGTCTTCTCAGCTCTGGCTGGATCACAGCTGCCTGAAGGGAAAGTGCAAGAACAAGAATCTGAATTTCATATTCAAAGCAAAGTAGTACATGAGTCCTAGAGGATGGAAAGAGTTTAAAAAGTACCCTTCTTTGCTTTTCCCGAGACAGAAAGAAGGGAATATTCTAGGACTGTTTCTCTTCTTCACCCTTCTACAATTTTCTTCTCACTTTCCATTAAAAAACACGCCTATTGAATATCTCCTGTGCCCAAGACATTGCGCCTAGTATCACTAAAACTACAGCGATGAACAAGCCCTGGTTCCCTTTCCGATGGGAGTTCTAGTAGGGGGAAATATGACAAGTATGTAGCACAAACAACTATAAAACAAAGCCCTTTTGGAACATACAAAGACAGTGCTTGAGAGGCTCAAACTGGGAGAAATGTGCCCCTGTGGGGAAGGATTGGGAAAGACATCTTGAAGAAAATGGCATTTGAAATGGGCCTTGAAAAATGAATAACATTTAATTAGTGGGAGAAAGAATGAGGGTTGGGTGAGCATGTCCCAGAAAGGGAAACAGCTTGAGCAAAGGCCCAAGGACAGAGGGCCTGGGGTATGACTGAGGAATAGCTAGAGGCCAGGGGGACTGAAGCACATAGTGTGTATAGACGAGGACCCCTGGAGCCATGGTTTGCAATAATCTGCTCTTCTGACATCACTAACCTAGCCTACCCCACAGCAGGTGATTGGGTGGAATATCACCTGATCTATAGGTGATAAAGAGCAGACAGAAGGCTTTTCTACATCTTCACCTACATTTCCTCTTCCCACCATATTTATATTTCCCCCTCCTTTCGTTCCCAACTGTTAAAAGAAGCAAGTTTGGCCTTCCACACCAGTAAAGGAGCCTCTGCCCATTTTGCTTTGGAAAATACAACATTGGATTTTTAAAAATATGTTTTTATTGATTTCAGAGAGAGGAAGAGAGTGGGGAGAGAGATAGAAACATCAGTGATGAGAGAGTCATTGATCGGCTGCTTCCTGCATGCCCCCTGCTGAGGACTGAGCCCGAGACCCAGGCATGTGCCCTGACAGGGAATTGAACCATGACCTCCTGGTTCATGGGTGGATGCATAACCACTGAGCCACGCCAGCCAGACTAGCATTAGATTTTTAAATACACAGACCAATTATAAGTAAAAGACAACTTATGCTTTGAAAATACATATCAAGTTTAACATTTCAGTTTTTCAAAACTGATGTGGCTATAGCTGTATGTGCTCTGATGCCAAGCAAGAAAGGACTTACCAGCTCTTTAACAATCCTAAGCAAGTAGTATGTCTGAACAAAAAATGTTTTGACTACATTAAAAAAATTTAAAGTTTTGTGACATAGACTATTTAATGAAATTTTTTTTGGAAACTACACCATTCAGTTCTTCAGGAATTTGGAGAAGTCTCATGGCTGCCTTGACTACAATGAGTTTTCTTGGCATTATTTCATTTTTAGGCAGAAGATCGTCCTAGGAAAGATGGAATCTCTTTATTTGGAAGAAACCACAGCAGCAGAAAGGCTCATCAAGTCAAAACCTGGTAATGTTAGATCTGACTTTGACAAACTTTCATAGGGAGTTGCCTGCATAAGCAGTCCTCTCAGTGCTTAGGGAGAGTGAAAAATAATTGAGTCAGGAAGGGATACATCTAGAAATCCCTCTAGCTCATAAAATTTTCCATCTACCATTAGAAATTCCCTGAAAGCTCTAAAATGCAGACATCTCTAAAGAGTTGAGCCCATTTGTCGTTAAGGTGATGCAAATTACTTTACTCAGATACTTTTAACTCTCATTTCACAAGTTGAGCCCAGGTATATGGAAACATTGGAAGTATTGATAAGAGGTTGATGGTGTGAGTAGAAGGGTTCATTTTAAAGCAAGGGATGTTTGCCTCCCTACTATTATTAGATGGATTTCTTTTGTATGGGAGAATAGACACTAGTACAATTGCACGGTCTTTATGACACTGAATGGGAGACCCCATCAGGGTTTTGGAAAACTTTAGGAGCTTGGGGAGAGCTCTGACAGGGAGGCTAATGCAGGTTCTGGGTGGTGGGAAAGGGATGTTGGGAGATGGGAAAGTTGTTGCCCAAGGATCTGGTGGTGGGAATCAATGCTTGACATTGATTAACACCTGCAAACTACTTGTGCCCCACTCTGTCTGAATGGCTTAAAATAAATATTGTAGAGCTGCTTTGAAAATTTCCCCTTCCTGTAGTTAATTAGAAGGATCTGGTAGGCATGGCTACTTTGGATGAAACGGGCTCCGGTCCTTATCTTAGCTCTGTCACTAATGTGCTGTGTGATGCTGGGCATATCACTTAATATCCCTGAGCACCCCCTCTTTCACCATGTATAAGAGGCAATCATTCCTGTCTTTCAGGGTTAATGTGAGAACTAAATAAAATAATCTATGTTTAAAAAGCTCAGTAGAATAATTTCAGTACATACTATATTTCTTTCTAATAGTGCTTCGTTCCTTTTCGGAATTCTGGAAGGGCAGGCTCCCAGTGGGGTTATTCTTGATAAGGTCCACCGGGTCTCCGCAGCTGCAGCTCACACCTTCAGGGCCCCGAAGGCGACTCCTTCTATTAGGGGACCTGGGAGCAGAAGAAGAAATGGACTTTGGTTCACTGCCAACTAGAGCAGAGCCTTTCTAGAACTGTCCCAAGCCCAGGGCGTTTCCCTGGAACTGGACCAGCCCTTGAATGGAAGAGGCCTGGCTTCGCTATGCTTGGCTTGCCTTGGAGTTTCCAGTGAACCTTGCCAGGGTGCCGCCAGACATGAGATGCTGTTCCCTTTTTCCTCAAAGCTGTTTATGTTAATTAATCCAGGCATTTTGGAGCAGGAATTCTTCATGTAGAGAATATTTCCCACAAACATTCCAGCCTGTCACACATCTTCCAAGCTAAACATATTTTATAGGTCCTAACCCCTAAAACTTAATAAATTACCATTCAAGCTGGAAGAAGTGATAATTTATTTGTACATGTTCCTTAATTGAAAGTCATTTGAGGTGAAAAAAAATCAATAGTTATCCCAGCAACCATGTAATACATTATAGAATTAACTCCAGCCCCTCTAATTTGCATGGTTAAAGCACTTTCAGAAACCATAGGTCTAAAGAGAAAAAATAATTGGGAGGTTACCATGCGTTGGTGTGCTGGTCCATTTTAGTGCATGCTTCTCTGGGTCAAATAACATTTCTGGAAGGATATTTTTAGTAGATGTGTCAGTTTCTTTATTGTATGGTAAATGTCTGCAAAATGTAGTTCATCTGATCCAACCTGTGATTGTAAATCTTGTTAGTGGCACATCTAAGCTCACTTGGGCTCCCCCACTAAAAGGAAGGTCAGTAGCTGGGTCATTGTAATAAGGAGTGAAGCTTCTTGGGGAAGAGCAAGGTTAACATTTTTTCCTACTCCTTTGGGATGGGAGGGAAACTTATTTTGCTCTTTCGATTGTTTTCTTAAATTTTTTTTTTTTTTTCCTCATGTGGCTGGTTCAAAGTGGGACTGAAGTAGTCCTAGAAAGAACTGAATAGTGCTCTGGGAAAGGGGGGGCATTAACCAGCTGTTCTTGCCCTGATGCTCTTTCCTTGAATTTGTATTGTCTCCTCTGGTTTTTGGAGATGTAGGACCCTGGGAACAAAATCTGAGTGTGCACCTATAGTAGCAATTCTCAAAACATGGTTCCCAGACAAACTGCATCAGCATCAGCAGAGAACTTGGCATGCAAGTTCCCAGGCCCCACCCCAGAAATGCAAGATTCTCAACCCCACCCCAAGAAATGCAAATATTCAGTCCCCACATCTACTGAATCAGAACCTCTGAGGGTGGAGCCCAGTCATCAATCCAGGTTTTAATGAGTGCTCAGGGTTTTGCTAGAACAAGGTTTTTGCTAGTATACTGGCCTCAGAAAGTTCAACCTACTTCTAGGCTAAGCCTTAATTAAGCTTGAAGGGCTGTGCCTACCCAGCTCCACAGAAGAGAGATTTGGGGTGCGAACCCCAGTGGGTAACAAAGTACGTGGACATAGGAGGACTCTATATGCCCTTTTGGTACAGCAACAGTTTCTGGCTGAGGAATCAGGATTTTGACTCAGTTTACTTCTTGAAGGCACAATATAGACACTAGTCCTGTCTTGCAAATATATTTTCTGTACTAGCAGCTGGGACCTCTGAGCCATAAGACTGGTTTAAGCACTGCTTTGTTGAAAGACCTTTTATAAGCTATTCTCCATGCATCAGAAGGGGAGTCCAGCTGGGGCAAGCCTAGGTCCAACTGTTGGGTTGACCTTTGCGGTGAGGCCATTTTCTCCTGGGTGTCCAATGCCCTCACGTTGCCACTTGTTTACTGAGAGCTCTTTTGACTGAAGTGTCTGTCAGGATACCCCACCCCCCCAAATTGGTTATTATGCTATCCAATCCAGCTTTCTCTTGAAATTAACTAGTTTTTCTGGTGGACTGACCGCCATGTGAAAATTTTGAACCCTAAGTCAGTCTAGTGGTGAAGCTTTCAGGGCACTGGACCCATTTAGATTTCTTGGTCTCGTTACTTTCCACCACCTAATATTTATGAGGAGATGAGAAGTCATTATATGAAGGGTTCTATATATAAACAGCTTTTGTTATAGATGTTAGTGTAGTAAGAAGTATATAGGTTTATAAGCAGTTTGAATCCAGGTTCTAGCACTTACTAAGCCAAAGGCCTTGAACAGGTTGCTTAGTTTTAGTTTTGTCAACTTGATACAGGTATAATTTCCACTTTCTTAATTAGAGCAAATGTAATTAATGCCTAATGGTAATTTTTATTGCTGGTATTAGTAAAGTGATCTAAGCTTTTTTTATGTGTTTTTTAAATCCTCACTTGAGGGTATTTTTTCCACTGCTTTACAGAGAAAATGGGAGGGATAAAGAGAGACAGAGACAGAGAAAGAAACATCAATGTGAGAGAGACACATTGATCGGTTGCCTTTTGCACGAGCCCCTACCTGACCCGGGCCAGGGATCGAGCCTGCAACTGAGGTATGTGCCCTTGACTGGGAACTGAACCTGGGACCCTTCAGTTCTCAGGCTGACACTTTAACCACTGAGCCAAAATGGCTAGGCCTAAGTTTTGTTTGTTTTTTAAACTGAAAAATCTTTTCTGTTTGACTTGGAATGAATCACATATCTTGATGTTGTTTTCCCACTTTGATTTAATTTTTGCAATGACATGTTTTGGGGCTACTATTAACATTATTCTTTAGTTCATGAGCACTTACATGGACAGGGGTCTGAACATTACTAGATGTAAGGAAAAGGCCAGAATAAAATGTAACATTCACCGTAGGTAGCTGACAAAGTGTAAAGCTGGATAATTGAGCCAGTTTTAACTTTTTAATTATGCATTTAAAGAGAAGGGGTGTTTCCCCTCATTTCACTGTGCTGTTTGTTTTATTGGGAGGGGAGTGCCTTACCAAAGGTAAGTGAGGTTGGAAAGCTGGCACCACCCAGCTGTGTAACCTAGGGCAAGTTACTTAACCTCTGAGACTTCTTTTCATCACCTATAAAAATAGACTAATACCTAGTTTTCAGCGGTGGTATAAGGTTAGAGGTTCCAGGTAACCCCAATGATCTGCCCTAATGGAGGGGAGTAATAGATAATCCGAAGAAAATTAATTTCTCTTTGGCTTTGGAGGCCTCATAGTATTCCTTTTTTTAACTTACAGATCTATCTTCCTAATTCTTTGCTTAAGCAGAGATGAAAGTTCTCTTACATTGTGAGAATTCTTCCCTTGTATTGTGGGAATGCACCTCTGTGGCAGAAGTTTTCCAAGGAGATGTGCAAGCCTTTTGCAGATCATTGAGTGTTGGCTATCAAACATTGGTCAGTTCAAAGGTCACTGGCTATTGGAAATAGGCAGTGCTGCTTTCGGTGACCAGCTGGTGTTCCTTGTGTGTGCCTGATGGAGGCTGAGCAGAGTAAGGCAGAGCAGGCGAGTGGGAAGTGCTTCTGTGCTCGGGGAGCAAGGCCCGCGGGGTGGGGCCAGAGAGGGCCCCCTTCCATGTTTAAGGTGGCCAGCTCTATACAGCCACACATGACTACTCCAGAGACACCGTGGGAAAGCGACAAGGCTCACTGCACCTCAGTTTTCTCACCTGCACTCATCTGCCAAACAGTGTACAGCATGTCCTCACATTACTGTCCTAAGGATTAAATGAGATTACTGTATGCAGCCAGCCAGTAATATACTACTTTATGAAAGAGTCTCTCTAAATCCTTATTGGCCTTGAATATTTTTCAGGATTCTATGCCTCCTCCCTTTTCTTTCGCAGAAAAACAACATTTGCAATCTGTAATGCATAAAAGTTGATTATTTCCACCTGATATGTCATACTGTGTGATCTGCCAGCAGGAAAATGTCTTCATTTCTTGAGAAAAGCTACCTCATTCTTTCTCTCTTTCATACTCCAGAACACAGCCTGGTCCTTTCTTCCTCCCTGGGTGAGTGAGGCATGCCAGGTTCTGAGTTCAAACATAAATCCTGGAACGTTCCTAGGGTGTGCAGGCCCTCATTCTGCTCAAGTGTTGAAACAAAGCATAGGACCAGGACCTCTTCAAGAATCCTCACACTTTTTGTCTCAAATACTAAGTTGCCTTGTCTCATTTAAGAATACTGTTGAGCCTGGCTGGTGTGGCTGAGTGGCTGAGCGTCGACCATGAGCCAAGAGGTTATTGGTTCAATTTCCCGTAGGGCACATGCCTGGGTTTCTGGCTTGATGCCTTGTAGGGGGCGTGCAGGAAGCAGCTGATTGATGTTGATGTTTCTCTCATCAATATTTCTCTCTCCCTATCCCTCTCCCTTCCTCTCTTTCTCTAAAAATCAACAAAAACATATTAAATAATAATAAAAAAAGAATAGTGTTGAGACTACCTTGTATTTGTTTTTGGTTTTTTTCTTGAAATATGGTGAATCAATATTTTTCTTGAGGGTTATTTTATCAATCCACATATTTCAATGAGTGCCATATTAACTTGTTTATTCATACTTGTTTGTTCTTTTATGCAAAATAGAGACTGTGGTGAAACAGCAACATGGAGATAAGGAAATTACCCGTGCTCTCTCGAGTTCCCTGGGCCTCGGTTCAATAGACTCAGCAGTGTGTTGAATGCCAGCTGTGTGACTTCAGACAAATCACCTGATCTCTCTGGACTTCAAATTCCTTATCTGTAAAGGGAAGACAATAGGATTATTGTGTAGGTCAAAGATAATATGCTGAGGGACTTTGCACAGGTAAGCAATAAACAAAGTATAACGATGCTTAAATCCCAACTTTAGAAATCGTAACATTTGTCTGAAAGTTTAACAAAATTATACTGTTCACATTTACCCTTGTTCTCTTTTTGTAGACAAAGGAATGGAGGCTCAGAGAAGTTAAGTAACATGCTCAGAACTATGCATCTAGAGAGTGAAACAACTACGATTCAGCCTAGAGTTTTTTATGTTAAATTTAGGCTTTCGTTTACTCCGTACAAGCTGCCCCCTCATGATGAAAACTGAATTCTTCGTGGTATCCTGGGACCAAGAATTGTGACTGCCAAAAACACACACTTCGCCTATTCCTCTTTGAAGCACTGATTGCCTTCTGCCTCACACTATAATTACTTATGCATATGTAATAGATTTTCTGTTAGCCTATGCAAAAAAAAAAAATCAAAGTAGAACCTGACTCTGGGAATTCTTATACTCTCCTGTAGTATCAGCACAGGGCCCGGGGGCCTGGGGGTACTCAACGCATGTCTACTGAGTACATATAAGCAGAGAGGTCCAGGCTTACATCCGGTTTTGTGTAATAGTTACTTACTCCAGCATGCCATCCCGCTCCTCTTCTGTGTCTCCCAGAGTTCAGGCTATAAAAATACGTTTTTACACCTGTCTCTGTTCCCCAAATGCTTGATGTGGTTCATTGCTCCAGTGAATCTGTACCTGACTTCCATGACTCACTCAGAGAGATCAACAAGTTCACACACTGATGTGAACAAAGAAGAGGGAGGGAGGCATCAGGCACTTGATAATTTATTAAGAGGCAAGCACGGACATATTGAAAAATTTGTATGCAAATTACATATTTTTATTAAATAAATCAATTAACATAAGTACATGTTGCAATCATTTCCAAGAAATGCAGTGAAAAAAATTAATGTAGTTGAGGGACTTAACAAATCTAAAAGCATTCATCTGCTTGACTAATCATTCCATGGCCTCCACATCCCCCCATCCTGCCCATAAGCAGCTCTGCCCTTAGTAAAGGCTTTAAGCTATAAATGGTTCTGCACGTACAGTTACAGGGCTGCTTTGGGTCCATCTCATGCTCTATGGATTTGACCCCTTTGAGAGAGGAGTTAGTCTCAGAATCCACTTAGTGACCCCAGGAGAACAACACCAATCAGACATACTCAACACAGTCAGTGTAGCAGGAGGTAAAATTGATACTGACAACTGTTAGTGGGTGTATTTTTAAAATATATGTATATATCTTTATTGATTTCAGAGAGAGGAATGGAGAGGGAGACAGAGAGAGAAATGTCAGTGATGAGAGAGAGAATGTCATTGATCGGCTGCCTTCTGCATGCCCCCCACCGGGGATCGAGCCCAAAACCCGGGCATATGCCCTGATCGGGAATCGAACCCCGATCGCCTGGATCCTAGGCCATGCTAAACCGCTGAGCGACGCCGACCAGGCTTAGTGGATGTATTTTCAGAAGTAACCAACCTGAGGAATAAATTAGGAACTCAAATGAGTTTCCCTTGAGGTAGGAAGCAGTGGTGGTGGTAAGGGTCACATGCTTGGGACTCGGGAACCATCATTTTCTTCTTCCACTCTGGTGACTGCCATTTGGCTGGGCACTATTGCGTGACATTTTTACTGCTCTGTGCCTTGGTTTGTTCGTTTAGAACAGTGATTCTCAGCCAGGGGCCATTTAACCCCCTAAAGGACACATGGTAATATCAGGAGACATTTTTGGTTGTCACAACTAGGGGAACGGAAGGTGGTGCTACTTACTGGCCTCTGGTGGGTAGAGGTCAGAAATGCTGGTAAACATCTTATATTGCACTGGACGGCCCCCACAGCAAAGAATCATCCAGCTCAGAATGTCAACAGTGCCAAGGTGGAGAAACCCTGATTTAGAGAGGCAATGGTAATACCCTGAACCTACCCCCCCGAGGGACTGTTAGGTGACTTTACTTTTGTAGACTACTTTCAGATCCTTGGGTAAAAGTTGCCATGTAAGTTTTTTTTTTATTAAAAAAATCATGTTGCTACAAGTCCCCTGGCCTCAGTGAAGCTTGCTGACAGGGTCTGACTCAGCTTCTTCCCACATTTTAAAGGGTTATCTTTGCTCTCATTGGGGTTTGTCTTTTTTTTTTGAAAGCTAGTTTTCTTTCCTTAAGTACTTTAAATTTTAAAGGTTTGATCCTGCACCACCTACTTCTCTAAGTCATTTCTGGCATAGCTATCAAGATTTTTAAAGAGAACTTTTCAAACTGGTCTTGGGTCTGAACTAAAGGATACTTATTTTACTGATGCCAAGGAACCAGGTGCGCTTTGAACGATGATTCCATTGCTGGCTGACCCACGGGTGAAAAAGAGTTAAATTAGTGAGAGTAGTGAGAGCAAACTGAGCCTTTCATGGGCTCCTCTCTTCCTGTAGCTCCTGGAAAATTCTCTTCCGCGACCCTTGGGAGTCACAAAGGGAATGACAAAGAAGGGAAAAAACAACTTCCAAAGTAGACACTCACAAGAATCGTATTTTATTTTCTCTGGAACCGTCTAGAAGAAAAGAAAACAACCACACAGACAAGACAATTTTAAACCAAGCCTGCTTCTGATTTAAGTCATTTCCTTTCTGCTCGCCTGTCAAACTTCAACAGCATCGTATCAAGTTGGTCTGAAAACCAGGCTGGTGCACGAGGCATTTTTGGAAGTACTTTGACTTCGTTTGGCAGACTCCAGAGAATATCAAATGTGTCAGAAAGTGGGAGGTCAGGGGAATGGAGAAATGGAGTTTATTTTCATGGAAAGTTGGTTGTGCACTTAGGTTGCTGGGAATATTTTTTCTGTGAAAAGATGATTTAAACTAAGGGCAAAGATTAGGGGGGGGAAAGAAATTAAAAGACTAAAGATCAGGCAAAGAAAAAGAATTTCTATTGCCAAAATACTGTCATGTGTAAATTCCTGGTTGTTTACATAAAAATCCATCAGAGCAGAATGATGCTCTAGATTTTAAAGATCTGAAAATAGGTGGTATTTCTCATACTCTCTATTTTATAATTACCTAAACTTCTTATTTTGTATTTCTGCTACCTTTAATTGAAATAAAGTGTTTATACTTATGGGGGAAAAAAGAAAAATAATTTCTACCCAAGAACATTGATTTTGGCATAGAAACCTCTACCTCATTACTCAAGAAAGAGCATTCTACGAGCCCTGTTAACACCATTTCATGTTCATTCAATGAATGCCTCTGGTGGATGGTAAGAATCATAAAGAAATATCATGAGTTGGAGAGCACCACTGGGAAAGCACTGAAGGAAAACTCAGGGAGGCTGCTCTAAGACTCCGGGAGCAAGAGCTGGAGAAACAGGTCACCCCTGGCTGCTCTCAGTCTTAATCCTTGAGGTCCCTGGGACAGAATTTTCTCCAGTTTTCTTCCTTCCACTGTTTGAAGGGTATTATGGGAATACAGCTGGCTCCTGGCGATGACATTAGCATTATGAATAATGCTTGGGGGCTAGGCCTAGGGTGTTGGGAACTGCCTGTTGACTTCCCAGAACAGTTTTACACAATGATGTCTGGGATGCCGGGTCAGCAGAGTGACTGTCAGAGAAAATGCAGGCAGCAGAATCCATTGGAAGTAGACATTAAAAACTAGGTATTTAAAGAGAGAATCTTGCAATATTGCCTTCATTTTGTTTGCATTGTGGTATGCTGGTGTTTACCTTGCCATAATTTTGTTATTCTTTATTCATAGAATTATATAGCTTGAAAAAAATATTCTTTTGCTGTGACCTAAGTGTGATCCCTCTTGGCTTCTTGTGATTCCTATAATCAGTCATGGGTTTGGCAGAAATTCATGACTTTTCATGAAACCAGCAGTCACATCTGCATGCTTGTTTATGTTCTTCTCTTCCATGTAGACTGTAATTTAAGAAGCAAGTAGTTTGATCTGATTGATAGAACATTAAGGTAGGTATAGAGCAGGAGTCTGCAAGCGTTACCTTAAAGGACCTGATAGTAAATATTTTAGGCTGTAGTCTGTATGGTCTCTCCATCAACTACTCAACTCTGCCATTGTAAGTACACTTGCAGCATAGAAAATAAAACAAATGGGCGTGGCTGGGCTCCAATAAAACTTTATTTACAGACATTGAAATTTGAATTTCATGTCATTTTCACAGGTCAAAATAGCATTCTTATGTTGATTTCCCCCCCAAGCATTTAAAGATATAAAAACTTCTTAGTTTCCAGTCCATGAGGCAGCACAGCAGACTTGGCATGTGGTCTGTAGTCTGGTTTAGAGGAAAAGCACATGATTGTGGTATTAGATAGACTCAGGCTAAACATCTGGCCTCACCCACGACTAACAAACTGCTTGATTTGGCTGGGGGCAAATCACTTTCCTAAGTTTCAGTTTCCCCAAATGGAAAATGGGTATATTAGAGTCTCCCATTCATGGTAATTATGAATATTTAAAAAGATAACAAATAAAATGCCTAGTACTCTGCCTGCGCTCCCTTAACAAACGGTAACAAGATAATAAAAACTATTATTGTTAACAACATGTATCAACATTTAGAATCACCCACATTTGCAATTTCACTGAAATTGGACATTTCTTTGAAAGATAACATCAAATTTTCTCAAGTTGGTCACTTTAGCTTTATTCCATAAGGATTTTCTTCATCTAAATGCTTTTTTGTAGTCTCCTGATGGAGTCTCCAAATCCAGATATAATATGTATAGACCATCATCTATATATCTATTCCCACATGAACAGACAGATTGACAGTCAAAGCATGTTTTTCCTGAACCTTCTTATATTGCTCCAGGGAGAAGCTTGTCAGGTTCAGATTGCAATTTAAACCTGGAAGCTGCTGTGTTCCTGGTTTGCCCTTTTCATCACATTTGGCGGACAAGAGCCTTTGGTTTCACCTTGGGGCCTTACGACAGAGCAAGAGATAACCATGAGAATGTTGCTTGCATGGCTTTGGCAAGATATAAATGAACAATAGGAAGAAACTTTATTCAGAATAAGTTTTCACATATTAATCCCTCAACAAGGGTCTCTCTAATCCCGTAATTTGTGAAAACAGCTTCTTAAGAGAGCTTCCAGCCTCAAAATCTAATCTGTGTTGAGCTAAACCAGACACTTAATTAAACTTTCCATTGGAAAGAAATACCTCTGTTTCTCCATCTATTATTCTGATAGCACCAAATCAGAATTGGAGGAACAGTATGATCTATGGGGCCAGGACCAGGGTGAGGCAAGTGAGACACTCACATTGGGTGCAAAATTTAAGGGGGTGCCCCAAAACTCAGTAATCAAGATAAATGATATTTTAACACAATATTTAAAAAAATTAAAATCCATAATGAACAAAATTTTAAATGAAGACAGGATCAGTAATAGTGCTGATCAAGCCATATTGGAGCTTAGGCAAAAGGAAAAAAATCAGCAATACTGACCTAATAGATCTTTTTTAAAAATACATATGTTTTTATTAATTTTAGACAGGAAAGAGGGAGACAGAAATGTTGATGAGAGAGAGCCTTTGCTCAGCTGCCTCCTGCACACCCCCTACTGGGGAATGAGCCTGCACGCGTGTGCCCTGCCCAGGAACCTCTTCAGCTCATGGGGTGATGCTCAACCACTGAGCCACACCAGCCAGGGCTGATCTCATAGATCTTAGCTAGACGCCTTCATAACTATTTCTCCCTTGGAGGCTATACCTAAAATTATTTCTGTAATTAAAAACTGAGTTGGTTCTGTTGCACTGTTTTCCTCTCTTCACTGCTTACTCTTTCCGCATTCTCTTTTTCGGCTGTTCTTTTCTCTCTTTCATTTGTTACCTCTCACATTTTTGCTATTTTCTTTCTGCACATCAGCTTTGACCCATTTGCCGTTCCTCAGAGGCTGCAGGGAAAATGGTTAAAGAGCTCTTTCATTTATAACCACTGAGTGGTTTCCTATAAGTCGATACTAACTCTAAGCTAAATTGCCTTTCACTGATGGTGGTGTGTGTCCTGTTGGCTCGAAGCCGGCGTGGTGACCTCTTGAACAATTCTCACGATTCCCTGGAGCATGGAAGTCTCCAATCTGGGGAACATTGCGCTACGTGGAAGCTGATAAACTACAATACGGTCTAGGGATTTCCCTTTATTCTATCAATGGCAATTTTGGAGTAAGTGTTCCTGAATGTAGTGGGTCCCTCCTCTGTGACTCTTGGCAGTTACCAGCACATTCTTTAGAGAGGAGGGTTTGCAAACCAAATGTTTGAAGTACGCACCATTGGGATGTGTAGGACTATTAATGTGGCAGCATCTGGCATTTAGAATCTGAACAAAAGCTCCCTCCCTCTTTCTTAATCTTTATCCCAGATGGGAGCATGGCTCAGTACCAAGAACGTTTTCAGTTTTTCTTCCCAGGGAAAGCTAAGCCAGAAGCACAGAATGCCACAGGGGAGTGAGCCTGGGAATAGGGGTTGGAGCTTTTATATATTCCATGCGGTAGCTAGAGCACCATGGGGACATAACCTCTGATGAACATGTTTAAATGCAAGCGATTACATTAACACTAATTAAATCCAGCCCTGTGGTTCTGTAGCAGATAACAGGGCAAAATCATAATTCGGGTGCATTTTTACTATTATACAGTATTTTTGTTTGTTTGTTTTTGTTTTATTGTTTAAAATATTACAGATATCCCTTTTGCTCCCCAATGACCCATTCCACCCCATTCCTTCCCCCTTCCCTATTATACAGTATTTTAAAACATATTTGGCTCCTCTGTTGCCCAAGAGTATATATATGTTATAATCCCTTTAGTCCAGAAGTTTAAACCCTAAAACAGTAAAATAAACATGCCACATGTTTATGCACATATTGTCCAAACACACACCAAGTGCTTTTTATGGTTGGTTTGAAGTTTTGATTCTGGTTTTCTGTATTTATTTATTTTGCTTTTAAGAAACAATGTGAATATCCTGTGCTGAGATAGGGTGGGAGTTGGGGGAGGTGGCTCTTTCCAGATGATGGGAGAAAGCAAATTTAATTTCTCTAGGCTTGGAAAGCTTCCTGCATTAAGGAGAAATTAAAGATGAGCTTGAACAAGACCACAAAAAAGGGAGTTCTCCGAGGATGAGCGAAGCTTTTTCCCACCAGATGAGAACTAGTGGCTTTCTGAGGTAAGTCCAAGGGAAGTATAGAGCAGTGTTCTGCAACTTCAGTGTGCATCAGAATTACCTGGAGGGCTCCTTAAGACATATACCACAGGGCCCTAGCCTCAGATTCAGCAGGTCTAGGAAAGTTTAAGTACTTGCAGCTTTCACAAGATCCCAGGGGCTGCTGCTGGTGGTGGTGGTAGTCCAGAGACTATACTTTGAGAGCTACTAGAATTGAATAAAAGTTTCTTATCTTTAGTGGGTTATAGACTCCTTTAGAAATATGTAGAAAGCTGTTAGGTCCCTCCAGGAAAACAGCAGAAACAAAAATGTGAGATTTGGGATCTTGAGTCAGGATTCCAGTGATCCAGATTAAGAACACTCCTTTGGTATTGCTCAAATTTAAATTGCCCACACTGTCCCCAACTCCACAATTCTTCAATTAGAGACTTCATTCATTCATTCCGCCAAACCTTGGATGATGTCATGTGATGCTGACTTCAGGGATGACTTAATTGAAGCACCTGGATTTTACTAACATTCTTGAAGGTGGAAAAGGTTTTCTAGGGGGGAAATAAATCATTAAAAAAAACAACAACACCCAAATATTTAAAACTCTGTGTAAATGTTTTTACAAAGTTTGTTCTGGTGTACCATAGGTACTTAATTCATTTTTTATGAAATCAAAGAAAACTATAATCCTCTTCTAAAGAAAGTTGACCTTGAATTAAAGGGGAAGAAAACTGCAGCATTCATAGAATATGTGGAGTACATACATTTTAAGTGTTGTGTGCAGGTTTCAAGCAATTGTTTGTTAAGGGAGAGAGGAGATCTCCACCAAGTAAATAAAAGCTAATTCTCTCCGAATTTTGTCAATCACAGGCTATGGTGTAAGGCGAGAGAGCACAGCAAACTGCAAAAGACAAGTGTTTTTTGGTCAGAAGACTTAATCTTGAATCCTGGAGTTGACATTTACTAGCTGTGTAACCTTCTGGAGTCCCAGCTTCCTTTTCTGTCAAATGAGGATATTATTTGTCTATCTTATCTTACGGGTCCTTGTAAAGATAAGACATGCGTGTTAACTTGCCTGGCGCACAGGAGTCACTCAATAAATATTCTGTGGTGTATCTTTTCCCATGGCTCAATTCTGTTCCCATTGGTTCTTTCAGATCGTTCTTTCCCCAAATTTAGATGTTTTCTTCATTTGCATATGTTCATCAGAAAGCTGCTGAATTCTCAAAGGGGACTCTCTGCAGATCTCTGGTTCTCTTTTCTGTCTCTAGTGCTTGGTCCTGTGAACTGAGTCATGTTGGACTCCGGGACTTTTGTACATCTCAGCTCCGGACGTCTCCTGGACTCTGCTTGAATTCCCCCTCTGCTCCTTCAGCTAGAAACTCTCTCAAAGCAGTAGGAGGGGCCAATTGTAGGGCTCACCTCATTTGTTTCCTGTCTCTCAGGGAGAACTATCCTTCAATAACTGAAGTTCAGTGTTTTGAAACTATGATTTCATATATTTTGTCCATTTTTTTGGTGGTTGTTTCAGGCAGTGGGGTAAATTTGGTTTCTGTTACTCCATCTTGAATAGAAGTGAGGATTTATTATCTTTTAAAATTTGTTTTGAAATCTATAATATACACATAAGAGCATTTAAAACATATATGTACATTTTTAATAATAAAACACACCCTTTTACATATCAACCAAGTTATAAATGGAAGCATTGAGAACGTATTAGAATTTCTCTGTCCTCTTCCCAATTCCACTCCCTTCCTTTCTCCCCAGAGAAAACAATTTCCCTGAATTTTATGTTTATTAATCACCTCTATATTTTTGGCACCAATGTGTGCATGCTTAATTAATGGGTGTGTTTGTGTATATATGTATATATATATTTAGTCCTCACCTGGGGATTTTTTTTTTCATTGTTTTTCAGAGAGAGTGGAAGGGAGAGAGAGAGAAAAACATTGATGTGAAAGAACCACATCGATTGGTTTCCTCCTGCACGCACCCCAACTGGGACCAAGCCTGCAACTGAGGTGCACGCCCTTGGCCGGAATCGAACCTGGGACTCTTCAGTCTGAGGGCTGACACTCTAACCAATGAGCCAAACCAGCTAGGGCCCTTATGTGTATATTATAGATTTCAAAACAAATTTTAATGTATATTTTGGTCTTGCCTGGTTTTGTATTTTTATAAATGAAACCATAGTGTAGGTACACTTTTATGAAAGACTTGCGTTTTTTAGTCTACATTAGATTTGTGATATTTCTCCATGTAGATGTGGTTTCTTCATTTTCCCTGCCGGTTAGTATCCACATTTTATGTATCCATTCTGTTGTTTACAGACTTTTGGGTTGTTAAGCTTGGAACTCTTGTGAACAAGGCTGCCTTCATTAGTCTTCTACTTGTCACCAGGTGCTCGTGTGCATGGATGACCTGGGGTATGTATGTTGGAAATTACTGCTATTGCAGTGTGTGCGCAAGTTTAAATTTACTAGTGATGAAAATTGTTTTAAAGCACTCATCTCTATTTATTCCCCCCCAAAATGTGCATGAGAATTCCCATTCATTCACTTCTTCTACACTTCATATTGCCAGGCTTTAAAAAATCTGCAAAACCGGTAGTTGTGTAATGATATCGTATAATGGTTTTCATTTGCATTTTCCTAATTTCTGATGAAGTTGAGTATTTTTAATGTGTTTGTCATTTGAGTTTTTTCTTCAGTGATGTCTATCTTTTGCCCAACTTTATCTCCCCCCTTTGTATTTAATTCAATAGTATTCTTTATATATTCTGAATACTAGTGTTTTGTGCTTATACATATTACGAATACCTCTTAATATATATTTTTTAATCCTGGAAAAAGGATATTTTTTCCATTGCTTTTCAGAGTAGAAGGAGGAGAAAGAGAGAGAGAGAGAGAGAAAGAAAGACAGATGTGAGAGACACATGGATTGGTTGCCTCCCGCGTGCTGCCCAGGTCAGCAGGGATTGAGGCTGCAGCTGAGGTTCGTGCCCTTGGCCAGAATCTTCAGTCCATGGGCCTAGGCTTTAACCACTGAGCAAAACGAGCTAGGACACCTCTTCACATTTTGTGGCTTGCTTTTCTACTCTCTTTCATGATGGCTTTTGGAAGAATTCTTAATTTTAAGGTAACTGGATGTATTTGCTTTTTCTTTAAAACTGTCTACTAAGAAAAATCTTTTTAAAAATCCTGTGTTACCCTCAAGATCATAGAGATATTTTCCTTCGTTATATTCTTAAAACTTTATTTTTTGGTTTTCATGTTTAGATTTTTACTTGAACCCGGCTCAGTGGTGCATTGAACTGCACAATTACTGTGCACTAAACTGCAATGCCAACTCTATCACTTACCAAATGGCTATATATGCATAGGTCTTTATCTCTTCTATAACTTATTTGTCTATATCTGAGCCAAAACCCCACTGTCTTAATCATAATAACTTTACAGTAAACTCGGTAAGTGGTAAGACAAGTTCCTACTTTCTTTATCAAGAATTGACATTTTAACAATAAATCCTCTAACCCAGGAATATGATAGACATGTCCATTTGTTTAAGTTTTCTTTTCTTTCCTTTTTAAAATTTTCTAAGAGTTTATTTGAGCCAAACCATTGACAGCTGTCAAGAAGCAAAATCCCAAATGCTCCAGGCCTTCCTTAATATGTTTGAAATGGTTTATGATTTTCTGCATAAAAGTTTTTCACATCTTTTGTTACACTTATCTTAGGTAAATATTTTTTTACATTATTAGAAATGGCATTTTAAAAACCTCATTTTATCTATTTGTTGCAGGTCTATAAAAATGCAACTCATTTTTTTTCTATGTTAACTTTATATCCAGCTACATTGCTAAGCCCGTATTAATTTTAATAATTTACCCATAAATTCTTTTGTATTTTCTGTGCATTCAACCATGCCACCTGTAATAATGATAGTTTTGTTTCTTCCTTTTGAATCTCTATGTTTTTTTTCTTATATTTCTTCACTAACTACAATTTTCAGTATAATATTGAGTATAAGTGGTGATAATAAGTACCTCTGTCTCAATTCCTAAAATTAAAGGGAGTTTTGTTATTTCACTGTTAAATCTATGAAGTGAAGGATTTTTGGAGATATTGCTCCTGTAGTGCATTGAATACATTTATTGTATTTTGGCCTTTTTTTTTTTTTTTTTGCTGATGAGCAATTATCTGTTCATCTAATTTTCACCCCTCTGATCACCTTTAAAATCTTCTTTGATTTTAGATTTATGCAATTTTACTATGAAGTATCTAGCTGTATTTCCTTTTGATTTATCCTGCTTGAATTTATAAGACTCCTTAAAACTGTGAGTGCTATATTTTAAGAAAATTTTAGCTGTTCTGTCATCAAATACTTTTTTCTGCCAAATTCTCTCTCATCTCTTTTTAGAACTCTAATTAGATTTATGTCAGCCTTTCTAACTCCATTTTTATTACTTTTCATAACTTCTCTTTTACATTTACCCTGTTTCTTTATGATGACTCCTGAATAATTTTCTGATCTATTCCTATTTGCTAATTCTCCTTTGATTATGTATATGTTAAAATCTATCCATTTTTTTTTATTGTATTTTTAATATGTAGAAGGTCTGATTCATTTTCAAATATGCTTGTTCCTTTTAAAGAATTTCTTTTTCTATGCAAACATTTACCTAGTTGTTTTACATTTCTTTTTGTTTAAAGGAAATAGCCTATAGTTGGATCTTACTGCTTATTCAATCTGTCAATGTGACTTTTATTTGTGTTGTTTAGATTATTTACATCTAATGTAATTATTGACATTATTAAATTAAAATCTCACAACTTGCTAGTTGTTTTTCATCTGTTCTTTGTTCCTCTTCTCCCTCTTTTTTCACCTTCTTGTGTATTGAGTCACATAATTCTGACTTCATTTCATCACCACTATTTACTTTGTTAGTCGCAGTTCTTTTTAATTCTTTTAGTGGTTGCTCTGGGATTTACAATATCCATCTTTAACTTACCACAGTGCCTTCAACTAATATCATATTACTTCCTATATAGTGTAAGGATTTTACAATGCTAGACTTCTACTATTTTGGTCATATGTCTTACTTCTACACATAACACATTATTGTAATTTTTTCTTTAGATAGTCAATTTAAAATATATATATATATATATATCTTTATTGATTTCAGAGAGAGGAAAAGAGAGGGAAAGAGATAGAAACATCAATGATGAGAGAGTCATTGATCGGCTGCCTCCTGCACGCCCCCGACTAGGGATCGAGCCCACAAACCCGGGCATGTGCCCTGACCTGGAATTGAACCCCGATCGCCTGGATCCTAGGTCGATGTTCAACCACTGAGCCACGCCCGGCAGGGCTAGATAGTCAATTTTTTAAAAAGAGCTTATTCTTTTTAAAAAAGAGTAAGATAAATAAGATTAAATGTCTCTTTATATTACCTTTAAAAATTTTTTTGTGCTTTATATTGATTTTGTAAGTTCAAAAAATTACCACCTAGTATCTTATATCTTTTTCCTGAAGAATATTCTTTAACGTTTCTTGTAGTTCAGGTCTGCTAACAATGAATTATCTCAGCTTTTATCTGTCTGAAAGGAGTCTCTGTTTCTCTTTCATTTTTGAAATGTATTTTCACTGGGTATATAATTCTGGTTGACAGACTTTTCTTTCAGTTCTTTAAAGACATTGTTCTCTGGCTTTGGATAGTTTTTAATGAGAAGTCTACTGTAATTCTTATCTTTGTTCCTTTATATATAATGTTTCCTTTTTCTCTTCCTGCCTTCAGTGTTTCCTTGCTATTTCAGAAGTGTGTCTATGATATGTTTTACCTACTTCTAATCATGAGGAAGCAATCCAAAAAATCCAAATTAAGTAACAATCTGCAAAAATTTTAATTTGGATTTTTTGGATTGCTTCTTCATGATTAGAAGTAGGTAAAACATTTTTGAAGGAAGTACTAAATAGCTGATGTAGGTCCTTCCTGGTGAATCACATCCTAGCTTCACAATCTCAATTTGTCCCATTTATTGGTAATGGTGAATTTTATTGTTTGGGTAAGGTGTTTTCTGTTAGAGTTCTCCATAAAAAAAAGCACCTTTGCCTTTTTAATTTTTTTTAAAAAATATATCTTTACTGATTTCAGAGAGAGGAAGGGAGAGGGAAAGAGAGAGAGAGAAACATCAATGATGAGAGAGTCATTGATCGGCTGCCTCCTACACGTCCCCGATTGGCGACCGAGCCCACAAACCCGGGCATGTGCCCTGACTGGGAATCAAACCGCGATCTCCTGAATCCTAGGTCGATGCTCAACCACTGAACCATGCCAGGCAGGGCTCCCTTTTAATTTAATTTTTTAATTAAAAATTAATATTGAAGTGAAGCCTTGTGACTGTGTAAATATTTTCCCCAAGTAATTTTTTCTTAAAAATATATCTTTATTGATTTCAGAGAGAGGAAAGGAAAGGGAGAGAGAGAGAAACATCAATGATGAGAGAGTCATAGATCGAGCCCACAACCCGGGCATGTGCCCTGACCGGGAATTGAACCCCGATCGCCTGGATCCTAGGTTGACGCTCAACCGCTGAGCCACGCCCGGCCGGGCCCCAAATAATCATTTACACATTAGATTTGGCATACATTTTTGGTTCTTGCTGAATCAGTTATTACTGTAGCGGTTATAAAAATGGGGATTTTCTATTTCTGTCCTGCCTTTAAATTTATTCGTTTGCATTTTTTTTCTGTAAAGAGTAACTCCTTCCCCACTTGGACTTTCTAAAAAAATTTTATCAGTGTCAGTCTCAACTTCATAGATCCCCTTTCTTGGACGTTTAATATCCATCCCAGAGGGCGCTCATTCTGATGAACGCGCTGTGTAGAATATTGCCAGCTGCTGCCTCCTGCGCCCTTGGCATGCCCACATCAGTCCTGAGCACTCTCTTACTTTCTGGCGCTTCCTCCCTTTTCTACAACACAGTGTCCCGCGCTCATGGAAGTCCTACTTAGGGTCTTCTGTCTTGCTCATTACACACTGCCCATTCGCAGATTCCGATCTTTCCCCATTTCTTCCCTCGTCCTCTCTCCTTTCTGTTGTCTCCCCTGATTCTCTCCTTTGCTTCAGTGACGATGCCAATGACATAGTAGCCTTTTATAAATATTGCAGGCAATCCGAATGCATCATTCATGCCGTAAAAGCTTAGTCCCAGCCCTACTCTGAAATAGCCTCCTAACTTGTCCCCTGCTTCTATCTTGCCTCCTATAGTCCATTCTTCAAAAAGTGGCCAGAACAATCTTTTAAAAACATAAATAAAATATTAGTTACTTTTCTGCTTAAAACCCTCCGGTGGCATCCCACTGTGCCTGGAATAAAAACAAAACTACTTCCTGTGTCTATGATGTACTTCTCTGATTTTGTCTCCTATCACTCTTTCTTGCTCCCATGCCGTAGCCTTTTCCCATCAATACATTAAGCTTATTTTACCTTTAAGCCCTTGCTCTTGAATTTTCTCTCTCTGGGATGCTTGTCCTTGGATCTTTGGATGGGAGCTGTTCTTCACTCCCAGGTCTTAGCTTGAAGGTTTTCCTGTTCACATCCAAATAAGCCCACTCACTCTTCATAGTGTCCTTTTTGTCTTAGTTTTCTTCATAGCATTGTCATCAATTTCCCCCACCACCCCTAGAAATAGATTCCGTAAGAGCAGAGGCCTTGCCTGTCTTATTTACTGCCATCCCACACCCACTTGAATAGAACTCATAGATGGTGAATAAGTATTTATGGAAGAAATCAATAGTGAACGAATGAATAAATCATATGCAGCACATCAAATATCAGATGTGGTAGGTGTGATGTATAGATTGAGGGAGTTTGGGGGTTTTCTGTTTTGTTTCTTCTACTAGATGCTCAGTTACTCTATTATTGTTTCATTATTATTTTGTGTGTGCATGAGAACGGAGGGTTGGAAGCTACTTCCAGGTTCAAATCTACTTTAAAAGTCCTTGGGATTCTGGAAGGCTGTCTTTCAATAGCTGAAGGTTTACTGTGCTGTTTTTTGTAGATGAAATTAATGATATATGTGGGGAGTCTGGCTGTGTGGAGCTATAAACAAGATGAGAGCTCACTGTGAAAGCGCCTGGTGAGCACTTGCCCTAACGTCAGGCCATGGGCTCTGAAAGAGGCGTTGAATGGGAGGTACAGAGATAGAAGAGGGCCTTGCCTTGTGCTGCTCATGACTCAAAGGCTGCTCTTTCTACTTGTGAGACCAGTTTTGAAGAGAAGACTGTGTTACTTAATGATACTACTCATACTTCTATAAAGTGTAGATATTAAACAAGAATCTGTTTTAGTTATAATTACATCTTCCATTTTCTGTAAATAAGCTCTTAGCAGAGAGTTCTCCAAAAATAACATAATACAGTTCCCAAGAAAAATATTCTATGAGTTAATCATGTATAATTTAATCCAAATAATACTAAAGAGAATTCAGAACCCTGAATCTTTCAGGTGAAGACAATACATATAATAAATAAAGCTTAGCACCCATATGATAGTGGATACATATGACAGCTAAGGAAATGGATTCAGTCAGGTTTTTTGCCTTTTGTCTACATATTTGGTGATTTCCTATCATGTGGACAAATGTTATCAGAGTTTTTAAGCTACTTTTGGATGTTTATACTTCCCCTAGAGTTTTATTTGGCAAATCATTTTTTTCCTTAGGTTCTTAGGAAAAGGGTTCTTAGATATAGATAAGTCTACAAATAATGCTGAAAACTTTTATTACTTCTTCAAATTGCAGTGATGGTTAAGGAGAAACTAAAATTTTTCTGAATTAAAAAACGGCTGCTATGCAAAATGTCATCACAGTATGAATGTTTCTGACTTTTTTTCTCACTACTGAGATAATTAAGAAAGAACTAGTTACCTAAAAAATAAAAATAATTGTCAAATAAAGCTAGCAAAGGCAAAATATAATAGAGATGTGTATATAATTATATATGTGTATATATAATTATAATATATACATATGTATGTGTATTTACTTATTTATTTATTGATTTATTTCTGAATCCTGGGTTCATGACAGAATGCTATTAATTTTGTGGCAAATTGCTTTTGGGTATTATTCTAAGAACCACTTTCCTACTCTATTTTCCTGAGTAAGCCTATGAAAAGCCAAAAAGGTTGACTCAGCTAGGGCTGGATGCAACTCAGCTCATCAAATTCACTAATAAATGGGCATTTAAAATAGCCTGGACAAGTTAATACTTTTGGCCTAAGAACTAACGAGCTAGGTCATCCTCTGCTTATACCACTCCCTTGGTGTTAGGCTAGACATTTATAGTAGTTGTCAGAAGTCAGTGTGCTGCTTTTCTTTGTGATGATGCTTCAGTGTCCCACCCTTGTTGAGGCAGGCGCCTTGGGTATCTCTCAAATAGTGAAGACGGTTTCTCTTAAGTTCTTCACAACCTTCTTTGGGATAAATGCCATGTATTTATGAGGCATAACTCAATTGGCCTAGTATTGAGTACACAGAAGTGGTAATTTAAGAAAACAAACTTAGAGACCTAAATCAATGTGGATTTCTTTTTACTCAGAGGAGGTAACATTATGAAATAAAATTATCAACACAATATCTGCAGCTTTACTGTTATATTCCCTTTCTTTTTTAACTTTCTATTTAAAAATTTTTCAATCACACTTGTAAGCCCTCTGTCTTAATTTAAAAAATGGTAAATTTTGCCACATTGGACCATTTGAAAGTAAGTTTCAGAGACAGTGGCCATAATTCTACAACATGAACCTCCTGAGAATTAAGGGCATTCTTTCATTTGATTAGTCAAATCAAAATAAATTATATTCATATATCAAAACTATTTCCAGAGAATTTAGAAATAAATGTTAAAGTTCAATCTTTTAAAGAAAATAGAAATAAATATTTATCAATTAAAAGTAAAGGAGAAAATAAAGAAGAAACTTTTATAATTTGTGTACTTCCATATGTAAACTATAGCCACCCTAATTAAAAACTCTGTGCTTCATTAAATATAGTTTTTAATGTTAGGTTAAGAAGTTTTGCTAAAGCAAATTAAGTTAGCTTTTAAAAGAGTTTCAAAAAACAAGATGAAACAGTGCTGGTGACCTGTTGCATCATAAGAACATTTTTGCTTATGTTTTAAAGGGTCAGAAAGAAGGAGAGGAGGCCCCATGGCAGACTTTCTCCAATTAGAACATTGTAAAACAGACAAGGTTTTGGAGAGGGCCACTGTCTGACTGGGTCAAGGGAGGAAAAGCCAGAAAGAAATGTCCGGAATGTAGGTTACTGTGCTGCCAAGTGGTCTTTTGCTTTTTCTGCCTGACCACATGCAAAAGCCTCAGGGGAAACAGGAGCAGAGCAACTATTTGAAAAGGACCATCTGGTAGATCAGCCACCTTCTCAGGCCCACCAGCCTGCATCACTGGGTGAAGGAAGGGGACTGTGGTAATGAGGAAGCAACTATGGCTGTGGACACCAACCTGACACAAAAAGCCCTGGGAGGGCCTGACACTGAAAGAAGACTCAGAGTAAGGGAGAGAGAAAGCAGACCTGGAGAGGGTGATCAGATTTCAACCAAACAATATTACTAACAGGGAAGAAAAGAGAGAAAGGCACTTAGTTGCTCATATTTCTTTAACTGTTTTGCTAATTTTGCTTTCAATATAAATTTTGCATTTAGAAATAGAAGTTAATCTTTATGCATTTTTTTTTCTCAAATGAAATGGTTGCTACAGGTTCATTGCTTCAGTCCTCTGTCATCTTCACTCTACTATTGAACCCATCCACTGAGTTTTTATTCCCATTATTATATTTTTCAATTTTATAATTTCTATTTGTTTTTTTGTTTTTTGGGGTTTTTTTTACTGACTTCTGTTTCTTTGCCGAGATTTTCTATTTTTTCATTTGTTTCAAAGAAGCATGTTTAGGACGTCTGCTTTAAAATCCTCCTCAGGTAATTGTTGCCTTTGCTTTGTCTTGGTGTTGGCGTCAGTTGATGGTCTTTTCTTATTCAAGTTGTGATTTGCTTGGTTCTTGGTATTATGGTGATTTTCAATTGTATCCTGGAACTTTGTCAATTATGTTCAGACCTCTGGGTTCCTTTTAAGTCTTTTACTTTAGCAGGCTTCACCCTTGTTAGGTTTAGCCTGCAGGTCCTGGCCTATTTTTGTGGTCTGTGGTTTCAATGCCAGTTTAATTCCTAGAACTTTTGCAGTGTTATTTTAGTTGGCTTGGTGTATCAGTCCTGGGGGCTCCCGTGCGCCCTGCTGGTGCTGGCTGAGGGGGTGGGAGTGTGGTGCTAGGCCTGGCGGTTGGGTGACTTGGCAAGGAGCAGTGTGGTAGGATGCCGTTAGTGCTCCCTGGCTGCTTCAGTGTCTCTGGGCAAAGGAGAGCCTTGGGCCCATGGGAATAAAGAGGCCTCTTGGACCTGGCTGCTTTCTGTAGCAAGGTTTCTCCTGTCAGTTCTGCCCATCTGCCTCAGTTTCTCTTGGCAGAAAAGGGGAGTCTCAGACCTTGCAGGGAAGGAAAATGCCTTCCATAGCTCAGGGCTCCCAACTGACCCCCAATGCGTGTGGACTTGGGTTTTCCTGATGTTGTCAGAGGAACTCCCGTTCAACGTGGGGGAGGAATGAACCTACCCACACTGCTTCCATTGCTAGGTCAGGAGCTGGAAAATAACACGTCTGGGTCACTTTCTTCTGTTGATTGGATGGGGGTAGAAGATGTCCTGCCACTGTGCAGTTCCTCTCCTCCGGGGGTCCCAAACCACCTCAACTTTTTCTTACCACTTCTCAGAGTTCTCCAGGGCCATTTCCAGGGTTTATAACTGAGCAGGAAAAAGAGGACTCTATGCCATCTTGACCATACTGGAAGTCCGTGTGTGTGTTTTATGCCTCCTATTGCTGTCCTTTCAGATGCTGGGCTGGGATTTAGAGGGACACAAAGCTGTTTGTTGCAGCAGGTATATATTAGTTAAAGCAAGGGAAGAGTTAATTCTCCCTGGCTTAAAATCTGGGACATTACTCTTGCAGGTTTACTTCCTGAAGAGTTCCCCTTCATTTGCCTCAAACATTATTTTTCCCAAGCAGTGCGCTTTGCCCTTGCACAGATTTGTACATTGGGCAGGGCGCGCCTTCTGCTCACCGCTGCTGGAGGATCGGGGATGTGAGGGAGAATGGGGAGCAGCCCTTCTGCCTTGTCCCCCTGCACCTTTACCTGAACTTACCGGTCGGCGTGCAATGTTTCTGGGAAGCAGCAGCAACCTCAGGCTCACCCGATTCGACAATCCCCGAACCCTAAATAACGACATAGTTGTAACATAACATACACATCATACATCAGCAGTCATTATCAGTCGAATTTTTATTTTCACAGTGTCTCTGAATATTTAGATAGTTGTTTACTCATAATCCAGTTGACTGGGTGTTGAAACTAGATTGTGTGCTTTGGCTGTGTGGCCCCCCATCTAGAAGTCCATCCAGTTCATTAAACTTCTCATGAATGATGAGGCTCGTGTCAGCATAAGCAAAATTTGGGCTTTAGGAATATATGAGAAGATAATCATTAAAAGGAACAACCAGCCGGCCGGTGTGGCTCAGCGGTTGAGCATCGACCTATCATCCAGGAGACTGTGGTTTGATTCCCAGTCAGGGCACATGCCTGGGTTGCAGGCCTGATTCCCAGTCGGGGGCGTGCAGGAGGCAGCCGATCAATGACTCTCATCACTGATGTTTTTCTCTCTCTCTCCCTCTCCCTTCCTCTCTCTGAAATCAATAAAAACATATTTAAAAAAAAAAAAGAACAATCATCAAAGGCGGGGAGGCGGAGGAGCCAGATTCCCTCCTCCCAAAGCCTCAGGGTGCCTTCAGGGACCCTTTCCAGTGAAATGCTTACACAGCCTGTGGTGAGGCTCTCATGATTCTTATCAAAAACTCAAAATACTAGGAACTTAGCTTCCCAAGAATTCGTGTTCAACCTCAAATGCAATGCTGCTGAACAAACCACATTTCATTTTCCCCGGGAAATACTGCCCTGGAGGGGTTCATAATGCAGGCATACCATGGAAATAAGCCCTTACTCAGCACCTCAGCTCCTCTCACAGGGCACGTGGCATTTTGTTATCGCTAATTCAACCGTATCTCTTATCCATTCCAGATTTAAGCAATGGGTCAAGAGAATGGTGCTAATTTTTTTTCTTTTTTTAAATCCTTACCCAAGGGTATTTTTTTCCATTGTTTTTCAGAGTGTGGAAGGGAGGGGGAGAGGGAGGGGAAGAGAGAAACATCGAGGTGAGAGAGACACATCGATTGGTTGCCTCCCACACTCTCCCCAGCTGGGGCTGGGATTGAGCCTGCAACCGAGGTACATGCCCTTGGCTGGAATCGAACTCGGGATCCTTCAGTCCACAGGCTGACACTCTAACCACTGGGCCAAACCGGTTAGGGTGTGAAAGGGGTGCTAATTTTGCTAGCCATTTTCTCCCCGATAGCTAACACAGTGCCTGACGTACAGTAGGAGTTATTATTTAATAATTAACTATTCCAGACACTGGTGGGGGTGAGGAGACAAAAATGTGGAAGAACTGGTTGTTTCCCCAAGGACTTACAACTTTGGGGAGGAAGATTAATGGGGAAATAACTAACAGTGGCATAAGTCAGTAACATAAATGTTAGGAAAAGATTTAAATGATCGGCCCTGGTAATTCCCAACACAGAGAAGTTAATTGCTAATTTATGGAATCAAGAAAGGCTTTAAAAAGGAAGTCGTTTTCAACTGCATCTGGAAATAATGCCATCTAGTACATGATAGATTCTGTCTCTAGAGTGCAGCTCCTTTTCCTGACTTCTATTCTTTTTCCTGAAAGGAGAAATTTTTACAAGGTCTTCCTGTAACTAAGGGTCTGCTTCCTGTGGATAGTCCTGAATAACATTCAATGATTTAAAAACAAAAACCCCTATGTGATAATAGTGGATCCAGATTTGGGTGCTTAAGTCCGGAAGGAAAATATTAACCAAATTTTGAACCCAAATACTATTCCAAGGCCTTTGGGAGTCACTCTGTTTTGGTTTAAGCAATTTTTTTTGGCTCATAAGTAATCTCAGATGGTAGCAGCATTTTTAATTAGATCTTAGTCCTGCTGAGTGTAATTCATTTAAGGGTGTGAACATTTTTTTTTTTTGTAAATGGACTCATAATGTTTCTGAATTCTCTGATGACTAGAAGAAATTATATACACTGCAGTAACTGGGTTTTTCAACTGAAGGGCTATTAACTCTTTCAAGAAGAGAGAAGATATATAACAAATGCATCTGAAATGTTATTGTCTTATAAAAGGACTGATATTTTCATAAAATATTTTGCTGAAATACTACCAAGTTTTGGGGGGCCATCTTACTGTTTTTCACTAGGAACCTGGTTGAAAAGGTGGGAAAAAGACAAATCATATTATTTTTCTTTAAGTGATTTCTTCAGCACAGAGAGGTTAAGTGACTTGCTGTTTATTGCATAGCAGACCGGGAGCAGAATCATTAACTCTGTCCCATATTGAGTGATTGTTTCGTGGCTATAAAAGAGATTTAAAAAACTTTTGTCCCTAAAAATAGACTTTTCACTAACCACTCAGAAAATGAGGGTGTGGATGTGGGGAATGAATGAAGCCTGCCTTAGGAAAGCAGGATTTCTTGAGGCAATTTCTAAGGCCACACCATTGGCCCATGGCACCAAAATGATGGGTTTTAAAACATCGTAAGAGACTGTGACCCTGGGGTGAGAGGTGACCAAGAAACTGACTGCCTGAGGGTTGGTTGACTGAATTAAGCATTTCTAGGCCTTTCCTCTTCCCCTGGAGTAGTTTATGTCCCATTACAGTCAAAAAGTTTGTTAGGGTCAATGCATTTATTGTCTACTGTACCTCATAGTTAGCTCTCACCTACCCCTTGTAGTGCTATTTATACCAACTTCTTCTCAAGTAGATCGTAGTCTTTTTAGGGGCAAGGACCAAAGTTTATAGATTGTGTCCCACAGGATCAGGCACCATTCTTTCTACAAACTAGGAAGTCAACAAATACCTTTTGCTGATATTTCACTTAACATAGATGTAAAGGATGTCCACTATGTTTATCTCTGACTTAAGACAATTCCCATTTTTTGAGGACTGATGCTCTGGTCTTTCCTACCTGTGAGTCATCAGAGGAGGCACCAGAAGCCCTGACAACACACTGACGTTCTTGATCAGCCACATGGAGCCAGTGAGATTCTTCCTCTTAGGCCTTTGGAGTTTGACCTAAGAGGGAAAAAAGACATTGAGTTTCTTACTAATGGAAACCCATTAATAGAAGAAAGGAAGGTCCACAAACTCCCTTGTTCCCATAAGTGGCACACACTCTGGCTGTCTATTGAGAGGCATGGCTTCCATTCTTACCCACTATCAAACACCACAGTTTCCCTCCAGTATCAGCTGAGGATTCCTTGATCTCATGGAAAATGGCCCGACTTCTAGTCTACAGGTGGTCATAAACCTATACCCTAGTTCTATATGAAGATATTCATAAACCCAGTTCTATGTAGTTAGACATAATAGGAAGTGTGCTGAGGGCCTTATGAGAAATATTTATTGTTCCTTGAGAAAAAGAGATAGTATAATAAGTTTCTCTTTGCCTTAGCCACCATCCTCACCCCTGCTCCCTGCCTTTGAAAGAAGTACCATCTTGTGACCATGAGGCAACCAAGCCCAGGAATGACTGCACACTGAGGCTGGTGAAATGAAAGAATGGGGAGAGTCTGGCTCCTTGATGACATTGTTAAGTGGAGAACTAGTCCAGGAATATCTGGAATGTTATTTTGCCAGATAATTAAATCTATTTCTAAAGCCACTAAGATTTTTTGGTTACTTGCAATAAAATGTATCCTAAGAAAGGACCATATAACCCAGATATTCCTTATATTCTATCAGGTTCACTAAAATACTTCCTATAGATTCTTTTCCCCCTTGGGTAACTAGAGTAAATTTCTATATTGTACATCCAAAGAAAATTAACCTATTATATAGGATTTTCACAAAGTATTTGATGTTTTTCTTTATATCACAGGGGAAAGTCTGGAAAATGTTTATCCAAATACAAAGAATAAATAATTCTTCTTCTGTCTTCCTTGAGAGTTTTCTTCTGCAATTTGACTTAACTCGGGATGAAAACAACAAGAAGTCCATAATGTGCTGCTTCTGTTACAAGCTCAGTTTTGAGAAAGAGTTACAAAGGAGAGATGAGAGAATTAAAGTACAGCTCAATCAAAGATAGTAACCAAAAAAATGCAATTCAGAGAGAGCATTTTGTGTCACCTGAGGTGACAGTAAAGTTTAGATACAAATATTTAGCAAAGATAATTTCAAATCAGCATATCTTAGTTTTAAAGGGATAAGGTAACATTTAGTAGAAGCTACAAAGACATTTACATCCTTTGAGCAAGTAACCCTACACTAGAGAATTTTTCCTAAGGAAATATTTTGACAGATGTAGGACAGATGTTTCTTGCTGTGATAGAGAAAAGAAACTAAAAAAGAAAAACATTAAATATTCAACAAGAGAATAATGGAGTTAATTACAGGATATCAATAAGAGAAACTACAATACAACCATTAAAGAGAATAATTAGCCCTACCCAGTTTTGCTCAATGGTTAGAGTGTCAGCCAGTGGACTGAAGGGTCCCAGGTTCAATTCTAGCCAAGGACACATATCTTGGTTTTGGGCTAAATCCTGGCCCTGGTAGGGGCGGGTATGGGAGGCAACCAATGGATATGTCTCTCTCACATCGATGTTTCTCGCTCTCTCTCCCTTCCACTCTTTCTAAAAAGCAATGAAAAAAATATCCTCAGGTGAGGGTTAAAAAAATAAATAAATATAATAATTATAGAAGCAAGGTAAGAATAGAGAAAACATGTGTGATATGGTTCTTTTAAAAAAGCACAATATATAATGGTATGTAAAGTATGATTGCAATTATAAATAAGATCTGGAAGGTAGATGAAAAAATAATAGTTTTTGGAGCTAGGAATTGAGGGTGATTTCTTTCATTTTCTCAATGTTATTACAATGTGTTTAATTGTTCATGCCAGCATTGTGTCATGCCAAGATTATCACCTGTACATAGAAAGAAAAGTTTTACCTCTTTCCAAACATCATGTGGACTTAAGAATTTGCTTTTTTATGTTCTTACTCTGAATAATGTGTTGGATGGACAAGACAAATGTTCAAAACAAAGGTTTTCAAGGCCTTAGCAGGTTGATGAGATATGGTCTAAGTTACCAGAGTGGCCTCCATTCTTTCCAATCCACAACTTCTTGTATCCCCCAAGGCTATTTATCTCTTATCCTTGGCAAGATTTCTGAGCCTGCAAAGTCCTCTCCTAGGTCTTCTGAAGCTCACTCATGTGGCTGAGGTTGCGTTCGAGGACACACTAAATATGCTGCCAGGAAAATCTCCATGCATAAACGTAGTTCCTTCTACTACAATTGATAGTCCTTTTCTTGAAAAGAATGTAATTGGTACATTGCAACATCTAGAAAATTCTTTCATTTGTTCTTTCAGATGAGAAAAGGCAGGGACATGATAAATGTGGGCTGGGCTGAGACAACCTGGGAGTAAACTCCTGGGTGAAGCAAACACACTAAATTCTACTTCCATATTTATTTGTGTCCTTAAATAAGATAAGAAAACATTAAATAACAATGGTCATGTTTAGTGGTCAGAATGGACCCATATTCAAAAGGAACCATACCTTCAGCAGAGATAAATGCACCCCAGGAGAGAAATCTCTGCATTACGAGTAAGAAATCTGGTGTCCCAGCCACAAGAAGTACAGGCTGCCTTTTTGGGGCAGTGAGAGATAGCATTTGTCCATACAGAGACATACATTTTAGGTACAGCAGTTCTTAACCACAAGTATCACTTCCTGGTAGGCATTTGAAAATTTGGGGGAGAATTTGTGATGTCAAAATGACCGGGAGATGTTACTAAGTTTAGTGAGCAAGGGCTAGATTTACTAATTTCCTACAATGTTGTAGACTGTCCTGAACAGTGAAGAGTCATCCTCCATAAAATTCTAATAATGCCCCTGTAGGAAAGCCCTAGGAAACCAAAGCTGGGAAAAGCCCTGAGATTATTGTCAGGAATGAAAGGAGTAGGGAAACTACAGAAGAAAAACATGCTTCTCTGAATGTTGAGTTTTGTTTTGATGGTAATGACTCAACATTTCAGGAATGCATCTAGTACATTAGGAAAGGCTTTTACTAGAGACCCTGCTGCAACACTGTCCCAGGAGAATCCAGCTGCTTTGGAATTCTTCAGTTAGATGCATTCTGAAAAGGGTGACATTGCTTTACAGAGGAGCTTACACAATTCAGGTTTCAAAAGCATACCTGCTGGATTTTTTATCAACCTTTATAATTTTTCTAGGCTTTATAATTTTATCTAGGCTTCCATGAAAGTAAATCTAATGACAGAAGTACCAGTCAGTTAAAAAGATATAGAAATAATACTTTTTATTTACATTTTGAGCCTAATTCCTACTCAAAACAATCCAGTAGTTTTCTGTTGTTTGTTTGTTTGGCCTTGTATATATTTTTCCAGTTTGTGGATAGCTGGGTTTGTGCTAATATGTTTAGCCATATCGCATGATAAACTTTTTGTTTAAATCTTCACCCAAGGATATGTTTATTGATTTTAGAGAGATGAAGGAAGAGAAAGAGAGAGAGAGAAACATCAATCAGTTGCCTCTCGCTCACACCCCACTGGGGACTGAACCTGCAACCCAGGTATGTGCCCTGCCCGGGAATTGAACCTGAGACCTTTTGGTGTACAGGACGACTCTCCAAACAACTGAGCCCCACTGGCCAGGGCTGCATGAGAGACTTTTACTTAAAACTTTTGCATGATGTGCTGATTGAGCATTAGGAAGTCTTCATAACACATATCCTTTATCTGTTAGCTTCATGCAAAGCTATTTCTGTAATCTCACAACTGCAGTTGTGTTTACTCAACCTGTAGTTTTAGTGTTTGACTAAACCTTTTAACTTTAATCTCCTTTTTCCTATGACTGATTATTCATTATTATAGAGGATTAATAGGAGGAAAGGATTAGTCTAGCGATGATCCTTAATTGCATTCTACACTAAATCATAGAGGAAAGCATATATTGAAACACACCACCAATCAGGCCGAGGACCAGTGAATACATTAAAAAGAGAAATAGTATCAACTTATTTTCAGTCTGTTCTGTATGCTATTAATATATATGAAAGTTTTTGCAACCTTAAATCCAGGCTTCTTCATATTAGAGATTTTATTTCCCTTAAAGAAAAATGAAAATTCCCTCCCTCTCTTGTAAAAAGTATCCTAGCACTTTGGCTAGTCCTCAATGTGTTTTTTGTTTTTTGTTTTATATATATCTTTATTGGTTTCAGAGAGAGGAAGAGAGAGAGATAGAAATATCAGTGATGAGTCATTGATCGGCTGCCTCCTGCACGCCCCCGACTGAGGATCAGGAATCGAACCCCGACCACCTGGATCCTAGGTCAATGCTCAACCGCTGAGCCAAGCCCTGTAGGGAAACTCAATGTGCTTTTATTCTCTAAATGCTTTGTCTTTACCCATCTTGCGTAATGCAATAGAGTGGGGGAAAAAGTAACTTGAAAATCTTAATACACTTTCTCACCCCTTTCCTTTTCTCCTTGCACAATTTTTGCCATGTTGCTTTTGGCTAAGACCTTGGTAAGGCTACTGGAGAGAAGGGATCTTGACTGGCCGTGGGTCATCTTCCTAGGTGGCTTTTTGGAGCCTGATTTTCTACTGCACTTATAGCAGGAAAACTCTCTAGGGACTGGAGGGGAAAAGATAAAAGAGTGTTTTTCTTCGTTTACAGATCAAAATAGCAACCTGATACTTGGCTGTGTTTTTCAGCACTCCCTGACCCAAGGAAACCGGTCAGAAGAGGGAGGGCGAGGGGCTTCTCTCCACTTAGGAGGCTATCATCAGTCCCATTCCCAGAGGCAGTCCCTTCTCACAGCCTGGGTGGCCAGGGAAGCTCTCCCCTGGAGAGAGGAACTGAGAGCAAGGGAGTGGCCAGAGCAGGAGAGAAGGTAAGTGGTCAGGGCTTATTCTGATTTATACTGCCCAGGGGGCCTCAGTGGGGAGCTCAAGTTGGGAGGGCTGATAGAGACAATTCCCTTGTTTTGTGTTGTTTTAAAGGAGAGGAATGTGAGTCTATTATTTCACTCTTTGTTTTCTCTTTAGACTGACTTCTAGAGTATGCCATTTTTTCCCTAACAGATATCATCAACCTAACAAGGATTTGTAATGAGGTCTCTTGAGTGGATATGAGAAAACAGGGCAGGTAGTCAGGAGACACATTTCCCCTTTCGGTAGATTCTAGGAGAGGTTTATCACATGTTGTCCTGTTGACTTGAATACGCAGTGCTTTCTGGTCGGTTGAGAGGACTGATACTAAAATTTCAACTTTCCTCTGCAAAACTTTGCCTGAGAGCATCCACCCTTTCCTCCCCAGGTGGTTATACCCTTCCAGGGCATCCAATTACACACCCTGGAGGAAATAAAGCTTTAATAAAAGTCCACGGGCTAGCTGTTTACCCGGTTTTGTCCCTTCTGGGGCAACAGAGCAAGTAGTCAGTAGAGTCTACCCAGTCCACATATTTTCCTGTGATGGTATCTAGAGGTATTCTTGAACTTGAGAGTTCTAGGAAGACAACAACAACAAAAAAACTACAAAAGAAGAATGACTACATCCACATGATGACTGAAAACCATTTACATTTGGTAATAGACTTAAATCTTTGTGCTGTATTTCCGATTGGAATCTTAGCAACATTCCAACTCCCATCTTTTTCCCCCAGGATTGTGGGGTCTGGAAGCCCGAAAACTATGTTTTCCAAACTGCTTTGTCACCAAGTTTTTAGTTTAGGATCCATGAATGGGAGACATTCCTTGAGATTTTAGAACAGAACAGAAGGGGGGAGAGAAAGAGAAAAGGGGGGGGGAGCTATCATTGACTCAGCAGCTATGGACAAGCATGTAAGCTTTGGAAAAGGTTAGACATGGGATTTGGCCAGAAGTTCCTAGGTGTTCTTCTGGAAATCACCTATTTTAGTGCTGCAGGAAGCTGAGATCATGCAGAGTGAACTTCCTGACTTCCTGAGTGCTGTGAGGAGTTTCCCAGACCTTTATTTTCCTCTTCTTTACAGTGGTTTTGTGCAAAGGCTCTGATTCTCAGTATCAAATTCCTTCCTGCTTGAAATACCTAGAGTGGTTTCTGTTTTCTTGACCAACCTCTGACTGATACAATTAATAGAACCAAGTAGAAAAGATATTAAGGGCTCAAAGGTAGATTTTGATATGAGCTTTTAGTTACTACTCATCAAAGCTCAGATGATTAAAACAAGAGTCATCTTTTTTTCTCATGCTATCCAAACTGCTCATCCTCTTCTGTGTGTTCCACTCCTGTTTCATTTCAGACCTGTACTGTGATTTGCTTTTCATATAAAAGCTCTTACTCTTTAAAAAAAATTTTTTTATTGATTTTTAAAGAAGGAAGGGAGAGAGAGATAGAAACATCAATGACAGAGAAACATCAACATCAATCGGCTGCCTCCTGCACACGCCCTGCTGGAGATCGAGCTCACAACTCAGGCATGTGCCCTGACCGAAATTGAACTGATGACCTCTTGGTACATGAGTCAACGATCAACCACTGAACTGCACTGGCCAGGTGAGAGAGCTCTTACTCTTATATATTACAATGTATTGCATGAAGTATGTCCCTGATACTTATTTGTTGAGTTTTTGAAAAATGAACCAGGCTATGCCCTTGCTTTAAAATCATTTCATATATAATATTTGTTAGCTGAATATCAAACCAGGCTACTACACTTCCAAAACATTTTTTTTAAATTTCTGGTGCTTATTATACCAAGGAATGGTTCATTTCAGTGTGAACAATGTGGAATCATTGCTTATTCCTTTATGCATATACTCAGCAAATTTTTATGGATCAGCTACTATGTGTCAGGGCTCATTATAAGTAATTGGGACACCCCAGGGAATAAATCAGGCAGGAATCTGCCTTGTTCATCTCACTGCTTTGATTTGATATGAATCCTGAAACTGGATGCTCTTTCCTTTGTACCTTTGTGTTAAGTGCCTCATTGTGACTAAGGAAATTGTTCTTGTTGGAATAATGTGTCCTGATTTCGGATCAAAATGGAAAACTGATTCTCTAAATTAGGAAGGAACATAGAGTCTAAGGCCAGGGCTGTGAACCTCTTCCTGGGGCCCTTGACGTAAGGATGCCACCCTCTGTCTTTCTTGTTACTTGATGTCACATACATATAGGATAAAAGTCCTTCCTGTGTGAAAATGCGAGCTCTGCTCTTGATTAGTAACAGCAGAGGTTAGGCACAGTTGCCCCCCAGGCCTTGGTCAGTTGTTGTTCTACTGGGATGAACAAGGTTTAGTAGCACATTCATTCAAGTCGTTTCTCCCCTACGGTTTACAAGATCGCTCATATTGTTTATATTTAGACATAAAATAGTTTGGCGTGGTTTCAAATTCTATGTACTGTTTTCATCCTATTTTCAGGAAGAAATGCTCAGTATCCCTGCTTAGATGCTCCCTTTGAGTGATTTCTGAGGTGAGACTGATTCATTGCTTATGACTAAGTTTGGTGGATTTCCTTTGAAACGGGTAACTCTATAGTTAACCCTAACACATAATCATCCTGAAATATTAAGTAATATAATCGTAGGTAAATGATGGAAATGTATTGACGTCATGTATACCTTTTGTTGTTTTTAGTAAATTTAATATAGGGGGAGGAGAATTTACCTGATGTCATTTAGGGTAATTTTACTTCTGTTCACAAGTAAAGAGACTGAAGCAGTCGCTGCACTCCTGGTGGTCCCGGAGCGTGGCCAGAAGGCAGCCAGGGCCCATGGGCAGCTCTAGCTGATGGAGGGTCTCAGCACCGCCGCCTCGCTTCCTCACTCAGGCTCTGCGTCCCCACCAGGCCTGAAGGGCAGGGCGGCAGTGGGCGCGGTCAGATCTGCCCATCCCGCAGGAAGAGCGACGGGATCCAGGCAATAGCACTGCCGGTTTCCAGCCTAAAAGAGCTTGGACAGCTGGGATTTGGCTCTATTCAAAGGAATCTGTGATTAAAGTCATAACATAGGCAAGCTGAACTTAGATTTTAAAAATTTAAGCCAATGAGTACAGCATGGATTATTTTTTTAAAAGATGGAAAACTTCAGCGTCTAGATTTTTACTCTCTGTGTCCCAACATGAAGATAGAAAACAAAGTCAGGCCAAATATATTTAACAGTGTGTGCACTGTTGGCTGCCTGAATATAGAAGCAGACTGAGCTAAGTAGAAGATCAAAAAATTGTACAGGGAGTGGGCAGAGAAAGAAAGGGAAAGGTAGTGGGGAAGTCTTTTAAGTCAGTCATGAAAAAAAATAAAGAAAGGAAATACTGGAGGCCTACTTTTAAATAATACCTATGAATTTTTTTAAATTCAGAAAAAATCAGGAACTAAGAGCTAATTTTCATATCTTCTATCCAAGCCTATTTAAGTAGTCTAAAAGAAAAAAACTCAAATAGGGCAGCACACCAATAGAAAAATTAAGAAGAATAATAAACATTTTTTAAAAAGCCAAGCTTGAGGCAGAGCTGGGGAGAAGCAGAAAGATAAGGCTTAATGCTTACTCTCTCTTTTGTAGTGTGTTTCCACTTTAATCTGTCTCTTAACATTCTGCATGTTATTTATTTAAATAGAGGAAGGTATGTAAATACACTAAATATAGGAAGGCATAGCTGGAGGTGTTTCAACTTTGAAAACGTGGTAGGTAAAAGGCCATCAGCACGCCCCTGGCCAGCACATCCCCCTTTGCTGGCTAACCCAGAGGCAGTACTGCAAAGAAATCCTAAGCAAATATTTTTTCAGTTAATGGGCATAATTACTGAAATTTCACACGATACTTCAATCTCTCGTTGCAGTTCAATTTCCTTTCCACATTCAATATCCAAACCTTTTAAAATACACATTTATAGACCAAAATTTGCTTTAACAAGTTTTGAAAAGTCCTGCCACATGGGTGGGGAAGCATACTTTGGCTGGGTTCAGGCTGTGAATTTCCTCTCTTTTCCATTTCTTTTTCTCCAGATTTTTTTCTGTTCTAGTTTAGAGAATACATTGAGGTCAGGGAAAAAGTGGGGTCTGGAGGCAGGACTAGGGAAGGGAGGGTTTCATATACATTTTCTTAGGATGAAATCCCCTCAGGAAGCAGCCACAACTTTTTATATGCCAGTTGACTTATCTTTAACATCTTATCTTCTTTATTTCTACTATAAGGTTACTCCCACCAAAATTATTTCTACCAAGAAAGATTTGAGATTATAATTAAAACCATATACGATGAATGTGGTAACAAAATTAGGAAGTAAATTTACACACTTATTATTTTTAATCCTGACCCAAGGATATTTTTTCCATTGCTTTTCAAAGAGAGTGGAAGGGAAAGAGAGAGAGAGACATATCAACTGGTTGCCTCCCGCATGCTCCCTGACTGGGCCGGGGATCGAGCCTGCAACCGAGGTACATGATCTTGGCTGGAATCGAACCCGGGACCCTTCAGTTGGCGGGCAGATGCTCTAACCACTGAGCAAAACTGGCCAGGGCAGGAAGTAAATTTAAAAGCCATATAGTACAGGCAAATAAAATACAATGGACCATGAATTATATTCAAAACTTTATAGTAACCAAACAAAATAAATATAAGCATGTATTGAGTGAGCTCTTGCAATGCACCCAGCTCTGTATCTGAACACAGAAAAACACTCATAATAATGCATAATAATGTCTAGTTATAGCATCTCTGGTGTCTTTACCCTGGAGAAAAATTTGGTGTTAATTAGCTTTATTCTGACTGTAGTTGACTACGGTAATCAAAATATACCTTGAGCAGCAGCCATGTCTAGGGATATGAAAAGGCGCTGTTACCAAATGTAATTGAGGAGTCTGGCTCCAGGCCAAAGTCCTACTCGCAATCTTTCAGGCCTGACCATGGGCAATTACGAAGCTTTATCTGACAGACCTCTTGGCGAAAGCTGCCCTTCTACCTGGTGCCCAGTCTGGAGGGAGTCACAGTCAAAGCCTCGAGCCCCCACAGGCTGGCCACGCTCCTGCGCGTATCTGCTTTCCCAGGCCTGCTTCCTCTCTTCAGAGGCTCCTCACACAGGGCCTTCAAGTCCCTTTTCTACACGCTCGGTGTTCAGTTCTTTGCCACTCCTTGTTTCTCTCCGCCATCCCAGGTTTTCCTCGCCGGTGAGACAGTGCCCCCTCTGGCCTTTGCCGAAAAGTTGATTGGGGGCTGGAACACTAAGGGAACTAGTGCTTTTGCCTGCTCTCTCTCTCTCTTTTTTTAAATATATCTTTATTGCTTTCAGAGAGAGGAAGATAGAAACATCAATGATGGGAGAGTCATTATCGGCTGCTTCCTGCACGCCCCCTACTGGGCGTGGAGCCCGCAACCCGGGCATGTGCCCTGACGGGGAATCGAACTCCAACCGCCTGGATCCTAGGTGGATGCTCAACCGCTGAGCCACGCCCTGCCGGGCCTGTTCTGTCTCTTGATTACGCTATCCTGGTAAATGAATAAAGGCTTAGTTGTTAGTTTCAGTTTGACTTGTTATCTTAATTGACCACCTCAGTACCTGGCAGCTCAGCTTTTTCCAATTCAGCTCTTGGCAGTAATTAGAAATTAAACTTTGGAATAGAGACACAATTTACAGTTCTTGCTGAGGGTTGAATGGCTATCCCCAACAATCAGGCAGCTCCCCTGAGTTCCAGGGTCTTTCTGCTCATTGAGGGGAATCAGAAAGCATCACGGTTTCATGTACAGGACACAGAACAAAATGTCAAAAGTCTTGGGTTCTGATATACTCTGCTGTGTAGTTTGGGCATAAAAATATCATCCAGACTTTCTAAGTTTCATTTTTTTCAACTGTAAAGTGAGGAACTTTGGACAAGTGGATATCTAAGATGCCTTTCACTCTATGGTCTTATGAAGAGAGTGTTCACCTGAGTCATCACCTCTTCGTTCCTGGATATAGGTCAAAATACCTATTACTCCACTTGATTGGTATATGGGAGTGGTGGAGACAGGAAGTTGGGGCAGACGGAATTGCCTTTAGGAACAACTGTCCAATCCTCAATTATCTAATGGGGAGCTGTAGGATGTAGATAAAAATTTGGGTCTTCTCTGAAAACAAGAGTAATCTGGCCTGGAATTTTACAATTTATTACATATTTCCCAGAGCAGACAAGTTCATGGCTTAGTTTTAGGGCATCCTTAGGCTAGTTTCTGGACACTTTGTAAATGATACTTTTTCTATTTTTGAACACAGGAGAATACCTATTCTAGTATTTATTGAATGTGTAGATTTTGAACAAACCTGGGTATTATGTCCTTTCAAAAGTCATATGTTGAAATCCTAAACTCCAATGGGATTGCATTTGAAAACGGGGTCTTTAGGGTGGTAATTAATGCTAAATAAGATGATAAAAGTGGGGCTCCAATTCCAGAGGACTTGTGTCCTTATAAGGAAATTCACTGGTGAGATCCTTTCTCTACCCATGCATAGAGGAAAGGTCATGTGAGGACACAGTGGGAAAGTAGTCACCTACAAGTTAGGAAGAGAGGTTTCACTAGACACCTACAAGTTAGGAAGAGAGGTTTCACTAGACACCAGCTCTGCTGACACCTTGATCTTGGACTTCCAGAACTGTGAGAAAATTAAATATCTGTTGTTTAGCCCGGCCGGGCGTGGCTCAGTGGTTAAGCGTTGACCTAGGATCCAGGCGATCAGGGTTCAATTCCAGGTCAGGGCACATGCCCAGGTTGCGGGCTGCAGCCGATCAATGACTCTCTCATCATTGATGTTTCTATCTCTCTCTCTCCCTCTCCTTTCCTCTCTCTGAAATCAATAAAGATATATTAAAAAAATAAAATAAAATAGAAATTGTAAATATCTGTTGTTTAAACCACCTAGTCTGTAGTATTTTGTTATGAAAGCCTGAGCAGACTAAGACAATGGGGGAAAACAATCATCTGTATAAAACTCATTATCTAAATGCTAAGCAAACAAAAAGCATGGCATGATATTGAAGGATTGATGGACTGTAGGAAAAGAATATCCATTTGACCTTGACATTGGAAAAGATTCCTTCCAACAGCACTGGTTTATTGACAGAGGATTATGTTACATTCTTGGTGGGCCCAATCCCATCATTTTTTCTGCTGAGAATAGCATTTCCTTAATCATATTTTAAATATTTATAATTGTTTTTCAGTTTTCATAATTCAGCCTTTAGGCAGTTTAGAACACTTAATTATAGTATTGCATGTATGTAAATCTACATGATATAAAGTTGTTATAAATTTTAGTAGAGTAAAAATAAAAGGTAAAGCTGATAAGCTGAAAGATGGACTAGCAGGAGAATTGGAGCAAAATGTAGGGAACTAATTCCTCATTTTGTAAATAGAAGAGTTGAGAAATACTATCTGAAGTAGATGGACTAAGAAATAGAAGGCACAGTTCTTTTTTATTAATTTCAGAGAGAGGAAGGGAGAGGGAGACAGAGAGAGAGATAGAAACATCAATTTTGAGAGAGAGTCATTGATCGGCTGCCTCCTGCAGGCCCCCAACCAGGGATTGAGCCCGAAACCTGGCCATGTGCCCTGACCGGGAATTGAACCTCGATCTCCTGGATCCTAGGTTGATGCTCAACTGTTGAGCCACGCCCGGCTGGGCGAAGGCACAGTTCCTTCAAGTTACAAAGATTACCAGTGGTAGAGCTAAAAAAAAAAAGTTAAGTTCTTGGAGGTAAAGGAGCTAGTTAGTGAGCTAGGTCCCACATTTTTTATGAAGATCAACCAACTACTCCAAAAGCGGACACATCAAGAAGTAGAAATATAAGCATATTGTTTTGAACTAAAGTCCCAAACGGTCGTAAGTAGGTGGTACTGGAGTCCCAATCAATAGAGCCTCTCTTTGCCATCCAGTTTCTAAACAAGATGGGGAATAAGACAAGAAGTAAGGGTGATGGGAGAGCCAATTCAACTTTATTATTAATAAAGACTAAGTTGGAGTACGTGGCTTACTGTGAGAGCTAAAAGGCTTGTTTAGTGCACTCCATAAGAAGAGCTCCATCCACGAGTTATAAAAGTGCTGGACCAGGGCAGCCCTTCCCATATTGCGGGAAGAGTCCACATTTGCAAAAGCTGCAGAGAGTGCCTCCCTCTGGGGCTCCAACTCCCAGGAGAAAAAAGTAAGACAAAAGGAATAAAGGCCAGCTCGATGCCATAAGTCTCCAGCCCACATTGTTTCTAATGTAGAAGCCCCACCTAAATCTACTTATTTTGTTTACTAAGACATGGGCTTGAGATGACCTGTCAGCCACCTTGTCCTGCTTTTTGGATGCTTGATAGCCTTGTTTCCTTTTCTTCCATATGAATAAATTCTGACAAGAGTGAGAATTCAGAGAGGATGGACCTTCATGACCTTTGAAGAGACTGAGTGAGGTGGGCTGTTCCCAGCAATACTCGTTTGACCTTGTCTGTCCCTCCTCATTCCACTTACTCCTCCCACTCTACTGCACGAAGGACATATTACTTTCACCCTCGGAACTAAACATCCTTTCTTCCTCAGTTTTCCAGGTGATCAAGAGCTTGGCATTCGCAGTATCTTGATCTGGGTGGCAGGTACACAGGAAATCTTTGCATGTGGAAATTTATTAAGCTGTATATTTAATGAGTGCACTTTATTCAATTTACATACAATATGTGCACCAATTGGTTATACACCAATTAAAAAATAAACTGTCATTTCTTATTTCTTGATAGTTTCTATCCCTGCCCCAAACTGACACAAAAATAGGTGTGGCCCTTCTACCAGACTTTAATTAGGGCGATGCTTTGAAGGTGGGGCTTTCTGCACTCTCCATAATCTGCCGATGTTTTTCAGTCTTTTAAATATTTCTTGCCCTAGCCGGTTTGGCTCAGTGGTTGAGCATTGACTTATGATCCAGGAGATCGAGGTTCGATTCCCGGTCAGGGCACATGCCTGGCTTGTGGCCTTCATCCCCAGTAGGGGGCATGCAGGAGGCAGCCGATCAATGACAATCATTGATGTTTCTCTGTCTCCCTCTCCCTTTCTCTCTCTGAAATCAATAAAGACATATCTTTTAAAAAATGAGAAAGTTAGTTTTGTTTTAATATGAAAAAAAATCTGAGTCATAGTTGAGTAAAAAACCCCCAACGTTCAGGGTTTACTAATAATTGTGTGGAGAGGGAGGGGACGGATGAACCATGAGAAGGTGCGGATCTGTCTAGAATATGTGTTTGAGGGGCAAGGGAGGCCATGGTTAACAGGGAGAGGCTCCGAGTAGTTGTGACCTGTCTTCCGCAGCCTCTTTTCCCGCTCTGACCCTTTCTTGCCTTCTCCTCCTTTCTTCCTCTCCCTGGCCTGGCCCCTTCAACACCGGTGTTCACAGTCCCGTTATACCCCTCAACATGGCCAATCTCTCTGACAAACACAATTATATTTTTGTTAGTGAATATTTTTGTTAGTGAACTTACCCAGTTGTTGGGTAAATTTTAAAGGAGGACCCGAGGGGTGCGGATAGCTGCCCTTCTTCCCGTAGCTGCAGGGCCCACGATCTTGGAGGCTCGGGGTGCTCGGGGTACCTGTCGGGCAGCGTGGGCTGGGAATGGCTGAGATGAGAAAGCTTCGTGATTCAATGTTCTCGGAAACCAGGACGTGCTGGGAATGATTTTACTTTGTGAGGCACTTTTCTCCCTGGCGACTGCCTAAAAGTCCACTTATTTTATCAAAATAATAAGGTTTCTAATGGAAAATAAAGAGCTCCTTCGGAAAGAAGAAAACACTAAGTCACTGAAGACGTTGCAGAGCACCTTGTGCCCCCCACACAGAGGGAAGAAGATACAGAACAGGAGAGGGGGAGCAAGGGAGGAAATAAGGCCCCCCAGAACAGGCGGGAGAGAGCTGAGCAATGGAGGGCATCTGGGGAGGAAGGAGGGCGGCGGGAGAGTGCCCTTGCACCCCGTCTTGGTGGGGGGCAGGGAGCCCCGGGCCCGCTGCGGCGCACGTGGCACAGGGGGCGCCCGCAGGCAGCGCAGGGCCCAGCGGGAGGCCTGGCCCAAGGGCCCGCTGCCGGCGCCGCTGGGTGCTTCCCGCTCCAATGGGGGGGCTGTATTACCCGGAGGGATCTCCAGGGGGCACTTTTTTTTTTTTTTTAAATATATCTTTATTGATTTCAGAGAGAGGAAGGGAGAGGGAGAGAGAGAGAGAAACATCAATGATGAGAGAGTCATTGATCGGCTGCAGCCCGCAACCCGGGCATGTGCCCCGACCGGGAATCGAACCCCCATCGCCTGGATCCCAGGTCCAAGCTCAACCGCTGAGCCACGCCCTGCAGGGCCCCAGGGTGTACTTTTTAAAAAGTAAAGTGGAGAGAATCATGTAAAGTCTGCTACCATTTATCTAAGGTATGAATAGAAATATAAATAAATATGTGTGTGTGTGTGTGTGTGTGTGTGGTCCCCCAAAATGTACACAAACACTTTGAATAATTTTAAAGGCAGTGTTTATTAAAATACATTTTATTTTCAAAATTGAGCTATCAGCTGTAAACGTGTGTATACTTTCTTTTGGGACACCCTGTATTTGCTTTAAAAAATAGGCAGATAAACTATGAAATTAAACAAAATGGTTACTAATGGGGGAGGGAGTCGGATGGGGAAAGGGATAGAAGTTGGTCTTCTTTGAATACCTCTTGTTTTATAGTTTTGATTTTGGAATCGTGTATATGTTTTACGTATTTGTAAAATAAGAATTAAATTAAAAAACAATTCCTAAAAATAGACATTAAGAAAAAGACAAATGAATCTAACTCTGTATCAAGTTAGAGGCACAACCATACAGTAAGGAGTTCTAAGTGCCTTTGAAACAGTAATTTTATTGTAATCGCTAGAGGGACACTCTCTATGGGAAACTATAGAACAAGGAAAGTGGTTTACTCAACAAGGACAACAACTTTGCAAGGAAAATAAAAGGGGACAGATGGGAAGGGAAACCCATAGACTTAAAAAAAGTAGGAAGCCCTAGCCAGTCTGGCTCAGTGGTTAGAGCATCGGCCTGTGGACAGAAGGGTCCTGGGTTCAAGTCTGGCCACGAGGCTGTGCCTCGGTTGCAGGCTCGATCCCAGGCCCTGGTCAGGGGTGTGTGGGAGGCAACCAATCGATGTGTCTCCCTCACGTTGATGTTTCTCTCTCTCTCTCTCTCTCTCTCTCTCTCCCACTCCCTCCCTTTCACCCTCTCTAAAAATCAGTGGAAAAAATATCCTCCTGTGAGGACTAACAAAAATAAATAAATAAAAATAAATTTTTTAAAATGTGAGAGGCATAGCTAAATCAATGGCCGTGTATCGACCATATTTGTATTCTGATTTAAGCAAAAGCATTCTAAGACAAAACATTCTAAGTAATACCAAAAAACCAAAACATTCTAAGACAATTGGGGACTTCTGGATAGTGACTGGAAATTTCCTGATATTAAGAAACCATTGTTAATTTTTTAGGTGTGAATATTTTATTATGGTTAAATTTTATTTTAAAAAGAATCTTAGCTGCAGAGAAAAAGGGACATCTGTAATATTTTAAACAAAAATAAACACACACACACAAAAAGAATTCTTAGGATTTACTGATATAAATGGAAATATTTAAAGACCAAAATGATACCTGGGGTTGCTTCAAAATAATCCCAGGGGGAGGAAAAGTAGGTGATAGATATATGGGGGTTCATTATACATCTTATCCTTTTATATCTTTGAAATTTTCCAGTCTAAAAAATAAGTTATATAAGGGCAGCAGGAAAGAGAACATTCTCTTTAAATGATACCTGAGCAAGTTATATGAGTAAGGCCTTCTTTGAACAACTGAGGTCTTTCAGTTGGACGTGTGTTCGTGTTCTCTCCAGTGAGATTAAAGCCCTGGAGATACTGTGCTCTTTCAGGCCACAGGAGAATGATACAGCCTTTGAGGAGATCAGAATTCAGAGGTTCAGAGTTCACTTCCAAGTGCATCTGTTAAGCGCCTACTCAATGTCAGATGCTACAGTAGATTCTGAAGAAGGCATTCCTTCAGAGGGAATTCAATCTAATTGCAGACAGCCATACTCCCAAATATACAGGATTAACTACGGACTGTCCCAACACTTTAATGAAGGTTGTGCTAAATATACTTTTTTGAGAATGTGTAGTGGCACCAAAAAAATCACAATCAATTTATTTAAATTGTGAAAATGTAAAATAAGCTTTCTACTTAGAAATGGTGTATCAGAGGAGAATGTTTACAAATAGTTTAGTACATTAATGATTGATGTTTAAAGTTATTTGACAACCATTAAAACAACTCCTCTACTTGTTACAGATTTTCCTAGTGATGGAGAAAACCAATTTACTCCTCTACATGCCTGATTATTGGATCAATAGATGATTCAGATACTTAATTTTTCCATTTTTCTGTTGTCTACTTTTGGGGCACTTTATTTTTTAATTAAAAATTCTCTGGTCTGGCTGGAATGGCTCAGCGGTTGAGCATCGACCTAGGATCCAGGAGATTGCGGTTCGATTCCCAGTCGGGGTACCTGCCCGGGTTGCGGGCTTGGTCCCCAGCGAGGAGCCTGCAGAAGACAGCCCATCAATGACTCTCCCTCATCACTGAGGTTTCTCTCTCTCTCTCTCCCTCTCCCTTCCTCTCTCTGAAGTCAATAAAGATATATATATATATATTTTTAAATTATCTGAAAGATGACTGGGAGGGGGCAGGAAATGAAGGTTAGAGCAAAGCTCAAGTATACTTGTTAATCACATGGCTCCTTGTTAGCAGCTCTGTTAAATTTCTATGGAGAAAGTAAGTCAACTGACCTGAGCCTTTGAGATTATCACTGAAGTCTTGCCAACTCTAATCATACATGGTTTTTTAAAAAAATTATACCATTTTGTATTTAATGCAAGATGGCTTTGCTTACTATCTTCTCTTAATTTAAAATGATTTCTTGTAAGGTACTTTTTAGTAATTAATGAACATATTGGCTTTTCAGTTCAAAGTTTAATGACATACAAATTAATGTTTTCTGTGTTATATTAGCACAAAATACTTTTGGTGAGCCCTTCAATTTTGTTTTCTTGTCTGTTATTTACTTCCTTTTTAGGTATTAGTTTCAGGTGTACAACATAGTGGTTAGACAATCATATAGTTTACAAAGTGTTCCCCCTGATATTCCCGGTACCCACCTGGCACAATACAGTACATAGTTATTACAATATTACTGACTATGTCCCCTATGGTGTACTTTAAATCCCCGTGGCTATTTTGTAACTACCAATTTGTAGTTCTTAATCCCTTCCCCTCTTCCTCCCAGTCCTCCAACCCCTCTCCCCTCCTGCAACCACTGGTCTGCTCTTTTTGTCTCTGAGTCTGTTTCAAGCTATGGTACAAATATACAGCGGAGTGCTACTCAGCCATTAAAAAGCATGAACTCTTACCATTTGCATGGATGGACCTAGAGAGTATTATGCTCAGGGAAATAACTCAGAGAAAGAAAAATACCATGTGATTTCACTTGTATGTGGAATCTAAAGAGCAAGATACATTTTTAAATGAAGAGCTTCTATGAAGAACATTGTTACTCTCATTGTTCTTCCTCAAAAGCAAGCCCCCAGTGTATGAGGGGGTGTCAGGTGATACTGGGTTTTCCTGGAAAATGAAGGTATGGGGTGTTTAAGGCATTTATTCCAAGTCCATGGTAGATCTGGGAAGATAACTTGTTTGCCAGATGGCAGCCAATCTATTATTTTGTCTCTAGTATTTAACACAAACTTAGCCCTTTATATACTTTATATACTTATATGTGCCTAGCCATGTGAATAGTGAAATATTCATCATGTTCCAGACAACTGCTGACCCATTTATACTGACAGCCAGTGTCCTTGCTGAAGACACAATAGAACATTTTGAGCAATCACTTCCCAAAGCAAGATTCTTAGGTTTGCTTGGAATGTTTTCTCTATTCCGATTTTGTTGAGATTTAGGGAAGGGCAGTGGAGATTGAGAGTCAAGTTTTGTAATATCATCATCACTATTATTATTTTTCTTTTAGTTTTGTGTTCATCTTAACCATGTCTGAGGAAAGTAACAAACTTGTCTCTGGCTAATTTGATTATGCAATTGCTTCTGTTGTTCCTAAAAGCAAAGAGGGTGGAAATTATCCAAGGGAAGAAATTATGTAGCAGAGACACACAGAGTTGTACCATCAATTACAACAGAAAATTTATTTTCCATGTTTTTAACATAGTTTTCAATATTTCCTCATTAACTCTGGACCATATTTGAGAACAAACTGCTCCAGACAGAACCAAATCACTGTCAAGTCTGGTCTGCACCTCTAAAAATGATAGTTCTTTGGAAATACAAGCTGTAAAATATACAGCGTGAATAGTATTTATAAACACGAGCCTTGGACTTAGCCAAGTAGGGATCATGGAGAAACTCAATGGCAGCAGTGCTCTCTACTGGAACGTTGTGAGTTTGGTATCAAGATTATATACCACAAGGCAGACATCCTGAAAAATGTTCACCTCTGTCATTGTCTGCTTGTTTTTTTCTAATTTTCAGTTACAGTTGATACTCAGTATTAGATTCGTTTCAGGTTGGTGTGGTCTGTAAAGAAACTAGGGTCAGTGCTAGGAAGTAGAGGACAGAGTATAACCCCAAACCCAAGAAATAAAAATAAACATAAAAAGAAGACAAGATGTTCTAAAAGGGCAAGCAAACATTATGAGTTATTTTCCTTTTCATAGCCAGGAACAGACTGGTTAACAAGTGGTCAATAGGAGCAGCATTACAATAAGTCTGTAGCTCTGTTGCCTTAATAATGGAGAAGTCATTAATAAGTTCCTCTTTCAGAAGATGTATATGGCCCATTCTCTAAATATGATTGAGACTGAAATTTCTAAAATGGGCACCCAGAACTTTTTTATTAAGCGTTTTCAATTATTACCTAACTAGGGAATAGATATGCATTTAATTTTTTTAAAGGGTACCCAGACAGCGGTACCTAGGATGGGAAGGAGGCATCGTTTACCGCCCTGCGGCTCATCGGCATTATTTAGAGTTGTCTTGTTCATGACGGTAGGAATGAGCACACGGCACCACTGACCACTTAAAGTCTGGCTGGTACACCTGAGGAGCTGACATTTTAATTTATATATAAACTGCATATGTTAAAAATATATGCAAACAATTGATTTTCACCCTCCCTATTTTCTGCAACTCTCTTGGCTTGTTTTCTTGCCTCTAGTCTTACACTTTGCTAAGCCAGTCTCAAAAGAACTGCCAGTTACAATGAAACTTTAACATTTTTTTATTTTATTTTAAATGTCTTTATTGATTTCAGAGAGAGGAAGGGAGAGGGAGAGAGAACAACATCAATGCTGAGAGAGTCATTGATTGGCTGCCTCCCGCACGCCCCCTACTGGGGGTCGAGCCTGGGTTCCCTGACCGGGAATGAACCTCCATCTCCCGGATCATAGGTCGATGCTCAACCGCTGAGCCACACTGGCTGGGCTAACATTTTCTTTAAGTATAAAAGACATACAGAAAAGTACAAAATTATAAGTATACAGTTTGATGAGTATGTATTCCTTGTCTGGTTTGTTTTCAGTATTACACTTGTGAAATTCATCTATGTTGTGATGCATATCTGGAGTTCATTCATTTTCACTGCCCTGTAGTTCAGTGTATGAATATACCTCAATTTACTCTTCGTGTCATAGACAATTTGGTTATTTCAAGTTTTAGGCTACTATGAATAATACTTTGAACATTTTAAAATGTGTTCTGTGCACACATTTCTGTAGGGTCTATTCCTAGTAGTGAGTTACTGGGTAATAGAGTATGCGTATGTCCAGTTTTAGAAGATACTGCAGTTTTCCAAAGCAGTTCTACTAATCTGCACTCCTGTACGTAAGTGTATGAAAGGTTATGTTCTACACCCTCATCAATGCTTGATACTGTCAATCTTTTATTAAAGTTTATTCATTTCATGAGCATTTAATGGTGTACCACTCTGGTTTTATTTACATTTCTTGATTAATGAAGATCAGCATTTTTTTATTTTTTAAGTTTCTACATCTTTATTGTTGAGAATATTACAGATGTCCCCTTTTTTTCCCACTGATCCCCTCCACCCCACATCCATCCCACCCTCAGGCTTTCCCCATACCAATGTCTGTGTCCATGGGTTATGCTTATAAACATAAGTTCTTTGATTAATCTCTCCCCACCCACTCCCCCACCCCCACCTTCCCTCTGAGATCCCTCAGTCTGTTCCATGCTTCTATGTCCCTGGATCCACTTTGTTCATCAGTTTACTTTATTATATTCCACATATAAGTGAGGTCATGTGGTATTTGTCTTTCTCTGACTGGCTTATTTCATTTAGCACAATACTTTCTAGTTCTCTCCATGCTGTGCCAAAGGATAAAAGGTCCTTCATCTTTACAGCTGCATAGTGTTCCACAGTGTGAATGTCCCACAGCTTTTTTATCCACTCCTCTACTGATGGGCACTTGGGCTGTTTCCAGGTCTTAGCTATTGTAAACTGAGCCGTTATGAACATAGGGGTGCATAAGTTCTTTGTGATTGGTGCTTGGGGTTCCTTAGGATATATTCCTAGAAGTGGGATCACTGGGTCAAATGGCAGGTCAATTTTTAATCTTTTGAGGAACCTCCATGCTGCTTTCCATAGTGGCTGCCCCAGTCTGCATCCCCACCAGCAGTGTACCAGGGTGCCCTTTTCTCGCACCTTCACCAGCACTTGTAGTTTGTTGATTTGATGGCAGCCATTCTGCCAGGTGTGAAATGACACCTCATTGTGGTTTTAATTTGCATCTCTCTGACGATTAGCGACATTGAACAGTTTTTCATTCTCTTAGCCATTTGTATGTCTATTTAAGTCCTTTGCCCATTTTTTAATTGGATTGTTTGTCTTCCTTTTGTTAAGTTGTATGAGATCCTTATATATTTTGGATATTAATCCTTTATCCGATGTGTCATTGGCAAATATGTTCTCCCATACAGTGGGCTCCCTTTTCGTTTTGTTGGTTTCTTTTGCTGTGCAGAGGCTTTTTAGTTTGATGATCACCATCTCCTTGTATGTTAGAAATTTGTTGTCTTTTCATGTTCTTGCTCCTCTCTTGCTGTGTGTTGACTTTTTAAAATTTTTTTATCCCCACCCAGGGATATGCTTTTCGGAGAGAGTGAAAGCGGGGGGGGGGGGGGGCGGAGAAACATCGATGTGAGAGAGACACATCGATTGGTTGCCTCTTGCATGTGCCAAGCTGGGGCCAGGGGATGGAGCCTACAACCGAGGTACCTGCCCCTGACTGGGAATCAAACCGGAAACCCTTCAGTCCACAGGCCAACGCTCTAACCACTGAGCTGAACTGGCCAGTGCTGGGTTGTCTTTTTAAATATCTTGCAGCCACTCCGTATATTCACTTAGAAGTTATATCCCACTCCATGGCTGTCTTTTTCATTTTGAATGGGGTCTTTGATGAGCCGAAGTTTTTCATTCTATGTTATCCATTTTACCAGTTTCCCTTCATAACATAAGCTTTTCTAGGTCCCATTTAAGAAATCTTTCCTATTCCTAGGATTTGCAGATATTCTACAAAATGACCTTTTAGAAGTGTTATTTTCGCCTTTTAGATTTACAGTCGACCTGTACGCATTTTTGTATACCATGCGAGGTAAAGACTAAATTTCTTTTATTTTACACGATTATCCAATTACTTCACTGTAATTTATTGGCAAGACCATCTTTCCCTCCTGGTGGTGGGGTGCCACCTTTGTTTAGGGTGACCAGCCCATCCTGGTTTTAGCTCCACTACTAAGCCATAGCCTTTTCAAGAAGCACAAGATATAACCCAGGATAAAAGGGGAGACTAATCAGTTTGTTAGGTTAGTAGAAAACGTGAGCGGAGTGAAAGGCGAGCAGCAATTAGTCAGCTGAAAGCGGGGAGGGGAGCGGCAGGCTATCCTGAGACTCACATGTGTGAAGGCCTAGAGATGGCGAGTACATGGTGTCATCTGAGCAAGAACTATGCAAGGTCCGGTACGACCGAAGGACAGGAAGGAAGGAACAGCGAGGATGAGGCAGTAAAGTAAGCAGAGATTAAACAAGTATAGCAAATAAGTTTGCTAAGATCCATGTTTCTCAACCATGCAGAACACTACGTACAAGTTTTAACAAAGCACAACTTTTTGTTGTAGGAATTGTGTTTGGAGTGCAAACACTAGGTGAAACAGATTGTAGAAATTTTATTTCATAAAACTTATTGCAAGCCTTTATTAATATGTAATGTGCTTAAGTCTTTTGCTCACATTTTTATTACTGTCCCTCCATTATAGCATTGACTTTGGAGTTCTGAACATCTGTATTAAAAATCTCAATTCTGATTTTAAAATCTCCATTTCTGATTTTTCAGCTGCATGATTTTGAGCAAGTTCCTTAATCTATTTTCTTTACCCATAAAGGAGTAAGGGAGGGCAAAAGTAGGAACCCACTTACAGGGCTGGTATAAGTTATAAAGAGATATCAATATTTATCAGTGTCCAGCACACGGTAGACACTCAACATGTTAGTCTCCTTGGATAAAAACCCTGGGAAACGAACCTTTTTTCTAGTTCTCAATCCAGGCTGCACATTAAAATCACATAAGAAACTTCAAAAAATATTGATGCCCAGTCTTCACGTAATTTAATAGGTCTAGGGTGGGGCCTGGGTATGGTATTATTTTTAAAAAGTTTTTTAAGTGATTCTAACATGAATGCAAGGTTTAAAGACCGCTGATCTAGTCAAGAAAGGCTAACCTTTTCATCCCCCTGAAATCAAGGGGTAAGGTGTGTGTAGCACACAAAGCAAAACCTAAAACATGAGCTCTGTTAAGCAAAAAACAACTGCAGGCCATAACTGACACGGATGAGAAATGGCAACACACTTGGCTGACTTCTTAGATTCTATTTTTAATGTTACATCCACACTGGTTATGTAACACTGGGGCTAAAGGTTTTACATAACAAATCCCTTTGAATTTGTAAACGCTAGATTGTTTTTACAAAAATCTTTACTTTTTAAAAAAAAATATTTCTATTGCAAAATTTCTTTATATGGGATAGCTGCAGTTTCTTTACAAGCTAGAGTTTTTTGTGTTTTTTTTTAAAGTTTACTTTTAATCTTTTTTTTTTTTTTAAATTTTCCACTCATTCTGAGGTTCATTTACTTCCAAAGAAAACTCTATAAGAAAATTAACTTAGTGAAAACAAAGTAAGGCAAACCGCTATGATGATATATGGCGGTTTGGTAAATGCTTATAAATACAAAGTGTCCCCCCAAAATGTATGCACATTTTAACAGCTGATAGTTCAGTTGACATTTCTTTCTTTTCAGATTTAACACACTGAAATTAATAATTATTCAAAGTGTGCACACATTTTTTTGGACACTCTTACAATTTATATTTTAGAATTACTTTTTACACTTGGGATAACTTTTAGTTCAAATTTCCTTGCTGTGGAACTTTAACTTCTTAGTTATGGAGCACATTAACCTTACTCCTCCAGATGATGTTACTTAGTTATTAACAACAGTTAAGGTTTCCTAATAAGTTTTCATAAAGTATGAATAACTTATTCTTCTCTACTTGAGAAATATTTAGTTTTAGAAATCTAAACTCTAGGAAAAAACAGGATGAAAGTATATACAAAGTAGAGTGTTCTTATGAGAAAAGACACCATATATAGATGTGCAATATTTCCCCCCAAATAGTCATTTATCTTTGTATAGAGTATATTCTATGATGTACACAATCATAGGAAAAGATGTACTAATATTTAAGAAGTGGAGCAAAGTACACAACATCAAAATAGTGATTTCCAATAAGACCCATGTACTGGACAGACTACACACCAATTATGTTTCCCTTAAACTATGCTGGGCACACAAGCATTCAACACTTTTATAACAGGGTAGGGAAAACTTTTTAAAGAAGTAACACATGGAAAGACAAGTACTTTTACAAGTAACATTGTCATAAAAAGAACAGAACTAAATGAGAAAGAACATTATAGATTTGAGTTCAAGACTTACTTTTGAAATATTTTTGTTCTTTCCAAATGACTTAAAAATATAATAGTCATTTTGAACCTGTTACAAAATTCCCCACTGGCTCTAGACATTATGAGGGATCTTTATTTCTACATCCAAAGGATTCTTCTGGATTCTTATGACACTAAGACAAAAGTCACGGATCTCTAGCCCAATGCTGCCCTGCTTCTCTGATTATTCAGCTGGAAGAGAGGTGGTGGGAAGATACTTGAATGGAGAATGAATGAGCTGACCCCCTTCTCCAACATGAGCTATGTAAGTGTTATGAGTCATAGTTGCATGGACACCTGCTTTGTGGATGGGTTATAAGGGCTTGCATGACTGACCACATCACATTTATCTTCTTTGCAAATCTTTGAAAAAAATCTCCTTTTTTCATGTGTCAATAAAGATTTTAAAAACAGAGTTAAGTTTCTCGTTTTATCATTTTTGTTAGTAGTGAGGCCTAATGAGCTTTTTAAAGCAGCAATGAGCAGCTTCATAAACTGATCACCTAGGACTGAAATAAAGAGAAATAGAATAGTACTCTAATCAGCTTTCAGAGTCAGACCTTATAACATCTGCAAGAGGCAGAAGAAAGTACAAGGGTTAGGAATACGGCAGGAAGAAAAAACCTAAAACGACAATTAAATTAATTTGCAAGTAACAGAGATGCTAATTACAGGGGATAAATAGAGGACAGCAGTCCTAAGTATTAGTGTATTGAAGTTCAGTTGGGTGGATTTTTAAATGAAGCTTCTGGCTATTCTGGTTCCAAGTCTTCCAAAACATAACGCTTTAAATTCAGCAAATAATTAATGTTACTATATTTTTAATCTTAAAAAGTAGTTGGAATGAAGTTATCTAAACTATTTCAGTATTATTACATAACTAGAATTTCATTTTTTGTTATCATTTTGAAAATTCAATACATATTACCTTGACACATAAAATTCTTAAATGACTTGATATTCACAGATAAAACTGCACATAGGTCTAACTTTTATGGAAGTTTCTAGAAGCAGCTGAGCCCAATATCAATCCACCAATTATTAAATGACTACTAATTTCAGTAAATGCTAAGACTGATATAATCTGAGTATAAATCATGATCTAATCTGTGGATAACTGAAGACAGAGGATAGCTTGGAAATCACCATTAGAACAAGAGGAAGCCCACATTCTTCTGGTTCATTCATTTACAGGGAAGAGAAATCTTAATTCTGCAAAGAATTTCCAGTTATTAACTAACCCAGTCAGTTTTCCCAATCTTCCTGGTGACTGGAAATGCGTTAGAAGAGGGAGGTAGTGGAATGAAGATGAGAGTGCTGTGTTTAACCACTACCATTACAAGTATGGGAAAAAGATAAACCCCCAATCACCAAAGAACATTCTTTCCTTAAAATGTTTTCAAAATAAATGAGACCAATCTTCAGAACAATGTACAGCCATGGGTAAGTTAAAACCTTTAGGAAGGGGAACAGTGGGATAACTCTAACACTGTATAAACAAGACTCAGGAGAACTGACTTGTTTCAGTTTCCTGGCAAAAGAAATGGTGGGATGGCAGGATCTGACACTTCAACATTTTATCTGAAATGAAGAAATAGAAACAATGGTGCAAAACATCACTTAAATGAAAAAAGAAAACCCAAAGGTACAACTCTAAATATGTGATCAATGTTTAATATTCTGAGGATTAAGTAACAAAATCAAAAAAGATTTTTTTACTTGGCTAGGTTCATTTCCTCTGAATTTTTCTAAGAGTTAAAAACAAACTATCACACTTATTGATTTAGAACCATCAGATTTTACTTCAGGAAAATCTAATAATACCTTTCAAAAAAGTTACAATTTTAATGTTAGCACACACACAAAAAATCACTTCCTAATATTTCATTTTAAAATAGCTTTCCCACAGCCGAAGATTCCTATTTTTGAATTACAGTACTGCAAGGCACATACAGAACTCACCTCCTTCAAAACACACAGAAGAGGGACTCCCTGAAATAGAATTTTTAAATCCCTAAGCAATTAGAAATACTACAAAGTTAGCAATTTTTAGGTAAAAATGTTGCTCCTATACGATCATGCACCTTTCTTAAAACCCATTCAGCATATATGTATAAATAATCCGTTTAAAAACATTTGTACTTCCAATGCAGACAGTGATGCTGAAGACAGCACTAAACAAGCCTGATGAGTACTACAGCTTGATAAAGTTTACGTTATTGCCTTCATTAGAGACGATCATCTCTCACATTTTCAAAGATCTGAATTTAATAATGGGGTAACAACACAGGAAATAAAGGATTTTTTCTTTTCAAACAATATTTCCTTCACCTCTAACATAATTCATAAGGGATGATAAATAAATTAAAATTGTTGTTCAGTAAAACTGAGGACAGGAGCATTTAAATGCCTCTACTGAATTTAATGCAGCTTAATTAGGGATCAGGTACGTTTTCCTCTGAAAATTTTTGGTCAAGCATGTCTAACCATAAAAGCAAATGGAATTTTAAGAGGTAGATTTTTTCCCATGATGCATTTGTTAATAAATGTATTGTCAAGAAAATAAAAACAAGCATTGAGAGTGTTTTCTTAAAGTATAAGGGTCTAATGAAAAGAAAAATAAAAGATAGTTATGATACTGATTACAGACTGACGTTTTAACAGTCAAAGTATTGGATGTTGCGTGACCAGTGCATTTTGGACTCTCTCAGGATCAAAATACGAGCCTGCTGACTGTGTTAAACCCTCCTCCACCCCCTCCACCAGTTGGTCCACAGCTTCCTGGCGGGTCATTGTCATCAAATCCATTTGGCCGAAATGAACAGGAGGCAGATGCAGCTTGCAGGGCCCGGGCTCGAGCATTCAATTCTTGTTCCTAAAATTAAAAACAATTTTAGCAAAGTTAAAATCCTAAATCCAAGGGGTGGATATATCACCTATATAAATATTTTAAAACTGCCTTAATCCTTAATAAGCATCCTTCAAATCTTTGTACCTTTAAAATTACTGACTACACTAATCCTTTCCAAATATTACTTTTACTTTAGTGAAGTACGTAATCACAGATTGTGCAAAGACAGCAAAATCTTGGTGTAAGTTTACAGAATGACAGATCCTAAAGGCTGTTTGTTTCAATATCACACTTTACAATGGAGGAAACTGAAGCCCCCAGTCCAAAAAATCTCTCTACAGAAATATTCCAGTTCTTGTAATACTCGTTAACACATAAGAACGGATTTCTTTTCTAATACAAAGAATGCAGAATTAAAGGTTATGACAATGGATTTTCTACTCTCTATCAAGTAGGACTATTTTGGAAGTGGGTGATTATAGTAAAAGGTAGAAATAATGAAAGAAGGCTGAATTTTTTTTACCATTTCCTTGGAATATTTCTAAGTAAAACATCTTAAAACATTGCTAAGGAAAATGGAGCCTATCTTTGTAAAGTAACACTTAAAGCTTTTCTCCACTAGACCACTAAAAATTTTATCAGGAATCATATTCGCCTATGTGCCAGACATATATTAGGTGCTCAATAAATATTAATGATCTCAGGTTAGAACACTATTAGGGCCCTAATCAGTTTTTCCCAGTGGTTAGAGCGTCAGCCAGCGGATTGAGGGGTCCTGGGTTAGATTCAGGCCAGGGGCACGCACCCTGGTTGCAGGCACCGCCCCAGTCTAGAGAGAGAGAGGGCGGTAACCAATTGATATTTTTTTCTCTCTCTCCCCCTTCCACTCTCTCTGAAAAGCAATGGAAAAAATGTTCTCAGGCAAGAATTAAAAAAAAACAACCCCCAAAACCCCAATTTTAGGTACTTAGCCACAAATGGAGAAAAAGTGAATAAATAATGGTATATTTATTTGGCAAGTTCTAAAATGGGGCTCTAAAAACTGGCACCAACTCCTTGGAAGAATATGTAAAATATTCGGACATGTGCCCATTTTTTTGGGAAAGGGCTTACAACTTTCAAAGGAGGTTGATGGCACCCAAGTCTAAAAGCCACGGTGGAAGCATAAGCCTTAACCTACCTGTTAGGCATAATCATCCTCAAGAACTTTCAAAATACAGTTAACATTAAAAACAAAAACTGTACTCTATACAATTTTTTTTAACTAAAAGTCCAGTTACTTTGTTCCATCTGGCAAGGTAGTATAACCTTTTTTGCTTTAAACAACTTGCCAATCTGAGACTTAAGATGTAATTTAGAACTGCACAACACTGAAAAACTGAAAGTACACTTTTCCTTTATAGGAACAATAAAACAATGAATGGCACTCAATATTGTATAATCAAGATGTGATGGGTAAATGGCAAGACAGAAAATCATTTAGAGCTAGGTTGCAATACAAGTAGTTGTTCCATTTACAAGAGCTTTTGGCATTCCTATCACAGAAATCAGAGTAGTTTCTCATCTTTTCAAAAATCCATGTCTCTCCTTTGATAAATAATTCACCCATTCACTGATACATATACTTGAGTATTTTATAATACAGTGAATTTCAAAACTTTTGAGAAAAAATTCCCTCTAAAAATCAGTAAAATCAGTACTATAGTGGCCCATTTCTTCTCTTATACAATCTGTACCTTTTGGTACTTTTGGGAGTTTCAAACACTCAAGTTTTAGAAACTTTTTTAAACCCATAAAATCACTTGGATTACTTAATTAATACACCTACAATTTCAGCTATAATTTACTGTTGGTCCTTTATATTAATAGCTACTTGGCAGGTTTCAAAGAAAAATATTTCAAGCAGGACCTTTATTAACTTTAAAGTAATAAAATCACTAACTCCTTGCAAAAAGCGTACTTACAAGTAAATTCAGCTTATATGAAACCTTTATTCCAAGAATTTTCTTTACTAATTGTTCTTTTTCCCCCTTGGTTTTATTGCCCTGATCCTTAAGTAATACAAATACCCTTTCTTTACATATTTTACCTGTCCTTTATCTTATCTACTCGAATGTCAATAAACAGCCCTTAAAATACTCATATAAAGGTCTGGAAGGAATAAACATCAACTTTAGCAGTCGCTTCCTGGTAGGTGGTAGGTGGGACTAAAGGGAAGACACGTCCATTCTACTACGCTTTCTACATTTTTGTATGGAGTGATTTTATAATAATCACACCTTTTGTAATTAAAAACAAGTAAGGTCTTCTATACTGCACCTAAGTTTGGTAGCTTTCCATAATTCATAACATTAGAAGGTAAGACAACTTAGTTTATAGGCTGAACCTATTTCATATAAACCCAAATTCAAATTTCAGAAGTACCACTCTGTAAATTCCTTGAAAAGGCAGAAGTTGGATTTCATGTAACTACCTGTCAATTGTTTAAATATTTCCCACAAATGATGAAGCTTATTATTTCCAACTTACCTGTAAATATAGTTTATTGTCTTTTGTTATAGCATCCATAAGTTCTTTCTGTAGAGGTGGGTCTCCATTTGCCCAGAGTCCATTGGTTGAATTATTACCACTCAAACCATTTGTGCTGTTCTGTTTTCTATACAAGAGCACGTAAGCTGTGTCCTTTGGAAATCTACTCGTAATTTTCTGGACTGACTGAAACGAAGTAAACGTCACTCTGCTATCATTAAATAAAAACCATTCTTTTGACATTTCCTTATTTTCCAAATCCTGTTCAATAACTGCACTGGGACTATCTCTTGCTAGTAAAGGACTGTGGGAGGAAGCTAAAGCTAGAGCTTCAGACTGGTGGCACATCTGGTACGAGGACTCTGTACCTGTGATGTTTCTGGCATAAGAATAGTAATGCCCACTTTCAGAGGACATACCAGAGTGAACAACAACAGAACTTAATAGATAGGGCACCAATTTGGGACAGCAAGCTTCTTCAGTCCCAGAAGGCTTTAATTTTTTAGCTAGGTTTCCACTAATATCTGTGAAGTCAACATCTATAGACCAACTTTCTGACAATGAAGAGAAAGAAGCAGTTCTTTTAACTGGCAACTCCAAAACCAGTGGCAGTGAAACATTGTCTAAAATTTTTCTTCTCACGTGATACTTCTGATCATATGAAAATCTTAGGAGAGTAAGAATAAGGTATTCAGGTTCCTCTGTGATTTGCATAGTTTTCTCGGCATTCTGCAGAGAGGCACAGTTTTCACAATAATACTGGTTGTCTCCTGTAAGAATCTCTGGAGCCAAAAAATAATTTAATAAGTCAGTTACTGAAGGTGTGGCTTCACCTCCTGGCTTCTGAGGTACATCTTTATTAATAAAAATCTTGCTAGATTCATTAGGGACAGAATTGTTTCCAGTAGAGCAAAACTCATCAGGAGGACTGCCTACCATTCCTTCATTCATAGCTGAGTCACAGACAAAGGCAGCCACTGCTGGATTATAAATTCCTGGTTCTTCTGAAGGAGCAGGCACACATGCTCGCATTAGACCACCATCCTGTGTATTGGGTGATGATGCTGGATCTTGAAAGGACAAGCTGTCCATAGAAGAGGAAGGACAAAAGGCAAGGGAAAGGTCCGTAAAGGCTTCCACTTTCTGTGAGGTACTCCTGCAGTTCAAACAACATACATGAGTTCGTAGTTTTCCTCCAAACATTTTTTCTATCAAAGTCTTCTCACCATCACTTGTGTAAGGGGTCTCTGTCAGTACAGCTGCCTTACTGGCTACTTCCTGTAAAGAAGTTTCAATGCATCCCAGACTTTCAGAAGGCTTGCTTGAGGACTGAACTTTCAAGATCTTTTCTTCTTCATGGAGCCTGCAGGAGAGTATATCATTATACAGCTACTTTACTTTTGTTTAAATGGCATTTCTATTTAAAAAAAATTGATGGTTTGTAAAGACAGGCAAATTATTTTTATCAAATATAATGCTTAACTTAAAAAAAAAAATCAAGTTTCTGCCCAGCTGGTGTGGCTCAGCGGCTGAGCATAGACTTATGATCCATGAGATCGAGGTTCGATTCCCGGTCAGGGCACATGCCCAGGTTGCAGGCTCAATCCCCAGTAGGGGAGGGGGGGGTGCAGGACGCAGCCAATCAATGACTCTCTTATCATTGGTATTTCTATCTCTCTCTCCCTATAACTTCCTCTCTCTGAAATCAATAATGATGTATTTTTTTTTTTTAAATATCAAGTTTCTTCTATTTTAATCAAGAGGAATGTTGAACAGTTTGAGAACATAGATTAGAAGAGAAGCTACAGGCTATTTCTACCCTATATTGCATTACACTTTCTTCATACTACTATTTTATAGCACTTATTGCATTACAGTTAACTCCATATGCTCATTAAACTGTCTTATCTATCTTTGTCTGCCTGACATCTCATAGAAAGCCTGGCACAAAGAAACCACTTAACATATCCTAGGCTGAATGGAAGTAAGGCTACACATGCTGAGCTCAACTAACATTACTAGTCATTCATATAACACACGGGAGGCAGATAGAAAGATACAAGAATAGGCCCTAGCCAGTTCTGCTCAGTGGTTAAGAGTGTTGGCCCGTGGACTAAAGGGTCCTGGGTTTGACTCTGGCCAAGGGCACGTACCTCAGTTGCAGGCTCAGCCCGGGTTGGGGTGTGTGTGGGAGGCAACCAATCCATATGTCTCTCTCACATAGATGTTTCTCTCTCTTCCCCCCCTTCCACTCTCTCTAAAAAGCAATGGAAAAAAGATCCTCTGGTGAGGATTTAAAAAAAAAAAAATAGGCTTTATTAACTAAGTGGTAAAGAGACAATAAAATATACCAAACCCACCCAATTATGAACTTGTCTAAAGGAGCAGCTTTTACACTTTTTGGTCTCAGGACCCCGTTGTATTCTCAAAAATAACCGAGGAACCCAAGAGCTTTCATTTACGTGGCTGTATCTATCAAAACTGAGAATAATAATAACATATATTTAAAAACAACATTAAACCCATTATTTACTAATATAAATAACTCTTTCCTGAAAAATAGTTATACTTCATAAAACCAAAAAAACTTAGCAAATAGAATGGCACTATTCTGCATTTTGCAAATATTTCAGGCTTAATAGAAGACAGCTGGATCCTCATGTTTGCTCTGCATTCAATCTAACGTGATATGTTTTGGATGATATATATGAAGATTATCTGGCCTCAACTACGTATACATAGGTAGGAAAAAAAAGATCCCTGAGAATGTTTTGGGAACCCTTAGGGGTCCTTGTACTACACTTTGAGAACAGCTGGTCTAAGGAAAGAAAGTTGAAAACCACCAATAAACCCCCAAGTTAATAATAAAGGAAGACTTAAAAAATATAAAAAGTGCAAGGAATTTTAAAAAATGAACACCTGAAATGTATTTTTATTTATTTATTTAAAAAATGCTTTTATTGATTTCAGAGAGGAAGGGAGAGAGAGCTGAAACATCAATGATGAGAAGTCACTGATTGGCTGACTCTTGCACGCCTCATATTGGAAATCAAGTCCACAACCCGGGCATGTGCCCCGACTGAGAATCGAACAGAGATCTCCTGGATCATGGGTTGATGCTCAACCACTGAGTCATGCCAGCCAGGCCTGAAATATATTTTTAAAGCTAAAAACAATATTGTGTAGAAGTAATCTGTTATGAAAAAACACAATTCAAACCATAACTTTAAAAATACCTTTACCTGGCCCTGACCGGGTGGGCTCAGTTGATTGGAGTGCTATCCCTTAACCGAAAAGGTTGTGGGTTCAGTTCCCGGTCAGCGCACATACCTGGGTTGTGGGTTTGATCCCCAGATGAGGAGTGTGTAGGAGGCAGCTGATATTTCTCTCTCACATCAATGTTTCTCTCTCTCTCTTTCCCTTCCTCTCTCTAAACATATCCTCAGGTGAGGATTAAATATCTATACATACATCCATACATACATACATATATATATATATATGTTTATATATTTATATATTTGTACTTTTTACCTGTCTAGCAGAAACCTGAGGTATTCAGAACAGTCTTGCTGTGATCTGGGGGTAAACCATGGAGGTCTGGAAGCGTCGAAGAATATCCGAGGTGCATATGCTTCTCTCTTTTGATATCAGTAGAGAAAATATAAGGAAATGATACTCACATCATGAACCAAAAACTGAAATCTTAATATATGCTGAATAAAGATAACTTAAAATTACATTGCGCTTAATCTTTACTATAAGCTGTCAAACATGAGGGCAGATAAACTAATTAGAAATAGATTGAGATAACTGTCAGTCATAACTTCTCATTCTGCAGATGAGAATTAAGATCTAGAGAACCTGTATGACCTGCCCAAGGTCATACAGCTAAATTAGTAGCAGAAATTATATCAGAACCCAGGTTTAACACTTAATATAATGCGCCTGGTGTTATCCCTCTATGAAAGCCATGTGCTTGGGGCAACAAAATTGTTTTACTTGTTCACTACTGTTAAATTCTATTAATTCAGTATCTATAAACTATTAAAATGATTTTAAAAGATTTCTATTTAATAAATAAGCTTATTTATTAAAGCTTATAGAAAATCAGATGTTATCTATAATAATTAGAACAACAGGTCAGCATAATATTCATCTATAAGAATGGAAAGTAGGAGAATAAATTAAAAACTTAGGCAGTATCTCTTCAGCACTTCTAAGTGGATTTGTTGTGTGGGATATGATGTATATTATTTCACTGGTTAAAAAGGGCTTACCAAATATGGTATAACGTGAAGTTTAAAGAATATTCTCATACTAACATGTATATTAACATATACACACTACTTACACTTACACTCACCTGTGTATGAGCCAAAAAGGCAAAAAGATGCTGTAATTTTTTCATTAATGAATTGCACCCATTTAGATTTAAAGATAATACTTGTCTCCTGAAACTGAAAGAGAATAAAATATAATGATTTTCATATAAATGTGTAAACACACATGCATTTTTTAAAAGCTAAAAGGAAGTTAGTTCAAGAACTTACCCTCAAAGTAAAACTTCACTTACCTAACGGCCCTTTACCTAGCAATGTTACTACCTATGGTGTGGCGAAGGAGGAAGGGGAGAGCGATGGTACCCAAGCACTTATTATGTGGCCTGGTGATGGCCTATGCACCATTCCTATCTTCTAGATTAGCCAGTAGAAATGGATTAAACCATTAATTAATAACCTAAGTAAGCAACTTTTAGATCCTTTCAAATCTGCATGAAATAAATAATATGCTGTCATTAAAACATACTATAAAGTTAGAGTGATTGAAAAATTACAGTATAGGAATAATTGGGTATCCATTTGGGGAAAAATGGGAGTTAGATAAGATTTTACATCATCACAGATCCACTTGGGGTAATGAGCTAAATATAAACCTACTGCCCGGCCGGGCGTGGCTCAGCAGTTGAGAGTCGATCTAGGATCCAGGCGATCGGGGTTCAATTCCCGGTCAGGGCACATGCCCAGGTTGTGGGCTCGATCAGTGACTCTCTCATCATTGATGTTTCTATCTCTCTCTCTCCCTCTCCTTTCCTGTCTGAAATCAATAAATATATATTTAAAATAAAAATAAAAATAAACCTACTGAAGTATTTACAGAAAAAAGAGACAGAAAATTTAGAGGGAAAAGGCTTCCTAAAATTCAGACATTATAAATAAAAAATAGAAAACTGCAAATAAGATACTCTGCAAATTTGAATTGCACTGACTGGAAAAAAGCTTGTGACAAAGGATTATCATCCAGATTATACAGAAATCAAAAGAAAAAGACCCAACAGAAAGGTGCACAGTGGAACGAATAGATTATTCAGAAAAGAAGAACAAGTGAACAACAAATAGAAAGGAAAATCTCTGTAATGGTTAGCAAAATGCATATTAAAACAAAAAGACATTTCCACTCAAACTAGCAAATATTTTAAAGACATTATTATATTAAGTACTATTAACATATAAGTACCATATGTTAGTTAGTATGCAAGTTCAATACTGTAGCCTTTTTGGAGAGCATGTGGCACATCTGTTCAAAGAATATCCTCTCATAGGCATATGAGCTAAGAGGTTCATTATGGGCAAAACAAGCTAATAGTCATGAATAGGAGTAAGGTTGAATAAATTATGGCAGACCCTTTACTGAGAACAACATAGTCATTGCCCTAACATGGGGATATTTCCAACACAATCATTAAAAGGTAAAAATAAAAGCAAACAGTTAGAAAATATATAAATAAGATTCTCTCTCTATTTTTTATTGTTGAGACTATTACAGAAATCCCCCCATCTTCCTCCTTGCCCACCTGCATTTGTTTTTGTACTAGATAAAATCCTGCAACTACAAAAAATGTCTGGAACAATGCACATAAAACTTAATAAATTATCTTTGGGAATGGGAATGTCTGTTTATTAAAATTTTTTATTTTATATACTTTTAGATTTAATTTTTCTAGAGGCCATGAAGAATTCACATATTAGCAACAAATGAAATATGCTGTTTGCCTATTCTGAGATAGTATTAATGGCCACCATACAGTAAGATGAGCTCTTTGAACTGCTGTTGCGTTATAACTGAATTAGGTATCTGCTTTATCATCTGTAAAGTAAGATGGATGGACTAGATGACCTCTGGTGGTGAGATATGGATTCTTTCAGGTTTATGCCTAGTATCACTTGTGTCCAAGAGTACACACTTTCTTAAAAACAAACAAACAAAAAATGACAAATACAAACAAACCAGAAAAAACAAAACACTAAACCAAAACAAAAAACACCTGAGTGTTGATAGTACCATGTACTTTGGAGCCAGGAAATCAAATAAAGCTAACTCTTCATCTCTTAGTTTATGATTCCTCTAGGCAGGCATAAAAACTTAAAAAGACTTGGAAGCCAAATTGTAAACATCTTTAGTCAAGTTCCACGAATCTCTATTGGTGCTGAAGAGAAAAATTCAACCATGTTTTTGCCTTAGAAAAAGTTTATCATTAGTTTGTACCTTTACAGACAGTATTTGCATAGCAACAACCTCTGATTCCCTATTTGCTTGGCTATAAGAGTAAGTGAATTTAAAAGTAAATCTGTAAGAGGGCAAAGAAACAAGTCTGTTTATACATTTGTTCACTATCAATCAACTTGGGGTGGGAAACAGAGCTTACATTTCTTTAGCATCAACAAAGAAGTTACTGATCTGATAAACAGCAAAATATTTACAAACAGAAAAAAACTAAATAGGATCCCCTCAAAAGATATGCTGGTTAAAAAAAAATTCACTGCCTTATAGGATAATAACAGTTTAGCACTTAAGGATACAAACTCTTAGGCATAAGCTCAACCAATCCCTCTGTTACAATAATAAATATCAAGCCAGAGTAATTCACAAGATTCTATATGTAATATATAATATAAATATAAAGTAGAATTTAAGTAAGTTAATTTTTTTAATTTATTTTTTTAAGTTCTCAGCCGAGGATATTTTTTCCTTTGCTTTTCAGAGAGTGGAAGTGGGGAGAGGGAGGGAGAGGGAGATAGGGAGAGTGGGAGAGGAGGGGAGAGAGAGAGACAGAGACATCGATTGGTTGCCTCTAGGACGCACCTGGAAGGGGGCAGGGACTGAGCCTGCAACTGAGGTATGTGCCCCTTGGCAGGAATCAAACCCTGGACGCTTCAGTCTGTGGGCTGACTCTCTAACCACTGAGCAAAGCCAGCTAGGGCTACATAAGTTAATATTTTAATAGTTTCTGAGTACTAAAAGCAATTTCATTTCTGAATAAGGCAATTAAACGAAGATATTAATTTCTGCCATTTATGAGAAATAATATGAAGACAATCTTAACATTATACATTTCATCAGCATGCATCAATTTCTACAGTTAAAATGAAAATAAAAAGGTTCAAATTGAAACTTACTCTGTGGCCATAAACAATGCTTGTATAACACTGTTCATATAACACGTATTTCCTAGATTAATAAGACCAGTTTTCCCAGTTTCAGATTTTCCAGAAAGTCTAGACAAGCAAGATGCCAAAGCGTTGGATTGAGAAGTCCAGGCACTTTGATTGAGAATCAATTTAATCTTCTCTTCACTGGGCTTAGGGAAGTCCTACAGATCATAAAGAAGAAAAAAAGTTAAAAAATATAAACTATTCTTGTTATTAAATTAACACCATAAAGAAGACCCTTCCACTGAGACTTAACCTCTTCCCCCTCCCACCTAGTTTTGATATTCGACCAGTTGTCAAAAAATCAAATTACAGCCCAGCCGGCGTGGCTCAGCAGTTGAGCGTCGGCCTAGGATCCAGGAGATGGTGGCTGATTCCCAATCAGGGCACAGGCCCAGGTTGCAGGTCTGATCCCCAGTGGGGGGGCGTGCAGGAGGCAGCCAATTAATGACTCTCATCATTGATGTTTCTCTCTCTCCCTCCCTCTCTCTGAAATCAATAAAGATATATTTTTTAAAAATCAAATTACACTTCTATGCAAAATAATAGTCTTCTAAAATAAATTAAAATCTCCTAAAGGTAGAGTTTATCAAGCTGAGGAATACTAAAAATCAGGAATTCAAGTCACATTTGAACAATTTCTTTCCTATTTGCCAGCAAAATGTTTTAAAAATAAAAACTGAGATCAGCGTATACTGCAGCACTATTTTGAAGGCAGTAGAATCTGGACTTAAATCAGAACACAACTGAACAAGCTAAACAAACAATTTGCTTTTAAATTTTGTAATGAAAGTAAAAAATACTCCCTTTTCATTCACTACTAGTATTTACCCAGTATTAACCCTTACAAATAAAATCTCAAAGTAATCAGGTGATGAAAAATGTTTAACCATATTGAAAATTATTACAAAATACAGATTCTTCTTACAGGTTTTGTGATATATGAGAGAGAAGTTTAAGAATAAGCAATGTCAAACATGAGTAGAGCACTGGAGAGTAAGAACAGTTGGTAAAATCATTAAGGCCTTTTCTGGACGGCTATCATCATCTGGTACTTATACTTTAGAGAACAAATAATGTCTGAAGGAATTTTAAACTCCTGATTTTTTGTTGCTGTTGTTGGCAGCTCTTAGAAAGTGCTTTCCTGGATTCAGAGCGAGACCCTTGCTTCTTCTGAGCTTATTTCAGTCAACAGAACTTTCAACACATAAAGAACTGAAGAATAGCAATCAATGAAGATCAGCACTAGCTTTCATCTATGGACACAGTGACATCAGAGAGAGGTTAACATTACTATCAAATCCATGACAGACACCTCCTATATATAAAGACATTCACTTCTGCAAGTATTCAATGTTAAACCGATGGTAAGTATTAATTGTTGAACAGTGTTGTGTTCTGGGCTCTATCAATATCATTTTGATTTAGTTAACTATATAGCAAAAAGAAATGTTTTTTATTCATTTCAGATACGGAAAATAATGAGACCATATATTGTATTTCAAACCTCAAAAAGAAATACTATAAATAGAACTGATTTATAATAACTTCTGATTAGGTCTGGCTGAGGCAAGTTCTCCAATTCTTTTGCTACAGCCTGATTATCCAGTAAGTTTACTACACGGAAAGTGTGCTTATTGTGAGCCACTCTTCAAAACAAATAGAATCAGTGCTTTTTAGATCAAATATGTATACAAACTTGAAATCAAGGTAAGTTCACAAATAGTTCAAGTCGAGGTTCTATGAAATATGGACATTCATGAACAGTCCATAGCTAAAATGGAAGAAAAAACAGCAAAGAAACCAAAGTCAAATACTTTATTAAACTGTCCTTAATGAACCCTATTTCAACTGCATTTTTCAAACAAAAAGCCTATTACCGCCCGGCCAGGCGTGGCTCAGCGGTTGAGCGTCAGCCTCGGGTCTAGGAGATCGCGGTTCAATTCCCAGTCAGGGCACATGCCCGGGTTGCGGGCTCAGTTGCCAGTTGGGGGCGTGCAGGAGGCAGCTGATTGGTGACACTCTCATCATTGATGTTTCGATCTCCCTCTCTCCCTCTCCCTTCCTCTCTCTGAAATCAATAAAGATACATTTAAAAAAAAAAAAAAAGCCTATTACCATAAGGTAGTAAACGGAGTAGCTGGATATGGGGAAGTTTCACCACATCCATCTATCACATCATGGGCTGAAGATCTACAAATACTGGTGCAACTATTATCATACCTTTATTGCTTCCAGAATGGGTTCGTAAAGATCTGGAAATCCAGAGTAATGATACATCATACAGTGAATCAATTCTGTTAACTGCACTAAGAAGGCTGTACTGGAAAGCAGACCATCACTTCTGACGGAGTGAACCAAATTAACCACATGAGGAACAATCTGAAGAGAAAGGAAGACAAACATTCCTCCATTTATACAAACTGGCAACAAATTCTCTAGCCTACAAATAGAATTCAATTGTTACACAATCAGCAAGTGCCCTTTATATGTTCAGTCACAGACTTTTTCTAAAAAAACTGAGAAGTAAAAAATTTCTGGAATATCGAGGTAAATCTAGTTTTCAAAGTCACATGATGATAATTCCATATAAGACCCCCCCTTCCTTTAAAATGCAAACTCAAGTGCAAAATAGGAGCCTTAGTCACTGCAGTCTAAAAAATGCCTTCAGTTGAAAAATGTTAGGGCTATTATATTACCAGACTGTTAAATAGGAACTTAAAAGATAAACCTAGAATTAGCAATAAGAGCTCCATCTAGTGTGAATTTTAGATCTTTTACTTGAAAGAATTATACATACTTTGCACATTAGAGTTTGCTTCAAGAAAAGTCTTCAAAATACCTCAGGCATGTAACTAAAACTACAGCTCAGGCTACAGCATTACTTTTCTTTAGGATAAGCATAGGGACGATGTCTTATGTTAGCATGGTTATCCTTAAAAAACAATGCCCATTCCCCCTCTAAAAAGAAAGGGAATCAGGAACTATTATTTTAAAGGAACTGGGGTTAAAAATAGAAGGGAAGTCTAAATGCTTATTGCTCATAAACATTTAGAAAACTTAGTGTTATAAGCACAACAGTGTTCTTTCATTATAAAATTAGACTAAAAAGTCAGTACAGAACTAATCACATATTTAAGAGGTTATTAATAAAATAAAACAAACAATTTTGCAGAGATGGCTCATTCTATTAGAACAGTGCTATACTTGTTCTAATTATTAATTGTAATCTGATACTAGATATTTATACTTCATATGTAAAAGCATCGTATGTTCTACTTGTAGAACATTTTTTGGGTTGCTAACTAAAGATGAAAGTGAAGTTATGATCAGACAGCATTAACAATCATAGTAATATCCCGATCAGCTCCCTTTCCTTCCTCCTAAAGAGAACCACTGTAGTCTCAAGGTAAGGCTGCTATACCACTCTGCTGTCTGGTTTACAGATGTGTGAGGTCTGAAACCACACTACAGCTTTTGCACTATGTGCTTTAATTTTCATTAAAGGTTTTATCCTGGCCATGAAACTACCAGCTTCTAATGAGTTCACTCTACTGCTATCACCTCTTTATTTCTAATAAAATCTGAACTACAATTTTACTGCATACCTATCTATCAGATACTCTCGTGCTAAAATAGTCAGAAATCTAAATTTACTTTGTTCCTTCAGAGGTGAAGGGGGGGAGGGAGAGATGGAAGAGGAGAAAGAATTTTTACGAGTACAATTAAAATGATTATTTAATTTACAATTCCAAATCTTCTAAAAGCTTTCCTAGTGTTAAATTTGAGCTTGGCAATCAGGTAATAAAGCTGTCTACTACTATGCCCTATATAGTCAAAATGACCACTGACACAGAAATAAGACTAAGTTCTCCAAAGGCATATAGATATATGTCCAAGCAGCCTATTACCTTTTTTTTTAATCCTCAGCTGAGGATATGTTTTTTGATTTTTACAGAGAGAAGAAGGGAGAGGGAGGGAGAGAGGGGGAACATTGATCCCTTGCCACTGGGTACCTGCCCTACCAGGGACTGAACCCGCAACCTTTTGGTGTCTGGGACAGGGCTCTAAACCAACTGAGCTACCTGGCCAGGGCATATTTTTACTTCATTTAATTCTTTCCTCACTTATAAAAAGCAACTTAGTCCATAACAACACAAAATATTAATCTTGGTTTGCTCTAAAATACTCTTAACATAAAATGAATAATGAGGCTGGTGATTCCAGATTATTGCTCACACTTAACTCCTAACCTGAGTCCTTTGCTGAGTTATTTAGAGTTACAGGTGATTTAACTACCACATGATCCACTGCTGGATGCCCAAGTTAATTTTAGTTGAGTAGGAGGTCAGGCTATCCTGAGTACCCAGGCAGTAATTAGGTCTTTGTTTTTAGGTTTTACTAAGCCAGATCACAATTTTCAATTTCAGATCTAACTGTTCCTTAAATAAATGATTTCATATTTACTTACTTCAAAAAGGCAAATATTTCAAAGGCAACCATTGTTATCTCAACTACTTTTTCTTTTTCAGAGAGATTAAGGAATGTGCGTGTGCTCCATGAGAAGAGTAATAAACCTGACAGTGGATGATTAAGTTATGTTAGAGAATCTCCTCGGAAATTTTGGAAGTAAACCCTTTCTCACATGACATACACATGATTGTGCTTGAAGACGGGGACAATTAATTGATGGCTTTTTTCCTTGGGAGATTTTGCTAGTATACTTGATACATTAACTCAAGTTAGAATTTTGTTTGTGTAACAAACAGATGTGAGGTTATTGATCAATGACTAAGCCCAACAATTAGGGCAATTAACTGCTGAAATCACTCATCCTAAGTGATATGTATAGTGTAATTACTTGTTAGTAAGGCTTACTTCCTACTTTGTGATAAACTATCATTTCCGAAAATTTTCCTTTTGTGGAAATGAGGCACTGAGCAGTCTGTCAGCATATGGTTCTCTGAGACTAGCTACATTTCTAGCTAGTAATCAGTAATGGGAATCCTACTTCAACAGTCTCCTTTGAATTGCTTTGCGGTGGCTCAGTATTCCCAAGACTTACATTGTGGGCACACTGATGTTTCTAGTCCTGTAAAACTGAGCATCAGACCCTGGAGACATCAAGTAACCAGCTAAAGCACTGCTTTCCTGGCATGGCCTAGATAAATAGGCAGGTTCCCAAAATAACATTTTGTAATTTCTCACCTGAAATAATTGATAATCAAATTACTGAAATAAAATCAAAACCAGTGATTTAGCTGGTTTAAAGTGGTAAGATTCTGGATATATTTTAAAGGAAGAGTCAGTAGAATTTATAGGATATGGGCTGAGAGAGAATGAAAAGCCCTAATTCTGGGGCTGATGTTTTCATGCTTTTGATACTCTAAAGTAGTCAGTGGTTCTCAACCATGTTATTCCTTCTACACTGTTCACATGTGCAACAGGCAGCCATCAGTGACAATGACATGTGACATGTCATGTAGAGCTGTAATTTTAAATGGCTGGTTGTGGTGACAAGTGGAGTAGTTTTGGTGCGATCCTAAACATTCTGAAAATAGATTCTTTGGAGGGAAGTCCCACAATCTCAAATTTCTAAGAAATCAAAAAGCTACATGTAAACAGATTTAGGACTACCTTACGATCTTTTCACTATATACAAATGTGGCTCAATATTAAACTAAAATTTTAAGACAAGGTTTTTCAGTGTAGAAAGCTTGTCATAACTTACCAAATGGAACGCCTCTGGAGAATGCTGAAAACTAAGCAGCATGTGAGAAAGAACTGCAAGAGCACCAGGTCTCACAAGAGGAAACCGAAGTCGATTAAAAACCTTCAAAAAAGACAAGAGATCCATCAACAGAGTTTGTAAGGAAGCCATTAACCCAATCAGTGGTTATTTTCCCAAGGCCAAAAATTATTTATGTGAATATCCCCCTTCCTGGAAGGATATGATAACGTTCTAACTTCCTGATCAAATGAAAATCTGTCAAACCATGTTTAAAGATGATAACTCCTTGGTCCATTATTCAATTCATTCGACAAATATTTACTGAGCACCTACTATTGCTTAGCACTGTTCTAGGCACTGGGGATACAACAGTGGATAAAAGAAATCTCAGGGCTTACTACAGGGCTTACTGTCTAGGTGGGTAGTGACAATAAAAAGTAACATGGAGAGAAGTGCTATGAAAACAGGATATGACAAATAGGAAATGCTGAGTGGCAAAGGGGTCTGCTATTTTATATAGGGTATTTAAAAAATAACTCATGAAAATGGTGACATCTGACTATAAAAAATGGAAGGAAATGAGAGTAAGCCTGATAGATATCTGGAAGAAGAGCATAACAAGCAGGGCAAAGGCCCAGGATCACGAGGTCCTGAAGTCCTCCACCCTGGTGTACTAAAGAAACAGCAAAGAGTGCACTGTTTGGATGAGAAGCAGCAGTGAGCCAGAGCAACAGGACCTGTGTGACACCTGTAGGAGACCAAGGGCAGAGCAGGGAAGCTATTGCAATCATTCCAGCAAGGGATGACGACTTTGGACCAGGGTGGCAGTGATATAGCTAGTTAAAAGTGGTAGCATTCTGGATATTTTTTAAAGGTAGAATCAATAGGGTTTGTAGGATATGAGCTGAGAGAGAATGAAGAGAGACAAGGATAGAGTCAAGGTGTTTGGCCTGAGCAAATAGAAGGGGATGAAGTGGCCATTTGAGCTAGGGAGACCAGGTCTGGGAGGGAAAAATCAAGGGTTAGATTGTGGCTAAGTTGAATTTGAGATCCAAGGATAGACAAATGAATAGGTGAATATGGAGTTCATGGAATAATGGACTAGAAATATTAAACCTGGCAGTCATTAACTTACAGAGATGTGCTAAGCATGGGTGGAGAGGAAAGTAGACCAAAGATGAAACTCTAAGGCACTCTAAACTTAGAAAGAGCAACTATAGGAGAGTGAGATACCAGTGAACTGGGACAAAAACCAGGAGAGTATAATGTCCTGGAAACTAAGGGAGGAAAGTGTTTCAAGAGGAAGTGACCTACTGTGTCAAATCTGCTGACAGGTCAAATGAGAGGAGACCTGAGAAATAACTCCTGGGTTTAGCAACACTGGAAAGCACTGGTGTCAAAGATAGTTTTGGCAGAATAATCGTAATAAAAGCTTGATTAGTTGGATTCAAGGGAAAATGGGAGAAATAAGTTTTCATATTAGATATCTGAAAATAGCAAAATTATTTGTTACCTATACTTAAATAGCATTTTAAATTTTTATAGCCTATTTAAAATTATTATCCAAAACCAAACCTAACAAGAACATACTCAAAATTAGATGCTTTAAAGGGGACAACCCAAAGATAAAAAGATTGATTATATAAGTTCATACATCCTAATGCTCCCACTTACCAGTTCTATTTTCAGTAAAGTAACATCTATCAAAATAGTAAACTTTTGGACTGCTGCCAGTCCTTTCAAGAGTGCAATCACCCATGTATCCACATGCTGAGCCAATGGCCAGGACAGCCAGTCAATCATTCTGAAAATTAAAGAAAACAAAACTATCAGTATTGATAATATTTTCAACATTAATAACAGGTTACAGTAGATAACCACTTTGTGACTCAATTTTTACTGAGCTTGCTTGTGAAAAGCACTAATCAAGATGTAGAAACCAGTGGGTGCTTGTATTCAAGGACTTTCCAGTATCATAAGCTGAGATTCTTATATAACACATTTCCATAAAAACAATTTCTGATAAATTATCATTTCACATTAAGTTTTAAATTTATTGACATTAAGAATTTATTAGACAAATTTTACTCTAAGAGGAGCAGTTCAAAGATAGCTATCTGAACTAAGACATATAAATATAAACCACATTTTTTCCTCTCTGGAAATATGAAATGCACTGTTAACAAAAACACCTGTATTTTGAATTCTGGAACAGGTGTCTTTATCCCTGGTTAAGACTGGACTAAACAAAGACAATAAAAGGAAACTTCAAATAGATAAAAGGGCACCAAATGTGCAAATATCCTAAGTGTCCTCATTTTGCATTAGTGTTTTTCTTCTTAATTATCAGCCCAGTTAATTGGGAATAAAGACAAAGTAATACAGGGCTTGACAGAGATTGTCTCTAATGTTAGACATCAACCACAAAGAAGACTCATATAACTCTTGGAAAGCAACTGGGCCAAATGTTCATATTATTTGATCCAGTAATCCAATTTTAGGGATTATATAATAAGAAAATAGTAGTGAAAATAACCCAGGATTTAAAAGTGAGAGTGAACTGGTTAAAAATATCCAACTAACTATTTATTAGCGGGGAGACCCTAAATACTTATGTAAATTATTTAACCTCTTTGTGTTGGTTACCTCATCTGTAGATTATAGGTAAACATGCTTATTTCATAGGGCTTATGTGAAAAATAAATGAGTTAATATATAACACTGGAAATACTCATTGTGATGCCTCTCTTCCACCAAATATTAATTCTGTGGCAATACAACTGTACAAAATGTAAAATAGAAATACTAAGTATGTAAACACACAACCAAAAGACGCTATTAATATTTTAAAAGGACTAACTTCTAAATTGAAATGGTTATTTTCATAACAGCCTAAGGTATAACTGTCTACATTAACACTAAGGTATTACCTTTATTAAGGTTTTCACTCTTAAGATTTACATGTTTCATTAGACATTAAGAGTCTTAATTATATTCCAGTTCTGCTTCAATCTGATTGAACTTTCTGAGATCCTCTCAGGAACAGGCACTTAGAATGAGTTATTTTTATGGTTAACTACAGTAACATTATCCACCATGTATTGGTTACTATTTGAATTTTAAGGACACTTAACCCTGATATTCAGATTTAATTTCGTAACTATAGTTGTAATTTATGTTCTCTGAAGTCTTATTTCCTCTATTAGGCCATGAGCTTAAGAGTAGTGACCTTATTTTTGGTGTTGTTTTTTAAACTTTAATCTTTGATCTTTGGATCCCGAGAACTTAGCATAGTGCTTGGCATTAAGAAGGGGCTCAAATTTAGTGACTAAATGAAACCATTTCTTTCTATAGCTAAAAACAAACAAACAAACAAAACAAACAAAAAAACATGCAACTTGAACCTTAACATTAAAATTGTAACATTATGAAAGGCCACAAGATTGATTTAATCTTAATTTGTGAATATAATCGATTTTTCACTTTTAGATGACAGCTTAACGGCTAGGTCCAGCCTTCAGTTTTATTTGCTCCAATGTTTGAAAAACTGGGAAATTTCACATAAAAAACTGGGTTTCAATATTCTTTTAAATAAATCACATCAGCAACATCTAACTCAAATTTCCTTGTGGCAACAAGATAGTTGGAGTTGAGGATTAGCTTTCTTTTAGAAGGTGGTTGTGTACCTATACTCCCTATTTCAGTTGCACCTGGCCTATTTCATACTTTAATGTTACTTATCTGGTCCTCACATGGTATCTGCATTTCTTTACATTACAGAAAATGACAGTAAAGCATAAGTGCTACGTGTATAGGGAAGTATAAGGTGGGAGTACGGTAAAAAACATTGCTATCCTTTTCAGTTACATCTGTAATGTAAGAATAATTACTCCAGGTAGAGTATGGGTTAAATAGCACCTTGTAGCTAAACTGGCGATGCAATACAAAAACTGGATCACAACCTCCCATAGAAACAATAGGTAAAAATAAATTTCCAAATATATTTTAAAAACAAAATAAAATCGTAAGTTGGATACTATGTTTTGAAAAGACTGAAAAATTAAGACCAGGAGGGCTAAATGCCAAGAAGTAGAATTTGCACTTGACTTAGCAAGTGGTGAAAGTCACTGTAGTTTGATCAGAAGGGTAAAATGAGTAGGTCAGGCTGACTTGGAGAAGAGAGATAAGTCACTGCTGGCAAAAAGACCAACTAGAAGACTGTTGCAGTGTTATGATGTGAAATGAAAATGTTAGCTCTTATTACCTAGGCAATGAAGGTAATGGACCAATTGACTTCTAATTTCACTTTCACTTGTGAAATCTGTAATTCCCTGAGTCTTCCTATTTTACTTAGAGGACAACATAATTTACGATATATTCATCTCAAAAAGAAAGAAATTTTAGTGGTGTTGCAGTCACACTGGCAAAGGAGTGCTGCTCCTAAATAGAGCATAAAAGGAGTTTCACTGTGGAGAGATGGAGGAGTTAAGTGTTTCTTAAAAGTAAATGAACAATGAGGACTTTACATAAAGACTTGGAACTCAACCACATATAAATGAGAATTGATAAAGTGATAAGAATAAAGGGAAAAATAAATAAAAAGATAATATCAATAAGATCCTAACTGTACGGTGTCACAGGACTAGCTATTGAATAAGAATACGGAAGAAAGTAAAAATAAGGGGAAAACCCCCAACATTTTAAACAGACAAATGCTAACAGTGTACTACCCAGAGATCCTGATCGAAAGAGAAAAAGTATATACTTAGCTAGAAGAAAACAAAGATCACAGAGGAAATAGGTAGCAAGAAACAATGAGAAAATACATTTTAATCCAACCAACATCCTGACTGTACAGCAAGTGTAAATGTATGTTTTTGAAAATTAAAAAAGCTGAAATAAATTTGTGAATTACTGGGATGCCTATCAAGCCTATAGTAAGGTAAACAACCCATTCCAATTAATTTGGGGAATCTTTATATATTTGATTTCATGATTTCCGTTTTAAACAGTTCTCCTAAGTTTTTCATTACTGACAAAACACAACAAAATATCTCCTCCTTCCAAATCTACAGTTACCATCTATAGTGTCATGAAGAAGTACCTGCAAAGAGCTTGGGTCATACTTGCATCTTTGACATTTGGATCCGTAGTAAGGCTCCTGATGAGAACTGTAATCATCTGAAGAGGAATATGCTGCACAAGGCTTGCCAATGCTACAGAAGGTTCAAATGATGCATCTATTTTTTTTAATTAAAAAGAAAAAGGGATATGGCAAGAAGGTTCAAGTGAAGTATTGAGAGAGAACAATTAACCAAAAAAAAAAAAAAAAAAAAGTAACTGCAGTAAAGGTGTTTATCAGGAAATAGTTAAGCTCCACCTCACGGTTAACTAATATAAAAGGAGTGTTACATTATAGAAATTAGACTAACAGTGAGTAACCATGATTGCTCAGTCTATAGACAGAACTACTGCAATATCAAAACCATTGTTCACTACTGCCACATTTGGTCCATGAGTTATCTTATTTTCTTGCGTTAATATTAAGTAATTGTTGTGCTAAAATATTCACTTAAAAAGCAGAAATGCGCCCAGTCAGCGTGGCTCAGCGGTTGAGCATCGACCTAGGATCCAGGAGATCAAGGTTCGATTCCCGGTCAGGGCACATGCCGGGTTGCAGACTCGATCCCCAGTCAAGGGAGTGCAGGAGGCAGCTGATCAATGACTCTCATCATTGATGTTTCTATCTCTCTCTCTCTGCCTCTCCCTTCGTCTCTCTGAAATCAATAAAGATATATATATTTTTTTTAAAAAAGCAGACATGTAAGGTATTTCAATTCCCACATTAGATCCTCCAAAGTAACATAACTATTAATAACAGTAGTCTAAAGTGTTCTAAGGAAGATTTTTAAAAATCTCTTGAAGAAGTAGAAATTAAGGTGAATTGGGGGAGGGACTTTGCTTAAACCATATAAAAATTAAGCAAATAAAAGGTGAGCATCTTGATTGCTTCAGTTGAAAAAGTTCTGGAGAAATGTAGCAGTTCTAGCAATACAGGCAATACAAGAAAGATTACAATTAAAAAAATAAACTAACTCAGATACTGCAAATATGTGGTTGGTAATTCTTTCACAAATGTACTTAATTCATCAGAATGCATGGAGCTTAAAACTCTACTCTTACTTCTGGTTCTCAAGATAAGGGAGGACACCTCCTTCACAAGTTCAATTTCCAACCATAGCGAAGTAAAGAAAAAGTGAACATGGCTTTGGATCTACTGTTTCACAACCTACAGAGCTAGAAGCTCCAAGTCCAAACAAGTAATGTAAATGCACAGGTAAAATTCCTGGATGACAAAGCATTTTCTTGCTAAGTGTCACCTGACCCCTCCCTGCTTTCTAAGGATGCAGTTCAAGGGCTATTCCCCCAGTAAAAAAAAAACCAGCCATTTAGGTCCTCATGTTCTTTTCTCTCATTCTAACTGCAATCTCTCTCACTAACACCATTGTAGACAGGAAATCTCAATAGTCAAAACCTACAGAGCTAACTGGGATAAGCCAGTAATAAAACAAACTGCAAGACCATGAATAAAAAAATGGGAAAATTAAAAAGCAGGGAAAAAAACTCATGATAACAAAATGATAGGGTTACTGGGCAATAATAAGATGGTAAACATTATTAGGCTACCATTAGTCACTAATGCATAGAAGCTTTATTTAGTAGCTGTCATCCCCAAAGCATTCCATAACTTGAGCAGAGGCTGGGTAATTAAGCAACTTGTTTTGTGCCAATGGTTTTAGACCTCCAAGTTCTCAACGTTTAAAATAAAAACGCGGCCTGTTTTCTCAGGTAGAAACGACATCCTGAATAGGATAGTGGATGGGAATAAAATTTTGGATGAGGTACTAAGATTTGTTCTCCATTAACAATATTTTCAGGGTAAAAAAAAGCAAATAAGGTGTGGGGGTGCGGGGGGGAGAGACAGACTGAATTTTCAAGAGAGATTTTCTGGTAATATAATGACCCTTACCTGTGGAAGAAATGGTTGCAAAAATTTCTTGCAGGGAAGGCAGCAGTGTGGAGGGCTCGGCCTTCCAGATGTTCTGCAGCAAGTTACTCACTTTTGTCACCTGAGAGACATATTCCCGCAGCTCTTTCTCCTGGGTGGATTGGCACTGGAAGTGGCCTATCGTTCGAACTAGCTGTTGACAGAAAGTGATGGACAATTTCTCCTTGGGGATGCACTGCACGAAATCGCTCAGGAGGTCGCTCAGCCGGGCACACAGCTGCGGCTCCGGCCGCTCACACACCATCCGGAGCACCTCCACCTGCAGCAGGCTGAAGAGGTCCAGCACCGAGGGGCAGCTCATGATGAGCTTCAGGCCGTTGTGAATGTAGTCCAGGATGGCCACGTCCTTCCTGTCCAGCGAGTGGTAGCCCTGCTGAAGGAGGCCCAACACGAACGTCTTGTTGAAGAAGGACTCGAACTCGGGCCGGTGGTACCGTGCGTAGGCCTCCAGCACCTGGTGCCCCACCTGCCGCTGAAAGGGGTCCTGGCCCTCCAGGATGAGCCGGGTGGTCAGGTCAAACATGGCCTCGCACTGCGCCTCGTCCAGCCAATGCTCAGCCGACTCCACCACCTTCCGCACAATCACCCGCTTTACCGGCAGCGGGTACGAAGAACTCACCAGGCCCTCCAGGATCTTGTCCATTGTCGTCACGCTGCAAGGCCAGGGGGTAGGGATCTGGCGGAGACAGCCCCGAGGTGGGGCAGGCGAACCCCGGGGCGGAGGTGAAGTTGGAGAGCAGCAGCAGCGGGATCGACCACCGCCACCGCCGCCTCAGCAGCCACATTTATCGGGCAGGGGGGCCCATCCAAGCGCGGGCGGGAGTTGGCAAGCTTGGGGCGCGTAAGAACCGGCACGGCCCGCGGCGGGCCTAAGGAGCCAGAGACCCGCACTCCGCCGCCGCCCCGGGCCCGCGGTCCTTCTCAGCATCAGCACCGAGGCGCCAGCGGGGGGCCCCCGGCGGCGGCGGCGGGCGCTTAGGGTCCCGGGCTGCGGGCCCGTAGGTGGAGGAAGCGCGCCTCCGCGTCCCGGGATAGGTGTAGACGTCCGGGCTCCAGCAGATGCTGGGATGAAACCGGCCCAGCCTGGAGCCTGGAGTCGCTGTCACCGAGAGTGCTTGATCAGCCGGGAAGAGGAGGCGAACACCCTTGACCCGGATTCAGAAGGTCCCCCAAACAGGAAGTGACGGATAGGAATCTCTGGAAAGGCCCGCCCTTCCGCCCTTCCGCCCCTCCGCCCCGCCCCAATCCTTCCCTTCCTTCCCTTTCTGCCCTTCCTTCCCGCTGCACCTCCTGCACCCCTGGGACTCGCGTAATCCCTGCTGGCCGCGCCCGGACCCCCTCCTCGCCCCGCCCCTTCGCTGCTGCGCAGGCGTAGCCGCCTCCAGTCGAGTCGCGGGGCGACGCTCGCGTCATTGCGGATCGAGTGTCGAGTCACAGGCGCCTTTCCGGGAGGAGCGCCCGAAGCGCGGCGGGTGAGGGTGGCCTCGAGTTAGGATTGCCGCCTGCGGATCTGTGTAGGTTCTTTCCGCGCCAGGTCCTCCTTAAAGCTGTTTGTGTAGAATCTTGCGAAGGACAAAGTTTTGGAAACTCAAGCGCTTGAGGAGAAAGAAGGAAAACTATCCTTAGAACTCAGATTGAGGAGAAGTCGTTTAAGGGCTTGGCTCGCCCGTGAAGAAGTGAGCTGGCTTCCTGACTGCGAGGGCCTTTCTCCTGTGTGCTGGCCCCAGTGGCCTGCATTTAGCCGCGGGCAGGAGCAGGGGCCGTAGAGCTCTGTTTTATCAAGCGTCTGGCAGCAGCATCTTAGCGAGCTTCCGTGGCATACCAAAAATGTATAAGCTGTCCAAAAGGTGGGAGAACTACTGGGAAGTGACAGGTGAGGAAATGAAAGGCGGGTATAAATAGGGTGTACCCCCCCAAAATGTGTACACAAACTCTGAATGTTTATAAAGGCAGTGCTTATTAAAATGTTGTAGGCGGTTTTGAACTGCACCAGTGGGGCCCACGAGTCAGACGGGACCTGAGTTCAGCAACCTCAGTGCTTGGGTTCTGGCCAGGAAAGAATTGAGAGCCAAGATTCCAACTATAAAAGAACATTTATTTGGTAAATCACAGAGGTAGAAGTAATTCCTAGAAGAAATGGGTTTAGGAAACGAGTTACACAAGCAAAGGAAGGGCTCTAGGAGCTTGAGAGTGAGGAAGGTAATGGTAACATACCTGTGGGGAGGGGAAAGGGAAAGGGAAGGGTGTGCTCCTGGAGGGTCCTCCATCTTAAGGGTTTAAAGGTGGCATCTTAGGAGAGGTCCCAGGGGAGAGCTCATCCTGGTGTGTCCTTTCAGGGTTGTGGTCTCCACTGATTGATTGGTGCCAAGGCGGGGGTCATTATCCAATGCAGGTGGTGCGGTCAGCTGTGGGGTCGCTGGTCTGGTTGTGTGGTTTTTCCAGGTCAGGAGCCGAAATACAGCTGAGGCCTAGATATTACCTCTAGGGAGGAGAGGTTTGGGGGGACAAAACGCTTGGCCAGCGAGCAATATGCTAGGGGAGGAAAGGCCACCCTGGGCACAATTGCTAGGCACAGGGCTTTCTACCCTGGTGACCTGTACCTTGCCCATTGTCCTTGCTCTGCTCATGTCTGCCTACCATAAAAATACATTTCATTTTCGAACTTTACCTATCAGCTGTTAAAGTGTGTACACGTTTTTGGGGGACACCCTGTATATACCTGTGTCATAGGAAACTAGTTGAAAATTTCACATTATTTAACATGTGTATGCTGACATTGAAGATAGTTTACAATAAGGAAGAAGAGATGCAGTCATCATGCTAGTACTCTTTCAAGTTAAATTACAAAGATTCACAATAAGAATTTCAGCTTTAATCAGACGCCTTTATATTGGAAAAGAATTCCTAATTATATCCCTGCTCAGAGTTAGCAAGTAATAGTTGTGAACTCAGACATTAATGGCCTGTAATGTAGACACAATGTTAAATAAGTCGCTTGTTTTAAATGACCAATAGAAAAATGAAAAAAATTGTAAGTTGTTTTCTTTGCTAAATACTGTTTTGTTTTTTACAAATTTATGCAATTCTTACACCAATGTATTTAACACATCAATTAGGGTGATCTTAAAAAGAATAGCAGTTTAGCCCGGCCGAGCATGGCTCAGCAGTTGAGCATCGACCTATGATCCAGGAGATCGGGGTTCGATTCCCGGTCAGGGCACATGCCCGGGTTGCGGGCTAGGCAGCCAATCAATGACTCTCTCATCATTGGTGTTTGTATCTCTCTCCCCCTTCCTTTCCTCTCTCTGAAATCAATAAAGATATGTTTAAAAAATAAATAAAAAATAATAAAATATATTTAAAAAAAAGAATAGCAGTTTAGATGAGATAGGAGCTGGGTAGAGGAAATTTGAGATTGAGTTTGTGGGAAGAGATTGAAGATAAGAGAAATGATGATAGATTTAAAAGACAATCATGCTATAGAGCAAAGGACTAGCTTCTAAACCTTTCCTTTTCAAGTAGATGGAAGGTAAAACTACAAAGAAAAGTTTGACTTTATTGGAATTGGAAGACAAAAATAAAAAGTAAAGCATTAAGAGGAACATTATGTAGATTTGAAATGTAACAGATTATTGGAGCCAATTGAGGATGAATGAGGATTGGTGAACAAAAGTAGTGAAGTAATTACTCCAAAGCAGATAGGAAAAAAACTATTGGTTAAAAACTTGAAAAATTCTCTGAATCACCAATAACATTTCCCTTCTGTTAACATTATGTCTTCAGAAACTGAATGATGTAAGAATAAGATGTCTGAGAGATACATAGTGCAAATTGTTCTCAGATTATGTAATTTCAGACTATCAGGCTTCCAAAAGCATCATGACTTAGTATTTTTAAAGTACTTCTTGAGTGATAGATGCATGCAATAAACTATTGTAAGTTTTTATGCCAAAGTATTCAAAACATGTTTCCTTCTTTTGCCATTAGTAAAAGAATTTACACAACATGTTCTGTTATGGTTATAAGATTTCAATTGGAATCTTTAAATAATTTATTTGATAATATAACTAAAAGATTATATAACAGTACCTTATTTCTGTTCAACATTTTAAACTATTTTCAAAAGCCTATGGAAAGGTTTTGCTATAGTATGCCTTGCCCCTAGTGATTAGATTAGTAGGTGGTATTCCTACAGACTGAGATTTTGTGTAAAGATTTAGTCTAAGACCCCAATTGCTAATGTTATAGCATAGTAAGAAGCTAGGAAAATTCCAGGACAAGCAGACTAGAGACAGATAGTAAAACAGCAGTTTGCAGCCACCTAGTAAATCCTATTTTCCCTAAACCAAGGACTCTTGGAGTAAATGGTTTGCATTTCTCCTCCCCGACCAGAGGGTAAATAGTTTAAATCACACTACTCTTGGAGACATAACAAAAATCCAATTAGTGCCATTTGCCAGCCACACCCAAGGACATGCAAATTAAGAGAATAAATCTCTTTTTGTTACATCTGCATAAAGCTGATGAATATTAATCCTCCCCTAAGACCTCCCCTAAACGACCAGCCTTTAAAACCCCTGAAAATGAAGGTCTCTACGGGCTCTCTCTCCAGGAAGCACCCCTGTGCCATTCCCTCCCCTCTACCATTCCCACACAGGCTCGTGTCCCCTAACCTATAAGGGACCCCATGAGACTTTCAATGAGGGGAGTAATGGGCGGGGGCAGCTCTTGCAGTGCTAACCCTCTAAACCTTTCTCCAAGGCCCCCTTTTCTCTGACTTCCCAGTGAGCCAAAGCAGCCCCGCCTAGATTCTCCTGTTGCTTCTATGCTCTTCCTTCTCTCATTGTCCTAAGTATATTTTTGCTGTTGTCAATAAATTCTTGCTTTCTTTTCTACATTTTGTCTCTTGATTGAAATCTTTCCCTTAAGACGAGAACCGAGGTCTCATCCTCTCCCAAGTCACACTAATGAAATGGTTTTGTAAATATCATACATCTGGGAATGGGAATCAAAAGATAGGAATGAAAGGGAAAAAGCTCAGGATAGAAAATTATTTGGCCCGGCCAGCGTGGCTCAACAGTTGAGCATTGACCTATGATCCAGGAGATCAAAGTTCAATTCCTGGTCAGGGCACATGCCTGGGTTTTGGGCTAGGTCCCCAGTGGGGGGCATGCAGGAAGCAGCTGATCAGTGACTCTCTCATCATTGATGTTTCTGTCTCCCTCTCCCTCTGTCTGAAATCAATAAAGATATATTTAAAAATCATAAAAGGTGAGCCGGGCGTGGCTCAGCGGTTGAGCATTGACCTAGGATCCAGATCTCGGTTCGATTACCAGTCAGTGCACATGCCTGAGTTGTGGGCTTGATCCCCAGTCAGGGGATCAGGAGGTAGCTGATCAATGACTCATCATTGATGTTTCTATCTCTCCCTCTCCCTCCCTCTCTGAAATCAATAAAGATATATTTTAAAAAAATAATACATAGCTGATGGTTATTTTAAAAAAATTATTATTTGTTAAACACCCTCTATTTTCCTCAAACTCAATATATTATACTTTATCCTTAGTTCTCAAAGCAGACTTTTGCAAGTAGATATTAATAGCTTCATTTTATTGATAAAGTAATGAAGCCATGAAAGGTTAAGTAAATAGGTATTAGGTGAAACTTGTGCGTGTTTGTGATTGGTGAAGAGAAAAAGTATTTCCAAAAGCAGGGTAGAGTTGGCCAACTGAAACAGCTCTACTCTGATTTGTGGATGAAAAGGGACCACATGCTAAACCTCACAAGCTCAGGGAAGGCCTGCATGGGGGCCTTGCAAACTCAGAGACCTAAAATAACCACACAGGATGGTCTGAAATTAAAACTTTTTAACTATAAGCAGTCTATGGTGGGTAGTTACGTCCTAAGGCAGTATTTTTCCCTAACAAAGGTTAATTTTTACCTTAACTGTCCTTTTGCATCTGCAATAACATACCTGATTAACATGCTTTTTCAATATAAAGTAATTTCCCCTTTTTCTGGACCCATCAGGCATTGCTCAAAGACCACAAAAGCCTTCATTATTATTGTTAACAGGTTAATTGTTGACTGTTAACTATCCTACAGCCACCTAAGTAAAAGACATGCGTCTATCATTTTACTTTTTATTGAATCCCAGAGACTTCCCCTGCTTTGCTTTCTCCTTCCTCCTTAGTCTATCATCAAAGGATTTCATGTAACCCACTTACGTCTCCTCTTTTGATTATAATGTATAAAGGTGCAAAACTGCCCTTCTCTGGAGAATTATCTCAATCCATTGAGATTCTGCTTCCGGGCATGTGTTGACAGTTTGGCTCAAATAAACTCGCAAAAATTTTTCACAGGTTTGAATGTTTCTTACGTTAAAGATATTAACTTTCCCCTATGATATTTTTGTCACCCTATAGCATCAAAAGCTAACTTATTGTGTAGATTAAAAAGAACTGTTGTTATCAGGGAAGCTGAGGTATTCCTTTCCCCACTGAGTGCTGGAATTTTCTGAGACTTGCATGGGAGAATGAGTGATTTTTATTTGCATGGAATTACGTCTGTGTTTCTAAAGTCCCATTCCAGTCATAGAAGTGTAGTTGGGGTTTCAGTAGAGCTAAAAAACAAAGCCAATGTCCAGAGTTTCATTCCATGTTGTAGCCGGGTCCAGTTCAGGATCAGGCTGGTTACAGTCCATTAGTCCATTGTGTTGGGGTCCACATGGCAGTCTGCTTTGCTCAGTCTACTTAGTCAAATGCTAATCTCATTCAGAAACATCCTTACAAACACACCAGGGAATAATATTTAACCAAATATCTGGGCACCTTGTGGCCCAGTCAAGGTGACATAAAATTAAGTATCACAAATACACTCCTTGTCAACTTGGCACCCATACAAATCTCAAAAACATATTTAATCTCCAAATAAAGACAATAAGATCATAATTCTACCTAATCTGCGTACAACCAGAAACACTAACCCCTTCCTCAGAAGAAGTAAAGTCCTTGAGTGGATACTTAACTCTTCTCCTTGACATCCTGTAATTTAAATACTATAATGTAAAATTAATAATACTTAAATACTGTACATTATATGTTATGTTACATGATAGGGGAATAAGAAGAAAGATAAAAACATTTGCAGTATATATATATATTTGTTATTTATACTAAGTAAGTGTATTACACACATAAACATATTTATAACAAAGTGAAGGGAAAATACTTATGACAATAAGTTTTCATCATTGTAACTGGTTGTGTGGTAATAGATGGTGTTTATAACAACACTTTTACACTATTCTGTACTCCCTTTTCCTTCAGTAGCACTTCAGCTGGTTGTGGCTCTTTGCCTGGTAGAGTCTTCACACAAACCTTCATTCCTGAAGAGTCTGGCCCAATAGTAGTCCTGTGTGGATTGGATTGTTGTAGATTTCCATTCACTTTTAATCACAAGGCATGTAATACTAAGAGATGCCCTAAGGGATCTCTTGTAATCCAGACAGAGTACATTCCTTATTTCCATTGTAGAGCAGCAGTCCAATTTCCCCTTGGTAGTTCAGATCATTCATCCAGGCAGCAGAGCCCTTCTTTGCCTGTTGAGTCCAAAGTGGCCTAGTGGCATTCTTAACTCCCAGTTCAATGGAATCACTATTGTGTTTCTTGATGGAAGTATTCCTCCCTTTGGAACTAAGATTTCTAAGCCATCAGAGCACAAGATAGAGTGCAAATATTTTGATAATAGGCCACTGGGTGTCATAGTGATGCCACTCCCATTTCTACCCCTTGATTTTTGGACCTGGGTATGAGAGAAATAGCACCACATAACAGATGCTGATTCAGAGCATGCATAGCCTTTCAGAGAACTTGGCTGAAGCCCTGCGAATTATTGTCACTTAGCTGGCACTGTAATTGAGTCTTTAAATGACTATTCCATTGTTCTGTCAAGCTAGTTGCTTCAGGATGTTGGGGAGCATGGTAGGGCCAGTGAATTCCATGATCACGGGTCCATTGCTGCACTTCATTTGCTGTGAAGTGAATTCCCTGATCAGAAGCAATGCTGTATAGAATACCATGATGGTGGGTAAGGTATTCTGTAAGTTCACAGATGGTAGTGTTTGCCTGAAGCATTGTATGCAGGGAAGGCAAATCCGAACCTATAGCAAATGTCTATTCCAGTGAAAGAAAACAATGACCCTTCCATAATGGAATAAGTTAAATGTAATCAACCTGCCACCAGGTAGCTGGCTACTGTCCTGGGGAATGGTGCCATATCAGGAACTCAGTGTTGTTTTTTGCTGTTAGCAGATTGGGTACTCAGCAGTGGCCATAGCCAGGATGGCCTTGTTGAGTGGAAGTCCATGTTGCTGAGTCCATGCGTAACCTTCATCCCCGTCATCCTGGCCACTTTGTTCATGAGCCCACTGGGTAATAAATAACAGTGGTGGCTGGGGAAAAAGTAATTGGCCACAGGCTATAAATTGTTATGTAATCATATTCCTGGCCATTTCTCCTCCCAAGCAAAGTGAACAGTGAGGTACACTGCTCGAAGTTACGCCTATTGGGAGAATTCCTCTTTGTCACGGCCTTTCAGGGATATACTAGAAAGAGGGACTGTTGTGCTGCAGTCGCCCACTTTTGGGTGGTGCCTGCATAATGTCTAAGACTATCTGCAAACCAGGCCAGTCTTCTCTTCCTGTCAACTGATGATAGGCAACTCCCTATGACATCACAGGTGCAGGCTGGGAGAGAGAAAGCAGTGTGGTAGAGTGGCAATCATAGGCATTTGGGTCACTTCTGTAGGTAATTTGTGCATTCAGGGCCTGCTTAGGTCCAGTCACATAAATACTATTTTTCTTTGATGATGGAGTACTGGAGTACATTTATAGCTTGGGGAGTCAACACCCAGTTCATGATGGGCAGGTCACATGGTATCTTGGTGGCTCATGGTTGTACATTCAGTCTCTACTAAGGCTCAATAGCCGTCCAAGAGCTGTTTTTCCAAAAGAAAAGTAGTATATCTGTATGCAAGTGTCTTACCAAAAAGTCACTTTTCTCACCAGGTCCAATCAGCATAGTGTCATCAATTAATGTACCAGTGTGCTATCTTGTGGAAGGAAAAAGTGACCAAGATACCTAGAAATTAAATTATGACCCCTAAGTTAGGGCTAGTGAGTTAATAGTCTCATGAGGTAGGAGAATGAAGGTGTATTTCTGACTTTGCTAGCTGGAAATAAGCTTTTCTGGTCATCTTCTTTACTAATAGGTATTGAGAAGAAAAAAATTGCCACTTCAATAGCTGCATGCCTAGTACCAGGGGATGGCTTAATTTGCTCCAGCGATGAAACCACACCTGGTAGAGCAATTGCAGTTGGAGTCTCCATCTGGTTAAGCTTATGATAATCCTCTGTTATTATCCAAGATTCACCTTTTTCTGAACAGGTTAAATAAGTGAATTGGCCCGGGCGGCATGGCTCAGTGGTTGAACATCGACCTATGGTCCAGGAGATCAAGGTTCGATTCCCAGTCAGGGCACATGCAGGTTTTGGGCTTGATTCCCAGTAGGGAGCAAGCAGGAGGCAGCCAATCAATGACTCTCTCATCATTGATGTTTCTATCTCTCTCTCTCACTTCCTCTCTCTGAAGTCAATAAAAATACATTTAAAAAAAAAAAAAAAGTTTAATGGAGATGTGGCGAGAATTGCCACTCTTGCATCTTTCAAGTCCTTGATTGTGGCACTAAACTCTGCAATCTTTCCAGGAATATGGTATTCTTTTGGTTTGCTATTTTCCTAGGTTGAGGCAGTTCTAATGGATTCTACTTGGTCTTTCTCTGTGGAGCTTCTGAGAGTTGCTGAGTATGTTTGTTTTAAGTATTAATTCTGGAATTGGGGAAATAACCACAGAATAGGTTATGGGGACCTACTGGACCCACTGTGAAACAGATTTGAACTAAAATTCCAGTGATCACTTCACTTCCATACTCTGACTGGTGGATCACAATAATGTTTTGAATCTTCTGGAATTAGTGTCAACTCTGAGTCAGTGTCCAGGAGTTCCTTGAAGCTCTGATTATTTCTTTCTCCAATGCACAGTTACCTTGGCAAAAGACTGTAGGTCACTTTGGGGAAGGCTGGGAGAAAGATTAATAGTATAAATTTTGGGGAGTGTACTGTGGTCCTTCCACAAGGGCAGCCAGCCTCTCCTTTACTCAAGGAGTTCTGGGTCTGTAAACTGGTTCAAGTCTGGGACTTGATTGAGGGGCCATGACTCTCTTTGTTTATAATTTGCATTAGGCTTTTGTTCACTTGACCTAGACTTTTTCTGCTTATACAGATCAAGTAAGAATTTAGTAGGTTTCCTCTCTATTTCACTTCTAGCAGCACTATGAAAAACTAGGTGACTATAAGTCTCTGCAAGTCAAGCTATTCTGATTGCTACTTTGACTCAGCTGTCCATTATGGTAACCACACCCACTTTGCCTTTGGCAATAAGGGGCTGCCACTTGAATCCTGCCACCCCAGGATGCAATTACTCCCATTGCATTTAGGATTTCTAATTCAGTGACTTCAATCCCCCCTGTAAGATCTGGCCTATAGAGAAGAGCAATCACTGAACTCTTCAAAGATGTTGGGGCTCCCCTTACAATTTTTTTTCTCACACTAGCAGTGAAAGGTATGTTTCCTGGACCCTTGCAATGTGGGTAAGTAGGTCTTAAATGACAAATCCACTCTAACAGCTCAGTCTCTGTAAGCCTACAAATCCCTTCCTCTGCGTTAAACCCAGGCAGTTCTGGCATTTCTAATTTGTTCACTGTGGGGTGATTGAGATCGCTAAGGGAATTTGTGTAGATAGCAGAAGGGAAATAGCTCTAAGCTGGGCACTCCGATATTAAGATAGTTGGAAGACTAGGAGGAAACAAGAAAAGAGGCTATGAAGAAGCTACTAGGGTGGTAGGAAGAAAACCAAGAGAGTGTGGAATCCTGGAAGCCACATGAAGAAAACAATTAGTTGTTTCACATATTGCTAAATGGTCTAATCAGATGATGATTGAGAACTGACTACTGGATTAAACAACATAACAATAGCAGTTAGATGCAGTGATGAGTATTGAAGTCTGATAGTAGACTCAAGAGAAGATGAGAAATTGGTGACAGTAAATATAAACAATTTTTTCAAGGAGATAAGCTAATGAAAGAGAAAAAATGGAGTGTTAACTATAAAGCAAAGCAGGATCAAGCAGAAGTTTTGGTTTAAGAGAAAAAGTAGATTTGTTGGCTAATGGAAAAAATCTAGGGAAGGGACAAATTATTGGTACTGGAGAGAGAAGAAGAATTGCTGAGACAATGCCCTTGAGTGGATGGGGAAAGATCTAGTACATAGATAGAGGGGTTTCCCTTTACTAGGAGCATGAACAAGTTGTTCACTCAGTAGCAGGAGACACAGCAGCTGCAGGCAGGTGGATGAACGTGGTTGTAGGAGTTTGTAGAAGCACTCATCTGATTGCTTCTTTCTTATCAGTAAAATAGAAGGCAAGGCTGTCAGTTGAGAGGCTGAAAGAAGTTGGAGATTTTAGGAGAGAGGTGAAGCTATGTAATAGTTGTTTCGAAGAATGGAAATACAGTATGCTTCCTAGGCAGCACCAACGGCCTGTTTGAAGTTAGAGCTCATGAATGTAAATGAGACCAGTCAGCTTATTTATTTGTTTCCTACAGCTATGTTTACATGCACAGGCGCAAGTATGTAAGTGGCAGGAAGTTGAAACTAACCAGGGTTGTGGTTTGGCCAAATACAAGAAGACAAGAGAAGGGCAGAAGAGTTAAGAGCGTATGTAAGGGAATGATTATGATTGACCATGCTATTTAAGCTAGGTAAGGATAAATGTTAAGATGTGAAGGGTGAGAGACAATAAAAAGATGTTAGAATAAATGAATTGTAGTTTCTAGTGGAGCCAGAGGGTTGCTGGAATTTTCCAGATTTCGAGTAGAGGTAGTGAGCTAGAAAGAGAGATGGTGGACAGAGAGTGGACTGCCTCACACTGAGATGACTGAGAGGCAACAGTTCCTGGGAATGGCAAGGATTAAGGTTGGATGAGGAGAGTCAAGAGCTTGAGTAGGGTAGAAGATAAAGGCATTGGAGGAGAGGAGGTCAAGGCACTGAGTTAAAATTTATTAGGTGAATCATCTATGTGAACACTGAGGTCAGCTGAGAATGATGACAGTGGTAGGGTTGGAGTGTGTCCGGGAATTAGGAACTAAAATCCCCAAGGAATGAAGGGGAGAGGGTGGATACTGACTTGGGTGTTGTTTGAGCACTGGAGCAGGGAAAGGCAGTTAGTGTTGCAGTTTGATGTCATAAAATTTAAATGGGAATGTCTATGGAGGAGGGAGGAAGAATGGTCTGGAAGGAGCAACAAGGAACAACAATGTCATCTTTTCTACCTGCGGGCCTAGGAGTAGCGGAGTTTGGGCTGCAGAGGAGAGGGCTGCAGGGCTGATCAGGTTATAAAACAAAAGGTGAGGGGGAATGTTCAGAGAAGGCAATTTTGCTGCTGATTGTGTCTTAGAGGGCACGATGGGAAGATCTGAAGTGTTGGACAAGGTAAAAAATGGGTGAAAAAGGGGATGTTCAGAGCCTTATGGGAATTAGAGTCCCAAAATGACTTTGGCTTTTTGTGGCAACTAAAACCAACAGGCATAAAGGGCATAGTGGGATTAACCTAGATGAAAGTCTTTGATTAAAAAACTTTCAGAATTGAAGCTACTATGTAATGAAACAAATGTGAAACCTCAATGCCTGTTCAAGGACAAGCTTGGACTTAGATTAGTCATGAGTGAAATGCCTGTTGGCAAAATGTGTGCCTTGTAAAGGGCTCAGGGCAGTAGATGAGGTTATGAAGAAATCCGAAGACCTTGCAGATAATCACGGTTTATTATTCATTACCTTTCATTTACATCCTACAGCAATTATTGCTGCTATCTCAAAGACTTTCATTATCATAAGAGGAGCTTTTTCAAAAGCTAGGTGGTAAGTTTCTGCCCTCTAGCCTGAGAGGAGTTTGAATAGCAGTAGCGTCTTACTGATTTATAGACATTTTACCAGTTGTTACACTCAAACAAAATTGGATACTTGAAACTTGATATTTAAAAAAAAATTCCAAAAGATCAAAGCAGTCATAACTGGCTAACATGAATTCAAAATGAAAATGGTGGGGGACACCAAACTAAAAAAATGGACATAAATATTTATAGGCAGATAAAGAAACTAATGGTTCTCTCTATGGTACCTAAAATTACCAACACATGAAACAGGCAAAAACAGTGGGTGGGAATATTAATTATTGTTTGATTTCTGTCTTGGTCAACTCCCTTATCTTCTGTCTAAGACTAGATCTGTGTGTCTCCTCTCTACTCATTTATAACAGGAATTCAGAACTATTATTACTACTTTTGAATGTTGAGAGGTGAAAAATTTTTCTGGTAGGTGACAACCAAGGCTTTGACTAGCTTGGGGAGGGCCATGTAACCAGAGGATGGTCTAACTAGGAATGAGGTATAGAGCAGGTGGCTGTGGCATGGTTGTAGTTTTACTTGTTTTGTGATTGAGGTGGTTGCAAATCTGAAAACTCATGTTTGCTAAAATGGATAGAGTGCTGGAATGGATAATTGTGCAGTGTTTTAAAGATTTAGATGGCCTGGCCGGGCGTGGCTCAGCGGTTGAGCATCGACCTAGGATCCAGGAGATCAGATTCGATTCCCAGTGGGCACATGCCCGGGTTGCAGGCTAGGCAGCCGATCAATGACTCTCTCATCATTGATGTTTCTCTCTCTCTATCTCTCCCCCTCCTTTCCTCTCTCTGAAATCAATAAAGATATGTTTAAAAAAAAAAAAAGATTTAGATGGAAGGCAGGAATGGAAACCTTATCATTTACTGTTTAGGCTCTTTTTTAAAGTTTCTGCAATGACAATTAGTGTGGAAGACACACTATGACATTGCAAATTACAGAACAAACCAAGGTCTGTCAAGCTCATAGTTGTCTGTTTGTTTGTTTGTACAAGTAAACTAAATGAAATATGCAAGGCACATAACCCAGTGCTTGGCTTAAGTTGAAATTTTTTTCTCAAAATTTTTGTAGAGCCCTAGCCAGCTTGGCTCAGTGCTTGAGCGTCGGCCCTCTCAGCCTGTCCTTTCAGTTCTGGTATCTCTTTCTAATAATATTAGGGAAAGACATTTTTGGCATAAGGACTTCTAAAAAACAACAGTTATGTACTTTTATGTACTGTTGATTTATGCATAGGTATATGAAATTAAATATTAATTATTTACAAAAGGGATACTACTGTCAATTTCAATTTCCTCCTTAATAAGTACTCTTATCTCTAATGTTCCAATCTTGATTTATTTTCTTCCAAATCCCTCTAATCTTCCTCTGGAGGGTTCCATGCAAATCTCCCATGAGATGGTGGCATTTTTTGTATCAAAAGCCTTATTACTATTTGCAGAAATTTCTTTAAAAAAATTTTTTTTTAATTCTTTTTTTAAAAATATATCTTTATTGATTTCTGAGGGAGGAAGGAAGAAGAAGAGAGAGAGAGAAACATCAACGATGAGAAAGTCATTGATTGGCTGCCTCTTGCATGCCTCTGACTGGGGATGGAGCCCGCAACCCAGGCATGTGCCCCGACCAGGAATCGAACTGCGATCTCCTGGATCCTAGGCCGATGCTCAACTGCTGAGCCACGCCCGGCTGGGCTGCAGAAATTTCTTAAGCTTTGCATCTGCAGTTCCTAGTGCGTACATCAAATATGGTCCTTTTCTCAGATGACTGCTGTGCCCTTGTTTTCTTCGTCCCACCCTGTTTTCTGAGATGGCAAAGGCTATCCTCCCTTTGGTAGGAAAAAATGCTTCCTGTTTGATATTCAGATTGAAAGCTGAACCACAATGGACAGAAACATGCCACCATAATGCTTCCTGGGTGACGTTATTAGATGATCTTCCGCTTACCTGCATCACTGCCAGGGACATTGTTGTTTAATTATTTATTCTCATTATTGTGTGGATTTTAAAACTCCATGGAAATAGTATTTAATATTCAACCTACAGACATTTTATAAAAATAAATGTACTTAAAGAATAAAATGGAATAAGACTAAATTGAGTGCCTGTAGTTTATAACTATCATTTATATAATAAAGGCTGTAGAATACCTATGCCATTCCAAAATATAATTTCAAATCCTATCAATACTATTTATTCCTCCAGAATAATGTTAGTCATGTATGTTGACCTAATTATTGCTATTAGCTAAGTTGATAGAGTTGACTTATGCCTCTCCCTTGTCTTTTCTTATCCCTGTTGTTTATAAGAAAGCAGTGAGGGTGTGAAATAGCTTGCATTATCTGTGAGCACAGAGAGAGAGAAAGAAACTCTCCAAACGTGCTAATTTTCTTAAAGCTTCAGTTTTATCTCATTGTTTCAGAACTGACCAGCCCATGCCCCTTGCTGGGAAAGCACAGGGAGTTATGCTCTGTGGAATATCAAATGGTGATTACATTTTGAGAAATGGAGTAAAACTAATAGATAGTGTTCTCTGTTTCTACTTCTCCTGACATAACTCCCTGGGTGGAAGTCACATATATTCAGAAACTGCATTAACATTTGAAGGCCATTTTGGTGCTAGTTAATAAATTATGCTTTCATCATACTAAAATAGCACCTGGATGGACAGAGGCAGATAGTGTAGCAAGGCAGTGCTATTGATAGTCAAGAACAACAGCTTGATCGGGGAGTTAGACTGCCTGGGTTTAAAACCCTGTGGCACAGTTTACTAGCTCTATGACCTTGGGAAAACCTCCAAGCTTCAGGCTTCTCATAGAGTGGTATTAAATATAGAACATAGGCCTTTTTGGATGATTAAATGAGATAATCCATGGAAGGCACTTAGCTTAAGTGGCTGTCATCTAATATTCATTCCATAAATGAGAGCTCTTATTATTTCTTGGGATTATAATAATATATTAATAATAGCAATACTTAATGAGTACTTGCTATGAACTTGGCACTGCATTTTCAGAAGCATTGATTTATTTAATCTTCACCACAGTTTCTGAGGTAGTGATCTGAACACCAAGGATTGCGTTATTAAATCAGACATACAACAGAGATCTTACCCTGCATCAAGCTTTACTAATATTCATTCTAAGTAATCATGAGGCACAGGCTTAGCAGAGAGAGGTCTGAGATCACCAACATAGATCCCCATCTGCTTTCTTGCATCAAGATTCACTCTGGCACAGATTAATGTGAAGTCTCTAAATAAGTAATGCAAGTTGCTATATTACTTATACAAAGAGAGCTTTTTCAATAATGATACATTTCCATTTTATGCTCAGGTAGTAACTAGTTTACATGACATTTTTCAGTATCATGGCCCATAAATCCTTAGGTTCCAGATTTGTCTACTCTAAGCAAACAAAACAGACCAGTTATATCCCTTAAAGTCTTTCCATAGATAAGGATTGCATTAGTCTGCTGAACTGCCATAACAAAATACCTCAAACTGGGGGGCTTAAACAACAGAAATTTATTTTCTCAGTTTTTGGGGCTTGAAGTCCAAGATCAAAATTCAATTAGGGTTGGTTTCTGATGAGGTCTCGCCTCCTGGCTTGTAGACAGCAGCCTTCTCACTGTGTCCTCACATGGCCTTTCTTTTGTGTGTATGCAGAGAAAGAGAGAGGGCTCTCTTGTATTTCTTTCTCTTCTTACAAGGACACCAGTCCCATCAGATTTAGATCCCACTCTTATGACCTCACTTAATTTTTTTCTACATTCTCATAGGCCCTTTCTCCAAATATAGTCATGATGGGGGTTAGTGCTTCAACATATGAATTTTGGGGAGACACAATTCAGTCCATAACAAGGATTCTCTCTCTAGCATCATTTGGTGAAATGATTACTTGGCATAATTAAGTTTGCTCCAAGCTTGGGAGGAGGTTTGTCATTAGTATTTTCATAAGGGAATTTAAATAGGGCAACTTCCTTCTTCCCTTTAGTAAAGGAGAGAACGGATCGTAGGAACTGCTAGCTAGTTTCTTTCCAGGCAGGCATAGTATTGTTTTCATTTTAAGGCTGAAGAAATTTGGGCAGAGATTAAATTAGTTGTGTAAAGTCAACCACCTAGTAAATGATGGCACCTGGGTAAAAAAGATTATAGTTTATTGAATACCAACTTACATGAGGCCCCAGATTGCATAAATATCCTCAAACAAATTCACATTTAATTTCTTAATAACTTAAATTTGAAAGAAGATAATCTAATAAATACATAAATATACAAATACATAGTAATACATTGAAAGAGAATATTATACAAATATGGTCTTCTAGTGTCCCTTTATGGGAATGGCATCACCATCTAGTTATATAAACCAAAAGTGTTGGAGTTGTCCAAGACACTTTCCTCTTCTTCAGTCCTGTACCCAATATCCCATAACAAATTTTGTTGTTCCTACCTCCTAAATAATTCCATAAGTAATTTACTTCACCCCACTTTCTCCCATCCCCTAGGGTAAGTACTATCTTCTCTCTCCTGAACAATTGCAATAATAAGTTTTCAATTAAGAAAACAGTTTAGCCCAGAGGGAATGGCTCAGCGGTTGAGCATCAACCTATGATCCAGGAGATCGTGGTTCAATTACCGGTCAGGGCACATGCCTGGGGTGCGGGCTCGATCTCCAGTGAGGGGTGTGCAGGAGGCAGCCAATCAATGACTCTCTCATCATTGATATTTTTCTCTCTCTCTTTCCCTCTCTCTTCCTCTCTCCGAAATTAATAAAGATATATTTTTTAAAAAAACAAAAAGAAACAACAATCTAGACCAGTACACTCTTAAAATATGGTATACACACCACTTGCAAAGTGATCTTTCAAAATGCAAAACTGATCATGTCATTCCTCTACTTAAAATATATTAAGGACCCCCGTTCTTAAAATAAGAACAGAAGTCTTTATTACGGTCTGTGAGACACAACATGATCTAGCTCCCAACTATAATTCTGGCCTCAGTGCACTGTGCTCCCCCTTGTTCTCTGTACTCCAGAGAGTACAGAGTTTTGCAAACTCTTGCAGTTTCAGTGCCTCCTCTTTCACATAGTTTTTGCATATGCTGTTTTGTTTGTTTCCCTCCCTTTTGCTTGGTTGCTTTTTAAAATGTACGCTTCTGCCCTTAGTTCAGTTACTTTTTTTCTCAACGAAGCCTTTTCTCACCAGTCTGACAAGGCCAAATTCCCTAGTTTCAAAGCATGGGCTTTAGGTAATCACTGAGAAAGAGTTAACTTAGAATCAATTCCATGGATGACCAATTAGCTACAAATAAATTTGGCCAAAGACGACCAGTTCATCAGGTTGTTCTACATAGTTCTCTGCAGCTGCCTTTCTGGAAGAGGCAGAGGAGGCAGAGCTTAAGTCTGAAGACAGTAAACTGCATGTAAGAAGAAGCCCACCACTTGCTTACGTTGGAGACCAGATCATTGGGCATTAGAGAAGGGCTTGGCATCTGGGACGTGAAAACATGAAATTGACACTCAGCCCAGACTGATTGTCAAATTTGGGGTTAAAGAGCTGTAATGAGAAGACTGTGTCGAAACTTCTGTGAAACCAAGACTTCAAAACATCCCAATAATTCCCTGAATTGGTCATTTGGTGAAATGATGATTTGGCAGATTAGTTTACATCAACTTGATTTCCTAAAAATTGGCTTTTGGCGAAGTAGCTTCCAGTGAATAGTCTGTCAGGGAATTCAGAGACTCAGTGATTTGGAAAATTGGCTTTTGGAAAATTGGCTTTGTGCGAATTGATTTTTGGCAAATCGGCCTTCTTACCTTCTTATACCACCCCTTGTAGCATTTTTCATAGTTAGTGTTTTCCATTTGTTTTATGATTATTGGATTGGTGGTGTTCTCCCCCACGGTTCATAGGTATCACTAAAGAGGAGGGAATATGAGTTTTTTATTCACCGTTATGTTCTCAGCTTCCAGCACAGTGTCTGGCACATAGCAAGTACTTAATAATATACATAGAATGGTGAAAAAAGAACATTTTCCAACAGATAAAAATGGATTTCAGGCACCTCTCAGTGGGGCTAATTACCCTACATGTAGAGGAGCTGATTATGAGACAGCTGCTTTTAGGTAAGTGCCTATGAAGGTCATCATATATATGATGGTACTATTTTAACTTATAATAATAGCTTAACTTTATATATCACTAACTTTATGCCAAACTTTACAGTTAGTAACTCATTTAGTCCCTGCAACAGTGGGGTAAATTACTATTGTTAATCATTTTATAAGTGAGGAAGCTGAGAGGCTCAGAGGGGATAAGGAACTTGCCTGAACTCGCACGGCAGTCTTCCTCCAGCATTAGCCAGTAAACTGCAGCTCTCTTGATTTAAGAAAACTGAAACTTTGGTCAAAATCAAGTGATGGGGAATGAGTAGTTTGTAACTTTTACTCTCTCTTACGGTAGTCATGGAGGAAGGGTGTTCTGAGCATAGGTACTAATATGATCTCTGAATGCTATTTTGAAAAGTGTCTTGGAGCATAATGTTTGATGATGGGCTAAATGATGGCGGGACACGATGAGAGAAGGGATTTTAAGGTCCTTTGTATCTCCATCAGCCTCCTGAATAGCTACCCTTAAAACATACAGTGTAAATGAAAAAGTTCCTCTATTTACACTGGAACTAAAGCAGAGTCCTTGCCATGCGAATTCAGTTTTAGGACAATTTTTCTAATGTCTCTTTCTTACCAGATTGTTGCTCCAGTTTCCTTCTGTTTAGAAATTCTGGAGCTGAGTCCGGTTCTCAGAGGGTTGTCTGGGTGAGAATGAAAATAGGAGAGGTGAGAGATGAGTCAATGATAACTATGCAGAGCTTGTTAGCTTTATTAAAATACAAAGCAGTCATCACCTTGCAGTGCAGAAAGACAGAGATGAAAAAGAGAAAAAGAACTTACCGCTTTAATGTAAGCCTTTGTGTTTATCATTTGGTAGGGAGGGGAGCACATCTATATATGTACTACATCTAATTTTTAAAACAAATTTGCAAATGAAGTATTATTCTTCCTATTTTACAAATAATGAAACAAATACAGGGTAGGTAATTTTCCCAAGGTCATATATCTAGTAGGTGATCTTAAAATAAGATTTGCCTTATTTCAAAACCCAAATAATTTTCACTACACCATATTGCCATTGTAGGATATTGTAAGGCGGGGGCAGTAATGATATTGTTGAAAATCAGATGTATGTTCTCAAGCACATATTGCACAGAATGTGAAGAAAAGCAAAGTTTATGCTAAGAAGTGAGTGTTGGTGAATGATACAATGGAAAGGGTTGGATACCTATGGTGAGTAGAGCCAGTTTAACTAAATGGAGTAATATGGTATTCACCATAGTCGTCTGTCGGAATAGCAATATATTATTAGCAGCACAGTCATCTTTGGCTTGAAAATAGGACTGACTGAGAGGCTGTCCTTGAGAGCACACCATTGAATGTATCTCCAGAGACTGGGCATACACTTGAAAGAGACTCGATTCATCCAATAAAAGATAAACCACTGCTTCTTGCAAAATTTCTTTTCTCAATACAATGACAATGTTAGTTATTGCTAAAGATTTTTCCAAAGAATGTGGACCAAAATTGAAAGGTTCAGGATGATTCATGTAGTCTTTCACAAAGTTTCATCAGCAGCTGTAACTGGCCTTGCAGGGAATTGTTAATTTCATTAAATTCTATAGAGGCAACAGGCATAGATTCATGTATATTTCTTTTATCACATTATGCTCACTATTTTTCATCCATTGCCACCTATGGGAACTGCTGGTATTAGGCTAAAAGTTAGATATATTATTAATCATATTGCTTGTTAAACTTTATTTAGAGTTAAATACTTTCCCCCTTATGTACTAAAAGTCTGATGGTACAATAAATAAACATGTACACATCTTTAGATCTGTGCACTTTTTTATTCTAGACAGAGCTAAGGGAGGTATAAATTTAGGTCTCAAATATTTTAGGAAAAATCCATTGCATTGTTCGTTAACATATATATTTTTTGAAATAAGATTTTTGTATTTTGGATGGAGGCAGAATTTGTTCTTTTTTTTTTTTTTAATATATCTTTATTGATTTCAGAGAGAGGAAAGGAGAGGGAGAGAGAGATAGAAACATCAATGATGAGAGAGTCACTGATTGAGCCCGCAACCCAGGCATGTGCCCTGATCAGGAATCGAACCCCGATCGCCTGGATCCTAGGTCGACGCTCAACCACTGAGCCACGTCCGGCTGGGATGGATGGAGGCACAATTTGAAAAATACCTTTCTTTTTAGAAATGTTTTTAGTCTTTAACCATTTTAAAAAATCTGAAAAAAATCCCTTCCCAACTCTCCAAATGCATGCATACACAGTGACATAAATTTGTAACCAGGATTTGTTGTGTGGTTATATGGAACTGTGCTTTTTAACATTTAAAATTTTTTTTTGCGTGTAATAGCAATAAAAGTTGTACATTTCCTTCTGTCTCTGTATGAATAATGCTGCCTCATTAATTTTGTGGTTTCATCTGTAAAGGATCTAATCTTGATCTTCATATCTCTATCTTTTATAACTTTTAATAATAGCTCAAGATGAAATTACTTCCAAAGAAAACAGTAATGAAGACATTAGTTATTCTGTAAGGTTTGGTATGCTACAGAATCTTTTCAAAGCAGGGCTGATTCAACATAAAAAATAAGATGATCTGAATATTTCTTTTCTCTGACTCTTTTGAGTTGATTATCAAGGGAGTAACATTGTCTTGTTTAAAAAGCAAACACTATTAATTTTCTGTGTGTTTGACTCAAAATGTGGTTAAATAAATAATAGAGAAAATCCTGTTTCATGTATTTGTTATTTTTTTAGGACACGGTATAAAGGTTGATTAACTTTTTACTAGTTATTTGCACATTTTCAGGTTAATTCTCTGTCTTACTAAACTAACTAAGCAGTGGCCTTCTTGGGGAGTATTTTTTCCAGTATGAGTGATACAGATAGGTACAGGTTGATTCTATTGCAATCAAGACAAGACAAATGTTATTGGCAGTTGATATGAGGCTAGAATTAATAGATCAGTATTTATGGATACAAATGGTATTATCCTGTTCCAGCCTATCAGGTTAAGAGGAACTTTCTCTTCACTCCTGTTATTAAGGTTTCTCTCTCTTTAAAATAGGGACACAGGATGCAGAGGTGTAATTTTGTTCTTTAACAAGTTTTTCCACAATACATCAAGTGATAACTATTTTACCAACATGTCTTAACATTGCCCAGCTTTGTAATGGTTGAATTCTTAGGTTCAAACAATAAATTTCAACTAAATCTTTTTTTTCATGCTGTATCCCTTTTAGCCTCCAAAGTTCTTTAGTTTGTTGACAATTCAGAGTTTGAAAAATGCTTATAAAAATTTAGTACTACCTAGCTCTTTTTAGTGGACTTCCTTTGTTTTGAGGATAGTTATAAACATCCATTATGTTTTGGCTAATTAACAAAGAATCAGGAACCAGGGTCTTGTAATAAAATGACTGTAGCCACTTGTTTTGGTTAGGCCAAGCTTAATGGATATGAATAGTATTTGCTGTGGAGGAAGTTTGCCAATATTTTGCAAATGTGATTTGTGTCTGAAAGTTGATTACAAGTCCCTGTCTTCACCATTGACCTGATACTAATTCTCAGGTAGATCCAATGTGGGGAGAGTATCCCCTCCATGTTTGATTAACTAAGAGACTGTAAATGATTCACTTCATAGTTCACTGCATTTCTACTTTATACTAATGTGTTTTAGATCAGATTTTGGGGAGAATGGGCTGAGGAGGAACAAGATAAAACACAATAGTGTGGTGAAGGCCTGGGGTGGGGTGGGGGTGGGGTAGAAGGGGTGAATGGGGGAAAAAAGGGAACATCTGTAATACTTTCAATAAAAGAGATAAATTAAAAAAAAAAGGCACAAGGAGATCAGTTAGAATATTATTGCTGACCAGTTAAGTTAGGATGTTAGCCAAGAAAGGACAGAGATTTGAACTAATACAGTGCCAGTAGGAACGATGTTAATGAAATAATCTTTGTTTATTGGATACTTCCTATGTGCTAGGCACAGTGCTGTGTGATGTACACAGATTGCTCCATTTTATATTCACCACATCACTATGAAGTACATTCCATCGTCCTTTTACAAAGGAGAAAAATGAGGTCTAGAGAGGTGAAGCAACTTACATTTAATGTTAAGCAGTCAGCAGTGGTACAGCTTCAATTTGGCCCCTGAGCCTGGGCATACAACCTCCATACAACAGACCAAAATATTTAAGAGGTAGAATTTAGCAACTGATTACAAGCAGGGAAGGTAAGGATGGAGAACTCAGGTGTGACGCTTAGGATTCTGGATTGGGCACCCTGGTGAATAGTAATGCTTTTCTCTGGGTCAGAGAATACAGACTAAGGAACATGTTTGAAAAATTAGGGAATAATATGTTTAATTCTGGACATCTGGAATTTGAGATGCCTTTGAGACACACAGAGAGAAATCAAATTGGTTATGTGGATCTGGAGCTCTGGCAGGAATCTGGGCCTGAGTGCTTGGCATGATGCCTGGCACGGAATAGCTGTCAATGAATATTTGTTGGATGAAATGATGGACAGATGGAGATGGAAATATAGAGACAGAGAAGGAGATAGAGAGGCAAAGAGAATTGTTAATTAAAAGATTACAGTTGGCACTTGGGACTATGGGAGTGAATAAAATTTCCCAAAGACAACATCCCAAATGAAAAGAGAAGAGACTCCAGAATAACTCTGGGGCCCATCAGTACTGGAGAGTCAGATAATGGAGAGAAACTTGAAAAGATAACAAAGAAGCACAAAAGCTTCAAGAGAAGAATATCACAGAGGCCAAAGAGACTGAAGATTTCAAAAAGGATGTTATCAACAATATTAAATGCCGTAAAAGAGGCCAGTAAAATAATGATGATAAATAACAGTCATATGGCACTTACCATAGGTCAGGTAATGCTTTAAGTATATATGTATTAGCTCTTCAAGTCAAATCTGTGATATAGGTATTTTAATTAATCATGCTTTATGGATAAGAAAACAGAGAGATGAAATAACTTACCTAAGGTAAGTGGCAAAGCCAGGATTATGAATCCTGAGAGGCACCACAGAGTTGATGTTCTTAAACTATGCTATTCTTGTTTATAAAAGCAGGGGCTAAAATGTGTCTTCTAGATCGGGCAGTTAGGAGGACATTTATGCCTCAGAAAGTGCAGTTTCAGTGGGGGAGTGTGTGTAGGCTGAAGCAGAATGCTGTGGGAGATTAGGAGTGAAGAGTGCAGTGGGCCCGGCCGGCGTGGCTCAGCGGTTGAGCGTAGACCTGGGATGCAGGAGATCAAGGTTCGATTCCGGGTCAGGGCACATGCCCGGGTTGTGGGCTCGATTCCCAGTCGGGGGCGTGCAGGAGGCAGCCGATCAATGACTCTCTCATCACTGATGATTCTATCTCTCTCTCTCCTCCATTCCTCTCTCTGAAATCAATAAAGATATATATTTTTTAAAAAAGAGTGCAGTGGGTTGTTTTTCCTGGGAGCTTGGCTATAAATGAGAGAAGGAGTTTGCCAACGGGATACCAGGATGAAAGAAATTATTTTTAGGATGGGAGAGATTTTGTCATGTATGGTGAGATAAAGTGTCCTAGGAGAGAGACTTTGGAAGATACTGGAGGGATGGCAAATGAAGAGATTGGTAAGTATAACCTCTAGGCCCTTTAGGAGATGTTCAGCTTGGACAGGAGAGGGGAAATACCTACTTTACAAAAGAAGAAGGGTTAATGTCTAGGTAGAGATGTATACGGTATTTTTATCTGGGTGCGAATGTCATATATTGATGGAGTTCATGCTCAATCCCCCAGCTTTCTCTACAAAGATTGCTTGCTCTCTTTTGCTCTCTCTCTCTGTTTTTGTTTTTTTTTAGCAGCCACCCTTCCTTTAGGGGAACTATTCCCATCCCATTCTAAACTCAAGTGGGTTTCTCCAATCATTAGCTCCCTGCCCTCTATGTGAGCAAAGCTATAACCAGTTCTTGCTCTTCCAAAGTTAGATCTTCTGTAAAGACTCATAGTGACAGGAGGTGGTTAGAGCTGAGTCATTTGATGGCAAAGATGTTTTGAGCCGGCTGGGTTCTTGCTCTTTCAGAGATGCTACCTGTTCAGATCTTCCTTCAGTTACATGAGCTGTAATAAATTATTATTATTTTTTCTTTTCTAGTAATTCCTATTTTGGTGAAATCACTTGCAATATATATCCTACCTGATAAAATCTCTTGAGTGAACTTGAGCGTGGCATGCAATAAAGAGTTTGGGATTCTGGGCCAGCAGTGATGGCGCAATCAAAACAGGATTCAACTAGAGACAGACGAAAGGTTTGCCTAGAGACACTGAGGCCCTGCTGAAACAGCAAACCATTCCCTTCCTTTGTAATTGCTTGTTTTGTTTGTTTCCATCACCCTAACCTACAATAGAAAATGGAATATAGGGAGCAAGGAGATAACTCATCAAAAAGTTATACTAATTTTTCCCAATCATTGCCGTTTAGTTAGGTGACCTAAAAGGAAGACTTTTTAAAGGCAAGTTTTGTGGTAATTATCAAAAAACACGCACCTTTTAAGACTTTTTAAGTTAAAGGTTGTCAAAGGGTAAAATTAATGTTTGATTTATTTGGATTTATTTAAATGCCGAGTGAGGTCTTTACCTTCCGCCAAATTCTTCAATCATAGATTGTTTACACTATTAATGACATTTTCCAAATTAAATTCCTGAGTGCTGATGTACTACAGGCATTCTCCATAATTTCACACTGGAATGACTAGTTTACCAAAAATAAAATCTGAATCTAGGGCATGTGGTATTTGCTCAGATTATCATTATGAAATATCTTTTGTTGTCTGCCATTCCTCATAAATAAATTTTCATGATTTTGTAGAGTTTTACAGCTCTTGTATTCTTTTGCTGTGATAACTTTTCACATATTGTGAATTTGTACTAAATTTTATTATTGACAATAAATAATAGAACAGTAATAAAGAAAATAGGCTAGTGGAATGAATAGCAAAATAAAAATATGCTCCTAAGAAATGGTTTAGTGAACAACTTTTCCAATTTCATTTTTAACATAATTGAATTTCAAGAGAAGACATTTATATTGGACACTTGAAAAAATTCTTTGACTCCTAGAATTGTTTTTGATATTCAAGAGAAATTGAATGTCTTTGAAGCTCTGTGGGAGTAACATATGCAACTTCTTTGTACTGGCAGTGTGCTCTTGAGTGCGTTCTTTACCTGGGTTTTCTCATTTGTAAAATGGGATAAAAATGCTCAACCCTGCAACTGCAGCAGGAAAGCAGCCATATACCGTAAGTAAATGACTGGGCATTGCTGTTTCCAATACAGCTTTACAAAACAGAGGGCTGGATGGATTTGACTCAAAGACTATAGTTTGCTGATCCCTGCCCTAGGGGTAACTGATTGGCAGAGAAGATTCTATCCCTCTTTCCATCACGTTAGTGAAAGACATGATTTGATTAATTTGGGATAATCTGATAATTCTGTTTAATCTGATGGTTCTTAGTGGGTGGGAGAATAGAGAAATAGGGCTTAGCTGAATTAAGGTACCTCAGGCTCTTAATTTCTTTACTTGTATTTCTGACTATGTGATGGAATTGAGAGACTAGGCCGTGTCTTCCTCTGTGTAAGGACGGGTTTGCCACTGTCTTTGCAAGGCCTTTTCTTTGCCTTGCATTTTATGTGCCGCATCGTGGTGCATGTGACTAGTTATGCCACCTGGCAGCTCCCCTGCCTGACAGTTGGCTTTAGAGTCTACTCTTTGGTTCTGCTTTTCTACATGAGTGAGTCTCAAGGACCAGATTCAGGGTGCTAGTAGGATGTCCACTTAAGTCTCAAGTCCAATTCACATTCTTATATCCAGCTGTTAATAGAAAGGCCTGAATTTTATTTTATTTTTGTTAATCCTTACCTGAGGATATTTTTTCCATTGATTTTTTTTTTTTTTTTTTAAGAGAGTGGAAAGGGGGTGGGGAGAGAGAAAGAAACATCACATCGACTGGTTGCCTCCCGCATGTGCCCAACTGGGGCGGGGAATTGAACCCGAGACCCTTCAGTCTGCAGGCCAACGCTCTAACCACTGAACCACACTGGCCAGGGCGAAAGACCTGAATTTTAAGTAATTGGGCATTTGTCTAGCTGGAATAAAATAGATTCTATAGCTACATGTGTGTGTGTGTTTTTTTTGTTGTTGTTGTTGTTTTTTGTAAGAGTACTTTATAAGTTGGAACCCAGGGAGGTGAGTTTAAGTTGTCTGAACTTCCAATGTTAAGAATAAGGTATTTCAAAAGAAAACAAAATGGGAATTAGACTTTTCACTATTTCTCTCCAGAATAATATGTCTCTCAAACTTTTCTTACTCCGCCTACCCTGAGAAATACGATACCCTAAGGTGATTCTGATTTGGAGTGAGCTGGACTTGTGTGGGGATGGAATATATTGAGAGTAACTACTTGAGAAGATGGTGTTACAGATTGGCTACACCAAATTCTTTTATAATCCCCTTCTGCTCCTGCCCCCTTCTATTAGAGTGGTTAAAAACCATAAACTGTAAAGATTCATGTTCTTTAGGCTCCCCTGAAGCTAGCGAGAGCCATGTGACCTAGAGGTGGTAAATGAAATAGAGGTATGTCTTTTCCATTTTCTTTCAGGTACAGCAGCCATGGAGGATGCTGGCACAGGAGATGGAAGGATTCTGCTTTATAATGTCATTGAGCCTTTTGACTGCCTGACTCCAGACTTCTTGTTTCATGAGATAAAATCCTATGATTTAAACAACTGTTAGCCAAGCTTTTAGTTACTCAGAGATGGAGACTGTTAATTAAAATAATAATTATAAAATGTCTTAGGTAATGAATGGGGAAAAAGCATGTTTATTATTTAATACTTTGAATGAATAAGTTGTAAATTATTTATAATGCTAACCCTTTATTTTTTTAAATATAAGAAGTCATTGTGGGGCTCTTATTTAGAACTTTATAATTGTACTAGTTTTCAAACTAGAGAAAATTTAACAACTTTTCATCCACAATGCCCATCAAATACCTAGTATATATCAGGTATGTCCAATAAGTGCATGTTGAATGAATAATTGAAAATGCCATTGAAGGAATAAATGGATGTGAGAGAGATTTCCTGGAGGAAGTATTATAGGTGACCTTGCTAAGAATATTTAAAAACACAAATCAGGAAAGGTGTAAAAGTTCTTGTTTTATTTTCATTGATGTGAGTAACTCTGAAAGATATATGTAGAACCTAACAAAAAAAAATTTTAACATTTCAAAAAAATATGATCATGCCTAATGTGAGAGTGGGAAGGACAGTTCATTTAATCTAGGAGTGGGTGAACAAAATAAACACACGGAAACATGACCTTTTGATTTTATTATAAAAGTTGAAATTAATTTAGAAAATGTTCACATTTGTGCCAAATTATTTTCTGGAACAGAAAGGGAAATACAATATTACAGAATATTAGGAAGTGCAATGACATTTAGAATATAAAATGATGAGTGATGAGTGTTTCTGATGCAATTTGACAAGTTTGGGAGGAGTCTGAGTTGTATCCTTTATTATAAAGTATAGTGCTTTCCTAAGTCCTTTGAGTTATACTAGGGGGTTGTTGAGCTCAGGGGGTCACGAGAAGCTATTTGGTCAGAAGTGTGGGTGTCCTGGGGACCCCCTGAACTAGCAGCTGTCATCTGAAGTGAGGGCAATCTTGTGGAAGACTGAACCCTTAGCTTGTGGGATCTGTGTTAACTTCAGGTGTTCAGTGCCAGAACTGAATTGAAGTACACCAATATGGGTTGAAATGGAATATTGTCCATAATTTGAGGCTCACCTCTTTCTGGATGTAGCATCATCATATGCTGCAGGAAAACACCCTTACGATTTGTAGTAGCCATTTGTCTAGTTGAGAGCAGCTACTAGGTACCATCTGAACTCTTTCTGAGGTCTTAGCAAAGGGTCTTAAGACCACACCCTTGAGTTAACCTTTACTCTGAGGTCATTTCTTGTTTTAAGGTTTTCTTGTTGGAGAGGTTTGGGATGAGAAACAGTAGTATATTCCACACTAGCAAGCCAAGGACTCTCTATATTTCCTGTTATTCTGTTTGCAGACTAGTCAAATCCTTCCTTCTAATCTCTCTCTTCTTGTGCCTTGTCATCTATAGCTTAAGGAAGATAATTGAAACTTTCAACATTCTGCCTGGATCAATTCTTCCAACACTGCTGGATCCACAGATCTGTTAGGTACATTATCTAGTTTTCCAGTGACTTCAGATAACAGTTTTTTCAATTATCCCCCCCGTTATATTCCATGAGTTTCCATTTTCCCAGGCTCTAACAACAATCATGCCTGTCTCTCAGACTCCCTAGCAGTTGGTTCACCGCTCCTCCGACCATCCTTATTCCTTTCCCAGCCTCTGCTTGCCATGTGATCCCCCAGACAATGATGCATGTTTAAGTTTCACTAAATGAGCACCTCACTTCTAGTTACAAACTTCTATATCAATTATCTATCGCTGTATAATAAAGCACCCCCGAGCTTAGAGGCTTAATAGAGCAACCTATTTACTTACGATTTTGCAGTTTGACTATGTTCAGCTGGGTGGTTCTTCTGCTGGCTTTTCTTGGGGTCACTAGTGGGGCTGCAGTAATCTGGCTGCTCTACTGGTAGTATGCCTGGCTGTTAACTTAGACTGTTGACTGGGGAATTTTAAAAATTTACATGTCTTCTCTTGTAGGATAACCTGGGTTATTTATCTAGTTACTGCACACATTCAAGAGGGTCACAACAGAATTCTAAAGTCTGAAGTCACTAGCATTACTTTGCCATATTCTATTGGTCAAAGCAAGGCACTAGCCAGTTGTGATTCAAGGGGTTGAATCACAAACTCCACTTCTTGAAGAAATGTAAAAGATTCTGTGGTCAAATAAAATCTTTGTATTTTAAAATAGTCTTAGTTAACTTCCTCTGGATGACTTCCCCAGGCAATGTCTCTCATATTAACCCATTCCTTCATTCACTTCTTTATTCATGCATTCAGTGTGAATTTAACAAATATTTTTGGGATATTTAATATGTAACAGGCATTGTGATGAGCATTGGAGATGCAAAGATCTATTCTTTGGAAACTGATACATTTATAAATTTCTTTTAAAATTGTGAAAATTGCTCTTGAGTTTTAAATGCTTTATCATTGTGAAAAGCTTATAACTTATGATTCAATTGACTTCCTCAGTTGCAAACAGAAGTTATAAAAGCTGAATGAAATGTCAAGATGAACAATGTCTTTCTGTGAATGAATTTTTTAACTTCATTTGCAAAATGGCTTGGTTTCAGACCACTTAAATTAATAAAGAACAAGCAGGGATTTGTTTTTCTCAAAAATAAAACAAAAGATAGGGCTTTTTGTTTATTTTTTTTTAAAGGGTAAGTTTTTGTTGTTTTTAAACAATTCAAAGAGGCCCCTTGGATCTCCAGGCATCTGTAAGTGCTGTATAACCAGCCCAGATGGATCATGAATGGAAGTGGTCTCTCTGGATGGGGAATTCTGACACGAGTCCAGGTGGAGTGCCAGATATCCATGACAAAGGAATGAATATGAATTTTTTTTTTTTTTTTGCCATCAAATAGCACACATCCAGTGGGCAAGGTAGACATTTAAACAAATAAAGAGAGTGTAAACAAATAAAGAGAGGATGGGTTCTCAGGATAAGTGGATTTTCTTTATATTAAGGAATGAATGGAAAAATATAGTGATTCATCTTTGTGAGAAATGTTCCTGCTGGGAACCTAGAAGACGAAAGAATAAATGATTTAGCGGAAATGGTATTAGGGAAGACTTCACTGAGAAAATGAGGTTTGAACTAATCCTGAAGACTGAGAAAGAATTCACTGTTTTTAAAAAACTTAAAGTATGACCCGGCTGGGCATGGCTCAGCAGTGGAGCATGGACTCAGGATCCAGGAGATGGAGGTTTGATTCCCGGTCAGGGCACGTGCCCGGGCTGTGGGCTTGATCGCCAGCGGGGGGCGTGCAGGAGGCAGCCGATCACTCATCATTGATTTTTCTATCTCTTTCCTTCTCCCTTCCTCTCTCTGAAATCAATAAAGACATATATATATTTAAATTTATACTTAACACATTTTAAATATTTCTAAAACGTTTCTTGTTTATTTAACTTGCGGTTTGCTTTAAAAAAAAATTTCAGTCTAATAATTTTATGTAAAATAACCATCTTTTAGAGAACTTTTATGGTCATTGTATCTAGCTGAATAAACTCACTTGAACCACAAATCTCATTTACAAATTTAATTACATTTTCAGAACATTTTAAATTGCCTTTTATAAATTTAATATATTTGACTTTCCTTTTTTAAAAATCCTCACCTGAGAATATACACACGCATGCACGCACACAAACACATACATATACTATACAGACACATTGATTTTAGAGAGAGGTGGGGGTCGGGGGAGGCAGCGCAACCCAGGTGTGCGCTCTGACCGGAAATCGAACCTGCAACCTTTCGGTGTCTGGGGCCACGCTCCAACCAACGGAGCCACGCGGCCAGGGCAAACTGTGACTTTCTTAAGCAACAACCCCTGAAGTACCTAACTTTTGTAAATGTAATCAATTAAACCCAAAAAACAAAGCAGACCTGTGGATGAAAAGGGGCCACAAGCTAAACCTGAATAGCTCAGGGCAGGCCTGTGTGTCCGCCCTGCAAACTCAAGAGACCACAAAGGATGGTCTGAAATTAAAACTTTTAAAACATTAGCAGTTTATGTTGAGTAGTCACTCCCTAAGGCGGTATTTTTCCTTCACAAAGGTTAATTTTCACCTTAACTAAGCCAGTCTGTTGTCTTTTGCATCTGAGATAACATACTTGATTAACAACAAGCCTTTGCGAAACAAAGTAATTTCCCTATTTTTCGGGCCCTCAATGCACCAGGGCAGAGACCAGGAAACTTCTCGTTGTTATTGATGATTGCTAACTGTTGATTTAACTATCTTGTACCCACCTATGTAAAAGGAGTATGTGTCCATCATTTTACTTTTTATTCAATCCCAGAGGTGCCCGCCCACTCTGTCTCTGTCTCTGTCTCTGTCTCTGTCTCTGTCTCTGTCTCTGTCTCTGTCTCTGTCTCTGTCTCTGTCTCTGTCTGTCTCTCTCTTTCTCCCCCCCCCCCCCCAGAGCTTTACTTCAATTGGTTGAGATTTTGGGCTCCCTGGCATATGTCAACAGTTTGGCAAATAAACTCACAAAAATTCTTCACAGGTTTGAATGTTCCTTACGATCAAATCTAAGGTTCTCAGAGCATCGCCCCGATACACCAAGGTTGTGGGTTTGATCTGCAGTCAGGGCACATACAAGAAGCAACCAATGGGTGCATCAATAAGTGGGACAGCAAATCTCTCTCTCTCTCCCCGCCCCCTTCCTTTCTCTAAAATCAATAAATAAAATTTTAGAAAAATTAAATAAAAATGTTCACGATGTGAAAGAATTACCCCCAAACTTAGTCTGAAGCAATGTAGTCTACTAACTTTTCTGGAAATAATGAACATTTCTGATTAAATGCTCAAGCAGTTTTACTGATAGATTTGAGAGCCACTCTGGGAGACACACCCTGATTATGAATCATGGAAGGACCCTAACAACCTTTCAGCAGTCTTGCAAGTTTAATGACCCTTAATCAGGTATTCTTTTATATCTAATCTCACAATGATTATCTAATCACTCTTTTTTTAATCCTATAAAATATCACTAATAGGACACAAATCCATGAATTGGTTCTTTTTAGAAAGCCCTCTCATAGCAAGTTTGAAAAAAAATTTAAAATAAAAGAATTTGTAACATGCTTTTGTTAAACAATAATTTTTTATAAGAAGCAATGTCATGGTTCTCATACAAATATAAAAATGAACATGTGTCAGACATTTTATTTAATTAATAAGGAAACCAATAATATGCAAAACAAAAGAAGTGGCAATCAGGAATCTTCCTTGGAACCTGGGTGATGGTGGTAGTGAGATCAATTGTACTTCTCAAAATTCATTTACATCTTCGTGGATAAGAGCATTTACATGCTATCAGTTCTTTCTTAATTGATGGAATTGTGTAATAGCTCAGTTAGAGGTAATGAAAAGGTCAGAATCCTATACAATCAGATAACCTGGAGGAGTGCACTAGACAATGCCTAGGTTCAGTTGAGAAGATGCTCATTCATCTTCCTTTGCCTATTTCAGTATCTCTCACAATTTCCCTACCTGATGATCTTAATGCTCTCAAAGATTCTTCTGAATCTCTCAGAGGTTCATGTGAAGGGCTGGTCTCATTGGGTTTGGCCTAATTTTTTACATAGGTGCAACAGATTTAATATATATCTCCCTGGGTTGGCTTGCAAATCTAGAGGCCTACTTCATCTATCCAGAAAATGGAACATTATAACAAAAACAGCATTCCAATGACCGCAGTAAAATTTTCCACATCAATTTATTCACTTCTATGTAGTTCTTGTTCCACTGGATCTTGGGTTAGGAATCTGCATTTGTGAAGTCTTCTTCATGGACAAAAACCCTGGGAAATCAGTCTATTGGTAGTTTTCTAAACAATATCAGCTCAGAAACTTGTACCCCAAAGTCAACCATTTGAAGTGTCAGTAGTTTAAATTACCTGTTAGAGTCCTTTTCCATGAGGCTCTGGGATGCTCCTTTGTCCAAGAAGGCTTTAGGCTCTGTTCTTTGAGTTTTCCCCCTTAACTAATTAGACATAATAAAGCCAACATAAAGCACAGAAAATTTTATTTAGTAAGAGAGAAAAAGAAGTCTAGGACATTTAAAGTGTTAAGAGTTCAACTTCCTTATTTTCTCAGAATTTTAGAAGTGTTTGACTTATGTAAATGTCTTTCCATTTCTTTAAAGCTATGATTGACAGTGGGTATAGGGAGATGGAAACCTGCTTACCAATAGGGAACATACATAGAAAGCTATTGGAAAAAATATACTTGCTACACTCTGAGAACAGGTGATTTAGATGAGAGCCAGGTATGCTTAGGTTTCTGTGGGTTCACTAGGCTTAAAAAATCTGTAGACTGAAATTATTATTTAACCCAACCTCTAATGATACATAATTTCTTTAGTAATCAGAGTTATTCCTGGAAATGTAGATATACAAGTTTTATTCTGAATTCTGGGGACACTTAACTATAGTGTAGCAACTTAATTATACTTTTGTATAATAGCACTTACCTGTCCTACTATAATTATCTCTGCTTAAAAGTCTCTCTCTCCGTTAGATTTATATGAATTCAGAGCAAAGACCTTGTTTTTTCTTACATTTCCTATCACTGCAACCCCAGCAATCAGCTTAACACCCGGCACAGTGTGAGTGCTCAAAAGTTGCTTGTTTAATAAATGACACTGTTTAAACCTATGGTTAACAAATATGTTTCACTTTAAAAGTGGCAATATTATAAAAGGCCACAAGATGGGCTCATTACACTGTGAAAGTTTGTGAAACACTCCTGAATCATGAAATTAACATTTCTTTTTCTGCCAAAAGTGAGGAATATTTCATATGTTTCTGAATCTTAACAAGGAATTAAAATGCTTTTAGTGACAAATCCTGGCAACATTTAGTCATTTTTTACTCATCTAAAGAACTGTATTAAACAAAGTCATAGTGTTATTTAATTATCATTCCTTCTTGTGGCTTTGAAAAACATCAAGGTTTTATCTGTATCACCCTCCCCATATATTTCTCACTATAACATTGAAATATGTCTTGCTATTTATGGAATAATAAATTATATCTCTTCTTAGAATTTAAAATGGTATTTATCACTTTTTTTTTCCATTCAAAAGATTAAGCTTACTAAATTGAGTAGCCCTTTTTTCCTAAACCAGTACTTCTTGAAAGTTGACTCTATGGGAAGCCAGTCTACATTGTTATCCCACTTGATACTTATTGACCAGATGAGAACACTGAGGCTCTGAGAATTGGAGGCTTGCCAGAGTCACTTGACTAATAGCTAGAGCAATAATTTTAGTGGGAAGACAGATACAAACAAAACAAAAACAAAAGCAAAAACAAGTCAAAGAAGCATGAGGATACGAGCCAGTGATAAAGCATAGAGATGCGATAAAGAATGATTGAGGTACTACTTTAGATTGGATGGCCTCTTGGAGGAGGTGACAGTGATGCTAAGCCAGGAATGATTCTTTGAAGTTCTGGTTAAGAGTTTGCCAAGCAGAAGGAACAGCTGGTACACAGGCCCAAGGTGGGGCAGGTTATTGCTCTCAGTTTGGAAAGAAAACAAAAGCAGAGTGGCGCTAAAAGATTCATCCAGTAACACTGTCATGTCTCTGACACAGTTGGCATTAGACATCTACTGTCCCAGCTTCCTTTGGAGAAAAGCAGACCCTGGTGTGTATCTAAACAGCCACGGGGTTGCTGTTCATTTTAAGTGACTGGTATGCACTACCAGGCAGAAGGAGGAATTGTCCTGAAACTGGGTGTTCTTTAGCTAAACTGAGTCAGGGTTACAGTCCGTCAGGATGACTTCAAGCCAAGCAGGACCTTCTGAAGCCATGATGAGATTGGAATGCTCTTATGTAGTCAATATGGGTGTGTATATAATATGCATCTACTGCTGGGCATTGAATATAAAGCGATGAACAAAACAGTCTTTGCCCTCAAGGAGCTTGTATTCAATGATATCTGCTTCTGTAATTTACACATGGTTTACTTCAATTCTCTTTAGTTCCACTCACTATTGACTAAATTTAGAACTTATTTATTGGTTATTCGGATGAAGAAGGATTCTGATTGTCAAGATTTCTATTCTACCACAGCCCCAGTTGGGTTCTTTTAATAGTGGGAACTCTCCTGAGGATAGATGTGGTTTCAATTATTCCTGCCTACAAAGAGCATTACCGCTGACATCAGAAACCTGACAAATATAACGGCTTCCTTCTGCAGTCCTAGTCTATAGTGCAGGTCCAGACTTCGCAGTGCTTGCTCCCTCACTCCCTGCCTAGCTTCTGTGCATCAGGCCAGGCTCATTTCTTCCTGGTTCCTGTTCTCTTAAGTCTGTTATAGGAGAAACAGAAACTTATCACTCAAGGACTGAAATCTAAAGCTCAGTGGGAGTCTACTTATAAGCTCAATTTCCTTTTCTGAAATTTTAGCATCATTTTAGGCCACCTGGAAGAAAAAGTCAGGAGGGAAAAAATAAACTGCATTCATACACTGACCTTTTGACCCAAGGGACTACATCACTTGAGGACATGGTGTCATTTATGCTCTCACATCCCTTTAGTTCACAGGAAAATCCTCTAAACAGAAATTGGAAAATGCTTCGCACTCCAAGCACAGCTCTTTGACAATTTTTCTTTGTCATTGTGAAAATGAATACAATAGGACAGGCTCCCTGTCACCACTTGAGCCAATTAAGCAGACACAGGGTTGAATCATATATAAGCGTTTATTCCAGTAATGCCAGCAGTGTGGGAGAGCACCAGGATTTGTCCACATAAAATCTGCTCTCCTCTCCCCTTCCTAGCTGGCTGATTATATAGAGATAAGAAAGAGAGGCTGCATGCAAGGGCGAAGGGGGGAGAGGATGGTGGCAGGGTCTGTGGTCCCCTGTGTCTCCTTCCAGGAACTTGACGTCTGATAACAAGGTAGTTAATTTTCAATGATGTTAAAACCCAGCTCTGCCAGTTCCTGGGACCTGAAGTATGGTCATCATTCCTGAGGCAAACTCACGGAGAAGGGTCAGGCTCCGGGCACAGCAACCAAATCAAAGTGCCTCCTGTCCTTTGTCTGTTCTCAAAATGCATTTTCTTGTCTAAGCAATGGACCCATCCAGGCCCCAAGGTGTCTCTTATATTTTTACAGCTGTTTTTCTTCTTGCAGCACATCCTCCTGTTTCCCAGGGTCTATAAGAAAACCTCTTATCTATAGTTAGTAAGGTGAATAATCATTAAACAGCTATGGTCCTATTCCTACTAGGTGCCCTCCCCCCTTTCACAATCACAGTCAACAGAGCATGATCAACATCTCTGCCCCCAACAATTGGACACAAATGACATTAATAGACTATGTGTATGGCCTATTCTTAAAATTTATAGCACCTTATATTAGGTCTCAGACCACCTTATATTAGGTTTTCTATTACTGTAATAGCAAATTACCACAACCTTAGTGGTGTAAAACAACACACATTTATCATACAGTTCTGTGGGCCTGAAGTCTGACAATGGGTCTCACTGGGCTAAAGTCAAGATGTTACAGACAGGGCGAAGTTCCTCTCTAGATGCTCTAGGGGAGGATGTTTCCTTTCCTTTTCTAGCTTCTAGAGGCCACCTGCACTGCCTAGCTTCTTGTCCTCTTTCTCCATCTTCAAAGCCAACAGCTTCACATATCTCTTACTTTTCTTCCACCGTCATGTCTCTCTCTAACCACAGCTGGAAAAGGTTCTCTGCTTTTAAGTGCTCACGTGATTAAAGTGGGCCACCCGGACAATCCAGAAACTCTCCCCTTCTCAAGTCCATACCCAACACCACATGGTCAAAGCCCTTTTTGCCACGTAAGTTTCCAAGGATGAAGACATAGACATCTTTGGGGCTATTATTTTGCTTACCACACCCTTTTCTAAAAACGTAAGATGCACTGAGAAATGTATACAGGTAACTCCTGTAAAGCCCTTGTACAGGAGTCCTGTTGTTTTCAGTTAAAATCACCTCCTTTGCCCTCCTCTGCTCTCCCCTCCCCTTGCCTCCAGTTTTCTTCTCTAGGGATAGATATGGAAAGTGAGATGAACACTGTGCTTTTGTCTACTTATATTCTTTTTTATTTTTTAAAATTTATCTTTATTGTTGAAAGTATTACATATGTCCCTCCTTTTCCCTCATTGATCCCCTACACCTACATCCACCCCACCCTCAGATCTTCCCCATACCAGTATTTGTGTCTATAGGGTATGCATATAAGTTCTTTGATTAATCTCTCCCCACCCACTCCCCCACCCCTGCCTTCCCTCTGAGATTCCCTCAGTCTGTTCCATGCTTCCATGTCTCTGGATCTATTTTGTTTATCAGTTTATTTTGTTTATTAGATTCCACATATGAGTGAGATCATGTGGTACTTGTCTTTCTCTGACTGGCTTATTTCACTTAGCATAATACTCTCCAGTTCCATCCATGCTGTCCCAAAGTGTAAGAGATCCTTATTTTTACAGCCACATAGTACTCCATGGTGTAAATGTTCCACAGCTTTTTTAACCACTCATCTACTGATGGGCACTTGGGCTGTTTCCAGATCTTAGCTATTGTAAACTGCACTGCTATGAACATAGGGGTGCGTAAGTTCTTTGTGATTGGTGTTTCAGGTTTCTTAGGGTATATTCCTAGAAGTGGGATCACTGGGTCAAACGGCAGGTCAATTTTTAATTTTTTGAGGAAACTCCATACTGCTTTCCATAGTGGCTGCCCCAGTCTGCATTCCCACCAGCAGTGTACTAGGGTGCCCTTTTCTCCACACCCTCGCCAGCACTTGTAGTTCGTTGATTTGTTGATGGAGCCATTCTGACAGGTGTGAAGTGATACCTCATTGTGGTTTTAATTTGCATCTCTCTGATGATTAGTGACTGTGAGCATTTTTTCGTATGTCTATTGTCCATCTGTATGTCCTCTTTGGAAAAGTGTCTATTTAAGTCCTTTGCCCATTTTTTAATTGGGTTGTTTGTCTTCCTTTTGTTAAGTTGTATGAGTTCCTTATATATTTTGGATATTAACCCTTTATCAGATGGGTCATTGGCAAATACGTTCTCCCATACAGTGGGCTTCCTTTTCATTTTGTTGATGGTTTCTTTTGCTGTGCAGAAGCTTTTTATTTTGATGCGGTCCCATTTGTTTATTTTCTCCTGTGTTTCTCTTGCCCTAGGAGATGTATCAGCAAACATATTGCTGTGAGAGATGTCTGAGATTTTACTGCTTACTCATCTTATTTTCTCTTCTTTCAACAAAAATATCCCTCCCTTAGCCTTTGGTGGGAAAGTGAGGCTTCTTTTAGTCACTCTTCTGTTAGGATTTTCAGTCAGTACTTTTCTACCTCTTTGCCTCAGGGCTGTGCCTATTACGCAGCTCCCTGTCCAATGAGATTGTCATACCCGCCTGGACATTGTGAGTACTTTGGTAGTGGACATTTAACCAAAGTTGGGCCAATCTGAATACTTCTCTGGAATTTTTTTCCTAAGTGGCTCTGTGGGGGAAAATTTCTCTTTCTTTGTTAAGAGAAAGCTAAAAGTATATGGCTCAGAGCTGCTGGTTCTATGTCTCTCACCACCTGGAGAAACTAAGGCTGATGAGAGGTAGGAAGAGATGATGCTGGTGAGTTACTCCTTGACTTTATCCCTTAAGGTCTTGTTTCCTCTTTGAGTCTATAAATTATTTACACACATTTGTTTCCAATAAATCTCCCTTTTGCTTAATCTAGTTTGTTTAAGGTTTGTTTCTTGCAATTAAAAGAGTCCCGATTAATATAGGTTGTTTTCTCTCCTAACGCTTATGTCCACTAGCTCTATTATTTATTCTGTTAATTCATTGTGTTTAAAAGCTGGATCTAAGGTCAATGATATCTCCCATGGGAAAAAAATTAAAAAAAAATAATCAGAAGAAATTCCGAAATGAGTCCACATGATATTGTTTATGTTAATTCTTTGATCACACTCTCTGAAAAAACTTACCCCTGTTTCACAGTCCATCTTGGATTATGAAACTCAGCTAATAAAAGAGGATTGTAAATACAGATGCCACTAATCCCATTACTACAATGACAGTAATATAAAAAGCTTGAGATCTGAATACTTCTGTTTCTATCAGTTTTCCACAGTGAAATTAAAATCCTTAAAGTGAAATCTGCCTTTTCATTTTTGTTATTTTTCTTCTGGAACTTATATTTTCCCAAGAACACCTTCAAAAGCAAATTATTCTAAAGCCAGATCTCTCATGCTTTCCATTTTTCTAAAGTTCAATCAGTTACATAAGAACATTTCTACTGCAACACCATACCTAGAACATTCTGATCCAAATACAGGAATTGCTAATTTTGCTTTACAACTTGGATCTTCTCAACAGGATAGTTCTAAGACTCAGCAATAGCTGTCTCTTTGTGTCTATTACTGACATACAAGCAGAGGCCAGGCATGCACTTCCTAATGCATTGCAAAGTACAGCTCCAGAAGGGAATTGGTAGATAGACGGATGTCCAGCCAGTATATGAGGCCAAGCTACTTACTTCTTGTTAAAACACAGAACAACTGCCAACTGGAGGTGCTGAACTACATTGACATTTACTACATTTACAGAGGAGGATACCTCTTCTATATTCTGGTTAATTATGGAAATAATTCCTCATCTCTAGCCTATGAAGACCACCACCACGAAACAAATTTAGCTTGCTACTCAGAAGGAGGCACTTTCACCTGCTGCTAAATTGGGAATTTGTCTCAGTCTCCCTGGATAAGAGTCACATTTCATGCAGTAAATCAGAACTAGAACTGCCTGGTCCCCAGGTAAGTGGGGATAGTACACGTCAGCACAGGTGTTTTAATTCATTTGCTTGTTTTGTTGTTCACCATGTACTTGCTGAGCACAAGCTAGGTACACGGTATATACACATGTGGACAAAACAGACCTGATTCCAGCTCTCATTGAGCTTGTTGTCTAGTGGGAGACATAGACAGCAAATAAGTAGCAAATGAAATTATAATTAAAAATTACTCTGTGCTATAAAGAAAAAGGCAGGTTGCTGCAGAGAGAATAAGGGGATGAGATACTGTAGGCTGGGTATGAGGAAGACTTCTAGAAGAAGGTGACGTCTAATCTGAGATCTGAATTTGCTGGACAAAGAGGAGCTACACAAGGGGAAACTATTAGGAAGCAGGTCCCAGGCAGGAGGAGGAACACCCAATGTTAAGCTTCGTTCGTTTACCACTTTGAACACTGGTCCATATCCCTCCAATTTAGATTTGTTCTATTGCCCTACCTCCTCAGTAAGTATTCTCTTAGAATTGGCAGAGCTGAACTTTTGCTAATGAAGCGGTCTATGTGTCCTGAGTGTCAAACTGCTTTTTTAATCTCATCCTGAGCTTCTTTCTTCTTTGGTTAAAGGAGAATCGGTCCTCCCTTGGGCTTTCCTTCAATCGCACTGTTCCCTCTCCAAACGGAGGCCCTGGTCTTCCTTAGGAAGCAGAGGAGTATCTAATTTATCACCGTCACTCGAGATTTAATACTTCTGTGGCAACTCCGCAGACTGTGAGCATGTGTAAAAGTTTTATTTCAAATTTGCCATAGGGAGAAGACTCCGTAGAAAACCAATCCAAGGAGTTCCTCTTGGTGGAGGTCTCTTTGGGGAGAAATAAATGATTAAGTAATGATTGTTAGATCAGACTTCTCCCAAGACGAATGTAAGCTGACTGGTGTTACTCTAATTTCTCAAAAGGAGTTTGAATGTCATTATCACCCGTCTGAAAATTGCTCCAGCATTTTATCATGAATACTAGATATTTCCCAGAAGGTGCTGCTAATTACGTCACACCCCGGAATGTGAAGACTGTGTCACAGTCCATGTTGCATCCTCAGCACAGAGAACAATACCTGCCACCAAGCAGGCCCTCCATAAGTATTTGTGAACTAAATGATTAAAATTCTAGCAATGAATCTCACTTGGCATCTTCAGAAGCATGGCGGGATCATTATGCTAGATATGCCCCGAAGGATGGACAATTATCAGAATCATGTAAAGGATTTTCAAATATGCAAACAACATGTAAATAAGGAGTCTCTTAGAGAGGAAGCCATGGTCCAGTGGGAGGGGCAGTGGGGTGTCAGTGCAAGTGAGGCTGAGCACATCAGGGACTGACTGGGATAAAAACATCTAGGCAGAGAGCTCATGGGAAGCTCCTCATCAATACGTTCTAGGAAGAAGAAATTTGTGTTCATAGTAAACAGAAGAACCTTAGAGTGATTTTTTGTTTCTCTAGGAATAGAAACAGAGGCTAATAATTACTATTTAAGAAAGCAAATAACACCTCTGGATTTGTGGTTGTCAAAGAAAAACATCCATATATTAAAATACTTATGCTATTTTCACTACTGTCTCACTGACAGACTTTATCACTTGTACTGGTTTTGAGAAGCAATAAAACAAGATGAAATGATTTTATTTATTTTTGGATGTATGCTAAGGATATTTTTATCTTTAGTCAAAGACTAATTTAAAAAGCATATTATTTGGTATGGGGGTAGTTTGAAATAAGTAAAAAAATTAAGTTTCTATTTGTTCAATTAAACATTAAGAATAGACAAAAATAAATAACATATATAGTATATTAACAGCTTAGGGAAATTTGAGAAGAAAATAAATATTTAGGGCAAAGAAAGGAAGACATTCCACACACGAAGGAGAAAGAGGAACAGGAATGCTCACAGGAGCGCAAACTTGCACCCGGAATGGGCCTGGCAGATAACAATGCTGGCGGAGAGGGCTGCGTGGGGACTGAGGGGATGTGGGATGTCGCTCTATCTAGAGAGGCTGAAGCTGCCTAGGGCCAGCTCTTTGTTCCCATGGACCCGGGGCTGTGTTGCCAGATCTTCAGTTTGTTTTTAAGAGATACCTGAAATATGGAATGTCAAGTCTTCTTATTTTTAAATGTTGGCATCTGTTTCAGGTTTTTATGAAACTCAGAGCAATTCATATAAAATATATCTTTAGGGTTGAATTCTTTAAGGGAAAGAGGGAATGGTAGAGAAATGCATAGGAATTTTGAGGTAAGAGGGGAAAGTGGAAGACAGCCAGGCAACAAAAAGGAGGAATGAATAAGAGGGGGAGACTAAGTGATAAATAAAGGCCTTTTCTTTTTTTTTGGCTTACCCTGCCTCGTCTCCCTCTCAGACCACCTACTCAAAGCCTGGATGAGATCAATCCTTCCCAAGGCCTCTGCTCCTGCTTCTGTTTCCCTCTCCCTCTCCATGCTCTTGGTGAAATGTACCCCATGCCTCCTAAGTGGTCCCACCAGCTCCAAAGGTGGCATCCACAAATTCTGTGATGGTTTTGCACATTCATCAAAAGTTCCACACAATTGTCTTTTGATCTGTCTGATTTCAGGTTTGTACCTGGCTTGGCATCCTTCCAGAGTCTCCCTGCTCCCTTTAGCTGAGCCAGCTTTCTAGTCTTTGAGAAATTAATTTCTCTCATCTCTCGCTCCTTTTCTTTCTCTCCATGTTCTTTTTTCCCTCCCTACTTTCTTTCCTTCCTTTTAAATAATTCTCAAATAACTCTTTTAAGTGGAAAAATCTGCTTCCATAGTCCCTTTACCTTGTCTCAGGATGGACACACACACACACACACACACACACACACACACACACACGGTATTTTAAAATTTGACATACATTTATCTTAGGTTTTCAATAAAGTGTTCACAAATGCTTTCCAGCTTCCTGTGGGTTATTGAATTTTTAAATGCTATCATTCAATTTCCCCCTAACTAATCTCCATAGATTTTTCAGGTTCTTTTTCTAAAATTAAATAACTGGGATAGATTTTTGTTTCATTTTGATTTGTCTCTCCCAGTGGTATGCTCGATTTAATTGGTATGTTTACAAATATTCATTTAGGGCCTGCAATGTAATGCACTGGGCAAGGGAACAGGCACCCAAAGAAGAATGTGGCATAGCTTTTGTTCTCAAGTTGCTTATAATCAAGATGGGAGATAAGATATCACATAAAAAAAAACAATGATAAAGGTCGTGTATGCTAAGTGGTAGAAAAGTGATATAAATGACTACTATGGGAATTCAGTGATAAGAACGATTATTAGAGCCTGGGATAATTAGAGAAAGAAGGGCAGAAGCAAATGCTCATTGAGTGTTTATTATGTTCTAGCATTTTCCATGTGCCACTTTTTGTTATTTAATTATTTCAACAAACTGGTGTTGTTTATATTGTTACCTCTTTTTCAAACTGATGAAATTAGGACTAGAGAGTGGTCAAAGTGATAACCTCAAGAACACAGAGCTAGTAAATTCAGATCCAGGATTTGAAATAAATAGTTCTGACATGTTTGGGAAGTGAAGAGTCTAGGAGAAGTGGAGGGTTCTTATGGGGTATAGTAGAGATAAAAGTTTTAATGATAAAGACCCAATTGGGCAATGTTTTGAATGCCTGATTCTCAGTGTGTGCTTAGTGCATACTAGAATACTGTTTAATTCAACTGAATATTATATGTTATTTTATTTATTTATTTTTAAAATACATCTTTATTGATTTCAGAGAGAGGAAAGGAGAGGGAGAGAGAGATAGAAACATCAATGATGAGAGTCATTGACTGGCTGCCTCCTGCATGCCTCCGACTGGGGATCGGGCCTGCAATTCGGGCATGTGCCCTGACCGGGAATCGAACCCCGAGTGCCCGGATCCCAGGTCGATGCTAAACCGCTGAGCCATGCCCAGCCGGGCATATATGTTATTTTAGAAAGATAACAAATCTATTAAAATATTATTTCAAAAAGGAATTTTAGAAAATACTTTTTACATACATTTTGCCTAGAAATTCCTGGTCTATGTACCATCCTACAGAAATACTGACAGAAGTATGTAAAAAATGTATCTAGAAGGTGTTTATTATAACATTGCTTTTAATTAATTAATTAATTAATTAATTAATTTTTAAATCCTTACCCAAGGATACGTTTGTTGATTTTTAGAGAAAGGAAGGGAGAGAGAGAGAAAAATTGATCTGTTACCTCCTGTACACACTCCAACTGGGGGTCCAAACCACAATCCAGGTATGTGCCCTGATTGGAATTCGAACCTGCAACCTTTTGGTGTATGGGATGACACTCTAACCAACTGAGCTACCCGGCCAGGGCTAACATTGCTTTTAATAGTAAAAAAAAAAAAGGGATTAACTTATGTGCTAGAGACTGGCTGTATATTCATCAAGGTTTCTTTTACTTCCTGGGCCCAAACTCAACAAATTTTCTAGCCTTCTTGGTGGGCTATGTGACTAGTTCTTGACAGTAAAGCAGGAGTAGGAAAAATAAACCACTTCCAGTCCAAGGCAGTGAAGAGCGGGATGCCTTTGCACTTTTTCTCTCATCCTCCTGTGAGCTGAGTGACCTTGAAGAAGAAAGGAGACTGATCCCTGAAGGGCTGCATGTCCTACTGTGACCTGAGGTCAGCCATAAACTTTACTGGGTTAAACTGTTGAAGTTTCAGCATTGTTTGTTATACCTTTTAGCCCATCATAATGAATGAATAAAATCTGATGTATGTCTAGGGGACTGATTTAATAACTTGTGGTACTTTTATATTATGGACTACTATGTGGCCGATTAAAATAATTGGGTATATATATATATATATATATATATATATATATATATATATATTTTAAATATCTTTATTGATTGCAGAGAGAGGAAGGGAGAGGGAGAGAGAGAGAGAAATATCAGTGATGAGAGAATCACTGATCGGCTGCCTCTTGCACATGCCCTCCTGGGGATGGAGCCTGCAACCCGGGCATGTGCCCTGACCGGGAATTGAACCTCGGTCCCCTGGATCATAGGTCGAGGCTCAACCACTGAGCCACGTCAGGCCAGGTATATTTTTGGAACAGTCATGGAAATATCTCCAGGCTACTCTGTTAAGTATGAAAAGCATTTCAAAAATAGTGTGTATGATATCCCACTTATAAATACTTGCCACCCCAAACTCTGTGTGTGCGTGTGCATGTGAACACACGTGTAGGGGAATGGTTGAAAGGATACTGGGCCTGAACAAGGAGGTCCTTCAAATTTTGCCCTAGGTACTGTATTACTTGAACTTTTAATAGTGAAAATGTATGCATGACTTTTATAAATAAAAAGAAAAAAATCCATTCAGACAGTTTTACAGACTTGTGGTAAGGTTCAATTAATATAATTGTAAACATTCTTATGAGAAAGTCCTAAATATATATGAGAAAGTGCTAAATATATATGAGATTTTTATTATGATGAACCTCTTAAATATCTATTGTTAAGATGTTTATTTAGATTTCTGACCAATTTTTTTTTTGTACCATAGGACCATTTTAAAAAATTGCAGGTTGCTATCAAGAAAACAAACAGTCTAATTAAATTGCCAGAGGACCTGAGCAGACACTTCTCCAAAACCGACATGCAGATGGCCATTACACTTACGAAAGGATGCTCAATGTTACTAATCATCAGAGAAATGCAAATTAAAACCACAATGAGATATTATCTCATACCTGTCAGAAGGTTTATCATAAATAAATCAACAAACAAGTGTTGGGGAGATGTGGAGAAAAGGGAAGCCTCATGCACTATTGATGGGAATGCAGACTAGTACAACCACTGTGGAAAACAGCGTGGAGGTTTCTCAAAAAATTTAAACTGGAACTGCCTTATGACCCAGTGATCCCACTTCTGGGTATATATCCAAAGAAACCAGGAACACTAATTAGGAAGAATATATGCACCCCTATGTTCACTGTAACATTATTTATAACAGCCAAAGTATGGAAGCAATCCAAGTGCCCATCAGTAGACAAGTGGATAAAAAAGCTATGGTACAATTATATAATGGAATACTACTCGGCCATAAAACAGAACAAATTCTTACCATTTGCGACAGCATGGATGGACCTAGAGAGTATTATGCTAAGTGAAATAAGTCAGTCAGAGAAAGACAAATGCCATATAATTTCACTTATATGTGAGATCTAAAGAACACTATAACTGAACAAGCAAAACAGAAACAGATTCATAGACACAGAAACCAGATGGTTGCCAGAGGGAAAGGGGTGTTGGGAGACTGGGAGGGAAAGGTGAAGGGATTGAGAAGTTCAGATAGATAGTTACAGAATAGTCACTGGATATAAAGTCAGCACAGGGAATATAGTCAATAACATTGTAATAACTATGTATGGTGCCAGGTGGGTGCTGGAAATATAAGGGGGAACACTTTGTAAAGTGTAGGATTGTCTAACCACTATGCTGTACACCTGAAACTAATACAAAATAATATTGAATGTAAACTTCAATTGAAAAAGAAAATTTTAAAAAGTTACAGGTTCTAGGCTATCTAAGCTGCTTAGAAAAAAAATCACTGTGACTGCAATTTGAGATGTCTCCTGTCCTCTCATGCTTTTTGCCTCACTCGTTCTCGTCTTCCATCTGGTTCTTCTAGAGATAACATATTACTGGGGGAGGGAGAGAGCTCTCTTTCCTTTGAGAGTAGCAGAGAAACTTTCCCCCAGTTAAATAAAAAGATTCATAAATGGGGCGAAGAGGTGCCAGGCGGCAGCGCTTTTCAGCTCTCTGCTTTGGGAAGAGCGGCAGTGAATAGTGAGGATGTGATAAGGTCCGGAGGAGCACTAGCTATTTCCAGCTGATGAGGAGGCCTGAAGGCAAGCTGAGGTTGCCTGTTTAATTAGTTTGGGCAGGAATGGACTCAAAGGCATCGTTTATGACTTTGTTTGTTTGTATGAGGCTGTAGTAGCCCCCACATTTTGGCTAGATATGCCCTACTCTTAGCTGTGGCCTTTCTGAGGCCACGTAGGGAAACAGCTGAAATGACACTGAATGCTTAGAAAGCTGTGTGAGATCGATGGGTGGTCAGAATCCCAGCGTTGTGCGATCTCTGGAACGTCCATTCTGCTTACGAACCAGCCAGGCCTCGCAGAACGTCTCCCTCTGCACACACAGCTAAGGGTCTGGCTAAGACTCAAGAGGACTCATGTAGATTTAGGTGTTGCCTTCTCTGCTTGGCTCCCTCCTCTCTGGCACCAAGTACAGCACATTTCTACTGTCTCGGCAACCCCCAATTCCTATATTTATATTCTCTTCCTAGTGGGACTGATTTAGGCTCTACTTCTCTGTGAGGCAGTTTGAAAGTGTCCCCACTACAAAACAAAGCCAGGGTGAGAGTAGAACTTGCCTTATGTGTTCCCACTCTCTCCTATCACAGTCCCATGCTTTAATTGTTTAATGCTGAAAACCTTTACTCTGTGTGTTTGTCCTGCTTTAGTGTTATTTACGGCTGGAGGGTAAGTCTGATACCTATTACCCCATTGTGGCTGAGCTTCCAGGGGACAACTGGAATCAACCATTGTTTTTTCTTGTGCCACTGTCATGTGTGAATGTGACACAAGGAACTTCTACATCTTGTCACTAACATGGAGATGAACCTACAACCTGGGAAAGGTGAAACCCAGAGAAACTGAGCCCAAGATGCTGGACCAGGCTAAACTTGAAGAATACTCTCTCCCTGGATTTTCAGTTATGTTAAGATATAAAAATCTTGATTGTTAAACTTAATTTGAATGCCATTTTATGTTACTTGCAGGCGAGTTGTTTTAACTGATGTAAGCCCACAAAAATATACAATTTGCATATATACATTTTTAAATTTTTACCCGAAGATATGTTCTTATTGATTTTTAGAGAGAGAAGGTATGTGTCCTGACCAGGAATCAAATCTTCAACCTTTTGGTGCACAGGATGATACTCCAACCCACTGAGTCACCTGGCCAAGTCTATAATTTCTATTTTTAAATTAATATTTAAATCGTGTTATAACATACTGTGAAAGAATATTAAAATTTTTTTGTACTGACGTTTTATATGTCCAACATTATATAAAATAAATACTCCATTGGCTGGGGTTAAATACAATAGATATTTTTTATAAAAGTCAGCTTTTGTACTAATTAATCCCTCAATACTTTTGACATTGCACAAATATTTAACACTCTGTGAAGCATTGGGGATAAAATGGTGAAAAAACAATGATGCATGAGTTTGTGTCTATAAGCACTTATGTGTATATATGCCTAGAGAAAGCTCTAAAAAGATTGAAAGAAAATGTCAAAAATAGTTAATTTGGATAGTAGGATTATAGATTATTTCACTTTCTTTTTGATTCTAAAAAGTAATCTATTTCTGCTTGAAATTTTATAAAATCTTATTTTGGAATTTAAAGTTTTGTTTAATTTATAATTAATTTAGCCTATTATATATATTAATTTTGCCTAGAATTTGGTAAGCCTTTTAAATCTATCACTGTCTATACTTTAATTTTTTTACTTTAGGGCATTTTTTTTTTCCCTTCTAATAAATTTTTCACAATTCCTTCTGTTCCAATTCTTCTGACTTCTTTTTTAGTGGTGATGGCTATGCAAATGATGAATTTTCTCTTTCACTGTAGCTATCACTTAGAGAATTTCTCTAGGTTGTTACTGATTAAGTTTTATGCAGTTTTAATTCTGTACTTTACATGCTCCAATGCATATTATAATTATTCTACATTTTATTGTGCTTTTTTGAGGGTTTCCTTGTATTTTTATTTTTCTCTGCCAGCTCAATTTTTATCTCATGTCTTTCTCTTATTCACTGAATCCATGATTTCTTATATTTTATGAGATTTAAAAAACCCAGAAAAAATATAAACTTTTTAATTTATTGGATAACTATTATGTAGAGGTCAACATCTCTATGTATTTTTAAGGCAATAGCTAAGTTCTATCTTCTATATCACAGAGGGTTTTTTTAAATTTTATTTTAAAAGTACCCTTTTACCCATTTCTTTCTGATTTTTCAAACTTGAATGAGAAATTATTCTCTGGGCCTGGTATTTGTAAAGTAATGTGATAGTTTCATTCCCTTTGAGTTTATATATTACCCACACCTTTATTGCTAGAATTCCCCTATCAGCTCTTAACCTGACAACTAACTTCATGAGTACAACCTCCAGCATATTTTTGGTGTATCGGAGACATTCATTTAGGATGGCTTTGTTAGAGTGGGAAATTTCTTCTGCTCTCAGTTTTTACTGTTAAAGTATAAGGAAGTAAACTTTTGGAATTTTCAAAAAATATTTTGAAATTTAATTTGTTACAGATAGTACATGACCAGTGTGACCTCTAGAGGGCGTGCTTCACTCTGATCTAACTGACCTTAATTTGCCAAAAAAAAAGCAGGCATCACCACCTCCCTACTAAGTATTCAGCACTAGAAGGTGTTTTTCCTGAACGGATGTAGAAAGAGAGGTAAAGGTGAGCATGATGGGGAAATCTGCAGTTTTAAGTAGTTAAATGGTAGGTCATCCAATTCGTTTCTATAAAACTTAATAGCTGTATCAGAGGTCTTGTCAATGATAATTTTATAACCTATGTAAGCTAAAATTGGGGTAGATAACTCATCAATAATTTATTTTCACATGTTTCTATTTCTCCTACAACTCTCATCATTTTTTTCTTTTTCTTTTTGTATGGGAAGATAAAGAAATATCTGCCAGTTTCAGTTAGTCAGCATCACCGTGACGTAAATGTTCTAATATTTCACCTCGATGTTGTTTTAAGCTTCTTTACGTTTTGGAGAGATTAGTTCTTATTTTTTGAACTAAACAAAAAAGGAATAGATGTGAACTTCAAGCTCACAATCATGCAGAACTGTCATTGGCATTCCCAAAGGGGCCTAATTGCCTGTGGGAAAAACTTGTTTTGTCTGCAAATCATCTGAATATTCATCAAAATTCATAGAAGTCAATTTTGTGTCTCACTCTGGGTAGTGAGACTGTTTCTTAGGCCTCCCAGGAGCAAGTAACGTGTAGAAATGGTCACTTAGAGTGTCTTTAAACAAATGCCGTAGATGCTTGTGGAAAGTACGAACATTTCTAGCAGCTTAATGATAATGCGTATCCTTTCTCTACTGCAAACCCAAAATGCTTCTCTCGCATATGCTCTCAGGGTATAACCTCTTACAGGCTTTGCAAAAGACACCCAGGAACTGAGAGGGTGTATTTGCCTTGGCGTTGGATGTCACATACAGGAGTACCTCATTTTACTGCACCGTGCTTTATTGTGTTTTGCAGATACTGCATTTTTAAGAAATCGGGGGTTTGTGGCAACCCAGCATTGAGCAAGTCAATCAGCACCGTCTACCAACTGGCTCGGATGGTGGTTAGCATTTTTTTAGCAATGAAGTATTTTTTTTTTTTTAATATATCTTTATTGACTTCAGAGAGGGTAAGGGAGAGGGAGAGAGAGAGAGACATCAATGATGAGTCATTGATTGGCTGCAGCCCGCAACCCGGGCATGTGCCCCAACCGGGAATCGAACCCCGATCTCCTGGATCCTAGGTCGACGCTCAACCGCTGAGCCACGCCCGGCTGGGCAGCAATGAAGTATTTTTTCATTAAGGCATGGACATTGTTTTTCTAGGCAGTGCTATTGTACACTTAATGGACAACAGTATAATGTGAACATAACTTTCATATTCATGAGAAACAAAACTATCACATGAATTTTTTTATTGAGATACTCACTTTATTGCAGTGATCTGGAACCGAACCTGAGATGTCTCTGGGGTCTGCCTGTATTTGTACTCTTAATCTATCAGAATAATCCATTTAGCATTTTTCAGATGTGAATCCCTTTTGTATGTGGGCCCAGGACTATCGCATTGTAGAGCAGGCTTTTATTCCAGAAGGAAGCAGCACATGTTTCCTCATTGATCTGGTTCTAGTTCTCTCACCCTCCCCTTGATCTTTCATAGTCTCACAGATCCTGGTTCTCATGTGATGACTCAACTACATCAGTGGCAGTTGTGTTCTCTCTGATCTCCGACTATGTGTGTCTACTTTTGATCTCTAGTTCCAAATTGGTTATCAGTTTCCAACCTTCCCTAGTACCCGATCTCTAACTTTTGTCCAAGTTGTACCTTTGGTTATCTGAATTTGGTTCCACTCTTTTTTTTTTTTTTTTTTTAATATATCTTTATTGATTTCAGAGAGAGGAAAGGAGAGGGAGAGAGAGAGACAGAAACATCAATGATGAGAGTCATTGATCGGCTGCCTCCTGCCTGCCCTCAACTGGGGCTCAAGCCTGCAACCCGGGCATGTGTCCTGACTGGGAATCGAACCCCGATGGCCTGGATCCCAGGTCAATTCTCAATAGCTGAGCCAGGCTGGCTGGGGTGTGGTTCCACCCTTAATTCTGTGGTCTCAACTGCCGAAAGGCGTGGAATAATAAAACCACTGGTAAATTTATATTTAATGCACATGTATGTTTAGGTGTGTGCATGTGATTGTACTACAATTAAACAAAGTGTAGATAGTGTGAACTTTCTAAATCATGTCCAAAAACGAACTACCATTTAAATAAAAATTTAAAAACACACCCAAAATACATAGTACTTTTCTGCTATGCCCTTCTCTCTGTGACTTCCAAAAACTCAGAAAATTCTTTAAAGACATCAGTATTGCAGAAATGATGATTCTGCATTTTCAAGTGCTTGGGTTGCCTCAGGGTCTATCCCAAGACCACACAGGTATGCACCTCCTTCATTAAGTTAGGGATTATTAAAGAATATTTTATCTTTGTTATATATACCCCCACAGCCTGAGAAGTAATAAAACTACCAAATTAAAAGTATCATTAGATAGAGGGAGAAAGGGTGAGAAAGAAGAGGATTGGAAGGTGTTATTTATTTTGGGGAAACTGATGCATTAGAGAAAATACATTCTCCTTTAAAATAAATAATGGGGTTAGCTCAGCTTAGATGGTCTCTGGGAATGAATGACAAGGTTCTTTTTGGAAAACTTACTTACAATTTCTGTCCTCATAACATTTTTCATTCCCGTGAAAAATGTATGAGTACAAGGTAATTTTATATATTTCCTTTTTGAAATGTTGATAATATAATTCTAGGGAGCAAATGAGTCATGAAGGTGCAGGTGCATGACATTTAATAATGTGGAATATTGTACTATAATTTTCTAATGTGATAGATATTGCTATATTGGCACTCATATTATATTAATATATCAAAGTAACACACTGTACACCTTAAACTTACACAATGTCACACATTCAATTTATTTAATTAAAAAAGAAAAAAAGAAGAAGAAATTGGTGACCTTCATCTTGTACAGTTAGCATTTAATACATATAAGGGGAGAAGCCAGAGCAGAGTCCTTAACACAGGGGCTAGTGACTGGTGGCTGACAGGTCTGTTATGAAAGGTAGCTATCGCTGCCATTTTAATTTCAATATACATGATAATTTTTAAACTGTTCTTCTCTATTTTGCTTTAAATAAAATTAAAAATCTTTATTTCTTTGTGTATACTTAAAAACTTCTAATTTTTGCAGATATGTTATTCTTCCCGGTCTCGCGTTTGGAACTCCTTGCTCTTGTGTCTTGATAAGTTAGCCACTTTCTGTTGGACCAACTGTTAGCTGCTTACATTACAAAATTAGCATTTTTGGGTTTTTCATCTTGTTTTTGCTTAGTTTGTCCTTTTGCTTTTCAATACTCCATCCTTTCTCGGTTATTGTGATTTTCCTCCTTTGAACTGATTTGTCATCGCTCTCCCAGCTTTATTACTGTCATTCATTATTAATGTAGCACCAGAGATGCGCTTTGTATTTTATATGGTTGTTAAATACCAATAAGATGGGTAATTGCTTGGCGGGTAGAGCTTCCTACCTCAGAGTATTATGGGCTCAGAGCACCTGCGATACCTGAAGAGCTATGACAGTTCTAATGGAGGCAAAAGGCTTTCAGGGAAGATTGCCAGTATGAAGAGGTCACAAAGTGCCCACTTTATGCCATGGCGATAAGAATACCACGTCTGATATTTACTTATTATATAGAAGTGGTGTACCTTCTAATCCTTTAAAGTTGTATGTCAGTATGCATTGATAGGCATAAAATATATATTTATAATCTCATATATTTCCTCCTCAAATAGTAGGGTAGTTGAAAGAAAAATCACTGTAGCTCAGAACCCCAGGGGCAGCAAGTAAGAAAACATAATGTTCGATTTGCAGAAAGCTTCCAAGCTTGCTTCTGTGTACAGTAAAATATTTTACTGAGCAAAGTAAATCAGTAAGGAGGAGGAAACATAACGTGAGAGAGAATACATATGCTTAAAACTCCAAAGATGCTCTTCAACACATAAAAAGGCCAGACAAAACCCTAAAGATCTGAATTTGCATTACTCTCCATAATTTGTTTGAGAAAAATTAATTCAATTTTTAGTGCCAGAATTAAATTAAGATATTTATACATGGCTGCAGTCTCAATATTCTCCTGAGAGAGCAATTAAATTCACAAAATAAACCCACCACTTGTAAACATTCAGCCAAGCTCTTGCCAAGCACTTTGCCTGTGATCTTCACCTTCCATAAGCAGCTGAAGCTCTTGTAATTTTAAATCCAAAATTTAAAAAAATGTTTTGGAATTCTTCCTGTGGTGTGAACTTTCTGGATTCTTTCCAATTATCTTTGCCCAGTAACCCTACAGTGTTTGTTCCTGTGCCCTTGGGTGTTTATATAGAGAAAGCTGTTAAATCAAGGTGCGATCCTTGTTTTGTAATGGAGGCTGGTCCAGCAATCAGCTCATGTCTGAAAGGTCACAATATTAGCATACTAACTAATTATTTTTTGTTCTGTTCTCAACATAATAGTTTTAAATTTAATATATTCAACTCGTAGTCTCATTGGGGGTTTTAAGTATAACATGGGTATTTGTGGAGCATAAATTAAACTCTGGGGACTCCTCGGCAGCCTGCTTTCTACCAATTCTGCTCTTCCCTCCACTCCCACCTGTGGTTTTTCCACATGTGGTTTAGAGTCAAGACGGGTGGAACTAATGGGCATCTAACCCACGGACAGTCAAACAATAGGCTGGCACATGACTGGAAGATGGTTCCCTGTGGAAAGTTTGGCTCATGCAAAGTCTACCTGAGCCAATTAGTTCTTGCTGTGGGTCGTGTCAGTTAGGAAGTTCAGAGGCAGTCGGTAGAGGGGGCCAAAGCCACGTGTCAACAGAAGCAATGAGAAGGAAACATGACAAACAGAAGGTGAAGAGGCTGGATGGTAACAGAACAAAAAAAAAGTACTGAGGGAGGAGCTTTTACTTTGGTGATGAGACACTAGGGCGAGATCCAGATTCCTGCCGCTCAGCTTCCCAACAGCCTTATGCTCTGACCCACCTTCCAGTTCCAGGTTCAGAGAGGCCAGCTCTACTCCACTCCTGTTCTTCTTGAGACACAACTAGATTGTTTGTTTTTTTCTTGGTATCCCTGAGGTTGGCCATGGACACAGTTCTTTCTTATGTTACTGGTATGGATGAGTTCACCACCTTGGGGTACAAAGGAGTTCATATTTATTTTCTTTCAATTTAATACTTGTGCCCAACTTGCTAGAAAGTCCAGTACCTTATTTATGAGGTTGTCAGCTCATTTATCAAGTTAAAATTTCTCATAACCTTTGGGTACTTACTTAGTTCAAGGAATAGTCATGCCTCCAAACTCTTCATTAAGAAAGAAAAGTCTTTGTCTTCTGATGACTTTGCTTTTGTTATAGCCACATGCTGCCGATAAAAGTGGAAGGTCATGCAATATTCTTTGCTGTTCAATTCATTATTGTAATGACACCACTGAAATTATACTATTAGTTTTTAAGTATAGGGAGAGGTCTCTTCCCATAGTGTTAAGCCTATCTGTGGCCACATTAGTATTGTTGCCAATATGAATATTCTTTAACCATGAGTGGTGAGGCAGATGCAAGGGTGCTCCAGAGTTGGGCTGCCAAATTCAACTCTTTGGCTCACACTCACATGATAAAAAAAACATGGGCACCTATCAGGGAGCTAGCTCAGCAAGGAAGTCAAGTCACAGCCACCCGCTCTACCACAATTAGCCCTTCCGCCACGAACTGCGATTCAGCCACCAGCTCATATGTCTTTCCCCTGATGGTGAAGTCCCCCTCTGGGACTACTGCAAGTCATTCTCATCTGTGGGACTATATTGATCAATTAGAAAGTTCTTAATAACAATAATCTCAAAAGAGAGGAGGTCAAGATCTCAATATCTTTGTTCCCATGGGGCTCTTTAATCTTTAACTCCTGTGCAATTTTGCCCACACTTCCTCCTTAGAATCAGCTCTCCACACCAGGGTGTATTAGTGAGAGTGGCTTTCATCTGGTCATACACTGTAATGCTGCACCCTTCCCCCAAGGTTGGGGTACGCACTTTCTTTCTATGTATGTGAGTAAGAAATCCACTTAGAAAAGAAGATATATACTCCAAGTTGATGTGCTTATTAAAAAGGAAATCCATGCACTGGATTCAAAATTCAAAAGCTACAACAGAGTTTATTTTGGAAAACAAATCTCTTTCTCATAGTGTCATCTGATCATCCTGCTCTCCTTTCCAGATATATGTATATGCTTTAATGATACTATGTACATATATATACATAAACATATGCTATCATCCTATGCATATACATAATTCTGTATTTTGTTCACTTTACAAGATCAGTTTCTTAACAGTATATATAAAAAGTTGTCTTACTTTTTAAAAAAAAAACTGTTTTTATTGATTTCAGAGAGAGGGAGGGAGAGGGCAGGAGAGATAAAAACATCAATGATGAGATCTCTATCATCATTGTTGGGGATTGAGCCCACAACCCGGGAATGTGCCCTGACCAGGAATCAAACCATGACCTCTTGGTTCATAGGTTGACACTCAACCACTGAGCCATGCCAGCCAGGCTATCTTACTCTTTTTAAAGGTGGCTTATGTTCTATCATATACATGGAGTATAATCTAGTCATACATCTATAAATAAACATTTAAGTTATTGCCATTCTTTTGCTATTATTAACAATGCTGTAATGTGCATATTCTACTTATATCACTTAGCACATGTATAACATATATATGGAAAATATTTCCAGAAGTGTAATAAGTGCATTGAGCTGTGATTCCCAGCAATGACAAAGTAGGCAGTCAGGCAGGCCAGCCTAGTGGGCAGGACTTAGAGCTCCAGGGATGCTTTTTTGAGCAAAGGTTTGAACTTAGACACTGAGGCTGAGATAGTCTCAAATAATAATAGCTCTGAAGCAGAACAGTATTTGTGGGTTTGATTTGGGAAATATTAATCAAACATATTTAGAATATAGACAACAGCAATTCAAACATGCTTTTACCTACTTTTAATTTTTAAGGCCTTTTTCCATCACATATATATTTTTTTCTTTTTAAAATATCTTTATTGATTTCAGAGAGAGGAAGAGAGAGAGAGAGAGATGGAAACATCAATGATGAGAGAGTCATTGATTGGCTGCCTCCTGCACGCCCCCAACTGGGGATCGAGCCCCGCAACCTGGGTAGGTGCCCTGACTGGCAGTCGAACCTCAGTCTCCTGGATCATAAGTTGATGCAACTGCTGAGCCATGTGGCTGGGCTCCATCACATATTTCTGATTCATATGTTCAAAAAATATTAATACATGTAATTTTTGTGTACATTACTTTATTAGACATCAGGAAGTTTATACCCTGGCCGGGCGTGGCTCAGCGGTGAACATCGACCTAGGATCCAGGAGATCGTGGCTGAATTCCCGGTCAGGGCACAGGCCCGGGTTGTGGGCTCGAGCCCCAGGTGTGCAGGAGGCAAGCCCATCAATGACTCTCTCATCATTGACGTATCTCTCTCTCTGAAATCAAAAAAGAAAAAAAGAATTAGAGGCAATTGTCCTTGACATTTTGAAACTTACAAGTTGACATGAGAATTGATGAGTGAAGAAAACATGTATATATGAAAACAAGAAGGCATTTGCAAGGATATTGTGGACAAAAAGGAGCCACGTGCTAAACCTGACAAACTCAGGGAAGGCCTGGGTGGTGGCCTTGCAAACTCAGAGACCCAAAATAACCACACAGGATGGTCTGAAATTTAAAACTTTTTAAACATCAGCAGATCATGGTTGGTAATCATGCCCTGAGGCATTATTTTTCCTTAACAAAGGTTAATTTTCACCTTAACTAAGCCTGTTGTATGTCTTTTGCATCTGAGATAATATACCTGATTAACACACGCCTTTGCAAAACAAAGGAATTTCCCCCTTTTTTCCGGGCCCTCAATGCACCAGGGCAGAGACCAGGAATCTTCTCATTGTTATTGATGATTGCTAACTGTTGACTGTTAACTATCCTGTACCCAACTATGTAAAACAAGTATGTGTCCATCATTTTACTTTTTATCCAATCCCAGGAGTTTCCCTGCTTTGCCTTCTCCCACCTCTCTAATCTATCACCAATGGATTTCCTGTAACCCGTTTACGTCTCCCTCCCTTTGATTGTAATCTATAAAGCAAGGTGCAAAACTGCCATTCATTGGAGCATTATCTCAGTCCATTGAGGTCTTGGCTTCCTGGCAATTTTTGACAGTTTGGCTCAAATAAACTAACAAAAATTCTTCACAGGTTTGAATGACTTCTTACGTTAATAATATGTATCAGCTAAAGCATTGCAAATTGTATTTATAAATATGTAGAAGTCAGTGAGCTTTTAAAAGTGGAAAGTAGATTAAAGAGCAAATATTACTCTTTTTACAAAACCATTTATCATTGTTGAAAGTTAGGAAACAGATAAGCAAAAAAGGGGGGAACCTACTAGCTAGCTCACTGGAGAGATCATTTTGAGCATGTAGTTTTTCTTTCCCTCTTTCTCTGACTCAAGCTGTACATTATACACACTGTCTGATAATCTTTTTTTCACTTAACAATAGACTAGTGACATCTTCCCATGTCATTGCAAGTTCACCTAAAACTGCTGTTTTATTGTAGAGATTAACCGTGCATATTGAACTAATTCCATATTCTTGAAATTTTGGGTAGTTCCTAAATGTTAAAGATGGTAAACAATGGTGCTAAATCATTATGTGCATCTTTATTTTGTTAGGATACATTGAGTAATTGGAATTGATGAGTCAACCCTTTTCAAGGCCTTTAATATTTATCTATTTAATTCATCTCTTCATAGAAACATTACTCCAATTTATACTCCCATATGGCCTTGCTAATATTAGGTTTCATTATTTGTAAACATGTTGTTAATTTGATGTCCAAAATAGTGAATCACTTTAATTTGAATTTTCCAAATTGCTAGTGAGATTAAACATCTTTTCACAAATATCTTTGCCTCGTATGTTTCTTGAGGCAGCTTTCTGAGGGAAACGGTTTTTGAGTCGAGTGTTAGAGGAAAAAAATTGAAATTGTTATTTGATCACTAAGCAAATTAAGAGTTGTTTATTAAGTTAGCATTTTAAAAGCCAGTTCTGATTTGCAATTTTAATCACATCTCTTTTTTTTTCATTGAATAATCTCTATATATTATAATATAATGAAAATAGAGGAATATCAAGAAAAAAACATAGTTCCATAAAATTTCAGTCAGAATTATATTTACAGGACATTGGTGACAAACATATAGCAGCTTGGGTTTCAATATTAATCATTTTTGCATTTCCTTCCCCAACAACATCTCATAAAGATAGACAGCATGTAGTACAATTCTGATGGTTGATGTAGTTCCACTCGTTGGCTTTTGCTTTTGTTGCTTATGTCTTTGATGTCATATCCAAAAAAATCATTGCCAAGACCAATGTCAAGGAGTTTTTTCTCTGTTTTATTCTAGAAGTTTTTTGGTTTCAGATATTACATTTAAGCCTTTGATCTATTTTGAGTTAATTTTTGTGAGTGGTGTGCAACAGGGGTCCAACTTCACTCTTTTTCATGTGAATATTCAACCTTTTCAGTGCCGTTTGAAAAGAGAATTGTTATATGATAAATGATTTCTTTGGTCATGTTGTTTTTAGAATGAATTATATATCTAATCAATGTGTAAATATTCCATACTCACATATTGTTAACCCAATTAGAGACACAGAATAATGAAAGTCAGGCCTACATGGGCGTGGAGTTCAGAGGAAAGATCTGGGTAGAGCAGACCGATTTGGAAGTTATGCATTAGAGATGATTTTGAAATCCACGAGACTAGATTTAGCACCTTTAAAAGAGTGTAGGTAGAAGAGGGAAGAGGCCTGAGGACAGCCCAGAGTCACTACAGTATTTACAGGCTAAGGGAGATGAGAAGAAAAGCAAGGAGACCATCAGGGGGGCAGGAGAACCAAGGGAACTGGCCTGGTGGAAGCCTTGTGAAGAACATGTTTCAAAGGGGGAGAGATCAAATGTTGAAGGCTGATGACAGGTAAGCTACAGACTAAGAATTTATCGTCGCATGTAACAATGCTGTGGCAATTGGTGACCTGACATAAACTGTTTCTGTTGAGTGATACAGGCAGAAGCCTGCGTGAAGTGGATAAAAGAGCAAATAAAGTTCAGGACATAAAACTAAGTTTCTGCACCGTCTGTAATGGAGAGATGAGGCAATACCTAAAGAAAAATGTAGAAACAAAGCAGGAGTTTTTTTTAAAGATATTATAATATGTTTATATGCTAATGGTAATAATATAGGAGAGAGAGAAAATGATGGAAAAAGGAAGGATAAGTGGTCGTGTGACATTTTTGAGTAGGTAAGTGGTCAAACCAGATGCAGGGTTAGACTTTGAGAAGAGTGTGGGTTGTTCATTTCTAGCATCAAGAAGAAAGGCTGAAACAAAAGCAGATTTGGTGATGGGAGTTTGAAAAATTTCTCATGATCTCATCTGTCTTTTCAGAGAAATAGGAAACAAGATCATCAGCAGAGGGGTGATGGTGCTTCAGATCTGAGGACATGGAACACTAATGTGCGTGGGAGACCGGATGGACCGTGAAGACAGAACGCTGCTGGGCAAGGGACCTCGAGCGAAAGGAAGAAGGGTAAGCATGGTTGTGTGTTTTTCTCCAGCCTCATCAGCTGTTCAGGGGCAAAGGTGGGGAGTCAGGCTGAGCGACCACTGGGACTTAGCCGTGTGACTGTAAAGGAACGAGAGAGGAGGAGTGCGTTGGGAGCTATGTGGAAAGCAGTGGTTATAATCATGAACTTTGTTATTTAATTTGTATCGGCAGGGAAGTGAGGGTCTGATGGAGGTGAGGGGCAATGAAAAGGTTATTGCGATCAATGGCAAAAGATTGATGGAATATCTACTCGAGGGTGGGAGAATAAAACATTGGAGTTTTGCTTAAAGAGTTGATGGAAGGAATGCAGATCAAAGTGCAGGTCTGTCTCATCTAATCCAGTTTGAATTCGGGGGTCTTTTACATACATAACCCAGTCTGGTGCTCAATTGCTTCATGTTCAAATTCTTTTCATCAAATCTGTTCTCTAAAATATCTCACTCACAGAGAGCAGTAAGAAGTGTCTTTCTGTAGAGTCATTTTGATCTTGCTACTCAAATCTTTAGAAGTCTACAATGACTCCAGTCCATTTTCAAATCAAATTTTGATGCTTTTTACAAATAATATTGTCATAACTTCTTCCTGCACTGTGGCCCTTTCTACTCCATTATATGTATATTTTTATTTTGCACATATAAATACAGCCTATTTCCCAGGAGTTCACGAAATAAAAAAAGGAATAGTTTTCTTTCTTTATCTCCTACGGATTTTTAAAAATATGTTTTTATTGATTTTTAGAGAGAGAGGAAGGGAGAGGGATAGAGCTATGGAAGCATTGCATGTTCCCTAACTGGGACTCGAACTGGTGACCTCTTGATTCTTGGGTCCATGCTCAACCACTTACTCACACTGGTCGGGTCTGATTTTATTGTTTCAAGTAAAAGAAGAAACTTAGGTCTAAAGTTTTTCTTTTGCTGTTCTGTGACTCTTTGTAGTATGTTTTCACCACCTCTTCAGAGTAATTGTACCACAATCCAAGACCTTGATCTTAGAGTTTTGATTTAGCTCCTCCTGTGATGTTTTACAGTCTCAAAGCACAGAGAGCCAGGTTGTTTTTTACCCAAACGGTGTGGTGATATTCAGCAGCACTGTCTTCAAACCGACTGGGCCTTTGTCCTTTCTGTACCCTCTGGCAGACTGTGCGTGTGCGATTCCTTCTGATGTGCTATCAAGGACTTTCAGGTGGGGGTCTAACACTTTGTTTGCTTTTATCACTATAGTTGTTCCAGGCTCAGGGTTATAATTGGGTATCTTTCCTTTCAAAGGGACATGTACTAAGCCTTAGGCTATTATTATTATTTTTCTACCAGCTGTTTATTCTGAATGATCAGTTCTCATTCTCATTTGACTGACCTGTACTGTAGAACCTAGGGACTAATGGTGCTTGGGTAATTTTTAATACAATGGATCTTAAAATGCTTTTTTCTCGTGTCTACTCCCCATTATTTTTCAGGGCTTTCAGATAAATCATTACTCTGTTTACAATGATAGTTTAAGAGATATATTCCTGATGTTTCTGAAGACGGATGCAGGCTCAACAAAGCTATGTTCTGGTAGAAAATGGTTCTTTTGATTTTTGGGTGATCCTATGAGGCCTAATATAGGAAGCACCCATTAGTCACAAGACTTAGCTCCCTTTTTTTTTTCTGGTAGGCATGTGAGTTTCTTAAGGCTGCCACAACAAGACCGAAAACTAGGTGGCTTAAAACAACAGAAACTTATTCCCTAAGCTCTGGAGGTCAGAAGTCCAAAATCAAGATGTTGACAGGGCTCTGCTCCTTCAGGAACCTGTAGGGGAAGATTCTTTCTTGAGCCTTCCAGCTTCTGAGAGCCCCAGGCATTCCTTGGCTTGTGGTGGCATAACTTGATTCTCCGCCTCTGCCCTCACATGTCTTCCTTCCATGTTTGTGTCTGTATCCAAATTTCTCTCTTCATATACGGAAACCATTCATATTGGATTAGGGTCCATCCGCCTTAACTTAGTACATCTGCAAGGATCTAAACAGGGTCACATTCTGAAGTCCTGGGTAGATATGAATTTTTAGGGGACATCACTCAACCCAGTACAGTGGAAAAGAGATCTATAAAAATTGCATTATAATCATTCTGCAGGAAGCCGTGACTATTTCAGAATGGTGCTGTGCAATCTGATACCCCATCCACCGCTATGACCATTTATTCCTTTTATATTTGGAGTTGAGATTAAAGAATGGGAATGACTGGGGCTGACTCATTTCAGTCATTCAAGATTATTTTCTCTAAAACTTTCTCCAAATATTAGAAAAATGAATGCTTTTGATGCCGTTGTAATTAACCAGGTGTGAATAACTGGAAAGGAGCAAAGGGAAGGCAAATATTATAGGCACACCCAGTAAAGTCTGGGTGACACAGGGAAGGTACTTGTCTGTCAGTCATACCTGGGAACAGGTCACTGCAAGCATGGGAAGATATTTAAACTCCTAAACAAAAGAGTTTACTCTCTCTTGCCTCTTGGTTTGCAAGAGACTCTTGGGACTGTTGTTGCAGGGGTCCCCTGCATTCGCTCACAAGGCTCATGGCCATGTGGACCCTGCCCAATGGACTGCTGGACTGCATCTAGCCCAATGCTGTACCGGACCCAGCTCCATCATAGAATGGAAACTCTGGACACTGGGTTTGCTTCTAGCCCTGCTGAATCCCCAGCTGCACGTCTTCCAGGACTGGATTAAGCGAAATGTGTCTTTGGGAACCGAGGGATGTAATTCCACGCAAATAAAAATCACTCATCCTCCTGTGTGAGTCTCAGAAAATTCTTTTTCTCTAGATATTGTAGGACTCAACCCCTAGTACATAGTGGGAAAAGGGATCCCTCCCTTCCACCAGTTGAAACTCCATTTTCACTGATAACACTTTGAGGAGAAATATGGACCTGATAAAATACTATTAAAGTGGAAACTTTAAGAAATAATGTCCTTTGCTTGATAAATGCCCTTTGCCTTTAAAAGAAAAAATAATGTAAACATTTCTTCAGGTCTTTCATTTTACCCATTTTAATTCCATTCAGTAGATGACTTAACATATTACTTTCCTAAAAAAATCAGCTTAAATGAGCCTCTCATGATGAAGACTTGCCTTCTGCATTTTCATTCACCCCCTCCTCTCTCTCATTTCCCTTCATGAGGAGAATTCATCTCCCTTCCTGGCCGAGACTGAGGTTTTATTCCTTTGATTTTTTTTCTTTTCTTTTGGTGAACTTAATCTTTCTACAAACTCCTGTATGTGGATAAACACATTTAGGTCTCCATCTCCTAACAAACTCCATTTTCTTGACCCTGTCACTAAAATCAATACTGTTTTTCTCAGATCTCAACTCTTTTTGCTTTCTAAGCAGCATTTGCTATGTTAACCATCCTCATTTTGAGTTTTCTTTTGCCCAGCTTTCATTTCTTCTTACCTCACTAATATTTTTCCCTGTTTCCTTCATAGGCTTTTGTCTCTCCTATTGTGTGTTAAAATGAAGGTTTTTCCCAAGGTTCTTGTCTCAAAACTTTTCCTTTTCTTTGATGATTTTATAAATTCTCACATTTTCAATTTATATATCTATATTTATATCTATAGATACCTATGTAGTGAGTGCCTACTGTGTACTATACAGTGCTAGGTGCCTTTTCTGTCCTTTAAAAAACCCTATCTTCTTTAACCCTCAAATGAAGTCTATGGGTTGGATATTATTATTCTTATTTTTCAAAATTTATTAAGCCAATTTTGCAAAATCACAGAGTAAGTCATGGTCCTGAGAAAGCAAAGGTCCTCTGCATGGACTCTAGCAACTTCTCGATAAGCCCAGCGCACCTTGTTACCTCCTACTTTTTGTTAAAAACAACACATCACTCCTTATTTTGTTAATTTCAGGGCTCAGGTTCTAAACATTAGGGTTATCCTCCCACTTCCTTTTTTTTACAGGACTCTTCACACGTCACATAATTACTTGCCAGCTTCTTCATAGGTCTTGATTCCAGTTTCACGCTGCCAACTAGTTTAAGTCCTCACCTCTTGCCTTGTCTGTTCCAAGAATATTTTCACTGTTCCTTCGCATCCTGAACTGCACACTCCTACATGGTGATTAGCTGTCCTGAAGCCCAGTTAGAGGGCGTCGTTCACTTTCTCATAGTTCTTCAGGATTTCTGTCTCCTGCTGAAGTAAGTGTATAAAAGATTAGAGTTTATTCTGGGGATAAATTGAGAAAGTACACATAAAGCATTTAGCACAATGTTTGCATATAGAAAGAGCTCAACACACATTTTATAATTATAATTCAGTGCCCTTCACAATGTGATCTAAACTTACTCTTCCAGCGCACATATTCCAAGGTCCTTCGACCCTACCCTCTCTTCTATTGGGACATGCGAACACCTGTGTACTTTTCTGCTGAAATGCTTTTATTCATGCTGTTTTCCTTTCCTGTCATTGTTTATCTGTGCTTTTGAAATCCTTTCAATTGTAGATTTTTCTCAAAGGCCATCTTCATGAAGATTATCCTGATTCAAGATTTATTGGTGCAAGTTGATAGAGTTTTCTCATACTATTACCCCATAACACCTCATTTATAATTCCTAGGTAAAAGCAATGTAGACTATGTGGGAATGTAGTTGTCTAGGTACTTAGCTCATCTTCTCTGGATTATAAAGTCTCTGAGGGCAGAACTTGCATCTAATTAATTCAGCATCTTTATAGAGCTTGACATAGTAACTTGCAAAATACTTGCACTCAATATAGATTTGAATTTAATTTCTATTATCTTTCTCTAAATTTATTAAGATAATTTGAGCCTGCTACAACAAAAAGACCCCAAATTGCTCTGGCTTGAATGAGATAGAAGTGAAAAAGTAGGTCTGGGGTCTGGGGAAGGTAGGGCACAGGTTGACCTGGGGACCCAGTTTCCTCTGGCCTTCTGTTCAGCCTTGGTTGCCAGTTCATCTGCATGGTAGAACCTAGCTTAACTGCTTCATGGTCTCACTGCAGCTTGTGGGGACAGGAAGAGGAAGTGTTACCAGAAACCCCAGTGGGGTCTGAGCTGCCTGTCGCTGTGTCCAATTCAGAGGAGGCAGGGCTGAATCATCTAAGGTGTTCACTGAGAAGCCTGGCCAACCAAGAAGAGAGGGAGCGTACGAGCATCCAAAACCTGTCGTAAGGAGTGGCCTGAGGGATAGGGTTATGTGGGGCAAACTGAGGCTGGGAACGGAATGCAGGTACGTGCAGTGCTGGAAGTCCGCAGATGTCACTCTTTTCTTCCTGGTTGTCTGGCGATGTCTGGATAAGGTGTTATCTTGACTCTGTTCACACGTGCGTCACCTCCTTAATTGCTTCATCCGTGATCAAGGGGAGTGTAGGGTGCAAAGGCCTAGGAGAAAGAAGCTTAAGGAAAAAAGGAACTTAAATCCCTGCTTACTTATGTGTTCTATAATTTAATAAGTAATATAATTATATTTCAGATTAATTCAGGTGGTCAATCTATGGACATTATAAGCGCCTCTGTCAGAAGCAAGAGGCAAGCAATTTTCTTGTAAAGTAGTACCACATAAGTTGCACAATAGGTTTCATTCACATTCAATTGGTGGGAGTTTGGTCATGTGGCTCTGCTGAGCTGCAAGGACATAAAGTCTCTGGACTAGTGGGTAATAATATCTGCATATACTCAGGACATTTCTATTTCTAAAACAAAGACTTAGAGAATAAAATATGGGGAACAATTAGCAGCCTTTGCCACACCTCATGAAATAATTTGCTGTTATACTTTGTGTTTACTCTCGGCATCTTCTTATAACAAGAGCATTTAGAGATTAAAATTTTCTGAATAACTGAGTTTTTCGGATAGCTGCATATATGTCTATTAAGGCACTAAAATTTTTATTTGGCTCTTTTGAACAAAAATCTTTCAAAATGTACTACAGCTTTAATGAAATTATTGAGCTTATTTAATCATTCCTTGGATGCTTGGGATCTTCTTAATAAACATTGACTATTTTATTGAGCTGAAATAGAAGTCCTTGGACATGAAGGTCCAAGTTCCTCTTTCTAAACTTCCATTACTCTATGGTAATGTAATAGAGTGATAGACTTGGGTGCTGGGCAGGCTTTTATTCCCATACTCAATGCCCCCAGTTCTTATATCTATGTTTAGACAGTACCCCTACTGCATCCCCTTGCTATTACAGACTTTTAGTTGATAGTGCTTGCTGGTGTCAGTGCAAATACCTACAGAAGCCCTGATCCCCTTCTTTCTTGCTGTTTATAATATTTTATGAACTTAGAAATAAAAAAATAACACTGTGTGCCTGGCACAGTTCTAGGTGTTTTACACATTTTAATTTATTTCATCCTATAACAACTCTATAAAAGATACTATTATTTTCCTCTTCTCAGGGGGATCCAACAGAGCACTGAGTTTAAATAACTTGCCCGAGGTCACAGAGCTAGTAAACAGCAGAGCCAGGATTCAACTCAGTCTATCCGGAGTCTTTTCTCTTAGTAATTACACTGTACTGCATTTAGGCTTCTTTCAATTCTATTCAAAGAAGGAATAAATAGATTCTGAAAGAGAGAGGCACTCTTGCATAAACTGTTTTTGGTCGTTAGAGCATTTTCTCCATCCTCTATTACATGCAGATTGAATAGGTGAGGTAATGTGGCAGCTTGAGTTCAGGCAGTTACGTCAGAAAACAGTGAGGGAGCTTATGCCATACCATGCAAAGTAGGTCAGTTATAAAGCAGGGGTTCAGAGGCAACATCAAGTGTTTCTTCTCTTCGACATCTGACGCCACTGTAATTAGAAACCCATTTATCTTCCCTTTCACAGCGGCCAAACTGTTCAATGGCTCATGATTTGGAACACATGTGAGACTGATGTTTTACATATTGACAGCTCATTGACCAGGATGCCAGAGGGAGAGTGTCAAAGGAAGAAAGAAGTGTAGAGAATGTCTCCAGTGTTTTTCTTTGGTGCTAAATATAGAACATATAATCATGCAAATAAACATGATTTATTTAAAGAAAGGACCGTCTCTTGGTCAAGGACAGTGGTGTCTACCTTGTGTGGAAAGTTGGTACTTGGGAAGAAAATATGCATTTGAAAAATACAATGTAAAGTATTGGAACAGTTTTTAACTTAAAGTATAAATGTGGTATAGGGTATCTTTTTTTTTTTTTTGGTTAATTCTCATCAGAGGATATTTTTTCCATTGATATTTAGAGAGAGTGGACAGGGGCATGGGGGGAGAGAGAGAGAGAAACATTGACCCTACCATGCTTGGGCTGATGCTCTATCCACTGAACCACACTGACCAGGGCTGGCATAAGGTATTAAAGTGAGAAGATACCAGCTGGCGAACAATGCCAATGGCCAAGAAAAGTAGTAAAATGAAAAAATGTTTTATAAATGCTGATGGTAGAGGAGGCATTATCTAAGATTGTGATAATCTCCACAAGATTGATGTTTTCAAGCGACTCTGAGGCTTTGCTAGTTTATTTTGATCACTAACATCAGTTTTTGGAGTATTTCTTGGTGTTTACTCATATTTCTGCTTCAAAAACAACCCAGATCATTTTTTCTTGAAGCAGAGGTGGCTATCACTGATTGAAAATAAGAAATCTCTTCTCTTATCTATTGCTGTTGTTAACATAAGAAACATCCAACTCTGTGAAGAATTTTTGTGAGTTTATTTGAGCCAAACTGTCAACACATGCCCAGAAGCAAAATCCCAATGGATTGAGATAATGCTCCAGAGAATGGCAGTTTTACACCTAGTTTCATACATTACAATCAAAAGAGGAGACGTAAGTGCGTTACGTGAAATCTGTTGGTGATAGATTAGGGAGGTGGGAGAAAGCAAAGCCGGGAAACCTCCGGGATTGGATAAAAAGTAAAATGATAGACACATACTTCTTTTACTTAGGTGGGTGCAGGATAGTTAACAGTCAACAATTAGCTCAATAGCAATGAGGGGATTTGTGGTCTCAGCAGAGTGGTGCCTGTGCTTTGAGGAACTGGAAAAAGGAAAATTACTTTGACATGCCAACGATATGTTATCACAGATGCAAAAAGACAATAGACAGGCTCAGTTAAGGTAAAGATTGACCTTTGTCAGGGGAGATACGGGCCTCAGACACTATACCCCACCATAAACGGCTTTTTAGTTAAAAAAGTTTTAATTTCAGACCATCCTTTGAGGTTACTTTAAAGTCTCTGAGTTTGCAAGTCTGCCACACAGGCCTTCCCTGAGCTAGTCAGGGTAGCATGTGGCCGCTTTTTGTCCACTCAGTGAATTGTTTTATTATAAGACAGCAGCATATTTTTGAGGTCCACAATTTAGTTTATTACAAAATAAGCATAATAGTAGGATTTTCTGTAAAATCACATACTTCTAGCATTTTGCACGGCTGTAACTCATTAGCCTGTCAAAATGAATGGTTTCATTCATTTTTCATATAATAACACATGTAATTATGTTATAAAACTTGTTCTGAAGCATAGAAAGGAAATAAACTAGCCCATACAGCATCAAAGTGACTATGAAAGGTGTAGTGGCCTAACGGTAAGGAATTTATATTTCTAGAACTTGATATTAGCAGATATAAATATTTCTATTTCAAATTACTAGATATTCCTGTCTTCTCTTCTCCCCTTCTTACTCAGCTATGAGAACACAAGTATACTTTAATGAACACAGAGTCCCTTAGGGGGAAAAAAAAGAGTACATTGATGTTAATTGTCGTCCTACTGCCAAAGTGTCCCCTAGCTTATAAAGATTTCCTTAAATTTAAGCAATATTGGCCAGTGCCTATTTTCAAGCCTCCAGTATTTAAACCTTTTTAGCGACTGTACCCCTTCAACTAAATGGGTGTAGGAAGAGGTTACCCAAGGTCAAAACAATATCTTGAGTTCCTATTAGAATTTTAAGCTGATTTAGCCTTTTCTCTTTGAATTTGGAATAAAGTAATGTCTTGTACAGTCTTGAGCACTTGATTTTGTAATTTTGGTTTGATCTTTTGGGTAGGGTCATCGTTCATCTGATCTGATCATCTGTATCAAATTCCCTGGCAGAGGCTGAGGTTGTGCTTCAGCGGCCACATTGCTTTACGGCAAAGCTAAGTACCTTTACTAGAACGTGACTGAATGTAAACCTAGATCTGCCTGGTGCTTCCTTCTGTGGCTTTATGTCCATGAGTTTTATCTCTCTCTCTTTTTTTTTTTTTTTTTACCCCATGTAAACTTAGATTCTAAATTCCATCATTTCACTGCATTGCAAAAATGAAAATATCTAATCATGCCAAACTTTTAATGAATTTCCTAGAAGTGACTGAAGACTTGAAAGTCATAGGGGTACCCAGCCGGGCATGGCTCAGCTGTTGAGCATCGACCTAGGATCCAGGAGATGGCAGTTCGATTCCCGGTCAGGGCACTTGTGCGAGTTGCGGGCTTGACCCCCAGTCGGGAGCATGTGGGAGGCAGCCGATCAAATGACTCTCTCATCACTGATGTTTCTGTCTCGCTTCCTCTTTTGAAATCAGTAAGATACACTTAAAAAATAAAAATAAAGGAAAGTCATAGGGGTGAGTGCATTGTCTCGGATCCATTTGCCTCATATTCTCTCTCTTTCTATGACTCACTTTTTTCTTCTTACTTTGCCTTGGAGGATTTTCTAAACTCTGTCTCTTTATCATGAAGGCTATTCCCCACTCCCACCGAGCTTTCGCTGGTTAATACATAGGCCCTGAAGAGCTTAAATTTTACTCTAAGGACTTCTTCTAATAATCTTGTTCCAGCTAAGAGAGCTTTCTTCCTTAGAAGAATTATAGTGTAAACTGTCAGCTGTTATAAACTTACCCTGTAATGGGTAATAGCTCAGTAATTTTACTAATTGCTTTCCTCCTCGCATCTCCTCTTCTTTCTTCTTTCTTCCCATTTTCCTCTCATTTCTTTCTTCCCTTCCTCCCTGCCTCCCTTCTTTCCTTCCTGCCTCATATGCCTGATATGCATTAGAGACTCTTTCTTCTAGGCACTGAGATAAGGAGAATGAATAAGACATATTGTTACTTTCAAAAAGCATCAGTATAGAAAGGGGAGGCCCCCCAAAAGAATTCAATGTGGGGGGGAGCTAAAGGTCATTTCATAGTTGCTGACTTGAAGGGTTGCTTTGATAGAAATGTCATTCATAGAAAACACTAGAAAATGAGAAGGTTTTAGGCAGAAATAATAAGTTTGATTTCGAACATGGTAAAATTTCATGTACCTTCAAGACACCTGAAAAGAGAAAAACTCAGTTTGGAGCTTTGGAAAGAGATTCAAGCTGGAATATAATTTTAAGAATCACCGGCGTGTATGGGTGAGATTACCAGGAAGGAGAAAATAAAATGAAACAGGGTCCTGAATGGGTATAATCTTAAATCGCACTCACCTTTTGCAGGTAGTCGGAAGCAGAGACACTCAAAGTAAAAGCAAAAGTAAACAGTAAAAGTAAAAAAATTACATGGAGCCTAACCCAGTCCATTTCCAAACTCACGCCTTCCTTTTATGACCTTGAAACCGTGGGGACTGTGGATAGAAAAAGAGTGCCGAGCTAGGCAGGATAAGACTAAAGGTTCGTACTTTAGGAAAGAGAGGAGCTTCATAAGGCAGGAAGTAATTGATGGGGTACAATGCCTCACAAACATCAAGTTGACGGGAGACTGAAAAGAAGCCACTGAGCGAGTGCTCTCGCTTCCTTAGCCTATTACTGTAGATCGGTCCAGTTCCATCTTACTCTATTTCGGTGACAATGGAAGTCAGAAAGTAGCCATCTTTCTCACTTTTCTTGCCTACTACTTTTTTTCACCATTTCCATTAAGTTCCATTCTTTTAAGTATTATTTGGCGAGCCTTCTTAGAAATATGTTCCAGTTTTTTATTTTTCTAAAGTTCCTATTGAATTTTTATCTTGACAGAGTCCCCCTCATTGAATTGAGCTAATGCTTCATTTGACCTCATTATGTTTTTATTAATCATTTGTCTGTAGCACTTGTTTATTTAGAGGCCTACTGGATTCCTGGATCATATCCAGCTTGTGGTGCTTATGTGTACATTACTGTGTAGGCCAAATTTAGTAGGTCTTATTACACCATCATAGCACCTGGTTTCAAAGGATGTGCTTATAGGAAACCTGAATGTTTTGCTTTGTTTTGTTTCTTTGCCTGGGGTGGAGGGATGAGGTCTGAGTAAACATAATGGAAAAGACAATTATGATTTTTTAATTAAATTTATTGGGGTAACATTGGTTAATAACATTATATAATTTTCAGGTGTACAACATTATTATTTGACATCTGTACGCTCTATCACATACTCACTACTTGATATCTAGTTTTTCCCATTACCGTGTATTTGACTCCCTTTACCCACTTCTTGACTTCACCCACTTTCCCTTCTGGTAACCACCATTCTGTTGTCTGTATCTATAAATTTCAAAGACAATTATTAAAATGACTTTTTGGTTAACAGAATTCATGATGAAGGTTTCTATTAGTATGGCCAATGATCAGTAGAGTCTTTTAAAATAGTAATAAAATGGCTTCCCAGAAGTTGAACAGATTTAGATGCTTAAAGACAGCAGAAAGTTGTCTTTCCTTAAGTGATAAACTTCTTTGGATTTGACATCTAATAAAGTGATTTTATTCTGCTATTTTTTATAAAACATGTGATTAGTTTTATGATCATTTCTTTACATGATTTTATTACTTTTATAAGGATTCTTGCACTAAATTTCAGTTTATTCTCTACAAGGAGAACAGAAAGATAAATTGCAACAGGGCTGAAATAATTCCTGCTTATATCTAAACATTCATGTGCATGGGTTTGTGTAAAACTTAGTGATCACAAGGCCAATGAATCTAAAATCTATTTATGGTTCATTTTTGAAGGGGAGTAGTATATTTGTTTTCTTGTGAAAGCTGGATGCGAGGGTACATATGACTAAGGCTCTAGTCCAACTCTTAAACAAGACACTAGGGATGGGATAGAAACTGCTGGAGGACCTGACCACAGCATTCAGGCCCTTAAAGTCTTTCCTCATGCTCATTTATTCAAAGAAGATGCAACTGATTGTAAGAATCTTTAGTCCAGATGGGCTTATCCTATCAGGTGGGGCAAGGGTGGAGGTGCTGAATTTGAAAACATTTTATTATGATATTTTTCAAACATACTGTGAAGTTGAGAGAATTTTACAGTGAAAACCTCACTGTATATAAATACAACCCCAATTCTACCACTTATATTGTCCTGTATGTACTTTGTCACATATTTATATATCCCTTTATCCACCCTTTAATCCATTTTATCTTTTTGATGCATTTCAGAGTACATTGCCGATTATTTCTCCCCAAATATTTCAACATGCATATCATTAACTAGAATTCAATATTGGATTACTGTTTTTCCTTTGATAGAAAATATATGTGCAGCCCAGCCGGCGTGGCTCAGTGGTTGAGCATCGACCTAGGATCCAGGAGATCGGGGTTCGATTCCCAGTCAGGGCACATGCCTGGGTTGCGGGCTGCAGCTGATCAATGGCTCTCTCATCATCAATGTTTCTGTCTCTCTCTCTCTCCCTCTCCCTTCCTCTCTCTGAAATCAATAAAGATATATTTAAAAAAAAAAAAGAAAAAGGTAATATTCTTTAAAAAAAAAAAAAAAAGAAAATATATGTGCAACACAATGCACAAACGTTGTAGCACACTCACTGAGTTTTGACCAATGAATACACTTGTTTAAGCCAAACCCATATCAATATATAGAACATCACCACTATTCGAAAAAATTTTCCCTCATGACCCTCCATACTCAAACCCTACTTCTATTTCCAGAGGCAAATACTCTTCTGACTTTTCCACAGTAGATTAGTTTTTCCTATTCTTGAATGTCATATAAATGGAAGAGCACTTAGAATAATGCTTCTGAGATCTATCCAAGTTGTTGTATGTATCACTAGTTCAAGCCTTTTTATTGCTGAGTAGTATTCCATTATACATACACACCAAAGACTGTGCATTCATTCTCCTATTGATGGACCCTAGACTTTTATACTTTTGGGTCATTATGTATAAGAATGGCATGAATATTTTTGTACAAGTGTTTTTTGTAAACATATGTTTTTATTTCTGTTAGGTAAATATCTCAAAGTGGAAAATTTCTAGATCATGGATGGAGTAGGAGGAATTTATTTAGTTTTATAAGAAACTGTCAAACATTTTCCCAAAGTGTTTGTATTATTTTACATTCCTATCAACAATATATGAGATCTCTAGTTGCTCTACATCCTTGCCAACATTTTGTGTTGTCAGTCTTTTTAATTTTAGTCATTATGGTGGGCATGAGAACTGCAGGATTTAGGAGTAAATTCTTTTCCCGCTACTCCCCCATCCCCCCTTTTGCCCCAGGAAGCTCTTGCAGAACTTACTGCCTAATTGCAAAGACCCTAGAATCTAGAGAGATAAATATTGGATCCAGAGGGACTCTGCTTTATGTGCTCCTTGACTTTGTATACTTCTTCTTTTTTCCTTTAGCTCACTACCAGATTATAAAGGAACTAATCAAATCTGCTACCAAACTCTTGCCTCGTTTTTAATGACCTTAACGCCATGGACATTACAATTGCCAGCTAGCTAATCTGGACATACAAGTAGGGAAAAGGGTGTGGAGTAATTACTGCCTTTTTCTGCGAGTGTTTTGTGCAAGACAAGACATGTCTGCATTAATTTTAAGATGTGTCAGACTGGTTAAGATAAAATACAGAGGGTAGAACTGGGAGATTGTATATTCCTGGTAGTTACACCTGCATATTCTATTTCAGTATGCTCCCTTGAAACAGTATAAAGAGCTCCTTTTTAAAACACGTTTCTTTTTAGTTCAAAAGGCTGGAGGGACTTGAATGTGTGTGTTGAGGTGTGCTAAATAGTACGTTGAACATGCCTTGTTTCACCCTCTTGCAGGAAGCTCCCCCCCCAGCTCATCCAGGTACAAAGAATGGACAGTTTGCTTGTAAGTCACAGGGAATTTGGTTGTGTTCACCAAACAGCATTTCCTCAAGAAGTCTTGATTTTTGAAGAATGCTCTCATATAGGAACTTCAAGGAGTCTGGCATTAGCCCCATGTAATGCTCTGGGTCACTGGCTGTGTAAGTTGTCTCTTGAGTTACTACTTTTTTATCCTATACTCTGAGGCTTTGTTTAACCTGTGTGGTTAACTAGTCTTATTTATTATTTATATTGGTTTTAGTGTTTTACAGTTGCATGTAGCCATTGGTTTTAGTGTCAGAGATTTTCTCCATTTTTTCTTTGTTGAATCCTTCTCCTTGCCTGTTCTCTTGTTTTGACTTAAATTTGGATCAGGATGTTCATAGAAGAAAGAAGATCAGAGTTCCACAACTCTCTACTGTACAGTCATGAGCTGCATCACGATGTTTCAGTCAAAGACGGACCGCATGCATGACTGTGGTCTCATAAGATTATAATGGAGTTGAACAAGTTCGGTCACCTAGAGACGTTGTAACCGTCATAATGTTGTCAAGCAACATATTCTTCACGTGTTTGTGGTAATGCTGGTGTAAACAAGCGCACTGCACTTCCAGTTGTATAAAAGTACAGCACATACAATTATGTACAGTATATAATACTTGATAATAATAATAAATGACTGTTACTGATTTATATATTTATTATACTACATTTTTTACTGATATTTTAGAGTGTATTCTTTCTACTTACTAAGAAAGGCTTGTAAAGCAATATGCTGTGTTATGCCAGCAGGGGCCTCATATATCTTGTGTTTACTGGTGTCTCTTGATTGCATAATTCTCTCTTGTGCTTGATTTAATCTTGTGTTGTTTGTGCAGTAATACGCTGCACAGGCTTATAGCCTATCAGCAATAGGCTAGACCGTTTAGCTTAGGTGTGTGGTAGGCTACACCGTCTAGACTTGTTTACTTGCACTCTATGATGTTTGCACAAAGACGAATCACCTAGCGATGTATTTCTCAGGAGGTATCCTGCCGTGGTGCATGACTGTACAGCTGGTCCTCTCTACTGTTCTCAAACTACCACTCCCTCCCACTCATTACAGTTATCTAAGAAATTTTAACCAGTTTCCATTACCTCCCAAACATAAAACATCTTGATATTTACCTTGAAGTAATCCTTAAAGTAATATTATCAGTAATTACTATCATTTTACAAATGTACAGAGAAATGGAATTCTTATAGTTGGCTAAGGCAGAAGTCAGGACCTACGGCCAGGTCTCCAAGAAAATTGAATAGTTGTCATGGTCCCTTAGAAAGGATGGCGGTAGTAATAGAAACTATTGGGGGTAGGATGGACAAAAGATTTCCTATGCTTCTATTGATAGCAGAAGTCCTGGCTGTTACCAGTTAAAAATGAAATATATCAAAGAAAGGCAGTATAACCAATCCCTACCGCTTTAGGTGGTAACACCTATAAGCTATGCCATCATTTATTCATTCAACAAATATTAACTGATGATATACTATGTGCCATACAATGTTCTCAGGGTTAGTGATACTTCAGTGAACAAAATGAAAACAATATTTCCTCATAGAGTTTACATTTATTTTTTAGAGTTTACATTTTGATGGTTGGAGGCAGAAAATAAAGAAAGTAAATAGACAATTATTTAATATGTTATAAGATGATAAGTGCTATGGAGAAAAATAATGCATGTGCTGGGTGGAATTTTAAAGGGAGAGTCTCATTAAGAAGAGAGTATGTGAGCAAAGATTTAAAGAAGGTAAAGGAATCAACCGTGTGGAAATATGAGGTAAGATTGTCACAGGCAGAGGGTCACATGCGTGATACATGAGCCTGAAGATAAGTGAATGGAGCACAGATTCGCAGATGAGAGCAGAAAGGCAATGAAGGTCCAGCTCTTACAGGGGTCTTATCTGCTGTTGTAAGGCCTTTGGAATTTATTCTCAGTGAGTTATTTTTCCTGTTGGAGGAGAGACATGATTTTTTTCTTTTTAACCCTCACCAGAGGATATTTTTTCCATTGCTTTTCAGAGAGAGTGTAAGGAAGAGAAAAGGGAGGGGGGGGAGACAGAGAGAAACATTGATGGGAGAGAGACACATCGATTGGTCGCCTCCCGCTCACACGCCACCTGGGGTGAGGATTGAGCCTGCAATAGAAGTACGTGCCCTTGGCCGGAATCGAACCCCCAGACCCTTCAGTCTGCCGGCCAGCGCTCTAACCACTGAGCAAAACCTGCTAGGGCAGATTTGCCATGCCAAAATGGATCACTCTAGCTCCTGGTTGGAAATAAACTGGAGGGGAGCAAGAGTATAAGTAGGGGGATCAAAAGGGTAGACTCCGTTTGTCAAAAGAGTAGAACCTTCTTTATGGCTGGAAGACACAAGAGTTTTGGATGTAATATGATTAGAATGGGCCAGTAGGGAAACTGCGATTGAAAAGATGACTCAGAATTTCTTTGTGGAAGGACTACGGTATGTTTGTGTATGCCGTGGTTGTCGGTGAGTGTTTGCTGAGCCTATAAGCTTTTAGTATGTTTATTGTGAATCAATCTGCAATTGTGAATTTATCGTTACCCCTTGATATTCTCTTCTTTGAAGTTCTGTCTGTTCTTCAAAAGTACTTTTTGTTGCTTCAGTTATATCTGGTGGTTTATCTCAGTGAATATTTGCCCAACTGTCTATGAAGAAGTATCATAACTGCTCAAAGACAAAAGCTTCCCCCCAAAACAAGGAATAATGAACCTGGGAAGGTGTTATGCTAGAGGCTCCTTCAGGAGTAATAGACTAGACAGTTTCAGGAGAGAAATACAAGAGCTTGAGTCAATAGAGATTAACTAAGTGTTTAAAAGGATAAATATTTTATATCTAAGACAAGTTAGATTTTAAAGTCATCAAGACTATGGAGTTGAAGCAAATAGTAAGGCAGTTCATTCTTTGCTATGAGAATATAAGAAGAATATCAAGGTTTTAGGAAAAATGAAATAGGTAGAGAGAAAAATGACTCATCAGAGTTAGTCTTCCTGAATTGTGGTATATAAATAATTAAGATGATCAAACCAATAGGAACAAAAGCTTAAAGTAATTATAAAGGTAACAATTTAACTGCCTGCAAATTTTGGAACTCAAAAATAAGATTTTATTTTTCCACAACCGAAATTAATTTCTGTTCCATCCCATTCTGCCTACTGGCACAAATTTAACCATTGTCACATTAGTCAATTCAAGAATTTCTTAATCCACTCGGGATTTTCTCCCCTCCGTTCTCCCTGAGAGCGTATGTACATTCGAGGGGCTTTCTCCAGGGCCCAGCAGCAGAGGGGCAGGATGTCCATTCCTCAGCCATTAGCTGTCCTGTTGGCATCTGTTGGTATCCGTCCTTATGCTAAGCTAAAACTGGATTCTTTTGTTCTTTGCATACTCTGTATTTCCTTTCAGTGTATGCCACTGGCTTGTAGAATGTCTTGGAACATCGAGGAGATGTTGGGGTATGGTGGCATATTCTGGGACGTGTTTCACCCTCCTCGTCTTGAATCTGGACTGGCCCAATTGACTTGCTTCACTAATAGAATGAGGTGGTAGTAATGTTCTGAAATTTCCAAAGCTAGGCCACAGGGAGTCTTGCAGCTCCTGCCTGAACCTCTTGGAATGCTCACTTCTGGAACACTTTCCGGGAACCCTAAGCTTCTACATGAAGCTCATTCTGGAGACGGCACAAGTGAGCATTTTGGTCAACAGTTTTAGCTGAGCCCAGGAAGCCTTCCAGCCATTCCAGTCAAGGCACTAGACGTGTAAGGCAAGCTGCCTTGGACCCTTTAGTGAGCCCATTCACAAGCTGTCACCTCCAAGTGACATCTATCGACATCATGTGGAACATAAGAAATGCTCAGCTGAGACTGCCCAAATTTCTGACCTACAAAATCACGAGAGGTAATAAATTACATGTTGTTTTAAGCCACTAAATTTTAGTTTGTCACACAGCAAGAAATAGCCAGAATAGTAGTGGGGTGATACATTCTTTTATCTCAAATTTTTATCCCATTGCCTATCAGTATAATCAAGTTGGTAACATAGGTTATTTTGAGCATTGTGACTTATTGTCAGGGAAATAGTCCTTTCCCAAAGTCTGTACTCATCACTGCATGCTGCTTTCATCTGTCACCACCCACAGGCTTTCTACTAAAACTTCCCCCAGAGTTCTTTTTTGAATGAACACACATTCCCTTTGCTTTGAAACTGCTCCTTTTGTTTAGCTGGATTAACTGTTAACTATTTTATGTAGTACTCTCACTACTTCTTTTCTTCTATTTCTTTGGACTCTGAAAATTTCCAAGTCATAAATCATCAGCATAAATCAAGTGACCCTAAAACTGTGCTTCTGCTATTAGACTGTTTATTCTGTTCCATTATTTTATTTGTCCATCCTGGTGCCCAAATCACATTGAACTAACCCAACCCCTTCAGTCTGCTTCTAATAGGTCTTTTCCTCATTGGTTCTTTTATTTTTATTGTCTTTGCTAATTTTTATTGAAGAATGGCACACATGTAGAAAAGTACACAAATCTATGAATCTTCACAAAAAGAACACACCTGTATAACTACTCTTCCTGATCAAGAAACAGAACATTTAGTGGTACCCAGAAGCCCTCCTCTTGTCAAGGCCCCACTCATTATCCTGGAGTAACCAACATTTTGACATTGTAACCATGGGTTAGTTTTGACTGTTTTGAATTTTTTATAAATGCATTCATATCATATATATCTTTTTGTTTGGGTTCTTTAATTCAACTTTCTGTAGTGATATTTGTCTATGTTGTATATGTAGCATTTATGTGTTTATTATAACTATTGTAGAATATTGTGTTGTATGAATATATTATAATTTATTCACCTATTTGATTATTAACATTTAAATTATTTACAGGATTTGACTATTTAGTATAGTCAAATGTTAATATTCAAGGATATGAATATTCTAGTATATGTGTACAAATTTTTGTTTGGTATATACTCTAAAGTAGTATTGAAGGATCATAGAATATGTTTATGTTCTGCTAATATTTTGTTAAGGATTTTAGCATCTATGTTCATTAGGGATATTGGCCTGTAATTCTCTTTCTTTGTAGTGTCATTATCTGGTTTTGGAATTTCCTCAATACTGTTTTATAGATTTCTGTAGAAGTGTCATATATCTTTCATTAGATTTATTTCTCTAGGAAGTAAACCAGTAATTCTCCATGTAGTTGGAACTCTTTAAAATTAATCTCCAAGGATTAATTGAACCAAGAAGCAAGATTGAGAGAAGACATAACTTCCTTAAATTCTTCAGTCAGAGACTTAAAATATATTTCATTAATAAATATTATGAATGTTCAGAAAATTAGAGACTCCAATATTCAAATATATGGACAAACTCAATCCCAAACCAGATGTAATAGCAATTACACTGCCAACAAGAGAACTGGCCTGTTTAGAAGTTTATAACAGGGGTTAAACTTTATTTGTAAAGGGCTAGATAGTAAATATTTTAGGCTTTGTTGGCCATAAAGGAAATTTTGTTACAGTACTCAACTCTGCCTTCATGGCCTGAAAACAATCATAGACAATATTTAAATGTATTTTACTATCCAAACAGGTGCTGGCTGGATTTGGCCCAAGGGCTATAGTTTGCTGGCTTTCTGTTCTAGGGCACTGTTTAGAAACTATTGCAATCTATATGTATAGTCCATGTAATTATGAGCATGGAATATTTAACATGGTAAGCCTCTGAGTTACTGCAACAAGGAAGGATGTTGAAGGGGCAATTTGGTTCCTTACCTCATAATGTTTTCAGGCTAGTCTAAAGGAGAAAGAAATCCAAGCAAGAACAGAGTATTTCTTGTCTACATTGTGCTAAGAATTTTTACAGATTTTTTTAATGAGGAGGGAAAGGAAAATAAGATCCTCAGTGTATATGCATATTCATATGTAGATATATGTGTATGCATGTATTTGTGCTTGTGTTAATATACAATAGAAATTCTCGAACATATTACATACACTTTTATTTGTATAAATACTTTGAGATTTAATTCTTCCTTTCTTTTTGAATATAACTCTATAATGCACTTATATTTAATTTGATTTATTTGTGAATATAGACACTATTAATCAGGATAAGTAATTTCACTCATGGGAATTTTGCTACATACATTTTGGTGTGGAGTGTTTTATTATAATTACATCCAGAAGGTACGAAATTCTAAACTCAAAAGCTATTGATTTGAACCTTTTAAACATAAAGAGGACAACTTTATCAATCATTTAAAACATATATGTTTTTATTGCAAATCATAAAGGAGGATTAATAAGAATGGGGAAAGTACTCCCTGAGCCCAGATCCAGCTGTGGTAAGTAGAATGTGAATTCCAATATCTGGAGTACATGTCAGGATGAATAGGTAGGCTATTATTTCCCATGATTATCTAAAACTTTCAGCTGTCATTTTAGTCTAAGAAAGTACATGGTACAGTCTACCTATGGTCTTGACTTATTTGGTTAGCTATGGAACAAATTATTTTAAATTTAGCAACTTCCTTGACATATTGATAGGCATTTTGTACACCACGCCAGGGCTAGATTACTTTAGATTTTCTAAAGTTTATTCCATTGTTTGCATCTATGGATATGGATAATTATGAGTTAACTGTAGACATGGTCTGTTTCTGGGTAGTAAAGCCAAATTTTCTAAACACATCTTGAAGTGTTATTTCATTAAAATTTTATTTGTACTGTGCATTTGAAAAACATTTTCAATAAAAAGCCAGTGAAATGACAATGAGATGAAGTATACAAAAGAGCTTTTGCCTTAACTCACCATAAAAACAAAAGATGTGGCTTGTATTTGTAACATGTGGTTCCTCATTCATTTGGTGAAAATATGGAGCAAACTTGGCCAGGACTCAGCCTCACCATGTTGGTCAGCACCCACAGTAATGTTATAAAAGATATTTTAAACTCGATGATTCTTTGTTTTTATAAAATAAAAACAAAAGACCATGTCATTTCCATGGTCTATTTGTGACTCACTTTTTCCTGTTTTTCTCTTCAAAAAGAGGTGAAGAGCGGTAGTGAATTTGTCCTGGTTTAGTGTGGACATACCGTGTGACCAGCCTGTAGCCATGCCATAGGGTGATAATCGCTACATAAGCACATAGCAGCCCAGCGTCGCCGTCGCCTTCCCCAGCTGCCCTGGAAAGCGTCCGGCTGCCAGCGACGAAGCGTGTGCAGCTCTGCTGGCTGCACCCGGCCGAGGGTGATGGCGCAGGACCTGGAGCAGCTGCTCCCGAGCAGGACGCGGGAAGAAACATCCGTCTAGGGTCCACTGAGAAGCCCATCAGAAACCTCGACGTGACACCAGGGGAGCTGCCCTCGGTGATGAATGAGGGGCATTGTCTGTGGGCAGACAGGGCACAGGCAGAGTGACAGAGGCCGCTCGTTCTGACAAGGTACTGAGCAGCCTGTGGAGCTAGAAGGTCAGCTCTGACTGCACTGGAGCCTGCGGTCCGAAGGCGGGGCCTGCCAAGCCGAGCTCTCTGTTTGGAGCAATTTGCAGTTTTTTAAAAAAGATATATCCATAAATATGGAAAGTAATATTGCCATCATCATTATAATCATATATGAAGGGAGATGCACATTCATAAATCATACTAATGAACGCCAGCTAATGGTGATGTGCTGAATGCTCTATTCCATAAAAATCTCGCTCTATCTGCTTATCCTGATTTATTTTCTTCACAGCCTTATCTTGGCCAGATATTTTATTGTATATGTATTTTTTTGGATTATAGATTGTTTCCTTCATAATCCCTATTAAGTAGAAGTTACAAGGGTGCCTTTGAATGGTCTCGTCTCCTGCTGTACCCCCAATGTTAAGAACATAGTAAGACCTCAATGTATATGTTTGTTGGAAAAAAAAAAGTAAAAATTCAGTTTGGTATATTTCTAGTGACTTCCTGTAATATTAGAAAGATTCAAAACATCAATTTAGATTAAGAAATGTGCTCATTAAGTGCACAGTAATTTTCTTCAAAGCAATTTCTAAATAGCTGAGTTTTACAGTGCTTACAATGTATAATGCCACATTCCTCATGAGTTTATCAGTTAGCACTAACCATTTAGCTGGTCAGCTAATTGTTTTGTGTTGTGTGCTGGCCTGGGGCGGGTGTTGTCACAGCGCAAACACCTCCCACTCACAGTAGATGCATTAGCAACAGGAGTCAAATGATCTACCTCCTTTCATAGACTGGGTGTGTCTATTTGTAAAAGGAGGTGGAAAAAAATACAGGTTTTCCTAGGCAGAGAAAACAAAATGTAATTACCTTAGGTGGAAGTGGTTTGGACTCTTGGCTTGGAGGTATCAGAGCAGAGAGCGCATAAACCCTATGAGGCCCAGTGGAGCTGGCAACTGCTCCTAAACCAGCCTGGGCATCAGCATCACCTGGGAACATTAATAAACAAGACACCCCCCTAAAAAAACAACAACAACAACACACACGCAAGACAAACAAAAAAACAGGAATAAGACCCCATTCTAGACGTACATCTGTGGAGGTACTGGACTCCACATTGAAAACAAGACAATTCCTTAGGTAATTCTCATGGATTAAGAACCACGTAAGGCAGGGATTTGAATTTCATGCAGAAAGTTGGACCAAGATCAGTCTTTCTCAGGTATCACTTGAATGCACTTGTAACTGGAATTCCAGTTCAGTTTTGCTGGGTTGAGGTCCCATAATCTTCCTTCCCCTTTTTAATTAAAAAAATTTCATAAGATCTTTATTTTCAGGTATGTTTGGGAAACATTAATCTAGAAGACCTTGAGGTCTGGTCCAACCCTCAGATTCTGTAGTTGTACAAATAATTAATTCTCTACTTTGTGTAGACTCAGTCTTTCAGTAATTTTTTTGGGGGGTATTAGAAGTCATATAACTAAAATCATAGCCAGTGGTTTATAAATTGGCTTCAAAACACATGAACAAATAAAGAGGCCTCATTTCATGCAAACTTCACTGTGGGATGACATGCCCTGTGGATCATTGGGCCCAGTAACATTTTCATTTGCTTGTGAGTATGCTCTGCGGTTCTGCAGTCTGTGGTGTGCAGGTTAAACTCAACAGCTAGAAAAATGATGACAGTAACAAAGTTTAAATAACAAAAAAAGATGGTGCATGAAAATCAATCTTCAAACCCTGAAAGACCACCAGTGCCAATTCCTCATTATATTTTTAACTACATCATGACTATATGACTTGTACAAGTTGCCAAAGAGCCAGGATTAGAGCAGTGTTTCCGAGCTATGGTTTTGAATTTTCTTTTTATTTATTTCTTTTTACTGTATATTTTTTGGTGGACTGAATAGGGAATTTTAATCAAGAAAACAATGTTAAGAGCCCTGCTTGCCTCTCAGATGCTGTACTCTATGGTCTAGTAAGTACTTTAATGGGCTGTAATGCTGCAAGATGTTTCTAGTTCCTTTACATCCTTAACTCCGTCAGCATGTTTTTCTGCCAGACTTTCAAAATGAATTCTCTTCTCCCAAAATGGAAACTTTTTAAACAAAGAGCTTACTGAAAGGTTTTATTCCAATCTACTTTTTAAAGATGCCAAATTAAGGTAGAAGCTATTCTTAACCCCAAGTAGGATTGAACTAATTGTTTCCCTAGTCGTCTTACATTGCTATTCACACTGCAGAACTCTTTGGATAATTACTTTATCTTAACAGACAGTAATTACAGAAATATGTAATTTTGTGATTTGAAAGCACATTCATGGTAGTTTATTGTAACTATCTTGTTACAATATTCTCAATTTTCAGAGATGAGGAATGAGACTTAAAATAACTGAGTGACTTCTCAAGGCCACGTAATTCAAGGAGAACCAGTGCTAGTACCTGGGCATTCAGAAGCCGTGCATTGACTTCAAGGGCCCTCACCCTAACAAAACCTGCTGCTTCTAATTTATTCTTTTGCTATTCAAAAAGATCATCATGGGTGGTTTTTAAAACAAGGTATTTCTGCTTATATACTATGTGCAAGTATATTGTTAGGCACACACATGGTAATTAAATTCATCATGACTTACATATACATGTAGTAATGAAATGTCTCTCCAGACCCAGACTTAGAAATTATTTTCTTCAAGCAATATGTGTTCTCCCATCCAACCTCTGTATCTTAGTTCAAGCATCACTTCCTTAGAGAACCTTTCTCTGAAGGCCCAGATCGTGTCAGGGTCGATTGTTATATGCTCTCTTAGCACCTTTTAACCTTCCATCACAGTGTGTCTAACATCTGTAATGTTATATTTATTTGTGTGGTTACTTAACTAATGTCAGCCTCTTCCCCACTCTAGACTGACTCTAGCCATGTGAGGACTGAGGCACCTGCTGTTGCTCATGATTGTCCCTCAGTGTGCCTGGCTCAGTGCCTAGAACACAGTATACTCTTAGGAAGCATTTGTGGAATGAAGAAATGAGTGAAATATCCTCTATCCTAAAATGGATCTATACTTGAAGTTATTGTTTCATTTCCTTCCTTCCTTCTAGTCTCGCATTTATGAAAATTAATTTTAATTTATGGTTTCTCCCCTGTTACAAGTAGTCTTTATTGCAAGCACTTTCAAGTGGTCCCTATCTGGGGCTCACTTTAGTGGGGTTTTCCAGGACTAGCTGATCTGCGGGAACACCATCTTCCTGATGCCCTGGAGCTGAAGAGAAGGAGGGGGGAGGCCATCCTTGATAGCAACAGTGAGAAACAGTGAGAAACTCCGCAAGACTCCTAGCAGAACATTACTTGTGATGATAGATGAGCATTGTTAGAGTAGACCCCCAATATTTATCTCAGGCTGGAGGGGCAGTGCTCAACACCTAAAGGCAAGAGTTTCTAAGGTTATTTTAGGTACTCATGAAGTGAAAATATCCACAGTTTTGTCTTGGCTATAGGGCGATGGCCATTTTCTTAGAGGGTTTAGGGAACTCCATGGGAACTATCAAGATAAGCCACAGTGACACCCCTTGAGTAGATCAAGTGGATGAGTCCCTGGAAGGGATGGAGGAGCCAGTATGAACTAGGTGATTGAGGAAGGGAAGAACGAAGGGTTAACTGTGCCCATGCAACTTAAATGAGGGTTGGTAGAGGATGCCACTCTATACATTCTGGTTCCAAACCAAGGGCCAGAGGAAGGTCAGTGAAGAGAGTCCCTAGAGAGACAGGGGCTTAGAGACTTCTGCCTGCCCCAGATCCACATGCACACTCCTTGGAGTACCAGGAAGAAGCGCCATTTTACTCTTCAGGATGCTTTTATGGTTCTGCCTTGAGTGCACATGTGCTTTGGGTAAAAGACTAGGTCCCTACATTTTAGGAACAAATTACTGGAGAAGGGAAGCCAGCTTTGCAAGGAATTACAGGGATTTTCCTGAGAAGGTGAACCATGGACTGGGTAGCAAGTACAACCCTTCCCTCATTCTGGCACTGTGGAAGTTAGGCCTGGATTCCACAATCCAGACATATAAGGTGCCCCTGCTATGTAGAGACAGAAATTGTGATATTGTGAAGCCCCAGGGGAACCACATTGGGGAGTTAAGTTATACATTAATCTCAAGGCATTCACTCTCTGTGAAGCCTTGTGAGAACTTACAGCCTGATCTGAACTGTGCTGTGGAGAAGTAATGGAAGTTCTCATCTTTTGAGGGTCACAGGGGGTGGGTAGCCTGCCCCTCCCCCAGGGTGGTGGCGACACCCTCTAGCACACACTTAAGAGGCGCTATCCTAGGCCAATCACTTCCTACTATGCTAGTTGCACAACAACCTTAAGCACAGCCCAGCAGAGTGCAGGGCAATAGAACTTATCTCTGAGCCACCCACCTGGGCTTTGCATGCAGGCACACAAAGCCTGTTCACTCTTTGCTTTTTAAACCATAAAGATCCTTCTCACTCACTCTGTGTCCTAGTTTTCTCAGCCATTTTCATCCCCTAATGGCACCATTTCCTCCGGGTGTTCCCTCTAAAGCTCTGAATACTTTTCATCAGTTTGTTTTATGGATCCCCTGCCTCCCTCCTGTTCCTATCTTTCAAATGTTGGTGTCTCAGGCCCTGTCCTCTATCTGCACTACCTCTGGGTGCTCTCAGTCACTCCCTTGGCCTCAGCTACTGCCAGGATGCCCACAAATCCCAGTTTTCTCTCTCCTCCCGTATCTTTCTCCTGCTCTAGGGCTTATTAAGATTTTACTTGAAAAGATGTATGAGATGTGGCCTTTTCCCTGAAAGATATTTTATTGCTATAAATTGTGTATTTTAATAGGAAATATTGTCAATAGGTCTGTTTATTTAAACTTTAAAAATTTGAATTTAGAATATGATAATAAACATTTTGTAGTTTATTTAAATCATAATTATATGTTAGATATTTAATGTGTACATTTTTTATTGGTAATAAAAATAATAATACTGAAGTAAAGATTAAAAGCCTCTTAGGGAAATATGGAAATATTAATAACACCTTAGTACTCACATTTATAGAATTATTCTTTGAAATTACTTTTTCTCAAAAATTAAAGCATAAAATGAATTTATGGATATTCAGATTTTAAAGCACTTTTACATGTAGAAGAAATGTAGCTTTTTACATTGGCACAAACTTTGCTTATGAGGAAAACAAATGTTTCCTCAGTAGTATCCATAAATATAGTAATCAATAGAAAATGGAGAACTGTATTTTCTGTAGTTTCTAGATACATCAAAGACTTTTTCTTTCTTTCTTAATATAAAATGAATTAATGCCCCTCAGAATTTTTTGTCAATAGTTAACCCCTCTGGAGGTATGTCTCAGAAGCAAAGTGACTCTGTAATTACTCAAATCATCAAGGAAATTCTTTCCTTTCCACACAGAATACTTAGTTTAAACCACCCAAGTTTGGGCTTCACTTTTTCTCAAAAGCTATGGCCTTAAATTTTTTTATCTTTATTTTTTTCAGTTACCTACAGATGATTTGGGCATAGAACACAAGTCAAGGACAAGGCCAGGACATAGGTCAACCATTCTGACTGAGTATCACCATCTGCTGAAATTATACAATGCCACCTACTGAAACATTCAAGTCACAGTCTATGGTGTCTCCATAAATTACAATAAATAGGGCACACTAAGCATCATGCAAATATGCAGAATAGCATTGTTCTGGCTCCTTAGAATGGGTGAGGCAAGTCTGTTTTAGCTCCAGATGCCCACTCGATCACAGTGATGACTTTGTAAACAGATTTTGATGTGGCCGGAGCCATTTGTACTGCACTGCAGAGATCCTCATGGAGTCTATCCAAGGGGCAGAGCCTAAGCAAGGCCACCTGGCCATGCTCATCCACAAGCTGAGCCACGCCTAAATTTCAGGATCAAATAATATCTGTCCTCACATCTGGATCTGCTTGTGCACCATCTTTACCAGGAAAGGAGATTGGAGATATGTCGCTGGCTTGCTGTTGAAGGCAGCTGTGAACTCAGCTGTCACCAAACAAGTCTCAGAGCATGTGCATCTTTATTGCAGGTAAGACCCAGACCAGATAATGAAAGTGCTTGGAATGTGATTGGTTGGTTTACTCACAGAAGCGATGTCCTCATCGGCTGGCAGTCCTTCCGGTATAGCAAGGCTGGGAAAGAAAAGGTAAAGGGAGAACAGAGTAGAAAAGCCAGCCTGGAAGAGGCAGTGAGAACTCCAGACAGGAGCTAAGATGCCACAGAGTGGAGAGAAGAAACATTTCCAGAGCAGAAAGTGAAGTGGATAAGAGGTGGGTGTATTAAACTAGACTGCCAGGTTTCAAATTGCAGCTCTTGTGACCTTGGGGAAGTTACTTTCCTTCTCTTTGCCTCATTTTGTCATCTATGAAATGGTAATAAAAATAGTCTTCGCCTAAGGAGGGTTGTGGGATTATATGAGTTGATAAGGTGGAGCACTTAGAACAGCACGAAGCACATGGTAAAATTGCTCAGTGTGTTTGAGCCTTTGCTAGTCCTCACAGTGATACATATTTTTACGCAGTGCCTGACCACATCTCTGCTTCACTGAACACCAGCCACGCAGCCCACGAGTTGTGGGGTGCAGAGTGTGAGCTCCTGCGGTAGCCCTTGAGTGCATCTCTGTATTTGAGGAATTGCCAGACTAAAAGCAGATCACCTTCTAGAGCACATGAAACCATTGAAGCTTTTAGAGCAAGGCTGTATAAATCCTGCCCTAATGTTTTAGGGCATCTTTGTGGGAAATGCACACACACACGCATACACATACACACACACACACTAACACTGAGCTCTCATTGCATGGCACACATTCTGTTAAGCACTTTACATATATAATTTAACTTACTCCTCACAACAATTCTGGGAGGTGAGCCCAATTATTATCCTCATTTTAAAGATGAACAATCTAAGGTTTGGATGAGTTAAGATCACTCAGAATCAAGCAGCTGGTAAGTGGTATAGTGAGAGTTTGGACCCAGGTCAGCTTAGCTCCAAAACCAAGGCTCTTAACCACTGTGCTAGAAGGACAGAGGTCAGAGGTCAAAGAGAGGCCAGGGCAGCCAAACACTGCCAGTCATGCTCTGAGATTATCACATTTTCTGTAGCCTGTAAGCTGAAAATGATTAAAGCTACGTTCTTTATGTCACAGGGTTGAAATTTAACAGTCAGAAGGAAGGGTATACAAACAATGGAGCTTTGTTTCCTGTATCTGAGCTCAACTTCTCTCCAGCCCTCATTCCTGTGAGTGGTAGGGAATGGCAGGCACCGTGTACCAGCCAACTAAAGGCCCGATTTTGTAACAGCCTATTTTGGGTGAATATTCATTTGATTCAAACTTCCTATAAAAGGTTGCTCCCATCCCATCAAAAGTATTCTTCCCCTTCTGCTTCCCGAGACCGGAGGAAGCTTGGGTGTCCTCAGGGCAGGGAGGCAGCGGGCCGAGGCCTCTGGCTGAACGTGTCTGGCTGGGCACCGGGGGTCTTCTTACTCCCCTCCTGCCAACTGTCCCGCACGGTGGCTGACGCCCTGCTGCCCACCCACTGCCCCTGCTGCCAGCATGCCAACCAGCACCCTCAGTGATTGTCCCTCTTCCTTGGGGGTGTGGAAAATTCTGCATCCGCTGCCCAGCGCTATAGCTATGGGGGCTATACAGGCACCTCCCTCAGCCATTTCTGTACTTTGGCTCTGGGGCCATGTCGGGAGGTGCACAGTGAAGACACTGGTTTCTCTGAGAGGCTCACATAAGAGGGGGTGCAAAGATGCCTCCTGCTCTGAGGTCCCCCAGCCCGCCTGCGTGTTTCAGCCACCTCCCTTCACATAGGCTTTGTCTGCAGGGGTGGGTTTGGCCCCAGCGGGGGCAGATGGGGCAGGAAACCCCTTTGGAATGATTTAACCTGCCTTCTTGTCTCTTCCTTTTTCTTAAAAAAGAGGCTTAGCTGTTGGGTGAGACTTCAGCACATATCTTGACTTCTCTGTTTCATGATCTTCTATGTAGAAAAATCCTCCAAATTTCCCGCCTTGATATTTAAAGAGAAATTTTTAGAAATTAAGGTGTGTGTGTGTGTGTGTGTGTGTGTGTGTGTGTGTGTCGGGGGGTGCTCTTGCTCAAGGAAACCAGGTTTTCAAAGCTATTCAATTTTCTTCTTGGTTTTCAATCCTAACCTGAGGATATGTTATTTTATTTGTATTTGTATTGATTTTAGAGAGAGGAAGGGAGAGGGAGACAGTAACATTGATATGAGAGAGAAACATCAACCTGTTGCTTCCCATCCACACCTCAACCAGGGATCAAACCAGCAACCTGGGTATGTGCCCTTGACCAGGAATCGAACCTGCAACCCTTCTGTGCACAGGATGATGCTCCAACCAACTTAGCCATGTCAGCCAGGGCTCAAGGCTATTTTCTGACTATGAATGTAACAAATCTGATTTAATACACACATCTAAGCAATTCCTTTTTTCCTAGGTATTATGGCCTCTTCCCTAAAAGCAATGAAAGTGCCTGATTCAACGCCTGAGAGAGCCATAGGGAATTAAAAATACATGCTTACATTACTTTCAAAATATTATAGTCATCACCTATATATCTAGTTTAATGTTACTTTCTGAGCAGATTTCCCTTTTGTGAGCCTCAACTTTCATAAAATTTTTATTTAACTGTTCCAGTCTGATTTCAGTTGTGGTTTGGACAAGAGAATTAAATGGGGACCAAGAATATTCTCTACCCTAGCCCAGGATGGCAGTGGTATTGGAATTAAGAAAAGGAGAAGCTGATTCCAGGGAGAAGAGAGTTGGGATCGATCCAGCTGCCCATCCTTACGTAAGTAACCTTCTTCCAGTCCTAGCCGAGGAGATTCTGGGGTTAATTTTGCTGATAAAGGAAGCTAATTGTTACCAGAAAAATATAGTGTTTGGCAATATTTTTACTATTTTTCTGACTACTGATGTTATTTTTGCTTCTAGCTGTGTGTTACAATATTTGTGGAGTGCAAAATATGCACTATTATACAGGCTATAGAATATTGTTATAGAAGAGATTTCATATGATGGTTAATCCATCGTGTAGGCATTCCATAGGGTTTTAAATCTTATTATTTTGTTAAAGATGACATTTCATTGTGATTTGTACCTGGCATTCTGTTGAAAATCAAACATTAATGAGAACTTGGAGGAAACTGTGGCCTATTATGTTTGCAGAAGTGTGTTTTCCTGTTGATGAAAGGAAACTTGGAGGCCTTTGCGTAAACTGCCTCCAAAATGCTAACTTATATTTTTGTAATGTTTAGTGACACTATTCCTCTACTTGCCACCGCTCCCGACCCAGTAGGGTAGGGAGAGGGTTTTGTTTTCCTTTCACACTTGACTCAGCCTGTGACTTCCAACATTGAAGACGTCACTTCCTTTTTCTAATGAAATCAGAAAGGGCAAAGAGAAAGCACAGGGCAAGCAGTGCTGACTTGAAGGAGGCGGCCTAGATTTTGCATATATATCCTTTCTGCTCTTGTCTCATCAGCCAAGGTGGTGTCACTATCTCAACAGCTAGAGGTGTCATTAGCCACACCTCACTTCAAGAAGGATGGAAACGTCGCTACTATCTGGGTGGTCACGTGCCAAGCAGAAATGTGGGTTTTATTACTAAGAGGAAGAAAGGGAGATATAGTGAGTGGTAATTTGCTGTCACAGCCTCGAATAAAGTACTGAAGGTAAACATCCAGCAGGCAATACTTCTAAGGACAAATGGAAGCATGGAATGATGGCCCTGGGACCCATAAATCCTCGCTGCTTGGGGAGTTAGTTTTTGGGGGTGAATTTGTAAGTTGGTTTATGAATTCATTTGGTTTAGGATTTTTTTTTAAAAAATATGTCTTTATGGATTTCAGAGAGAGGAAAGGAGAGGGAGAGAGAGAGAGAGATAGAAACATCAACAATGAGAGAGAGTCATTGATTCGCTGCCTCCCACATGCCCTGGACTGGGGATGGAGCCCTCAACCCGGGCATGTGCCTTGACCAGGAATCGAACCCCGATCGCCTAGATCCTAGGTTGACGCTCAACCGCTGAGCCACGCCCGGCTGGGCTGGTTTAGGATTTTGATGTGAATAGTTATAACTTGAGGTACATTTATTGATCAAGGAACAATTATGCAGTAAGTGCTGTTTTGTGTTATTGAAACTCATTGTGGCATTCATAATTCATTTTTCTTAATCTGTGCTCTTGTCCAGTCATTATTTATTTTCATGAGCTTTTCTCTTATTTATGTTAGCCTTTTCAATTAAGATCTGCATTGATGAAAGGACAAAAAGTCTAGAAGTGTTATTGGTCTTAAACAAGTATATTTTACTTCATTCAATCAACATGAGTAATATTTTTAAACTCAGAAAAGAACTTATTATGTACTTAAAAAGGTCTCATATTTTGCCTTTAATTAAATAGTGGAGAATGTATTTACTCCTATTCGTGCAAATCTAAATGCTTTCGGTGGTAATTCACAACAGTTTGATAAGAATTTGAATGAAGGCAATATTAAAAGTACAGTGTGCATCATGGTAAAAGTGCAGTGGTGGTTTTGACATTATCATTTCTGGCTGATGTTAGGAATGGTGCCAAAGAGGTTATTTTTGACACTTGAAATGTTGTAGGAATGATGCATTATATCTACTTGACATTATCATTTCTGATGATGCTGATCATCCTTAATTTTAATTCTGGAGGGTAAGATAAAAGGTTAGTCTATTTTAGAAGATTAAATGTTTTAATCTTATTTCTCTAGGCTAAGTAGAGTGAAGGCTTGAGCAATTATGTGGAAAAGTCAGCAGTATTTTAAGATTACTTTTCCACGTACATAAGGCTACCTTATTTACTTTTTATGAGGTATCCTTGGGGTATTATTATTGTTTCCATTTTGCAGAGGAATGAAATGATATCCTAAGTTACAGTATTTACGTTAATATTTTCTTTAGTACTGTTATGCTTCAATAAACCAACTCTAAACCATATTCTCTGTTCTTGGGGCTTAGCAACTTGACATTAGGCAATAGTACTGATAAAGTGCAATAGAAACAATAAAAACCCAATAATAACAAATGTAAGTAATAAGCACACAAATGTTAACATGTTAGTTGAGAGGAATTGCAATCTGTTAACTGGATATTAGTAATGCTGACTAATCAGCATAATCCTTATAGTGTATATGCACACTTAATGATGTCATGATTGGTAAGAACTTAAAAGAATTCCCTTGGAATCCATAGGTAATATTGTATTGAATCTTTGTGAAATTTACCCAAGTGAAAATGATTTTTCCTCTGAAATCACCAGGTCATCTGTAGATCATTTGGTAAAGCCATAGGGACATTTGGAAAACCACACATTGAGAAACCTTGGATTAGTACAGTCATTTCCATGTTCTTTTAACCATACAACTTTTTTAGTAAAATCTTGAGTATAAATGTTTATCTATTAATGATAAATTATATACATTTACTTCTCTTCCAAAATTTTATGTGTATTTAAAGCCTACACAAAAAGTACAAAATAAAAAAGATAAAGTAAATTATTAAAAAAAATAACGACATCGATGATACAAACATACTTTTAAATATTTATACTTATGTATATTATTTTAGTATGCTCTGTATTGTGGAATATAGTTTATTATTTTTGAAAACCATGGTCAAAATTTTTGTGATACAATGATTCAAAAGTATTGGGTAATGTCAGTTTATTTTGATACTTGGCTTTAATGGATTGTTCTAACTTTGTAGAAATGATTCCTCACAAAGATTTACAGATCCAAAGAGGAAGTACATCTTTGGCCATATTTTATTTTATTATTTTATTTTATTATTATTTAAAAATTTTGTTTATTGATTTCAAAGAGAGGAAAAGAGAGGGAGAGAGAGAGAGAAACATCAATGATGAGAGAGTCATTGATTCGCTGCCTCCTGCATGCCCCTGACTGGGGATCGAGCCCGCAACCCGGGCATGTGCCCTGACCGGGAATTGAACCATGATCTCCTAGATCCTAGGTAGATGCTCAACCCGCTGAGCCACGGCCAGCCAGGTGTTAGCCATATTTTAAAACTTTGATAAAAACTTTTCATGTTTACTGGCCAGTTACACAAATGTATCAAAAACCCTGCTTTGTTGATATTTGTTTGTGCTTCCTATATTAGTATTACATTTAACCTATGGTTTTTTTGCAGGAGTCTTTTAAAGACACTTATTTTGTGAATTAGCTTGTTAAAATTACGTAATCTGTGAATTCATTTAAGTAGTCATTTGAGTTGTAATGCATAGTGACATGTCCGAATACACAGAAAGTAGGAGCGAAAAGACCATGAGCACTCTCTCTACTCTTATCTCAAGAGGTCACGTGATTCAGAAATAGTGTCAAGCCACATGTTAACTATCAGTAAAACTTAGTTTCTTTTCTTTTTTTCTTAAATTAAATAAATAAATGAATGATTAATTCTAATATTTTTTCCCACTCTGCAATGTATTATTTTGCACACTCATTTTGGACCTCCGCCTGCTGGGAGCCGTTTAGGCCTAGGAAGCTGCTAGCCGTCCTTAGCAGCCAATGCATAAGCAAATTGTAGGAGAGAAGGTTGCTATTAATTGCCAACCTTCCCTTCTTTTTATTAACAGATCTTAGCATGATTTTTAGCTGGGCACGTGGGCCACCCAGCTAAAAACTGCATTTTTTCACCTGTCTTACAACAAGATGTGAGCCACGTGAGTATGGTCTGGCCAATGGAGTGTAAGTGGAAATGATGTTTGCAACCACCAAGTCATGGACTCAGAAAGGAGGCCTGCTTGCACTCCACTTCTTTCTTCCTCTTCCCACTGAATTGTAAACAGCAACACCAGGGCAGGGCCAGCACAGGACCAGCGATGGAAATTACTTGTTGAAGATAGTAGAGCCATCCTGTTATAGACTGTTATATAAAAGAGCAACAAACTTTTATTTAAGCCGTTGTGTTTTCTTCTTATAGCAGCTTGGCTGGTTTATCCTAATATAGCTCTGTATTTGTTTGGATCCCAGAAGCATTCCCAAGGGACAACATTTGCTGGTAGCTTTCTCACCAACACCTAGAACCAAACGCAGGTGAATTTGTGACTCACTGTTGTATCTTGGACCATAGATGATAGAAGCACAGCAAAAGAGCAGAATATGTTTAGATGATTTCAAAGACAGTAATAGCTACTACCATTTATCAAGCACATAACAAATGTTAAGAACTTTCAATAGATTCTCTTATTTTTAATCTTCAAACAACTTTATGAATTTAAAATTATTATCTTTATTTTACAGATAAAATGTTTGTCCAGAGGGTTTGAAGGCCACACAATTACTAAGAAACAAAATTTAAGAATCCAAAGTCTCTGGTCTTATTCCATTGTGACTCTGTCTTTCTAGATCTATTTTAAAAATAAACAAAGCTGCCCAGCCAGGCATGACTCAGTGGTTGAGCATTGATCTAGGATCCAGGAGTTCGCGGTCTGATTCCCAGTCAGGGCACATGCCCTGGTTGCGGGCTTGATTCCCAGTCCGGGGTGTGCAGGAGGCAGCCAGCCGATCAATGACTCTCTCATCATTGATGTTTCTATCTCTCTCTCCCTTTTCCTTCCTCTTGAAATCAATAAAGATATATTTAAAAACAAACAAATAAACAAAGCTATAGCTTAAAGGGGGAAAAACACTAGAGTTTTGCAAAATTTTTTAACGAAGGAGATTTGTTACATTTTTTGAATGATGCTGAAGCTATATTTGTGAATCTACCCCGTAAATATACAGAAAGTCAGAATATCCACATCATTTATTCCATCAACATGCATGATATCTGACCTGAAAACTTGGTCAACGTGATCTACTGCTGAGATGACCAACACAAATAAAAATGTTGGGAGGAAGGACACTAAAGGAAACTGATTTCTGTCAGATGCATCAGTTTTCACAGGATGGGATAATTAAAAGGACCCATGAGATTCTCCATGGTATATTCACTTAAACTTAAATAAAGGTAAAGGATACGGTACAGCAAGAGAAATAAAAGCACAAATGTCAAAGACTTTCTGGCACAGCTCCCAGGTTCCTTAGTCACACAGGATGTGCCTTGTCTTTGGATTATGAGCCACCAATGTATGTGCCAGTTGCCTTGATTTCAGGGAGATCAGAGTCCCCTGGGAAGAAATGTCTTTTATTCCCCTCTGGTCATGTAGCTCAAACCAGCCTTTATGACAAGTTTCAATGACAGAAACCAAGAGAACCAGAAACCTGTTTCAAACCATCAATCTGCATGTTTTCTATAAACAATGCTGATAAACTGGCACAGGTTGCCCCTCGGTCTGTGTTGGATCCTACCTCAGGACTATATTCTTCACTAGTTAGTACATTTTACTCAGGTTTGGCCAAGGGTCAGCACTGCAACTCAAAGCATCTCAGGAGATAAACATAAGATTGCAGCCGATCAGCTGAAAGTAACCCTGTTCTTACACTACCCACCCCCTTGACCCTTCGTCAAACTTTCTTAATTACAAATTGGTCATTGCCATTCTTCTTTCTGCATTTTAGTGATATTTATAGAACAGAAAAAGCAGAAATGTAAACCAAACTACTAATCATTTGTAGCATCCAATGAAGTGTAGGTATTGCTTTAAAGAAACATTTCGATTTCTCAAATATTCAAGCACAAAATCACATACAAGTTTGACAATTCTTTCTATTTTGTCTGCACTACATAAAAAGGATAGTGAGAACAGTATTAGACCTTGGTGAATGGAGAAGCAGAGAGAAGGCCTAGGTTAGGTATGCACAGAAAATTCTAATGCGTGAGTATCCTAATAGATGTGTGAAGCATGGTGTCTTGGAGTCTGGAAGAAGAAATAGGAGAAATATTTATATATACACACACACACATATATATATTTGGCAAAGGGAAACCAGGGAGCAGGTTGGGGAAGAACTCAACCAAGCAACCATAGTTTAGGAGCAGTGCACTTATTATCAGGATCATTGCAGAGTAAGGCCAGATCTCAGGAATATCAGGCAATATATCAAGATCTGCTCAATTACAAACAGGGCTTGGTGCCTAGAGTTCACTAGGACACCAGAGGATCCATTAGTTGATTCATTTATTTGTTAATCCATTTTTACTCATTCAATGCATATTTATTGAGCACCCACTATGAGTCAAAAATCAGGAGTTGAACACAGAGCTGAACAAGACAGACAAAAATCCCTGTTCTCAAAATTTATATTCTAATGAGTGACCAATGTCGGAAAGAGCCATTGTCTTTAATAAAGGATAACAGGCTGGTTATCTAATAATGTAGAGAAACTTTCAGTGTTCCTTAATATGAATAATATTGATTCAGAGTCTACTACTGAAGGAGAGGGCTTAGAATTCTTAGATTGAGCTTTGGAGAGATGTGCCAGCTGAAAGTCAAACAGATCATTTCCCTATTTTATCATCAGAACGAATGACTAAGAAATTACATAGTTTTTGTTGAAAAATCTAAATTCTTGTAGAAAATCCAGGTTCCCAAAAGTTCTTTTATTGCCATGATAGAATTGTGTCTCGATATACCTAGTTATTTCAACATTCCACTTGACTTTGTTATTATAGATATAGACTGAAATGAAATTCAGACTGAGAAAATGTATAAGATACTGCCCCATTAATGGTTGCTTTTAAAAGTAGATGCTTAACAAAGGCTCTGCTCAAGCATTGCAGGTCTGTTATAGTAGTCAAACCTTAATATTATCCTTCTGCCTCATCACTCAATATGGGAAGTACTTACTGTATTCAAGCTCTACGGGCTAAAAGATTCAAACTTAAAGATAAATATCTTTTATAAACTACAGAAATATAGCTTTCATGTTATCTCGCTTCCTGGAGCTTTCATAAGCTGACTTATTTATTTCATTTTGCCTTATTTTTAATATTGAAATAGCACCAATCCATGCAGTTACACTGGATAACAGTAAAATCAGAAACTTCACCAGCCAAACAAACTTCTTGTTGCTCAATGGTGAAAGAAAGAGCCTTTATTTCCATTTGATTAAAACATTGACTGCTATTTAACTCTCTCAAATAAATAAAATAAATTCTTATGGAATTAGCTGGCAGTTTTTAAGACTTATTCAAATTGGTAGCAGAGTTTAAGCAGTTATAAAAGAAGATGATAACTATGGAACATATGAAAAACTGGAGTGCTGTGACTTATATACATATATATAGCTATATTTAAAGTTGAACGTTAACCAATGGCTTTGTTAGAAAAAAATGAGGTTCTGAAGTATGTGCAGTGAGCATCTTTGAGAAGATACTTTAAGCTAAAGAAAAGCAAAAGAAATATATTGAGATTTTAGAAAAAATACTGGAAAAATAGATTATTATATAATTATCATAGTGTAAAGGGTAAAAATGAAGGCACCAAGTGAGAGACAGTGTACCCATGACAACTTGGGTAGTTCCTGTTTTCCTTTGTTAAAGACAATAGCTCTTGCCACCATGCTCAAATCTGTAATAATAGCTCCTTTTCCGAAGAAAGTCATTCTGGGTTTGTATTTTGGTTTATGTGCCTTTTGTCTGTTTTTTGACAAATGACCTATCTATACTTCAGAAATGTAGATCTTCTTTTCAAAAGCTATTCTTGAACAATATTTTGAAAAAGAATGGAATATTTTGAGGAAGAAAAGCACAAACAAATCACAGCTTTGCTGACTCTAGGATTCTTGGCTTATTTTTTATTTGTTTCAATTATAGGATCTAATTAAACAATAATCCCTGCACATTTCATTGTAAGAAAGGTTATGGAGCAGATGCCAGGGTTAATTATTGGACAACTGAGCCTTCCAATGAATTGAGAATGCTGTAGTTAGATTTATAAAAAGAAAAAAGTGTGAATTTGCACTTTTTGGATGTATAAAGCCATATCAGAAATGCATATGGCTACAAATAAACAATGATGAATGGAAAGCTCTACATTCTATATTTTTACTTAGCTGGGATTGGCATGCACCATTTGATTCATAGGAATATGAATTGGATTAAAGTCTACATTGAGGTGTGGTCTCTCATTCCTAGGAGACTGGTATTCAGACAGTGAACAAGAGCCAGCAATATAAAGCACAACTAGAGAGAACAGGAAGAAGTCTTGATTTGGAATCAAATGTAACTGGCTTAGTCATGGAAATTTAAATATTCTGTAAAATATTCTGGATCTTGGTTTCTCTAAGATGGGAAAATTGGATTCAATGATCTTAAAATTTTTTTTAAACTCTAAATTATGCAACTTGTTTTTATTATTTATTTATTTATTTATTTATCTATTTATTTTAATATATCTTTATTGATTTCAGAGAGAGGAAGGGAGAGGGAGAGAGAGAGATAGAAACATCAGTTATGAGTCATTGATCAGCTGCTTCCTGCACACCCCCGACTGGGGATCGAGCCTGCAACCCGGGAAAGTGCCCTGACCGGGAATCGGACCCCGATCTCCTAGATCCTAGGTCAACGCTCAACCCCTGAGCCACACCTGGCTGGGCGCAGCTTGTTTTTAAATTCCACATCTGATACACTTCCTGGTCCACTCTTTTTTTAAAAAATATATCTTTATTGATTTCAGATTGAAGAAGGGAGAGAGAGAGAGAGAGAAACATCAATGATGAGAGAGTTGTCATTGATGGGCTGCCTCCTGCATGCCCCCAACTGGGTATTGATCCCGCAACACGGGCATGTGCCCTGACCGGGAATCGAACCGGGATCTCCTGGATCTTAGGCCAACACTCAACTGCTGAACCACGCCTAGCTGAGCTCTTTTTTTATTATGAAAGCAAAACCAGGTTTAATTTTCATCCACTGACATTTCAGAAAGGTGAGTGAGATGGATTTTGGGTAGTGATAGTATTATATTCAGAACATTTAACTTTAATAAAAGAATGAGTTCCACTTCTAATATTAAAATACCATATCAGTTCAGTATTTCAAAACAAACAATACAATCTATTAATGTGTAAATCATCTTCCTCATGCTGCGGGCCTCATGAATGAGACATTGTATACTATAGCATTATCTCAAGAGTGTCTCTCAAGGGGTCTCAACTCAATCATGATTTCAGTAATGGTTATCTTAGGTAGCCAAATAATCTAATTTTGAAAGTTAATTGAGTGTGTCTGTTTTGGAAATAAACTAAAATGAAACAAAACAATAATAACAACAACATAAAAAAATCCAGTTGATTGAAACTATGTATTTGGTTGTCTAAACTATCTGGATTGAAAAGGGATGAAAGATGTGGTACTAGCCCTCCATATTAAAATGTAAAAAATAAAACTTCTATAATTTAAAAAGTAAATTACTGGCATATATACACCCCAGAAGAATCAAATAAAAAGTACAGATATAGACCCAAATACACATGAAAACATAGGAAATGAAATCGATTATTGTGATCCCTCCAACTTTGTTCTTCTTTTTCAAGATTGCTGAGGCTATTTGGGGTCTTGTTTGGTTCCATATAAATTTTTGGAATAATTGCTCTAGATCTATAAAATATGCCATTGATATTTGAATAGAAATTGGTGGCTATTTTAAATAGATTCTGGGTTGAGACGGTGATGTTTTCTAGTATCACCAAATACTGTTTCTTCCCCTTTCTGTTTTTGATCTTTGTTGTTTTCTGTGGGTTTTAGTGAGGGGGATGGTGAGAATACCTTTATTCCTCTGTTTTACTTCTGACTTAGCCCGAAGTTGGCCTTTCGTTGGCCTACTATCCCTCCTGTACAAAGACCAGTCCAGTCTACCCCCTTCTTTCCCTCTGGGTTCATTTTTTTATGTCTCTTTCTCTTTACTTCTGTCTCTAACATATATAAATGTACTCGGCCATACACTCTCCCTCCAGCCTAAGATCGGAGTAGAAGCTAAGATTCTTGTTTGGTATGAGGTAGTTAGTAAATAGTTGCAGGTTAGCAATGATGAAAGCTGTGATTTGATGCTGACACAGAATAAGAGGACATGAATAGCACATAGAATGCTTTGCTGAGGTTGACTTAAGTAGTGCTTTTTGAACTCTATCAGCTGAAGTAGGCTTTTCCCTTACTTTAAATCTCTGTTCCGACTGATTACCTGGCAACTCTGATGTTGGCTAAATAAGGAACAGATTCTGGGAGCCTATGTAAATGGACTCACAATATCCTTTAAAGGACACTGAACTAGGATTTTTCAAGGTATTTCCAAAGGAGAATAAATCCATTTCCATTCAATTGCTCTGATACTGCCATTCTGAAAATACAAATGAAAAAGAAGCTATCCTGGATTTTTGCTGAATAGTTCTGTCTTGATATGAGATGAACTTCAGAAAAGTACTTTAAATACTAGAATCATAAGATACTTTCCAGGATAGACCACATTTTATCCAAATCACTTGGAGGGTTATGGGCCATTGGAAGGACTTTGGTGTTTAGTCTGTGTGGAATAGGAAGAAACTGTAGGGTGTTGGGGAATGGCATGATCTGACCTAACAAGGTCGCTCTGGTTGCTGTGTGGAAAAAGACAGCGAGTGCAACACTGGGACATCAATAGGAGGTTACTGAAATAATTCAGGAACCAACGATGCTGGCTTGGACCAGGGTGCTGGCAGTAGGGGTGTAAGAAGTAGTAAACTTAGGAATATATTTTGAAGGTAAGATTTGCTGATGGACAAGATGTAAACAAAGGAATGAACTTGTGGTTTCAAAGCTCCTCCCTGGGAAATAATAATGTTTAGATTTATAAATTCCCCCTACCATTTTTTCTGCCTAAACTCCCCAACTTCTTGATGTTATTCTTGCTCCTAAACAAATTATATATAATCTATTAAAAAAACAAAAGCATTCTGACCTGAATGATTTCATGCATGCAGCTATGTTTCCCTCACTCAGGAACTCAACTGCTTTGCTACTCAGTGTGGTCCACAGACTAGCAGCCTCAGTGTCACCTGGGAGCTCGTTAGGCACAGAATTTCAGACCCCTCTCCAGACTTCCTGAATTAGAGTCTGCATTTTAACAAGATCCCATGTAATTTGTAAGCACATTAAACTCTGAGAAACACTGTTCTGCAGCCCTTCCTCAAGTTGCCAGAGCAAGCTGCTGTGCCGCCCCATGTGCACGACTGAGAAGAGGCAGGCAGCTAGCTGCCTTCAGGTTGGCTCTGGTTGACTTCGCTCATTCTGGTTGATTTATTACTGAAGAAAAGAACTTGCTTCGAACTGACCCAATATCAGCAGAATTTTGAGGGAATCATGGATTTAGAAGTGAGAGGGTTTGCCAGTTAATTGAATGCGTGTTAATTGATTACTTCTTCGTCACTGAACACAAAAAGCACACCTGAGAGAATGGATGTAAGGAGTTCTGGAAATAACAGGTGGCTTTTGCCAGATGGTTTTACTGCATGTAAAGTCGGGCAGTTTCTTTTGTAAATTAGCTGGTCTTAATATTACAAGAAGACTTTATGTAGGTCTGTGCTGCTTGGGAAAGAGATCAAGCAGCTGGGCTTCGTGTGTGTCCCTAGAGTGGGCACTAATTTTGATCCTGGATAAAGACCTTAAACACATTTTTAAACAAACTCACCAAGCGTATTCCCCGTTGTAACTGTCGTTCATGTGAACGACTGAGAGTGATGTGTGATTCAGAGCCAAGAGGGGGCACGTCACAACTGGTTCCCCCAAGAGTGAGGAGTCAAGGAGTGGTTTGGTGCTGCTTAAAAGTTTCTATTTCAGGAACCATCGAATGACAAACTTTACACAAAAGTCCTATTTTATGACCTGCCTTGAAGCTCCACGTAGAAGGAAATCTCCCATCATCTCTCCTAATGAGTAATACCATTGAGCATTGTAAACGTTAGTGCAGGGTTGTTCGGGGAATTTCCTTTCTACGTGAAAATTAGCCAGACAATTTCCTAGAACATCAGGATGCTTTGGGTTAAAAGAGCCAGTGCAAGATACTGATAAGATTGTGTCTAAATGTGGTCCACAGCTTTTTCAAAGCAGGCTCTGCTTAAGAATCATCAGGCTAGGTTTGATTCCAGAAATTGCTGTCTTGTTCTTAGTAGTTATAGATTTCAGGCCTGCTGAGATTGCTATGTTCATTTTGTTGTTCTCACAGATAAAAAAAGTCATTAAAGATTTATTGGATAGTATATTCATAAGTAAGTGGTAAACATTCAATGTTATCTATCATATGAAGAAACACATGCCGATTTTTATCATAATTTTGTTCCCTTAGCATATTTTCTAAAAGAATGTACCAAACATAAAAGAAACATATTCATCAAGAGATCCTGCTGCATCTTTTTAGCAATCATAACAGTTTGCAAAGCTATTTTAACTTGTTTTGCTGGATTAATTGGTACTTATGACAAAGATTTCTTGCACAGTTGGTTATTTTGTAATGTTATTTTCAACAGTATATGGAAAACATCTCTGTGCTAAGAGACACACCAGAAATTAACAACAAAATAACTGAATTGAGATCTTTCTGCCCTAACACTTCATATTCATGTGTTTATCAGAAATGCTTCTACACTCTTTTTTTGATGACATGGTACTAATATATATGGTTTTGTACAAAATTAAATGTTTTGTGCTCACATACCGTCCTTCAGGTACATTGTCATACCCCTACAGTTGCCAGCCTATCATAGTGCCTCAAAAACAAAGTTTTAGTTTTCTCCTCTCTGATGTTGTGTGAACAACATATTATTCAAGTGTCTTAAAAAATTGACATATAAGTGAAGCTTTTAAAGCACTTGGTCATTTAAGAACTAAATGTAAATTATAAGTGAGTGAAGAGAACCTGAATAGCTAAAGCAATTAAAAAAAAATAAAGAAGGAAATGTAGTTCCTGATTTGAAAATTTACTGAGGATATACAGACATGAAGATGGTGTGGTACTAAAGTAAGGATAGACATAGGAAAATGGGACAGAATTGGGAGTCTAGAAATAAACCCTTATATTTATGGTTAAAATGATATTCCACAAAGGTGCCAAGGGAATTCATTGGGGAAAAGATAATCTTTTTAACAAATTATGCTAGAACAATCAGATATATATGTGTGAAAGGATGGACTTAGACTCTTACCTCACACAAAAATTAACTCAAAATCGATCAGAAATGTAGATGTAAGAGCTGAAAAAATCTTTTAGAAGAAAATATAGGAGAAAAACTTTGGTAACTTGGGTTAGAAAAAGATTTCTTAGATATGACACCAAAAATATGATCCATAAAAGAAAAGAATAATTAATTGGACCTCATCAAATGTCAAAACTTTTGTTCTTCAAAAAACACCGTTGTGAAAATGAAAAGACAAGCCAGAGACAGTGATAAAATGTTTGCAAATCATATATCTAATACAGGGTGTGTGTAAAGAATATACAAATAACTCTTCCACCTTGATAATAAAAAACCAAACAACCCAATTAAATACAGGCAAAAAAAACATATATATTTTAAATATATCTTTATTGATTTCAGAGAGAAGAAGGGAGAGGGGGAGAGAGAGATAGAAACATCAGTGATGAGAGAGTCATTGATCGGCTGCCTCCTGCACCCCCCCAACTGGGAATCAGGCCCACAACCCAGGCATGTGCCCTGACCGGGAATCGAACCCTGATCTCCTGGATCCTGGGTCGACTCTCAACCGCTGAGCCACACCTGGCCGGGCTACGCAAAATATTTCAATAGACAGTTCATCAAAGATGATACATAAATGGCTAATAAGTAATGAAAGATTCTCAACATCACTCGTCAGCAGTGAAATGCAAGTTAAAGCCATAGTGAACATCATTTCACACTCACTACGGTGGCTATAATAAAACGGACAGACCACAAATGCTATTGAGGACGTGGGGACTCAGCCTCTTACACTGCTGGAGAGAATGTGAAACAGTATGGCTAATTTGAAAACATTTTGCAGTTTCTTATTAAGTGAAACATAAATTTACCATACGTTCCAGCAATCCCACACCTAAATATCTACCCTAGATAAATGAAAGCATATATCCATGTTAAAAAATTGCATGCAAATATTCCTAGCATAGTTATTTATAATAGCCAAAAAGTAGAAACAGTGCAAATGCCCTTCAGCTGGTGAATAGAGAAAACGTGGTATAGTCATAAAATGGAATACTATTTAGTAATAAAAAGCAATGAAATACTGATATGTGATACAATATGGATGAATCTCATAAAGATTATGCTAAGTGGAAGAAGCCACACTCCCAAATATGTGATTGTATTTATATAAAGTAATCCAGCATAAACAAATATATGGATACAAAATAGATTACTAGCTGCTTGGGTCCTGAGACATGGGGTGTAGACATGGATTAACAGCTAATGGGCATAAGGGATATTATTGATGTGATGAAAATGTTCTCAGATTGGATTATAATAATAGTTGCACAACTCAATATAATTTACTAAAATTATTGAATTGTATGCTTAAAATGGGTGGATTATATAGTAAGTAAATAATACCTCCATAAATTTGTTGACAAGTGATAAGTGAACGATTAAAACAAGTAAAATCTAGATCTACTATGTTGATATCCACTTGTTGTAGGATTATTGTTGCAGGACTTCGATGTGATTTTAGTATTCCCACTCCTGATGGTCCCCAACCTCCATCGGAACACATTTCTACTCACCAACAAACTCACTCTTTCTTTGCAGGAGCTAGCTGTGGGCAGACTACACCCTCAGCAGCCAGAAGATAAATAGAACCTTTCTAAACACAGCTAATTATCGTGTTCCAGCTGCTGGTGGATGGCCCCTAATTTTCTCCTGCTTATATTTCAGATATCAGCTCAAACCATACATCCTCAAGGAGTTCTGCCTTCTAGATCATGCACCCTCGCCTACCTTCACTTTTATAAACCAGTCCTTTTGTTTCACTGACATCCAGCTGTCTAGATCTTTTCTTTGTTCTGGCCAGTGATGCCATTTACTACATTACTTTTAGCACAGTAATTCTCTGATATACTGTGATTAAGAATTGATGAAATACTAATAATGAGAGACCTTGCCGGAAATGTGGATTTCTATGTCTTACCTATAAGACTCATGGTGAGTGGCTTGGAAATGTGATTTTGAAAAACTCCAAAGATGGTTCTATTATGTAGTATGTAGACCACATAGTCTTTGAAAGACAGAAATACATTGCTGAAGATCATGTAATTCACCTATTTAAAGCATACAACCCAATGATTTTTTATTAAATTTACCAAGTTGTGCAACCATCACCATAAATCAGTTTTAGAACATTTCCATCACCCTGATAAATCTCTCATGACCCTCTATTTATTGTAAATATCCACTTACTGATAATCTTCATTTCCATCCACGCACTTTGCTCTTGGCAACCACTTATCTGCTTCCTGTTTGTATAGATTTGACTTTTCTCAGCATTAAAAAAGAAGGTATACAATGTGTGATCTCTTTTGTCTGGCTTTTCTTACTTAGTGTGACCTCTGATGGTTGTTTCAGAGCTAAATGTCAATGATAAGTGAATAAAAACCCCAGAATAGCCGTCTCATGACATGTAGCAGTGGCTCGTTTCTTTTTATTGCTAAATAGTAGTCCATTGTATGGGTATACTACATTTTGCCCATCCATATGTCAGTTCATGGATGTTCAGGTTGCTTCCAATTTTTGACTATTATGAATAATACTGCTAAAAATATTCATGTGCAAATCTTTGTGTGGATATATATATATTCTTTTTTTCTTGAGTAGATACCTAAACCTAAAAATGGAATTACAGCCCGGCCGGGCATGGCTCAGCGGTTGAGCGTTGACCTGGGATCCAGGCGATCGGGGTTCAATTCCTGGTCAGGGCACATGCCTGGGTTGTGGGCTCGATCAATGACTCTATCATCATTGATGTTTCTATCTCTCTCTCTCCCTCTCCTTTCCTTTCTCTGAAATCAATAAAGATATATTTAAAAAAAAAAAAATGGAATTACAGTAGATTTTTATTTAACATTATCAGAAACTGCCAAACTGTTTTCAAATCGGCTATATACCATTTTATATGCCTTACATCTCAATTCTTGACATTCTAGCCAACACCTGTTATTGTCTTATTTATTTATTTAAAAATATATCTTCATTGATTTCAGAGAGAGAAAAGGAGAGGGAGAGAGAGAGATAGAAACATCAATGATGAGAGAGTCACGGATTGGCTGCCTCCTGCATGTCCTCTACTGGGGATGAGCCCACAACCTGGGCCTGTGTCCTGACTGGGAATTGAACCGTGATCTCCTGGACCCTAGGTTGATGCTCTTCCCCTGAGCCACGATGGCAGGGCAATTGTCTGTCTTTTTTATTATAGTATTTCTAGTGTGTATGAAATAGTATCTCATTGTGGCTTTAATTTGCATTTCCCTACTGACTAATGACATGTGCTTATCAGTCGTTTATATATTATTTTTGGTGAAATGGCTGTTTATATCTTTTGTCTACGTTTCTACTGGGTTCTTTGTTTTGTGGTTGAATTGTAAAAGTTCTTTGTATTCTGGATACACAATATATATATGTTTATCATGTATGTGTTTTGCAGATGTTTTCTTTCTGTTTTATTAATGGTATATTTTGAAGTGCAAAAGTTTTGAATTTCGAGAAAGTATAATTTATTAAGTTTTTTATGAATCATGATTTTTTTGGTGTTGTATTCAAGAAATCTTAACCCTGTCCCAGTAGCTCAGTTGGTTAGAGTGCTGTCCCAGTGTGCCAAGGTTGCAGGTTCAATCTCTGGTCAGGGCACACACAAGAAGCAACCAATGAATCCGTAAATAAGTGAAACAACAAATTCATCTCTCTCTCTCTCTCTCTCTCTCTCTCTCTCTCTCTCTCTCTCTCTTTCTCTCTCTCTCTCTCTCTCTCCTCTCTTTCTCTCTCTCACTGTCTCTCTGAAAAAGCAATGGAAAAAATATCCTGGGGTGAGGATTTAAAAAAATAAAAATAAATAAACTCAATGACTTCATGCGTTGTCTGTTATGCCCATTTTATTGATATGGAAACTGAGTCACAAAGTAGCTAAGTTACTTGTGCTAAGTCTCAAGGTGTGTAAATGCCAGAGTAGCAATTTGAGCTAGCTCTAGATCCCATGCTTTTGACCACTTAATATTGGAATAAAATCCATGGAAATATTAATAGTAAATATCTCTGGGTAGGTTATGATAGACATTTTTAATTGAAAATGCTTTCCTGAATTTTCTAATTGAGTATTAATACTTTTATAATTAGAAAAAATATTTTGAAAGTACCATAATTCAGTGGTGAACTTTACTGCATAGGATACTTGTACTTACCTGATAGATCATCCTGAAATTCCCAGTCCTAGTGGTGACCCAATGAGTAAAAACATCTTATTTTTCTTTGTCTATGAAATACCTATCCTATTACTGTAAACTAAATTTCACACTTAGGCCTTGTATTATTTTATCAAACCATAGGCTATTCCAGTAGCAATTTCAATTATGTAAAAAGAAAAAGTACACATTCATATATTTAGATAAATTTGACAGAAATAAGGAATGTAAAAGAAATTCAGATATATTTAAATAATTTTTTTTTCTTGAAAAAGACATGTAGCTCATTCTCTTTCTTTCATATGCCATTAAATGAATTCCTATGAAACATTTAAATTGATATTTTCACTCAGATTTTTTTTGTTTTTGTGTCTTGTTAGTGAACAGGCTTTTTAATGTCCCAAAATCACAAGATTGTTAGAACTCCTTGCATGCTGATTAAAAATTGCCATCCCTTTAGTTGTTTTGCTCAGCAGAGGCATTGGGCACAGTGCCTTTTTAGAGACATTGCTCCTGAGATGGCAATAAAAGATTTTGACCTTTTATTGCAGGTTTCATGAGTCAGAAGAACTTCATTTATTTTAGGTAAAGAGCAAATGGAGCATTGCTTAGTTTCAATAATTCAAGAGTAACTGGAGGCACCTGCAACTTGCCAGTCAATAGTCCTTTATAATGTTTTTCATTTAGGAAACTATTGTACTGTCTTTAAAACATCAGCGGCTTTTAGTTAGCAGACACATGTGTGCACACTTGCACGCACGCACACACACACCCCTATATGATTGCAGTACAGTCACTACAGTCTTTTTTTTAAATTCTCACCCAAGGATATTTTTTCCATTGCTTTTCAGATAGAGTGGAAGAGAGAGAGAGAGAGAAAGAGAGAGAGAGAAACACTGATGTGAGAGAGACACATCAATTGGTTGCGTCCCTACTGGGGCCGGGGATTGAGCCTGCAACTGAGGTGCGTGCCTTTGGCTGGAATCGAACCTCAGCGCAGGGTGATGCTCTAATCACTGAGCCAAACCACCTAGGGATAGTCACTATAGTCTTTTTTTTTTTTTAAATATATCTTTATTGATTTTAGAGAGAGAGGGAGGGAGAGGGAGAGAGAGAGAAACATCCACGTGAGTGAGATACATTTATTGGTTGCTTCCTGCACATCCCCTAACTGGGGCCAGGGATCGAGCCTGCAACCGAGGTACATGCCCTGGGCCAGAATCAAACCCAGGGCCCTTCAAGCCCACGGGCTGACACTCTAACCGCTGAGCCACACCGGCTAGGGCAGTCCCTAGTCTTAAAGAACACCAACTTCATGTCTGAAAATCTTCCTCCTCCAATGAAAATGACAGCTTCTTCAAAACGGAGAAATCATTCAAACATTGATTCCTAAGTGTAAACTAATTAGAGCTTTGGGGCTTCATCTAGTTCAGTGTTTAAATGTGAAAAAAAAAAAAATGGCTTAAGGTTTATTTGATATTAAGTCAACTCTATAAGCACAATGATATCGGCTGACCCAGCTTGCTCCTATATAAAATCAAGTGCATGGACAATCTCTGCACTTATTTTCATTTTAAAAAGGTAAAAAGATAGGATGATAATTGAAAATTAGTAAGAAAAGATTTTTTCACTTCCACCTTAGTCTCTAAGTCACACTTGAAAGCCACATGTACGTGCTTAGAAAGCTCAGTTCCCTCTCTGGTTTGTTTAGATCACATGGGATTATGGACCTCTACAAATTACTGTACGTTCTCGAGGTGTTTGAATTATCTCGAGCTTGTACAGTCCACGAAGAAGCAAATCTTACAACGGCAAGTTTAGACACCAGGATTCACCACTGCCTCTCTAAACAATTGATATAAATCGCTACATAATTAGCCCAGCTGCAATAATCCATCGATCAGGAAGACAGGCTGCAGAGAACCGAAGCCATCGATTTTGCCTGCTGTGACACGCTGTGTTAACCATGTGCAGATCTGGATGTAAACACTGGGGAGTATCCAGTTCCCCATATCGTTTGCTTCTGCATTGAAAAAGACTGTGGCAACAATTAAAAATGGGAATTCAGAACAAATAGAAATGTCTGTTTTTAAAGGTTTGAAAGTACATAGGCCAGTTCTGGGAGTCAAGTTTGTGAGGAGCCCAAATTTTCAATTACTGCTGTTTATTTTTTATTTTTTTAAATATAGCTTTATTGATTTCAGGGAGAGGAAGGGAGAGGGAGAGGGGGAGAGAGAGATAGAAACGTCAATTATGAGAGAGTCATTGATTGAGCCCGCAACCCGGGCATGTGCCCTGATTGGGAATCGAACCCTGATCGCCTGGATCCCAGGTCGATGCTCAACCGCTGAGCCACGCCTGGCCAGGCCAGTTACTGCTGTTTAGAAAGACAGTCAATTATGCCTCTCCTAGTCAGGACCTCCTTAAAGAAAAAAAGAATGACTTGGGGATGGTGGTGATAGTGGGGGAGGCACCGTGTTGATTTTTTAAAAACAGCATGGAAAGAGAAATCCTGAGCGCTATTAATAACTTGTGAAAATTATGTAATTTCAGAAGGCTAACCTGGGAGCCATCCAGAATTTATTTTTAGAATCAGATGTGTCAGACACATTTACACAAAAACAATTTCCTAGCTCATCAAAGATAGAAACCTAGGAACTATATGCCAGATACCTAATCTGCAAAAATATATATAATGGTTGTTTTAGAACAAAATGCCTAGTTATTGGTGGCAGAAGTTAATGATGCAACAAAAATCTCAAATAGAAATAAAACAGAGCTCCCTCCCCATTGAATATTCAGCTAGATAAACTATGTACAATATCAGGAATAAAATGCTGTTATGGGCCAGCTATTAGGAAGATTCAGCCTAGGTGGTCAAAGCTATCATTGTCTATGAACTTTTAGATTCTCTTATGACCAGTATAGAAAGGTCATGGGGTAGTGAGGTATATGCGATCCTTATGTGATCCTTTTTTTCTACCTCACTGATAGGGGGGAAAAAATATCTTCATGAAATTTAATTATGTGCAGAAAGAAGCTACATAACTTATTTTGTACTAGATTCTTAAAAAAAAAAATCTTAAGTTCAAACATAAAGCCTCCAGAGTCAAGGAGTTTGAAAGAAAAGAGAAGAGCTAATTAGCGTAAATCTGGTTAACCAAGGATGACTGATTGGATAATTAATATTCTCTTGGGAATGAGAGGAAATATTTGAATCAGAAAAAGTATACTGTCTTGTATGTGTACCTGAGTTAAAAGGAAAAGTCAAGATATTATTTAGCTCCTAGATGTGAACTGGATAAATATTACTATTATTGTTAGTAAGTTTGTGAGAGATGGTATGAATCTCTCTGAAAATTTGGAATAGAAATCTATTTAGATTGATGCCATTAAAACGTCTATCAATATACATTGAGATTTGATGCAACGTGCCCAAGTCGACTGCATTGGGACTGGCTACATTGATGGGTCATAGGTCCTTCCATGGAGTAGACAGCAGTGGGGTAGGAAAAGGTCAACCTAAGAAGGAAACAAACTGCGTGTAAAGAGTATGACAAGGAGAAGCAGGTAACAACACTCTAGGAAAGTAGTTCAGGTCGAGGAGGAGTTTTAATACCAAATCATGGGCTGTGTGATATTTGCCTAATAGTTGGAGATGGGCGGTCTGGGCTCAGTCAGTGGACAGAGTTGTGGCAGAACAGGCAGGTCAGCAGCAGGCAGTCCTGCCAGGAGGCGGCCGAGTTCCATCACAGGGAAACCCCCGCCCCACCCGGGAGACGACTGTGACGGATACTGCAGACTGGCTGGCCCCAAACCGATTCCACCTCTTTCCAGTGTGGCTTCCTGCACTGTAGAGGCTGGTGACCTAACATTCACGTTTTCCACATTTCTGGATGTGATTTTTGTTCTGCCAACCAGATGCTTTTACATAAGACTTAAATCCAGAACTAAAATAAGAGTGGAGTGGAATATGCCCTGAGGGTCTGATTTTTGCCTGTGTGTGTTGACATGGAAGTGCTTTGAAGTGAGCAAGCAGCTCTCATCATGACTTCTTGATCCATCAGGCACCTTCCTGGTTACGGTGAGGGCAACAGCCCTTGTGCGTCATGACTTAAGGTTTGTTTTTTCCCCCTGGAAAAATCAAACTGAGGTCTCTTCAGTTTATAAACAATTTTATAAGCCATTTACTGTCCCAGAAAACAAATTCCTTTCTGTTCACATAATCTGGGGTAGGTTTTGTTCTCTATAACAGAAACTTCACAAGGTAGTTATTGGTTATATTGGTTGCAAGCAACAGACTCTCAAAAAAAAATGAGATTCCAAGATTGGTTAGCTCACCAGTTTGAACTGAAGGCAGTTAAAATTCCGCTAGTATCAAAAAATAGACACAGGTAGCTCCTGGTGATTTATTCACTTAAATCGTCACCTGGGTTGTTTAGAGTAAGAAGGCTGTCACTGATGGTCACAGTAAGGAATGCAAGGACTGTGGTGGGGCTGTGGGGTGGATTTTTCTGTCTGTTTCAGAGAACTTAAAGGATAAATTACCAATTAATATTTGAATAGTTCTGCTTAAGGTATGATCAGAGAATCAGGGAACTGCCATGGCTGCCTGCAGGACTATTGTAGCTACTGACAGGACCAGAACCTGATTCCTCAAGTTCCTGAACTGCAATGCAGCGTGGACTCAAAGATGTCATGTTGCAAGTGAACACTAGGGTGTTTATTGCCAAGAAAACCGAGATAGGGAATTTGGAAGATTCTTATGTCTCAAAGTACCTTAAAAGCCCCAATTCTACCAAGTATTCCTTGAAAGCACAAGCAAACTTGTTTCCTATGAAGCTGTTTTTTTCTTGCCAGAAGCTCCGGTGAGGACTTCACCGAAGGAGTGAAGGCAGCAGGAGATGGAGTCCTCCATGTGCCCCATGCCACAGCTTCGCCTTCAGAGCCACAACCAGAACCAGTTCCCAGCATGCTGGTGTGGAGGCAAACAGTTTAAACTGGAGGGAAATCTTTATACAACAAGAAGGATCAAAAGACCTTGCTCATTTACGATGGCAAAAACCTGCAATATGGATTCCTAGGTTGTCAGACCATAAAGAGAAAAGCCTGATTTTAGATCAGGTTGATGATTTTGCATTGGGCACCCTTGCCAGGGAGTCTGGGTGCAACTCACTCACTTGAGCAGCTCAGAGTGTTTGATAGAAATGGGGGTACAGTGGTAGCCAGTCTCTGCCTCTTGCACCAGCAAGCCCCTGTGACGGGGGGCATTGTCTGACAATTTGACTGTAGTTGTAGTCCTCAGATTCCCCAGGGAGGGCAGGGGAAAATCTACCTATAGGTAATATAAAAATAGCTATGTTCCAAAGGAATTTCAGAGAAAGAAACATTGAGATTACATGCCGAAAACCATGTAATTGTGTGACTGAGCAAGCAGAGATGACTTTTCTTCTTTATTCATTTTAAGAACAGTTTAAATTGGTTTGTGCATAATAAAAATTTAGCCTTTCATCAATACTTGTATAAATAAACTGCAGCCGCTCTGGAATATAGACTATCAAGGGACAATCAGGCTGCGGTTTTCTATTTTGTGTAGTATGCCTTCTCGTTTGGAACGGGTAAAAGCCACAACTGCCTGCTTTATGACGAAAAGCAGAAAAAAACTGGGCAATGTTTTCCTTGTGTTAGAAAGATAAAGCTCACCAGTGAATCATGTATCAGGAATTTGACCTGAACAGTCAGAGATTTGACTTCCTCGTTGCCACGCCGGTTTCACCCCATCTGTAAATGTGGTCTGGAGTGCGGACAAGTACTTGAACCTCTTTGTTTGTTTTCATGACCTTTAGCGGAAACATGTTTCACTGGATGTGTGTATGTTTTCACCAGATGCTATTCCTTTATGCATTTGAATGTGCACTTGTTTCATTAAGGACCTTTAAGTGGCCCAGTGCCCTGTATCCCTCTCAAGCTGAACTCCCCAGCTCACAGTTCCCTGCTGTCAGAAACCGTGTTGGGCTGTCCTGTACACTCTCTAGAGAAGTGGGGACACCTGGTCTGAGGCTAGCCTAACCATCCGTGGGTGGGCAGCATGTGAGATAGCCTGCTCCAAGGGGCTCTCTCAGTAGGAGAGAGATTCATTGCCTCGGCCAATCTCATGCTATCCATTGCAATTTGGACTGCGGACCATGGAGAAGATCATTCAGTTAGTAGTAGGAGCAGAAAGGGGAACCTCCAAAGAGAAGTGCAGACAGTGGAAGTTGCTGAGAAGTATTCATATCAGAGGGAAGGATTCAGAAGAGAGCCAAACTGTGGTTCTGAAGGGGGGCATCCCCCACATTTCTTTCATCCCTGCACTCAGAGCTCTCCAGTATGAGGTGGCCAGGCCCCTGTAGCCGCAATGTCGTTAGCTTCTTTGGCAGGGAACAATGAGAGAGACAGAGAGAGGGAACCCACCAGGTGGGAAGCCACAGATTTCTAGTATTTCATATCTGCCCATTGTATCTCAGTTCCTGCTATCTATCCACCAAGTGCGTGTGGTGTTTCCAGCCTTCAGGAGTCACACCTCCTTGCAACAAACAATTGAGAATAGTTGGAGCCAGCATCTCTTTTAATTTTTGGAAGTCCAGTAGTTTTTTGATCCAAAGAATGCTTATGTGCTCTACCCATTTGTTTAGAGTCCCCTCAATCAATGGTCTTCTGGTTCTAACTTCAGCCTGGCTTCTCCGCCCTGTTGCTGCCCTCCTGATCCACCCTGGGAGGAAACAAAGTCACCAAGGCTCAGCCAAGATCCTGCTGTTATGTCTGACTACACTCTGCAAATGAATGGTGGGCACAGGAAGAATGACAAGGAAGGGGGAACAAACAAACCAGACGGGTGACTTCCGTGAGGGTAGCTGGGGTGTTGGGTTAGGGACAGGGGTGGAGAAGGGGTGCCACTAGATCTGTCAACATGATGCAAGGAGCATTTTGCATCTTTCAAAGAGATGTGCTTTTGCCCTTGCTGGAAGTGGTTCAATGGTTAGGGTGTCAGCCTGTGCACCAGAGGGTCACGGGTTCGATTCCCAGTCAAGGGCAGGTACCTGGGTTGCAGGTTTGATCCCTGGTCCTAGCCATGTAAGAGGCAACCAATCCATGTGTGTCTCTTTCTCTCCTCCCCCACCCTTCCATCCTCTCTAAAAATCAATGGAAAAAATATCCTCTGGTGAAGATTAACAACAACAAAAAAGACCTGCCTTTGAATAGGCTCCCTGCCTGGACTTCAGTTGCCCCAAAGGCTTTTGAGGTCCAACGAGAGAGAGCTCCAGTTTCTCTCTCATTCATCACTCCTAACCCCCAATTCAAACCACCTCCAGGAAACATAATCATCCTGAGACTGGACAGGGCCTTGAGTGAAGACAACCTTTTTTATTATGATGTAGAGCACTTGGCTTCCTTGTTATTTTGAATATCCCATTCTAGAAAAGCATTCTTTTTGGTTTTACCATTACAAAAACTCACCAAAGTACTCATCCCCTCCAAAAAAAAAAAAATCAATCTGACCACATGGTTCAAGTCAATCCTACATTTGGAGAACTTGATAAAAATGTTCACAGTTTTAAAATAGTGTTCGCCTGTCCCCTGGCCCCCTCCTCCTTGAGTACTCTTTCGGCCAAGGCTTTTTAAAAAGTACTTGAGTCTACTGTCAGAGCTTTTGTTTACAAAACCAGAAAAGGCTAATTCAGACAGGGAGGTTTTTATTTTTATATTATAGAAAGCATGAAATGAGTCACTCATTTTTTTTCATTATAACTTTCATGAAACTGAAATTCAGTCCTATACAATGTTACTTCATTTTAGACCAAATAAAATGGTTGTCTTTTCACATTGATGAATTTTCTCAACCTTTTCCTAAGGCTTAAAATGATCCTATTTGCCCATAAGTGCTGTGCTTCAAAAGAAGAGGCTTTCTGAGCTATCTGTAATGATTTCTCAGCTTTCACCTTAGAGAACATTGCAATGTGTTCTGCGTGAGATGCTTATATTCTATTTACAAAGAAAAATATCTGTAACTTTATGTTTTTCTGGATATGTTGTAGAAATCAATACTCTAGTGTGTATTAAAAAAAGTTCCTCTGGGATTTCAAAAGTCTTCACAAAGTCAATGATTACACACACACACACACACACACACACACACACTCATTTATCTATTTGTGCAACATGGGATAATACTTTGGAAATAACCTAGATGAATTTTCTCCTCGTGGTAACTCAAATTCTTTCTTTGTATCTTCTCTGGCATTATTTCTCCCAGAAAGGGACACACAATTTCCACCAGAGAAAGAGGAGCATATGATATAGGAGCCTCGGTGACAGGGTAGGGAAGTAGAAAGTGGAGAGGGGAGAAAACCGGAATTGAGAAGAGAACAGGAATATGGATGTGATCACCATTCTTCCCCTTAGAGGTTAGTCTTCAAGGGGGGAGAGTGTAGATATACTGAGGTACCTTCCAAAGAACCCCAAACGTGTCATGCCTCAGAGGAGTTCCCCATTTAGCCTGGGGCGCATGTGAGAGAGCATTGACAGAGGAATGTTCCGTATGTTTGGACCTCAACTTCCACAGCCTTCCTGTGCCATGTGGGGCTCCAAAGTTCCTGATGACCTTGAAAGGATTGCAGAAGCGCTGAGAAAATCCTGGATCAGAAGATGCCTCAGGACTGAGTCAACCCCTATCCAAGCAGAAGGTCCAAAAGAGGTCAAGTGGACCCTAAGAACTGACTGGGATTTTTCAGCAAGGGTGGTGAAAGGTACAAGTGGGATATAACTTGATTAAAAAATAAATAAATGTAAAATTCCCTCGGCTCCAAGTTCTCAGAGTTTTCTGGAACCTTTACACCCATTACATCAAGCTAAATGAAACATGGTTTCTACTCTCAGGAGGACCTTGCGGCCCAGTGAAGGAGACGCAGGGGTAAACAAATCCAATGCAGTAAGTGGTACAACCAAGCCAGGGTCACAGTGCGGGGAAGCACGGAGAGACTGGGCGGACGGTCCGCTCAGAGCAGGCGATGTCTGAATCAGACCCGAGAGGGTGAGTTCTCACCAGGTAGACTTCACTCTTGTCTGTGCTGAAATGCCTTCCTGTGGAACTCATGCCAGTTATGTCCCCTGAAATCCGTCCCATATAAAACATCGCCTCTTTGTGAAGATTTTTCTGATCCTTCCCACTGGATTTGATTTCTCCTGTCTCCTAATTTTCACGGCACCGTCGCTTACTATCTCTCCTTGTTCTGTAGCTGTTTGTATACTTGCTCTGTCCCGTCAACCAAATTACGTGCTTATCTCTGTGTCGCCACATCCCTATACCTTGTGTGTTCTGGACACTCAATAAATGTCATGTTGAAGTAAACTGAATAGTAACTACATAATAAACAATATGTTTAGGAAAATCAATTTTAAATTATGTGCTCTCTGAAGATAAAGTTAACGCTGCCTTCACTCTTTTATTCCCAGGTTTCAGCACAATATTCCCGGCAAATAGGTGCTCAGTGAATGCTTGTTAGAACTGTCCAGGAAAGAGAGTTGTGAAGATAAACTGGGAGAGGAAGCGGGTCTGCCAGTTTCCATTCCAAACTCTCTGGAAAAACTTTTTCCCAGATGGCACAGACCTCAGCCAGATTCTTCAGAACTGTATTAGTTTTCACAGTAGCTCTGTGACAAATGTGGAGTCGTAGGTAAAGGTGAACCAGGTGGCCTAGGCCATAGAAATCAGAAAGTTTCATGATGCGGCTCTACTATTGCCCCATTCTATGTCCATCTTCTTTAGCCTTGGCACAGGGATACTGAATAGATACGTTGTGCAAGGTGGACGTCAGCTCATGTCATGGCCTTACAGTGTCTCGGAGGATTCTCACAGTCACTCTAGGAGGTACTGTTATCTCCATTTTACAAGTAAGGAAACAGACTTGGAAACTTCAAGGTGCTCATCATAAGTTCACACAGCTGGTAAATGGAAGCACCCTGATCGATGCCCTGATTAGTCTGATTCTGAAGCACAAATCTTGTCTTGAAGAACAAATGGAGTCTTGATGGGGTGGGGTCCCCAGAGATAAAGATTTAACGGGGAGATACAGTTAGGCCCAATTCTTCTGACTAGCTGTGGTGATCAAAATTGTTCTATTCCATCCTAAATCAGGTCACCAGGAGAGGGTAGAGCTTGGTTATACCATGGAAGAAGGGACCTAGGAGGGCAAGTTGACAGGAGGACTGGATGTAGAGAAATTTTTGAAAGTAGAATGTGAAGGATATGTTTGTATGTTTAAGTGTGGAGCACAAGATAGAGACATCGATGAAAGAAACGTAACAGAACATTCCGAGGTAGCGGGCTTACCTCTGGAAAGACCTGGTTGCTCCAATCAGTGGCACTGATTTCCCACAAATGTGTCTGATGCGTAAGTTTCTTCTTCATTTTATGCCACTAGTGACATAATTAGGTAATAAAAAGTGATTGGTTAAAAATGGGAACAGGAAGAAAAACAAGTCAGTGTTTTTGCTTTTGAAGACTTCTGTTAAAAAACGGCTTTATATTACTTGAAATGAAACAGCATAATACTGTCACCTTTCTTTGAAAATAGCTGTCTTCACCCAGTGATTGTCTATAATTTTTCCATTTATAATTCTATTCTTTTTTGGGCATTTACTGAAGATAATCATGTGAGGTATTGTGCTGTAACTTATGGACACTACTCTTCAAGAAAATAGAATTCCAAATAATAACTTAGTAGAAAATGATATATATTACCAGGTATTCTCAGTTAAAAAGATTCTTCACACAATCAGACTTAAAGAATCAGATCCCCAATAAAAAAAAAAAAAATCAGATCCCCTAAGGCAAATATTCTTAATCTGGGTTCATAGATGCTTTTCTGGGGGGATCTATGCACATCCTGAAATGTATTATAAATATTAAGTGTAAAGGATATCTTTTTAGAGGTTTGTAGAGTCTCTAAATTTCAGGTGCAGAGAAGTGGAACATAATTTTTGGACAATAACATTAACTTATAAGCACCCATTTGTACTCAGTAACAGAAAACTGAGTTTCTCAGTCCTGTGCAGTGATCTAAACCAATCTATCCTGGTTGGAACTTTCCCAGTTTAAGATACTCTCGCTCCTTCTCTCCCTTCTGCCTCACCTCTGGGGTAGCCTGTTGGTCCAGATGAGATTTAGGAAGTGTCATGACATTGGGTGTTGATGACCTCGCTCATTTTCTGAAGAGGGACCGGCTCCTGTTACAACCCAGGAGCGAGTGGAGCATGACCTTGCTCTAGTGCACAGCCACTGATGCCTCTGAAGTCATCGCCTTGGCCCCACGCCAGGTATGTGCAAAGCCACATGACTGCCCCACGGTTCTTAGTATTTTCTCTGCTCGCCCTCCCAGGTGGCTTCTTTCATATCCTGCTGGCTCTTTCTCCACGCACTCCCAGACCTCCTGCAGCTCACAGGGACCCCTTCCTCACCGCGCCTGCACACCGAGAAAGCCCAGGGGCTGGACAGGCAATAGTCCTCTGCCTTGGAGGAACCCGATTAGCCATGCTACCATTTATATTTCTACTTTACATGCCTGTGTCCTGGGTTCTTCTAGTAAGGCAGAGTTTTTAAAAATACTCCAATGGGAAAACTGGATACAAATTTCTTTTTCCTGGGCCTTCTTAATATAAAAGGGAAATCTGTATCTCACTTGCACCCCCAGATTCTCTCTGGAGTTTGATGCAGTGCACATCTGTTATGGGCTGAATTGTGTCACCCAAATTTATATGTTAAAGCCCCTAACCCCAGTACTTCAGAATGTGACCGTATTTGGAGACAGGGTCTTTAAAGAGGTAATTAGATTAAATTGAGTCTGTTAGGGTGGGCCCTCACCCAGTCTGACTGGTGTCCTTATAAAAAGAGGAAATTAAGACACACAAAGAGAGGAGTTGCTTGCACACAGAGGAAAGACCCTGTGAGGACACAGGTGGTCAACTTCAGGCTAAGAAGAGAAGCCTCAGGAGAAAGCAACCCTCCAGCATCTTGATCTCGGATGCCCAGCCTCCAGAACTGTGAGGAATAAATTTCTGCTGTTAATGCCACCCAGTCTATGGTATTTTGTTCGGGTAGTCCCAGCAAACAAGTACAACATTCCTTCCCCATGTTGCAACTTTCTCCTGTCCTTTGAAGGGCTTTGTCTTCTTACTTATAGCTTATTTATACCTCATCCTAGGCAGAGTAGTGGGAGGGAACCTGTTCCCTAGATTCACATATGCTCCTGCACCTCTGCTCCCTACCAATTTTTTGGCTTTAACTTACTTGGCATTTGACTCTTTTGTTCAAGAATCTGTAGTCTTTGTTCTATTTGTTCAAATGGTGGTGACTGAAGGAAGACAAAAGAAACATGATGTTTGAAGTTCCAGATCTCAAGTAAATATGTCATGTATTACCCAACCTAACCATGTGTGCATCTGCTTGTATTTTTTTCTTCTTCTGAGAAGAGTCCATAGCTCTCTTCAAATTCTCAAAGGGGTTGATCACCACAAAAATGTTAAGATTCACCAGCCTATTATTTTTGAAACACGATTCATTTTCAAATATATAATTGATACGCATTTTAGAAATGTAACTATTATGTAAATGAGAACAGAATGTTTATCTTCAATAAATGTAAATGGTATCACACTCATTTCCTTAATTTAAAAAAAAATGCCTTATTTAGTTTGCCATGGAAAAAGAAGCTAAAGTAAACTGTCTGTGAAATACTTGATTCCTTCATGCTCATTGGTTCCATGTTGAGAGATCATAAAATCATATTGCTACTTCGGCTGGGACAAGTCATCTTAGGGCACCACCCTCCACCAGGGGCATTTAAACAGCCACGTGGGCTCACACACACAGATGTCACTGCCCCCTTCTGTCTTTGCGCCCGTACACAGAACAGTGAGGATTAGGAGACAGCAGTGGTCAGGAATGGCCTATGCTCCTCCCCATATCCTGGGACTTCATATCCTTTCCCTCCTGCCTCAGTGGCACCACCACTATCCACCCGATTTACCACAGGAGCTGCTATGAGGATACAACTTCACCTCCATCCCCTGGCTATGGCTGTCTGGACAGGAGTTCGACAGCTCTTGGCACTTTTTGAAAATTTGGAAGTGGCCCATAGATTATGAGCTGTTAAGTAACCATGCAACTTAGTGCACAGCAGGGAAGCAGAGGAAGTCTGGGAGGGACCGAGAGCCAGGGGTGAGAGAGAAAGAATGGAGCAGTGAGTACAGTGGGGGAAGGAGAGCGGCAAAGTCCCAGTGGCATGTCTCTGTTTCCAAGTTGTCACTGATGCCCAGCTGCATTTCTGTTCTCGAGGTATGTGTACAATAGTTTTCCCCTTTTATTTTAGTTGGGTGAAATTCCTATTTCTAAGAACATCTCCCATTAATTTAAATACACACACACACACACACATGTGCACATGCAAGTGGCAATCTTAATGTATGAATACAAAAGCTTACTTCTTCCAGTGTCAAATTCTTAAAAACTGGGATGAAAACAAGTGACTTGATGTACAAAGTTATTGTTCATATAAATGAACAACTGTAGAATAAAAAAAGTGCCTATGTCATCCTCGGTGCTATATTTTAGAAGAGATTTTTAGTAGTAAAGGATCATAGAAGTGTCGAGTCCTCCTTGTGGCATAGCAATCTCACCTGAAATAAAACTCTCCAGGAACAATGAATCTGCAGGGTGAAAAAGTAGAAGCTCTTCACTAAAAAGGAGGGCGTGATGCCAGCTCTGGCTTGATTTTATTGCTTCAGGCAGCAAGGTAACTAGTGGGAATCACCTTTGGCCTCTGGCCCTACAAAGGTATTTCAAAAGGAAATGAAAAATATTTTGTTCTTCATTGGCAAATGGAGTTTTGTTTTGGGGGCACACGTGACTAAAAGTTCAAGGTTTGTGAAAATGGATCCTGAATGAGTTTACTAAACCATAGAAACATCTGACTCCTCTAGGCTTATTTAAGGAAAACTCTGCCAAATAACTAAAAAAGGTAAATACCAGGTGATGGATGGATTTTTTAGATGCCATGTGGTACATGCATCTGATTCATATCCTCTCCCTCCCTCCTTTCCCCTGGAATTTAAGCTTCCTAGATGACACACATAGGCCCGTCACATTTTCCTCAGCAGCCCTATAAAAGGTCTTGGTCAGCACGATGTCTGGATTTTAATTTTAAGAGGGTTTTCTGGGTATCTCACATTGAGTGCTCATTTCCATAAGGACAGTAGCTGTATCTATTTTACAACTCTGTCTTTTAGAAGGAATGGTTTATTATTTGCGGCACTGTGGCAGTCTTCATACACACACACACACACACATTTAAAGTTAGAGGACAGATACGTTAATCGCCTTTTCAATGTAGTGGCAAAGGTCTGGCACCATGATGTTCTTTCTAATATTCTTTCAATCTTATATTTTAAGAAAAGGTTGAAACTGTTGCCCAGTGAGAAAGTTGTATAATCTTGATAGATCTCTACAGAGAGGATTTATCCATTGCTTCAAGACCCAAGTATGATGGGTGTTTTTTCCAAAGTGGGTATGTTAGCACTGCCCCTAAGGGGAGACATCTGTGTAAGGGGCTCCTAGAGTGGGATCCACACCCCCCAGTCCTGCATGGAGTTTGTCACCCCTCCTGCGATGGCAGCTGAGTGGAGCAGAAACAGCCTGAAGAGAAGGAAAGGCATGGGCTTCAGGAACTAGAGGAGAAAACGGGGCAAGCACAGTTGCTGGCCCACAGTGTTTGTTAATTCACTCTATAAACATTTATGGAAATGTTAGCCATGTTAGGCATTGTTCCGGTATCTGAGGAAGAGTGATGGGAAAACAAAAAACACCGAGGACTCTGCTCTCATTGATAAAGCTTCTAACCTAGTGGCAGTTAAATATTTGGAGTGAATGGATGCCTAGATCCGGGAAGTGACAGCAGGGGTGACAGCTGGGGGCAGCTACAGCTTCTCACTTTGTGTGACTGTCAATACTGACTTAACCCAAATCGACTTCACCATCCTAATTTGGGGATTCCAGTCTCTTCGCATGGCAAATGTAGCCCTTGTATACTAGCAAGCTCACTCTTTTAATTAAAATATGAACTTCAGCCCTAGCAGGTTTGGCTCAGTGGTTAGAGCGTAGGCCAGTGGACCGAAAGGTCCCGGGTTCGATTTTGGCTTTTGATTCTGGCCAAGGGTTGCAGGCTCCATCCTTGCCCCCCCCCCCTCCGTGAGGCGTGTGGGGGAGGCAACCAATCTATGTGTCTCTCTCACATCGATGTTTCTCTCTGTCTCTCCCCCTCCCACTCTCTCTGAAAAAGCAATGGAAAAAATATCCCCCGGTGAGGATTTAAAAAAGTATATGAATTTGAGGTGCCCTTAGGGAGGGAAAAGGCTGAGGGCGCTTGTGCGGACTGCTGCTCTGCACTACCTTGGAGCAAGCTCAGTTAAAACCTCTCCAAGAAAACCGCCAGGTGGCACCTGTAAGGCGCAGATGGGGAGACTCATTTGCCCCACAACCTACCAGCGGGAATAACCAGGCTGATTGCCTTCCCCCGTGGGCTGTTCGCGAGGAAGTGGGGGAGTTTCAGGCTCCATTCAGACGGTGCGATTGCGTACCCCGTTTTCCTGACACTTGAAACTCGCAGAGCGCAGATCTGTCCCCACGCACCCTGGCTGCCAAAGGCGCACACGCTTGCTGGGGTTGGCTCGGCCTCAGTCATTAAGCCCACGACGTGGGGATGGCGGTGGGTGCCCGTGGGCTGCGCTGAGCCCGTGCCCAGGTCTTCCCCGCCAGACGTCTCCCCGGGCCACCGTGGAGGGGAGTGCCAAGAGAACCGGGTCCCAGGGTGGCGGCAGGCAGAAGACCAAGGAGCGGTGGCACCACACGGCCCCTCCCTCCCCCCTCGCGCCCTTCCTCCCCTGGTCTGGGCCGGCGCCGCCCGTGCCCTCCTCCGGCCGGGTACGGAACCCGAGGTTCCCCCGCCCGGGCCACGCGCTCACCGCCACTCGGCCGCGGCGCTCTCACGGCCCAGGCTGCGCGACTGTCCGCGGTCGCAGAGGGGCCCAGCAGCGGCGGGGGTGGGGGGCGGGAGGGTCAGCAGCGGGCCAGGCGGCCGGGGCACCAACTCCACTCCGTCGGCGGCGGGGAGCGAGCCGCGCCAGTTGCTCGGCGGTCGCAGCCACCGCCGCCTCTCCATTCGGCCGCCGGTGACATTGGGAGGAGACCGCTAGGCGCGCGCGGAGCGGGAGGAAGGGGAGCGGGAGGGTGGGGGTGGGGGGGAAGTAGCGATTGTGCCAGGGGGCGTGTGAGCCGCCGGAGAGGCAGCCGCGCTGCTGACAACTTCTCCGGGGCGCGCGCGGCCGGGCGGGCTGGCGGGCGGGGAGCGCGCGGCGAGCGCGGCGGGGGCAGAGCCCGAGGGAGCGGCGGGAGCCCCGGGAGCCTCGGGAAGCCGCGGCCCGCGCCCCGCGCCGCCGCCGCCGCCGCTCGCAGCGCGGGGTTCGCAGCCCCGGCGCCCGGCTCCGCTCTATAAATAGCAGGTTCCCGCGGCGCTCGGCGCCCACCAGCTCACAGCGACGCCGGAAAGTCAGGCTCAAAGTGTCTGCCGCTGCCGCCGCCGCCCCCCACTCCGCCTCCGGGAGAGGTAATTACCCGCCTGGGACCCGAGGGCTCGCCGGGGCTTTGCAGGCTGCTGGGGGCGCCTGGGGGTGACTCGGGAGGCGTTGGAGCGGGGCTGCGGGCTCGGGGGCACGTCCTGGCGGGGGGAGCCTGAGTGTGTTGCATCAAGTTTCTCAGTCTTGCAGGCGCGGTAGACCCTCCAGCCCTGTCGCCCAAGGGGTAGGGTGTGCTGTGTTTCCTGGGTGACGGGGTAACCCTGCGGCCGCGAGGACCCCCTGGCCGAGCGCCCCGCGGCCGGGCCGGCGCGCCTGGTCACCCTCGCCCACTCACACTCTCCGGGCCTCGCCAACTCTGCTCTGGCGTCACTGACCTTCCCAGGCTGCGCCCACCTGTGCGGCCCCTCTGGGGGCACCCGCGGTGGCCTCCACCCCTGGCTCTCAACCCCACCCCGGCCCCAAGCTGCCCCTGTGCTCCCCCGGCCCTTCCTCCTAGTCTGGTCTGTAAGGCGAGGGTCGCGGGTGCGAGTGAGGGTCACTGGTACTGGGGTTGACTCAGTTGCCCCAAGTCCTGGGTTCTTCTCAAGAGCCCCTCTCCGTGACCACCCCCACCCCACCCCCCGCAACTCATTCCTGCAAAGGAGCGGGGCACGGCTGCTCTCGGCCACCAAGCATCCCTCGTCCCGCCTCCAAGGGGGCTCGCCTAAGGGGTTTGGAATCAGGGCCTGGGAGCGAGGCCGCGGGGGGCGGCGGGCTGGGGCGGGGAGATCCCTGTTTGCAGCCTGGAAACTGCGCCGCCTGCTCCGCCGCTTCTCCGGGCACCTCTGGGAGGCCCAGGCCCGAGGAGGTCCGGCCCGGGGCCCGGGCTTGGTGCCTGCGCGGACTTTCGGGCGGGCAGCGGGGACCCAAGTGAAGGTGCTGGCGCCGCACAGACCCGCTTTGGCCCCTCCTCACGCCTCGGAAATCGCCTCCTTTTGGGTGGTGCTTTCTGCTCCCCTCCCCCTTCCACTCCCACGGAGAAGGACCCGCAGTTTCTGTTTGGGGACAGGAGGTTTTTAGAAGAGCGGGGATGTGCATAGTGATTAGGTTTCTGCTGCTGCTGTTGTTGCGAAAACTTACTGGTAAAACCTGGGAGGGTTTTCTGTTACTCTCGGTTTAATGATGCAGATTCTCTCCTTTGCCTCTGTTTTTTTTGGTGGTGTTTTTTTTTTTTTTGTCTTTCCTTCTGGGGAACAGGTTTCCTCCCTCTTTCTGAGATGTTATTTGAGGTCGTTACATTTTATGACTCCAGGTGTTACATTTTGCACATCTCCTTCTCAGAATGACAGAACTGGCTTAAAAAGGTGTGGCTCTAGAAAATAAGTAAAAGCCTAGAAGATGGATAAATTAACCTTCTTCCCCTGGAGAGGGGCACCAAGGTAGCCCTTTTATAGGCGTACAACTACATTTCAAAAACCTTGCTTGTAACAGGAGTTTTCTTAACTGGGCTCTGGACCAGAAATGGTATTAATCTGACTTAATGCTAAAGCAGTATGTAAGGTGCAAGGAATCACCCACAGGGCAGCTGGTTGTTGGTGTGCAAGAAGTTGAGTAAAAAGAGGACTGGGCAAGTGGGCACCGGCTCACTTAGTAGACAAAGAAATGCATTATTTTGTGTTCCTTTGCAATTTACTACAGTAAAGCATTGACATGAAATCAGAAGAAATGATCAATGTCTTTGTAATAAGTACTTAGGCGTTAAAAATTGAACCGCTTGGATTTGTAGGAACACAAAATGCTGCTGCAACGGAATGCTTTTTCAGCGTATTTCTTTAAAATGTGATTTAGAAGATTGTCCTTGAAAGGTTATGAAATGTGCATGTGAAGACAGTCTGGATGCTCAGTGTTGTTAGGAAACATATGTGCTGACTGAAATGCTGCTCTTACTTTAAAGAACATTCTCTTTGAGTAGGCAAATCTGTATTTGCATTTGTGATAAACTAATGACCAGTTAGGATGTACATATTTATAACTGCATTTTGCTTTTGATACTTTGACAGAGTATAAGAAAACGCAGATAGACCAAGTTTAGTCTAGTTCCCACAGCTGTTTAAAGAAGTGCACAGTCAAAGCTATAGGCAGAAAATACTTTTAAAATGTTGGGTTTGAACTTCACTTTGGGGATGCAAATCGACTGAATGACTTCATTTCTCATAAGATTTTTGTCAAAATACTCATAACAGACTCATCTGCTAAAAATTTGATTATAAAATACTGCTGTTATATTTTAGTTGTGTGAAATGAAAATCATTATGCTTTGGGAAAAGCCAGATATTTGTCCTAAATTTTGCAAATTGAAAGCATTTCCATTTTCTTCTGAAACCTAGGAGTTTCTTCTAGTAAAAGTAATATAAATTCTTACATGGGTAACAGTTAACTTTGTCTACTTTGAGGCAAAACCCGAGAGGGAAATTCTAAAGACAGAGAAGAAAGTGCAAACTGGTCTCATATTTCTTAGCAACCAAGTAGATGTCAGTTTCCAGTTGAGTCCTGACATCTGAGAATGCAAAGTTAAAAAAAATTACAAAATTGTAATTAGTGAGTAAAATGCTTACTGAATATCTATTACATTTTTTTATTTCACAGTGCACAATCCCCAGCCAGTACTAATATTACATATACAAATATAATGATTTTTGTAATCTGTATGGAATAAATTCTTGTCTTTCATAACCATGGGGATATTAATAGAAATGTGTTTTAAATAACCTCAAAGTAAATGTTAATGTTCAGTTGAAAGCTGTATCTGTCTTTTCTGTATTCTGTACCTTGATTTTTTAACAGCCCTGGGCAATCTGCTTCATAGGCCCTTTTGTTACTCGTTGCTTATGTTGGGTGAGAAATCCTTGATTATAGAGCCCTTTAGGGCACACTCATAAATACACATACTTTCATATTCAGGTTTAAGAAAAGAGGTTATTAGGCAAATGATTTCAGTTTAAACATTTATTTATTGTTTAATTTAATTTAATTTAATATTTTTATCCTCACCTAAGGATATGTTTCCATTGATTTTTTTTAAAGAGAGAGGAAGGAAGAGAGAGAGGGTAGGGGAGAAAGAAACATCCATGTGAGAGAGAAACATTAATCCATGGCCTCCCATACATACCCCAACCGAGGATCGAACCTGCAACCCAGGTATGTGCCCTGACTGGGAATCACATCCAAAACTTTTTTTTCGTGTACAGGATGATGCTCCAACCAACTGAGCCACCAGGGCTAAACATTTATTTTTAAGTAAATCCAATGATGCTATGATTGCATTTTGGTGTGCAAGAAGCACATTGCCTTTGTTTTCCAAAACTTTAAATGCAGTACGTACCTAGAAAACACATTAAGATATGTGAGAAAATTTTAAGGAACCTTTAGAGTCTAAGGCACAATTTTCATTTGAATCAAGACTTGTTTATTCATTTACTTTATACATTTTTACTGCTGTGTAGATTAATGGAAGCATTTAAAAAATGCTTATAAAATTTTATTATTATAGCTACATTGTATATATAGTGTATTTGAAACTGCAGTGGGATTTTTTCGTATTATAGGGCACAGTTGTAATTACTATCTTATTTACTAGAAGTATCTTGTTATAGATGGTATACCATAGGCCAATGAAATATCTAGGAATGCAGCAACTTTAGACTTTTTTACAATTGCTTTGGAATTTGAACATTGAGCTATCATGATAGATGTAATCCCAACAAAGGGTGAAGAGTTGGATTTCAGTATCACATGTGTTTGTAAATCATGTTTTTCAAACTGAGTTTCTTAAATTGCAATATTGTAAGTTCTGTCTTCATCTTTGGGCAGCCATACGAACTTGGTGTCCTAATTGTGTGGTGGAGGCTTCAAAATAGCCCTAAGCAAAACTAAGGGAAATAGGCTTGGCAGTAGTCGTTTGGTTAAGCTGATTAAAGGAAATCTTGAGAAGTTCTCTAGGTCATGTGGCTTTGATCTGAGATTCCTTTGGGAATTATCTAAATTAATGAATTCAAGGGGATGGAGGCAACACTTCCCTTAAAGGAGAAACAAACTCAACCACCCTCCCTTCCTCTCTCCCTTCCTTCCTTCTCATCTATTTCTCTATCATCAACTATCTGTTTTTACCTGCCCTTCTGGTTATTAAAGTGAAACGGCAACAGGCCTAATGGTGAAATTACTGAACAATGTTCTCTTATTTTTCACATTTACAAGCATGGAAAGTTTGCGAGATGTTCAGGAAGCTTTAATACCCTTGTTGATTTTGAATTACTGGAGAAACAACAACAATGAAAAGTATCTGAGATCAAAATAAAAATATAATTCTTAGAAATTTATATATATATATATATATTTAACATATATCACTTACTTACAAATTTTAAGTACTTTAAAAGGAGAATCTGATCAGACTGACGAATGTCAGAGGGATGGAGGAGGGCGGGTGGGTGGAGGGGGAGAGAGTAACCAAAGAATTTATATGCATATATACACAACCCAAGGACACGGACAATGGTGGGGAGAGGGACTGGGGAGGGGGATGGGACAGGGTGGAGTGGGTCATTGGGGAGAAAAAGGGACATCTGTAATATTTTAAACAAACAAACAAACAAACAAATAATAATAAATAAAAAAAGGAGAATCTGAGATTTGTATGTTTCTCAAAAGGGTGTGTGATTTTTAAAAAGTTACACAGCAGTGATTGAAAGGGAATTCTTTATTTTATTTTTAATTTTTAAAATATGTCCTTATTGATTTCAGAGAGAGGAAGGGAGAGGGGGGAGATATAGAAACATCAAGGATGAGAGAAAGTCATTGATTGGCTGCTTCCTGCAGGATCCCCACTGGGGATCAAGCCCGAAATCCAGGCATGTGCCCTGACCAGGAATCCAACTGTGACCTCCTGGTTCATGGGCAGACACTCGACCACTGAGCCACGTCGGCCAGGCAAAAGAGAATCCTTTTAATACTTTTCATTTTGAAAAACTTAATTGACAGACATATGAGCCTTTCACTTCTCACCTTACTTCTTAAAATAGTTATAGTGCATTAAGTAGACCAAGCCGGGAACTACCATTGCAGAATACAAGAAGCAAATAAAATGTATTCCCTAACCATAGCAAAGTCAATCCTTTCCTTAATCCACTCCTCCAAATGGTCCTCACTTCATTTTCATGGGGATTTACTTTTCTAAAAGCCAAAAGATCACAGATGAACTCTAGTGATTAGCACAACCCAAATACAAAAATTATTCACTGCTGTGAAAATAAAGTAAAACTAAAAACTAGTGATGTCATCAATTGAAATTAGAACCTGTAGATGAGGGAGATTATAGCTATGCCCTTAAGAAAGCCTGAGAGTGTCATTAGTAATTATTTAATACCCTGTTTAACATCTTCATATGCCAAACTTGCTAGATAACCACATATTCCACTTAGAGCATTGGCGTACATCACATTCCTAACAAAATATATTGCATACTTGATGCCCAGCATTAAAAAAATCACCCTTAAAATTTTTTAATGTATTTCCAATGGCCTTCTTATATTGAAGCAATTATGAATAAATATGCTTCTGCTCTTTCTGGATAAATCCAGAAGGTGTCCATTGTGCATTTGAACTTAGAGATGGTTTGCACTAGGTGGCAGTGTGCAATGCACAGTAGCCTTGGGTCATTTTAATTGCAATATATTCATTATTAAAGCTTTTCTTTTAAACCGAATTTCTTTATATCATGAGTCAGTTAATGAAATCAAAATCAACAGGCAGCTAAATCCTTAGCAGTATATTTAGAAGAGCTGTTGCTTGAAATACTTTAAAGGTTTGATTTTAATATTTAACATATTCTTCTTTTATGTGGGATCTGTTTATGTGAGGAATTATTAGGAATTAATGGAATCAAATGTGCCAAAATTCTGATTATGACTGGGTGAAGAGAAAGGGAAAGGGAAAATTAAGTGAAGATGTTAGAGAAAAAAATATGGCCATTCTAAAATAGACATTGTGTTAACCATTTGTGTTTTAGTCCTAATTCTGTCATTACACAGGCTGAGCAAATTCTTTCTAGGGGTTGAAGGCTGTAATTGTTCATTTTTCTCTATCTATTGCCCTGAGGACAAGGCAAAAAAAAAAAAAAAATATGTGGATTGTCTCATTGACACTTCCTCAGGTCCCCTAATGTCCTGTATGATAGTGATGGCCTGGCCCCCGCCATGACCGAATTGGATTAGCCACATCCTGCCATAATTTACTGGTAATTATGACAGCTGAATTTATCCACACCATTTTTTCTTGGTTAATCTGGATATAGGCATCCCTGTCTTTGTCTGAATGATTAAATTATGGGTCATGGTGGAGTTAATCAATGTAGTCCATCATCTGTGCACCAGAATGGGACTTCTGCATTATCTAGCCACCTTATTGGAACCTCCTTCAGGATCAATGTGGTAAGCATTTCAGCCACGGTCACTGAATATGGCTGCTGTGGGAATGGAGACGAAGTGAAAAGTTAATCAGCTTAAATTGGCATAATTGAGAAATACGCTTCTTTAAAAAAAGGGCTTTTTACTATGCAAAATTTCAAATGTAATAAGAAAATAGAATAGTACAGTGAACTCTCATGTACCTGTCAGTCAGTTTCAGTAGTTGTCCAATCATGGCCATTTTTGTTTCATCCACACGTCCACTCACTTTGCCTTCCCTGGAGTTTTTGGAAGCAAATCCTAGAAATTATACCAAAAGAAAATACACTTATGAAGCTGTTATTTATACAAATAGGAATTATATGAAGGGCAATTCTAAAAACAATGACCACAGTGTAAACACTACATATTTCATTTAAAAAGTCAAAAATCTTGGCATTAGGTAAATTAAGAACTTAAATTTGTTCCTGGAAAATATGGCAGACTTTATATAATTAAGGATTGAATTTCAGTTTACATTCTGTGTCATCTTTTAAAAAAAAAAAAAGTTTTATTGATTTCAGGGAGAGGAAGGGAGAGGGTGAGAGAGAGAAACATCAATGATGACACTGCCTCCTGCACGCCCCCTATTGGGGATTGAGCCCGCAACCCAGCCATGTGCTCTGACCGTGAATTGAACCATGCTCAACCACTGAGTCATGCCACCTGGGCATATGTCATATTTTTTTAACAGAAGTGTGCAGCAATGTTCCTCAAACATGTTAGATAATTAGTATCTACTTCAAACCACTGACCCCTTTAGGCTTCGTAGATTAAAACAAATATTAACTGTCTGCATACCTGATCAGCACAGTTCTCTTATATAACTTTCTACTTCTACAGAGGCAGACAGTGTAGATATAGCAGACCCTTGGCATACAAGAATTTAACTTGCATGAGTCATGATTTTACCACTTGTCTTAAAGGTACATGACATGTAGTAATTCGTGATTTTGCTGAGGTTTGAACTTTCATCGCAGTCCTGGAAACTGGCCTTTCAGTGTGTGAGCCCAGGCAGTGGCCCAGCGGTCACACCTCCAGGTGATTTTATGCTCTAGGTGACATGGCACTTCACTTTCTAGGGCTAATTATTCCTGGTGAGTGCGTCTGAGAACTTGGGCATCAGAGAAATTGTTTGGTCCTTCCCTTTGAAAATGTTACAGATCTCTTAAAATAGATCTTTTAGATTTTGTGTGGAGTTGAAATTTTGAATGAGTAGATTTTTTTCAGATTTCAAAAATTTGACAGTAAGCACTATGTATAAATCTTTGTAGTATTATGTGATAAGAGCAAATATAATTCAGTTGTAGAGAAAATAAGTAATTTGTATCTAAAGGGTTTCTGCGACACTACATTTTTATATGTATAAATTATATAGGGAGCAAAGCCTCCGTATAATTTTCCTAGTATTAGACACATGGTTTTGACTTTTTTTTTGAAATTTACTATAATGTTTTCTTTTCTGGGCTGTGGTTTAAAGACTGCCTCCCAATTTATTCATGTTATTCATATTCTTATTTCCCATTTTATATTTTGGGTGGGAGTGAAAGGCACATACTGAGAACAGTGTAATGAGAAATAAGTGAGCCAGTTGGCTTCCAGTTGATTTCTTTCATTCTTTTTCCCCCTACTCATTTTTTCCTAATTATAAATGTAATAAATCTTCATTGAAAAAAAAAAAGGCAAGTGGAGAAAAGTCTAGCAAGGAAGAAAAAAAATCACCCAAAGACAATATTGTTAGCATTTTATCACGTTTCCTTCTAAGATCTCCTGTGATGCTTTTACAAAGGTTGAGATTATTGTATGTGCAAGTGTGTGTGTGTGTGTGTGTGTGTGTGTGTGCAAATTAGAGTTCTGATTTTGTTCCCACTTAGAATTCTGTTATTCAATTCGGTTTAGACACTGATTGAGTACCTACTGTGTGCTAGGCACTATGCTAAGCTCTGTTCCAGTTTACAGCAAGGAATAAAAAAGAAAACCACGTTTCCTTGCATGTGAACACTTCTCTGACCTCCTTTTTTGTTGCTACCTGGTAGTCAGGCATATGAACCATTTTCCCTTGTTTAGCCATCATCTCAACTTCCTGTTTTAAAGGTTAGGAAACTTATTTTTTGAGAGAGTGAGTGACTTCCCTAAGGTCACACATACTGGTAAGGGGTGGAATTGGGTCTTGGACCAAGATTGATTTTACTTTAAGATCTAGGCTTTAAAGTACTCTGTTCTTCTATTATTGTTTGATTAGGTGAGGCTGAACAGTTTTGAAATGCTTATTTTCGTTTGTGCTTCATTTTTTTTAAAAAAAAATATCTTTATTGATTTCAGAGAGAGGAGGGGAGAGGGAAAGAGAGAGAGAGAGAAACATCAATGATGAGAGAGTCATTTATCGGCGGCCTCCTGGACGCCCCCAGCTGGGGATCGAGCCCGCAACCTGGGCGTGTGCCCTGACCAGGAATTGAACCCCGATCGCCTGGATCCTAGGCTGACACTCAACTGCAGAGCCACACCCGGCTGGGCATGTGCTTCATTTTTTAATATTCATAGATTTAGGCTGATTGTGTATTGGGACCTTGGTCTTTTCCCATCAGTTTTGGTGTCCTTTCTTAGGAACCCAGTCCCCTTTGTCATTTCTGTTGTCTATATTGTCTTTTTAAATTATTTTCCACATCTAAAAGTTGAAAATGTATGTGCAGTTAGGTTGCATGTCATATTTCTCCCATTGCTTTTTTGCTTACATACTTTCTCATGCATAGAAAAGATTAAAGTTTACCTAAATTATTCTTCCCTGAAAACAATTTACATCTAATTCTTTAATGATTTTATTTTCTCTCTTGTCCACCCAACACTGTTTTGGCATATGATGTGAGATAAGAGTTAAATTGATTTCCCTCCTAAAAATGTTAAGCATTTTCCAGCAGCAGTTTTTGAATAATCCATTCAATTTCCACTTATTTGTGATTCTATCACATCATTGAATATATTATCTTGTTTTAGAGGTAAACACTTTCTCTTTCCCTGTCTTCCTCCCTCCCATAGGGTGGATTTCTGGCTCTGGTCCACTTATTTCATTCTAGTGTTCTGTCGGTTCTTTTTATTAATATCACACAGGTTTAAATGTTATTTGCTTAATATCTGGTGGGACCCATAGCTCCTTCTTGTTGATTTTCTTTGTGTTTATGTGTAGCTTTTAAGACATTCTCATTGATATTTCTTCCAGACTCATTTTAGAATAATTTGGTAAAACTACCCCCAAAATGTTTTGTACTTTAATTGAAATTTCATTGAGTGTACAAATTGAATTGTGGAGAATTGGCAGCTTTACAAGATTTAGTCTCATTATCAAGGAGCCTGGTGTGTCTCTCAGTAAATTTTTGATTTAGGGGATTTTTCATGCTATTCATAAGAGCCTATGTTAGACATTGATCATAATTGTCTAAATATTTTCCTTTTTTATGATTCACTCTTCAAACCGACCAAGGACACATTAGCTTTGCTCATTTGTAGTCACATGTTTGGCCTAATAGCATCTCATTGTCCAGGAAAAGGAGGGGCACATGATGCTCAAAGGCTTCTCTTTCCCTTTATTGGGCTACAGTCTTGCTCTAAATATATATTTTAAAATATTTTTCTTAAATTAGTTTAAGAAGATATAATATGTATAATAGTTCAATTTCTTCAGTAGTTCACTAATGAGATGTCATAAAATTATCCAAAAATATGTGTTACTTTGTATATCAACAAAATACAGTGCAGCAAACAGCTGTTTGATATTTGATTTTCAGTTGTCAAACCTGATGACATTACCTGTGAGATCATCAATTTTAGCCCATTACAATGGAGTGGCAGGTTTGGGTGACTAGCCTGAAGCTATAGCTTACTTATTTGGGTCTATACTCTGGTTATGGAGATTTTAAAAATGAAAATCAAGAAATATTTTCATACACGTAATTTGTTTATGTCTTTCTTAAATGCTACACAATGATATACCCTGCTCTCTTCTGTTGACCCTGGTACATAAGACAGTTTGCTTATTGGAGTCACACAGAAGAGAAAGCTTTGCTTTTATTAACAGGAGTCCCACAGGTTTTCTTGAAGCTGAGACTTGCTTATTTCAGGCTAATGGCTCTGGCAGTGCTGTCTCAGGAAGCTGCAAATAGACAAGTAGAAGTATTGTGTGCGGGCTCTTCAGGCCTACTCATCTATGCCTCCAATTCCAGTTACGTTATTTTCAAGGGTAGTTCTTTTGCGTAGTACATGTAAGTTTTATATGAGTTACAAGCATTGGAGTGGTAAGAACCATGTTCATCTTGGTCTAAAACAGAAAGAGCTTCCCTGTGGATAAATCAAGTGTCAGATTCTACTAACCTCCACTTTGCATTTCATAGGTTAGATAATTGAGCTCAACCACACATGAAAACAAGTGAAAAGCTTAGAATTTGCTTCTGTTAAGATTTTCTAATTTTTATGCTTAGGCTTAAATATTTCTTTTTAGTTGAATGCTTGAAGCAACAATGCATTAGCAGTGATGAAAATTCTCTCAAAGCCTCAAGAGAATTTTTCTTCCACTTGTTTAAATTTCCCTCTCAAAATCTCTTGGCGATATGATGCTGAGAAAGTGTGTGACAGAGAAAAAGAGAGACCAGTGTAGACAGTGTACAGTAAGGAAATTGCAATGGAATTCTAAATCACACAGCATTTAACTTGGGATTCTAACTCATGCAGACTTATATCGCTATGCTGTTTTCTGATTCTAGCACATAAACATTAATTATATAAAAAAATAAAAATCTTATTAAAAAACACAGTGTTAGTTCTAGAAGTCACCTTCAAAGAGCTTTACTTTAACTATTTTCATGCTCCATTTTAGGATGACCAACATCTGGGTTTGCTCAGGACTGAGGAGTTTCAGTGCTAAAACCAGGAGAAACTTGGGCAAATGAGATGGTTAGTCACCTTATCTCCAAAAACAGGTTTGGAAAGTATAGGGAGAGTGGTAGGTAAAAGTTTTCAAATAACCTATTTATTTATTCATAATTTATTCCCTGCCTACTTCTAAAAGTGATTTAAGATGGCTTATAGTAAGACCACATATAAAGGTATTGAGTCTTTATAGCAGTTTAATAATAATGTAAAAGGTATATTCAGGAGCTTGACTTGAAGTAATCTATTTTTATTTCCTCCACCAACAGCCCAAGTGCCCATCAGTAGATGAGTGGATAAAAAAGCTGTGGGACATTTATACCATGGAATACTACACAGCTGTAAAGAGGAAGGATCTCGTACTATTTGGGACAGTATGGAGGGACCTGGAGAATATTACGCTAAGTGAAATAAGCCAGGCAGAGAACGACAAACATCACATAATCTCACTTATATGTGGAATTTAAAGAACTTAATAAATGGATGAACAGAATAGATTCAGTGACATGGAGGCATGGATCAGACTGACAGTCTCAGAGGGAAGGAGGGGGGGTGGGTGGATGGGGGGGAGAGATTAACCTAAGAATTTATATGCATATATGCACAACCCAAGGACACAGACAATGGTGTGGTGAGGGACTGAGGAGGGGAGTCAGGCTGGGTGGAAAGGGTCAATGGGGAGAAAAAGGGAAATCTGTAATATTTTGAACAATAAAAAATAAAATAAAATGCAAAAAAAAAAGTAGTATGTCTTAAAAGTTAAATTTGATAATATGAATACTACCCAGTGCAAGATCTGAGGTGCTCTAGGTAGAAAATATATTGGGACATTTATAATTACTACCCATTTCCCATGATCTTGGATAAAAATGTAGCTGTTCCTTGAGCAATTATTTGATGTTACAAGGTTCCCACTGGACATCCTGGTTGAGCTATTGAGGTTGGGACCAATATAGAAGCGCTCTGGGCCCATCCAGACAGGGATGGCAGCTTTCTTTCACGTGCTTGCTTTTGATTCTGGGTTCACACAATCTAGCAGGAGACACAATTGTGTTGCATTCAAAAGACTGTTGCATTTATTTTTTAAAAACTTGGTATAAGCCTTTGTTTTTCCAAGTCTAGACTATTGTGATTTGGGGAATGTCATTATAATCTACCTGAGTCTGTTTTCTCATCTATTAAGTGGAGATAATAAGTACCTGATAGATTTATAGTGAGAATGAAGTGAGATTGTGCATAAAAATGACTTATAAAACTATACTATAACAGTAGAGTATTAAAAATATTGACAACCACTAATACAATTACTATTCTGTTTCATCCTGTATTCAGAATGCTCATTTAGGACTCATTTACAGTTTTGAATATAACCAAGAAAACTATAAAATTCATCTTAGATGGGGGTGGGTGACCAAATATGTTTAATAGAGAGATATACTTATTTAAGTTTGTTATAATTTTGAATTACAAATGCAATCAGTTCACTCTCCAGATATCAAAAATGAAATTGCTACATTTTTTATAGCACTCACCTAGAGTTTCTAGAATAGATGCCAAAAACATAAGCATGTTTTAAAAATTGAATTTAAATGGCCTTAGAGCAGGAAAACACAATAAAAAATACTGCGTTTACCTGTCCTTAGACAATGTATGTCTATTGAGAAGGTGACAGTCTCTGCTCCTCCTACATGACCTGCTTCACTTGCGTGTGTTACTTGCCCGGGCTTGTGGGCATTTGAGCTTTTATTTCCTAAACTAGAAAAACTAAGTGGATTACATATTTTTCAAACTATCCTTTATGTATATTGTTACATAAAACCAGGCTCCAGTAGAAGATGAGCGACATATGCTTCCATGTTATGTTTTATGGCGGTTTTTGTTTGAATATACTCTATGGCTTCTTATGGTCTAAAGCTAGAGTAAAACAGAATGATAGACTGACACTCTTGTGAAATTTAAGAACCTCACACAGATTCTCATCCAAATATACAGTTATTTTCCTATTGCCAAATGGAGGAGGGCCAAGGGGTTATCTGCGGGTAAAGCCAAGGAATGGTAAGTCCACTCTGATGAATTTTAGGCCCGTCTCCTTATCTGTAACCTGGTTCATTACACCCACCTTGCAAAGATGTTCTGAGGATTAAATATAGTAAGAGATGTAAAGCACACGGTGCCAGGCCATAGTTAGTCTTCAATGAATAGTAAGTCTTCGAGCTATTTTATTACTATGATTAATACTTTTCATTATTACGTGAGTGAATGAGGAATTGAGATATTAGTTATCAGACTAAACTTTAGTATCTTCTAAGCTTTTCACAGTAGAAGTTTAAATGAAACCGCATTTTATAAAGTACATGTAAAAATAATATTTTATGGGTATAGATGCATTTTGTAAGTTCACATTTAAAACATATACTCATTGATAAGGTCAGTCAATGAAAACAAGAAGGTATGTTTGCTGAACACAAATATACGTGGGGCAAGAGTAGGTTTATAGTCGAGAGTACACAAAACAGTTTATTCTTGTAGTATTATTTATTCGTTATTGTATTATTGTTTCCATATGAACAACTGTAAACCTACTTTTTCCCTACCCTGTATGTACCGTCTGGGCTTATAGCTAATAGTTGGACAATTATATCAGCTCCATCATACAATTTATTTTTTATTTGTTTTATTTCGTTTCTTAATTTTGTCATTTGGTGTCTTTGTTTGATATTGGTTTAATTGGTATATTTATTTTGTGTCTTTATTTGGTTTCTGTGATTTTCTCTCTTAGATTGCACATTTCTCAAGGATGGGGATCATCTTCAATTTATCTTTTGGACCCAATGCCCCATAGAATGCATGGAACATGGTAGGCCTGAAAAATGTTTTCCTATTTTACTTGAGAAAAATCACTATGTTTTTTAAGGTCAATTGATATGTACAGGAGTTAGAGCTTGAAAAGGACAGAAAATGATATAATAAAATAACTGATCTAAAATGGTGCTTTCTTGATGAAGGTCTAGAGAAGTTTAATCTGTTAAATTCTTGGTAAACCAGGGGAGAACCTGGTCTTGAAAAGGGCGTGTGTGTGTGTGTGTGTGTGTGTGTGCAGTGCACGCATATGCCTGCTCCTTCGTGCATGCAGGTTTGTGAGGGTTGCTGAGGGACAGGGTGAAGGAAATGGGGAGGGAGGGAGCACTTGCTGAGCACATTGCCTTGAACGTGGTTCACCCTTTGCTGCATCAGAGACTGTTGAGAAACACGCACTGACATGTTTATCACACTTTGGCAGGTGGACTATGGAAAACAGTTACAAACTATCTGTAGAACTGTGGGGTCAACTTCTGTCTTCTTAAGGCTGAGTGCTTTGCAGAGTTCTTTATCTCCCCTGTCTTATCCATGAAAACCAGCAATAAAAGGAAAATGGGGGAAAAGTGTATCCTCATGGGAACTCACCTGATCTATTCTGATAAAAATAACAATAGCTAGCCTTTACTGAACACTATGATTGCTTCACCCATATTAACTCTTTACTCCCCACAGTTGTATGAGGTAGGTACTGATGTTACTCCACTTTACAGGTGAGGGAATTGAGGCACAGAGAGGAAGTGTAAGATGCTCTAGTTCCATATTTAAGAAGCGGTAGATCTAGGATTCTGAGCAAATTCCTTCAGCACCCACCCCTCAGGATGCTACTCTTGCAATCGGACTCATTGAATATCAGCAGCAGAAGTAAGCGGAAGCCTGATATTCTTGCCAGTCCCATGCTGGGGGATCTTCACTAGAGCTTCAATTGATGGGGAAGGAAAATGACTGCTTCCTTGTGGGTGGCTTGCAGCCATGGTACCAGGGATAGCCTGTGCTCTCCCTGTTGTACCGGTGAAGGGTGAAGGTGATTGTTTCAATCCAGGAGGAAGCCTGGCTAACAACAATGCAGGTAACTGTAGGAAGGATCCTTCCCTTGCATTTGTTTCTATTTTAAGTTGGGAAAAATGGTTATTTAGTTCTGGTTGGATCAATCTGTTGAAAAAACATATATATTCTGAAAAAAAATTATATATATGTATAAAATATCTGGATACCCTATGATGATTATGAGCATAAAATTGCTGAGCAATTGGAAACCTTTAATTATGCACTTTGAACATTGTAGCCAATTGTGTTTTTTTTTTTTTTGTTGCCTAAAAAAAAATCATAAGTGGAAGGAAACATCTGCTGCATTTTTCATGAGAGCTGTGGAATCCAATATGATTCATTTACACGGTTATTGTACATGCATTGGGCACACTTACAAATTTTACCTTTCACTAAATTTTCTACTTAGAACATTCCACATAAGCAGAAATAAATGTTCACCTCTGTAAAATCCATGGGTTAAAGCCATCTATAGAAGTTGGAAGCTAAATGTAGAAAAACCATTGTAAAGGCTCGATTGTTTTTCCTCCTGCTGTCTTAGAAGATAAATCTTGAGCACAAAATATATTTTGTTTTTAGGAAAGATTTGTTTATACTGTATGGTGCCAGTGATGCTCAAGTTTATTTGTGCCACGGCTACAGATACCGTGGGACTTTACCCACACTGTTAAGAACAATATATTTGAAGAAAATGAGCACATCTTGGGTGACAACTCTTCATTAAGATAAGCATGCATTAAATCTCAGTCTTTGAAGAATCCTTTCTCCTAATGGAAGACAGTGTTGCGAGCTAGCACTGCGTGACCATTGCAGATTTGTTTACTGGTCTCCATGGGGAGGTTCATTTGCAGATCCCCCAGTGTAAGGCTTAATCTTAGAAAGAGGAAAAAATGCTGTTTTTGAAAAACACTAGAGGGATTGGTGTTTTTAGCCTGATCATAATTCATTGAAAGCACGAGGGGATCTGTATGAACCATGTTCTATAAATTAATGGATAGTGAGAAGTCTTCCTTCACCCTTGTGAATTCTTGTAGAAGACATTTGCCGAGAAATTACTGGAGCTGCTCCCCCATGGGGAGATTAATGCTTTAATATGCAAAAGCAGACAACTCACAATTCCTTTGCTCGGTGGCACTCTGAACTGCACAGTCTTACTGCTTTATTTTCCCCTTAGAGTTTGTCTTCCCAAAAACTTTTGTGGAATCAGAAAGAGCCACTAATACAAAGCCATATCCTTGGTCTACACTTGAGAACTCTACTGCACATCACCAACCAAGCAATTTGTGACCAACATCTGGCCGAATAAATGTCTTTGTGAAAGTATTGAGATTTTCCAGCTCATCCATTTGAATTTACTACTTTCTATACCAGCATCAAAATTAGGCACTGGTAAATGGTCTTAGGCAAGGGTGTATCCTTAGGCCTTCTTATCTCTTACTTTCCTGTAAAAGTAGAAGCCAACAAAAGCATTACCTTTAACAACCCACCACCAGTCTACTACACTCATGCATCCTGTTCCCAACCTACCTTCCTTCCTGTGTGACCTCCTGAAATCTCAGGGGGTCATCATTCCTTATTTCCTGTGTCTCCTACTTCTCCATCTCCTTCCAATGAGCAGTTAACATGCTCAAGATTTTCACATGTTAAAAGGAAGAAAACACCCTCTCTCCTGCATATTCCACTCCAGCTACTTTCATTTCACTTCTACGGGAGAGCCAAGCACCTTGGAAGAGATGTTCATTTCCTATACTTTCCATTTCATCACTGTCTAGACTGTACCCCACAGTTTCAATGAAACTGCCTTCATTCACCAAGGCCACTAAGATCCTTTGTGGTACCTTGCACAGGTGGCCCTCTATCTTTTTCTTACTTGACCACTTGGCAATATCAGCTCAAGTTAACTGTTCCGTTAAAAAATTCCTTTTTTTTCTTGATACTGAATTCTCCTTTTCTTAAACTTAATTTTTGAATATAAACTATCTTAGATAAATGTGTGTGTGTATATACACACATATATAGTCTCTATATTATAAAATCATGGAACATGCTTGTGCCCCTGTCTCCCTACTCTGTCATTCTCTTTGATTGAAATTGCACTAAATCCTTAGATCAATTTGGGTAGATTTGACCTCTTAAAATGTTGATTATAATCTTTTTATCCATGAACAACGTATCTCTCTCTTATTTAGTATCTTTCAATACAGTTTAAACATTTGCTCTATAAACATTCTCTACATCCTGTGTTAATTTTATTTGGCACCTCAATTTTATTGTAGTTATTTAAAATGGTATCTCTTTTAACAATACATTTTCTTACTATTTGTTAATGGTGTATAGAAATATTGATTTTAGTGTATTAATCTTATAATCAGCCACTTTTGTATACTCTCTTATTCTAATATTTTTTTCTATAGCTTTGCTGTTTTGTAAGAACATTTATTATAACTGAGAGTTTATTGCTAGTAAATGCTCTTGGTTTCTGCTTATTTCAAGCTGCTTTTGTTTTGGACTTGTTATGCAATTCCAAGTTGACAGTTTTTCGCTCAGCCCTTTGAAGATATTGTTGCACGGTTTCTGGCTTCCTCTGTTACTATTGAGAATTTTGCTGTCAGTTTAATAGCCATTTCTTTGCAGCGATCTGTCTTTTCGTTCCTGTTAGGTCGGATAAAGGGAAAGCACAGGAAAACGACAAAAGCTCAGGAATAACAGCAACAGAGCTGTCAGGGAGGAACAGGTTACTGGAAACTGGAGGATGGGAGGGTTGCGTAGAGCAGTGACCTTCTGTGACCTGACAAGAGATGTCACTCTAGAGGAGCAGCCAAGGTTGTAACAGCTAGACTGACTTCCCCTCCTCTCTCTTATCCTGCCTGTGCCGTCCCATCAGAAGCCAGGGGTCATGATATGACTGATTTGATGATAAATGCAGGTCAGATAAAAGTAAGGGGTGGAGAACGTGGTGGAGAAGGGCGGAAAGACTGGATCTGGAGGGGTCAACATGAGATATTTAGCCCATTCTATTTCGTTTTCTTTTCTCTTCAACTTTGTTTTGGTCGTTTTGAATCATTCTTGGTCTTTTCTCAAATTTAAATCCCATCTTTTATTTCTTTAGGCATCTCATGCATTGTTATTTATGTTGTATCTGTGGGGTCCGATATCTTAAGCCTTGAGGTTCCACAGTTTTTGGTGTTTCTGCTGACCCTTGCCATGACGGCTTGTTTTCTTGGATTTATGCTCATGTATCATGAGCACAATTTTGGCTAAAAATTGATCTGCGCAGTTCTTAAGGGACCTGCGTTGATGATCCTTTCCTCCAAAGAGGAGTTGCATTGCTTTCTGCAAGATACCATGCACCTCCACAGCCTCTGTGTGAGTAGTGTCATTTAAACCTGAGACTCTTTTGAAAGGATAACTATGTATAGAGTTTATCAGAAAAGGCTTTTATTTTTATTTTTTTCCGGCTCAGAACTATGATGGAGGCAGACAGATTTCCTCATCTGTTCCCATCGTTGATGTGTGGAAGTTTTCCAGCTTTACCTTTTACAAACAGTACAGGACGTCCCTCGGGCAGTTCTGCGTGGGGCTTGGGGTCACCGCATCGTCCCCTCAGGACACGGGTCCAAGGCTTTATTTGAACACCTCTTCTCTTATACGGAACCTTGGATTCCCTAGGGCCTAGTTTCCTGGTATTAACATTTGTCCTACGATATCTTTGTTTTTTTAATGCTCACCCATGGATATGTTTATATAGAGGAAGGGAGAGAGAGAAAAAAATCGGCCTGCAAGAGAAACATCAGTCTGTTGCCTCCTGCACACTCCCCAGCTGGGGACTGTGCTCACAACCTAGGAATATGCCCTGACTGGGAATCGAACCCACAACCTTGTTTTGATGACGCTCCAACCAGCTGAGCCACCCCCAGTCAGGGCTGTCCTATGCTATCTTGATTTATTGTTCATTTTAATCTTTCATTGAGGGATTTTATTTACTTTCTTGTGGACTCAGCATTGTATGTGTTATTGCAATTGATTTGAAATCTAGGACTTCGGTGTGCAAGCAGATCCACCAGTTCTCCTGGTTTTCACTTCGTGTCTTGCCTTGTCACCCTTCTCAATGTCATCTCCTTGCCTATTCTTTACGTTTGAGGTCCTGCAGAGTTCTGTCCAATTCCCCCTTCCTGCATCATCTTATATATATTAATCAATTATTACTTTAATTCACCACCTGTTGTAATCTCCATATGGGCAGGGATTGTATTGATATTTTCACCAATATTTCCCTAGTGTTTAGCATAATATCTAGCACATGGTAAGTCTCCAGTTCATATTTGTTGATTGAATGAGTGAATGGAAGAACCGTTAATGTGTCTCAGTGGAGAACGGTTAGTTTGTTGTACTCCAGGGGGTGAAGCTGGAACAGTAATGGTACATACTGGATAAATACTTTCGGTTTATTTCAGTTTCTTGAAGTTTGTACTCTTTTCATCAGGAAATACATCTATGCCTTTGGATTTGTCTCTACTTCATGCTGCAGGCAATGCTAAGTATTTTTTACCCCTCCTTTAAAAATGTATGTGTCTGTAATGTACTTGAACATGTAGAATTCTAAACAGCCTCAGTCAGTAATGGGATTTTTCTGTCTGCTGAGGGGGGATGTTATTGCATCTCTCCCGGTGAATAGTAACAAATTATTATTGGCGTTTTTTCCAGTTAGTATGAGGACCTTCTTGTTTGCGTGTGACTTTATTAAATTTGATGGTTGGACTTGAAGCTTAGCTTCCAGTAGAGCAGATAAAATGAAATTAACTTCTGCTAATATTCAGGGCATGTATCACCTGAATGTATGAGAAAGCACTTTAAGTGCATGGGGGTAGAGGGCTGGGGTGAAATCTGTCTTCATTAACATTGCACAGCTCTTATGCTAACAGCATGGGACTGGCTCATGTCTAGAAGATTCTTTTCTCAAAGAACAGAATAGAGAACAAACTACTGCTGTGTAGAGGCAAACCAGAGACTGACCCTCAAAATAGAGAACTTCTGCCTTTTCTAAACAAGAGGTGACTGACTTTGAAGCAGGTGACTCTAAGAAGCAGTAAGGCAAGACCTGATTTGTGTTCCTGAGTGAGCCTTGAAAACAATGGTGGGGAAGATGACTTTGGGAGTAAGATACTACAGAAAGTCACGAATAGGCCTATGGACTGAGATGCTGCTGCAGATTTCAGCAGCTACAAAGGAAAAGCTATTTCAACAACACCGACAAGCTTCCAGGGCTTTTAAAGATGAAAATGGTCATTGTGCTTTATCTTGGCTATTTTAGGGAGCTTGCTGGGTTATTCATTTTCCCTGTATGCCAGGAGCTGGAGAGCTGAGTTTGTGAAGACCATAGCGGTGAGCGATCTTGTGAAAGAAATAGGAACTGGAGCTTAGCTGTCCGCGAGTGTCCACAGAGAAACAATTGTTGAAAAGAACAGTATTATAGATGAGGGCACTTGCCACCAAAATATCAGAGAGGCAGCGCCTGTGCAGGGGGAGATTGTGATGAGAGTGGAGGAAGTTTCTGTTTGTTTTGTCTGTGTTTAAGAAAACAATTTAGCACTAAGAGAATGAACAAGGGGATAGGGCTGTGCCTACTGGGACTGGAGGTTTGGGGACAGCTGGCAAAATCTCCAGGAGCAAAGCTAAAGCACAGCAGCTTGTCAGTAAAATGCTGGAACTAATGCTATTTGTTCTTTTGTGGCACTGTTGTGAAATATGAGAATATTCAGAATGAAGACCTTGTTTTATGAAATTTAAGGGTATATAAGCCTCATTCCCCCGTGCAACCAAATACATTTACGAGCTTAATTAAACCAATGGAAGCTTAGGGAAAGGATTTTTCATCCTTAATTTGGGCTTTTGGACCTGAAAAAACAAAGATGTGGTCATTGTTTCTCATGTAGATGTATATTTCACAGGTGAGTTTGTTAACTTTCTCTCCAACTACTTGCACTGAAATTACATTTGGGCCTGTGAACAAAAAATGGGCAAAATAGTCCAATTAAAAAGAAGTTCAGTGCCTAGAAGAGGGTACATAAACAACAACAATGAAACATCTGAAAAGAGGCTTTTATTTTCCACATCTGCAAAAATAAGATATTGAACGCACAGGGTCACTGAAATTCCTTCTAGCTCGAGCATCGCATGACTCTGAGACCCTACAGTTTGCATTTCCCCCTGTGTTTTCTTTGCTGTGCCTTACGCTACAGCCTGCAGCCCAACAAGACTACTTGATTTTTCCCACGTGCACGCTCCCTGCTTGTTCATCTTGTCTCCTGTCACAGTATGCTTCTTTTTCAATTTTGTCTCTCAGAATTCTACCCAGGCTCTAAGGTGCAATCCAGGTCCTATGCCACTCTTCTATAAGCGGTTCCCAAGGTCCCTAGCAGAACATGATCCCCTGGTCTGTGCACCAGAGCACTGTGCTTCTATTATAGCGCTTTCCACATGCTTCTTTGTATTATGATTGTTTACATGCCCATTCTTAATATCTCTATGGGATTGTCAGCCTCTCGAGGTCAGGGTTTCCACTGTTACATTCTCAATAATATATAAAGTGGTGCTTTGCACATAACAGGCACTTTCTATTTATACATTGAATTGAAAGTTAGGTAAAGAAAACAACTGCCTGGTAGATGAAAGCCAGTCAGATAAAGTGACAGTAAAATCTTAAATTTATGTAATATATTTAGTGAAAATAATCGAATTACATAATCTAGAGTCTAAGCGAATGGGAATTCTTTTGGACATCTCTATTTGCAGTTGGTGAGAGGTTAGATCATCCTCACATTAAAGTCATTCTAGTAACCACATCCCCTCTTGGAAAAGAGGCTTTGAGAAGTCAAAAGAAAGAAAATAACCTATTATATTCACAAAATGCAAATGACTTGCCCTTTAAAATATGTCAAAAAGAGCCTGGTTACTAGAAAAGTCTGATGTATGCTTTATTTATCTCATCAAAGAGATTAGCGTACAAATCCAAGGTTGTGGTTATTACTCAAAATTGTCAACATTTTTATCCTTCCAGTAGATTTTCTAGCGTTATGGTCTCTGATGCTAAAACGGAAATGACTTTTTCAAAAGTCCTCAACACTGTGCCAAGAGATGTATCTCCAAACCCAAAGGTTTCCACTTTGAACATTTTATAATTTATATCATTAAAATTAAGGTGTACATTTTTTTTAGTTCTGATCATTTTTTAAGAGAAAGGATCCTCTTTACTTAAAAATTTGTTTGTATAAAGTGGAGTAATATTGAGGTGATCAAACTATCTTTTTGAGAGGGAGGTAGTAAAGCCCTGAATCTGAATGAAGGGCTGGGCTGGGGAAAATGAATGAGCGTGAGATTGCTGTGACAGCTCATGCCAAAGAAATTCACTCTTCTGATACTTCGGAGAGAAAGCTTCTGGATTGTGCCTTTGGAAAGGGTGATTCATACCAGAAAAGCCTTAGCTTTTAGAGTTGGAGTGATGGTTATTTTTACATTTCAAGGTAATCACTTATTTCATTGAGTGGGTTCAAGACAACACTTAGCAACTAGCTATTCTTAGCCTTTTTTAGAGTTTTAAAGCCCAGAGGGTTTAGAGGAAGGAAAGGGTGGTTTAGGAAAAGAGCCTGGAGGACTTTGCTTTCTTGATGGAGATTCCAGGGTAGGGGAACAGCTTTTACACAACACTCCATGAGTCCAACTGGAACAACCAACAGCCAGCCCATTGAGTCCTTCGTGGATTAGTGTTGGAAGTGAAGGTCATTTGAATGAGAAAATATTTAGTGATTTCTATAATCTGTAAACAACACTAAAGCACTTTAATGCAAAATGTATCTTTATCTTTTAAGATGATTGAGATTGATAGAAATTCAGTCTATATTTTTAAAAAGCCTACCTATTAAAATTGTGTCATTCTATTTACTTCAATGGATTGTTTTGGGAGTGGGTAGATGCTGTCACAGTCTTGTAGAATTTTTCATCTTAATTTTTTATTTGTTAGAAGAAATGCTACACTTTCAGAAGAGTTGTAAATACTGAGAGAGAAACAGAGGGACAATAATATCCCTCTCATTCATTACTTGGGAAAAACATTTTGAGCAGCTGTGAGATATCAAGGCTTTTGAATGAGAGAATGCCTGAACCTTTGTAGTGAAAATGTGGTTGCCATTAGTTCTGTCCACCCGATACTCCCGGTTCTCTGCCTTCTGAGCTAGCGCAGGACTGCACTCCCTGCTCCTTGCACATGGGTGGCCAAGTGACTAATTCTGACCAGTGACGTGTGAATAAAAATGGCATTTGTGTTGCTTCTCTACCTGAGCATTTAATTGCCAGTGTGGCACCTTCTAGAGCTCTCTTTTTCGCTTTGTTCTGCTCATCAGTATCTTTCCATAAGGTGGCTGCTCTGTCAACCCAAATCCAGTATTAGGAGATGTGGAGCAGCTCTCCAAACCATGATGAACACGTAAGTGAATGGGAAAGAAACCTTTGTAAGATGACAGGAGGATTTGTTTGTTAGTATACTATAACTTTGCAAAATTCGACTGATATGGAAGGAATTCCAAACCGCAGGATCAGGTTAGGAGACTGTAAAAAAAAAGAGAGATGATTGTTTCCATGTCTTGGCTACTGTGAATAATGCTGCAGTGAAAATAGGGGTACATATATCTTTACAAATAACTGTTTTCACATTTTTCGGGCAGCTACCCAAAAGAGGGATTGCTGGGTCATATGATGGAAAGAGCTCTGACTTTGGGTGGTGAACAGACAATGCAATATAGAGATGGTGTATTATAGAATTACACACTTGAAACTTAATGCAACGTTATTAACCACTGTCACCCCAATACATTTAATAAAATTTAATAAAAAAGATGGGATGTCCAACTCCACTGGTATTATTGAGGGGACCGGAGTCAGGTTTATCATGTCCTGGAGGGCACCGTAACCTAACAGCTATGCCGTGTCCTCTGAGGCATAGAGTCTAAGCCACATTTCTTCGCCTATGAAATGGGAGTGATTCTTTAGCACTTACCTCCTGGAGCTGTTGTGATCACGTGAGATGATGTACATAAAGTGCCTCACGTGCTGCCACTTAAGGAACATGCAGTGAGCGTGAGTTCTTATTGTTTTCCATTATTCCATTTGTCAGGAATGTTGAATTCTGCTGGTCATACTTCTCAGCCCATGGAGGAATCACTTTTACGACATCTCTGATAAGTTGTCACCCTGCTTTGACTTGAAGTGTCCAGTGACAGGGACCCGCTACCCTCTGGGGTGGGCAGGAATCCTTCCACATGTGGAAATAAAGTGTATCATCCTGCAGCTTCCACCTATTGGTTCTCATCCTGGCCTTTATGGACACTCAGAGCAAAATCGAATCTTCCTTTCAGAAAACAGTGCCAGTTCCTTTAGCCAGCGTTTAGGTGGTAAAACTTCCAGATGTCTTCACTTCTTCATGTGTCAGGGACCCATGGACCCATTCTTACTGTGTGTCTAGACCTAAACACAGGACTGCAGGACCAGGAGTACCGTGTTACATAACAGTTGAGCTGGCATTTAGTGAGCACTCCCTAACTGCCAGGCTCTGTCCTTTCCCAAATCCTACGTGGTAATTTTATCATCTCTGTTTCATATTTAAGAAACTAAGAGACATAGAAGCATGGAACAGACTGAGGGATCTCAGAGGGAAGGCGGGGGTGGGGGAGTGGGTGGGGAGAGAGAAATCAAAGAACCTATGTGCTCATATGCATAACCCATGGACACAGACATTGGTATTGGGAAGGCCTGGGAGTGGGGTGGATGCGGGGTGGAGGGGACCAATGGGGGAAAAAGGGGACATCTGTAATACTTTCAACAATAAAGATACATTTTTAAAAAATCACAAAAAGTTTAAAAAAAAGAAACTGAGAAAAGTAAAAAATATCATTCTGTTAATAAAATTGTTGAATACATAGGAAAATATCTGTATATATAATTATAACTGGAGATTCACAGAATAAACTGTAAAATAAAAAATATGTTAAATAAGGTGATAGAGTTGATAGCAATTTGAAAAGAAAAATATAATAATAACAATATATTAATATTAGTCAGATAAACTGGAAGTATAATGCAGGAAATGTGTGTTTTTTATCAGGCTTATTAGTAACTTCTTGGAGCATACAAAGCAACAAAGAAGGAACATTACCCGACAAAAAAATGTATAGCCACATTGTGGTGCCATTTTAATTAACTCAGTGTGTATTTTTAATATAATGTGTGAAAACAGAAAATTGACTGAAATATAAATCTAACTGTACCATAAGAAAGTAGTTTATAAATAAAATAAATAAATGTACTCAAGAGAATTTAGGTTCGAGAGAATGTAATAAATGCTATATCTTCATTGAAGTTTTTTATAATGTTATTACTAAAAAGTGAGAACTAAAAATAAAAAAGCAATTGGCCAAGTTCTCAAGAGGCATTATAATTCCTAAGAGAAATAACTGACTGGACAAGAACAAGCATGCATATTGTGAAGATAATTCACACAGTTTGCTAATAAAATACAGGAGATAGATTAAATTCTTAACTGACTATAACCAATAGAAAGTTATAATAGAAACCATGAGATAGAGTCCTCTTAAAATCCAGCAAATACACAAAACCAACTTCATAAAACAAAAAATTGAAATTAAAATAAAGGGACTCTGACTTGACTAAATAAATGCTTTCTTTAAGCTTCAGAGTCAACTCTTCTACATTAACAAATTAAAATCATATGCAAACAAATTAAACCAGCCAACTATACGTGCAGAAAAGGGGCAAAGGAAAAAGGTGTTATAATACATAGCAACATTTATTTGCATCGAGCATTTTCCTCCCAATACTGTCACAGCAGGGATGGGCAATGAACTTGTCAACTGAAATAGGAAATGTTCTTCTGCATTCAATATCTTTGTAGTTCTAGAAACTTAGACTCTGTGAAATTCAAGTGGCCTTAAAATGAGGTAGGATTTATTCTAATTTAATCTCACCAAAGCCATCCAAGTTTTGGAATTTAAATCAACAGCCTAACCTGGATGTACCTTGTTTTAAGTTGGGTTTTTAGAAGCAGAGCCTGAGACAGGCATTCGGGTGCCCTTGGGTATGGAGGGGATGCTCTTCAGGGAGAGGCCCTAGGGAAGAGGTGAGGCAGGCTAGGGAAGGGAGAAGAACTGATCAAGGGTGTGGTTTCAGGTAAATTCTACTCTTGGCTAGGTGTACATTCGTTGTGGAGGTGAAAGGAAGGACTATAGAGTCACAAACCACAGCATAAACCACACCACATGTTCTCACCCAAGGGTGTCAGTCAGTCATTGGCTGTGGGCTGAGCGTGTGTATGAGTGTGTATGAGTGTGTACGTGTGGAGGTGTGTATGAGTGTGTTCTCACCTGCCTGCATGGCGTGTGTGTGTGTGGAGGGTAGGGGGCAGGTGGGGAGGTGGCTCCTGCCTGCACTGGCCCAGTCAGTGTGAATCTGGACAGGGTATCAGCACGACCTCTGCCAATAGCCCTTTGAATTTTACTTTTACTGACCTTAGGGCCCTCGGGGAATACCTTTTCTGTATATCTTGCTGGAAGGAGGAGGGATGCAGATGGAATATGTGGCCTCAAAATTATTCTGGTGTTTCAGGCAGATTAGAAGCTAGCTGTGGATTTAGAGAAGGCGGGTAAATGTCTTCATGTAGAATTCCAGCATCATAGCTCTCTGAGACTCGCTTGGGATTTTCTGGTCGCCATTCTAAGGCATCTCACTGTGTACTTAGTTTCTTTCCCTGCTGCTCGGACAGTGACTCAGATGCTCACCAGACCCTGTGTTCTGCAGTCAGCAGGGTTCAAGCCTTTACAAGCTGGTTTGAAAGAAATGGATCAAACATCTTGGCACATTTCCCCAAGCCATGTGATAAGCCTATGAGAGCCCTGGATGCAGGCCTTTTAATGTTTGAAAATGAAGTTGTTTATTGCTAAATCTGCTTACTTTTTAAGAAATATGTTTTTATTGATTTCAGAGAGAAGAAGGGAGAGGGAGAGAGAGCTGAAACATCAATGGTGAGAGTCATTGATCGGCTGCCTCCTGCACGCCCCCTGCTGGGGACCGAGCCTGAAACCCTGGCATGTGCCCTGACTGGGAATCGAACCGTGACTTCCTGGGCCATAAGTCCACGCTCAACCACTGAGCCACACTGGGTTGGCAGGGCTAAAATTGCTTACTTTTATCAGTGTGTATATACGCCCTCCTCAATCCTGGATCTTTCTTCTACTCCAAAACACTTGAGTCAAAGAAGGCTGGGAACACGAGTGTCTGAGTCACTCTTCCTTCTAGAGTAAATACCTCAAGGTAATCCCAGGACACAGCGCCAAACTCAGAGTCTTTCATTCCTCATCAAAGATTCATCCTGAGCCTTTGAGAGCAAGGTGCTCTTCTGGGAGCTGGGCATGTGGCAATGAGCCAAACTGGCAAAGTCCCTGTCCCCATGGCATTCACATGCCAGTGGACCAAAAACTCACAAGCAAATATAATGGTGTGTCAGTGGGAGAGATACACTGTGGGTAGAAATAAAACTGGATGGAGAGTTCAGGAGTGTTGAGTGGTTGCTCTTTGATTTAGACGAGTGAGGGGAAGGGGCTCTCCGGTATAGGAACATTGAACAGAAACCAGCAGAGCCACAGGAGAGGGGAAGAGGAGAGTTCCTGTATCAGCGAGGCCCTCCCAAGTGTGGGGAGGCACCCTGCTGGGAGAGTGTCAAGGCTGCCTGCCTGGGCCCGATGCCCAGGAACTTACGTAGCCAGAGTCCTTTTATTGCTAATGTTATATTGATTTTTATTTGTATATTGCCAATGCCATGTTTATAATAAAGATTTTGAAGCATAAAACTGATGTTATTCAAATTTTGGTTCCTACAAAAATTGTAAATCTACTGAAATATAGGCATAGGTATAATTGGAAACATGCACACACATGTGTGTGTGTATGTGTACATATGTACATATATATATACACACACATATTTAAATTGCCTTCCTTTTTTAATAGAAAAACCAAACATTGGAATAGCCTCTGATGAGAAAAAGCCACGGAAAGTTTACTTTGGTAAAAATGTCAGTAATGGAATCCAAACCTGGCCCTGTGTTTCTGGGAAAGCAGGCTGTGCTCAGTGCAGGGTGATGGTGCTGAAATGTGGGTGAGAGCAGAGGGGTCCTGAATGCAGGCACAGGAAGGGGATCAGAATGGACTCGGGGGCTCCACATTGTTCTGGGTGCTTCTCTCATGCTTTTCCATATAATGCCAAGAGGAGCGGGTTTCTTGCCATCTTCCCTTCTTTAACATCCCTGAAGTTCCACTTCTTACTCTTTTGACTACTTGATTTTCCCTGTATTCTTTTTTCTTTCCTGTTATTTAATCCCCCTCTCACTTTTTCTCTCTCTTGCCCTCTTTCCCTCTCCCATTCTGGAAGAGCTGGCTGTTTATCGTTCTATTTCTAATAAAAGGAAACCCCAAAACCACCCAGAGAAGTTTATCTAAGAAGGTTCAATTTCCTGGTGTCTTTTGTTGTTATTTTGGTTTCTGTTTTATGCCAGTATATAGCAGTCATAAAGTAGGTTTGATGGTTTTATTTTTTTAGTTCCAACACATCCGGAATATAAAGTAGCACAAGTACGATAATAGAAGAGACCCAAGAAATGTTAACGTTATTTAAAATGGATTTACTTCTACTTGAAGGCCAACGTCGTGGGTGATGTGCTGTGAGAGAGGGCGTCTTAATCCCTGGCTCCGTGGTTTCTGTGGTTTGCATGCTAAGCATTTAATCACTTAGGCACCTGTCTACGGGGGGCCTGTGGTGGCCCAGGCATCATAGTCTGCCTGTCACGTCTCTGGACATGCCCCTTGAAACAGAGGAATTGGATGCATAAAAATGTAACGGGCTAGGGGAGCCTGAGGCAGCTGCATGTTGAAAGATTAAAGGCTTCATCTGCAGTTTGACTTTGAAAACACTGAGTAACCAAGGGGGAAGCAAGGGGAAGGAAGGGGAAGGACGGGCTTGTAGGGGGCGGCTTGCTTGTGTTCTGGAAACCTAGCTAGCCTGTGACTGATAATTTCATTTCACATGCCTTTAGTTTTATGTTGTTTGTTAGCCGTGGCTGGAAACCTCCCTCAGACACGTTTATCCTATAATCAGAAGGATCAACCACCTTGTTGAATGAATGGGTGCAATGGAAGGTATAGGAACAGGCCTGTTAACAACCAAGAAAATAATTAAATCCTATTTCTTCCCTAATCCCCATCTCAGTTGTTTGTGCCTGTTTTGCTTTATTATTTTTTGAATCCTTACCTGAGGATATGTTTTTATTGATTTTTAGAGAGAGGACGGGGTGGTGGAGAGAGAGAAACATTGATGTAAGAGAGGAACACCAATTGGTTGCCTCTTATATTCACCCCAACCAGGGATTGAACTGGCAACCTAGGTATGTGCCCTGACCGGGAATGGAACCTGCATTGCAGCCTTTTGGTATATGGGACGACACTCCAACTGACTGTGCTACCCGGCCAAGGCTCAATTGTTTGTGCTTTATAATGTTACTCCTGGAACAATTGTTTTGCTTTGTAAGGCCTGGTGTGTTTCAGCATTTTAAAGGGTTGTATTTAAATGGAGTTAATTCTTATAGAAATTATTGTTTGTATATATATATAATCTCACACCTGTACTGCAAGAAAGTACAACAAACTTGGAGACTTAGAACAACAGAAATGTATTCTCTCACAGTTCTGAAGGCATGAAGTCTGAAATCAAGGTTTTGGGCAGGGCTGTGCTCTCTCTGAAGGCTCTATAGGAGGGTCCTTCCTTGCCACTCTCCTTGCTTCTGGTACTTGCTGGCAGTCCTGGCATTCCTTGACTTATAGATGGGTCATCTAATCTCTGCTTCCTTTGTCACATGACAGTCTCTGTGTGTGTCTCTGTTTACTCTTCTTATAAGGACAACAGCCATGGATGAATTCTAATCCAGTATGACCTCATCTCAAGGTAACTAATTAAATATGCAAACATCCCACTTCCAAATGAGTTTTACATGGTGAGGTCCAGGTAGACATTAATTTTTTGGGGACACGATTCACCTCGCTATCCCACTAGATTACAAACCTTTTTGAAAGACATGACTATAACTTATCTGTTGATATATGTCGACAGTGGCACTTAGAACACAGTAGATGCTTAATAAATGGTTGTTATATAAAATGCTTGTTTTACTTTTAACACTCAAATAGTACTATAAGGAAAAAATAACCCAAGATTCAAATGGTACCTAAGAACATTTCTATATACATATAATATGCATGTATCTTTTTATATATGATTCTCTAAAGAGCCTAACACCATGGAGTATTGTTACTGTTTGTCTTTTCAAGACAGAAAATAGTTTAAGCCTGCAGGAAATGACTAAGATTATTTTTTCTCCCACCTACTCTTAATTTTTCCTATGACAACATATTTAACGTAAGGGTATGGAAAGTATGAACACATAATTAAATATTTAAAAAGTATTGCCACATTCTTGATGGAATAATTTCTTATGAAATAAAAATTGGGAACTTGGAGTTTAACCTGCTTTAATCTATTCTGAGAATTATTTCTTTGCTGAAAGTTAACAACCTTAAGAATAGAAAGTGGCAAAATATTCCTCCAATAAGATGTCTATGGGTAAGGACACACACAATCATGGGTACAGAGGTGGAGGTATTTCCCAAGAGGGCCCACCCAGAGGAGAAACAGAAGACGTGTTTCATTCTGTCCGGGCGTGGTCCTGATCACTTTTCTGACATCAGTCTGTTGCCGTGGAAACACTTATGTTGACACAAATTTAGCATTATGACTTCACAATAGAAAGTAGAACATTTCTCTCTTTGCACAGTAGGAAGACAAGATCCACAGTGAAGGGGAAAATGCATTGTATTTGAGTACAAAGCCAGCAATTTACAAAAATGAAGAGAAAATTAATACCTACCTATGGAAACGAAGGGGTTTAGGCAGTAGGTTTTCACCTATCCTTCAAAGCAGGTCATTTAAGTTTTGAAATATGTCTCCAAACAACACACCTGGTTTGTAATAAAGAAAAATTCATAGAGAATAAAATTAATGCATATAAATATATATAGAATTAAGCTAATGTTTTGTCCAGCCTATTTACCTCATTTGTCTTCATTAGGTTAAAAATTTAATGACAACTAGATGCCTGTGCAAAGGCATAGCTTGACTGGGATGTCAGGTTTATTCTTCCATCATAGCTTATGTTTAATAGATGATAGCATGAAAGGCAATTGTTTTGTTAAACTGAAAATTATGAGTGGCACAATAGATTTGTATTTGCATAGCTTTTGTTAAAATACACTTTCTATTTTAGAACACTTTTGGATTTACAGACAAATTATGAGGTAATAAAGAATTTCCCTGGGCCTCCAAACCCAGTTTCTGCTATTAGTAACATCTTCCATTATTATGATACTTTTACTAAGATTAATGAACCAGTATTGATTCATTATTATTAACTAGACCCAAACTTTATTCACATTTTCTTAGTTTTTTTTTAAAAAAAAAATGTGTTTATTGATTTCAGAGAGAGGAAGGGAGAGGGGGAGAGAGAAGCATCAATGATGAGAGAGTCATTGATCAGCTGCCTCCTGCACGCTCCACACTGGGGATCGAGCCTGCAACCCGGGCATGTGCCTGACCGGGAATCAAACCACCATGAATCAGAGGTTGATGCTCAACAGCTGAGCCATGCCAGCCAGCACATTTTCTTAGTTTTTATCTAACGTCGTTTTTCTGTCCCAAGATCCTATCCAGGATTACATTTTAGTTGTAATGTCTCCTGAGGCTCCTCTTGGCCGTGGCACTTTTTTCAGACTTTCCTTGGTTTTGATGACCTTGACAGCTTCAAGGAGAACTAGTTGGGGATACTGCAAGATGCCCCTCTGTTGGAATTTGATATTTTCTCATGATTTGACTGGGTTTATGGATTCTTGGGAGGAAGACCACAGAAGAATAATGCCATTTTCATCAGATCGTATCAGGAGTACGTACTATCCACATGTGTTATCACTGCTGAGGTTAACCTTGATTGCTTGGTGAGGTAGTGCTTGTCTGATTTCTCTGCTGTAAAGTTCCTCCTCCCCACCCTTTTCCACACTGTACTCCTTGGATCGGAGTTGCCATGCACAGCCATACTTAAGGAGTCCTGGGGGTGGAGGTTAAGCGCCATCTCCTTGAGGGTATCTACATACATCATTTGCAATCCTTCTGCACAGGAGAATCCTCTCTTCTATATATTGATTTACTCAATCATTTATTTATATCAGTGTGCTTTTGTGAGTATTTATTTTATGCTTTGGATTATAATCTCATACTACTTTATGAATTTTGTTTCCATAATTGCTCCAGCTTTGGCCACTGGAAACTCTTTCGATTGGCTCCTGTGTCCTATGTATTGTTTTTAGTAGGCCTAATTGAATTTTAATAGTCCATGACATTTCTTTCTCTCTTCATACAATAATCCTCTAAACTAATTGTAGAGAAGAATACAGATTATTTGGTCATGGTAGTAGTAGGTAGCTTGACCAGGTAGTAATATCCTTGTTTTCATTTTTGTCTTAGCATTTGGTTAATTTATATGGCCTCAAGAAAAACAGACTTATGTTTTGCAGTTTATGCTAATCTATATTTGCCAATCATTTCATGCTCTAAGTAATTTTTAGAAATTTCTTGGGAGTTGGGAAAAGCCGGGGGATATGGCAGGTGAAGGAACCCCTCCCCCATCACATTTGTCTTCCACTGACAGTTTGCTTTTGCTTGAAGTACTGTAGTTAAAACAGGATCTCTTCTGTAGAGAAAGAGGATGTGTGGTCTTTATCCCTCTAACTTGTTTTCCTATCATCTTTCCCCTTCTGTCATTTGCACAATGATGGGAAACACTTTGCTAGGGCAAGGGCTGTGTCCCATTCTCCAGCCATTGCCCCTTTCCAGCACCCCATCAGCCTAGGGTGGGAAGCACTGTCCAAACTGCCTACACCCGGGGGAAAGGTTCAGAAAGACTTCCCTACTCTCAGGGACAGCATCAAACTGGGGACAGTCTGATGGTTTGGAGTGGATTCCTTTTTAAGGTTTGCAGAGAAATTGGAATCATGATTTTTACGGTAGTTACCACTCTGCTTTATTTGGTATTAGAATTTCAGTTCATAATATAAATACTGCCCAAAGACACAAAAGGCAGCATGATGCAAGAAAGTGAGAGATGAGAGATGGAGTTCTTCAGTCTCTTTGTGCTTTTATCATATACTGATATATTGTAAAATACTGATTTAGTATTCATTTATTTTGTTGTTGGCACTATAATCTTTTAAAATGAAATTTTTTATTAGCTTGGATTTATAATCTGTGTAACTGGAAAGCATTGCCAACTTCTTTTATGCACTATTATTTATTTCATTTTCTTTTTATTGCCAGTGACAAGGCATAGAGCAAAACTCAACTGAATTACATAAAACACCATTAAATCGCTTCCTAAAATGGGGGGGTGAAGGAAAGACATGAAGAAATTGATATTAGAGAAATACTGCGTTATATTTCCTGCATTAACTGAGCTGACTCCTCTAGTAAACTCTGGGCTCTATTCATCCAGATATTTTCGCTCCACGTGATGACTTGTCTGAGGAGGTTTTTCCCAGAAGACCCGTTGTCATTACTTTATCTTTTATCAAATGAATGGTGAGGATTGACAGAGCAGGTTGCTAGGAGAAGGTTCAGAAAAAGATGTTAATTTCCATTCTGAAGTGACATAATGTTTATGAAAGTTTTATAAGGTTTCAAGGTAATATTATTATTTATTATTGTCTTTGTATATGAATAGTACATGTATTAATTTTGCTCTCATCACCCTCTTGTTGGAGATTTTAAAAAGGTTTGAGTCGCACCAGAGCGGAGTGGAAGAAACTTCCTTCACAGTGAGACTGGTTTTAAATTTCAGCATTTTTATGAGTTAGATCACAAGCACTTGAGGAGGAGCTGAGGCTGGGCATATGGCATTAAATACCTGATGTACCTTATGTTATGGATGTGTTTGCTGTCGATCATAGTAAGGGCTTTTATTTTCTGCCATCTAAAGGATAGATGAAAATCCTCCATCTGTGACTGGTGGGATGTTCCAGAAGGCTGTTCTTCTAATACTTATAAAGGATTGTCATGCTTCTCCATGTACAACCTGTCAAAGCTATATAGCTGAAGAAGTTGGAAATGGTCTGTGAATTCTGGAAGTCTTTATTGCTCAAGAATATTTCACTAAAATTGGGTGTTCTGATATCTTTTCTACATTATTTAGTTATGAATAAGTATAAATAAAGCTACGGTGAGGTAATGTAATTGTCTCTATTTTTCCTCTATGGTCGGCTAGGCATTGTTTAAACTCCTTAAGCATCCATGCCGTGTGCTTCTTAAAATGAACGGCATGTGTGCACATTTGTCACCACACATTAGGCAGGAAGGACAACATGTTTGTAAGGATGGTATTTAACAGAATGTAGTGGAATTAATAAAACATCTGCGTTTTGATTTTCAGAATCGTTACTATTTTAAATAGTTGTATAAATAAATATTCTGACAACACTAAAATATAAAGCATTCTTAATTTCTGTTGGTTTTCTGATCATGAATTAGTCGGATAAACAGAGAGAATGGTAGGGATTTATGTTTGCATTGTCAAAGGCTATTTCCAAATAAAAAATCTGTATGCTCTAGCTCTTTGGGCATTACTAACCCCTAATGCACTGTGTTTATAGTCTAATTAATTACTTATGCATATTATTCATCTAAAGTAGAGCAGTCTTGTTACAGTGAAAAAAGATGGGTACAGTTGGGATTAGGTTCTATTTCTTTTTTTTTTTTTTTTTATATATTGTTATTGATTTCAGAGAGAGGAAAGGAGAGAGAGAGAGAGAGAGAAACATCCATGATGAGAGTCATTGATCAGCCGCCTCCTGCACGCCCCCGACTGGGGATCGAGCCCACAACCCAGGCATGTGCCTTGACTGGGAATCGAACCCTGATTGCCTGGATCCTAGGTTGACACTCAGCCCCCACGCCACGCTTGGCTGGGCAGGTTCTATTTCTAAAGAAAGGTTATATATATCTTTATATGACTTTCAATTTTAGAAGTCTTGTGAATTCTCTTCATTTTTACTTTCTATTTAAAAACCTTCAAGCCAGAGTCCTAGAAAGTTTCACCTATTGTGAAACCCTATTTGGTAGTTCTTTTCAGTACTTGTTATTTGGGAAAATAAAACAAGAAAACCTACTCCCCACTGAAGGAGGAATCTAGTTGATAGATGGGTGGTTTGTTTTTCTGTTGTTGTTTTTGTGTGTGTGTGTGTGTGTGTGTGTTCTCATGAAGGTGAGTGACAGGCCTTTCCCTGGTAAATGGCAAGGCCCCAGTAAAGTGCCTGATTTTAGGTGGAAATGAGAGATAATGGAACTTGGCAACTTAAGTATTTATAACAAAGTTGAAAATCCAAAATACCATTTCTATTGCCTATAGGATCCAAACATAGTCAAATTGATTTTAAATAACGTAGAAGAAAAATCTTGGTTTTCATATAATTCTGGTATAAATGTTACCATATTTTTTGAATAAAATGTTCTAAATACTTAAAATTTAGAGTAGCCCAAGATATATTCTTTTTATTGAAGAATGGTATTAGAAACCAGGATATGGGTGCTAGGTATGTGTGTATCATTTAGGCCCTCTCTACTAACATGTCAAAGAAATATGTGTGTATACTAATTCGTGTATGCACACACACACACATTTCTGTACATAAGCATTTTTTACCTATACTAAGCTATACATGGTTTCTTGCGGATGACTCCAACTTGAATCCATTGCGGTATGAATCACTCTAGCCTCCTCCTCTTGCGTATCTGTAAATACCCACTCCAACAGTGAGAAACCTGGCTTCCACCATCTGCCACCCATCCACTTAATTGTTTAGTTACTGTGTCAGTTAGGATTGTTAACTTGTGCCCATATGAGAAATAACTTTATCAATTAGAGTACAGTGCATTTCTTTTTGCCTTTAGTCTTACAGACTCCACTCATTTCCAAAGTGACTTTAGTTGGCATCTTTTCCCCCAACCACATTCTGTGAATGTTTCATACATTTATAATGCATCTAAATTCTCTCATCATAGTCCATATTACTTCCTTGGATCTCCTGATCTCCAAAATGATTTATTAAAATAATTTTGTGTAGATTAAAGATGGTGGCGGACTGAGTGGAAGCTACACTGGCACTCTCCTGGGACCAAACTGGAATTACAAATAAAATATAGAAAAACCATGCTGAATAATCAACTGCAACTGAAGACGAGCCGGAGAGCACCCTCATAACCAAGGAGGAAAAGTGGAGACCACGTAGAGACTAGTAGGAAGTGCAGAGGCCTGAAAGGGTGGGCTGGGCTTTCACAGGCAGCAGCTGAAGGTCCCGAGAGCTATCTCAGCTGTGGGGGGTTCCCTCTGGGAACCTAAACTCCAGGTTGGGCTTCCCATCAACAGCACCAGAACTGAGAAAGGTGCCCACATAACATCTGGCTATGAAAAGCAGCCGGGTTTCTGTCTTCCAGGGAGAAATGGTTGGAAATGCAGGCACCCTCTTAAAGAGTCACAGCACAAAGCTTTGTGTGCAGCCACTCACCTTGGGCTCCAGCAGAGGGAGGACTAGAGCTGTGTGAGGAGACTCTAAGGTTGTGAGCTCTGGAGACGGAGCTCAGAGGGCACCCCTCTGGATTCCTATGCTGAGACATTCCCCCATACTGCAGAGGACATCTTTCAGAGGCAGACATTTACCTTCCAAGCAGCTTTTGCCTGAGGAGGAAGCAATTGCCCCACCCTACTGGAAAACCTCTCTCCCTACCCCGTGGACTTTCTACAGCCTGAGACTTATTAAGAAACTCATAACAATCAGCCTGCAGGCAGAGGTAGACCTCAGTGTGCTTTCAGTCTTTGCCTGATCTGCTTCTGGACCCAGGCCTTGGAAAAGCAGACTTTGGTGTGCATTTTGGTCCTGTCCAAATGCAACCAGCCCCACCAGAGGGGACCTCAAGCTGTGGGTTGTTGATAGCTCCAAATAGGGTACTGTCACAAATAGCGTCTGACATTGGCCTGCACCAGAGACCTTCCAAAAAGACTGAGAGTACTAGCAGGCCTACCTAATACATAGAAACAAACCTAAATAGGCAGCCAAAATGGGGAGGCACAAAAAGCCCCAAATGAAAGAGCAAGGGAATTCTCCAGAGAAAGAGCTAAATGAAATGGAGAAAAGCAATCTATCAGATATAGAGTTCAGAATACTGATCGTAAGGATGCCTAACAGCACAAAAAAAGATATGGAAACTATGAAAAATGACCAATCAGAAATGAAGAATGACACAGCAGAAATAAAGAATACATTGAAAGGAATAAACAGTAGATTAGAGGAAGCTGAGGATTGGATCAGTGAATTAGAAGATAGGGTAGAAAAAAATCACTCAGAGATCCCAAAAGAAAAACAATTTAAAAACAGGACAGTCTAAGGGAGCTGTGGGACAACATGAAACATAACAATATTCACACCATAGGAGTGCCAGAAGAGGTTGAAAGTAAGCAAGGGCTACAGAACCTGTTTGAAGAAATAATGGCAGAAAACTTCCCTACTTGGTCAAGGAAAAAGTGACACAAGTTTAGGAGGCACAGAGAGTCCCAAGCAAGAAGAATCCAAAGAGGCCCATGGCCAGACACATCATAATTAAAATGCCAAGAATTCAAGACAAAGAGGGAATCTTAAAGGCAGCTAGAGAAAAGCAATCTGTTATCTACAAAGGAGCTCCCATAAGGCTGTCTGCTGACTTCTCATCAGAAACTCTACAGGCCAGAAGGGAATGGCATGAAGTATTCAAGGTAATACAAAACAAGGATCTGAAACCAAGACTACTCTATCCAGCAAGGCTATCATTCAAATAGGTGGTGAAATAAAGAGCTTCCCAGACAAAAAAAGCTAGAGGAATTCATCACCACCAAACCAGCATTGCAGGAAATGGTAAAGGGACTGCTGTAATAATAAGAAATAGAGAAACATAGGCATAAAGAATTAAAATGGCAATAAATAAGGACCTATCAATAATAACCTTAAGGACTTTAAGGGAGAGATCAACAGCAATACAGTCATAGTCAGGGACTTTTACACCCCACTGACTTCACTGCATAGATCTTCCAGACAAAAAGTCAACACAGAAACAGTGACTCTAAATGGCACACTAGATCAGATGTATTTAATTGATATTTAAAGAACATTTCACCCCAAAGCTGCAGAATGTACATTCCTCTCAAGTGCACATGGGTCATTCTCAAAGATAGACCACATGTTAGGACACAAAACCAGCCTCTACAAGTTCAAGAAGATTGAAATCATATCAAGCATCTCAGGTCACAAGGGCATAAAATTAGAAATCAACTACAGTAAAAACCCTCAAAAACATTCAAACACATGGAGGCTAAATAGCATGTTATTAAACAATGATTGGGTTACCAATAAGATCAAGAAAGAAATCAAAAACTTCCTGGAAACAAACAAAAATGAACACACAACAACCCCAAATCTATGGGACAGAGTGAAAGCAGTCCTAAGAAGGAAGTTCATAGCACTGCAGGCCTACCTCAAAAAGCAAGAAAAATTTTTAGTCAACTATCTAAACCTACAACTTAAAGAATTAGAAAGCTCCTTTGTGAAGCCACCTGGACCAGGGCTTTTGTTTGCTGGGAGTTTTTTGTTACTGCTTCGATTTCATCAGTTGTTATTAGCTTATTCAGGTCTTCTGATTCTTCCTGATTCAGTTTTCCATGATCTCACTCATATGTGGAATCTAATAAACAAAATAGACTGAAGAACAAAATAGATCCAGAGACACGGAAGCATGGAACAGACTGATGAATCTCAGTGGGAAGGTGGAGGTGGGGGAGTGGGTGGGGAGAGATTAATCAAAGGACTTATATGCATATATGCATAACCCATGGACATAGACAATAGTGTGGGGAAGGCCTGGGTTGGGATGGATGCGGGGTGGAGGTGATCAACGGGGGGAAAAAGGGGATATTTGTAATACTTTCAAAAATAAAAATAAATTTAAAAAAATTTTGTGTACATTAAGGTTCACTCTTTTTGTTGTATGTTATAATGGGTTTTGAGATTGACCCATAATTTCATGAATCTATTATTACAGTATCTTACAGAGTAGTTCAAATCACCCTAAAAATCCTATGTGTTTTACCTATTTATCCCTCTTTGTCCCTTTCTGAACCGCTGACGATCATTGATTTTTAAAACTATCTCTAGTCTTGCCTTTTCCAGAATACTACATAATCAGAATTATATAGTAGGTGATCTTTTCAGGCTGGCTTCTTTCACTTAGTGACATGCACTCAAAGTGTTTCTAGCAGTTTATGGCTCCAGCAGCTTTTGCTCCAGGTAAGCTGTCCTTGGCTGTGATTCTCTGTCTTTGCCTGTCCTTACAGATTTTGGGGTAGCAGTTTGCCCTCCAACCTCAATTCTCTGATTGGTCTAAGAATAGTTGTTGATTTTTACTTTTAAAACTTTTTTCTTGCTGTAAGCATGGGAATCATGCCTTCTAAGCTCTTTAGGTACAGGAGCTAAAACCAAAGTTTCTGGCATTTTTCTTAGCCTTAAAATCTTGAAATCTTTTATTCTTAGAAAGCAATTTATCTCTTATTCTTTATAGTCCAGTGATGTACCTTTACTGGCTCTCCAGCATTCTGCCATTCCTCTCACCTCACTCTACAGCGACTATTTGCCAACGAGGCCCTGGTACTTCAGGTGCTGAGCCCACCTCAATCACTGGTACCAAGGTGGTAGAGAGAATTCAGAGAAAGCTGGTAACATGCTACATGAAGCATTTTTACACTCTCTGTTCTTTCTCGTGCTGATTGTCTATCATTTTAATGTTTTCCAGAGTATTCAGAGGTTTAAAAAATTTTTGTTTATTATAATCCCAATGTAGCAGGATGTGGTGTCTAAAAAAATTAATCTTCCACAAGAGATGCATAAAAATGAAACAATTAAAAACTGAGAAGAAGGGAAAGGAAGCCAGGTCAATAAAAACTGTCTATGTGTGGTGCTTCAGTCCTTCCTCTAACACAAATATTACTAATATGGAAGATATCCAACTTAATTTAAAATAATATTGCTTTAAAAAAGGTTAGCAAGACAAAATGAAGAAACACATCTTTCCAGCTGCAACTGACTAGCAAGTTAGTAATTCTTTAAAGGACAATAATTAGATACTTATTGTTAGTGCCCATTTTCTCATGGAATGCCCATTTTCATGAGGCTTTCTTTTCTCTTATTGTTACATTTGTTATGTTTAAGGTTGTGATGCCAGTGGTTCCACACCTTAGATGAAGACTTATATCCTAATTTATAAAGATTCATTCTCGTTGATTCTATAGATTTATTTCCCTTGCAAAACCTTCCATCCAATCTGATGTTTTTCTCTCCGTTTTGCCTTATACTTCTCAAATCTTATTAAATCCTAAGTCAGACGTGTTCATCTAATCTAACCACAACCATCTACTTCATATGTGCGTCTTATCCATGTCAGTGACTGGTCTGGGTGTTTCTGGTGGCATGAAAGTCACTTTCTTAGAAGATGACCCCTTCCCATTGAGCAGCACAGCTGCAGGAGGTTTCCTCTCATGGTGACCGAGGGGTGCTGCTGTTCTGTCTGCAGAGTGGGGCCTGTCTGCTGGGCCGGCGGGGAGGAGGCAGCCCTACCTGCGGGAGCAGGATCAGCAGGCGGAAGGCGACCAGCAGCGGAGGAGAATTCCTGAGACAGGCAGAGGGCAAGGCTTTTGGGTTTGTTTTTTAAAATATGTTTTTATTGACTTTAGAGAAAGAGAGGAAGGGAGAGGGAGAGAGAGAGAAACATCGATTGGTTGCCCCCCACAGGCACCCCGCCCAGGGACTGAACCTGAAACCTGGTCAGGGCGCAGAACGGTGCTCAACCAGCTGAGCCACGCTGGCCATGGTGCAAGCTGCTTTTTTATGGCTGGAGGGAGAAGCACCCACCTACTCATCCCCATGGGGTGAATCTCTGAATGAACAATCTCACCACACTCCTGTTTCCCTAACAGCCCCTGTTACACCAACACCCAGTCCCACCACTGTCTTGTGAAATCTGCAAAGTTTTAAGAACATCTCACATGCACATAAAGAACCACGGCAATGATACTGTGCATTTTTAAAGCACTTTTTAGCCCACAAATTTGGTAAAGACTTATGAGATTGATTTCTCTGGAGCCTCTAAGGTCTTGAGATAAATGAGCTCATAGGCACTCTCTATATTCTCATTCATTTTATATTTGCAACCAAAAAAGAAACCATCGCACAGCTTCTGACACCTTTATGAGAAGTACATGAAGATCAGATTCGGTCTAGATGGAATCAAATTTGGAGTTAAATTGAGAATTGTTTTTTAGAGTTTATTAATGCCTTAATTCTTAGTGCTAAGTGTGTGTGTCCTCAGCGCGTATCGAGTCAATTGGAACTTTGCTTTTCTGTCCTATCTCTGTCACCATCTTGTGGTTTGAATATGTCTGATTGATTCTACCCTGAACATTTATTTTACTCTACCCCATCTCTCAATTCCCTCTGATACTCAACCTTAGTTGAAAGTATGATTACCATTCTTCTGGAGTTTTGTTGAAGGTCAGGGATGAGAAAACTTACTGGATTTTATCATTTGTGAAGATGCAGATACTTAGCTTTGTGGAGTTGACATTAATAAACTGTGAAAATAATGTTCACTTTAAAGAAAAGATGTCATTCCCTCTAAATTGAACCTGATCTTATTTGAGCTATCATTGAGGTGCCAGAAGTGGCCCTGTTCTTCCTTTCTCTGCTGTGAATATGAAAGTAATGAGATTTATTTAATAAATAGTTGCTCATTTCTCTAAGGAGCACTGTGAACTGTGCACAACTGCTGCAGACTTCGTTTCCGGCTCAACTCCCCCAGGTCTAGTTTCTTGTTTTGCTTCTGTTTGTGCTATCTGCCCCTGGGACCTGACATCACCACACGGTTTTAATGAGGTTTTAACTTTCTTCTTATTGTTTCTGATTTCCTTCTTTTATTCTTTTCATTTCTTTGTTATTTTTTACCTCAGTATAGTCAAAGTGTACTTGTCTGTTCTTTAAAAGCCAAATATAGCCTCCTGATCTCTTAGATGGAACATGGACCAACCGCTCATGGTTTCAGCTACTACCTTTTATTCTAGGAACATGAAACATGGGAAAAGAGGGAGGGATGTCACACCTGTATTGACCTCAGTGTGCTGAATTGGCACAAAATAATAATGGTAGTAATAATAATAATGATAGCTGGAAGTCATAGATTCATAAGAATAGAAAAAATTTGCTAGGATAGTAAACATATATCACTAAAGCATCATTTTCTTTTTCCATAACCTTCTTTGTCTGTACTATTGATGGTTTTAAATGTTATAGGTTCATATAGCCCCCAAATGATATGGAGTTTGTATTCCAAAAGTTTGTTTATAAATGACTTGCTTGGGACCTTACATAATAAAACACTGTTACCAATATTTAGGGTTCTAGGTTAGCCCACAAAACACCACTCAACACATTATAGTAAATCTAAGTTATAATTTTAATAATTTCAATATGTATAACTGGCATTTATAATATTGTCTCAGAAAAAAAAATTCTGAATTTAATCTTATGGTGCAGGGAACTTTTGGCTGTGATTGTGTTGGTGACCAATTTGGAAAGGGCTCTTGCAGTGGTCACCTGGAAATCAGGGGCATATTAACTATACTTATGTATATAGAAAGTTACTTTTCCTGTTCACATAAAATAAAATAAATCGGTAATTCATCTTACTCCTCCAAAGCTGCATTGGTTCTTGTACTCATTAGGGGTGGGCTTATGTGAATGCTCTGAATTTAGACCTTCAGATGTCTTTTTGTATGTATGACCAGATCTCTCACCCAATATTAAAAGTCATATATTGCCTGAAGAAAAATTGACATGATGGAGGGGTCAGGGCATAGCAATATGTAAAAAGCTATAGACTCATAAAAAATGATATAGGAAACAAATATAACCCTGACTACCCCTAGAAGGCAAACTGGATGGAAATCTTTTGTAAAATAATGATTCTGAACCAAGTCATGGTGGTGAGTTGTATACCTGCCTTGTCAGAATCACCAGAGTCTTTTTCTGCCTACCTACCTGCTTGGATTTTTAAGGGCTCCTCTTTCCAACCTCAACACTTCCCAGCTGCAAACCTCCACTGTGGTGTCTCCGGTACGGGGCAGAGTGCACCACGTTGCTCAGGAATGCTAGATGGGAGTAAGCTCTCTAAAGACTGGATTGTAAGAGTCGGGTAATAAGATGACAGTGATCTATTTTTGAAAATGTTGAGATGCTGCCAAGTCTGTGCTGTAAATCTTTATATAACTTGCCATTTAAAAAAAAATAAAGCAGGAAGAAGGATCTGGAAACAGGTAACAAGTCTCAAAAGAAATCATCTTCTGGTTTTACCTGTGACCAGTGTGTCCTTGGACAACTGAAGTTACTGTATTTTCTGTGCTTGGAGAAAAAAAGAGAAGGAAGGATGTGTGTGTTTGAGGCTGATGATTCAATAAGAAGCAGACCGAAAGGAAGATTGAAAAAATGAGTATTAATTGAGCACCATAACTAGCCCAGGAGCTTCCACATACACACACTCACACTATTTTGTACTGCCAGTTACTGCGGGCCATTTTCTACAGGTGAGTATGCTGAGGCTCAATTTAAATAATTTGCTCAAGGCACATTGAATAGAGTGGAAAGATGGAGCTTCTTGAGCAGCTGCCCTGGGCCCTGTTCTTAGGGGGGCCCAATGCTTGCTTTAATGCTCTGCTGTCACCATCCTGTAATTCTTTAAACGTTTTGAAAGGGGCCCCACCTTTTCCTTTTGTACTAGGGCTTAAGAATTACATAGCTAGTATTTCTCATATGCTATGCCAACTTCTTGCATGGAGGTCCTTAAAGACATCCACTAAAAACTCCTAAGCTTAGTAAGACAGACTAAGAGGAGAGGTAGGTAGCTCCAGGGGTGTGAATGGCAAGTACTTTGTGTTCTGGAATCAGGATATTAGGCCTGGGGCCCATGCCTCCCTCAGAAAAAGTATCATTGCCCCATATGATAGTATAAATGGTTTCTGGGTCCCATTGTAGCTTGATGCTTTATATTAATTTTCTGTCGCTCTGTAACAAATTCCTACAGACTTAGTGGCTTAAGTCAACGCATATTATTATCCCACAGTTTCTGTGGGTCAGGAGTCAGGAGTCTGGGCATAAGTTGGTTGGGTCTTCTGCCCAGTGTCACCACAGTGTAATCAAGATGTTGGCATGGCTGCATTTCTGTTTGGATCTCAGATTCTCTTCCAAGCTCATGCGGCTGCTGGCAGAATTCAGTTCCTTGGGATTGTACAACTGAGGCCTTAACGACTAGGCTAGATTAGGCCTCTTAGAAGCACCCACAGTTCCTGGACATGTGGCTCTTTCCATAGGCAGTTCACACATGACTTCTTCAAGTCTAGAGGGAGAGTCTGTCCGTCTGTCCTTCTCTCTCCCAGTCTGCTATAATACAATCAATGTCAATCTCAAGAGTGACATTCTATTACCTTTGCCATATTCTACTGATTAGAAGCAAGTTACAAGGGGAGCAATTTACACAAAGACCTTAACACTAGGAAGTGAGGGCTATTTTGTGTCACCCTAGGGTCTTCCCATCACACATAAAAGTCCACAGTTAGAACACTCTGCCTTGGTGGGCCTTCGTCCTCACTGGGGTTTCTAGACTACCAAACTTTGGATGTACATCCGTGAGATATAAGGAAGGCAATGCAGATACTCACTCTCCTTCTATACTTCTATCTTGTATATTTTTCTGCATTGCTTTTAGATTCTTCAGGAATAAGCCAGATTAAAAGTAGCCTTGAACTGAGTTCCGATCATTATTCATGATCATCCTCAAACCCAGGCCAGAGTCTATGTCTGCCCCAGCTCACTATTAACTGGCAGGTCTGGGTTTGTGTGGCTCTGAATTTCCGACTTTTCACTGGCATATAATAAGGTCTTCTGGCTATGAAATGTATGTCTTGGGGCACCCATTTCGAATAAGAGAATATAAAATGATAATTCACAAGATTAGATATACACTGAATATTTAAGATGAGAGAAGACATCATAACAAATTACTCAAACCTTGGAGATCCAGGTCTATTTTTTTCTGAGATCTCTAAGTACTTTGCCACAAATGCTTATATAAAAATGCTTTCTAATTGCAGCCTGGTTTCCTCCCATTCACCTGGAATATCCCATGGCTCCTGGCAACTTTCAATACTCAAGGGAGGCAGTGCAGGCAGTGCAAGTGATGGTCCTTGAAGCTTCATTAGCTTCCCTGGAAATGTGCCTCTGCTTCTCACTATATTCTCACTACTCAACAAGTGGTTTATTGACCAACAGCATCATCACCTCTTGGAGCTTGTTAAAATGCAGAAGCTCAGGCTCCATCCTGCATTTTAGCAAGATCCTGGGTAATTTATATGCACATTAGTGTTTGAGAAGCACCACAATATACCACAAAGAGAGTAGCATTGCTCCCCCTAGGGGCTACACCTAACCTTTTTTTTTCTTGACCAGAACAAATATGTAATAGGCCTTAGCCCATAGCCGGTAACAATCTTGGCAGGAAATAGTAAGAGCATGTCAAACTGCTCTAAATTAATACAATTCTCCAGGGTCAGACAAATTACATCCTTGGGGTGCAGAAAAAATTTATAGCTGTGATTAGAGAAGCTCCATCAGTAATGTCTGAAGAATCAGAGGGAACAAGAGAGACACCTTTCTTTTCAAAGAAACAAAAAGATAAATTCTGAAAATTACCCGGTAGTGAGTCTGACAGCAATTTCCAACAAAATTCTGGAAGGAATTATTAAACAGGTAACTTGTCAGCTCTTAGAAATAAAATGGTGACCACTAGAAATCATGCCTAATTAACTTCATTTGTTTTTCTTATAATGTGTTTCTAAGATGGGGAGGCTCAGGCAAAACTATATGTATGATGGTTTTTTGATTTTAGGTAGGTATTTACAAATCTTCTAATGGTATTCTAGGCCATATGCAGAAATGTGGTGCTGTTATTATCACAGCCAAATGAATTCATGGTTGGTTGAATGATTATTTCCTCTAAGTTGAATCACAAGTAGTAAGAGGAAAGGAGTTGACAGTGGGTCCCTCTATCAATCGGGATTCAGTTATAAAGTGGAACCCCTAGGATTGATAAGAAATAAGGCATTGGTTACAGGGCTTTGACCTTATGTCGTTGTGGGACCGGTTAAAGTGTTTATGTAGGCTGCTGCTTTGGCTGGGGCTGAAGTCAGCACAGCAGAACATCAGGAAGGAAATATGGGTGAGAAGGGGGATAGCAAGGACCGTGTGAGGACGATGGTCTGGATTCTGCATCAGCCTCTGAGTTTCCAATTCTGATGATGCAGGCACCTGGCAGGAGAAGCTGAAGCCGAAACATGCACCTGACCTGGGAGTTAGAGAAGCTTGGAGGAGTGCGTTCCTGGCAGCTGCTGCATGCCAACGAGGTCAGCCAGCGGAGTCACAGCTGACCCATCTGTAGCAGCTGCAGAAGCGCATGGCTCAACGCCGGCCTTTCAAGCTTAAGTGTGGCCACTCCTTCACTTTTGCCTTCCAGTCTCACCTAAATTTCACTTGTGACCAATCTGAGCTCAGAACCATGAGCACACCTAACTCTTAGTTCCTGGTTTCTAATGCCATTATGCAATATAAAAAAAACCACCCCAGAACATCTAGGAGAAATGGGTTATTTTATATATGGGGCAGAAAATATATAAGATGAGCCCAGAGAATCTTGTAGTGACTGACAGTAAGGAAGTATTTGAACAAACAGATAAATAAATAAATCAAACAAAATCCCTCAGTGATGGAGGTATTTTTTAAAATATGTTTTTATTGATTTCAGAGAGAGAAAGGGAGAAGGAGAGAGAGATGGAAACCTCATTGATGAGAGAGTCATTGATTGGCTGCCTCCTGCACGCTCCCTACTGGGGATCAAGCCTGCAACCCGGGCATGTGCCCTGACCAGGAATCAAACTGTGACTTCCAGGTTCAAAGGTCAATGCTCAACCACTGAGCCACGCTGGCCAGGCAGATATTTTAAAGAAATACAAGAGCCAACTGAAACAGCTTCCAGTAGCCAAAGCTGAAACAATTTCAGCAACAAAATAAATAAAACAGTACTGGATTACAATCCAAAGTATCCAAGGGTCTATACAGATAATACATATATGACTTAATAAGTAAGTGGGGGACAAAGACAAACATCCCATACAAATGAATTCCAAATAATGAATGTCGATACTCCGCCCTTAAGGAGACGGAGCTTGACTACCCACTCTTTAAATATGGGCTCTGCATAGCGACATGCTTCCCAAGAATAGAGTATGGAAAGGAGAGCGAGGGCTAGTAACTTTACATGGAGAAACTTGACAAGCCATACCCCACCAGGTGATCAAGGTCAGCATCAGTAGTGATGTCGTGTTCACAGTACGTTCTTTTAATATGACGTGTTGAAAATATCTCTTTACCTCTGTGGCCTCTCTCCCTAAGCCCATAACCCCAGGGGAATCATGAAACATCAGACATTCTTCAAAGTACTTGGCCAATATTCCTCAAAAGTGTCAAGGCCATTAAAAATAAGAAACTGTCAGAGTCAAGAGGAATGTAATGTAATGTTATATCTAGACAGGTAAATTAGGTAAAAACTAAGAAAATCTGAATAAAGCATGGAATTTAGTTATATATTGTATATAATGAATCAGTATATATATATAACATATGTGATATATATATAGTGTATCAATATAAGCTCATTGTGACAAATGTCCCATATTACTGTAAGATACTAATAGTAGGGGAAATTGGGTATGTATGGTGTATGGAAATTCTCTCCCCTACCTTTGCAGTTTTTTTATAAATCTAAAATACTTAAGATAAAGAGTTTATTTTAAAAAAGACAAACAAAGTGCAGAAGACAAAAGCAATGAGTGAACTCTGGCAACAAGGTTGTAAATGAAATGGTTAAAAAATAGAGAATATTTTTGAGGGATTTGTAATTGAATAAATGCTTATGAAGAGGTTGTAACTGGAGTACTTATAATTCCTGCCTTCAATAGTGCAAAGGCATCGTGCTCAGTGCAGTTGCCAGTGGCCGATCTAGAACAAATCGATCCAGTTATATCGCACCAGATTTTAACTGAGATCAAAAGAAGAATTTTATGATTAGAGCTCTCCCAATATGACTAATCTGCCTCTGGAGGGATAAAAACACTTCTTGTTACTGATCTTTGAGCAGAGGCTGAAGGAATGTCACAGTGAAGAGCAGTTGGGTGAGAGTGAGCCCGAAGGTGTCTTCATCTCACATGCAGTGATGACAAGGGTCTCACCCAACTCCTCTGCCATTGCACAGGTTCAGGTGGCTGCAGGCAGGCCTCGGAAACCAGTTATTTCCTTATGACATCCAGATGGCAAGATTTTCTCTCATCATCTTGGAATTACACACTCCAGATAGGAAGGGGGAAATAATTGTTGAGTACTGTGAGGAATGGGTTTAAGAAAAGCCTCTGAGATAATATTTGTGCACACACACTCTTCTTTTTTGAAAAAAGAATACTAAAAAAAGTTAAGGAAAACAACATGAAGACAAGAAACAAAACCCCACAGAGCTTTTCTACTGAGTGTTATCATCTCGGCTTCAATACTGTCTGGTATAATGATGCTTGAGGCCAACTCTGATGGATAGGATGAGCTTTTGGAGGGCAGGCATCCATGACTGTATCCATAGGACCAGATGTCCCTTACCCTCAGGAGATCCAGATTAATTTCATTTTCCCAGGAAACAGCACAAGCAGAAATTTTGGCCACCGCCTTTCTGCTACCACTGCTTGCGTGTTTCCATGCTCATGTATTTCCGCTTCACACATCTTTACTTTGCAAGGCTCTAAAAGGTATGGAACTTCAGGAAAACAGAAAAGAATATGAAATGGAGGTGTCTATTATCATGTCTGCTCCCTAACAAGTGTATATACATCAAAGCTCAGGCAAATTTTAGTTCTTCCACTAAAAAATAGTTTAGTCTGCCCGGCTGGAGTGGCTCAGTGGTTGAGTGTCACCTTATGAACCTAGAGGTCACAGTTCGATTCCTGGTCAGGGCTCATGCTGGGGTTGTAGGCTCAGTCTCCAGTAGGGGCATGCAGGAGGCAGCCGATTAATGACTCTCTCATCATTGATGTTTCTTTCCTTTTTTTTAAATTCTCACCTGAGGATATTTTTTCCATTGCTTTTCAGAGAGACTGGAAGGGAGAGAGAGAGAGAGAGAGAGAGAAATACCAATGTGAGAGAGACATATCAATTGGTTGCCTTCTGCATGCAACCTGACCGGGCTGGGGATTGATCCTGCAACCGAGGTTATGCCCTTGGCTGGAATCAAACCTGAGACCCTTCAGTCTGTGGGCCAACACTCTAACCACTGAGCAAAACTAGCTAGGGCTCATCATTAATGTTTCTATCTCTCCCTCTCCCTCCCCTCCCCCCTCTCCCCCTCTCCCTCTCCCTCCCCCTCCCCCTCCCCTTCCCGCTCTCTCTCCCTCTCTCTCTCACTCTCCCTCTCCCTCTCCCTCCTCTCTCTGAAATAAAAAAAACCACATATTAAAAATTAGTTTAGTCAGTAGATAACAGATCAAGAAATATTTCAGTATATCTAATATAGGAAGAGCAATAGTGCCTATGTACATTTGTGTGCATGCGTGTAGCTCATGTGATTTTTAATCATAAACAATGTGTATTCAGTTAGAGTTCTGTCACCTCGAAATATAGGTATATAAGTACATGGTAAGTAGATAGTCTGTCATTTGTAGGCCCTGTATTCCTCAGCAATGTTTTGCATGTAGTAGGAAATATAAATAAGGTCATTTTTTAGTAGAAGGCTCTGACTTTTGGATTTTATGTCTACTCTCCTACCACACTAGTGTTCTAATTTCTTTGCTGATATTAATTACAGTCAAATTAATGTTATGATGTATGACAAAGAGCGAGGGACAGCCCAGACCTCTGTATTGAGAGTTTGCAGGCATAACAGCCTAGTCTCACTGGCCCGTCTCTTTCTCATCTGCAGTCTGGGAGGAGGCCCTTAAGTTTTACTCTCCCGCATCAGTTTCTAAGGGTGTCCATTTCCTGTATTCAGACCCTAAGAGCAGCTATACTGCTGGGATAGGTCTTTAGCATTAGAAAAGCATTAGCTTTGATAGTATTAATTTGCTCTCATACTTCATCCGCCTCTTGTCTTGGCTGACCCCGTTGGATAGCCACTTACGTTACTTTCATTATTTGTGTACATGTAGGTCCCATTATGTAGACTTCGTGCGCCTTTTCTGTTGGGGACGGTGCTGTGTTGATTTTTTCATTCCTTGCTGCTCCACAATGGTGTTTTGTATTCGCTTTTGCACCTCCCTGCTCTTGCCCACACTGGACCTTGAGCCCTTTCCCTCTTCATCCACCTACGAATATCAACACATTATTTAAGGGTCACCTGAAATGTCACAGCCTCTGAGAAACAGATTGTTCAGTTGGAATTAATCACATCTTTCACCGTATTCCCACTCCACTTTGCTTTGGTCTCTTTTACAGCTTCTTCCTTCTGCTGTGTATTTTACTTATTTATGTTTCATGCCTACCCTAGCGACACACAGGTGCACACACGCTGTTGTAAGCTCCTTAAGGGCAGCCATCCTATTGATCCTGGCACAGGGACTAGTATCTGCTTTATACATTGCAGATGCCTCGTAAACGTGAGTTGAATGATACATCTCAGCCTGTTAAGATAGTTTCAGAACCATTTATTATGTGATGGCTCACAAATTTCTATCCCCAGCCCGAACCTCCCCTTTACCTCTGTTTAATCATATGTCCAATTATCTTCTTCTCTCCTGTTGAATTTCTAAGTAGAATCTCAAACTCAACATGGCCAGAAATTTCACTAAGTCTTCCTCATCTCAGTAAAAGTGAGTACCATTTACAGTGCTGCTCAGGCCACACCTCAGAGTAGGCCTTGATTTCCCTTTTCCTCTCATTGCATATCAAGTTCATTAATAGATTCTGTCAGTCCTTTACCAAAACATCCTGAATCTTACTCATTTTCACTATTATCTTATCCACAGCTCTGGTCTAAGTCACTATCATATCTCCTCTGGATTAGTACGACCATCATTCTTACTGAACTGCAGCCACAACCTCCTAATCAGTCTTCTGGCCTCAATGATTGCTCCTCTAAAATCAGTTCTCCACATAGTTGCCAGAGAAAACTGTCTATGATCTACATCAGACCATAACATTCCCATTTAGAGCCCCCCCAATGGCTTCTACTTACAATTAAAATTAAATTTCTAACCACATTATCCAAATGCCCACAAACTCTGACCCCTAAGTGACCTCTGACTTTTCTTCTTTCTCTATCCCCTCTGTTACAGTGACATTAACCCCTTCCTGTCCCTCAGACTTGGCAAGCTAGCATGTTCCAGTCTAGGAATTTTGTTTTTGCTGTAGTTTCAGCACAGAACTTTGCATGGCTCTGCTTTTCTTCCAGTCCTCGCAGAAGCCTTCCCAGGCCACCTTGGCTAACGAGCACCCTCATTCATCCTGTGTCATGATTTCATCTCCATTCAAGCCCTCCCCAGGTGCAGGACGCTCTTGTCTCTCCCCTTCTCAATTAGAGTGTGATCTACAGAATCTAAATTGCACCTGCCCAACAGGTACGCATTGACCGACTGAGAGACTGACGCCGTCTCATTGCCAGCCCCTCTTGCTTCTTTAGGTAGTTGGTTCCTTTTTCTGTAGTTGAGGATATTTGTATCTTGTAGGTGTCTGTGCACCTCACCACTGTGTCCTTATGCCTCACGGCGAGGCCCTTAGAAGCAGACTCCATGCTTGTACCATTGCTGCTTCTCAGAGGACTTGGTACAGGGCAGTACTGAATAGACGAGCATGTGTCTCTTCCCTTTAATTCTGTAATCACTTTTTTCTCCCTCATTCTTTTCCTAATGGAATTGCTTGTTAGTTATAAGAAACTTAAATTCCTATTAGAGCCTTTTAAAACTGAGAGTGGGGAATTGATGAGGCCTATAATTGGCAAAAGAAACTCTGACCTAAGGTATTGCCTAATGAAAGAATATGGTAGGAGGGCAGTGGGAATAGTTTCACTTAATAGAGGAGATGAAGATTTGATGCTCATGGTACCAGTTTATTAGGCAGGAAAACGAATACTATCAATTCACTGAAGAAATGATCTGTCAGGAAAGTTCATCCAGTCTATAAGCTGAGAGACAGGCTTAGGTCTTCTCAAAAATTACAGCCCTTTTACTGAGGTTAACGTGGTTAAATGAAGATTTATCTTTATTATAAAATTTTACCTTATATAACTTAATGTTCTAAACTGAACATTGGTATTGGACCTAGGTTGCTGCCTTTACTACCTACCAAGGAAATGCTTCAGGTTCCTTGACGAGTTTTCATGATCAAGGAACAATCTGATTTTGTAAAAACAAACACACAGACAAACACTTATCAGTATTCTGTAAACATGACTCAGTCCATTTTCAGTATTTCCACGGTAGTTTTCTGACACTATACACTGGACCAGATTTTGAAAGTTGAGCCCAAAGAACTAACATAATGAAGTTGGCCTTTAGTTATTTTCCATTTCCTCTGAACCCCAGTGCACTTTCCCTCCAGACAGGGGGTAGGCCCCTTGATGTTGACTTGTAATCCCAAAGAAAAATTAGTCTTTTTCTACCCTGTCTGCTCTACAAATGACCACATTTCTTTGCCCCCACATCAAAGTTCCTGTTCCGTTAGTGACTCTTTTTCCAACTAGATTAATGAAGAAAAACATAGATTTGCCATGAGTAATAAAACCTCAATGTGTGGATCTAAGGGTATTTGCACTTTTGAAATAACAATTCCTGGAGAGAACGATATCTTAAGAGTAATATATTCTCGGGTGGCGTTTCAGACACAACATTAATTCACATCATATTCTAGAGCACCCATCATGCACCTCATGTGTATTCTAATGATGATAGAGTAAATTATTGGAGATTTAAAATGGTTATATGTAGCTTGTAGTTTACTAAAATGTCAGGTTTACTTATTAAGGTCTAGTTTCAGTTTGGGGCTCAGAAAAGTACTTCTAAACACCCTGAAGAGCACCATGGGGACCTCTTTGTGCCTTTCTCACTTCAGCTGGTCCATCTGGCTGACTTTGCAATGGAAACAAGCATGAGCTTGGTAGATCCCTTAGAGTCAACATATCCAAAATGCACTCATTTTTTTCTTCCTTCCTCTGAGACATAGTCTCTTCTTTATTCCTTGTCTTGGTTGAAAACATTACTAAACAATGAATTACTTAGGCCAGAAGGAGGTCATCTTAGAATCATTATTTTCCCTCAACTTCCCATATATATACAGTCATCAAAACCTTTACATTCTACCTCTTATCCTCACTGACAGTCTTCTAGATTAGTTTTGGCCTTGATCACCTTTACTTCCAACAACTCAGATGCAATAGCCTCCCATCTGATTCTTTCAGTATCCAGTGTTCTCCACCAGTCCATCTTCTATACTTCTAACAAGTTACTAAAGCATGAATTTTCCCATCCTTCCCCATTGCCTGTAGAATTAATTCCAAACTAAGGCAAATGAGTCATCCCTTCATGATCGTGCTTTGTCTCTTCATGATACAGCTTTGTCTCCTGACATTCACCCGTGGAATTCTATGTTCCTGCCCCTTTGAACCCCTGGGTATTCTTCAAGAGCTCATGCTTTCTTGCCCCTTTAACATGCTTCTGTATATGTTGCTCTCACTACTTGAAATGCTTCCCCAACCTGAGGCCGTTCCTACTCATGTGTCAGCATTCTATGCAGATACAACACCCTGTGTGAGACCGTTCTAATTGCTATGATCTCCAGGCAGAATGTGTTTCTCCCTTCTTTGTGTAGCAATTAGACTCAATGTACACTTTTATCATAAAATTTATTGCCTTGGTTGACACATGCTTAAGTCTTTGCTCTCTCTAGTAACTGAAGAGAATGAGAGCAGAGTCTGTATTTATAATTATTATTTTTTATTACCTGATACAGTGTACTTGGCATCTGGTAGGCACTCAATAAATATTAGAAGAATAATAAACAGTTAAATGAATTGATCCCTCATTATATACTAGGTTGGTTCTAACCACTTTAACTTGAATTACTTTTATTAAATCCTACAACATTGCTTTGAGGTAAATAATAGAGCCTGTGCTTTTAGTGCCTTGTCCTTTGACTCAGCTCTGATCAGTCATCACTGTGGCAGATAATTTTGTGTGAGCTCAGACTCATGCTGAGTGTCTCCCTCAAGCACACTGTGTGTCAGTCTGCTTTCTGTCTCAGGCCTTCTCCAAAGCTGTAAGAAGTCCCCAGATCTGTCTGTGAGCCTGGCACAAAAGGGAAGATTTAACATTCTTAGGGCAACCATTAGCCAAAGGTGCACAAGAGCTTGTTCCCCAACTTTGGATCAACAATTCTAAGAGGCATTTTCTATACTCTCAGAGGTCCCAGATGAATCAGTCTGGGAAGCAGCTTCTATACTTCACATCACTATAGCTCTGTCTCATTCTTGTCATGCCTCATTCCTTCTGGAGGTATCTTCCAAATAAACGATTTACACAAAAGATCCCATCAGGTTCTGTTTTGAGGAAACCCAAATTAAGACAAGTACTACTATTATCCCCATTCTATCAGAAACAGAGTCACAAGAAGGCTAAAAATGTTGTGTTATGTTCTTACCACTGGAAAATAAGGGCGATTGGGTTTCAACTCGGTCTGGCTGCAGAGTCATTTTCTTGACTACCACTTCATACTAAATATAGATTATAACAGATGGAGGGGTTCTCAAGTGCCATGATGTAAGCTACCTACCCTAATTGTGTTTAAAACTTGCATTTGACAAATTAAAATTCATATTCCTCCTCTAGGTTTAGAGTACAAAGGCACATTGCTTCTTTGAATTTTCTTCCTCCAAATTACCATTAACTAGTTCCATGACTTTGACTTTTGATGACTCTAGTCCCCAATTTGGGTCTCAATTTTCTGATGTATAGAATGTAGAGAATAAATCTAATATGTAGAATAAATGGGAAGTGGATATTTTTGCTTTCTTTTAGAGTCATAAAATCACTTAAGAATCTGTGGAAATTTCTGTATATTACCCCACAGTCTTTCCTCCTCCTCAAATACATGTGCACAAGTGTATTCATGATATCCCGTGTAACCAGGGGCTGGCCTTATCTGTGGACTTTCTAGGCTTAGGAACCCTTGAATATGATCTCTAAATTCCATTCCAACTCTAGTCTTCTATGGTCTTAGGTAAGGAAACACTCGTTGAATTCATTCTGCTTAAGATTTTTCTGCAAGAAAAGAATTTATGCCTTTTGCTAACTACCAAACTCACCATGAATGAATTGTTTAATAAGAATCTAGGTTAATTTTTTTTTTTTTTTTTTAATTCTTACCCAAGGATATTTTTTCCAGTGCTTTTCAGAGAGCATGGAAGGAAGAGAGAGAGAAACATCGATGTGAAAGAGATACATCGGTTGGTTGCCTCCCACATGCACCCTGACCAGGGCCAGGGATAGAGCCTACAACCCAGGTATGTGCCCTTGGCCAGAATCGAACCTGGGACCCTTCAGTCTGGAGGCCGACACTCTAACCACTGAGCCAAACCAGCTATTGCAGAATCCAGGTGATTTTTGAATAGACATTAGTGAGAAGAAGCAAATCAGTATATTTTCCTTACATCTTATGCTGTTATTATTCTATGTTTGAATATCTTTTTAAACCATGACAGTGGATTATGGTAGTGATTGATGGGCTATACCTTGTAAATAATGTTTTCTGTACAATATAAATAAAGTTAAAAGCATTCAGAACACGCTTAATTAAGTGGATAGGTATTAACATGTATTTCTATTGCTGATTCCGGCATTTACCATTAGGATGTTTATGCAGATGTTAGGCTGCTCTGTACTTTTCTATAGGAGGTTATATTGATTTAATATCTCTATTTTCTTTAGATAAAAAATATCTCATTAAGTAAGAATAAAATGGGCTGGAAAAAATTAACAGCCCAACTTCAATAAACTAAATATTTATTGAAAAAAATACAGCACCTCGTTAGCTGGAAAAGAATGGTAGCTTTGATTTACATCACATTCTTACTATATTTTTATAAAATCAGTACCTTTTGCTGACAGTTTCCTGTACATATTTATGAGTTGAAATCCTAGCTTATAAAAGAGAGATAATGATGATAAAAAGTGCTCAATTTTAATCCAGGACACATAAATAAAAGAAAGAGGTTGGCATGCAATACTGTTGTACTGGTTTAGCTAATGTTTTTCATAAGAACTATAGGAATTATGATGACATTAGCAATGGAAATCCAGTGCAGTTTTCTAAATCTAACCCAGACATACTCAATTTTGGTAATTTTGTTTTGAACCAAACTTGCTCTCGGGTGATTGATTTGTGGAAGGTGAGGAGATCCATCTATTCCAACCACAAGGGTCAGCTTCTATCTGTCTACTGATGCTTTTCCTCCAAATACAATCAAAGTGATTGGTCCAGTCTTACATTCTGTGCTGTGTGTGGAGAGAGTGTTTGGGTGCAATCCATCGCTCAGTGTGCCTAAGGACTCAGGACATACTTAGGTGACTTGTGTTATATTTCACAGCATTACAGATCCAACCTTCAGCCCTCTTCCTCCTACAGCATCTTGGCTCATAAGCATCTTACAGACTTCAGTTGCCTTGCTTGTCCCTCTGGACCCACAGTTAGTTGTTTCAATATTTCCATTTTCTTGCTAATCTCTAGTGTTGAGTTACCCCATTATCAGCTTTCTTTACTATCAGGCAACCAAGCTTTGTTGCAGAAAGCCATGAAAATTTTTGGACTGAGGTCTGTGTAGCAACATGCTCTCTCCTCTCAGCTGTGTTCTCATTGTGGCTTAATTTCCTATTTGTATATTACAGACTTTCTAGAGTGCTTTCAAGAGTCATTGCACCAAATCTTTTTCATTATTTTCAAATACTAGATTATTCACCCATCCCCAGAGTAGATGACTTACTCTACTTGGAGAACACATAATTCCCTTGCCTTAATGAGTCAGCAGTCCCCATGGCCTTTCTGACCAAGTCTAAATTCTTAGCTTCCTATTCAACACCCTCCATGCTCTGGCCCCAACCTCCATGCTCCTGTGTATGTATCCAAAGGCCTCCAGTTTCTTAAGTTTCCTGAGCAGCTCTTGTTCTCAGGGTAGATTATGATCATCATCCATGGCTGGAGGTAGAAGGGTGGGAATAGAGAGGATGGCTCCCACTCTTTGGGTGTTGCATAATAAAGGAGCCCTCAGAGATCTGGGGTGTCTCTCAAGAACCTTTCGTGAAGAATAATGGGCCTCTGGATTCTAATCTGCTCCTAGGAGAACAGCTGGTTCCTCTTTGTTCTTGTCAAAATAAGATGGTTATATTCACAGGGTGGGATCCCAGGGTCATCAGAGCCCCAGCTAAGTTACTTTTTTTGTTTGAAAGTAACCATAAAGTCAACAGTTTCTTTGATGTCAGCCCAGTATGGTGCTGTGCCAGCTATTTTCTGACAGTTGCCTTGAATTTTACATTGCTATAGAAAGCAAGAAATGACCTTTGAGGGTTTTAGTATCTGTTTGATGTACGTGTTCATTCATACACCTTTCAATAACCATTTTAAATGGGTCAAAAAAACGAACACAATGGTTTTAGTAAGAAAAGAGTTTTTATTGTTTGTTTTGGTTTATTTGTAAGTTTTTACTTACCAAATACAGATTAAATGCATTTTATATTTTGTATGTAAATTGTTTATACTATTGCAAACACATCCATAATTTTGTCTGACACATTAAAAAGGGAGAGAAAATGTCTTGAGAATGTGCTAAACTTTTTTTGGAAAGAAAATTTTATGCTCTCATAAATTAAGTAACAAAATTAGCATTTTGTCATAACTTTTTGAACTTGAAATAAACTGTCTTAAAACTGGATAGGCTCAGAGAATTTTAAACAGCAGATTATAGCTTTTAGGAAGCTGTCAATGAATATGTTTAATCATTAATTTCCTCCAGAAATTTCTATTTCCTTCTTGTAAAAACAGGAATAATTTTATCTGTCTTGACTGTTTACTTTGCTTGTGTTTTTTGTTGTCCCTCCCCCCATTTTGAAGGCTCCTTTTACTAAGCAAAATTTGTTATTGTCTCTGGAAAATTCCCTAGCTGCAGAGAGGTATAATCATAACAATTGAACCTTAGTTAAAATTTGTCTGGCACCACTTTTACTCTGGTGGTCTAGCTAACATTTTGATTTGTGGTTACTAGTTTCCTATTTCTTCATGACAGTCTTTATTCTTCCTTTAAAAATGCAACAGGCTCAAGTTGAATATATTTATGGTTTCTGGGTTCTTCCTTAAGATGTGATGTTATGTTGCATTGCAATTCTCAAGCTTAGTTTCCCTTCTCAATAGTGCGTCAATTTCTTTGGTGAAACTCTTCCACGGTGTTTGCCAGGGCAATATCTTGGTGTTTTATAATGTATTCTGTTGTTTGTTGCTTGGTGTTACATCTTGTTATTGAGGGTTAAATCCACAAAAGGGGGGAGTTCATTAATATATATTGAGGCATATTTCTCTTAAATCTATCATTGTTATTTCAAAAGTAAAATGTATTAGTAAGTTTTATAAAATTATGAAAAGCTTCCATCAGTGCTGACAAGTTAATATATTTGGAAAAAGACTTAGAATATGTCTAATTATAAGGTTTTAACCAAGATTCTCAGTGTTCATGTAAGTTTCTATTACGAATGTAGTTGCAAGCAGGTAGAAATTTATGCTTAAAGAATTTGAATGACTTTTCCAAGAGGACACAGCTAGAGGCTAAGATATTCTTGTTCTGATGTTCTTTCCTCTGGCTCACATCTCTTCAGGTGTATGGTCCCTACCCCCAGCCATATACATTGTATTCTACTTCAGTGATTAAAGAGAACATCTTGTTCCCCCTGTCTCTTAGAACAGTGTGCTGCAGTGGATTAGATCTGGGCTAACCAGGCAAGGAAAATGATGGAAAAATTTGGCTGGCTCACTGCAAAATGCTTCTGTGAGATTGCTTTACTCCTGGCAGTGTGCCATAAGCCAGCTTTAACCAGACAAGGGTTAGCACAGGTCAGCTATTTTTTTTTTTTTTATTGTTCAAAATATTACAGATATCCCCTTTTCTCCCCATTGACTCCTTCCACCCTACCCCCACCCCCCTTCCCCAGTCCCTCACCACACTATTGTCTGTGTCCTTGGGTTATGCATATATCCATATAAATTCTTTGGTTAATCTCCCCCCGCCTCCCACCTTTCCTCTGAGATTGTCAGTCTGATCCATGCTTCCATGTCACTGAATCTGTTTTGTTCATCAGTTTATTAAGTTCTTTAGATTCCACATATAAGTGAGATCATGTGATGTTTGTATTTCTCTGCCTGGCTTATTTCGCTTAGCATAATATTCTCCAGGTCCATTCATACTGTAAGTCAGCTATTTTTAATTCTTGAATAAACTCCCCTCATAGGATTGTAGTATCTCAGAGTTACACTGAGGTTTTAAATCACTAAGATGATCTATACTTTTTCAAGGATCTTCTGAACTTTAACAAACTCTGCATGTATGTGTTTGAGGGTGCTCGGGTGGGGAGAAGACAATTGGAGAGCTCAGGTGCGTGTGGTCATGGATTTCTTTTGCTCAACTCTAATAGCAACCAGAGTGTTTTCAGGAACCCCACAGGCTCTGAAATGCTTCCAGAATGCCAGGGGAATGCAGAATGAGGGTCATGGCACCAAATACAGAACAGACACATGGAAACAGTGTGGGCCTGCACATGTGTACTGGGCATTTTGTTACAGACCATGCTTTCTGCGTGAGACAATTAAGGACATTAACCTTAAACCATGGGTTCAAGTTATGTAACCCATTTTTGTTTAAGATTTTTGTGTGTCAGGGTTTCCCGTGAACCTAGAAGATCAGAAATGGTCATTTTCGGCTAGCAAGCTGAATTTGGCCAGCTTTCATGTCTATACAGTTGGCTTGTGTTCTCAAAGATTCTGAAATGTTTATGTTCCACCCTTGGCTAAGACTCTTATCTCTCAACTCTCCCTTAGAGTGTGACTGATTCATATTTGAAAGGACAAAAGGTCAGGGCTATCCCAATGTTCTATTGTAACAGAGAATCCATAACGCAATTCGCTTAGTATCTTACAAAACAGACTGTGTAATCTTTCTACCTCTGTCAATGTGTGAAAAACAGAAAATAACAAATATCACAGGTGTTTGGCCAGCTTGACAATGACTTTCAAGTGAATTTTCCTACTATGGAATAGGCTTTAAAAATCTCTCACAACAGTGATTACTGAGATCCACTGTGAATGTTGCTTTAAAATATAAAATTAATTGGAAAAGAATGACCCAGTCACCTGGATATATTGTGATGAATGCTAAAATGGACACATTTCTCAATCTGAGTCACATGTCACCATGATATTTTTGTTTGTAAAGGCTTTCATGGTAATGATTTAAAACATATTATATATTATACATTTTTTTTGTTTTCAAAGTGGGAAACTAGTATGCAAAAATATCTAAAGGGACCTGTGCACAAAACTTCAATCAGGGTTTCAACTTATGGATGGACTGAAGACTTCTGCTCCCCTGGCCAGGAGACAAAACAGGGAATGTTGCAGAATACAATGAGAAATGTTTGAGAAGATTTGGATTTTTTTTAGCCAATGTAAAAAAAATTACTTCTTTTTGTGACAATGTATTCACTCACAAAAATTATGTCCTGTTTGTACTCTGTTTTTTGAAATATATTAGATGCTGTGTCCTGGCCCAGAAGGAGCTTATAGTGTGTGTTTGTGTGTGTGTATGTGAGTGTGTGCGTGCGTGTGAGTGTGTATGTGACTGTGTGTGTGTATGTGAGTGTGTGTATGTGAGTGTGTGCGTATGTGTGAGTGTGTATGTGAGTGTGTGTGTATGTGAGTGTGTGTGTACATGCACACACATGTTGCAAGATGGGGGGGTACAGATAAATAAGACATAACAAGACAGCATGATTTATGTTGCATTAGGGGTCTTCACAGGGTGCTAGGGCTGGTGTTCATTCTGGGGGGGACATTCAACCCAGCTTTGGGGAGATTGTTCAGGGAAGAACTCTGGAAGGTAATAACACCATCTGAGACCTGAAAAATGAGCGCAGTTTAGGCAGAGGAGAGGAATTGTGGGTGGGGAGGGGCTATTGGCAGTGACGGTCCTAGATGTGGTAGCACCATTGTTTGGGCAAAGGGCAAAGAGAGCACAGTGTATTCAGGGAACATTTCCTTTCATAAAAACTTATTTTCAGTGGTGTTTACACCAGAGTGATTACAAGGGCAGTTGGAATAATTAAAATGATAAGATTCACTTTTATTTTTTACATTGAACAATTCTTATCTATTGGGCTTCTTTATAGGATGACTTTCTGACTTTCTTTTTTTTGAGTCAGTCGTTGAAAAAATTGTCAGCATAATTTATTGCTCCTTAAAAGTGTCTTGGCTCTTCAGCATAATTTCCTCTCTGGGGTTGACTGTGAAGACTTTCATAAAGTTGACACTAACTTCAAGGATACTTCAGGTCATTTGTGTAAATTTCCAGTTTGTATAAAACAATAACCTTTCATAATAATATATATATGGCTATGTTTTTCTACCAAGTTCTCTGATTTTACATTTTTTGCTGTGTATATGTTTTGTGAGTTGACAGACATTGTCTTTTTCATGTGTGACATAGCAGAGAAGCTGTTAAAATAATTTATTGTTTCTTAATATAATGGCATATTCCAGATTTAATATGATGACATAAAAATTTCCAGCATTTTCTAGATTTATTTGTTCAGGGAATGTGTTCTTAACTCTGTGATACTATCTACTTAATTAGGAATGTAGATTTCTGGATACATGAACTTGGCAGCGAGTATTTAGTGACTGTCCTGACAGATCTCAGTTTGAGGTACTTGAGCTTGGCTTTAATTATTTAAGAGAAAAATCATTCAAAAATATCATTCAAAAATCTATTCAAAAATAGATTTTCTGGTTTTAAGAAAACAGGATTTTTCCTAAAACTTTTTTCTGTTTTTTTTCCCCTCTTGGGAAGCTGAATCAAAAGTCCATGTTTTTCTTGTTTCTAGTTATCTAAATTTGCAGCAGAATCATTTCATGATAATATTAAATAAAAATAATAATAAGGCTCTATATAAAATGTAGGCTCAGGTTCTGAGAGAGATACAAGTTATTTTTGTGATGCTGGGCCAATCACTTAAAATCTCTTGTGTCATGTTTTTAAAAAATTCTTTTGTTATTCATTTATTTAACCAAAAGGTATTGACTGTATACCATGCGCACGATGGCACATTCAGTTTTGTTAGGAATTTAGTTGGGGGAATTTTAGAAATTAGTACAAGAAATTAGACATATACAAAAATTGTTATCACGCAAATCACACACACACACTGTGCAAAGCAGAAAACGTTACTAGTGCAGGTCAGCTAGCACAGAAGGCGGCGGGCTTCTCTGCATGGAAAACCTTCTTTGAGGTGAGGAGGAAGGAGACTTGAGGAGGAAATATTTGAATTGGTCCTTGAATAGAATTTGAGTTTAGAGAGATGAAGAGAATAGAAGAGTTAGTGATAGAATTAGAGGAAAGGCTTTAATATAAGGCTTAGAGTCAGGAGACCTTGGGCTTGAAAGGAAACAAGTAGTTCAGTTTAATTGGATCCTGAGTTGAAATAAGGGTTCCAATGAAAGGTAAGGTTGAAAACAGGTTAGTGAAAGGTCATAGAAACCCTTGAAAACGAAACAGGGAGTTTACTCGTTTTGTTGACCTTGAGAAGTCACTAGGGGTTATCATTAAAAAAAAAAAAAAAAAAAGGAGTGGCTTGGTTATAAGTCTTATCTCTTCTACTTACTATTTAGAGACCTTCACAGAAAGTTTGGTTTCTTTGTCTATAAAACAGGACTAACAATATATTCTTTCCAGGTTGCTGTAAGAACTAGGGATATTATGTCTTTGTGTGACCAAAAGTTCTACTCTTACTATAATCTAATTTAATTATCTTTTCTTTCATGGTTAGTGTTTTTTAGAATTATTTTTCACAGTGATAGAATAATAATCCTTCTATATGTTATCTTCAAGAAACTATATTGATTTCCTTTCACCTTTACACCTACAGTGCATCCGGATTTTATTTTTATAACTTGAGTAGGCCTTGATGTTCAGTATTTTTTGTCCATTAGCTATCCTATTGTCTCTGCCACATTTAAAAAATATCTCTCTAACTGCTCTGCCCTTTTATAATCTTTTCATAAATCAATTGTTCATATATAATATAATCTGTTTATATTATCTGTTTCATTGTTCTGTTTTTGAACTAACACCTCATTGTCTTAATTGTGACAGCTTTAAGTTGACATCTAGCAGAGTGAGTTCTTTCACTATGTTTTTCTTTTTTAATAGAGCCTAATTAATCTTAGTTCTTTCAATTTGCATACATGTGAGAATCATTTTGTCAAATTACACACATAACTCTTTTGAGATTTTTATTGGGATCACATCAAATCTACAGACCAATTGAGTCTCAGTCCACGAACATATAAGTTTTTAAAAAATTTTTCAATGGTATTTTATAAAGTTCTGCATAAGAATTTTATACGTCTTTTGTTAGATTTATCCCTAGATTTTTTACTTTGTGGATTTTATTATAAATGGAATTTTTTGAAGCATCATATTCTAGTTGTCTTTATTCTAGCAAACTTATTACGCTAACATATTATTTTAAAATCTTTATCTGTAAGTTCATTTGAATTTTGTATGTGTTCAATCATTCCATCTGAGAAATGGACTGGGCAACAGTGGTGATTGTGGGGGAAAGGGGGGTGAAGGGTGGTGGAAGAGAGCATAGAGGTGATAGAGGGGATAAATGGTGATGGAAAAAATAAAATAAATAAAAAATAATTAGGGATAATATGTATGAAGTGTCCAACCTGTAGTAATTGTTCACTAAGTGTTAGCAGTTGTTATCCATGGAATGAAGGACCATCAACCAGTGAACTTCAAGTTTGCTTTCTGTGCTGTGTTTCTGTGATCTTAATGTGATATATTTGTTCAAAGTATTTATTATAGGACCTTAACATCACAGGTAACTTCAAAGGTGTTCTAATTCACTCCCTATTGAGACTTCTTTTTTTTTTAATCCTTACCTGAGGACATTTTTTTCCATTGCTTTTCAGAGAGAGTGGAAGGGAGGGAGAGAGAGAGAGGAAGAGAGAGAGAGAGAGAGAGAGAGAGAGAAACACTGATGTGAGAAAGACATTTGGATCGGTTGCTTCCCACATGCACCCCAACCACTGGGGCCCAGGATCAAGCCTCCAACCGAGGTACGTGCCCCTGGGCGGAATAGAACCCAGGACCCTTCAGTCCGCAGGCCGACACTCTAACCATTGAGCCAAACCGGTTAGGGCCATTGCAGCCTTCTTAATTGTATTCCAAATGTCAGTCATCTGACTACTTAGGGAACTTGCAATTATGAGAAAATTGCTATTTTTCAAGGCAGTTCTTTTCTTTGCTGAACCCTTATGGCTTGACAAATTTTCTTTATATTGATTAAAATTTGTGGCCTTCCAACTTCATTCATTAGTCCTCTAATCCTTTATTTCAGAGCTATCAAACAATAGTACTGCTTTCACTTAAATCTTAAATATCTTACATGCATAAATAGTTTCCTTTTATGGGTTCCTTCTGAGTACTTTCATTTCTAGATCAAACATTCTTGGGCCTTTCATCTACTAATCATATGATATAATTAAATTACAAGACTCCTCACCCTCCTAGTTAGCTTCCTATGTGTGCATTTCAATTTTTAAATGTCTTTTTTGAACCTGTGGTTCCCAGAACTAAATAAAGTCACACTAATGAGACCTATTTAAAGATGAGTTCAGCAAATCTTGCTTGATCTGGAGTTCAGATCAGCTCATTGGCTGTTGCCTATGGAATTCTACAAAATGTACAAAGTCAGGGCCAACTCCAAAGTATTCTGATTTCACTATATCTGCAGTTGAGCCCAGATGTTTGCATTCTTAAAAGAACACAGGTGATTTTGCTATCTAGCTGGGGCTGAAAATTACCCATCTCTAGGCACTATATTCAATTAATAAAAGAAGGTCTCATAATGTTTATGGTGGCCACATAACACTATTTGTATGTGCCAAATTTGGGAACCTTATTAAATTAAAACCACTAGGTCTTCTTTTTAGCCCTTTCATAAATTTGTACACTGCAGTTTTTCTAGGACCTAGATCTAACACTTTACATTTATTCCTATTACATCTCATCTTGGCCATTTCTGGCTGTCATTCCATTTGATAGAATCCCATATTGATTTCAATCTCACATGTGTTATTCAGATGACCTTTAAGGATTCATTCATTCAGGATAGGCATTCCTGAATGATAAATATAACAAAGGTTTCAGATTCAGGTCTGCCCTTTATTTATCACTAGTCTTTTTTGGTGACTGTTATGTATTGCTCTCACTTTTTCATATCTGACATATTTGTTATTTTGCCTAATGCTTTGCATCACCTTTTCTTTCTCAGTTATAATAACACATGCCTATTGGTTGGAAGCTGAGAGAGAATAGCTCTTACAATGTTATAAAACTAGAGCAGAGCCTCCTGGCTAGCACTAAAGTGATAGACATGGTTTAGCCCTTTGCAAGCATCTCATAAAATGATATTGTTGTAGTTTATTTAGTTAGACTGATTTTGGCTGCAAGTATTAGAAACCCCAACTTAACATGTCTTAAATAATGAGGGGATTCATTATCTTATATAGCAAAAACTCCAGATGTAGGGCAGTCCCAAGGTTAGTTAAGCCGATAACAGTTTTCTAATGTCATCAAAATCCTACTTTACATTGATCTTTCTACTCTGCCATCCTCAGCATCTCCTTTCAGGCTGACTTCCCTCAAGGTCCTAAGGTGGGTGCTGCAGTTTCTTAACAACATGCAGACATGACAACATCCAGGAGCAGAAGGGGAGGCCTTTCTTCTGTATCTAATCCTCTCATCAGCCTAAGCTACACCACATGTCCTAGCATAAAGCAGTCACTGCAAAGAGAACTGGACACATTCTGATTCAACCCCAGGTCTAGTGCTGGGGCTGGCTCCAGAAATAGGGCCACTTCCCTTGAAGCCAATGAAGGGTTTGATGCCTGGTAAAAATTGGGGCTTAATGAACAAGACCTGAACAACATTGGGATTCTGTGAGCAAGAAAAAAGGTGGGCATAGGGAGGATCTTCTGGGTGGGCAACTCCCAGTGTTCGTTATACTACTAACTCAACAGTATTTTCTTTCTTCAGAGAGTAGATATTGCTATAATGCCACTGAAAATGTTATCAAAATAGTGAGATGCCGTGAGGACTGGCTGGTTGCTGAAGATCAAGGAACCATTTTATAGGGCAAAGGTAACAGGATAAACTATTCTGCTGACCACAGGGAAACATTTTATTTCTCTCTAAAGCAAATTAATTAAAGTCTAATTTTTCAAATAATTTCTGTGCAGCTCTAGTTAACCTTCTGGTTGTTCTCGTTGGCTTTATGTACAAGTGCTCCATCTCGATGAGAAGGGAAGACCTTCAGCTTTTAGAAGCAACAGTTCCTTTATTTTAATTTTTTCCTTCTGTCTGACGGTCTCACACCAACTCTTTTAAAAAGAGTTAAAATTATAGCTTTGCAATTGGGAAGTAATGGGGGGAAAAGGGACTAATTGAGATCACTGACAGAGAAGAAACTATCTGGAAGAGAAAATATACTGTAATCTTCAAAGAGCTGGATAATTAAACACAAAAATTTGTTTGAAAAGTTCATAAAAACTCAATGTGATATTATTTCTAATTGATCCCAGTGAAGTCTATAGAGTCAGGAAACTGAGAGAAATTGGTATAGACATAAAACATAGTCTGGGGAATTCACACACCATGAATTACCCAATGCCTTTCTGAAAGAAAATGTGAAAGTCTATGGCTATTACTTGACCTCAGTGCTAACTTGAAGGAAAGATGAACAGGTTTATGAGAACATATGGAATAGCAATATGTGTCATCCACAGAAAACGAAATCAGGAACAGGAACAAGATTATCCATTCATTGTGACCTATGTATGTGTCAAGAATTTACTTGCATTGTTTCATTTGATCCTTGCAAACCCTTTGAGGCAGTTGCAATGGAGGCAGGCATAATCATGAGGAGTTATGTAATTTGAACTTGTAATGTTTCAGGCAAATAGAAGACATTTTTAGTCCTTTTTTTTTTGGCACACATGTCAGTCTATTGTTGGGTATACTGGCTCACCTCACTTCTAAGGTGAGTGTACAGAAGCCCATGCATGGGTCAGAGTTGAGCTATGTGAGAATTATTATTGTTATTTTTTTATTAATTTCAGAGAGAGGAAGGGAGGGGGAGATAGAAACATCAATGATGAGAGAGTCACTGATCGGCTGCCTCCTGCACGCCCCCAACTGGGGATCGAGCCTGCAACCCGGGCATGTGCCCTGACTGGGAATAGAACTGTGACCTCCTGGTTCATAGGTTGGTGCTCAACCACTGAGCCACACTAGCTGGGCAATGTGAGAATTATTAAGCAATTTTATCTGATACATGTTTTCAAAGCCTCATTGTGTTTGATAAATTCAGTAAAGCAGGAAAGAGTTACAAAATCAAATTCACCAGCCATTCACCTTGAGACTGAATTCTTTCATATTGCAGATATACATATATTTTTAAGTTGATAAAATATAGTTATGTGTACATCTTCAATATGTAATAGAAGAATCTCCCTGGATCACTTCAATAACTTTGAAACTTAAAAAAAAATTTTTTTTTTGAAAAAGATACATCTTGCTGATTAGCATGGAACAGAATTTAAAATATTGCTCCAATAACTTTTAAGCCTAGATATGGCATAACTTAAAAAAGATACAACCTGATAATAAATATTGGTGTGGACAGAAAAGGGATGTAGAAGGAAAGAGAAAGCAGGTCTGGACTTCAAAGTGCACTTGGCTTATTCACATGCAAAGGCACCGTTTGGGTTCCAAGCAATTATTTTTACTGCTTGTCAGCACTCAGGGTCACCATTGCTTCAGCCCAAATAAAGAAACTCGTTAGTAAAAGATGTCCTAGAGAACAGCATGACTCATTTACTTGAGAAATCGAAGGCAAAAGTAACCCCTAGCTAATAATATTTTGGAGTTATTTTTGAGAAGAGGAGAGATGCAGAGGAATTACTAAAAATATAAAGGGCAATTCTGAATGAAAAATTCATTCCAGATCAGCTAGTTTGGAAATGAGCATGATTTTCACGTATGCCATTAAATATGACCTTACTCGGAATCGTACTGGTGTTATTCTTATTTTTCAACTGCTGAGAGCGGAAATCAGTCCCCAAGGTAATGTCTTCTAGTGTTTTCTTAGGCATAAGGAAGACCCGGACTGAGCACTTGTGAAAAAGAGGAAGAAAGGCAAGGATGGAAGAGAATTATTTGGGATCTCAGGCAGGTGGTAAAACCATCTTCAGGGTTTTTCATTAACATTCTGCACAATAAGCATCCTAGATTTTTTTGATAGCAATGTGCACAAACAGAAAATAATACTGAGAAAGTTCCTAAATCATAGACATAATGACATAAAGCTCATCTCTTTTCTTTCATTGGTGGGGGGCAACTTATTGAAAAATGTTTTATTTCCTCATATGAGAGGCATATTCTACTGTCGATGAGCTTTCAACAGTAAAATTCATCCTGAAAACAAATTTGTGAGATTTCAGGTTTTCTCCCTCTGAAGACATATACCCCCAAGAGTCCCTAGTTCATAGCAAGCCTCAAATATAGTCAGAAAGAGACCAGGAGAGATGGGAATCAATATGCAAATTTGTCTTGAGGGGCTCTCCTGGGCTGACCTGGTCTTTGTCATACCCGCTGGACTGCTGATATCAGCAGGTTGACAACAAATCAATTTTGACTTCACTCTGAAGTGGGTGCCAAAGTCTGGAGCACAAGTAATCTGATGACCTCAAGCCAGCTACCAAAGTAACGCTGGACACGCTTAAGTATTTTGTGACCACGAGAATGACAAAGACATACTGCATCATTGTGGTTGCCCCCAATGTACTGTTATAAGTTTAACCTTGAAGAAAGTAAGGATTTGAAATAAAAATTGATGTCACTCTTTTAGAGCAAGATATAAACAGGTGATGTTAGGCCAAGTCTGATTGTTGTAAGTGTGGCCACTGTGAGTATTTTGTAACCATCACATCTCAGTAAAACATTTATTCTGACTACATATCCTGATTTAGATATTTCTAAGTCTGTTAGAATAAAGGCTCGAGCACCTATCTTGAGCTTAGAGCTCTCCTACCCACAGAATGTGCCTCTCTGGGCCAGGAATCATCTACTCTCCTCTGACTTGGATCTGGAGACATGAGCTCAGAGCCTGGCTCAAAGGGACAGGTACTCAGGAAGCCCTTCCAGGGTCACTGGATTCTAGTAACTACCCATCCATGTGGTTCCTTCCCGTTTCATAGAGAGAAAGGAACATTTGCTTTTCTTCAGATACCTCTCAGCATGTTCAGGACAATAAAGAAGACACAGCTGGTCCTCCTCTGTTGGGGAATTTATAGGACATAGAGTCTCAGCTGTCGGGCCCTCGGTCACTGCTAACATACAGTGTGATGTTATCCGAAGAATTACGGAGGATCTGGGAGACTCCTGTGCAGCTCTTGCTGCCTGACAGCTGCATTCTGTGACTCTTCCAAGGGCAAGAGAAGGGCTCATTAAATCCAGAAGTTCCCCAGCTAGTTGCTTAAAATCAAACAGTAAAGCTGCGGAAAGGCAGAGCCTCTTCCTTCTCCAGCAGCCTGTGGGGTGTTCACTTCTGACAAATGAAAGCTGCCTTCCAAGCCTCAGGGACAGGGGCGTGGGCAGAAATCTGGCTGAATCTAGACAAATTATGGCCAGAAAAGACCTACAGATGGGGAAACTGAGGACACACGTGGTGTATGGATTCTCTGCAAGTGAGATTTAATGCTGATATTTAGATCATCAGGCCAGCCTCCCCCTGGATAAGAATATCATCACCCAGGCTCGTGTCCCCCTGTCTGCAAGGCAGCTCGGGCTCCCTAAATCTCTGCTCTCCACATGGAACAATTTAATTTTCTTTTTCAGACACGTATGATGTGATTCACTGATCTTTGCCTTTCAAGGCTGGCTTTTATTCTACGGCCCTGAAAAATGTCTATTTTCCTAAGCAGGCCTTACAAAGAAACCTCAACTTAGATGTTGGTAGGCTTGTGGTGTCTGTGTCTTGGCCTTATATGTTATAAGGCAGGCCCTCAGATAGGAACGAAACAGAATTCTACATCCTAAAAATATCAAGTGGTTTCAAATGGAATTATTATTATTATTTTTAAAAGCAGATATGTCTTGGTTCTGGCTACTATGACAAGGTACATCAACTGGGTAGCCTATAAACAACAGAAATTTCTTTCTCACAGTTCTGTAGGCAGAAAGTCTGAGATCGGGACGCCAGCATAGGTGGGTTCTGGTGAGGGCCCTCTTCCAGGTGTCAGACTGGTCACTTCTCATTGGTCCCTCACATTGTACCTTCACGGGGCCGGAGAGTGAGCAGCTCCCTGACCTCTTCTTCCAAGGGCACTAATCCCATTCCTGAGTGTTCCACCATCACTACCTCATTACCTCCCACACTTCTTGCCTCCTAACACCATCCCGTTGGGGATTAAATTTCAGCATATGAATTTTGGAGGGACACAGGCTTTCAGCCCACAACAGGAGGTGCACGAGATATGATACATTTTGGGGAGAGTGAAATAAACGACTTCCAAAATACATGGAAAAATGTTCAAGTGGAAACATGGAAAATAGAAAACATGCAGAGTGAAGCAGCATCCAGATCAGGAACGAGACAGTCTGAGTTTCTAACTGTCTCTTTGAGCAGTGCACCCAGACCTCCAGGCCTCAGGAACAGTTTTGTAGGAGATTACGCAGTCCCTGTGCCTGAGTGATACTGTTAATGATTTTTAAAAATCGGAGTTAAATATGGAATTAGTGATGAGACCGTAATATCTGTAATATCTGTCACCCTTAATTGCTGACCGCTGATTCACACATTCCAGTTGACTCCAAGGGAGTTCGCTTTCCTCCAGCTCCACCGGCTGCAGGTGGAAGCCATGTGCTTAGAAGGGGACCTTGCTGATGGGGCAGGAGAGTGACCCACAGAGTCCTGGGATTACGAGTGTCCTGGGGAGGCCTTTGAGGAAGGTGAATGTATAAAGAACCTAAAGTATTACTGCTTCTGGAAGATTTTCATGGAATTGGGGTAAAAGGAGAGAGAGGATGGAAGGTATATGTTGGGAAATGATTTGTTATTTTTAGGGGAAACACATCTTGTTTTTAAGCCCATTTTCTAGTGTAGGGACCAGCTCTTCAACATCTTCCTCTGCAGCTCCACTTCCATACTTGAGGGCCACTGCCATTCGTGGGCTTAGTTTTTGACTCTGTTAGCCCCCATTACTTTGGCTCTTTTGAAAAACTACCCCAACAAGCACTTGTATTTTTGCTCCTTTATTTACTTATACTATTCCTGTATCTCACTTTTAACAATGATGAATGAAACTACCCCAACGTTCTGATTATGTAGCATATGCTGGCCCTTTTGGGTCAAATTCCTTTTTGATATTTCTCAACATCACGTTATAGCAGCTGTATTCCAAATATGGCATGCGCCTAGAGCCTCTAGGCCTTTCTACAATATTTATATTGAGCTCTTTTGCATACTGTATTGATTCCTGACTCTTTGGCTTTTAAAAACCATTTTCTCATTACGTTCTCTCATCTGGTGTTTTACCTTCTATCTCCCTGTTTCCAGACTCTCCCGCGTGTTTCACATTAAATGACCTAGAAGACAATAGTGTATAGGTCATAACCCTCCCCCTTCAGAAACTTCCCCGACCTATAGAGATACTGTTGACATTCCTTAACTTGGCATTCAAGCTCATCATCTGACCTAATAATTTCTTATTCACTGCCTCCCCTAAAAGACCCCAATGATCTGCTCAGACCCGTCTCCCCAGGCCCCTCATAAATGCATCCCTCAGCCTGACCCCGGGGTCTCTGCTGCCCTCAGCACCTGCTCTCAGCCTGCTTCCCACGCTTCCCAGTGACCCGAAGCCCACCCATGTGTTACATGCCTCCCCTGACTCCCTTCAGGAGCATCATCCTACCCTGCCTCCCCAGCTCTGCATCTGCCCCACGGAGCCATGCCCATTTGGTAAGTAAGCATCATAAAATGGTGCAGAGCAGGAATTTCGTCTTTTTTTTCCCCCTTACAATTTTCGTATTGAACTGTATCCTTTTTACAAAAATAGGACTCTTGTTTTGTTTTGTCAAGGTTAGTTGAAATGAGTTTCAATTTTCATGAGTGGTGTAGTCATGGGTGACTACTTTTCTATATACTTTTGTATTTTCCAAAAATATTGCAGTTAGCGTTTTTTATAATAGTAACAAGACCTTCTTCTAGTGGCGACAACCATATAGAGTAGGTATTCCTATCCCCATTGTACATGTCAGGTGGCCTATTTCAATCCTACCTAAGTCTTTCTGACTCCAAAGCTGAAGCTCTTAACCATTATAAGGAATGAAAAAAGCTTTACTTATTTCGTTACATTTTTGAGAGCATTAGTAAGCCCGTTTGTATACATCAATTAGAAGATTATGCATTTGCCATTCCTTCATTCAGGGTTCAGCAGATTGTATTTTGGCCACACCAGTATCACCCCCATGCCTTTCTCATGTGACTGACACACTGAATATGGGGTCTGTCACTTCCACTTGACTCTGTGAGGAGGGGCTGTGACAGCTCTAACTAGTAGACTATGTGTGATGAGAGTGATACTCTGTCATACATAGCCTACTGCTTGCTGGGTCATAATGCCTGGTTGTCTCTCCTTCCTCCCCCCCTCCCTCGCTCCCTCGCTCCCTCGCTCCCTCGCTCCCCCCCTCACTCGCTCCCTCCCCACACCCTTTCTCCTGGAACCTTGTTGCAGTGGATAAACACTCTTAGTGAAGAGGGAGAAGATTTGATCTGGGAATAGAGTAGAGTAGACAAAGTTGTTAAGAAATAAATACATTGTGGAACTTCATGTAAAGAAGGGACATTTAATTTGAGGAAACAGGAAAATAAATTTTTAAAAAGCAGACCTGAGAAAAAGCTGGGGCAAGAAAGACATAGGGGTACTCTTTAAGATAAGTTTATTTGGGCAGCACACAAATACACAAATACACTTTGGTTGTAGCATCATGACAAATGATGAGAGAGTTGATGGTTGGTATAAGTGCTAAAGAGAAAGATGCATTGTGCCTGACACTTGTCACTTAAAAATATTATATTCCATTAACTTGATAAATGATAACATCCTTAATCATTCTCCTTTCCTTGGGCAATTGGGTTATTTCTGAATACTTGTAATTGTAATCGTGTTGTACACAGGATTTTACAGTCGGAGGTGATTTCCTTTTTGTATTTTCCAGTCTGTATAGTATTAATTATTTCACTGCTTTGTCACTTATTTGGAGAAATCTGGCTATTGATCACTTACAAGTTCCCTAAGTATTATGCAAAATAATTTTTCCATGTATTGGCTTTCTATTTGTTATAGTTTTATATTTATTTTATTACAGTTTAGTATGCAGTTTTAACATGTTTTTAATTAACCTCTCTTGTGCCTAATGGTTTTCCTTTGATGATGATGATCATCTGTCAGATGATCTCTGTAATAGTTAAGTCTCTCGTTTTTAGATAGGAAGAAACACTCTTTTACGTTAAAATTGTTTCAAATTATTTGATCTTTTTGAAATGTAGAGCCATGAAGTTATGGAGAAGTGAATTATGGATTTTTATAATTCTTCTCCACACTGACATCCTCATTAATAGTTATTAATGATAATTTTTTCATTCATTATTGTGTTACTGTATTTTGGCATTTATTCAGGTCTTATAATAATTTGATTCCTTTTCTTGATTAGCTTTTCTATTTTATCAATTTATTTTTCTGCATTAATTACTTTGTGGTTTCAGTAATTTTCACTTTATAGCATAGGTTAGCATCTCCTAAGGTAAGAGCAAGCCCAAAAGCCATGGGGAAGAACTGTGGCATATGCATTTTTTAGAAGATAGATTTTCTTTTTCTCTATTCCAAGCTAAGGATGTCACAGACAGTTTTTTCCTTTGTTACTTTCCCTTGGTAGAAGGCGTTTTAAAAAATTTCATACTTTTTGGGTTTTTGCATGTTCTTATTTCCAAGCTCCCATCTTTCTCAACCTAAAGTATCATCCACTGTTTCCCGTTAGGCTCCTAAAGTTCCAGGCTTTATGATCCCAGTATTAGTAAACACCACCTAGTATTAGTAAATGCTTACCAATGCATTTTAAAGTATGTTTGTTGTATTTTATTAAGAATTTTGAAGATTTTTAGACTTACTAGAGCCTATATTACCAGAAGCAGAAATTCCCTGATTAGACACCAAATAGTGTTTTATTTTGTCTCCCCTTTCTGTCAGATTTTGTTGGTGAACTATGGAGTCATTCAACTATAATTTCACTTGCTAAAACTGTTTATGTTTCTTGCATTTAGGTTTTGTGTGGGTTTTCTGTGCATGATACCTTCAGTGTTGTAAAAATATTTTTCTACTGGGGCCGTTTTGTTTTTATGTCCACCAACATTCTGGGTTCCTAGAGTGGGGTAGAACGCAGGAGTTAATTTAGTTAAAACATTTAAAAAATGTTAGTTAGTTTTCAAATATTTGGACTAAGTTTTACACTTGTTCTAACAATTTAAGCACAGAAACCACCTACTAATAAAATATGGCTGGCTGGCTAATCAGCTCCTCTTTTCTCACCCTGTGGGGTGGAGGAAGTGGGGAGAGAATCTAAGGTCTGTGTGGGTGCACATCTCTCTTTCTTGGGCCAAGCCAAAAGCGCTGTGAAAGTGGGCAGAGTGTTTTTCATGTCTCTCTTAAACACTTATTTTAAAGATTAAAAGCTACGATATGTATAAAAGAGCTGCAGTAATTAGCTTGAACAAGAGGGTCCATAAAATGTTCCACATAATTTTTCAAATATAATGTGTTGGTTCAGTGACATTATGAATATTTAAAAAATTTTTTTTCTTTCATCACGTCTTTTTAATCACTGGAATAATAATGGCTTATTTCAGGCTCCTGTAGTGATATTAAATTTTCTCTATTATTGATGTCTTTTCTGGATTGCTAATATCTCTCTTTCTCTCTGTTTTTGTTAGTGCAACTTTTTTTTTAATCTATATTTTTTATTGATTTTAGAGAGAGAGGAAAAGAGAGGGAGAGAGAGAGACTTCGATGGGAGAGAATCAACATGAATCAGCTGCCTCTTACTGGGGATCGGGCTCGAAACCTGGGCATTAGCCCCGACTGGAATCCAACCGGTGACCTCTTGGTGCATGGGTTGACACTCAACCACTGAGCAACACTGGCCGGGTTGTTAGTGCAACTTTTATTTTATCTTTAATGGTGGTGGTATGTATCAGTATGTCCTACTGGCAAATTTTTTGACATTTCAGCTCACTTCAGCATACATTTCTAAAAGATAAGGATGTTTAACTTACATAAGCACAATATCATAATTGCACCTGTGACAAAATTAATTCTTTTTTACTATCTAATACCTGGACCACGCTCACATATTCTTTATCTTTCTATTGGCAAAATTTTAAAGGATGGTCTTACTTAATATAACATGCTCAAGTAAATTAACCTCACTTCCCCTTCATATGTTGGAAAACCATTCAAGAGCCAATACAAAGAGATAAGATGGTAAAGAAATTTGATATATATTTTTAAGATATGGCTACTTGTGCTTCATTAAAACAGTATAAAGTACTTACCAGCGCAGAATTTTTTCTTACATTTTTAAGATCGATTTTCTTTTGCATTAATTTATTGTTTTGAAGCTATTTGTGATGTTTTTCAGTATGGATATTTCTCTATGTTTGAGGATTTCATTAGTTATTATGTTTGGTTTTGGTTGTTGTTGATAGTGGTGGTTGTAGCCAGAAGCGAAATCCTGTATTACTACTAAAATATTTTTCTGGAACCTTTTCAGGTCAACTTACATAAAAAGCCAGAACAGTCTAGGGCAACTTATAAGTGAATACCTGAGAACTAAGGAATCTGAGGAGAATTCACAAAGGAATTGAGATGAGCACTGTGTTATAATGTAGCATAAAGTCTCCCAGGATTTTGAGAAAACAGCAGCTACTCCACCACTGATCTTTTAACTTAGGAGCTCTCATAGACATTTACAAGCCTACACACCAGAGCTAAAGCACGACAGCTCTGCTTTTGCCCAGGTGATGGCATTTGTAGTCGTTTGTGGAGGGTACAGCACCAGGCAAACAAATAGTTTTCAGACAGCCCTAGAGGGGAGCTTTGTTTTTAAGTCCTCAATAGTTAATTTAAGTAAAATTCAGTAACGCTGCAAGCAGTAAAGCTGATAGAGTGAAACACTCAATAATAATTTTAAAAGACTAAGACACTTAGTGGTAAAATTGATGAGTATCTTTCAGGGAACCTGGGTAAATGAATTAGCTGAAACAAGAATTAAGAAAGACTTTAGTTAGAGGAATATGTCATTAAGATAGGTTTCTTAAACTTTAATATGCCTACAGACACCTGGGGTTCTTGTTACAATAAAGGTGCTGACTCTGCTGGTCTAGGGTGGTGCCTGGCATTCTGTGTTTCTAACAAGCCTTCCAGGTAATGGTTGGTGCTGCTGGCTTATGGACCACCCTTTGAGAATAAAGGGTCTACACTCAGACTTCAGCAACAGAATGAGACAGAAGAGGAGGAAATGTCCAGTAAACTATATAAAAATCAATTCAGAGAATAGTGCTGGATGAGTATGTGTGTTTAAATGTAAATGGCATGATACATGTAATTTGCTTTAAACTCTTAGGAGATATTACCCACTCTAAATTCAAAGAATAGAATTCATAATTCTAGCAAATACATGAAAAATATAGAAAATAGAAAAAACATGCACAATAAAATTTTTAAATAAAACATGCATTCAGTATAAAATGGGAGACTTCACAGTAATAATTAAGTTATATATTTAAATAATAAGCGTACTGTAGTTATAGGTTCTCACCTGGAAATAGCAGAGAGACACTAGCTCTACAGAAGAGCCAAGGGAATGGGTTGGTGACAGCTTCCTGACTTAAAATTCTGCCTTTGCTTATTGGCTCTATTTGTTCAGGTAACTCCTGGCAACCAAACTGTGCTTCAGTTTCTTCATCTATAAAATGGGATAATAGTGCACCCAGCTCTTAAGGTTCTTAAGAGTATTAAATGTGCAAAACAGCAACTCAGAACAATGCCAGATTTATATTTGGCAATTCTCAGTGTGTACTTTTATTACTGCAGTAATATTAATAAGGCACTTCTAAACCACTTTGATTTAGAGATTTAAAAAATAGTTTCAAAAAGTAGTTTTCCTGAGTCTATTTTGTTGCTAAATTGCCTATGGGAAAATATTTTGATTATATGAATAAACAAGAAAATGAAAACTTATGATTAAGTAAAATTATCAGCAAAATTAGAGCGTATCATTTAGAGAAAATTTTTTTATCAACTGAGTAAAAGGTCTGATGATTAAAATAAAAGGATAGAAATAAATTATTCCTAGTATTCAGTTGTTGGTGTGCTTTAAATGTAAGCTGTGCTTTGGGTGGTGGGCACACAGTGCAATCTACAGATATTGTAACATAGAAACCCACATCTGAAAACTATATGATCATATTAACCAATGTCACCCCAATACATTTAATACAAATAAAAGACACACACACACAAACAACATACACATGGGCCGTGGCTTTGGGGGTGGTGCTTTTACAACTGCTTTTCCTCGGCTTGGATTAAGCCTACATTTCAAAATGCCTGAGCCTTGATGATTACCTCTGTGAATTTTCATTATTGATGCTTAATCTAGGTATAATTATAATTCAGAAAAGAAAAAGTTTTTTTCTGTCTTACTGTGTGCAGACAGAGATAAATGGGTGTTTATTGTGTTTCTTTTGTTCAATTTATATTTTCTTTCCAAAGTTTAAATGCAGACAGTTATAAAAACCTATAATTCTAAACCTTTGTTTTGTTTGTGTTTTTCTTTTCTGAAATAATTGTTTCATAAAATAATAAACAAGAGAAAATTAGAAAGGAATCCAACTGATAGCTGTTGTAGTGTTTGCAAAAGGAAATAACTTCAAAGGTAGGTATAATACCATCTGACTCTAGATGTTTTCTGGCTAGTGTAGCTCAAATATACCAGTATGCTTTAACATGGAATATATGTGCATTTTATGGTGATTTCCTTTTATTAAAGCCAGCAATGAATAAGTAATTTGAAGAGGAATATTATATGTTGACAATATGGAAAAAGGCTTGTGTTTCAGTGAAAACATCAATGTTCTGCGTGTGCTGTTCTGAATTATTACACCTATAGATGGTGAGGAAGAACATTTACAGATTGAAATCTCCTCTTTTACTTCTTCCTGATTATCTTTAAAATAAGGGGTTATTTTTAAAATCTATTTGTAATTTTCCCCCCAGTGGTACATACAGGTGGGTGGGGATCCCAATGCCACTTAAAAAAGTAAACTATTGAAGTATAACAATTCATATGGAGAAGTGAGCTAATCTAGTGTATAGCTTGATACATTTTTGCAAAGTGAACACACCTGAAGATCCAGGAATAAAGAAATAATAGTATTAGTATCTCAAAAGCTTCCTTTATGTTTTCTCTTGGTCACTTATACCAAACAAGAGATCTCCTCCCAATATTTTATATAAATGCTGTCACGTAGTATGTACTTTTTTGTTTATGATCTTTTACCCTAAACATTTCTGATAGTTATCCATGTTGGTGATGTAACTGTGGTTTGTTCATTCTCATTAATGTATAGAATTTTATTGTTTGAGTAGATCTTAATTTGTTAATCAGGTCTACTATTAATGGATATCTGGGCTGTTTCTAATTTGTGTCTACTCTGAAGAATGCTACTATAAACATTCTTGTACATAATTTTGGCAACCATTGTATGCCTTTGAGGTGGTTATAAACCTAGAAATGGAGTTTGCCCAGCCATACAGTGTGCATATATATGTCCACCTTTAGTAGATGCTACCAAACCATTTTCTAAAATCCTACCAATTTCCACCATCTGCTCCCCTCAAACAGAATATGGCAGTGTCATTGCTCCATATCCCTGCCAACTCTTGATAGTGTGCGTTCTTTTTATTTAAGCCACATTTGTCTGCATGTAGTGATATCTCATTGTAATTTTTACTGGCATTTCCAAAGGACTAATAAAGTTGAGGAAATTTTAATATGCTTATTGAAAATTTGAATGCCCTCTTTTGTAAAATTTTTATTTCTGTCTTTTGCTTATTTTTCTATTGAGTTGTCTGTCTTGCTCTTATTGATTTGTAGGAGTTTATTTAAATAATTTGAATACCAGTCATTATCAGATATATTTATTACAAATTTCTTCTTCTGATCTGTGGCTTTTCATTCTCTACTTGGCATCTTTTGATGAACAGAAGTTCTTAGTTTAAATACTGTCACTCTTGCCCTGCTGGGCGGGCTCAGCGGTTGAGCATCGACCTAGGATCCAGGCGATCGGAGTTCGGTTCCTGGTCAGGGCACATGCCCGGGTTGCGGGCTCGATCCCCAGTCTGGGGCATGCAGGAGGCAGCCATCAATGACTCTCTCATCATTGATGTTTCTATCTCTCTCTCCCTCTCCTTTCCTCTCTGAAATCAATAAAGATATATATATATATATTTTTAAAAAGCTAATTTAAATAAATACTGTCAAACTTATCATTTTTCTCTTTTATGGTCACCACTTTTTTCTATGCTGTTTAAGAAAGCATTGCTTACCCCAAAGGGAAAGTTATCACCTTCTAAAAGCTTTATTGTTTTATTTTCCACATTTAGCTATACAGCCCTCTGAAACTGATTTTTGTATGGATAGGAGTTAAGATTCACTTTCCTATCTCAAACAGATCTATAATTCATTCAATACCATGTAGTACAGAGGTTGTCCGTTCTCCACTGCTCTTTATTGTCCAACTTGCCATAATTTACTTGTGTAATTAGTTGTCACACTTTGTGTGGGTTTGTTTCTGGACTCTTTTTCATTCCATGTATCTGTTTGTTTGTTTTTGTACCAATTACACACTATGTTAATTACAAAAGCTTTATAATAAATTTGATACCTGGTAATTAAAGACTTACAGCTTTGTTCTTCTTTAATATCACCTTGGCTAATCTTGGCCTTTTGCATTCCTGTAGAAATGTTATCTTGTTAACTTAAAATTAAAAAACCAACTACTGTGATTTCAATTGAGATTACACTGAATACATGAATCAATTACAGAATTGACATCTTTATAATATTGAATCATCCAATATGAGCAAGGTATACCTCTTTCCATTTATTTGTTTGCTTTATTTTGTCTAAGTAATGTTTTGTAGGTTTTGGTGTAGAGGTCATGAACATCTTTTGTTAGATTTATTCCAGGGTATTTGAGATTTTTGAACTCAATGTAAAATGTATAATTTCTATTTTACTTTGTTGTTATATAGTAGCACAACTGATTTCTGTACAATGACCTTAAATTCAGTAGCCTTACTAAATTTACTAATAAAATTAATAGTTCTTCTGTGGACTCGTTATTTATTATTTTAATTAAACATTTTTATTTATTGATTTTAGAGAAAGAGGGAGAAAGAGAGAGAGGCATCGATTTGTTGTTCCACTTATCCATGCATTCATTGGTTTCTTCTTGCATGTGCCCTGACCAGGGATTGAACCTGCAACCTTGGCATTTCAGGGCTCTTATTTTAATTTATATGTATTTCATTATTTATTAAAAGAAATGGATGCAATATCACACAATCTCCCTTATAAGTGGAATCTAATGTATATAATAAACTGACAAACAAAATAAGAACAGACTGACATATCTCATAGGGGAGGAATTGGGGGTGGGAAGAGATTAATCAAAGGCCTCAGATACATATATGCATAACCAATGGATACAGACAATAGTGTGGTGAAGGCCTGGGGTGGGGCAGGGGCTGAGGGGAGTGGGGTAAAGGGGGGTATTGGGGGTGTCTGTAATACTGTCAACAATAAAAAAATTTTTTTAACAAGGGTTTTTTTTTTTTTTTTATGTCTTTATTGATTTCAGAGAGAGGAAGGGGGAAGGAGAGAGAGATAGAAACATCAAAGATGAATCATTGATTGACTGCCTCTTGCTCACCCCTATTGGGGATCAAGCCTGCAACCCAGGCATGTGCCCTGACCAGGAATCCAACCTCAATCTCCTGAATCATAGGTTGATGCTCAACTGCTGAGTCATGCCAGCTGGGCAGCTATAAATTTTTTTAAAAAAAGATATGGATTTAAAATTATTGTCTTCATTGGAATTTTTATTTTTAAATATTAACTGAATAATAACAATTGATATTAATAATAAAAAGAAAAACTGGACTCAGATAAGAGTATTCAATAGTGTGTTAGTATTTCAGTTGGTGTTAGAAAAATTGGAATTATTGACTCATCTCTGTCTTCAGCTGCATAATACTCTTAAGTAAACAAGTCTATCAATGTGGCCTTTAGTTTCCTTATCTGTAAAATGATGATATTGGATTAGATAAGCTTTAGTTCCTTTTTATCAGGGGTGAATGACTCAGACAACTTTTGGGTAGGTGGTTGTGCATTAGGATGTTTTCCCTTTCTTCTGCTGTTGTCCTGATGGCATTGTGACTGTGGGGGCAATGGGCCTCATGTGATCTCATTTTGGTGAAAGTAATGATCGGGACCATGTCCACTGAACACTCCCATGTCTTCTGCTCAGGGCCCTTGGGAACTCTTATCTCCCCTGGATGCCACACATGTTGGCTCTGGGGATAATGGGATGCTGTCTTTAGATACTTCCCTCTCTCCTCTTATGCCCCTAACTGCTCCTATGTCATGTTAAATACTGAATGCTGGTTTTCTCAGAGAATCTGGAGTCCCCTTCTGTCTATGCCCTGAAAATCAGTCTGCTAGGCCTGAAGCTCCCATTCCCATGTTCATCTGGGGATTTAACTTAGGAGAAGGGAAATGAAGACTTGATGTTTTTCCTCTTGCTCCTCTGCTTTTCATCTTTTCCAAGCAACTTTTCAGGCCAAGGTAGTTTTTCATACCTTTTACATCATACCCTATGTTTTCTCCACTCTTAGAATCACAAAACTCCATGACCTAGTTCTCTAGGTCTGACTTCTAATATGGCAACTAAGCTTGTGGTTTTAAAAATCCCTTTCTCCCTACACAAGGTTGATATTTAAAACCATTGTCTTGCTATGGATCCAGAATTCTCCCTGGATGTCAAACTCTAAACTGCTCCTTATTTTATTTATCTTGTAACAATCCTAAATCTCCTTGAGATAAGTGCTACTGACAGCAGACAGGCAAGGTCAAACACAAAGAAATGCAAAACCTTTGCATGTGGATGTATTTCCAAAATTAGCAACCTTGTTATATGATGGCCCGCACCTCTCTCACATTCCTTCGTTTGCTACCTTTTTCCTATCTGACATATTAGTTTGTTCAAATGTTCTTTAAATTTTACGTGACAATAGGACTTGTTATGCAATTTCTATCATAGGATATGGTAAGGTATTTATACCACATAAGTTAACTCTGTCTTATCTTTGTTAATAGGTATTTAATACATGGAAAGTGGGCATGTGCTTATTAGGAACCTCCTTCCTATGTGTTAAACACTGAATTAAGTACTGAAGGGGATAGGTGATAGGTAAAAGATACAATAACTGTCCTTGAGGGACTCAAAATATAGTAGGAGAGACGTGACAGCCTAAAACTACCCAAGAAGGCAATATAAATTATAGGCATTAACTGTAATTGCTACATGAGGTCAGAGGATCATAAATCAACAGAGCCCACAGTACCTGGGGATCACTTTGTGGAGAAGTTGGCATTAAAGCTTTGACAGGGAGGTAAATTTGGAAGGTGCTGAAAAGAATTGAACCGCAACCAGGAGGAATAGACAAGGAGAATGGAACTGGGAGAGACAACATGGGAGTCATCAGCACTCTGCCTGAGTCAATAGGACAGATTATATTGACGACCAATGTAAAATTCATGGAATACTCAGGAAAATTTTTAAAAAAAGTATATCTGGTAGACATACTGTACAATTTTCAACTGCTTCTCCCATGGGTCTCTTAAAGCTCGAATTATAAAAACTAATATGATAGGTTGTAAAACTGGAAAATTTTGACCCTTAAAGGGAATAGCTACCAGACACCAAAGTGATTTATGAGATAGATCACCTTGCAGGAATTCCCTAGTAGGAGCATGAGAACTTTTTGATAACTTTTACATTCACACTCCAACAGGATGGGATATTTGGAGATTAAAGGCAGAATTTGCGGGGGGGGGGGGGGCGTGAACTGAGGGTCCACTAGGAATATCCACAAGGAGATAAGTTGTGATATGTTTCCCTGTTTATCCCTCTCGTTGCTGGAAAAAGGTGCTTCAGGGAGACTTGGTGAGAGTGTAATATATGTCTCTTGAAGTTTTGGGGTGGTAGTCAAAACACCGGACTGGTTTCTGATGAATCTAAAGACCAAGAGATGAACTAATGAGCAGTGTATGGTAGAGCAAAGTGGAAATGCTGTACTGGGATTCACCTATTTCCCCAGGGTTAGTTAGAGAGTGGAACAGATGTGGCCATGCATGTGAGAGCACTGTCACAAGGCTGTCTAGGTCCTATCCCGGGAGGTTGCCCGGGGACTGGCTGGTCTCAGCACACAGAAGCCAAAGCTGTCACTTGGGGCTGTGGCTGTAATGTGTGGTAAAGTGAGACAGTATGACTCATATCAAGTCCCCAGTGATTGGAGAACGGGGAGCAAGCACTGATTGAGGATCAGCTTTAAATACATACCAGCTCTCTTAGTGACCAGAAGTAACTTTCCTTTTCCACTTGCCTCTTCTTTTCCTCCCTTCCCTCTTTCACGCCACTCCCATATTCCAGAGACATTGGAACTAGGGTTAACTGTTGGAGAAGAAAGACCCGGGGAAAAAACATGGGCTGCTTGCCCTTGGCTGTTGGAGCAGATCCCAGCTATGGATGGGAGACAATTTAAACTTTAAATCTTTTTTTTATATGTAGCTGGGTATTCTAATTTCTAAGTTGAGAATTTGTTTGGTGACTCAATGTAACTGTAAGATGTTTTTAGAGCTCCAATTGATCAGAGTATATAGATAAGGGCCTAGTTCTTACTGGCTCAAAAGATGTTACTTTAGTTTCCTGGAGCTGCTGTAACAAATTAGCACAAACTGGGTGGCTTAGAACAAGAGACATTTATTTTCTCAGAGTTCTGGAGGCTACAAGTCCAAAATAAAAATGCCAACAGGGCTATGTTCTCCCTGAAAGCTCCAGCAGATGATTTGTTCCATTAACATCCTCTGAGCTTCGTGGGGTTGCCTCCATCCTTGGCATTCCTCATCTTGTAGATGAATCCCTCGGATCTTGGCCTCCCTAGTCACACGGTGACTTTCCTCTGTGTTTTTGCCTCATATGACACTCTCCCATGGGCACTGCAGGTCAGCCCTGTGTAGTCTGGTCTCCATGTTTTCGTACACTTCCAGTTTTTGAAATGCATTGTCCCAGCATCTTGGAAAAATATATCCCTAGTTACTTGCCTGTCAGATTTAGTTTTTCAAAGTCCTCTCTTGTGATTTTTTTTTTTTTTTTTTTTAGACCAAACGGGACTGACTGTCAGCTGGTGTGCACAAATTCAGCTGTCCTGATTAATTTTTTAAAGATTATTTTTAAATCCCCGCTTCCTGACTGCAGAATATTCTTTCAATATTTTTCTGTTGCTTCAACACATTATGTATTGTTTAATGATGGCATTTTCACCAATTCCTTGAAATAATTGTCTACAGATGTTTCCTCCACTGAACTGTTCCTCTTGAGTCATTTGTGTTTATTATATTTTCTCTAGAGTCTGTTACGGGCCCCAGCTTGCAGTAGGGGGTCACTAGGTGGTTTCTGAATTGGGTTGAGTGTTCACAAGGTAGAATAGGGTCAGTTGCTTTAAGTGAATCTTGAAGTACAGCCCGGTTTCCTGGAGGGCTTCTTTGAACTAAAATCCTCAACAAAATGAAGGGGAGCCATTTCAGTGAAGTGGTTGGCGGCTTTCTCATCTGAAATGGTGCTCAATCTTTTCTCCTCTCCTTTGGCAGAGTCAGATTAAGCAATAGGCAAATTAGGTAATGTCCAGTATGAAATTTATTGGGGTGACATTGGTTAATAAAATTATATAGGTTTCAGAGTGTGTGTGTGGAAGGAAAACTAGTAAAGGGAAAAAAAGTCAAATTTATGGCGATGGAAGGAGATTTGACTTTGGGTGGCAAACACACAAAGCAATACACACATGATGCATTTTTTTGTAAGGAGAATGATGATAGAAAGGAGTAATAATGATGTTGATAATTATATTAGCTAACATTCATTAGTTCTATGTCCTTTATATGTATTTATCTTGTTTATTTATCCTATCAGCTCTATGGAGTAGAAATCATTATCGTTCCAATATTACAGATGAAAAATGAAGGCTTACAGAGTTTAATTTACTTGCTCAAGATCACATAGCTATTAAGATACGGTGATTGCATTTATATGACTATTCTTATAATGACTGTTATAGCCAATTAATCAATATTGCTTTTAACTGTTAGCATTTCTTCAAATAACTTTCTTAACGGGCGAATTTAAATGCTTCACCTATGTGCATGACAGTCCTTTCTGGAAAGCTATTGCTCAGTCTTGAATTTTGTATCCTCAAATCTGCACATTCAGATAATGATGCCATAAAATCTTTTATGGGATACTCCTCAAGATTGCTATATGCTAAGGGAGGGTATAAGATATATTTTCATAACTTTTGACTTCTATGCTTCCCTCCTTGTTGCAGCATGGAAAAGCTCTCAAATCGTATCTACGAGGAGGGTAATCTGCAATTATTTACAGAGGCATCTCACAATATCTCATTTTATCACTTTTTGCGGAAAAACAGAATAGAAAAACAACCACACTTTCGTGAATATTTTAAAACCCATACTCACTGGGGGAGGGAGGAAAGTAAGTTTAGATAATTGCAAATTCCATTTCAGTCCGTTGTGTTCCACGTAAATGTTCTGTCTCAACACGCTCACACCTGATCTTTTCAAATGACGGGAGCTAATGCTTTGCCTTCCTCAAGTGCGAGGCTTGTTCCCATGTGACAAAGGGAGACAGGCAAAGAAAACGGGCCGAGTGTCTCCCACCGCCCGTCACCCTGTTCTGGGCTGCCTGGGCGACGGGACCTTTGGGGAAGTTATTTGGCATATAAGCCAGTGGTTCCCAAGGCAGCTGCTGAATATTTTGTTAAATGATTTTCTTCTCTGACCTTTATTACTAATGAATCTTCCTTAAGAAGCACTTAAAGAGTAAAAAGAAAGGTTGTTTTTATTAATCTCTTTTCTCTTTGCCCACAGAACCCAAAGAAATGGTATCTGGCAAGAGATCTGAACTCTTTTACGAAAAATTAGACCAAGGTAATACTTATTGTAAATTTTTTAGTCTGTTTAACTCTGATACATTAAACTCATTGGCTTTCTTTGATTACTGGTTTTAGCTATTGAATACATAATGGTAAATCATTATCTGAAAAGTGGAGGGAATGGGTTATAATGATTACCGTATTTATGAAGTAACAGTAAAATTTAAAATGTATTTTAGGCTATCAAAACATTTGGATAATGGTCAGTTTTCTGACACCACATTTCTGTTAATATATGAATAGGCTCTTGACCAGAAGATTGTATTCTCTTTGTTTGGAAATAACTTCAATTAATTTATCACATTTACAATGCCAGACAATAAGAGAATTAGATTCTTGTCAGAGAGCAATGATAAGAATTTCCTTCTAGTTAAGCATTAGTCAGATGTTTTTACATATTACTTTTTGAATATGCAAAATATTTTAGTACAAATTCCTCTCAAAATCTGTTGAATTTTATGAAGGCACCATCATGCAAATCATATTTTCTTTGGAAAGACTGAATTATATCCTACATATAGTTGCTGACTAGCATGCCTGATTATGTTTAACAGTTGCAAATATAGTTGCAAAATTTTGAAATTGCTATGTGATTTTTTTTTTACTTATATTGGCTTAAAAATATGAACACTTGTGCAAATATCCTAATGATAAATATGTGTAAACAAAGTGTACGATACAGATATACAATGTGTGCATATTTTGTGAATAAGGGTCCTATCTAAAAGAGTTTTTTCAGCAAAGTTTCTAAAAGGTTAGAACTCTGATGGGAACTGTACCCATCTATTCAATGTTTTCTATTTATAGAGCTATGCAAATATGATGTTACTATATGTATATGTATAAGAGATTTGTTGAAATGTATGTAGACTGCTTACTAATTGAAACTGATTGGGCTTTACCTTTGACAAATTGTCAAATTCCTAAAAACAAATGAGTGTTGAAACAAAGGTAGCATTTAAATTTAATGGACATCAGCAGAAAACTTATTTCTCACCTTGAATTTGCAGTTGAGCAAAAATAAGTTTTGAGGTTGAATTACAAATTGGGGTATCTCTACTCATTTCTGATTCCAGTTCATTCTTCAAAGGAGGTGTAAAACCCTTAAGGAAGCAGCTTCTCTCCCCTAAAGGCGATTTGGAATTGTAGGCACTCCATTCAAGTTTTATCTGTACTTAAATTTTAATTGAATCTATAAAATAATTTAAAATGGTTAATGACAGCAATGGAGGGCTGCCTTTTGCATAGAACTATTAACCGTGACTCCCTGCAGAGAGACATGGCCATGAGCACTGATACCTAGACTGTGTGTGGAAGATGTTGACACTGAGATATAGGCAAAGGCAGAGAAGTAGTAGAAAAGTGCTTTTGAGGGGGAATTGATGGGCGATGACACTACAGAGAGAGAGAGAGAAACACACTGAATGAGATGAAGCCAATGGGGAGGGTCGAGGGTTCATGTCCTTTAGAATAAAAAGATAAAGGGTAAAGGGAGCACAGGCTATCCAGGATCCATTCATGTGAAATTATTTTTTCCAGAGGAATGTACATATGTATATGTTGTTATATTAGGCTTTTTGTTTGTTCAATACATGGAAACACTTACTTTGAATTGAATGTAGGAAAGAGGGAGTTGGGTGGAAAGGGGAAATTTCCATTAACGTGGGATTTCCAGCATTGTGCACCCAGAGTAGAAAATGTTTCCCCCCAACATGAGAATAAAGGAACAATTCTGTATCTTGCCAGAACCCAAGTACTTTGGTCTCATCAAACTCCCAAAGATATGATGCGCTAGGACGTGTATGTTTGTGCAGTGGGGTGTGGAGGAGTGTCCTGGGATGTGAGAGATGGTGTTTATGTCACCATCTCTCTAGACTGATCCTTTGGATTCCATGAAATAGGGGTGTTTTCGATCTTATGAACGGTTCCTGTTAGTAAGACGAGTGCTAATGTATTGATGCCCTGTCTCTATTATCTCAGATGGAATATATACATTTAAATTTCAATGTTTAAATAGTAGACTATTAAGACATATCAGTGATGGTGCTATTTTTAGGTGAATGGGACTGGTCAGTTTTCTCAGTTGCACACGAAGACTAATCCACTAATTCTGTGTAGGATTAACTGTGGCAGTGGAGCTCAGAGAACAATCTATTGGATTAGCAGACGCTTTTGTGTGTACAGATACCTGAAAGTTCTATATTCAACCCTTTAAAAGGGGTAGTTAAATCACTCTTCATGTAGTGTTTTATTATGTGAAGTTATTTATGTCAATTAGCCACAATATTCTTAATTTTGTCATCCAGAGAGAGGCAACTTTAATCAGGTCTAAATATCCTTCTGCATATCTAGTATGATTAGGAAAAAAAAAAAATAGAGACGTCTATTTTGTTCCATTTTTACATAGGTTTATATGTCCTAGAAATAGATTGAATTTCAATTAAGAAAATGTCATGTCTGTAATTGATTTGTATTATGTAGGAATATTAAGTTTTATTCTTACATATATCTGACTTTTTCTATAGGAAATTATAATTATAATATCAATCCTTAATTGATATTAAGGATTCAATAATTTTTGATGTACTCTAGGTTGAAATGTAAGCTTAGTATAAACACAATTTTGAGAATTGGAAATAAACTGTCATAAGGCTAGTGTATAGGGTTACCTATGTTCAAGAGCATTAAAAATAAATTATAAAGATATTGTTTCATTGTGGTTTATTACTGGCTGTAGAAAATGTAGAGGTAATAATACTTGTTGAGATTTAAAAGGATAAAAATCTTATGATATTTTAAGAGCTTATCACAAATTATATTTTATATTATTTATTACATACCTGCTATAATGTAACAATGGAAAGTAAAGCATCAAAACTTGCAGGTTAGCCCTGGCTGGGCTGGCTCAGTGGTCAGAGCATTAGCCTGTGCACTGAAGGGTCTTGGGTTTGATTTCTTGGCCCCGGTCGGGGTTCTGGCAGAAGGCAACCAATCGATGTGTCTCTTTCACATCAATGTTTCTCTCTCTCTCTCTTTCTCTCTCTCCCTCCTTCCCTCCCTCCCTCCCTTCCCCTTACCACTATCTAAAAGCAATGGAAAAGTATCCTCAGGTGAAGATTAACAAAACAAGAACAACAACAACAAAACTTGCGGATTGATTAACGAGCTAATGACCATGAATTTAAATGAGAATTAGAAATATTTCTACAGCATGTGATAAAAGGAGTGATGCAATTGCCATGTTGCCTGAATTAGATTCCACCTAAGACATATGCAATGCTTTGCAGAAATATGGCTACAATATTAGGCAAAACAAGCTCCCAAAGAGAAATTAAACCGAAAGTCAGAGAATAAAACATTGAACATTTTTATGAGATGTGATTATAAAAGTAATTTTTAAAAGGAATTTACATGAGAGTTATGATAATTTTAATGAATTTGCCTTTTTGGTTTTTATGATTTTTGTTATTTGCAAAAGTGCTCGGCATTCTTTACTCTTCTGAATATTAGATTCAGTGGGATACTTGCATTTTCTTAAAACTTCAAAACAGCTCCCAATACCATAAGCCACAGCACTGTCTACGGTCAGTTCCTGCTAATCAAGTTTTTGCACCCATTCGCCACCTGTGTCTCTTACTTTACTTGTTTCTCTCCTAATCCATTATAGACCCTAAATACTCTTGTGTTTCCCTTATGCTGAAAACTCCACTCTGAATGTCTAATCTTTTTTGCACCTATTCCAAAGTCTATATAACCGGAAAACTTCTCTTTACATGCAGAGCCTTCTGAATTCCCCATTATGCTACATCAGTTCCTCTCCCTTAACCCATATTTACTCAGTAAGGTTGCCTGGTATCTGCCACATAAATTTGCATATATTGCTATGTAATAGTTCTCATGTGTGCACGTGTATATATATGTACATACATAATTTCATTTTATTATATATAAAGGTACACATACAGATATGAGATTTTTTTCTTCAGTATTTTAGAAGAAGATTCTTCTGTCATCCACTTTTTCTCCCATTTGTGAGTGAAGAAGACACACTGAAACGGATGAGCTTCCTCCATCTCTGGGATTTCCCTTGAAGGAATATATAAAGGCTAAAAGATTTCTTGGTACTTTGAGAGTTATCGTTTAGCCATGCTTTCTATTAATTAGGACTGCCTTGAGAATCTACTTTCCCTTTATTCTCTTTCAATGAATATAAAACCAAAATTCAAAATATACTAATTTATAAAGCAAATAATTTTCAACCACTGAAACACATTCTCTTCACCAAAGGGATATTGTCTAATTGTATGCACATGTCATTGGAGAAACATCTAACCTGAGCTACTCAACAAAGGCACTTTTGCCTAAGAGCGAACACTGCTTTATGAGGATATTGCTTATCTAACATCAGAATCAGTAGGAAAAATATATATTATAATTTGCGACCTGATCCGTCCATCCATCCATCCATCCATCCATCCATCCATCCATCCATCCATCCATCCATTTATTGTTTAGTGAGCACATTCACGAGTGCTCTAGCTGTGTTTGTGGATATGAAGTCTGAATTAACATATTACCAGCTCTTATAAAAGAATCTCTTTAGGCTAGGACCTTGGAAGTACCTAAACTCTAGGTATGGAGGTTGGGAAAGGATTACGGTTATTTGGGAAGTTGAGATGAAATTAGGACCATTGGGGTTGGGGCAGGGCCTTTGGGAATTGGGGCTCTCTGGGAACTGGTAATTCCCAGCAGACGACTAAGGACTTTGAGGGAAATGCCCTTTAAGGCTTTAGCCCTTGGGTTAGTTTCCATTTCTTCAGTTTTGTGGTATTAGAAGTACTTTGGAAGGGGAAGCAAGTCATTGGAGGCAGAGTGGTGTGGGCAGAGGCAAATAATTTGTAATGTGGGATGTTCATGAGGCTTTGCAAGTGCATATATACGTATGTTTGTTCCTTTCTCTCTCTAGGTATCTATATTTTTAATGCATTTGGTATTTTTAAAATTATGCCACTAGATGTCAGCAGCAACCTCCTAGGGTTCCTGTGGACTTAATTGGTAAAAACAAAAAAAAAACAATTGCTACTTTATTAGAACACCTAATCTGAGAATAGTAAGTACTTATTTTGAAAATATAAGAAGTATACTTTGAAATATGAGGAGGAGGATTACAAGCATCATAAAATATTTTGAAATTGTTTTTTATTTTTAAAAAAATTTATCTTTATTGTTGAAAGTATTACAGATGTCCCCTTTTTTTCCCATTGGTCCCCTCCACCCCCCCATCTACCCCGCCACCAGGCCTTCCCCATACCAATATCTGTGTCCATGGGTTATGCTTATATGCATATAAGTTCTTTGATTAATCTCTCCCCACACACTCCCCCACCCCTGCTTTCCCTCTGAGATCCCTCAGTCTGTTCCATGATTCTATGTGTCTGGATCTATTTTATTCATCAGTTTATTTTGTTCATTATATTCCACATATGAAAGAGATCATGTGATACTTGTCTTTCTCTGACTGGCTTATTTCGCTTAGCATAATACTCTCCAGTTCCATCCATGCTGTCCGAAAGGATAAAATATCTTTCTTTTTTACAGCTGCATAGTATTCCACAGTGTAAATGTCCCACAGATTTTTTACCCACTCATCTGCTGATGGGCACTTGGGCTGTTTCCAGATCTTAGCTATTGTAAATTGCACTGCTATGAACATAGGGGTGCATAAGTTCTTTGTGATTGGTGTTTTGGGTTTCTTAGGATATATTCCTAGAAGTGGGATCACTGGGTCAAAAGGCAGGTCGATTTTTAATTTTTTTGAGGAACCTCCATCCTGTTTTCCACAGGGGCTGCACCAGTCTGCATTCCCACCTGCAGTGTACTAGGGTCCCCTTTCTCCACACCCTCGCCAGCACTTGTTCATTGATTTGTTGCTGGAGCCATTCTGACAGGTGTGAAGTGACACCTCATTGTGGTTTTAATTTGCATCTCTCTGATGATTAGTGACTTTGAGCATTTTTTCATATATCTCTTGGAGAAGTGTCTATTTAGGTCCTTTGCCCATTTTTCAATTGGGTTGTTTGTCTTCCTTTTGTTAAGTTGTATGAGTTCCTTATATATTTTAGATATTAACCCTTTATCAGGTGTGTTGTTGGCAAGTATGTTCTTCCATACAGTGGGCTCCCTTTTCATTTTGTTGATAATTTTTGCTGTGTAGAAGCTTTTTAGTTTGATATAGTCCCAATATTTGTTTATTTTCTCCTTAGTTTCTCTTGCCCTAGGAGATGTATCAGCAAACATATTGCTGTGAGAGATGTCTGAGATTTTGCTGCCTATGTTTTCTTTTAGGATTTTTATGGTTTCATGTCTTACATTTAAGTCTTTTATCCATTTTGAGTTTGTTTTTGTGTGTGGTATAAGTTGGTGGCCTAGTTTCACTTTTTTGCATGTACCTGTCTAATTTCCCCAACACCATTTATTGAAGAGATTGTCTTTACTCTATTTTGTGTTCTTGCCTCCTTTGTCAAATATTAATTGAGCGTAATGGCTTGGGTTTATTTCTGGGTTCTCTATTCTGTTCCACTGATCAATATGTCTGTTCTTGTGCCAGTACCAGGCTGTTTTGATAATAGTGGTTTTGTAGTATAACTTGATATCTGGTATTGTGATCCCACCAACTTTATTCTTCCTTCTCAAGATTGCAGTTGAAATTGTTTTTTAACCTGGGTTTCTATTTACATGTAACAGTTACTTCTTGTAGTATTCTGTGCACCAATGAGATGGCATGAAGGACCATGTGTGAGGATGAGTAATTTACTAGAAATTATATCTGATTCCAGAGCTCTAAACTTCTGTTTCAATACTTTATGATTCATTTATGCTATAATTGACGGAGTATTTGTGTTCTGGGTTTGTTTCATTCTGTTTTTGTAGAAGAGGAATTTTTAGTGCTACAGCCCATCAGAAGATTATGTGGTATACATTTTTCAGTATCCACATCTGTATACTGTTTACTTAGGACTGTCTAAACTCTGAACATTTTGAAATACGCCAAAGGGTGTTATGGGTGTTTGCTCACCAATTGGCAAAGAAAACAATCTAGAAACTGAAAAAAAAAAAAAAAAAGATATTTTTTCATGAATTATAACACACACAATTGTTTAGTCTTTCAAGCATCAGGTAAAACTATCTCAAATTTTTCCCCCCCAAGAAATTAATAAGAAAATTATACTATTGGCCAATGTTCAACAGATACTAGTAACTTTATTTTTAAATAATGTAGTTAGTATCTGGTCAAATCAGATTCACATTAGCAGGAAGATTCATACTAATCTGTTGGATTTTAATCATCAGCTAGAACTCAGTCTTAAGAAATTGGCTATGAATTGACCAAGCACCAAGCCGATTTAAAAATAATTATTAAAAAGATAGACTTGTTCCCAGTTTTCTCTCTTGTAAGAATTCTGCCTTCAGTGTATTTAAAAAAATATTAGGAAAAATTAGGGAAGAGAATTATTAAAGCATGTATTTTCCTGAAACCAGCTGTACCAAGGAAAACACTAGTATAAATATTATACCCTTATCACACTTAAGATTTTAAAAAATTCGTTTTAGTTGCTGCAGTGAGGTGGAAGCTAACTCACATAGCACATAGGCTAAAGAATTAATTTCATTCATAGCGAAGTTGTAGTTGAGAATTATTGGTTACAGTTCATAAGATTATCATCTTCTGTGCATTTCTATTTAGGACTCCTACTAAGAATAGCTTACTGAGAGTTCCCTCATGGTGGTGGCCGCCCATGTTTGCAGGTGATGAGGCGGACACTTAGACCGATGTGGCAGTCCCCTGAGCCGCGCAGTGTCCTCGGGGAGCAGGCGCAGCGGGGGGCGCCTCTCGGAGCTGGAAGGCACGGCGTTAGCCAGGTCTGGGGAAGGCAGTGTCGGCCCTGAACCTGGGGCGGGATCTACCGCAGTCCATCCTGTGCTTCTAGTACTTAACCCCTTGCGGGGGGAGGGCTATGATGTGACCGGGAAATCTGTCTGCAGTTTGTCATTTTCCTTGTCATTTACAAATAGTTAAATGACACAGATGTTCGTGGAGTATTTTGTTTTAGAGAGAGTGCCAATTTTAAGCAAGCTGTTTTAGCTCCACATTGAGAAGCTGACTCCCACTTCCATATGCACCAGTGAGTTTCTCCTCAACGTGTTCATTTGTCTGTGCACTGACATGGATTAAGTTCGAATAGAGAGAAGGCCAGGTTCCCTGTGGGCTGTTCCAGAAATTCAAACACCTCCATCTGACATTGAAAGACTTTTCCGCTGTGGGATCCCGAATGCCTCTTCCCCATGTGTTCTCTGCTGAAACCTAGTGCTACTGAATATTCAATGAATATTGCATAGAAATATATGAAAGTATAAAAGGTTGCATGGTCCACTAATTTTAAGAAATGCTGGGTTAAACAAAGTTAAACAGGTTTCTTTATAGCAGGATTTTCAGAGACGAATATTCAAATGAGCGTGATAAAACTATACAAGGAAGAGCTAAAATTCAGCATTTTCCTAAACTACCTGGTCAATTAATCATGTAATAAAAGTGTTACTGTCCATTTCTCAAGGAAGAGGCTTGATGTTTGATATAATTGGTGATGTGATAGCTGGGCATAGATCAGCTGTTAGGTATTTATACAGGATGTGGAGGGCTCTGGAGATCATTTACTTTTATTGTATTGACAATTTACTTGTTTCCCATTATGAAAATATGCTTACTTTTTCTTATGAATTTATTAAAATTGCTATAAATTTAATAGATCAATATTCTGTCATTATTAGATCTCACAAAACTTGTAGACACCTCATGTTTAATTTTGGTTGTTTTTGGAGTTTAGTTTGGGAAACTTTTTTTCTTCAGGAAGTTACTCCACTCACATTCTGTATGGTATTGACAAATTATGGACAAGAATAATAGCAAATATTGTTGATTACTTATCTGATCCCAGGCACTGTTCTAAAGACAGTGCTAAGAATTAGGTTCCATTGTTAACTCTATTTCAGTTTTTTCATAGTAATATTGTATAACAAACGCGCAGTGAGCAAGGGTCATTGTCACAAATCTGCAAATCGTCTGTGTAGTTTACACGAGTCTTAGCTGGGTTTGCTCATGTATCTGCAGCCAGCTGGAAAGTCAGCTATGGGTTGGTTTTGCTGATCTTGGCTGAACTCTCATGTATCTATGACTTTGGCTGGTACAAATGGGCTGACTTGGCTTTGCTCCACAGGATCTCTCTTCCCCCAACAGTCTGAACTGAGCTTGTCCTCATGATGGTATCAGAGTTCTGAGAGAAAAAGAGGAGAAATGTTTAAGGTTTCTTGAGGCCTCGCCTTAGAACTGGTGCAAAGCCACTTCTACCATATTCTATTGACCAAAGCAAATCCCAAGGCTAGCCTGGAATCACTGGATAGGGAAATAGACTCCACCGTTGCATGAAAGGATCTGCAAAAATCACATTGCAACCAGTTGGAGACAGGAGTGGGAAGAATTGGAATCATTTTTTTGCAATCAATCTATCAGAATCTCTATTCTACATGTGAGAAAACTGAAATGCAATGAGATTAAATAATTTGCCTCTGTGGTGGGCTTGTGCCCTTTACCTGGCCTATAGTGGAAGTTGATTTCCCAGGCCCTGATGTCTTTTTTCTAGCCCTTGGACATGTGGATAATGGTTTATTTCCTTGGCTACATTAGTGTCCTTTCTTCAGTTCTCCCTGAAGTTTGAACAATTTGATTCACAGAAGTAATACTATTCACAAAAGATATCCCTCTGAAAATACTTGGGGGCCCTGTTGTCTCAGCAGAGTCCTCACGAGCACACGGGCTCTGCTGACTTGCAGGTGAACTCTGGCTGTGGAGTGGATATTACATCCTTGAAAAAGGGAAACCATATCTTCAAGGCAAAGGGGCCTTTCTTCTTCCTGGATATAAGGCTCCTTGAAAGCTTGTTTATTGATTTTCCTTGTAACTGAGCTTGCAAGCTATAAAAGGGAAAAAACAAACAAGTAAAAGCAGGGAAATAATATCAATGATCAACAAGTTTTTCATCAGCTTTATCTCATTTGTAGTCAATCACACAGGGCTGTGAAATGAAAAGCACCCTACGCCTCGTTCCAGTTTTTATGACGGAGTTCATAGAATTTAGTTGATCAAAAGGGAAAGCAAACACACTTCCAAGCAAGGATCCATTCCCTTTAAAAGCGATTGTGCCTGAATTAATGTCATTGTGTGAGGAGGGTGACGAAAGTGGGAGAGCGGAAGAAACCGAAAGCAATGCAAGGTTGAAGAAGGAAGTAGGATCAGTGTTCAGCACTGCAGAGAATTCGATTGTGAATGTATCTGAAGGGGTTACATCAAATACGACCAATAGAAGGCCATCAGGGACATTATCCAGAGAAATTTTAGTGGGTTTGCTGAAGGAGAAACAACAGATTGACATTGCGAAGTGAAAAGGCGAAGAAAAAGAATGTAGATTACTCATTCCTGAAACTTGATAAACACAGACCATCAGTTCACACACACACACACACACACACACACACACACACACACACAAACACACACACAACCCTCCCCAATAAACATAATTTTTCGAGACATAATTACTATTTTTTCTATGTGCCATGCACTCTATTTTTTATTTTCTTCTGTATAACTTCTTTTAAGAAATGCTTGCCTCAACCCACTAAATTGATTTTGTAACTCACTCTAGGGTCTTGACTCATGATTTGGAACACATGATGTGGGCAGCAATCAAGATAAAAGATTGCCCCTGAGAACCACTGCCCACGTTCCCTACATGCCTGTCAGTCTCCTATCTTGGCACTTGGGTTGGAACTTTCAGAAACATAATCTCTCCCTTACATATGGAATTTTTACCCTTCCATCTATAGCCACAAATTGAAAGTCAATAGAATAGCTAATCTCAAGTGATTTAAATGTCGTTTTAGGCTCAGTGTGCAGCAAAAACATTGGCTGTGCTCACAGATGAGTGTTTCCTGCCAACTAAACAATACGGGCTCATTTCCCACTTTGATTTTATTCTGTCCCTCTGACATGGGAGCTGGGGATCCATGACCCATGTCAGAGCGTTAACTGTGCTGAGGAACTTTGACACCAATTGTGATGTAGAATGGATCATTCTTGAGCAGTGCTTTGTATATCTTAGGCTAATAAGTATTTATCAAGAAAGCAAATAACATTAAGAGATATTTTTATGAAAGTCAAAAAACTTAGAGTAGATCAGTAAAAATGATTTCTTCTTGTTCTGTAAATCTATGCTAATATACTAGTAAAACTTATAGGACAGTGTGAAAAATAAGCTTTACTTTAGAGGAAGTTTAAAGGAGGGGACTATAGGTATTAGGTCTCCCCCTCCCCCAAGATGGGACTGTTACTAAGTTGTGCAAAAGGAGAAGTTGAAGATCTTTCAGCGAAGAGGATAATTAATGGAGGGGCTATATTAGGGACAATGGCAGGAGGATTCTCCTTAAAGAGGAGACAGGTCCTCTCTCCTTTGAGGTTGCATGGTCCCATCATGGTTAAGTAGACTGAGAATGAGGAGATGAGGAGATTGATTACTAATATCTGTAGATTTTCTTTTTGAATTAGGAATCAAGATCTTCCACTGAGAGTGAGAGAAAGAGAGTGTTAGGAGGTGCTTGAGGACAGCATTGGAGTTTCGGAATTGTCACTGAGTAGAAGAAGTTGAACCAAGGGAAGGGCATTGATGGATGTGATGGATTAGTACTTATCAATCAGCAGTCTCAAAGCCTGTCTTCTTTCTCATTGGTTTAAAGCCAAGATCATGAATTGATAATTCACAAGTTGTATAGGGCCCATAGATTTGTTTTGTTTTCTATTATTTTAAATAAGTCATGTTTAAAAATGAGTAGTCTCATGGGCAAATTTTAGAATTCCAGGTTGAAAAAAAATGGGTCAGGAGATCTGGGAATAATTCACTGGAGCTGGGCAGTGTCTGTTCCCTTTAGGAGAGGCCTGCATTCTCCTTTCAGCTGGGTCTGCATTGTTACACAATATGCGTTTACCCGGGACCCTCACATAAGATGCTTGCCTGGCTCTCATAGGCCTATGAGTGTGAAATCCCTGCTTTAAACCTCAGCCCATGGGATTTGTCTTTGAAATAAGGAATAAAGGTGGTTGCAGCTCAGCGAATTAGTGGTTTTTAAGGTCTGGTTACCAGCACTAGTGACTGAGCTCTGGGTATTGATTCATGTCAATAAAACATAGGAGACAGATTTGTAAACAAACACATACGCCTGACCTGACTAGATGAGCAGAGCAGGTCATCTCTTTCCTGTGTGTAAGGTCATTTAGCAGCCTAAATTATTTATTCATGTACTGATGCGGTCTCTCAGAATTGTTATTGCCTACCATGAGTCAAGAAGTCTGCTAGTTTCTAGATTTACAAAGACAAACAACATATATTTGGATGCCTATGCCCGCCTCTCTCTAGAGCTTAAAACCCAGAGGGGGAGACAGATAATTTAATAATTATTGCAGCGCATGCTCCGGGTATTCCAGGGTGCTGTGGGTATTTATAGCCAAGACGATGGCCTTGAGTGCTAGGACCCGATCACACTGCCAGGCAAAGAGGAGTGGGAAAAGGTGTTCAAACAAGAGGAATGGCATTTGCAAAGCTTGGAGATGTGAGAGTATGAGACTTTTCTGTGGGGGTGTAGAGTGGGGAAAACCAAAGGAAATTACCTGTGATGATAACGGAGGACAGGAATAAGGGTTGAGAGGTAAGGCTGAGAGTGACAGAGCCAAGCCATGAAAGATCTGCTGAAACAACTTAATGGATTTGAATTTCATGTCATGTGCCTAGGTAGGTGCCACTGAATGGTTTTAATTTGAGAAGTGACTTCATTAAATTTATATTTAGAAAGATCACTCAATTAGTGGCAGAGTTAGAATTCAGTTTCTGCCTGGAAAATGTATGCTTTTAACCATTTGGCTTCATCACCTCCAAATGCAGCTAAAACAGGAGTGATGTATGGTCAAAACAAGGTCCACAATTTCACACATATCAGTATATATTTAGTGAATGAGAAGGCAGAGCTCTTTTTTTTTTTTTTCCTTGCACCTCACCTTTTTCCTATTCAATGCCTCCTGCTACCATTTTTCATTTTCAGGGTGTTTCTGATGATCTTTTCAGCTTAGTTGCACCTATAGGGGTGTGGCTGCTCTCAATGTTATTGGGTCTGTGTAGCATTTCTTCAGGGGTGTGGTTGACCTTCATGATTTTATGGCCATAGTGTACCCTTTTTGGGCACCCTTTACAGTGCAGGCACTGAGTAGAAGGGGGTGACCACTAACCACTAAGGTAACGGAGTGGGTGTGGTTTCCTCTCCCTTTGTTTTGCAGCAGCCAAGAGGTGGGGCAGTTGTGACACAGCTCGCCTATCCTCTGCCCAGGCTGTACTAACAATAGCACCCAGACCAGATGGTTCTCCTTCTGTGACTTTTCCTGTGATTCTGGCTGCCTTCTTGGGGCTCCTTTATTCCTACCAGTTTTCTAAGCCAGGCCCTTTAGCCTCTCATCAGCTCTGATATCTTCCCAGTAAATACCCTTATGGTTTAAGGTAGCCAGAGCCAATTCTGTGTTTTCAGTTTATAACTCTGACTGATATATGATCTTAATATTTCCTGAGATGACAGATGTGTAAATCATCTGCATTTCAATATTTTGGGTACAATGTTAACTAAGTATTCTTGGCCCAGATAGTTTTTATGTTGAAAGTTGGCATGAAAATATGAATTCAAGACATTTCACTGGTGCTTAACCACACAACCACACACATTTCAGAGCAAAGTCATGTGACCTGATTCTAAGAACAGATGATAATCTGAGGCAGGAAAAAGCACCTGCTGCAAGAATTAAAGATATTCGTTCCATGGGAACGACCTAGGATAAAAACCATGAATAAAAGCGGACAAATATCCAATGTCTAGATTTTTTTTTTTAAACAAGAATGCTCTTAATTTTTTTAAAAAGAAGTTATGATGGGTGTTAATAGAATTTGGAACAGATATTTAGAAAAAAAGAAATTCTCTATCCCACAATGGGAAGTAATACAGAAATGCAGTTTTATAGAAATCCAACTGACTGGTTCCATTTTTGAAGATCTGGTTCCATATGGATTGAATTGAAGGAATACCAGGTATAGCACAGAGAAGAATTATTAAAACTATACTCAACTCAGGATTCTTTCTTTATGGGAAGGACAGATCATGCAGTCTCCCATCTAGTGCATTTTTAAGTTAAAAATGGCAGCTCATCACCCAGTAACTTCATTTTAAATAACGAAAGGTTTATACAAATACCCATGGACTGAAGCCAAATTCCTTACTTATTGAGCCCAATCTCCATGTCCTCTGCCCCTGACCTTTTGTGGCTTTGGAAGTTACTACTTGGCATCATCATGACCATAGACTAAAGATATTCTCTGACTCTTTCATCCTGTCTTAACTAGAGAAGCAGATATCACTCTTCAGTTGCTGGAAACGTTGCTAATTGTTTAGTTAAAGATCAGCAGTTTTCAACTGGAGTGTCACAAGAATTTTTAAAACATGCAATGCTTGACTATTTAGTCATGGACACTGACCTCTTTTCCCTTAGATTCTCAAATAAAAAAACGACAACAGCCAACACAACAATAGCCATCCAATGTGAATGAAACAAAATTATACCTATTTTTTGTCATATTAACAAAAAATATAGTTTTTGGTGTCGAGCAGAATTTTAGTCATTAGTTTATATGTGCCTTGTGATGAAAAGGTTGAAAATCACTGTATTAGATCATGGTTGCATGATCATTTGGTTATGCAACTGGATGTCACTGGTGATACGACAACAGAAGTTTTGATAGAATAATGAAAACAAAAGTTTGATTGGAATGGTTCCGAGGAAGGATGGAAAAGACAATGTGGGGACCAAGAGTATGGGCAACTCTATAGGGTATTTTACTGCACCGGGAGGGAGAGAAAGGGGGTGGTTGCTAGATAAGGCATTTATAAACAGATCAGAATTTTAACAGAACAGGATTTTTTATCATGCACTATCTTCTTTGTAAATGTAAGCAGGTGTCACATTCTGAGAACCTAGTCTTAAGTTATATAGCCCTTTGTTTCATTAAATATTCAGTAAGGATGTTGTCTTTATCGTCATTGTTATTGCTATTTACCTATGAGTGCAGGGGGAAAAAGGGATTTGAGTAAGGCAGTGCTAAGAAAGTGATGTGCATTGTCTTAACCCCCTACATAAGAATGTTTACCCAAGTCTAGAGATCTGAGATTTATACTTGATCACAGTTTGGGGATCTGAGTATGTTTAACTCATGACATGGGGAAGTTCTATTGGCTGCATTTCCTTCTATTCCTCGCACATCTCTCACCTCTGTCTTCTGTTTTTCTTGTAGATTCCCAGTATATGCTCTGATCACATAAAGTAATGAAAAGCAATACACTTTTGTCATTTAATCATATAGAAAAACTCACTAAGAATATGTTATGCAAACCTTTTTCAGTTGAGATTGATTGACAATTGTATCTAATTGGATAGGATTTTTTTAAACAAATATATCTTTATTGATTTCAGAGAGAGGAAAGGAGAGGGAGAGACAGAAACATCAATGATGAGAGAGTCATTGATTGAGCCCGCAACCCGGGCATGTGCCCTGACCGGGAATCAAACCCCTATCGCCTGGATCCTAGGTCGACGCTCAACCGATGAGCCACGCCCGGCCGGGCTGGATAGGATTTTTAAGAGAAGATGAACAGAACATTATCATGTGGATAAAATCTACTGCCAGAAACAATAAATGTCACTCCCCTATTTTGTTAGAGTATTATTTTGACTTAGATGCTAATATAAATATAAATAAATTATATAATATAAATATAAATAAATTATATAATAATTTTATAGTTGATACTATCAGATCCTTTCTTTTTTTAATAATGGCACCTCAATAGATTTAGGCAGTTTTTCCAGGAATGAGGTCAATGGCATTGGTGTGTGTTGGGGAAAGCTTACCAGTATCAGAGGAGGGGGCATTATTGGGGTTACTTGCCCAATGTTTAGTGACAGGTGACTTTTCATTAGAAATCTCCTACTCAAATGTCTCCTTTTGCTGGAAATTATGAAGCATTGTATGGCAAATTATTTAACAACAACACAACTTAAGGTTACTTACAACTGACATCAACATGTATAAGATGCGATTCCAAGAAGTTGAAAAAAAAATTCATTATTAGTATAATAAACGATAACTGGCATACTTTCAAACTAAAAGAAAGTGAAAGCTTGCCATTCATTGTCCCTATTGTGCTTCACTCTCTCCGACTTACTATTCTGAGAATAAATGCGCACAGTGGAGTGTGCTGGGCCGCACACTGAGGTTTTATCGACTTCCTTGTTGGAGGAAAGTACTTTTATGAAAACAGGTAAAACATGCAAAGGAAAGTCATATAATAAGTAATTTTACAATAAAGGAGTGGAACTATAAGCTTACTTTTGCTTGGAGATCCTTGGTGATATCCAATTTGCCCCCTGACTAGATCTCTCAACCGGCTGGCTGGCAAAGGGGTTGGTGAGTTGAGAGGCGCAGTGGGGGATGGCTGCAGAGCGTAGTTTTGAAATGTCCGGAGAACTATGGACATTTAGCTGATTTTAAGACAGGGAGACAGGGGCTGAGTTGGCACCGCAGATGCCAGGATAAGATAGTTTAACGGGGTGTAAAAGTGAAGTAAGTGAGGAGGTTGGGTAGACACTGATGGTGTAGTTTGTACATGAGGTGGATTTTGGACAAGGTGGGGCAAGGGAGGGTTTGTGGAACTTGTGGCACAGAGTTAGGAACTGGGTCACTTATTGCCTTGCACTCATGTGCGTGTACAGCGTGTCCTCGAGTAACACTGTCATTTTGTTATAACGTTGATGAGCCGCCATAGGAACTTAACTGTGGTTAATATCAGTTAGCCTATAGTAAAATTGGTTTTATTATATGTCATTTCACTTGAAGTCGCAGAACTTATTGACATTAAGCAAACCTATGTATTTTGTCCCCTCAGCTAGATTTTATGCTCTTTTAGGGTGGCAGCCTCATTGTGTAATTGTCTCCATGAGGCGCTGGACACAGTTAAGGAATGAGGTTGGTTGTTGCATGAGGATCTCTTGAGAAGTTTTCTTTTAATTTTCCAACCTCTTCAGGATACAGTAAGTGCTCAGAGGCTCAGGGGCTCTCTCTGACTTATTAGAGAACATGGTGCCAGGCAGAGAGGAAAAAACTCGTTTTAAAATCAGAGTGAACTTCATTTTTGCTAGCATCACCATGTGATTTCTTGGACCCTGAACACTGTCTTTCTAGACTTCTAGTATCTTTCTAACCTTTTCATCCTCTGAGGGCTCCTTTGACACTCAACATTTTCCTGCTTGATCTTGGACGCTTGTCTAATTCTCATAGTCCCAGCCCACTCTACTGGAACTTGACCTCGGGCCTGATTGAAAGTGTCTAGGTTTTATTTTTTTCTGGCCCATCCTGTCCCTTGCAATCCAACATCCTGGTGAGAAACATTGCCTTCACTTGAGTGAATGGCATGTATGTGACCAGTGAGACCTAAGCCTGACAATTAAGATTTGGTTGCGGTTGGCTCTGTGGATGGATAACCGAGGGCTCTGCTGAATATAGTACTACAGTTGCCTTAATAAGCATTATGTAACTGATTTAAATTCTGTAGCACAGTTTATTAAATCATCTGTATTGGATAGGTTCCCTCCTTTGAGGCATACTGCTAATCACACAAAGCAACATCTTATTTTTAATCCTTCAACCAGTTATTTTCAATCATAGACTTGTACATACTATTAAAAAAATAAACTAGTAGTTACTTACAGATAATTGCAGGAGGAAAGTGACAGCTGCATTACACTTGTTCCTTTGCATTACAAAAAAAGCACATTAAGAACTAAGACATTCAGATCTTTTGCATGGGAAAGAATGTTTTCATCATTATTAAAATTTATTTCAATGTATTAATTTTTTAAAGTTTAATTTTAGGGAAACAAAATAGTTATTCAGTTTAGCAGAATCATTCATTTTGAGCTTCCTGGCAAATGGAATGAATGCTTCAATTTTGGCAGGTCAGCTTGTGAATAAGCTACGTGTTTGGGACTCTTTTGTTTCTTGGCTCGTTGCTGAACCTCAGTTTCAGAAGGTCATATCTTTGTACAGTCCTGAAATAGGGTCAGTGATTTTGATGCCTCTGTAACAGAAGATTATTCTGCCAGGTAATGCTTTGCACAATTTATGGATACATTTTATTATTTTTACCACACAGGCATAGATATTAACACTCCAGAAAAAAAACCAAACATGATTAAGAAGATGTTCTAGATACAATAAATTGCATTGCAATTTTTGCAAATTACTCACCCCCCTACTCACCTACAAAGACCCTATGTTAAAACTGGACCCATAGTGAGGGGTACTTTTTAAATAAAAAAGTGTTTCCTTAAGTTTTTGCTCCTAGTAGAGAGACAGATTTTCCTGAGGGATTTTAGCTGGTATCCCTGTGCATATAATAAAAGCAAATATATTTTTCAAGAATGTTAAATTTTAATCAGAGAACATTTTGATAAATTTAATCTGAGAACAATTTTAGGTTCACTGCAAATCTTGTTGGCAAATAGAAGGAAGTGAATTATGAAATGGTGGGAGAAAGGCATCCTGTTAATATTTATCTTTAATATTTATTTATCTTCTAATATTTTTTTATTTATTTGTCACTACTAATCTACTTAAAGTAATGACAGGGCAGGTGAGAAGTCAGCTTGACCTGTGGCTTCTGAATGAAGTCTTTAATGAGACAGAGAAGGCATTCCACATGGCCCAATTCTTCTCTGTGTGTTGACTCAGTATTAATCTGTTCTGAGAACACTGGGTAATTCTTCATCGATTTAGAGTTGAAAGAGGACTCTCAGGTTATCTGATCAATCCCCTTCAATTCAGGGGAGACAATGGGGACCAGAAAAGTGAAGGGCCTACCTGACTCTGGTGAGTGGCAGAGTCAGAAATGGAACTCACACCTCCTGGTTCTCCGCTATGTTTGTTTACGGGGAGCTTTGGTTGCTTCTGGAAGGGACAGCGTGAACAAAGGGGCCTTTTTCATCCAAGGTCAATAGTTTAGGGACTTTGTAGTTGAGAAGTGCCCACCGGTTTTCTGAATTAGCTTGAGAAAGGTTGGAGAAGAGAGAACAAAAGCAGATTGTTCAAGAGTCAGGATACACTGAGGTTATCTGCGTCAGGTAGCTAGAATCCTGATATTGTTTTGTTTCCAAATCTGAATTGTCAATGGATAAACAGATGCGATTTTATTAATAATTTTGAGACACAGGGGATCTACTCTGCCATTGCCTTCAGTGGCCTCCCTATCTCTGCCTGATTGTAAGAAATATATATCATGGTTTGCCCTTAAAAGGTACAACCTGAGTATTACAGTATCAATCATGGACAATTTTTCTAGTACCATCTGTTTTCCGAACATGGACCTTGTGGCATATGTTGTATTATGTGGATCCTGAAAAACTAAAATAAACAACAACATTCAAAATCACATTCAGGTCTCGGTGTCAGAAGGCTATCATTCCCCTCTGAGTTTTTTCATTGGAGTTTAGAGTTTGTTAGAAAGTGTGATGACAGTCACAGCTAAAGATAACATTACGAGGAGAGGGAAATGAGACCCACTGGAGGCGAGGTGCGCTCAGAGCTTCATGGTCTCGTGGTGATGGGTTTAAACAGATGGTTCCCCTGAGTTCTTAGTTCTGCGAGTCCTGCGGCTCAGCTGGTCAGCAGACTGGATCATACACGTTGGGATAGCTGAGAATTATATGCAGAGCTTGAAACAGCAGGGTGGGAGAGGGAGCTGTTGCCGGCTATAAGCAGCTTTGGGATGTGCTTTTCTAAAAATAGGTTCCAACGAAAGGTCCTGCACCTGTGGGTCCTGGCCTGGCGGTGGGGGAGGAGGGAGTTGCTGGGGCCCCTAGACCACTTTCTAAGCCCTTGCTGGGCTTTACAAAGAGGCCACCTTCACTGTTCTCTGGACTAGAAAAGACGGCATTGGAAGCCATTTTAAAAGTATAAATTGGCTTTTCTAATGAAGTTGGAGGCCCAGGGAGGCTGTCTTGGAGGAAGGGGAGACGTCTATTTACAATTCCTTTCTTGGTCCTTTTTGCCAATTCTCCAACAATTCCCTGCAGGAGAGCCGGGTTTCTTTCAAGATTGTTTCAATGTTAAATCGACACTAAATCAAGAGCACAGTAAGTCCCAACCTAGTCTTTTTAAGTGAAGAAAATTTCCAAGGCAGCCGTCTCCCGTGGGGATCTGATGCAGAAGTAGGGAGACAGCAGGTAATGCCACTGAAGAAGCTGTAGGTTGGAAAGTCAAAATAACAGGTTTTTATATTTATTGAAAAATATGTCCTTCGCTCATGTGTCTTTTCCTCACTGCGTCCTCTTGTATCACTTGTTTTAGATGGTGAGTTTTTTTCTCTCTAGTCTACAAGAACAAAAATTACCTTTGAAACATTGTTCTGTGTTGTATTTAGGCCGAGACTCCCCAGCTCACTCCTTTTCTACCTGCATGATACCTTGTTGGCTCAAGCTCGTAGGCAGTGTCTTCGTGCTCTGCAACACACCTTAGTCATATATAAGCGGATCGATGAAAGATGTCTTATTATGTCTTAAAAGGATATTAAGAACCAGATGGTGCTGCTGCTGACTAGAACTCTTATCAGCAAAATATAGCAAGGATGTCACTCCCCTTCTTAATAAAATGTTAAAGCAATATACAGGATAGTGTACCATAGAAATATTTTAAAATATATAAATGTCAATTCATTTTGTTATGCAGATGGTAGTTGCCATCTATTTATATCTATCATCTATCTATCTATCTATCTATCTATCTATCTATCTATCTATCTATCTATCTATCTATCTATCTATCATCTATCTATCTATCTATCTATCATCTATATCTATCTATCTATCTATCTATCTATCTATCTATCTATCTATCTATCTATCTATCATCTATCTATCTATCATCTATCTATCTATCTATCTATCTATCTATCTATCTATCTATCATCTATCTATCTATCATCTATCTATCTATCTATCTATCTATCTATCTATCTATCTATCATCTATCTATCATCTATCTATCTATATCTATCTATCTATCTATCATCTATCTATCTATCTATCTATCTATCTATCTATCTATCTATCTATCATCTATCTATCTATCTATCATCGATCTATCTATCTATCATCTATCTATCATCTATCATCATCTATCTATCGTCTGTCTATCTATCTATCTATCTATCTATCTATCTATCTATCTATCTATCTATCTATCATCTATCTATCTATCATCTATATCTATCTATCTATCTATCTATCTATCTATCTATCTATCTATCTATCTATCTATCTATCTATCTATCATCTATCTATCTATCTATCATCTATCTATCTATCATCTATCTATCTATCTATCTATCTATCTATCTATCATCTATCTATCTATCTATCTATCTATCTATCTATCTATCTATCTATCTATCATCTATCTATCTATCTATCATCATCTATCATCATCTATCTATCATCTATCTATCATCTATCTATCTATCTATCTATCTATCTATCTATCTATCTATCTATCTATCATCTATCTATCTATCTATCTATCTATCTATCTATCTATCTATCTATCATCATCTATCATCATCTATCTATCTATCTATCTATCTATCTATCTATCTATCTATCTATCTATCATCTATCTATCTATCTATCTATCCATCCATCCATCCATCCATCATCTATATCTATCTATCTATCTATCTATCTATCTATCTATCTATCTATCTATCTATCTATCTATCTATCTATCATCTATCTATCTATCGTCTATTGTCTATCTATCTATCTATCTATCTATCTATCTATCTATCTATCTATCTATCTATCTATCATCTATCTATCATCATCATCTATCTATCATCATCATCTATCTATCATCTATCTATCTACCTATCTATGCATTTTGTAAGATAAAGTTTGTTTAACTTTTAAAATTGCATGAAACCAGAATGTAGTACTTCCTTGTGAAGTTAGCTTGATAGTAAAGGAGGAAGATAAATATTATTTTCTTTTTTTTCTTTATACAAGGAGAGGGAGAGAGAGATAGAAACATCAATGAGAGTCAATGATTAGCTGCCTCTGGCATACCCACTATTGGGTATTGAGCCTGAAACCCTGGCATGTGCCCAGACCAGGAATCGAGCCCCGACCTCCTGGTTCATAGGTCAACACTTAACTACTGAGCAACACCTGCCGGGCTATCAATATTACTTTCTAAAGAATTACTCAGCTGAGCATTTATGTAAGGCAAAATGTGTTTACTTACAAATGTTGATCTTTAACAACTGTGAGGCTTTTTAATGCTTCAATGTGAATCGTATTGTGCCCATTCTATACCATCAGCTTGGGCTGCTTCTTTGAGAGGGCTTGCATCACAGATCTTGAGAATTAACACCATTGAATAGAGAAATGTCACTAGCTCTTCAAGCATTTTTGTTCCCAAATGACTTTGAAACCAAGAGTCTGGGTAATTCTGTTGAAGGAATCATAGATTTTTTTGGTTTAAACCTAACCCAGTAGATGATCATGAACAGGAGGCTTGGCAATGGCTATTGAAAGGACTCAACATATTTTTTGAGTGAGAGATTGTAATTTCAGAAAATTTTATTCATTGCACAAATATTTATTGTCTGCCAATGGGCAGAAGACCTTTACTTGGTCCTGGGCACTACTAGTCCTTCTCTTAAGGAGTCTATAATGGACATTGAATTAATTGCTGTAGAGGTTCATTTGCACTAGTGTATATACTAAGTGCAGCAGGGACATGAGAGATGGCTCAGGACATCTAGCAGAAATGGGAGAAATCTGGAGGAGGAATGTTTTCTATAGAAAAGTGTTATGGGCAAGCATTCTAGAAGAAGGAAATAATGCGCAGAGTTGTGGAGGCAAGAAATATCATAGTGTATCAGGGAACTTTACGTAGCCCTGCAGTATTTACTGTCACACTCTTGCTCTCATTTTAGTATTCACAAAGAAAACAAATTATATTTCCTGCAGCAGGTGTGAGGTACGTAAGACAAGGAAATGGTCTTCAGTTAGCTACTAAAGAGGATGACTGAGTATTGATCACACGGTTCATTCTGGTGATAAAATGAATCAGGAAAATGTTCTGAAGACAAAATTTTCTGAAAAATCAATGCTGGAAGATTAAGGAAAAATGATGGTTTGGAAGGGACAGGCGTCTGCAAGAGGAGGCTGAGTGCAGCTTTGGTATCTACCCGTGGACGGTGGGTCATGGGAGAATGAATAAGCCAGATAGTGCTGTCAGGCAAGATTGTGTTTCTTTGAGGCAAAGAAGCACAGAGTGAAGTTTAGTCTAGTCTGTCAAACTGGGACAAGGGTTCCATAGGACAGGGTACAGAGGACTGGGCAGACAGGGAAACAGATGGATAAGGGAGGGAAACAGATGGACATTGGTATGGGGACAAGGACAGTGTCATCCTGGCAGTGCAGGTGGTGCCTGATCATGACAGGGATAAAAAATGTAGGACCTGGGTGTGCATATGGTCATTGAGAGTCCCACAACATCCCACTCTGTTTGCATTGTCTCAGCAAATATTATCCATATCATCCAGTCCCCAAGACTGTGTCGTCTATGCCTAGCAATTTCAATGTGGCCACCAACAGGCCCTGGCGTCCTGCATGCCTCCCACTTGCTCTTTCTGGCTATCTTCTCCCTGCCTGGCTTCAGCCTGCAGAACCCTCCCAGCTCACACTACCTGGACTAGCCCAGGCTTCTGTTTTTCCTTCAAGGGTTTCATGGGGAAGGATGATTGTATAAGAGGGTTAGCAACCTCACCGTCCTTACGGCCCTTTTCGTTTCAAATCCTGGAAAAAGTAAAGCTGAATTTGTTTCCCAGCGCGAGCAACTCTGGAAGACCTTATGCTGTGTATTTCTGTGTGGAAACCCATCAGGGCTTTACTGGATTTTCAATGATTGTTTTCTCTCTTTCCTGATTTTTTTCATAGATTAATTTTGTGCTTTGGCGTTGTAGTTATTTTAGAAAGTCTTTTGAAGGCCATTTAAAATGAATTGAAAATTATTAAGTAAAAGTAATCAAATAGTCTTTCTAATCTCATGCATACTCTGACATAATCCTCCCAGTTCTTGGAGCATGTTCTTGATTCCTTGTCAGTGTGTCAGTTTCACATCTTCTTCCTTCTGATATATTTTTAGTAACTGTCAGCCTCATAGCCTTCAATAATAATAAAAAATCTTTCATTTTACTAGTGACAAAACTCTATGTTTATTCCCAGTTTTTTCAAGAATCTTGTCATTTCCCCCCCACCCCCCGAAATTATCACTGTTTCCAGTGAACAGGAAAGAAAACCTTGCCATACACTTCTTTTTCTTCTCTAAATCTACTTTCTTCTTAATACCAAGTCTTGGTAATCATCCCTATCTGCTATAGAGTGGATAATTTCTGTTCTCTGGTTTTTCTTGGGTCAGATAGCTTGCTTTCTGATTTCTAGAGAGTGGAGCTAAAGGGACACATAATCTTTTCTCGTGGAGTTATTTTCTCTTAACAAAGGTTTATTTTTCCAAAATTTAAATCATATGTAGAACCCAGGAATAAACAAAGATGGTCATTTATAATTGAAGTTGTTTTGGGGGCATGTTACACAATCTTTGAAACATATTTTATACACTACAGCAAAATTCAGAATGACTGATAAGAATTGTCAAAGATGAACAATATTTTGAGGATCACTGATCTGCCCTTTGCATGAAAACGGTGCAGTGAGGTTGTTGCCCTGGGTTTCGTTGCTGTTTTAACCTCACCTGCCCTCCAGCCTTCATGATGAATCCTGATCACTGAGTGTCTGGGCAGCTCACACAGAGAGCCAACTAGACTCTTGGTCTGCCTCTCAACTTGGACTTTATTTCTTGGCTTTAACCCAAGATGCAACTATATATTGCTTATTCAAGTTGGCAGCCAAGGTTATCAGAATCAGCCTTTCTCCCTAATCAGGATTCTTAACCTACAATTGGTGACTTTATCATTCCTCCTTAACTTGCCTTAACTTTCACCTTGTTAACTGAGAACTAGAATATTAGCCTATACCACTTAAGCATTCAAACTCTAGCATTTTGGAGAATTTAATACATCCTTATGGCCTATCTAAGGAGTAGAAACCACAGTCTTAATGTCTTGGAAACATTTCTAGTCTTGATTCCCGCCTGATTCTAGAGTTTAGAAAAATCTGATCAACACTTTAGGTGTTTAGTTGCATCTAATGTTGAAAATAAGCCTTCTGGTATATGTAAAGCTGTGCCTTGTTGTTTGTTACTAACCTCAGTAATTTAGTTTCTTAAATCAAATATCTTTCTATTGCTCATGTATACTATGCAGTTAACCTTTTGTTATTATATAGCACTGGATGATTTTTAGTCTTACCCATTTAAATCAGTTATTTTGATAAATATTTGTAAATGCTATGGATAAATTGGCACATAGAAACCTATTTGACTCTAGAGAAAGTATAATTAGTGTGTAAACTTAAGAATGACTTTAGCTCGGTAGGGAAACTCTTGACCATTTATATTTGTAGAAATGATTACAGATACTAGAATTTCAGCAGAATGACACTACACCATATCAAAAACCACATTATGAAATTTTCACCATGGAAGTCACTGAAACATTGTTTATAAAACATTTTTCTTTGAAATATTACTTTCTAAATCTGTCTCCCCAATGAAAGATTGTCCTAAAGCGCAACTGGCATTTTTATCACCCTTGCAGCCAGGCAGGGTCTATAAAATGGTAACTATTCAAATGTTTTCTCTGTAAAGTACTATATATTTCCCTGTTTCAGGCAAGCAGAGGACTGTGTTGGCAGAAGTCAGCTTCTGCTTATAAAGTAATATCGCTAAGGCTTAGGAAGTGGGGAAGCAGCGTATCTAAGCTACAGCTTTGCACTGACTATTATGCCTTCAGAATTATGGAAGACATACTTAAGCCTGAATCAGGGGATAATGTCAGAGAAAATAAGTACTCACTTTTTTTTGGCAGCAGTTTAAAATATATTAAATTATAGAAATGTTCAAAGTCACACATATGTTCTTTGATTTTCCCCCCTTTCATTAGTATATAACCAATGTGCAATGTTCAAACGGACCTTTAGAGGTTTGGATAATCACCCTGGCTAATTTTTTGTAGTCTTATACCAATCCAGTCCAATTATAATTTTGCCAACTAACTAGCAATGTGGAAATGTCTTTTTTCTTTTGAAGGAGTAATGTGACCATGGTGTATTTAATAAAATGCATGTTGGCTCTTCATTTCAAGGTGAAATGGCTGTGGCTGATTATCAAGGCTACCTCTTCTAAAATAATGTCCCCGAGCACTCGGGAAAATGCAGTGAAATATTAAAGACATATACTAAATCATAATTAAATGATCAACTTTTCTATTTTTAAGTTATCAAACTCCCATTCTACCACTTTTCTAAATTCTCAGGCCTTTCTCTGTTGTGTGGCTGTTGAGCTATTTGGGAATTACTGGTACCTAAGTAGGAGTGGGGGTAGGGAGGAAGGGATTTTTTAGAAGACTTCACATTATTAACTTAGACTGATCTCCAGTCTGAGAATATTGCCCATACTTGCAGCTCCGCAAACAACCAATCATATGCTCTTGGACAAGTTATATGAATTTTTTTGGTATTAATATCTTGAGTCCCCACGAAGGGACCATATGTGTGCAATCCTTCTTGGTAGAGTCATTCATGAAGGTCCAGATTGCCTTCTAAGAGTATCTCATTTTGTATTGTTTCAAAATCCATCTGAAATCTTGGCAAATATATCGCTGGGTGGCTGTGTTGGCTGGCAGCCACTCCCCCACTGTAGGCATGCTAACCACAAAGATCCCAAAGAAAGTTTTGTTATGCGTATATGCTGAAAAAGTTTTGCAATGGACAAATCCAAGTTATACCTTTCTAGATTTATATATTGTCATTTCAGCTCCATATGTACCCTACGCTGTAGCCTCCCCAAATCATGGTTAGTCCCAGAACACCATGCTCTCTTTTGCCTCTCTGTGTTTGCTTGGGATGCCTGTCAAGCCCTTTGCCGTCTGTCAAGTGTATACTCAGTTTTCTTGACTTGATTGAAGCACCAATTACTCTGTGAAGCTTTCCCAAATTTCCCTCCCTTTCCTCAGCACTGATTGGCTTTGTTACACCTTTTTAAACCACCCTATATTTATACCTGTTTAATACTTAATACATTATATTAAGATTTGCTGGTTTGTTCCCATGTGTGACTCATGTATCCCCAGGTCTTCCCAGCCTGGAGAGAAAAACAAAGGTCACAATAACTTGACAAAAGGATATTTGGCTGGTTGATTTCTCAAAAGTTGGCAGTCATGGGTGGTCTCCTGTGTACCTGATATAATCCTGTTAGCTTCCAAGGGTAGGTGGCGTTTTCCTCTACAGCGTGTTCTACAGATGCCCCTTAGAAGTGCTGAAGCTCAATACGCTTTGCTTTAACTTTTCTCCTCCATGCAGAGGCTGGTCTGATGTTCGGTTTAAATCACCTCGCTCACTTCTGTGTACCAGTGTCCTCCAAAAGCCTCCCCGATGGGAAAGTCCTTTCACTCCCTCTGGTCCTTTGGCCTATCCCACTGTCACCGAGGAGTCCTGTTTTGTGTTCAGTGCATTACAGAGTTTTGATAAAATAACTCTTCTAGTGCCCCCCGCCCCCACCAGACACACAAGCAAAGCGCACTGAGAAAAGGTGGCCTTTTCCTCCGGCTGTGGTGTGTGAGCGTCGGAGGCCGCTCTGTATGTGATATGCATGTGCTCTATTAAAAGTGACTCTGGAGTTCAGGAGCAGGATTGCTAGAGAACCAAAATATGAATGAGAAAAAATTTAGCCGAATTAACCTTCATTTATGTAGAAAAACTATCCATATCTAATTCCAAGGGATAAACTGTTCAGAGAGACTTGTTATCAAATATGTACCTGCATACATATGCATAATATACACATATGCATCATTGAAATATGTGTATGTCACAATATACTTTTTCTTGCCATCCCCAAAAAGCTAAAATATTTTTCTTTTTCGCTCCCACCCCCAACCCTACTGATTGATCTCTTATAGGTATCAACATTATTTTCTATTAAGTATACTATTAGGTGTATTTGGAGAAAAGGCCTCGTTCCAACCTCAGAAGATGGGCAAGTGTTATGTGTGTATGTCTATATTTTCAGTTAAGAAAAAATGTTTAGAGCAGCTGCTATCATTGTTTTTATTCCTCCCTTAAATTGGCTTTTTAATTTCCCAACTAACTACCTGTCCCAATTTCATCTGCTATAAGCCCTTCTAATGAGCTTAAAATGATTTTAAAATTCTCACATCCGTGAAGCGGCTCAAAGCACAACATAAGGACAGAGTGAAGATTAAAAAAAATGAAGTAACTGAATACAAATGCTGCAGAAACCATCGCCATGCCGCCTGTTTAAAGACTGGTTCCAGGTTTCAATATCAAACAAGAGGTGCAGAAGGAGCTAGAGTGAAGATGGTGAGAATCCGCCCCATTTTGTTCTTCCTTGTGCTCCAAAACATGCTCTGATGGAACGCACCTGTCCCGTCCCCACTCCCACCGTGGCCCCAGGCAGACAGAGCGAGTGGCTGCATCCAGCGCGCCAGTGAGAGCAGCTATTCTCCTTGCCGCACCCGCTTTGTTTTCCACAGCAGCATGGGACCTGTCTCTTAAAGAATCTCTTCTGCACGTGGGAAGGGACGTGGCCAGCTTTCTTCAAGCTCGGGGAAGCACCAGCACGGCTTCTTGGAACTGTGCAACATCTGTCCAAACTGCAGTGCTGGCTTAACATTCGATGTGGGCCAGTGACCTGACGTGGAAGCCAAAGACTGGCATTGAGGGAGCCCTCAGTGTTTTATAGATGTTGATGATGTTTTATTAAATCAGTACTGATTAATTGGTAAGGAGTCATTCATGTGGATTGTGCTGGGCTGAACTTTAAGCTGTTCAGACTACCTCCCAATGCTCAGGATTCAGTCTTAAAGAAAAATTATTCTTATGCATAGTTCACAAATTCATGGTTAACTTTTTGGTGTTTTCATTAGAGACCTTTGCAAATATCTTTAGTAATAACAGTAAAAGTATAAAATCAACATTTTAAAATCTTAAACTGGCTTCAAAGTAATTTTAAGAAAAATGGAAGGACAAACAGAAAGAATATTAATAGTCACAGTACTTTTTCCTCCTGAGAAAGGTGCACTTATTGAGTAATGAATTATTGATTCAATGTTGATGAACCTGAATTATCTTGAAACTTCTACTTTAGACTGGGGAAAAGCTAGAGTTTAACCTCTCCTTACTGATTATGAACCTCGGTGAGACTAGAGCAGTTCTATGAAATACAGGATATTGACATTTTCTTCACAAAGATATCTGGGCATACGATTTAATTGACCCAACAACTATTTATTGCCATTTCTGTGCATGGCAAATACTAGGTGTTATTGGAAGGAAAAATCGATCAGTATTGTATTGGATGAATATACACAAAAGAATGGCGCATGAGAAGGTAGCCTTCACATACAAGCAAAGCAATGCATTTTGTTCCAAAACAAACAAACATTTAAAATGCTCACAAAATTATGAGGCTATCTTTTATGTCATGTCTGATTATTTCCTCTCCAACTGAAACTTACCATAAAATTATCATCAGCTTGTTCTTCCTCATATTTCATGCCTTCCATGGAAATAGTATTTTAGTGTGCACTGGTATAATGTTTCTTTGTGTTAAGAAATTATTTCATCTCCCAAATCTTGTTTTTTGCCTGCATACCAAAATAGTTATTCCATGATAAGGCTAGTTGGTTATTTTGTCTGAAAAAGGTTGTGAAAGAATAAATGAAAATAATTTTTATATATTTGTACATAAAATAATTAAAAATACTGAATTTGACATACTGGTTTTACCTCTTATAACACAAAGTTAGTGTCCTTTTTCTTAATTAGGCCGTATTATGTATTTTGGTTAATATAACTTTATCTTATTCAATAAAATAAGTTATTGATTTTGTCCTATAAATTCTTACAAAGTTTGGTTTTATTTGTCATTGAATCCTGTTTAGTTAGGTGAGGAAGTTATTATTCTATAAGTGTGATGTGCATGAGGGTATCAGGGTAATAACCCAGTTAACTAGGTGCCTAAGTTCTTCCTGTGAGGCTTGATCCACAAACCATCTCAGTCACGTCTTTGTATGAAACTGACACTGTCTGTTTTAGGTAGGGATTATTATGGATGGATTAGTGATGCTATTTTAATGAAAAATAGAATGTTATAATTATCAGCAGCATAACTTAATGACTCTTAAGGATCATTATTTTTGCTACATATTATAGGAATATCACTCATTTTCCAGAGTTTATATTTTTATTGACATTAATGACAAAGTCTTCAAGAAAGGATATAACACTTCAGATTTATGATGTCACTTTTTTTACAATCTGTGTTTAAGGTTAAATTGGGTAGATATGTTTATAATGGGGGGAGTTGTCAAGTAATTATATTAAATATTCTCTCTAGGGGAAAAAAGTGTCAAAAAACTAGAAAAGTTGTGGAAATTGATAGAATAAATTAACTTCTTGTAAAATCATTTTCCACATCATTAGAACATTTGTTTTCAAATGTCACAGCAGATGAAATAATTTCACTACAGATACTGCTTCAAGGATGAAGCTATAACTCATGGAGCAGTAGAACAATAGATGGTACAAAGCCTTCCGAAGGCTTACATTAAGACTAAATTGCACACTGAGCAGAAAAACATAGTGCTCTTTATGACTGAACTTTTGAGTTGTTTCTGCATGGATTTGGAATAATTATGCATGATAAAATATTGTAAAGCAGAGACAGTAATATCTGCCAGTCATATTTATTAAGACTGAATGCACATGGAGCATTAAAATGCCAAACAATACAATTTGTTATGTTGAATTTTAAAGAATTTCAAGGCAGATTAAAAAAGATATTAGAACAAATCAACTGTCTTTGCCTTCTGCTATAAATCTTCCCATTATTGTTTTTTTCTCTCATTATTAACAACCTTCATTTCTTTGGCATTTGCAGACACCCACCTCCTTGAAAAGCCTTTTATTCTCTCTCTCTTCTATTATCCAGATGTTTGCTTTAATGCCAAAATTAATGGCACTTTTAAATTTACTCTTTCATTTTAAGCTTTAGACACCTGACCTTTCCTGCCTATTTCATCTCTTTTTTCTTCTGCTTTACCCAGCAGTCAGGGTAGGTAATTAATTAGCCAGCACAGCAGAGGAGAAAAAGTTGCACTTGGTTGCAATGCCTTTTATTTCACTATTGAATTGCATTTGGAATTTCCTAATGTCTGGTTGGGTTCAGTGGGCTCTTCCATGTCTGTTAAGACACTGGCTCCTGGCATCCCAGGTTAAGTGAGATCTGTTGCTCTGAATAGGATGTGTCTCTTCCTTACATGATAATAGGGGTACAATGCCTGTGCTAGGAGATGATTATAACCTCAGATCCATGGCTCATTAAAAGACCATACAGAGTTTAGAAGAAATGAAGCTAACATAAATGTGTTTCATTTTTTTTTCATCTTTTCAAAGTTTTTAATGTTTTAAAATTTTTATTTCTTCTAATGTTTTAGGCTGATGTATTTATTTATTTACTTATTTTTACTTGAATTTATTGGAGTGACCCTGGTTTGAAAAACCATACAAGTTTCAAGCGTACAACTCAATAAAACATCATCTGCACAATGCATCGTGCGCCCATTGCCCCAAGCAAAGTTTTTTTCTGTTCCCATTCCCCCACTGCCCTTTTGCCCATTTCCACTGAACCCCCAACCCCTTTCCCTCTGGCTATCACCACACTGTTATCTGTATCTATGTGATCTATATATCTATCTCTATCTCTATCTCTATCTCTATCTATATATATATAGTTTTTTGGCTAATCCCTTCCTCTTCTTTCAACCAGTCCCTTCTCCTCCTTCCCTCTAACAGCTGTCCACCTGTTCCACATATCTATGCCTCTGTGTCTACTTTGTTCATCAGTTTATTTTGTTCATTAAATTTCACATATAAGTGAGATCATATGGTACTTGTTGTTCTCTGACTGGCTTATTTCACTTAGCATAATACTCTCCAGGTCCCTCCATGCTGTCACAAAAGGGAAGATTTGTTTCTTTTTTATGGCTGCATAGTATTCTGTTGTATAAATCTACCACAGCTTTTTTATCCACTCATCTACTGATGGGAACTTGGACTGTTTCCAGACAATCCAATTAAACAATGGGCAAAGGATCTGAATAGACACTTCTCTGAAGAGGACATACAGATGGCCAATAGACATGAAAAAATGCCCAAGGTCACTAATCATCAGAAAGATGCAAATTAAGACCACAATGATTTGTCACCTCACACCTGTCATATGGCTATCATCAAAAATCAACGAACAACAAGTGCTGGCAAGATATGGAGAATATACACTATTGGGGGTAATGTAGGCTGGTGCAGGCACTGTAGAAAACAATATTGTTTCCTCAAAAAATTAAATTGGAACTGTCTTTTGATCCAGCGATTCAACTTCTGGGAATATATCCTAAGAATCTTGAAACACTAATTTGAAAGAATATATGCACCCCTGTGTTCACTGCAGCGTTATTGAAATAGCCATAAATGTGTGTTTTAGACCATTTAAAGGGCCATGTAATTATAGTCAATATGAGTATATATGGAGCAAAATGACAGAAAAGTAGGACTTTATGAAAGCAACTGTACAACAATGTAACTTTATACATTGTATAAAGACTTGAATGAAAACCCAGTCAGCTCAGTAGCCTTTCCATATAAATGTGTAGCCTTGAGGCTGGACAGGGTTATTCCTCTTGGCTCCTGAGAAGGGATTTGTTCAAGAGAAAATTACCAAAGAGTAAATGACACTGGGATTTCCCGACGTGTGAATGTTTGTGAAGAGGGCCTCTCTGGAGATATGGCTGCCACTGGGCCACCAGAGTAGACCATGATTGAGAAGAGAACCACAGCACCTCAGCCAGCTCGTTTGCCCTGGCAGGTCAAGAACCTCTCCCAAGTTCAAAGCCTAAAACCAAATGAGCTGCCTGAGAAATGGAAATAGGAAGACAGTCGAGAGGACATTTCTAGTATTGGCAGCCCAGTTCTAGCACTGTGTTTGGTGAACTAGCACATCACTAGTAAAAATAGTTACTACAGATGGTACTTTTCTTTTAGTGACTTTGATTCCTAAATAGCTTGCAGGTAACCTGTTAAATAAAGAGGCTAAATCATGCGCTTGCTGGAAACTGTTTCATGTCAATCAAGAGTCTTCGATTCTATGATTTTCCATCTTTTTATTTTTCACGGTTATAGAGACGAATAGCCAGCTATAAAGAAAGATTCGAGTTGTTTAGCAAGAGGCATTTTACAGGAGGAACTAAATGCCTTTTTAACTTGGAAGCAAACCTAAAACAAATGATCGCGTTAGTTGAAGAGCTGCCCTTGGGGGATGTCATAGGCAAGAATGAGCAGTAGGATTTGGCCTGGAGTAGGTAATTTTGGAACGCAGTGTAGCTAAGAAATATTTTGATTTGCTTTCCTGTTATTTTCTTGGCTGGGGAATCTGGCCCAAAGTGAGGAAATCAAATTAATAGGAGTATGTGAAGTTTAAATATGTTAAAATGCCATTTTAAAATTAGTCTAAAAATAATCAAGTCTAGTTTGAATTCACCAGCTAAGACCTGTAATTAGATTCATGCACTGTGATGTTTTAGCTCCAAACCAGAACTCAAAGTGGATGATATGTGAAGAGCTGAAACCAGCCAGCTTGTCCTGGAAAGAAAATAGGATGGACAGACAAGAAGCTACATCTTCACTGAGAGTTGCCATCCATTTCTAAATTAAATTGTTCAAGTCTCTAATGTCTAGATAAGACCATAGTGTATCTAAATTAAAAAAAAAAAAAAAGTATTTACACAGAGAATACTGTTGAAGGCTGTGCAGCACTTAACTGACTAAGAAGAATGTCCTCTTGGTGCAATGAGAGTGATCATTAGTGTTTTCTGGATAAGGGTAGAATTCTATGTAGATAACCTGAAAGGCTCTCCCACAGAATAGTGTTTTCTGCTAGATGAGGGCTTTTCAACGCTTCATATTCTGAGCTCAGCGTCTGTATGGGTCTGAGGAGCCAATGGTTTCAGAGAAGAGATTGCCTGTGCTTAAACACATGTCCCTACATACGGCCCCTCTAACGATATTTATTTTAATTAGTCCTTTCAACCTTTCTATAAAAACTATTTTGGTATATCTGCTTTACTATCCTGAAGTAAAATTTAGAAATAATTTCATTTACATATATATAGATATGTAAATATATATATATACACATGTAATTAAAAAAAATCAATCTAATGCCATAAATGGAGAAATACAAAGAAAAGTAAGTTATATTAAAATAATGACTTTCAATTGGTAAATATTTATGTAGGACTTTACCAGAGGACAAAAAAGAGCTCCACAGTTTCTAATGCCATTTAGTTTCTAAGAAATTCTTAGGGACTGTGCTGATCCCCTTAGGATCTCTGCTTTAAAGAAAATATATTCAATGTCTTATCAAGCCATTGGATTCTAGACAGATGTTTTTCTGACTTGCTAAAGCAGCAGGACCCTACTTTCTAAAGAAATCAGCGGTAGAGGTGTAATATATAAATAGTATATCAAGCAGGTAATGGCTCTTTCCAACCTCTGTCCACCACAGTGGCTGTCCCTGAAGTACCATTGCTGGTCAAGGGGTCTGGATATCTGAGTGTTTCAGTGACACCTTGGGAGCTAAAAAGAAATTGAAGTAGATGAAAGGAAATATGATATTCTAGTTAGGAAACAACTTTTTCCTTAAACTCCCTTTTGTTTTATTAGTACAATAGAATAATTCCCTCAGCCTTACTATTGAAAGGAATTTTTTAGGAATAGAGAAATCATACTAATATCTCTTGGGAAGATGTCTCAGGGATGTTTTATATAATTTATCATCATACAGTTAAGGAAATAACAAATCTTTGAGTGGATAAGGTATTCAACTCGCTAAATGCTGGTCTAACTTCAGATCAGCTACTCATGTTTAAAATAAAGCCATTTGAGGACAGGTCTTTTAACATTTCTTCCAGCTCAAACTATAGATTAAAAATGTATCTCATGAATGGATGTGTAACATATACAACTTTCATTTCACCAACTCTTTTCTATATCTTCTTATATTGGGTGTCAGATCTCTCTTATATTTAGTTTTCATTTTTGGAGCAGCGCATCATAGAAGCAACATCTTTAGAGTCAGAAAAAAACTAAAGAACACTTATCCTAACATCTAAATTTTGAAAATATGGAAACAAAACCTAGAGATGTAATTTCCCCAAGATAACACACAATATTAGTTGTCTAATGAGAAACACATGCAACCACAGAATCAATACCATCTAAAAATTCCCCTTCCAAGAGGAGCTTAAATCTTTGTTACGAGTTTGAAAATTGTCGAATACTTAGAATTTAATATTTCATCTAGCAAAACAAGATTGGTTTTATTATCTGGCAGGAACCAGAAGTGTTGCAGGACTAGGGGAAGTCTGATCTCATTGACCTCTCTGGGTCACTCACTTCTTATTATATTCCTAATGGCCAGTTGGCAGGCCTTGTGGGTTTAATTCCACAGTCCATCACCACAGTCTTCTAATAAATAATGTCATGGTGGTCTGCCTTCATATTTATGTTTCTCCAGAAAAGCTAAATTCATATTATCACCATTAATTGATCTCAACATGGCAAGAGTCTTTCCTCATCTACTCTACTCCTTGAACAGGCAGTTAGATGCTGAATTGCACTCCTATGCATAATTGCCTCTACCTAATCATCTATTCTGAGACTTACTTCCTGGGCAGAAGGGCCTGCAGGCTCTTGTCAGTCATTCTTCTTGTTCTTGAAGGCTGTTTTTTTTTTTACTATTCACACATAGCCTACTCCAAGATCTACTTACAAAGTGCTGGCCATATGCTTGGCTCCTTATATGGAATCCCATTTCATTCCCAAGGAAGCCCTTGGAGATATTTTCTCAGAAGGAGGCACAGGCTTAGAGAAGTTAAGTGACTGATTCTTGTGCACACAGTTAGTAAGCAGCTGAAGCAGGCCTGGGACCCAGGCCTGACTCCAGAACCTGCACTCCTAACCTCTCTAAGGTCCAGGTAGAGGCCATATTCAAAAAGGCCAATAGAGCGTGTTACAGTTATTGGGTTTGGGGATCCGTACTCTGTGGAGCCGGATTCTGTCCGCATCGTGATTAGAACCTGTCCTTCCGTGTCTGGATGTCAAGGTCCTGGCCGAGTGGGCTAGGGAAGCAAGCTGGAGGACAGTTCAGGAAACAAGAAAAAGCCAAAACACAAAGACCGGAGAAGCGCAGCGGGGACGGAGTGAAAGGGCTGAGTCGGGCAGGCACACGGGCACTGAAAGCCATGGCCTGTTATGCTGTTTAGGCAACAGGTCTTTCTGATGCCACCGTCTGGTGGCGGTTCTTGAGCCCATTGTGCTGTCATTACGGTCAGCATTGCCCCGGAATTTAGGCGTTCAAGTGCCGAACAAAAATGGTTGTCCAGGCCCAAGAAGACAGGTGTTGACAAAGGCGTGCCACGTTCAGTGACTTCCTTCATTTATAAAGGCCGTACTTTAAAATGTGGGTGGGCGCTTTGCGTGTGCATTCATAGCCGCTGAAGCCCAGCGGCCATTAAAATCTGGCAGAACAAAGACAGTGTCAGACTGTGTTGACCTTCCATTCATATAAAATGGCTTGTTTATCAAGCAAATGAATATTAAGGGTTATTAGTCCTCATTAAGGGATTTTAGCAAATTAAAAGGTTGATAGATAGCACTTGTCTTTACCCTTTTGTTTTCAAAGCTAGTGACGTCATTGGACATTAATAAATTGTAGGTGTTCAATAGCAAGGAGAGTAAGCACACACACACTATCAATCTCATTTAAACATTTTATTTCCAGGGCGGAATCTTAGAACAGTCTCAAAAATGTTAGAAAAGGAAGTTCACGCGATTGATTTGTTAAAAATATTATCTGTCTCCGTGTTTCTAGATTGTGAGCAATGATACTAGTAAATTTATTTTAAAGAGAAGGAAGAAAAACTTGATTTTTGTTACCTTTTCATTTCTTCCCTCTTCCAGTCTTATCTCTTTGATATCACATAAAATGATTGCTTTCAATAGCTGATATATATATATATTTAATCCTCACCTGAGGATATATTTTTATTGATTTTAGAGAGAGAGGAAGAGAGAGAGCGAAAGAAACATCGATGTGAGAGAAGCATCGAGTGGGTGCCTCCTGTACACGCCCCAACCGGGACTGAACCTGAAACCTAGGTGCGTAGCCTGACCGGGAATAGAACTGAAACCTTTCGGTTCATGGGACGACGGTCCAACCAACTGAACTACCCAGCCAGGCATGAGAAATATTTTATATTTAACAATATTTTATCTGATTATAAAAATAATAAATTTGTATATAAATATGAAGATATGCTATGGAATTTTTAAAAAAAAATCACTTATAATGAGTCACCCAGGGAAGTTATGAATGTTTTGCTTTATTTCTTGCAGTATTTTTACCTAATGCATATGTTATATGTGTTACTTATAATATAGTTATATAAAACTTTACTACATGTATATTTAATATTAATTTAATGTAATATTACTATTGCATATTTTATTAGTTGAGTTTGTAATATACACACTGTTTGGTGTCCTGTTTTTATTTAATGTTGTATCATAAGATATTCATTAATATAATAATATATTTGGTGAAAAACCTGATTTAGTGGCTGTATAATGCCATTAAAAATTTTTTTAAAAACTCATTTAACTTTTTTTTGTGTGTGAAAATGATAGATTTCTTTCTTTTTTAATTAATAGTTTCTTTTTAAAAAAATATGTTTTTTATTGATTTTAGAGAGAGGGAGAGAGAGAAACATCAATGTGAGAGAAACAACTGGCTGCCTCCTGCATGCTCCCCACTGGGGATCAAGTCCAAAATCCTGGCATGTGCCCTGACTGGGAATTGAACCCACGACCTTTTGGCTTTATTTCTAATTTTTTGTTTTAACTTTTCCTCATCTTTTTTTTTTTTTTAATCCTTACCTGAGGACATGCTTAGAGAGAGAGAGAAACATTGATTGATTGCTTTCCCTGTGTACCCCAACTGGGGATTGAACCCAATACCCAGGTATGTGTCCTGACCAGGATTCAACTGGCAACTTTTTGGTGCACAGGGCGATGCTCAACTAACTGAGCCACTCCAGCTGGGATCATCTTTGATTGGATGAGACCTTGGTGAAATATTAAACACAAAGCTGAACATGGATAGCTTCCATGGCCTCAGGGATGGCACAGAGATGGCACAGCAGTGATGGCAGAGAGATCCTGGGGCCAGCGAGCCATGCAGGTAGCTTGGGGTAGAAGTTGGGAGACTGGAAGAGGACTAAGCAGCATGCTATGCCTTACCCACAGCGGAATTAAGTCCATCAGTCACAAGCCAGGCTCCAAGAGCCTCGATGAAAATATTTTTAAGGGGCATGACCTAGTCTGCTACCATCCAAGTCCTGGCATGGATGGCATGGATGGTGATGAACAGTGAAAATCAAGATGCTGGGTTAGCCTTCCGGCAGGGCCTCTCGTGCCTCCTGTTTAGGCCAAGGCTGTAGCCACTAAGTGAGCCTGGCGATCCCTCAGGTAGGCAATTAGTGTCATCAGACCAGGGAGTTAGGTACTTGACATTATTCCTACAAAATCAATTTACACTAATTACCTGAAAGCACACATATAACTAAGCCATTTCTCTGACATGTGTTAGTCCTTTGTCATCTTTTTGGAAATATTTTCTCAAGGTGATTAGTTCACTTAAGAAAACATTAAAAACAAATTCATCTTTTTCAACTTTCTATATTCCATACTTTTTAATTTTATCAGAGAGGATTTTCACTGACTGAAAGTATCTGAAATTTTTTTAATAGCTTTATCTAAAATCTAAAAATCTAGGAACAGTTGCTATAGAAATTCTTAGAAGCAGATCAAAACAATTAAAATAGTCTTTCAACTTGTAAATGATTTAAACCTCAAATCTATTAGTTTTTGCTTATGGAATAATAAATAGTCTATTTTAAAATATTAAATATAATAATTTCAGCAAATTGGATAGATATTTTAAAAATACACAATTAAGTGGCCATGTTTTAAAATGACCTACTCACTGTATTGAAAAAATCTAATTGTCTAAACATTCTTATTCTAAACATAGTCTTTGCATTAAAATGTCAATATAGTTTATTCTTAAATATATTACCCACTTAATTCTCACTCTCATTTTACCTCTAGACTTCTATTTCTTTTTTTTCTGAATATTTATTTATTTAATTTATCTTTATTGTAGAAAGTATTACAGGTGTCCCATTTTTTCTCCCCAATTGACACCCTCCACCTTGCTCCCACCCCCTCCCCAGGCCTTCACCCCGTTATTGACTATGTCCATGGGTTATGCATATAACTTCTTTGGTTAATCTCTTCCCACCCTTCACCCCCCTTCCCTCTTTCCTCTGAAATATGATTGTCTGTTGCCTGTGTCCATGGCTCTGGATCTATTTAGTTCATCAGATTATTTTGTTCATTAGCTTCTTCTTAAAGAAGACCCTTCAACATTTCATGTAGTGCTGGTCTGGTGGTGATGAACTCCTTTAGCTTTTTCTTATCTGTGAAGCTCGTTATCTGACCTTCAGTTCTAAATGATAGCTTTGCTGGGTAAAGCAATCTTGGTTGTAGTTCCATGTTTTTCATCACTTTGAATATTTTTTGCCACTCCCTTCTGGCTTGCAAAATTTCTGTTGAGCAATCAACTGACAGTTGTATGGGTGCTCCCTTGTAGGTAACTAACTGCTTTGCTCTTACTGCTTTTAAGATTCTCTCTTTGTCTTTAACCTTTGGCATTTTAATTATGACGTGTCTTGCTGTGGGCCTCTTTGGGTTCCTCTTGTTTGGGACCCTCTGTGCTTCCTGGACTTGTAAAAGTCTATTTTTTCCCCAGGTAGGGGAAGTTTTCTGTAATTATTTTTTCAAATAGGTTTTCAATTTCTTGCTCTCTTGCTTCTCCTTCTGGCACCTCAATAATACAAATGTTGGGCCTTTTGAAGTTGTTCCCAGAGGCTCCTTATACTATCTTCATATTTCTGGATTCTTTTTTCTTTTTGCTCCTCTGGTTGGGTGTATTTTGTTTCCTCATGTTCCAAATTGCTGATTTGATTCTCAGCGTCCTCTACTCTACTGTTAATTCCCTGTAAATTATTCTTCATTTCAGTTCATGTAGCCTTCATTTCAAATTGGTCCTTTATTATGTCATCGATTTTCTGAGTTATTTCCTTAATAGTCTGCTTAAACATCCTTATAAACAAAATTCTGAACTCTGTACTGTTAGCATGCTTGTATCTACTTCATTTAGTTCCTCTTCTAGAGATTTCTTCTGTTCTTTCCTTTGTCACATGATTCTTTGCCTCCACATTTTGGCTGCTTCCAGGTGTTTGTTTCTATGTATTAGGTAGAGCTGCTGTGTCTCCTGGAATTTGTAGTGGCTGTGTGTAGTAGGTGTCCTCTAGGGTCCAGGGGCTCAGCCTCCCCAGTCACCTCATCTGGGCCTTCTAGGTGCTCCCCTGTGTGGGCTGTGTGTACTGTCCTGTTGTAGTTGAGCCTTGGTTGCTGTTGGCATCACTGGGAGGAATTGAGCCCCAGGCTAATCTGCTGTGAAGACCAGCTGCAACTACAGCCAGAGAGCTGCTGTGCTGGAGACACCCCTGTGGAGCAGGATTTACTTCAGTGGAGCTTTGGTGTTCACCAAGTATGCTCCTTGAGTATATCACTTGTGGACGTGGTAGGGTTGTAATCCAGCGTGGTCGAGTCTGACCACCAGGTGCACTGTCTCTGGGGCCTCCTAGGAGGAGCAAAGTCAGCCTGTGCCAGTGCCTTGCCCAGGGCCACCCAGCATGAGCTACACAGCAAACCGTAGTTGGCTGCTACTTGTGCTGGGCTTGGCGGTGTCCAGGAGAAGCCAAGCTATGAGCCAATGCAGGCTGCCGCGAGGGCCAGGCCTGGGGCCGCTTATCAAGCCGTATGGGGCACGATGCTGCTTGTTTGAGAGATTTTAGGAAAGTCCTAAGCATGAGGCATGAGAGGCCACTTGCATAGAAAAGCCCCTGGAAATGGCCTGGATGAGCCTGCAGGTGGGGAGGGGCGGGGCCTCCGGGAATCACGGGGCGGGGCCAAAGGTGTGAGTCAGGTGCTGGCGATTCAAACATGGCGCCTGCCTGCCGGCTGTGTGTGGGGAGGACTCGCCAAAGGAGCCATGGCCTCTGCCAGCTCTTCTGCCTGGGAGGAAGCTGTGTATCCACCTCTCGCCCCGACTTCAGGCAGGTTAGTTCCTCCCCGAGTGTCCCAGGTCCTTTCAGGCTGCTGCCCGGCGCTGGGCTCAGAGGGAGCGTCCGAGTGAGTCCGCGCCGGGCCCTTTCAGAGGAGCTGCTGGGGCTCCCGCAGCCTCCGCAACCCTCAGCCACAGTGCCCGCTGGTTTCATAGCCCCGATTTGTGGGGCCGTCTCTTCCCGGCCCTGGAGCCCTGGGCTGGGGGCCTGATGTGGGTCTGGGCTCCCTCACTCCTCCGGGAAACCCCCACCGCCGAGATTCCCTCCTGGGTTTAACCCGCCGCACTGTGTGTGGGCCCGCAGCGGAGTCTCCACGATCCAGCCCCGATCCGCCCGCGTCTCCGCCCCTCCTACCGTCTCGTTGCTCCTTCAGTCCCCTGGTTGTGGGGCTTCTGTGCAGCCAGATCTCAGGAGGCTCTGAGTGAGGGTGGTTCTGTATTTTAGCTGTGATTTTGATGTGGTTGCGGGAGGCGCTGAGTGCAGCTGTGACCTTCGCCGCCATCTTGTTTCCTCCTAGTCTTCTACTTCTTACATTAAAATGTGTCGTTCCAAATTTTCTTGAACTTCCAGATCTAATCTGAAAGATAAATGAAAGTAGCATAATTTCATTACCCTTTTTATGTACAAAACTGTTCTGATTAACTTATTAGCAATGGTATTTCTTTATTTTCATTAGTACTTGACAGTTCTCAAAGGGTTGTCATATCTTTTATTTGACATGATATTTTAACAAAAAAGTAAGATAGATATTCACCATATCAAAGAGGATAAAGTTGAGATGAAATAACTTGTCTATTTCTTGACTAGAAAAACACCAATAGTCCTTCTTACCCTTCCCACCCCATCTATGTTTTTAATCTCTTTCAATTTTTCAGTTTCCAAAGTGAATGTTTCCTTCGTTTTGGTAATTTTTCTCAACAAGGGATCCCAACCTGTTGTAATAACTCTTCAGTCCTTACTAAAACGGTGACTGCTAACATTACTAAATGTTCTAGTGATGAAATGCCTTTCAACTGCCACAACTTTTCAATGTCGAGACTAATCCAGCTATCTTATTTTTATTTTTTATTTTTTAAATATATCTTTATTGATTTCAGAGAGAGGAAGGAGAGAAAGAGAGAGAGATAGAAACATCAATGATGAGAGAGTCCTTGATCGGCTGCCTCCTACACGCCCCCCACTGGGGATCGAGCCCACAAAGCGGGCATTGGCCTGACTGGGAATCGAACCACGACCTCCTGGATCACAGAATAGGTCGATGCTCAACCGCTGAGCCACGCCAGCTGGGCATAATCCAGCTATTTTAAGATTGTAATTATTTATATGACATTTCTAGAGACCCAAACTTAAAAATTATGTATCTATATTTTTATTTTACTTAATTATAAGATTTAGAGTTATAAGGTTACTCTAACTGTTCCAAATAATAAACAGCATTTAAAAATTTTATCTCACATCTGTAAGAGTTCAATGTGGGTATCCCTGATCAAGAGGGTAGTTTTTGTTTATCTCTGTAGGGTTACTCAAGGAACTCAGGCTCTTTCCACCTTTTGATTCCATCATCCCCTGAGTTCTGTACTCAGGTCCATCTCCTTCTTAAAAGCTTCAGGATGAAGCTTTTCAACCCTTCTCACATTTCGTTGGTGGAACCTAGTCACATGGACAAACCTGAAGTGTACTTCTGATTAGGCAGCGAACTCCCAGCATTAACACCACACTATGAAATAAAGAGGGGAAATTTTTGGTGGATCATTAGCCTTCCATGCCACAGAAGATTACAACTATGAATCCCCGAAAGATCATACATGTGATGCTACTTAATAATAAGGAATGATGAGAGGGGTGTCAGGATTGTTCAGATAAGTTTTTAAGAGGATAATTATGTGTGGGCAAAGGGTCATACCAGTCACTCTTCTGACTGGTTATGTTTTAGAATCCTGTTTACCTCCATCCCCATCTGATCAACTTGAAGACTTGAGCTCAAGGCAGCACTTTCTGGGCTCCACCTACTAATATCTCATCCCCAACCATGCATCTACTAATAGCTTCAGTTGGACTGTCTCCTTCTTTGACAGAAAGATTTCCAGCATCTGTTAATTCAGATGGAGAAAATCCAGCTTCATTATTTCCTAGTCAGCAGCTGGTGCATTATAGGTGCACAGGGTTGAAAGATTCCTGCTTTAAATCACCATCCTTAAGACCTGACAAGCATGAAAGAAAGATCTAGTTGTGTTTATAAAGGATTTTTCAACTCTAAAAGAATTGCTAAATTAAGAAGCCCCCATGGTTTAGCTACCACAAAGGATATAAAATTGCAAGTGGAAAAATTTCAAACAATACCTAGTATTGAGACTGTAACCTGTTTTTGATATTCCACCATATCTTGTTGATATCCATTTTAAGGGATGACTACCAGGAATTCATACAGTGTTTATTTAAGTCTTCATGGTATATTTGAGACATTTCCTCATATGCTAGCACCCCATGAATAGAGACGATTGCTGGTTATATTTGGAAAATGAATTTTATTTTATCATTGTCCATATTTTTTTATTCTCTTAATCATAATTTAAAAATCTTCCCCAGGAGTGTGATTTAATTTTGCCCTCCATCTTCAGTGTCAATTTTACCTGTATTTTTTGCCTTTCAGAATTAATCAGCCAAATATTTTATGCATCATATCACTGTCAATATTTAAGGAATAATATTAGCTTTCTAGTTGACAGTAAGTCTTGCTTTTGAAACCCAACAAAAATGCAGGAAGTGAGTAAGAGAACAAGTGAAAATATCGATAGATTCGCATATTGGGAAGCCCCCCATGCCCTTCACATGGACTTTCAAGAGAATAATGCATGTAAATGAGAAACACCAAATTGAATTAAGTTTATAACCTGCAGAATGTTGCCACAGACTCCAATTTTTATACATGTATAATTAACTGTGCTACTCATTAACTTTACAGAATCCTTTTAACTCTCGTTACTTAACCATAGCCTCATGCTAGTTAATTATGGAAAATGTAAGGCAAAGGTTCTTTTTCTTCTTCTTCTTTTTAAAATATAATTTATGCAGGTGCCTTAAAGCAGTTAACATACTGGGTGTACAAAATTAGATGCACTTGTCAGGTAATTTTCAAGCCAGATATTAAAAATGAACACGTGCAGGATCCTCTCCCTTAGATTTGGGCCAACTCTGAAAGAGTGTGGTTCACTGAAATCACGGGGTGCTCCATAACAAAAGGAGAATTCGCCTGGGACAGAAAATGTTAATCTGCTGCTCCCAGTAAGTGAAAGTTTCGAGAATAAAATGACAAGAACCGTACCACTGTGGAGATAATGGAGCTCACCTACCGAGCTGAACCACCAGGCGAGATAATTTTCATAAGTATCATTTTAACCAGGAAAATTGATGCCATGCAGCAAGGATAAAAGAATTCACGGGAGGTTTTTAAAATTTATTGTTGTTGTTGTTTTTTAAAGAGCAGTAATTTCTGAAACCATGCTGAGATGCAGTGGATTAGAAAACCTGAATTCTAGACCCAAAGTGTAACATTTCATCTTCCATGCGGTTGCTGTGAGAACTGAATGAGATAATGTATCTGAAAGTGACTGAGGCAGTGACTGATGCAGGGACTAGACTCAGGAACAGTTCAACAATGTTATCTGCTTTTGGCAGCTCTAAGAATGGTATTCTCTGATGGTGTCACAGGGATTGAGCTGCTATGAACTGTACTTAATTGGATATTTATATCACTTTGTGCTTTGGCACATAGCTCAGCTGGTTAGAGCATTGTCTAATACACTAAGGTTGTGGGTTTGATTACCCAGTCAGGGAACGTAAAAGAATCAACCAATGAATGCTTAAATGAGTGGAACAACAAATCGATGCATAAATAAGTGGAACCACAAATCGATGTTTCTCTTTCTCCCTCCCTTCATGGCTCTGTCCCTCCCTCTGTCCCTTCATCTCTCTCTCAAATCAATTTAAAAAAGGGTCTCTTTCTTATTCAGTATTTCATCTACTTCACTGTTGACCACAGTTCTTCCAAAATGTTTTCAAAAAGTTTTGTTTGTTTGTTTTTTACTTTGAGTAATTGAATTTCAAACGAAAATAAAATTGTAGCCCCCTACTTTGTCTTCTCCTTTGTGCTATTAGGTATGAAAGGCTATTCAGGGAAGGAGGGAAGCCTGGCAATGAAAAAAACAAGAACTTCAGAAAATCCAAAAGACTGTGGAACAGGAAACAAGAAAATGTAATCAAGCAAGCCCTTCTACATTCCTTTGAAATGGTGTAATTCTATCATAGTTTTGAGTTTATGGACCCCCTTGAGATTCATTCATTGTCGCTGTATTTGCAAGGAACTGTGTAGGACAGAGCAAAGAGAACATTGTCCTTTATGGTCTCATTTCAGTAACTTATTTTATTTATTTTGCTGCCAATCTGAGCCAGTTCGGTTTCATAGCCTTATAAGTGTTACCGTTTAGCGGTGCATCAGGCTGACTAGCTGAGAAACCGCCTTTTTGTAGAGGGGGTGGTGCCGAGCAGTAATGAGTTCCTTCCTAAGAAATGGATTTTACCTTGTTTCAAATTTTGAGGCCTTTGGAAGTTCAAAGCTGAACGTAACTGGGATGAGAGAGAGAAGGGGAGGGAGAGAGACTTTTCATGCACACAGGCAATAAGCAGATATTTACTTAGGATTTACTAATCAACAAATCACTTGCTACAAATGGGGGAAAACAATAAAACAATGAAGGATGTGAAGAAAGTAACATTTGCCAGCACCTGCTTTGGCAAGGCCCTTAGTTCAGTGCTGTTCGTTGGCTATCTTACTTGAGACATCAACCCAGCACGGAAGATGTTCTCGCCTCCTCAGCACTTAGGGGAAAACTGAGGCTCGGTGAAGTAACTTGCTTAAGGTGACTGTGGTGATAAGGGAAAGAGAGAGGATTCAAATTCAGAACTGTTCTCTTCGTGTCCATGCCCTTTCAGCTCCACGGTGCCCTAGGGGACTTCCTGTGTGCAGCGTCATCAGTAGGACCTCATTTGCGCTACAGGCACCAGAGGCTGGAAAACAGATAAACCGTCCCTGGTGGCAGCTGTCTCTTCACATGCAGCTGGGCGGGCCGGTGGGCGGGAGGCAAATTTGTCCTGGAAATGAATATTGCTCCTTATTCCAAGTTGTTGCTGGTGACCTTTCTACTTTTTTTCCTGGCATCTCTTCAGGTCCTCTGTCTGTCTCCCTTGTACCAGTAAAAACAGGAAAGGGTTGGTGTTAGGTGTTATGCATATAGAGTTTTAGTCCCTGCATTTTATTTTTAAATTGATTTTGTTTTAAGAAATAGTGTATGCATGTAGCTAAAATGTACTTCAAGTAAAATAACAACAAAACCTCAGCAGGCCCTGCCCCACCCCTCCTGGATCCTGAATCCTGCTTCTCTGAGGCAAATACCTTCAACTGTTTTAGCCATTTCTTTTATTATTTTCTTTCTATCTTTTTTTCTTAATAACAGGCCTACACAACTACATCTTTATTTACACATTTAATTTTCAGCCTTGTCTATTTACTTCTCTCCATGGAAGTTGAGGATTTTAGTTCTTGAATCTTCCCTTACACAAACCGTTCTTCCTATCCACCTGTGATAGTTATAATCACAATCTTTGTACTGTGTTTACAGTTTTACATGTTGCTTACAGCTGAGCCACCTGTGTATTACAATTTCATTAATTTTTTTCTGAATCTTTCCATTTTCCTTAATGTTTTCAGTGTTAATTAGGATGGGTTCTGCTGCTGAAATGAAGACCAAAATGGCAGTGGCTTGAAAGATAGAGTTTATTTCTGTCTTGTGCCACAGTCTGAACAAGCAGTCCAGAGCTGATATGACAGTTCCAATGTCAGAGACCCAGAGCAAAGCACTGTGAGGAAAATACCTCCCTTTGTTCTTGTGTCTCTTGTGTTCTTTAAGTGTTGACTCCACCCTACTGCAGACAAGCTTTGTCAGTATGGTGGGAACACAACTAGTTATAGTGTTGAGTTTAGATCCTTAAACCTTGCCACCAAAACAGGGAAAGGGGGCTCTTCATCTCTGTCTTTCCTTCCTTCCACCAATATTCAATTAGAAGGATCCTAGGAAATTCCTAGAAAATGCTGGCTTAGGCCCTATGCTTGCCTTTGGATCATCACTGTGGTCAATTTCTACAGTTTGGCTTAGGTCCTGTGCCCATCCTTGGGCCCAGCACTGTGGTCAGTTTCTCTAGAAGGGGCTATTCTGATTGTCCTCGGCAGATGCTAGCCATGGGATCAAAGGCTGTGTATGGGGAGAAGAGAACAATTGGGCAGAGGAAAACAATTACCCCTGTACTGGGCCACACAAACCTTCCACAAACAAATTCCATCTTGCTTCTAACATATTTTACAATCGTTTCTATCATTTTTTATTCTTGTCACAGTAAACTCACTCTTTTCTCCAAATGTGCCATGCCTTTTCATGACCCCATATTGCTTGCTTGCTTAGAAATACCTTCTGTTACACAACTTGCCATTGTCTTTACCTTTTTTTAAAAAAAGTATTGGATGCATGCTTTCTTTTTTTTTTTTTTTTAAATATATCTATTGATTTCAGAGAGAGGAAGGAAGAGAGAGAGAGAGAGAGAGAGAGAGAGATATCAATGATGAGAGGGTCATCATTGATCAGCTGCCTCCTGCATGCCCCCAACAGAGGTTCGAGCCCACAACCTGGGCATGTGCCCTGACCAGGAATTGAACTGCGATCTCCTGGATCTTAGATCAGTGCTCAACCGCTGAGCCACACCTGGCTGGGCTGCCTGTACCTTTTAAAGACATAGCATAAGGATCACCTTTCCATGTTCCCATGGTCTCCCTCTCTCTCACACACCCCTCAAACACACACACACACACACACACACACACACACACACACACACACTCGCATATCCTCACCTACCCTGGAGTTTCCTTCAACTCACCTGCAAGTAAATAATCTCTCCTTCTAGAAATAGCCCCTCTGCACTCATCCTGTTGAAACTGATCTTTTTATATATATTGTTATTCCAGTCTGTGATCAACTCCAGTTCAGTTCCCATTTCTTTCTTCTCCTTATATACTCTTACACTTTGCCACATCAAAACAGCCCATAAACATTTTTTGAATGAGTAAATGGAAATCAGTGTCCTTCAAAGTTAAGAGCTCAAGTCAATAACCAATCAACGTTGATTGACTGTCTTCTTCTGGGAAGCAGTTCTAATAGATGCCTAAGAATCCCTCACTTTTCCAGCAAATGAGGGTCGGGAGAAGAACCAGTGGGCATGCTCTTTAGCCATGCATGACCTCTGTTTACTTCTTACCCCTGGAAAGAGCACACTCTTGTCTGTGTACCAGTATATTCTGTTTGCCGAGTTATTAATCACAGGAAAGATGGTTAGATCCTGCTCCCATAAGAAAAAAACCCTGGGTGAATGAGAGAATAATAAATGAAATGTGAAAGAGGTAGATTTCTTTTATAGATATACTGTGGCTGTGGAGTAATGGATTATTTCTTAGGAAAGCAACGTTTTGTGTTGTCTCTTTGAAGTTCAGTTGGCTTTGCTCTGCAGTGTGCCCTCCCTGTAGGCAGCCTGGGCGCGCACTTGTGTTTATTATTTGTTGGGGGGAATTTCTTAGGAGGAATCTACCCGTCAGAGAATGAGTATATTTTTTTCTGCAGAGAAACTAAACATTAGGAACTCCAGAATGGAGTGGGGCCATATCTTCTGAAATGCCTGTCAAAAAGATGAATCAAGGAAAATATAAACAACTTGAGCACCTACAAGATAATCACAGCAGGAAAATGGTGCTGGAATTGCGAGTGGAGCAGGTGGCTGAGGTGCACGGGCATTCCACAGAGGTTCCAAGACAGAAGAGTGTCATTTAGGCTTTAGTGTCACAGTGAAGGGCTCTTGTCCTAGGAAACTGTACCAAAGCCTTCAGTAGGAGCATACATAACCACTTGCTAAAGTTGTCCAAGCAGAGTCCTTTCAAAAGACCTTAGTCATGTGGGGTTTTCATTTGGAAGAGTGATGCACGGAGGAAGCATAGTGTTATGAGTGATTTTGGATGGAGATATATAGCACAGAATGGAAGAAATATTTTATCTTATAACATCAGATAATACTTGAGGAAATTTCATTAAGAATAATTAACTTTTTTCTGCCATTTGAGGGAAATAGTTATTGTTTTCAAATGGAAAAAGACAGGGTGGATGCATTTTAAAAAAAATTACTGTTGTATAACAAAATCTTACAAACTCAATGGCTTTAAAGAAATGTCAGTTTATTTGTTCACAGTTCTGTAGGCTGGAATTCTGAGCATGGTGTAGCTGCGTTCTCTATTCAGGGTCCTAGGAGGCTGAAATCAAAGTGTGAGCTGGGCTGAATTCCTTCCTGGAGCTCAGGGTCCTCTTCCAAGCTCTCATGGTTGTTGGAAAAATTCAGATATCTGAGAATATAGAACCGAGGTCCCTGATTTCTTCCTGACCATTGACTAAAGGTAGATCTGAGCTTTCTGAGGCTTCTCTCAATCTTTGCCACACAACTTTCTCCATTTTCAAAGCCAGCATTGAGGAACCTCTCACATCAATTCTCCCTGACTTTAGGAAGGGCCATATTCCTTTTAAGGATTTACCTAATTAGGTCACTCCCTTTTAAATAATTCAAAGCCAACTGATCATTAACTTAATCATGGGGATTATAGCCTGTCCTATTCATGGTTCTATCCACATTCAAAAGGGGGAGTTATATAAGCCATGCATACAAGGCAGTGGGAGTATTGGAGGCCGTCTGAGAATTCTGCCATCACAGTGGATCTGTTTTAGGAGGGTGACTCTGGCAAAGTAGGAAGGATAGATTAGAAAGCTGTGAGGATACAGCCAATAGATGTCATTTTGTGTGCCAGCTCCAGACACGTTGAGGGGCTTCTTAGAGTGTGGTGCTGATGGCTCACCAAGATGGAAACATCCTCATGATTGGGCAAAGGAGAGGGGGGAGGCGGGAAATGCACTATGCATGTACCACCCTTGACTTTCAGGGTGTATCCAGGCAGTCCTGGAAAAGGACAATATCAGCCTGAATCAGAGCAGGTACCATAAGAGTGGAGAATATGCGGAAGATATAAATACCACGAGGCTGTGCTAGACCTTGGGCAAGGAAATTGGAAGGAGAAATGGGGATGATTCTGCCCTGGAGGCAGTTTCCACAGGTTGGCTCAGACAGTTGGAAGTATACAAGGATCTGGGGTAAAAGGACATCTGTAAGAGCCTATACAGGAGTCTGATGGGTCAGAGCATCCTTTTTGGCAGAAACTCATTTGCATGGGATTAACAAGGAAATTTTTTATAAAAAAAAATAAGGGTCGGAGATGTTGCCCATATCCTATGGTAGCCTGTATTTTCTACAGAGGCCGTGATCTGCTGTGCCAGTCATGTTCCTTCTCTTGGGTCACATTGCTCTTCATGGATGTTTCTCTTCTTTCTGCACTTACCCGTTCTCTTCTCTTGATCCGGGGAGTTTCCCCGATGAGTTCATTTCCCTTTCTCCACACAGGCTGGCTCGTGGTCTCTCTTCTCAAAGCAAGCAATTCATTTACCGGGACTGAACTGCAAAAACTTCCACTTTGCTCTCCACTTCACACCCCATTTCTTTATCTACCCCATTTCCCTTTTCTAACTGGTATGAACAGGTATGAGAGTACTGGGCATCTGGGTCCAAAATTTAGGAGAGAGGTTAAGGGCTGGGGACTTTTTTTAAAAAAAGTAAGCCTTTACTTTTGATTAACATCAGCATTTAAAAGAAATCTCTGACTTCAGTTGGTGAAGTGGAAATGTAATGAAAAGTATCACAGTGTTAGCAAAATGATTTCATTTACATCATTAACATTTGTAGCCCTTTCCCACTTTGAGCTTCTGGGAGTCCAGGGAGATTAGTTTGCAATAAAAAATAAAAAGCTGCAGTGACAGCAGCAACCATTAATTAAGCATTCACTCTGTGCCAAGTCATCTACACATGAGGCAATAATGGTGAAGTTGTTTAAGCAAATGGGCTCTGGAACCAGGATGTATGGGTCCAAGTCTCAGTTTTCAGCTTACTAACTATATGATCTTCAATAAGTTACTTAGCCTTCTGTGTCTGTGTTTCCCTCTCTATAAGCTGAGGATAACAGCACCTGTCTGTAAACTTTTCTGCAGACAATAAATTATACTATGTAAAGCACTTAGAATAGTGTCTTGTACACGACAAACACTAAATAAGTGTTAATTTTGATTAATTACATACATCATAAAAGTTAATCCACACAGTTGTCCAGCAAGGTAGCAAAGGTTTTTCCATTCATCAGAGAGAAAACTAAAACTCAGAGATGTTTAAAAAAAATTTGTCAAATATCTCAGAATGAGAAAGAGAGTCAAGTTTCAATTTGAATCTTAATGAGTGATTTTGGCAATTATATCCTTTCCACTCTGCCATGATCTTCTATATTTATCCCCTATGTTTGCATTAAATACAGATGATTGACATAAAAATATATTTCCTTTTCTCCAGAATGATCCTTCTGGACCAGATATAATTGACACCTATCTAACATGGTGTCTATTGCACAAGGACTCCCTAAATGGTAGATAGTTGAAATTATTTTCTACTTCACCTTGAGCTATTTAGGACTAACATAAATGAATATAATTTTCAATATTTTTAATAGATCCAAACAGCTTCCTTCTTCACTGGTAAGTTTCACACACACACACACACACACACACACACACACACACACACACAAATTCTCTCTGTCTCTCTCTCTCGGCAGATTTGGCAATAACAGGGAGCATTTTCTTATTTTACACTTATGTTTGATAATAGAAAAATTACATATAGTAAAATAGTAGGCCACCAGATACAACAGAATCACTGAATGATGGACAAAGGGATTAAAATGTCCTGCATTTTATTCTTGGTTCTATTGGAAATATCTAAGAAATTGTAGTATGAAAAATTCAGATATATGAGATTAAAAAAATCAGCTCCTTCAGTAACATTGAAAGCTATTTGTAGATGTTTTTAATTTACTTTTTGTAGTGCACAGTTGTATAAATTTTAATACATGTATAGTCTTGTGTAAATATCACTATAATCAGAATACAGAACAATTCCATCATCCCCAAAGAGCTCACTCAAAGGTCATATTTTAAATGAGTCTTTGAAAAAAAGGAAATAAAAAGGTTAAACTCAGAGATACAGGAAGAAATGAGAAAATAATGAAAAAAAGATTAAAGACTTAAAACAAAATCTGAAGACCTGAATTCTTCTCCTGACTCAATGTAATTTTGTGGACATTCTTAACCTTTTTAGGCCCCAGCTTCTTCATCTTTAAAATAAGGAGGTTAAGCTAAATGAGTCCTACAATTCTTACTTGGTTTCAAATTCTAGGATTATGATTCTATACTAAATCATGTGAACCCAAACATTTCAGAAAGAATCCTTTCTTTAGTTTCTAAATAAGCATATTTCGTCCATTCCTTTCTTATGATATACCCATAAAGATATAGCCTTTATTTTCATATTTATATCCATTTCTTAATCTACCCATTAGAAAGATTGCTATAAAGTACATAAGATCACAGTTTTTTAAAAAAATATATGTTCTTACTGATTTAAAGAGAGAGAGGAAGGGGGGAGAGAGAGAGAGAGAGAGAGATATCGAGATCAATCAGCCATCTCCTGTATGCCCCTTACTGGAGATCGAGCCCAAAACCCAGGCATGTGCCTTGACTGGGAATTGAACAGGCAACTTCTCAGTGCACAGGATGACGCCCAACCAACTGAGCCACACCACACCATCCGCATTTTCCTTAATTCCCTCTAGAATGTATGATTTGAATTATCACGGTTTCATCATCGTAATGACATTTTGCCATATTGCTACTTACATGTGATATTTTGATTCATCAATTATAATACTTTTTGGTAGCCCATCTTCAACAAAAGATAAAACCTGAGGAATGACAAGTGACATGAGAAACAGCAGCTTTGGAGCTGTCCTCTCTATTGCATTCCCTGGAAGTGGCGTTAATTTGATCACCTTGGTCAGGCAAGGTGAAGGAAAGTGAGCATTCTCCACCCAGGGCTTTCTATAGGATTTATGTGTGGCTGACTCTTCTAACAGATGCTTTATTCAGGGCTGTTTCCCCCTTTCATCTGTGCTGTTTCCTTTGAACTCCAAAAGACACTGTGCTTGGGAAGTAGACACTCAGTGTCTGGGATAGCGCCAACTTTTATGTTTATTGCTTCATAGGCTAAACTTTATGAAATTAGTGGCAGAGCCTTACCTCATTATGTCACTAAAACTCATTTCCCCTGATAGCCATTTAGCAACCCCTCTGGTGTGAAGATCTGTCTGGAAGGTGGCTCCCTGCTGTGAATCGCTCCCTGATGCTGGGCCAGTCTTGCTGCAGAGAAGGGTGCTGACACTCTGGGCAGTGATCAGTGGTCCCTGCCTGCAGGCATGCTCCCCTCCCCTCAGCTGCCATCACAGAGGGGATGTGACCCTGCTGGAAGGTGATGCAGACAACTATGAACGTGTGCAAGTTGGAGTGAATGTATGTCAGCTAGGTTCATGTCTCTATAGCCAAGAAATGGGTGGGATCTACCTTTTTTTTTAGTGTCAATTTGTCAGTAGAAACAGTGTCTATAGGCATAGAGCCTCTGCTGTGCTAGAAACTCCTTGTATTCCTGGCACTGAAGAGAATGTGATAGGAATATAAGGGCTCCTGTCTTGAGCATGCTTGGGCCAACTGAGGGCCTCTTTTCACCATCACCACTGAGTTTACGCCTGAGATTCTATTAACTGAGAATCTTTCAGTAGCATGGTGTAATGCAGTGGGAGACTGGATGTCTAATACTATAATCCCTTGATATTTGTGAATTTAACTTTGGAGCACTCAACCATTTGCAAGCAACCCTAAAGATCATGACATATGGATGCGAGTAATATGCACTGTGAGACGGGTAGCACTAAGTTATTAACTGATGGGTGAATTCTAGCCAACCACAGGCATTTAAATATTGATACTTTTGGGATTCTCCATTTGTTACTATATAGCTTTTTGTGTAGGAATTTAAACATTTTTCTTTTGTAATATGTGATAAATAGGTATATTCAGAGACCATGAGACTCTGGACAGAAATTATATTTGTGAAAAATTAAGGGGGTCTTTGCAAAGATATATGGTTTGTGAACTTTAGATTTCCCCCAAATCTATAGCTATAGCTCCCCAAAATATTGAGTCCACTGTAGTGTAATTAGTATATGTCTAATTGTAAGCCGTTAACTGCCATTCATTTAAAGTAGAGATGACCATGGTAGTAGAATGTAATGGTCCTTTAGCTCTGTAATCTTGAAACTATTTTATTGTACATCCTATCAGAGAAAGAACATGTATATATTATATGTGTGTTAATTTGCACGTTACAAAATTGCACTAATAAATCTATATGTATCAGTTAAGCTTAAGCTATATGTATCAGCTGCATGCAATAGAAAAATTATTTAAAACAAATAATGTCTAAAACTAGAGAAATTTTTATCTTTCTTCCATATGAAGTCTGGAGGTTGATAGTCAAAGACTATTTGGTAGATCTATGAGGTCATCAGGTAAAAATCCCTCTTCTTTCTGAACGTCTATCCTCACATGAGTCTTCTGCTTAATGGCACAAAGTAGCTGCTGAATCTCTGGCCATTACAGTCACATTTTAAGCAGCAGCACTGTGATTGCATCAGAGTGCCCAAACCTTAGCTGCAAGGAAGTCCAGGAAATGACAATTTTTATTCTAAGTGGCAACGTATTGAGCTAAATGTTGGGGTTTTATTACCAGGTAGGAAAAGGAGAATGGATATTGTGATAGGCAATTAACAATCTATACACTCTGTATATTAAATGTTTGTGAAGCTTGATTTCTCTCTTAGTTTTTATATAAGCATTAAATGTAAGTAGAAGTTTTTTCTTTCTGTATACAAATGGATCGTATTATGCACCTACCAGGGTGTGGACCTCTCAGTAGAGGCAAAGCAACAGGGATACTGAGCCTGCTTCCCAAATCACTGGCTATTCACTTTTGAAACACACCCAGGAGATACTTCCATCTTCCCACCACTCTTCCTCCTGAAGGTAGTTAGTTGAGCAGAACTACTGACACCACACCCGTGTGTGTAAATGGTGTGTGCAATTCTGTGCGTGCTGTACTGTGGGCTGCAGAAACCAGTCCCACAAGAGAGACCTTCCAGAGGAAAACTGAAGCATTTGAGAAGCTAGTTTATTTTTTCTCACAAATGAAAAAATAAAAGATATTTATTTTATAAATACCCATGCCGGATAAAATGTTTAATTCATAGTTATTGTGTGTTTGCCATTACTTGCTCTTCCTTGAAGCAAGCAAAATAAAAAAAAAGATTGAAATCTTATAGATTCTTATTTACAAATACCAGCATATACTCTGTGGTGGTCAAGAAAAACTTGTGAAGTAAGTTTCAGCATCAAGATCCTAGTAGATTTTTGAATGGGTGATCCTGGATCATAATTTTCTTTAATCATGTTTGCCCTGGTGTGACACTTTCCAGTTTGCAAAGTGCTCAAACATACATATTTTCTCTTATTTGATCTCCCCAAGTATCTTCAAGGTGGACTGATTAGTATGAGATTACTATGGAATCAAGTAATTTCAAAATTGCTGATCCACATTCTACACCTTTAAGGTCCCAAGAAATAAAGCAATTTCCCCCATACCACACGACTTGTTAAGACTATAGCTGCAAGCACACATCTTCTGACTCCTGGGAAATAGTCTTTCCAATGATCTGTTTTTATTTACCCAGAGATACCAACTACAAGTGTGAAAGGCATTTGCTGTTAAAAGTAAATGTCATTTTATCCTGACTATCACTCACTTATCCTCTTTTAATTCCAGTAAATGCATAATGTTAACAGTATTGATTATATTGGAATTAGTGAACGAAAATAAAAAAGTCAGCTCTTTGGTCTCACTAGCCACAGTTCAAATGCTCACTAGCCAGGTGTGGCTTGTGGCTGCTGTATGTGACAGTGCCAATTGCATAGCATTTCCATCATCACAGAAAGTTCTATGGACTGCGGCAGGTTAGAGGGCTGTCATGTTCCTTGCTCACAGGTGAATTACGCTTCTGTTCTTGTTTCGTCTTACGTGGGGGGGGGGATGGCAGAAACAGTAAACAAACAAACAGTATCAAAAGAGCATAAGAAATAGTTGTCCTATCCAGGAGAAAAAGAGTATCTGTGACGTCAGGGTAGTAAGTACAGGTAAGCAGGCCATAGTTTTTAGGAAGTCCTCCGCACAATGCGTATTTGCAGGTGGTACCCTAGATGAGCTTTTTTGAGGAAAACAGTCTGGATCACAGTTTTTATCAGCAATAAAACATTTTGGAGATGTTTTCAGGTTCATTTCAGGTTCCTGTCAGTGAAGTTTAAGCACTTTGAATGAATACGGATCTAACAATGTGAAGGCACGATGCTATTTCAGGAAAGGGAAAGAGAAATACCCAGAGAGAAAGCGGGGAGAAGGCTGGGTTCTGTCTTGAAAGATAAAAGCACACATTTGCTTATGCACGCACAATCCTATACTCGCAGGCCTTTGCTCCCATTGAGCTGAAATGCTCAGATTCGTTTTTATGACATTTGCATGGCAAAGTTATGCATTGGACAGGACCTGGATGGTGAATTAAATTAGTCTCAAGCAATTATTACACAGCCTCAGTGATCTCTGACCCTTTCATACACAGTCTCACAGGCTAATTTTTTTTAAAATTTAATTTTATTATTTTATTTTCCCATCACTATTTACCCCTCTATGCCCTCTTCCACCACCACCCACCTGCCTTCCCCCTGCAGTCACCACACTGTTATCCTCGCCCATGAGTTCTCTCTCTCTTTTATTTTACATTTTTGCTTAATCTTTCTACCTTGCTCCCCCCCCCCCCCCCCCCCGTAGAGCTGTCTGCCTGCTCTCTATCTATGAGCCTGTCTCTGTTTTGCTTGGTAGGTCAGTTTGTTCATTAAATTCCACATATGAGTGAAATCATATAGTACTTGTCTTTCTCTGACTGGCTTATTTCACTTAGCATAATATTAATGTTAATGACATTAAGACACTACCAGAACATTGTCTGGAGCTTTGATGGGGGAATCTAATCAGAGAGGTGAACCCCAGAACAAACAATGAAGGGATGAAGTAGAAAGTAAGTAAGAATTCAAAGAAAGGAAATCTTGATGTAGGTTGAGAAAAGACATTTCACAAAGCAAGATTTGAACTTCCTTTGAAGCGTAAATGGGATTTTGAGAGGGAGAAAGCAAGGCAGGCTCTTCTGAGTCAGAGACGATCCGTCTGAGGATGGGAATGTGCTTGCATTTGGTAAAGGTGAAGGCTGAGAACAGGCCGTGAGAAGGCCTGGCAGGAACAAAAAGCGTGTGTTTGAAGTTGGTGATAACAGCATTGGTTGGAGAGGTGGATGCGGCCAGGATAAAGAGGAGCTTGCAAGCAAGGGTGCTGGCTGAGGGTGCTGTTGTCATAGGCGGCCTCTGCTGATTCTTGATTGGAGAGGAGTGCAACCAAACTGGCCTTTCGAGACAGTGAATCCCGGAGGGTGTTCTTCAAGGCGGATCAGACAGAGGGAGAGTGACAATGGAGACCAGAGGTACTACTCTAACCTAGGAAGTCCACTAATATTCACCAGCCTGGTTTTGAGAGCAGAGGGTGGACGATTACAGGGTATTAAGAATATAAAAAGTAGTTGGAAGGTACAGGAGGCTTATAAATTCCTCACATTCCAGAATGTTGATGTAAAAAAAAAAAAAAAAGATTTTTTTTTTTTTAAAGCCATTTATATTATCTTGTTGGTTTGTGATCCCCGTTTTCTTCGAACTCATCATAATGTTGACGGCGTGAGATTTCCAAGGGGATGAGAGAAGAAAAATTGCCCCTTTATTGGCTCTGGCCTTATGCTAGGAGGTCAAGGAAGGGTAGTTCTGGCATCAAACTTCAAAAGGAAATCTGCCTTTATTTTTAGGAAATCTAATGGCCCGTGCTGCAGTTACTTGGCACTAATGGCAGGTGTGGCTGCCACTGAAGCTTTTACAATTAGAAGGCAATAGGCCCTCAATGACTCATTTATTCATATCCCCCTCTCCCCCCCACACACACCTTATGCCCTGAGGACACAGCACTAAATAGTCAGATATGGGAAGTGTTTGGTGGGGAGTTACTGGGCAGCATAAAACCAAGTTTAATGCTAATGCCCTGGGCATGCTCCATGGGATCCTTGTCTGTAGAGGGAGCTGTTACCATATGGGCCCTAGAGCAGACACAACCATCTAGATTGAAAAACAAATTATGAAACAACCTAGGGCAATAGTGGAGGTACCTTTACTTCCTTCCATCCCTAAGAAATCATATGACTTGAACCTTTCTGAAAGCTAGCATGTGTTCTTTTTTAAAGTATATCTTCTCTATAAATGTATATATCTCCTCTATAATCATTTCATAGAACAAGGCTAGTGTCATCTGCAAAAATAAAAAGAAAAGTAAATCTGTACATTGAAGCTTAACATATTAATAGTTTTAAACTTGTTTTGGCCCAGCCGGTGTGGCTCAGTGGTTGAGCACTGATCTATAATCCAGAAGATTGTGGTTCGATTCCTGGTAGGGGCACATGCCCAGGTTTCGGCTCCATCCTCAGTAGGGGGTGTACAGGAGGCAGCCGATCAATGACTCTCTCTCATCACTGATGTTTCTACCTCTCTTTTGCTCTCCCTTCCTCTCTCTGAAATCAATAAAGACATATATATTTTTTTAAAAAAAAGAAAAAACCTCGTTTTGTACATAGACGTCTGAAAAACTTTAGTGTTTTCCAGTTTTTACTTTGGATCAGATTGGCAGAACAGAATCCAACGCACATTCTCTAGAGATCAAGAGATCTGAAGGCCAGACCAATGTTGAGGTCAAGCTTGGTGTCAGCCAGGACTGGAGCACTTTAAAAGAATGTGCGAAGCTACGTCACACATATAAACACATACCCTATACGTATAAATGCTTTACATTAACCAAGTAGACAGTTCTCAGAGTGTGCAGTAATAGATAAGCTACTACTACAGCCTTTAGTATAGCTTATTTATATATTCAAATATGCTCAGATTTGTAGCTAGTGTTATGTTTAAATAGAATGCTTATCTGATTTCTATATATTTCAGTAATATTCAACCAAAAGAGGGAATAATTAAATGACTTATTGGATATCAATAAGGTGGAATTTACATAGCATTAAAGTTTGTGCTTTTTTCTCTTTTGTTTTTCATTTTTAATTTTTATTGAAGGTCATGGGGATCTACTCATGCCAAAATGCTGAGTAGAAAAAATCAAATTATAATATTATGTTTTCATTATAATGCCATATATATAAAAATTAAAAGAATATTGGCTATCTAGCATGTGTTAATATAAAGTTATATAGCTTTATTTACATTTTAGATTTATCTCTTTGTTTATATTTTTAGATTTTCCAATTTTTCTACCAGGGTATACAATTTCTTTCTTTCTTTCTTTTTTTTTTATTTAACTTTTTTTTTTTTCTTTATATATCTTTATTGATTTCAGAGAGAGGAAGGGAGAGGGAGAGAGAGAGATAGAAACATCAATGATGAGAGAGTCATTGATCAAGCCCTCAACCTGGCATGTGCCCTGACTGGGAATTGAACCCCGATCTCCCGGATCCTAGGTCGACGCTCAACCGCTGAACCACACCTGGCCGGGCTGCAATTTCTTACAATAAGAAAAAAAAGCAAAACTAGAACTTAAAAATATTTTTAATCATCTCTTTTCTTTATAGTTTAAAAATTTGCCTCTGATATTCACTTAAGATTTATACATATGCCATAGACAGCTGAAATTGTCATTTTCAGTCCTTTTCATTTTCAAATTTGATCTGACTTCAGTGTAAACTGATTTCAGCATTCTTTTTGCTAATAAAACAGAAATACTACCAGAAGCTTCCTGGAGGAATTTTCCTACTTTCCAGGACAGACAGGATGTTTTGTGCAAAAAGATTGAAAAGTTCCTTCAGGCGAACAGTCTTAAGATCCAAAATATTTGAAAATATGTGTTTGAACAGCTGTGTTTTAATCTAATGTTTAAAAATTGTTTAGCTCTTCTTGATGTAGGAAGGTTGTCTTGGTCTTTTTATTTATTTGTTTATTAGAATAGGATTTATTTCTAGAACAAACTTACTGTGGAGTTAGGGGCATTTGTTCATCTAACTGTAGATTCTTGTTTATAAAAGAGTTAGTTTCCAGCTTGGTGGTACATTAGTGCTGTTGCCTGTTAATGGCTCTTGGTGTTCCAGAGAAGGCACAGTAACCTTAGAGAGACAGTAGATATTTTACCAAGGTGAACACAGATTGTTAATGAGTTACCACTGATTCTTAAATGACACTTATCATGCAGTTCATTCAGTTTCTCCAAAGGAAAGATGCTTACAGATAAAGGGATTTTTTTTTATTGCAGCAAATCTGCTTTTGAAACCTGCTGACTATCACCTTTCAGAATTTAATCCTATCTTGGAGGAGATTATCTAGGGTAAAGGGGAATTCTGAGTGGTTCTGAGTCATTCAAGTGAAAAAATGTCTAGGTCTCAGTCATCTAAATTTGCACATTTATTTCAATTATTATTTCTTCTGAATTCTCTGAAAAGCTTATAAAATTTATTGTGAAATGTTTAGGAATGGACATTAGCTTAATCTAAGCCCTAACCCCAGTAAATGCTGGCCCCGTTGATTTACAAAGTTCTCCCGTATATGGAATCTGCAGGGCCTAGGGAAGGGCCCTTTCAAGAAATTAGAACCGTCTTAATTTGGACATTAAGGCAGATACAAATAAACAGGAAGTCCCACAAGATCTGGTATAAGGTAGTCCTTGAATTGGAGTCCTAAACAGTTACTATTTGGGGAAACTGGTGCAAGGAATTTATTCTCTCCAGTGCCACCTACATGTTGAAGTTGTGAGGCTTGAATGACAGGATGTAATTCCTCCAGCTCAGTAACTTAGCTCATAAGAATAGAACATTTTAATGAATGAACAGAGGCTCTGGAGCTCAGGCAGGAAAAGATGTTGCTTGTTTAAGGATAACTGAGATGCCCTTAATTTTGGAGACTAGAACAAAAAGCACAAATAATGACCTTTAATCTGTGCAGTTGTGAAGCCTGTAGAGGCATGAATGGGAATGATCCCTGACTTGGTACAAACCAAGCTCCTACTTTATTAGTTTCTACTTTATACCAAAAAGGTGACAGGGGCAAGCTTGCTGCTTTAGCTGGTAGCAGAGAGGCCATTTGCTATTGATTGCGGTGGTTTTAAAACCTGCACAGTCTTTAAAATTTGCTACCTTGGATAAATTCCAAATAGCTTTATTGTAAGTATTAAACTACAAGTGTCTAAAAGCTCTGGAGGGGAAAATAATTTAAGTATTTGTTACAGTTATCCTCTGTTGTATAACCAACCAACCCCCCAATGTACTGGTTTAAAAACAAAACAAAACATGATCCATTATGTCTCACAATTCTGTGTGCTGCCTGGCAGGTATTCTATAGGTCTTTCCTGGGCTCAGTCATTCAGTGGTAGGTCAAGTAGGGCTGGCCTTGCTGGGGTAGGTTAGCTCAGCTGCTGACACTTTCATCCTGAGCTTCTTTGTTATTGGTAGGGAGCTCTCTGTGTCCCCATCTGTTGCTGGGAGAAGTGGGCTTCTTGTGATGTTAAGAGAAAAATAGTTTTCTCACAGGAGGATGAGATATTATAGAAAGCTTTATTTCTGTGGAATTATACCCCTGAGTTTCCAAGGTCTCATTTCCCTTCATCTAGCCAAGCAAGAAATCCCATTTTGCTTTCAGCAGAGCTCGGATTAAAGCCATTGCCCAGGGTTTCCGTTCCATATTTACGCAGTCCAGTCCAGCACCAGCTAAGTTAGTCTGTGTTTCCAACTACAGGTATAGTCCATCGTGTGTGGGACCTGCATGGCCATGAGCCATGTGGCTTCTAGGAACACAGGTAGAAGCAAAGCCAAAGGAACAGGAGAGAAACAAGAGCCAAGAGAGAGAATTCCTTTGGCAATTTTAACCTTCTAAGATTTTGTTTGCTTGTAGTGGCTCTGCCCCTTCTAGTCGATCTACGGTTCTCCAAGCTAGATTGATAGGTAAGGACCTTCCCTATGTCACCCCAACTTCACTGTGCGTGTGTCCATTTCTCCCTTTGTTGGACCCCTTCCCCCAGTGATATGCAGGGAATAGACCCGTGGTTCCCTGGGGAGTGTAAAGTTGCAGCTTCCTGGTGTAGCTGCCCAGATGGCCACGCTTATAATGTCTGGCCTCCCTTTTACTCCTTTTATATTATTAATAACTAGCTAATTACATCATATGTATCATCTTCACATGAAGGTGGTCTCAGGGTACAATTCCAAGAGGGCAAAGAAGGAAGCTGCAAAGTCTCCTGAAACCTAGGCTCCAGATGTCATGTAACATGACTTCAACCACATGTAAATATTGGTCAAGGCAAGTCTCAAGACCAGACCAAGCTCAAGGATAGGAAAAAAGGGAAGGCAAATTTTACCTCTTAATGGAATTAGTGACAGAGTCACATGGCTAACAAGCGTGGAAGTAGTTGTCGCCATTTTTGAAAGAAAAAAAAAAGGAATAGAACTCAGCATTTCATAAAATGTAAGGTGGATTTATAACAAGGAAACTGGTGCTGGACAACCTATGTAGGCCCAATATAGGGAAAGCAAAGAGCTCCTTCAAGCAACTGTCTAATCACTTGTACATAGCCAAGTTGACTGTTTTCCACGGCTAGGATGACTGTATGTCCAGGTGTGTTCAGGAAAGTTTTGTTTTTGTTTGCTGGCCCAGAGTAAAAATAAAAATAGCCCCCCCTTTCCCTCTCAAAATATCCAACTTTGGTTAATAAGTTTTACATTCACATTAAGCGTAGCTCAGCACCTGAGATTCTATGCCTGGAGATTCCACCACGCCATGATAAAAATCACTTTGATGAACCTCTGCCCTTTCTCACAGTGGACATTTCAGAGGAGGGGTGTGTCCGGAGAAGGCAAATTAGAAAAAGTTCAGCATCCCAGGGACTTCTGTCACTGACATGTTAGTTTATAGCTGTGGAAACTACTAGCAGGAAGGTGCCTGCTGAGTGAGACTCTTTGTTGGAGCTGCCCAAGGACTAACTCCCTCGAGAGCAAAAGTCAGAAAGAATTAGAAAGAGAGAGGAGATTCCTCCAGGAGAGAAAAGACTCAGCGTTCATCTTCCTGCCACCATAAATTTGGTAATGTGGCAAATCTCACATATTCTGACTTAAAATGTAATTTCAACTAATCATTGCAGAGATATACCTAAATAGGTGTTTCAATTAAAGGTGAATTAAAATAAAACAAAGTAATGACAACAAAAATATGGGAAAGTCATCGTGGCTAAGAGTCAAAGAAATAAAAATGAGGCAATCTTTGCATAGTTTTTTATGCTATTAATGCTCCCTTTTCTTTGTCACATTTATAATGTCTAAATTTCTGATATATGTAATTCATCAATGAGAGGCAAAATTAAGTGCCTCAGTTCTCAAGTCAGACTCTCTGGAAGAAATACATCTGAAATAAATGTAGAATGTGGGCAGAAGGGGCAGAGTGGCATGTCTTGTCATTGTTTGGGGTATAAAGAAAAAGATGGAAGAAAAGAGAGCTGAGGCAACAGCTGGGATTATGGAATGAAGAGAAGCTTTAAACAAGAGATTAAAGTTTTAATTTTGATTGGAATGTAATTGTCTAATATCTAATAATGCAATTGTTAATCCCTGAAAACAATCAGAAAGGCTATGGGACCTTTATGAGATATTATTCAGGGGAAGAAAGAGTTATCCAAAAGAGTGGATTTGAAAGCTACTTTGTGATACAAATAATATTATAACTTAGGATGTCTCTCTGTAAGTCCAGCCAGTTCAATAAACTGGCTAAGTGAGATGCTTACTGGGTAGATGAATGAATCCACACAGACAGGTATTGCAGTTGACTGTGCTGTCTGCACATCCCACCTGCCTCACAATCATCACCAGCATTGTTTGCATTCATGGGTTTGCTCAGGGCTCTGCGTCTGGCAAACCTTTACACAGGTTTTGTATGAGGTGGGGGATGGGAGGAGTGCCATGATTAGAAGGGATGACAGGCATCTTCTCTCTGTTTACTTCCTGGGACTGGGTGAGTCCCTGTGGAAGGAGAGGGAAAGCTCAGTGACTCCCATCGGGAGACTGTGAGAGTCGAGGAGGAAGGAGAGGTTTTCTGGCTGGTGAGCTGCTCATGGCCCAGGTGTAATGCGCATTACCAAGTTGGGAAGAGGACTGTGTTCCTGGATCTGCAGGGAATCTGGCGTTGCTTCAGCAGGCTGAGGACCAGCAGCTTCACAAGCATCCGTAGATAGCTGACTTGGCCCAGAACAAAGGTGTCCTCACAACTGCTCCTTCTGCAGTGGGGGTGGGAAGTCCCCCCTTTCTGAGCAGGATTTGGGCAGCAGGAATGCTCAGTGGAGCAGGAGAAGAGAAGGAGAATGACTGAGTTGATAAAGGCCCCTTTCCGGACTCTCAAAAATAATTCATAGAGTTTTTGTTTAGGCAGGTAGGGTCTCAGAATCATTGTAATTTTGGCCCCAAAATAAATATGACCTCATTCAGAGTACAACATTGGTGAGGTTAACTGGGGATACATATATATTTAATTTGATCTTTGGAGGTAAGAGGTACAATATTATTCTTATATCCGTTTTTATCAGATAAAGAAAATGAGACTTAGATAAGTTCAGATTAAGGGCACACAGCTAATAAACTAGTAAAGTGAGACTCAATCTTGGTAATTTAGTCTGTGAATCATATATGTATCATCCAATATAAATGGTAATTCATCTCTGGTTGGAAGAAAATGTGCATCGACTGAACATCAATAACAAAATGTACAGTGAACAACCTGAGCTCTTAGTGTGTTGTGACATGATCCTGCAGGCTGTATTGTTCATTTCAATTTTATAGGGAACTTATGGGAGAAGTGCATTTTTTTCCTGATTTTTAATTAACAGGCACAGATCAACAAGTATAAAGGATGCCAGGAAGGGAAGCTCTTCTAGGCTTCCGGCAAGTGAACTGGTCCATGCCCATTTCATAATGAGGTTATTTCCCCCCCACACACACTCACCATACTCACTACCAAAAAGGCTTTTTACAAAAGAACGCCTTGTCTCTTTGGCACGCCATATTCTTTATGGATTGATTATGCTACTATTAATAACTAGCGCTGTCCCCTTTATGAGTCATCAGATTCTTTTTGGAACATCTCTAGTTCTGGATGACACAGATTTCCATTTGCCTCTTTTCTGCCCAGCTTCTCCCACACATAGCAAACTATTGTTTCAGCATATTACCTAAATTTCACACACCTCTGGTTACCTGGGTTTCTTTCCACCCACTTGAACAGAACTAGGGAAAGCAGGCGAATGAAAGTTCTTGGGCTTCTTCCTCTTCTATATTTTTGTGGTTTCACTCGGGCCACTTTAATACATGGAGGGTACAGATTCTAGGTCCAGTCTCGGGCCTTTTGCAAGGAATTTATAATTTTCTGACATTTGTTGCTGCACAACCTGTAGCCATCCATGAATAGGTTTCTTTTCTTAACCATTAGATGCTTCTGTTTTCAACGGGTTAGGGAAATGCATGGAAAAGGCATTCAGGACCACGAGGGCCTCTGCAGTAAGAACGTGCTGGCAGCAGCAGGTTAACGAGTTTGGAAAGAGGAGCAGCATGCACCACACGTACCTGCCAAATTGCCGCATAATACGGCGGTCGCTGGCTCCCACGCTGCACAGCTGTAGCATATCTTTTTATGTTTTTAAAGTAGGCTTTTTTCTTGACATAAGTAATACTCTTTCATTTAAACACAGTTGCAAAAGACGGTGAGTGTCTCTCACACCAGCTGTTACCTGTAGTAATTTCCAAGTAGCATCTACTGCACTTCACCATCTTCAACCCCTGTGGATCCAGGCTCAGCTGGCGCCGGAGCCCCATGGGTGCAGGATTCTGGGGTCATCTTGTTATCAGAGAAATTGGAGTATCCCCTTCCCCACTGGGTACTGGGTGTGGGGTTCTTATGATATCTCGAGAAAAGAATTTTCTGAGACTCACACAGGAGGATGAGTGATTTTTATTTGTGTGGGATGACATCCCTGGGTTTCCAAAGTTCCATTCCAGTCACAGGAGTGTAGCTGGGGTTTCAGTAAAGCTAAAAGCAAAACCAGTGTTTCCATTCCATGTTGCAGCCGGGTCCCGTTTAGCATCAGGCTAGTTATAGTACATTTGTCTATTGTGTGTGGGGTCCACAGGGTGAATACAGGAGAGGGTACCCTGAGCAATAAGTGTCCCAAGAGCATAAGATGAACCAAGGGCATAAGAGCACAAGGGAAACCAAGAGAGAGAGAACTCCTTTGTTGAGGGGATTAAACACCCCAAATTTTGTGCCCTTGCAGTGGCCATGCCCATTCTGGGCAATGACCTGTTCCCAGGTGTGACTGACAAGTCAGTACCTTCCAGACATCACCCCAACTTTACTGGGCATGCATCTCTTCTTTTCGCTGTCTAGTCCCTTCCCCCAGTGATCTGCTCAGAATAGACCAGTGGCTCCCTGGGATGTGCAAAGCTTTAGCTTCCTGGGGAAGCTGCCCAAATGACATGTCTATAATATTTGGCCTTCCCTTTGCTCCTTTGCAGTTATTAATAACTAGTTAATTACAACGGCATCAATTTCATACAAAGAACAATATGCCTCCACTGATGCCCATTTTGGAATAATTCTAATGGTCTTTTTTTCCCATCAGGTAATCAGAAAGATGAATTATTGGAAAGAATTATTATGGAAAGAACAGAACTATTTTTTTCTAACCCAGAGCTGGTGGGGAATTGCTGTTTGCTGACCTTGGTGATTCGGAAGATAGTGTTTTGATCAATAACCTGTTAATCTGACAGGAAGTTGGATAGTCTGTTTGCTTGCCCTTGACTTCCAATAGGACTTGGGAAGCTGGATTGGAGAGATAAGTGCTGTGTAGAAATACTTGGGTGCTTCCCTTTGGCAGGACAAAACTTGGAGAAAAAGTCCCCAAAGCTCTTTGAGGAATATAAAATATATTATTTTTGTCTTCCCAGATTTCATACGCTTTTTTTCAGAGTAAACAAAAAGTATATTTTTCTAAGCCTGATAGATTTTTCTCAGCTCTTTTCTTTGTTTCTTTTCTTTATACCCAAAATAATAACAAAACATGCCACTCTCTGCCCATTCTAGCCCATATTCTACACTTATTTCAGATGTATTTTTTCCCTAGAAATTTCATAGTGATGCGAAAGAAAAGAGTCCTGAATTCCAATTTGATCTAAGGATGAGTCCTATACATATTGTGATTTTGGAAATATCCTGAAGCTGGGCCATATAATAACATAAATCCCCATACAATGAATGTATCAGATCTGCTGAAAATTGTGAAACGGTACCTTCCAATCTGCCCCAGAAGTTGAAATTGTGTGAAGCGTGGATTAAATTTTTGACCCTGTTTATTTAATGTATCTCTCTGTGGTTTAACTTTATCCCATAAAAATGGAACAGATTCTACCTTCTCTAAGCCTGCCAAAATGTTTCAGGCATATAGTTCAGGCATTTAGTTCAGGAGAACTAAAGGGAGAAAACTGAATATTCAATACATGTTTTGTCTTTTAGTATTTGAACACAAAAGTTGACTACCTAAACACATTCTTTGTGACCTGCACTGGGATCTTTCTTCTCAACAGAATTAACATCTGGATTTTAACCACAGCTCTTACACGAAGCCTTTAAGTCTCAGTCTTCCCCAAATTAACTCTCTCTCTCTCTTTTAATTCCTCACCAGAGGATATTTTTTAGAGAGAGAGAGAGAGAGAGAGAGAGAAACATCGATGTGAGAGAGACACATCGATTGGTTGCCTCCCGCATGCACCCTGACTGGAGGTAGGAATTGAGCCTGGAAACGAGGTACGTGCCCTTGGCCAAAATCGAACCCTGGACCCTTTGGTTCAAGGATCTATGCTCTAACCACTGAGAAAACCGGCTAGGGCAAATAGATCTCTTAATTAAAGATCCTTAATAAAACAACAACAACAACAACTTTGTAACTGTTAGAAGTTCTTCAGGTGCAGGTTTAATACCAGAAGTAACATTAAGAGAGAAAGTAGGACGTTGGGCTTGTTTCATGTAAAAATAGCAGATATTTGCTCAACACAGACTATGTGCCAGACACCAAGGGCTTCACATTGTTTAACTCATGTAGTCTTTTCTATGACCTGCAGATGCAACAACCCCTTGCTGCTTTTGAAGCTGGAGAGTTGCATCTTAGTTAACACAGCCAGTAAGAGGCAGAGATGGGATTGGAACCCAAGCATTTCATCTACGCCCAGACCTTTTGCTTTCTGGACCACAGTGCTTGCATGTGTCAGCTTCTAGACAGCATAAGAGCACAAGCTGGGGATTCTTTATTCCCTTCCCCACTGCTTTCTGTACTCTCTTGAGGGCCTCAAACACACCAAAGTCTGTCTTGCCTTGAGGCTTTTTGCATTTGCTGGTGGCTGGTTTGGAGCCACTCTCCTTTCTGTCTTTACCTGGTTAGCTCTTTCTCATCCTTATGGCCTCATGTGAGCGTGTCCGCGTCTGAGAGGACATCCCTAACCTCCCAACATCAAGTGGGTTTCTCCTCCCCCAACCTACCAGCATTCACATTCACAGCCCCTTCTTAGCAATGATCTCTTTTCATATTCATATTACAAATGTGATATGTGTTTATCTGCTTGCTTGTTATTTGCTGCCCCCATCCTCCACCACCCAGTGTTTCCCACTTAAATGTTGGCTCCATGAATGCAGAGAGCATGTAGCTTTGTTTCAGGGACTCAATAAATTGTGTTGGATGAATAGAGGCAGATGTTCAATACAATGTCGTTGGGTTTAGCAAAATTGCAGTTATTGTTTGTGTGTGTTTCTCTTTTTGGTAAGGATAGATCATAAAATGAAGGCATGTTTACTCTTCGGTTATAGGAGTCCACAGTCACAAATTCCCTGGGAACTTAAGAGGGACATAACTTCTCTCCGAGAGTTAAAGTTTCACACAAGAACTTAATGGATCCCAGTCAATATGGGAAAATCACTTCGAAGAGGTTACAGACAAGTGAGATCTAATCGTAAGCTGACTGATGTTGCCACATTTCTAAAAGACAGCATGTGCACAGAGGGAAGACCATGTGAGGGGGCAGGGAGAGGGTAGCTATCTACAAGCCTAGGACAAAGGCCATAGGAGAAACCAAACCTGCCAGAGCCTTGATATTGGATTTCTAGCCTGCAGAACTGTGAAAAAATTAATTTGTTGTTTAAGTTCCCTAGTCTGAGATATTCTAACCTGAGCAAACTAATGTAACATCCAAGAATCAGAGGAAAGTTGGACATCATGTGACCGAGATAAGATAGTCACTAAGGTAAACCTTGTCAATAACTTTATCATTCAAGGAAGAAGAGCCCACAGATGCTGTGTATTCTCATTTCGTTGGCAAGACTGTCTGTGATGGAGATGAGATGGATGGATTCATCAGCCTACTTTGGTCTGATGTATTTGCTTCTTGTATCATTCACAAAACAGACCTTACTATGTGGTATAGCAAACAGACTTTTAAGGTGGCCTTGTGATTCTCAACCGCTGGTGTTCACATCCTTGTGAGATCTCCTTTCCTAGAGTTTCCTGTGTCTTGTTTCTAACCATTAGAACATTATAGAGATGTCAGGATAAACAGTCCTATTACATGTATGTATTATAGTATGAAACATTGTAATTATGCTACATGAGATTTTAGCATCCATCCTGCTAGAGTCTCCTTTGCTAGCTTTGGAAAACTAAGCAGCATGTTGGAGAACCCCCACATGGCAAGGAACTGCAGGTGACCTCTGGTAGCTGAGGGCAGCCAACCGCCAAAAAGATGGTAAAGCTCTCACTCCTCAATTAAAGTGCTCAGTTTCACAAGAAACTGAATTCTTTCAAAAGTTTGAGTGAGCTTGAAAGGGGATTCTTCCCCACTCAAGCCTAAGATAAGACCATGGCTCTGGTCAGCACCGTGGTTGCAACCTTGTGAGACCCTAAACAGAGAACCTAGCTAAGGTGTTCCAGGATTCCTGACTCACAGAAATTGTGAGATAATAAATGTGTGTTTTAAAAATCACTAAGTTTGTGGTAATGTTGTTACACAGCAGTACATAACTATCATACTTGGTTTTGCAAGTAAGCCTCTCTATAGGGAAATAATTCACTGGTTAAACCAAATTTAAGGATTCTAGGTCATATGATAGTAATTTCTTATTATAAATAAGTAAGCATTCTGAATATTATTTATCATACATAGATGTTTGATTACTGGGAAAAATTGTGGTAGTCATGTTTTCATTATTATTCCAGTTCACGTGTCCACTATAGTTCTCATTGTAGATCAATAGATTGTCATTTTGGTTTTCACCAGGCTCACAAGCTTAGCGGTTATGAGTCAGCTCCTAAGAGGTAGATATAGCCTTCATTAAATCACAAGCATGGCTTCATCCAGATAAATGGACTTCCTTTCTATATCACCAAATACTGAGAGAACCTTTTTATATTGATATTTATGCTTACATTTACATGTTTAGCATATTTAAATTTAAATGTTGTATATTCCTGCTGTTCCAACCTGTAGGGAAAACACATCTTTATGGGAATTTATAAATGTTTGACTATCCTTGACTATAGTTTTGGAAATTGAAATAAAATGACCCAAAGCAGTACTAGGAGGTGACCCAAGCACGCCTGTATGAGGTAGTTAAACTTGTTTAAATACAATGTATTTGCCCAGCTGGGCGTGGCTCAGCGGTTGAGCATCGACCTAGGATCCAGGAGATCGCTGTTCAATTCCCGGTGAGGGCACATGCCCAGGTTGCAGGCTCGATCCCCAGTGGAGGGTGTGCAGGAGGCAGCCGATCAATGACTCTCTCATCATTGATGTTTCTATCTCTATCTCTCTCTCCCTCTCCCTTCCTCTCTCTGAAATCAATAGATATATTTAAAAACATAATAATAAAATAAATAAATACGATGCATTTTCTAGTTTATAGACAAGTAGTTCAAATGATCACTTTTGTAAAGTTACTACTTGGACTTGCAAAATCAAGCAGGACTTTCTAGTTAATGATACATAGGGCTAAGAAATATGTTCTTTCTATGTTCTCTGTTTTCTTTCCAGTGAGATTAAAACAGTGTGAGAAAATATAAAAACTAAGTACGAGATGGAATTTTTATTATTGGGTTTTGCTCTTACTTGACCAAATGTCACTGATTATATGCTATTTAATTCTTAGAGCATTTTTTGAATATCTATGACCTATAAGGCACCGTGTCATGTACTCTGGGGCATGCATACTAGATAAGTGTGGCCCCTGGTCACAATGAAGAGAAATATAAAGGGACAATTGCTTGTTGTGTCTCATATACATGCTCCCCCAGAGGCATTCTGAAGAACTCTCAGTTTTGCATAGCACCACACATTCTCTTATGTCAACCTGTCTGCATATTTTGCCCCCAGGTGTTCTCTTGGCTAACTTCTGTCCATTTATCAAAACTCGCTCAGGTGGTATTTTTCCTGGCATATCTTCCTTGACCATTCTTTTGTCTAAGGCTGGATTAAGTATCCCATTCCATGCCCCTCATCACTGAGGATGGCAAACACTTGCCATACCGCTTAGGATGTTCTGTTGCAGTTCCCCTGTCTTCTCCCTGTTCCTGTGCTAGCATACTTCTTTCTGTTCCAAAGAGCAGTGTTCTGGTCAAAGAGCAACTAAGGGCTGCTCTGCCTCTCACACACATATATGTGTGCATGTATAGTATATTTTGTGTAGGCACAGGTATGCATAGATGCAAATGCATGCATTTATTATAAATCTTAAAGATGTAAGGGTGGCACACGATTTACACATAATAAAATATGCAATGTTCTATTAAATTCATGCAGCCAGATTCTCAAATAAAGCATGTTATGTTGGAATTGTCCCTTATGTTTAAAGAGTCTGGATTTGGATTTGCTATTTCTGTTGCAGCAGGTGTGGAGGGAGGAGGTGATATTTCACAGTGCCAGCCCTTGAGCGTGATCCCAAACTACAAGTGCTGCCTTTGGTTTAAAAGATTTAAGTGGAGACACCAGAGTCGGAGAGGAAGATGGGCATGTTAGGGATGAGGTGAATGGTCCTTAAAAGTGACTTTTGTGCCTTTTTCTTTCCCCTGGTGACATGATTTATGCATTCCTTTTAAAGCTATGGCATTTCTCCTTTAAGTTGCCTATAGTATTGTCCTCACTGCCAACAGATTTTTCTCATGTTATCTCTTGTGATATAGTATTCTCATTTGGCATTCCTTGTGCAAATAAGAAAGTTAAAGGCATCTTAGGTAAAATAATTGGTCACAAAGAGAAGCCATACCTAAGATCTTACCGGATAGCTTGTACAATGTCAAGGTAAAAGAAAATTTTTTATTAAAAATCTCTTTATTTCAAATATAAGGGCAGCTTATCTTTGAGCTTAGAAGATGGCATTTCCAAAGGCTAAACACCTTTATTGCTGCCCTTTACTATTCCGGATCATTCTTCCTCTAGAATGTAGTTCTAATATGTCAGGGATGTTAGCCTGCTTTCTTCACTGCTGTATCCCAGCACCACGTAAATGCCTGGTGCATATTAGAAGCTCAATAAATATTTGTTAAATAAACAAATTTGCCCCAGCTAGATAGTGAGTGGAAATGCAGCTGTTACGTGTGGACCATTAGGAAGTCATAAATGATGTCCAGGCCAGTTAAAAAGCCCTTGAGCACTTACTCTACAACTTAGTGCGTTTGTAACGGCAATAAAAGGGCACAGGCAGAGATTCAATTTCTTAATGGAACCTGGGCACACACAGTATGTAATTTTTAATATAGCACCTTGAATTATTGGAGCAACTAGGTAGGTTATACATAATAGTAACCACAGGGGCAAGGGTGTAATGGTAGAGCATAGTTATCGTCAGCTTCAATTTTGTGACATGGCTTCCATATGTCACATTTGTACTAGTTCTGTTTTCATGCCAGCTTTTCCTGGAAGATCTGCATTGAAATCCACATGAGTTTGAGGGAGATGATAGTTGCTAATAACTGTAATGTTTATGGAGTGTTTTCAGTATGCCATCTCTGTCCTAGGCACTTGACACTTTATTTAATACTGACAAAGGCTCTATGAATTCGCTATAGCGATCATTCCACTTTTTGATGCATAAATAGGGAATCAGAGGTGTTTATATTAATATTATATTATTATATTATATTATATTATTATTATATGTTTATGTTATTATTTTTTGCTCTAGGACTTTTAAATTCATAACATAGCAGCAATAGAAATGTATTAGAAAGGCAGTGAGGTACGGCGGAGAAAGTAGATGGTTGGTAGAAAACCTTGATTCAGTTCATTAATCTTGGCCGCCTCCTAACCCACTATTAGTCGTCTCATCTGTTACATTTGAGTAGGTCTTCGAAATTCTCTGCAGTTTTTTTTAACGTTGCTATAATTCTCATTTTGATTTTCTCCTCAAGTGAATCCACCTATTGTTTCTGTCCAGTGGAAATTCTCCTTGTTTTCTCTTCTCTCCTTTCTATACCTCTCATCATGATTCTGCTATCTATCCTAGGGGGCAAATGGGATTTGGGGCTGAACTGAGAGCCAAAATAACCAGGCTAACACTTCCTACGGGAGGGAAACCACACTTTACAGTAAATTTCTCTTCTTTTGACCCTTATCAGAATTGAAAGTTTTTTCAGCAAAATTAAGGATTAACAGGCTTTTGTTGATAGCTTGAGGCTCTCAGGGCTAGCTAGATGTCACTTAGGGAAACTGTTCTGGTTTCCACTACTTCTACATTTCTACTCATCCATCCGTCCGTCCGTCCATCCATCCGTCCATCCATCCATCCATCCATCCATCCATCCATCCATCCATCCATCCATCCGTCCGTCCGTCCATCCATGTAACACTTAATGAATCCTGCCTTTCTAGAGCCAGTGCCATCATGGGTCACAATGAGTGTCACTTTCCTTATGTCCAGAGAGCCGTGCATTGAGGGCAGGAGACTGCTGTATAAATGAACAAACGGAACATTGCACAGCATGTTGTAGTAAGTGCTATACGAGGATATGGGGGAACTCACTAAATTCTGACTCACAGAGTCAGGGAAGCCTTTATGGCGGAAAGGCCATATAAGTTGAATCCTGACTGTTTTGAAAAGTACTCTGTTGATACATTGGTGATTTTCTGTCCCCAGTGACGGCGCAGCAGAAGGTCACATGAGAAGATGTTATCTCAGGGGTACTCTCATTTCTATGCTTTAAGTCACTTTCTCCAGCCAGGGTAAGGCTGAGAGTCACTGTTGGGACAGTGTTTAATGTCAGGAGCGCCTGCTCAGCAGGTCCACAGGAGAGAGAAAACTGCCCCGGATTCTGAAGGAGGAGGGGCCAAACGAGGCTGCGGCAGGTGGGAAAGCTCCACCGGGCAGGCTGGAGCAGCCATTCGTGAATCCCCAGCCGCCTGAGGGCTCTCTGTGCGTTGACTTCTACCACTTTCCCCTATGTAACAGCTAACTGCTGCTCAGGTTTCCACGCAGGGGCTGGGCCGGCCACCCCATGGAGCCCTCACCAGCCCCTTAATATGCCGTCCTCTGCCGTGTGAGCAAGAGGATACCCAGAGCAGTAAAAGGGGCACTGGTCCCCTGACAGAAGAGCGGCTTTGTTTTTGGCTTTATCATTAGGTGTCATTTCTGATAAGGGGTTGGCATTGCTGGGGTTGGCATTCCTATTTCCCTCCCTCCTGCGGGACTCAGAGTCTTTGGGTGAGGATTGCAGCAGGTGGGGACAGTTGGGGGAGAAGGGTCATACCTGCGTAACCCATCCCAACCAACCTGCCTTCCCTCCACTGTAATTCTTTAAAATACAGTTGGCCCTTGAACGGGGTTTGAACTGTGTGGCTCCACTTAAAAGCTGATTTTTTTCAATAAATACTGTAAGTGAATTTTCTCTTATGATTTCCTTAATGACATTTTCTTTTATCTAGCTTACTTTATTGTAAGAATACAGCATATAATACATATAACATACAAAATATGTGTGTTCATTGACTGTTTATGTTATCAGTAAGGGTTAGGGTCAAGAATAAGCTAATAGTAGTTGTTTTGGGGGAGCCAAAAGTGGAATTTCAACAGCTGGGGGTGTCAGTGCCCCTAACCCCCAAATTATTCAAGAGTCAACTGTACATATAAGCATATATATACACATATATAGCATATAGTATATAAATATGTAATACAATACATATACATAACATATAATATACTATATAGTTATACAATGTATAACTATATAACTAATGATAGTTATGCATACATATTATGCATTATATATTATATATGATATAATACCTTATATAAGGTATTATATATGATGTATAATGCATAATATACAATGTAGTATGTAGTATACTATATAATATATAACATAGGCCATATAATTATATAATGTTATATAAATGTGTATATATGAATGCATATATATTAGCATTTATTGCTTAATGCTTGCCAGCCATTCATTGAATATTGCCTATGTACTAACCATGGGATGAACAAACAGGGAAGGCAAGCACTGTTTTCTCACATTTTACAATAGAGAAAAGAGAGGTACAGGTACAGGGAGTGTAGGGATTTACTCTTAGGTCAGAAAGTTAATAAGAGGAGGAGTTGGAACACTCTCACCCAGATAAAAAATTTTCATACATAAAAAAAAAATCTCAAATCACTGAGTGATTGCTTATTTCTCTGAATCCATTCTCACCCTGAACAGATACATTCTGAGCAGAGGAGCAGAGGAACAGAGACAGTCCTTCTCTGGAATTAATAATCACATGCAAATTCCTCACTGTCTGTGCTTTCGTTGGAAGATAGTGCTGTGTTTGTGAGAAACAATGTTGTATTTTGATGTCTTTCCCACTTCCCATCCACTCAGTGTGTGTGAGAGACTGAATGCCCCATTGCTACACCAGCATCAGGGTAGCTTCTCACTTAGTACTGGAGAAACCTTAAGTAGTGGAGATGCGCAGAGCGTGTCTGTCAGGTACATCGCACTCTCAGGCCTTCCTGGACGCGTATATATGCCGATGCCCAGAGCCACGCTGGTGACCAGGCAGCTTCGTTCCCTTACCACTCCAGCTGTTGAGTGGACTTTCACCATTTTATGTGCCAGTGATATAGAGCTTTGTAGATCTAATTGATTCAACAACAGGGCAGTATGACAGACAATCTTCAAAGACTGAAAGGGCTTTGGAAAGAGAAGATGAAATTAATGGGACCGCCTACTGGCAATCCAAGGAAACAAAATCTTTAGTGTTGACTGACCGAGGCAGTAATAAACAATTGAAGAGTGTAGAAAATGACTATTTTCAATTTTATTTTAACAGCCTGGTATAAACCAGAAAAACAATTCATTCACTCATTTATTCAATTAGTTAATGTTTACTGGACTATATATCAGGCACTATTAAGCACTATTTATCAACATAGCCTTTTTTAAAAAAATTATTTTATTGTTGACAGTATTACAGATGTCCCCAAATCCCCCTTCTCCTTTACCCCTTCCTTCCAGTCCCTGCCACACTTCAGGCCTTCACCACAGTGTCAACATATCCTTTAAACATATCACTTGGCTAAAATATAGGTCTAGATTTTCTTTAGCTTACTGGTGTTTACTTTTGGGATAATTTGATTTGAATGACCTCTTTCTATACCCTTTGCCAAAACCATCAAAGTATCATTTTATTTAATCCCATAGCCATTAATAAAACTAACTTTTCCACAGGCTTGTTTTTGATCTCTAAAAGGTGCAAAACAGTACTTCTTTGATTTTTTGATTTTTTTATTGTGAGGAAATAATTATGCTGCTTCTGTATGAATTTCTAAAGACTGAACACATGTGAAAAGAATGGAATGTTGTTATTAAATAAAACACTCAACAAAGATTCTTAGGCATTTTATGATTATATATAATTATTATTGGCCTACTTTAAACATAAATGTTAATCAATATATGTGGATAATTGTTAGTTATCTTCTTTTACATAAATCAAAACTTACTTAGATTAACCAGGTTGGTGGGGTGAGAAGTCAATGTATGGGGTCAAAATGAAAAATCAGAGGGAGGAAGAAAGGGAAAAAAATGAAGCAAATGGGAAGGCACTGGGTGGATTAGAAGTGTTTCTGAAAGCATAGCAGGTTTCCAACCGGGGGGTGCCCAGGCCCCCTCATCTTTTCCTCTCTACCTGCTGCCCCACTTTGTACTCTTTTATTTCTAGGAGACTGCAAAGGACTGAGTGAGGACTCCAGGAATCTTTGGATAGGTGGGCTGGGCTAATGAGCAGAATCAGTTTTAATGGGAGCCAGATAGAAAACAGGAGGGCTAATTCTAAGGTGGAACTTTAGAATAAGAGAGAAGATCTGACGAGGAACTTGGCATTGTTATAGGTTGGAAGAGGAAATGTCTTTTTTCAGGGGTGTGTGTGTGTGTGTAATGAGATACAGAAAAGAGAAATGAGGCCTGAAATGAAAGAAGGAAGTATAATTCATGAACAATTAGGTGTGCGTGCTACGTGTAGGTGGCAGGTGGTGTAATCTACGATTAACAGTCCATCTGAAGCCTGTAAAAGCATTTATTTACATGCAGAAACATTGGAATAACATACCGTTTAAAAATTGTTAATATGTGTTGTTTTTCTTCTTTTTTAAATTAGGGTTTAAAATGGCTTAATCATAGGTCATCTTCTGGGTGTTAGGTTTCCTACCAAGTTCAGAATCAATGCAGATCCTGCCTTCATGGAGCTTATAATCCACCGTAGGGTACTGAGTCTCCCCCCAGTCAAATTAGCTCAAAATTATTTTTATCAAACTTTCAGTTAATATTTTATCCCTCCCCCCAAATTATGACACTTTAATAAATATATCTTTATTAATTTCAGAGAGAGGAAAGGAGAGGGAGAGAGAGAGATAGAAACAACAATGATGAGAGAGCCATTGATCGGCTGCCTCCCCCCACTGGGGGTTGAGCCCGCAACCCAGGCATGTGCTCTGACCGGGAATTGAACCCCGATCACCTGGATCCTAGGTCGACGCTCAACTGCTGAGCCACGCCCGGCTGGGCTATGACACTTTAATAAATGTTAGTGCTATGACTTTGTAGTGAAAAGTTTGCAGTAAAATATTATTTAATTTTCATAATGCGTTGAAAATTTTCAGTAGATAAATAAGAAGTGTAATGAGGGCTCTACTTTAATTTTCAAATTAGTATTCAGGGATTTGAGAAAAGAGAAAAGAGAGCCAGAAGAAGTGTGGGGCTCCTGGGATGTTGTTGTTTGGCAACGGAACACATCGATGTCATTGAACATTGGTGCATCACGTGGTGTGAAACAAAGTACACACAGAAGCAATCTTGGTTTCTTTCTGTTCTTTCGCAGACACTGAAAAATGATGTGGCTTCTTTTGTACATATTGTAGTTCCCTAAGGGAGACACAAACTTTTTTTTCTTAGTTTTATTTATTCCCTACTTTCTCCTGCTTTTTTGGGGGGTGGGGGGCAGGGATAGGAGGGTGTTATTGATTCTTATACCTGGCTCCTCACTCAAAATAATAAATTATCTTTTAGAAAGGGAGGGAGGAAATAATGTTGATTTTATTTTCCTACCTTTGTATTTCCTATATATAGAAAATTTATGAATGAGAGGTGGCATTTGTTAAATATATATATATAAATAAAATATATATGTATATATTTTTAGTGGATTGAATCCCTGTATTCAACAGTGGTGAAATGAAAGCATCTTTCATCTTTTTTAAAAAAATATGTTTTTATTGATTTCAGAGAGAGGAAGGGAAAGGAAGAGAGACAGAGACAGAAACATCAATGATGAGAGAGTGTCATTGATCGGCTGCCTTCTGCAAGACCCCAGAGCCTGCAACCTGGGCATGTGACCTGACCAGGAATCGAACTGGGACCTCCTGGTTCATAGGTCAACGCTTAACCACTGAGCCATGCCGGCTGGGCTCATCTTCATCTTTTATGTTGACCTATGTTTTATCGGAAAGATTTTAGGAAAGCAAACACATATTCCATGAGCTACAGAATATGAGAATGTGAATTTGAATGTTTGTGTTAACTTTGAAATTAATCTTAGGATATAATCCTCATTTTTTGAGTTACCTATATTTTAGAGCAATTTTTATGATTATGATTATGATTTTTTAAATATATCTTTATTGATTTCAGAGAGAGGGAAGGAGAGGGAGAGAGAGAGATAGAAACATCAATGATGAGAGAGTCATTGATCGAGCCCGAAACCCGGGCATGTGCCCTGACCGGGAATCGAACTCCGATTGCCTGGATCCTAGGTTGACGCTCAACCGCTGAGCCACGCCCGGCTGGGCAATTTTTATGATTTTTTAGCAGAGAAAGGAAGCGGCTACCAGCACTCTGTCGTGATAGGAGGAGAAATCCAGTTATGGACTGCCAGGTTTCAATCCTGGCTCTTCCTCTCAGTTTCTCTCATCTGTAAAAGAGGCATGATAACAGTGCTCACCTTATAAAGTCGGTTGTTATGCAAATTGAGTGATTTAATATCTACAAAGCACTCACAACCGATTTGGCACATAACACTGTGGGGTTGTTAATAAATAAATGTGACTAAATCACTCCTCAGTGGGTTGGGAATATATTAAAGCACACCAAGGAAGATATGTACAGCCATCAAAATTCATGCATCTTGGCAGTGGTATTTTTGCATGTTCAGAGGCTCTTAATTTCCGCGTATCTTTCCCTAATACTGTCATCTCTTTGTAGCTCTTAGGTATTGATATCATCCCAGAAACTTCTGTTTCTATTTTTTTCTTTTTGAGTTTGCTACATATTGTAAAACCTGAATATGGCAGATGGCTTACAATGCCACATAAGAAGGACTATTTTCTCAATTATGTTTTCATCAGGCAAGCAGCCCGCTGTCATGGGAATAAATGGTGATGGCATTGCTGTGAAATTGGTATTGTCTGTCCCAGAAGGCTACAGAATTGAAGAAACATTGGCCAGAATTATCCTCCACCTTTCCCAAAGGCAAGGCCAAAACTGAGATAAATAAAGGAAGACTCTGCAGTTTTCCTTTGCCTTCTTGTCACCTAGGATTTAGAAGACGCAGAATTTGTATGTGTGTGTGCAGTCCCTTGGGATGAAAACAAAAATTGTTTCTTATTCATGCCCATATACGGACTAACTGCGTAGTTGGTATATTTAAATAATTCACTAATTTACTATCTCATTCACCTAAAAATTTTAAGGTAAATATCACAACACCTTAGTTTATTTTTAAGTTCCAGTTTCAGCAAAGCAGTGACATTTGAAAAGGTCAAGGCTACTGACCTATAAGTATTAATAATCCTTTTGCAAGTACCATCGTAAATTGTTCTATATGCCTATAAAATGTTTCTCAGAGTTACTGGATTATCACCTACTGAGAAGTTAAAAAATATCTATTTGATATTTTTTTCCAACTGAGAAGCAATTCCGCTTCAATCCCAAGTAGTTCTGAATTGTATACTGAGGTACATCCTATAAAATAATATCATCTTTAGTAGTGATTACTTCTGTCTATGATTATCTGACAAAGTCACGAGTGCATTTCTTTTGCTCTTAATATGCCAATGATGGGAAAGAGACCATTGGTTTTTGAGAGTTGTTGCTTTTGGATATTTTTAGAAAAAGACCTTAAGCACCTAGTTTTCATTAACTTCTTTGGGACACTTGGAATTTTATGTGATATTAAGGAGAGAGAGAAAGGAAGTGATGATGATAGCAATGAAGTCCGAGGTCTAAGTCTTTTCTTTATTTCTTCATCTAGTTATTGCTTCAACATTTCTCAATTCTATTTTTATGTGAGAGGAAAAAGGCAAGAGTTCTGATAAGCAAGGTTATTTCTGGGTGAGTCAAGCAGTCAGGTAGTGTTGTGGTGGACTTTGGTCCTCAGTGAGTCACCAGAAGTGAGAAGGTTCAGATCACAGCAAGTAAGGTAGGACTGGGAACCAACTTGAGAATGAAAGAAAGGACTGGAGAAAAACAACTTCGTGGGTAAGATCAGACTGTTTTTCCTCCCTATGATTATTATTCTTCCCAACAGCAAATAGAAAAAAGAAAAAGGGGAGGGGAGCCTGGCCGGAGTGGCTCAGCAGTTGAGCGTTGACCTAGGATCCAGGAGGTCGGGGTTGGATTCCCGGTCAGGGCACGTGCCCGGGTTGCAGGCTCCATCCCCAGTCGGGTGCATGCAGGAGGCAGCCGATCAATGACTCTCTCATCATTGATGTTTCTGTCTCTCTCTCTCCCTCTCCCTTCCTCTGTCTGAAATCAATAAAAATATATTTAAAAAAAAAAAAAAAAAAGAAGGGGAAAGAGAAGGGGAAACCAAATTAAAATCAGAGGAAGTGGATAGCAGAGGAGATAAGGTCAACCCTGAGCTTACAGGTTTTTCCATATTGTCTCCGGAACTGTAATCTTTTAACTGAGGCTTTGCCTCTTCCTAAGCATTCAACTGTTACTAGCAAATTTCGTGTAGTGTCTGTTTTGAAAACACTGGTGTTTTAGAGAAGCGGTGTCTTAAGTAAATTAGTGTTTTAATTGCAAGAAGGTAGAGTACCCGAATTAGAAGTGTTTTTTCATTCCTTTTCAGAAGCATAAACAAATGAATGGCCATAATGATAAAACTTCCTTAGAGTCTGTAATGAGCTGTGGTTAGAGAAGGATTTGAAAATGCGATGACTTTGGCTGTGGTAATTTAAGATAAGTGCCGTGTTTCTGTAAGGGATGTGCCTTTTTATGTGTACTTTTCCCAGTGTGAATGTATTTATTTCACTGTTATTATAGGTATTGGCAATAAGAAAAAATATTTAGTGAGAATAAACTTACTTATTTCAGCATATATTCATTCAACCTTTTAATGTATGTATTACTAAAATGAAGAGATTTTTCTCTTTCATTCTACGCTTTCTGCGGGGACAATGAGAGCTCTGCTTCTCTCGGCCTCATTGTCTCCCTTTAGGGAAAGGCTGGAGGGGGAGATGCTATTCTCAACAGCACCTCTTACCACCAGGAGCCAACTGCTGAAAGACGACTAGTTATAGTTATGGTGAGTGATCAGCATCTTCTGCCCCACTGTCATTTCCTGTCAAGATTAATTGATGCCTAGAACCCCAAGGGTGCGTCTTTTGCCCACCCTCAGAGCTGACCTCGGTTATGTTGCTGTTTGTGGATTCAGGTGTATTCCAAGGATGACAGTCTTATTCAATGTAGTTATTCAGGATGCAACACTTTTGCCAATTTATATAGGGAATTGAAACCTAAAACTCTAGCTCCTGTCTGCTCTTAAAATAGGCCAAGAGACCTAGTGTGAATTAAATTACTTACACCAGTGTCCTTTCCATCTAACTTACTTATAAATATTTGAATGTGCAGGATCAGATACCTGATCTGTAAAATGATGACCTTGCAGTGGGTGATCTCTGAGGTTGTCTAGGCTCTGACAGTCCATCAGGTGACTGCCCTAGGGAAGCCCTAGGAGGCTGTGAACGTGGTCCTTCTGTATAAAGCCCAATGCACCTCACAGATAAAAAGGGAGCTTCATTTATTCTTTTACATTTTTAATGAGTTGCTTATAATTTTGCACATAAGCCTGATTGTTTGTGCACTTCGAAACTGACAGTTGCAGAAATTTACAGCATTGTTTTTTTTTTTTAATCCCTGGGAGAGCCTCTGTAGACATCGAGCTTCGTATAGGCTGTCGGAACTTCTGAACTTAGGTTTGGGTTTCAGTCCCGGTTCTGACCTTACTGGCTCTGTGACACTGCACAGGTTACATGTTCTCTTCAAACTCAGTTTCTTAAAGGGACAGACAGTCATTCCCACGAGAACTATCCCTCTCCCAGACTGCAGGCCGGCTTTTCCCGCTGCCTGCTCCGTATCACAAACAGGGGCCGCCCTTTCACACCGCTCCAGCCCCTTTGCCTCCCACGCACGAAGAATCATTTTGATTCTCTGATTTCTCAGCCTGTTTTCCTCTCCTTCATTTCTTCAGCCGTCACCCTAGCTGAGGTGATTGTGACAGTGTGCCTGAAATAATGTAACAGGTCCCCAACAGGCATGGACTCCTTCTGTAGCTTTCATTTTACCCCCCTCGTTTTGTTTCTTACCCTCTTTGCCAGTTTAATCTTCTTGAGGCTCGCATCCTGTAATTTTTCTTCTTAAAAGTCTTTAAAAGGATCTCTTTGTGAACTGAATAAAGGCCAGACTGAAAGCACATTAAACACATGGTGCACCCTTACATGCCCAATACTAGGTCTGCTGGGCCCTGACGATCAATGCATTTTCTCTGATATTTCCTCATATATTTGAATTCAGCTTTTGCATTTTGGCAAAGATACCAGACAGTGAGCAGATAGCGAGGTTCTGACCTTCTCAGTACATCACATTAGAAGGCATTTGATATTGATTTGTTCCATTATGGAAAACGGCAACTTTGAGCACTTGGTGAAGGCGACAAGTGCTGGGTTTCTCCATTAAAAAGTTACTGTATTTCCTTTTATAATAAGGATCTTATGGGGAAATAACTTGAGAGTATATAAGTATCTTGTTATTTACCACTGATTTTAGCATCCCTTGCCAGAATCAGGTAATTCTGTGGTGTCTGCTAAATGGTGACTTTAAAAAAAATTTCAGTTGTTCCTTACTCTACAGATACTAGTTGGAAACTTATAGTAAGGAAATGTTTACTTTTCTTTCTTTCTTTATTCATCCATTCATTTGTTCATTCATTCTTTATATTAGTATGGACAAATGAATTCTTATTTTGTTTCCTGGGTTATAATCTATCATAGTCATTATTTATTTCATTATTCAGTTTTCTCAGATTTGGCCTTTGCGACTCATCTTCAAGTTGGCTTCTGTATCTTTTTAGAATGTGCCCCACTTCCTTTTTAAGCACATCCATATCTTCTGGCACCACAAGATATTCCCAACTCATCTTATAATTTTCCCACTGTTTCCCCCAGCTGTTTCTCCAAGAACTCCTAATTTTCCTTTATTGGAGCCTGGTATTTAGAAACCAAGATTTGGGTACTAGGTGGGTTCATTGGTTCTGGGGTATTACAATACCTGACTAGTACTCGTGACAAGTGTCAAGGTCATGGAAAACAAAGAAAGAACCTGCTTCTATTAAAGGAGACTAAGGAAACATGACAGCTAAATGCAAAGTGTGATTTTGGATTGGATCCTGGACCAAAAAGAATAGTAGTGGGACAATTAGAGAAATTTGAGTAAGTTCTGTAGGTTAAGTAGTATTATATATTTATACATATTTATCTTCCTATCATCGTCAAATCAAAATAACAATGACCAATCACATTATAACTGATATTGAAAAGAAATTTTCAGATCTCTGTAACTGATGGCCAGATAATTCAGAAAAGAAATAAAAATGTATTTGGTGTTCTAACATTACCATTTAGGAATTTTGAAATGAATTATTATGTGTAACAAAAATTATGTAATTAATCTCTCTCTGGTGAACATTTACATTGTTTCTGTTTTTCCAGAATGATACATAACTCTGAATTAAACATATTCGTACATACATTCAAAAATGGGATACGTTTCTTGAAGTGAGGTTGGTTAAATAATTTATGGTGCAACTGTAAGCAGTATGAAGTCATTAAAAATTATGATATAGATCAGCTCTTGGCAAACATAGCCTTTAGGCCAGATCACCCATGCCCATTCATTGATATATTGTCTAAGGACACTTGTGTGTTACAGTGCACAGATGGAGCCATGCAGCTGCATCAGGGACCATGTGGCTCACACAGCCTAAAGTATTTACTATCTGGCCCTTTACGGAGAGTTTCCCAGCCCCAATATAGATTATTAACACGCAGGTGACAATATTGTTGAGTAAAAAAGACGAATTTCATTACATATTCTATAATATATATGGATATATATACAAAATCAAAGATCCTATTTACTTAAAATTATATATGGACAGAGAGATTCTGCAAGGTTGTTCACCAAAGTGCTTAAGTAGTTACAGGTATTTTTTTTTAACATTTTTATGTATAATTTTCTGCATACTTTATAATTTCTTTAAAAGGTTGTATAAATTCCATTTTCACATTTTTACCTCAAGGTAGCTATTCAAACCACTCTATTCAGTTTCCCTACACCCAAAACTGGTTAACTGAGACTGGCAGAGATCACAGGAGACTTTGAATGATGTGTTTTTTTTGTTGTTCTTTTAATCCTCACCTGAGGATATTTTTTTCCATTGTTTTTCAGAGAGAGTAGAAGGGAGAGAGAGAGAGAGAGAGAGAGAGAGAAACATAGATAGGAGAGAGACACATCGATTGGTTGCCTCCCACATGCTCCCTGACCAGGGCCGGGATCAGGCCTGCAACCAAGGCACGTGCCCTTGGCCAGAATCGAACTTGGGACCCTTTGGTCTGTGGGTCGACACTCTAACCACTGAGCCAAACCAGCTAGGGCTTGAGTGATGTGTTTTAATTGTTAAGTAGGGCGACCGTGCATCGTTTATGGCTACCGGGAAAATAACGTCACTATCATCATGTTTTCCCTTTAACTCTATGGTAGTTCTCAGCTTCCTAAGCTGCTGTTCATCTTTTTGGTCCTTTACATGTTGATGTACCTCTGGATCTTGTCATTGGCCTGTCCCTTTTCACTCTATCTGCTCTCTTGGGACCTTTTCCCAACTCCCATGGTTTAGTTTATGCTAGTATCTGGGTGACTCCTAAATCTGTACCTCTAACTTCCAAACCAGTGCTTTCTGGACATTTTTAAGATATCGAAAATCTAATTTCATCTGGGTATCATCCTTAACACTTCTCTTTCCCTCCCCCTCTATCCCTCCAGTCATCAAAAACTCCTGGCAATTTAGCCTTCTAAGTATGTCACACATTCTTACTACCATGGTCCTAATTCAGATTCTCTCGTTCCTGCCTCTTTCACCCAGTGCCTTCAATTTCCCTACCAGACCACAGCCAGAAACATCAGTCTTAAATGCCAACCTGAAAGTAATATAGGTGGTCCCGAGTCACCCTCTGTTTAAAATCTCTTCAGGACACCTTGCACTGCCTAGTGATGTTTTTCAGAGTGTGGTCTGTGAACAGTCTGCACCAGACACCCCTGGGTTATATATAAAAAATGCACAATTAAAATATTTGAAACCCAAAGTCTGGCCTCCATCCCAGTTACTGGATCAGAATTTATGGACAGAGCCCTAGACATTTCTATTCTCCCAACCACCAAATTGTTTTCAGGTGCCCCAGTGTTTGAGAGCGACAGGCCCGGGTCTCTATCAGTATACACCCTCTGTTCTGAGCTATTTATGAGAGCAGCCAAAGACTTCCCTGGCCTGCTTCTTACTAACCTCCAGTCTCATTTCTTGTCACTTCCTCACTAAAACTTTACATTCTACTAATATGAATTCCTGTATCTTCCGGCTAATAGCTTGCTGCTGGACTTCTGTTTACCTTTACCATTTCCTCTGAAATCCCTCTCCCCCGTACTTCACCTGGCCCACTCCTAAATATATTTCAAGTCCTCACTCAAGTGTCCTCATCTGCAAAGCTTCCTGGCACCCCCAGGATGCACTGTGCACCAGGTGATTCTGTATCCCCAAGGTACTATAACTGAGCTGTGTCAGCATGTCTGTTGCATTGTTAATAGTCAATAAAGGTTTGGAAATTTCAGCTAATGATAGGCATATGAAGCTTTTTAGAATATGTAGATTCTGTCCATTATCTTTTGTTGCATAAAAAAAATCACCGGGTGCAGGGTAGAAGGGGTCAATAGAGAAAAAAAGGGGACATCTGTAATATTTTCAACAGTAAAGGAAAATTTTTAAAAAATCACCACCAAACTCGGTGGCTTAAAATAACTACTTCTTACTTAGCTCATGATTTGGTGGGTTGGCAGTTTGGTCTGCGATCAGCCACCCCCTTCTTCTGCTGATGCAGCTGAGGTTGCTCCCAGGTCTCTGGTCAGCTGTTGGTCATCTAGGGGACTCTGCTTCTGGGACTGGCTGGCATTGGCCAGAGCAATGGTGATGGCTATGCAGTGACTCTCTCATCACCTATAGGGCTAGATCAACCAGGCCTGGGGCTTGTTCACGATGGAAGTGGCAGGTTCTGATGGAGAGAGGAAGAGTGGGAGGAGGAGGTGGGAGGAAAAGCTGAGGGTTCTCTAGAGGCTTATTCTCAGAACTGGCACAGTATCGTTTCTGCCACTTTCTGTTAGCCTGAGCCAATTACAGCACTAGCCCCAATTTGAGGATCAGCAGATATACTCAACTTTTTTGATCGGAGGCACTACAATGTATCATGGCCATTTTTGCAGTCTACTCCATGGGTCTAATGCATGTGAACTCATAATTGTCATGTATAATGTAAGTATAAACTGGGTTCTAATTTTTATCGCTATCACTTCTCTTGTCTTATGAATACCAATATTTCATTTCATCTTCAGACCATTCTATTGCCAAATGTTGTTGTTTCTTTTCCAGCCCTGTCACCTAACTCCTCTTCAGTTCACCTATTCTGAAGTGCCCTTTGTATCTATCCATGAGCAGTATACATAAGCATGCACCATTTAGTTGATTACTTGGATTTGGTTAAGTCTTACACTGAGCCAGCATTCCCAGGCACAACAAACAACAGGCTCTAAGTAGGAGACTGGACACATTACCAGTAAGAAAACATACTATTCTTTTGTTCTTGAATTTTACCTTTCATTTTCAACTTTACTGCCTTGCAAAAAATTGACAGTATCCAGCTTTCTTTCTGTCATGTCAGTTGACCTATTTTCTGGTTTGAAAGCGAGATTCATCTTTCTGCCTACTTGAGTGGCAATTCACTGCTAAAAAAGAGCTTTCTTTAAAGGGCAGAGCTGTCTAAGGTCAAGTCCGTTGTCCTCTTTACTGGTGAGGTGAGTTATGCTTTGACTTCTCAGTCCTGCTCTGAACCCTACAATTCATTATTACACTCTGCACCTCCCTGTTCTCATTTCCATGGTTGGTCTGGGAACTTTAACCTCATTGGCATTTAATTTCATTTTCTCACCAGACCTTAGATTGGAATCTAACAATATCTAATATTTGCAAATAACATGGGAATAGAGAATGGCATGGGAATTATTAAGTAGGCTTTTGAGATTTTTACCCTAGGACTTTTTTTTTGGGCGGGGGGGAGGCTATTGCCTCTCTAATTTTCTTCCTCATAGATTTTGAATTAAACTCTCAGCAATCCTTAATTGTTTTTCTTTAACACAAAATGGATTTTATATAAACACTCGGGAAACAGACAATGTGGTTTACAAAAAGCAACAGAATTTCTTTCTTATTTTCAAGACGCCTTGGTCACCAGGGATCCTCTGCTCCTGTCTCATTGAAGTTTAGTATCCAAGCCTGTCACTCACCGAGGGGAAAGTCTTAGAATTTGCTTTGTGACCTGGTGGGGTATATGAGATGTAAGTGTGTGTTACAAAACTTAATGCATAAAGCTGCTACTCTTGATACAGTCTGGCTCATGGAGAGATGGGATTGAGCTGCTCGTAATGAGAATTTGATGTGACTGGAAATTGAACAGAAGCATCTTTTTATTGAAGATGCTGAGCCTTATAACAATCATTCAGTGGCAGAAGTGATTGTTTTTCACATTACTTTTCAACTGTAAAACCTTTCAGAGCCTCGTAAGAAAATCCCTGTCCTTGTTCAAGCAACAAAAAACTAGGTAACATTTTCTCTCCATCCATATAAAGTCAAATAATGTAGATGCATCTCCCCACCCCCCTCTTTAAAGATCTGGATGAGTTTTTTCCTATGTTAAAGGTCTTTTTTTTCTCTTTCTAGGTCAGAACTGTTTGATAAAATCTCATTTTCCCCTTTTTCTCCCCCCTTTTGAGAATCTCAAGAAAAAAATAAAAGAGAAAGAGAGAGAGAAATCTAGACATGATGCTGGACACTTGAAATGTACATAGGAACTTTTTGAAAACACACACACGTTATTTAAACTTTAGTTAGAATCTTTCTTACAATGCATGCATAAATACACACTTCAGTGTTTATAGATCTTTAGAAGTGCCAAAAATTCTAAAATCAGATGTTTGAATTAAAGTTAGGAGAAAAACATTCTATTTCTTGCCCATTTATAAATCACCTTTAGGAAACTGAGCAAGTCATAAAATTTCCTTTGTTTTTTTTAATCTTTACTGGAGGACATGTTTTTAAAATTGATTTCTTGAGAGAGAGAGGAAAGGGGGAGAGAGAAACATTGATGTGAGAGAGAAACATGTATTGGTTGCCTCCTGTAATCCCCTGACCGAGAATTGAACCCACAACCTGGGTATATACCCTGACTGGGACTCAAACCGGCAACCTTTTGATATATGGCACAATGTTCCAACCAACCAAGCCACCTGGTCAGGGCTCCTTCCTTTTTTTAAATTTTTTTATAAAATGGAAATATCTATTCAAGTGAAATAATTTTGTGAATTGATTTCAAAGTATATTTTAGTCTCATTGCAAGTCTCTTTTTTAAAGCAGTAGTATACTTTATTCTTCCCCACTGGGGAATGCATCTAGAAAAATAAGTGACTAGAGAATTTTTTACTTTTTACTTTTTGGTCTTCCAGCAGATCTGGTAAAAAAATATTTTAAGTTCTAATCTCCTGCAAATTTAGGAGTTATGTCATTAGTGAGTTTAGCTCTAACATATATATTCTGTTAAATGGAAGCGTGTTCTAATTAAATATATATTTTTGGAATTTATAATGCTGGTTTGGCAACTATTTCCTGCAGAAAAACAGGAGATATTAACAGGGTCACTTCAGTTTTCACCAAAATGACAGTAAAGATTTTATCATCCTGTGTGAGACTGACTTTAAAAAAATCAATACTACCATTTTTGAGCTTTCAGGATTAAGAAGTATCTTAAATTCCATGGACAGGGCTGGTTGCCTTGTGCCCATGCAACCTCACAGCTGCAGAAGAGAGGACCAGGTAAAACTCTATCATTCTCATAGAGACCCTGGTGTGCTCAGCAAAGGCTGTGGCAAATGAGGCTTTCCAAAGATGTCTCACCACTGAAGGCCTCTGGGGTTGAGGCTTCGATCTCGCCAAAACACTTCACTTCTGTGGTGAATGCAATAGAGGAAACGCTGCTTGATAAACCCCACATTGTGAAACAAGAGGAGAAATATTTGTTTATTTGTGTTTCCTGCTGCTTATCTGATGTGATGTCTGAGATTTGATGAGGCTCTGGTCTAGAGAGTCCAGTCCTAGCTAGCTCCAGGGAAATCACATAGCCAGAACTACAGCCACCCGAATCCTATTGTAGTCTTTTAAAGTGTATAAGGCCATGGCTATGAGTTAAATGGAAATAAATAACCCATAACCTTTTGAATAAAGAACATAGGAAGAAGAGCAAGCAATAATAGAGGGTAATTCAGCAGCTTATTTCCCTCATTATTTTTAGCATACTCTTGCCAACATGTTGAATTTAGGCACTGAGAACTGAAAGGATTTTAATGCCAGGTCTAGGTAAATTAGGGCCATAATTAATATGACTATGATTACCAACTGAAATATGTGTAGAAATGCAAGGGACACTCTCGAATTAGATCACAATATTGATAAAACTGATGCATATGATTTTATTATTTGCAAGCCAGCTGCCGCATTCAACGGCTAAAAGTTGCTTTTAACAAGACATCCTTGCTCTTTTATGCTTTGTAATATTGTATGTGATTACCCACAAAAATGAGAGTTAAATGTTCCATTTTAAATCTTCGTTCATTAAATACAAGGTACACATTAAAAATGATGTTAAAAAATTTCTTCTCAAGCCACAAAAATAAAACAGAGTAGTGCCATAATATTGTAGCAGCACAATCACTCCCTGATACCTTCAGTTCTCTGAGCTTTTAACACATGCACTATCATTTCCTTTTGATCAGACTTATTGCAAACTACTTTGTTTATTGTCAACTAAAAATAAGAAGTGTTGTCACAAATGCCAGTGCATTATCCCTTTAGTTAATGCAACAAGTGCAAGAATTTTAGAACCACGTTGACTGGAGCCACTGTGCATCAATGTCTCCAGCATTCCCGGCCTCCAGTTCTTCTCTCCTTCGGGCCACATGGAGAAGTTGGGCTTCTCAGCCTCTTTGCAGATGGGCGGGACCCATCACCCACCGCTAGCTAATGGGCTCTAAGAGGAAATGATAGGTGTTACTTCCAGGCTGAGGCTGTAAAAACACCCTCGTGGTCTTCCAATCTCTCTTCAGCTGCCAGGAAATCAAGGACACATGCTCCCAATCAAAAGAAGCTTCCAGAGGCTGAGACTTCTGTAACCTAGTTCCTATGTAGAGCAAGTTCTTCCCCACCTTCCAACACCCACTGAATATATACCAAGATGGAGAAACAAATCTTTCTCATGGTAATCCATTGAGATTTCCAAGTAAATTTGTTAACAGCAGCATAGCGTAGCCATCTTTGAATAATTTTTGTGGATTGTAGAATTTTCCCACTTTCAGTCTTCATATTTAGTCATTTTAGTAATAACTGTTTCTAAAAGAAATCCTATTTTCTCTTCATCTTTTAGTTTTCTTCTTTCTTCTTTCCTTATTTTCTGCTGCCAAAATCAAATTGTGGCCAGTGTCTTATGTGGGTCAGGATGATGACATTTGAAAGATAGTGAGAGTTTGAGGAATGGAATACAGGACAAATTAATGCTATGAACCCAGAGTGCAGAGCAGTCAGTCTGGACATTCAGCCACAAGAGACAAAATGGGCAACCAGTGACCTGAATTCAGAGGCTGGACTTTGAATTTGGGGGTCAAGGTTGTAAAGAGGGCTCAGGCAGAGGAATGATGCCAGAACTAGAGCCTGTAGGCTCTTCTAGAGGTTTGAGATGACAGGTGGTGTATGGAATTTGGATTGAAAGACTGAGACCAGTGTTTTAGTGCTGAGAATGGCAAGTACAGTTGTCTTTGTTGGGACCAGGAATGTGCGTCAAGTGCCTGCCAAGAGGCAGAGCCTCAGGTGTAGAGGAACTGGACCATGAGGTCAAGCCCAGCCCTGAGCAGCCGTGCTTCAAACACAGAGCTTAGAAACAGGGTTGAGTGTCACTGAGCTGCTTGTTTGGGGTTCCTTGTGGCTCTAGAGGCAGGACTAGATCTAGAGAGGGAAGCAGGGGCCTGAGCTCCCAGATGAGACCAGAAGCTCTGCAAGGGCAGATGTTAGGCGTCATTGTCATGGGCAGCTCTACCATTTCTGATGCACCTGTTTTTGGGATCTCAATTGCATTTTATATCTTATATGGAATATAAGTTATCTCAATTGCATGTTATATTTCATCACAGATGTTCCCTATTAGTACCTCTACAGTTTATTCTATTTATCAGACACCTGTTAGGACTCCCCATGGTTTTGGGGTTTACCACAATCACATCTTTTTTTTTTAAAGGTTAAGTGTTTTTTTAAAAAATATATCTCTATTGATTTCAGAGAGAGGAAGGGAGAGGGAGAGAGAGATAGAAACATCGATGATGAGAGAGAGTCATTGATCGAGCCTGCAACCCGGGCATGTGCCCTGACCGGTAATTGAACCATGATCTCCTGGATCCTAGGTGGATGCTCAACCGCTGAGCCACGCTGGGCCGGGCTCCCACCCGATGCAGTGTGGAACACCTGGAAGGGACACCTGGAGCTTGTATGTACAGTCCCGCGTCTGCACCGGGATTCTGCCCCTGACTGTGTGGCCACCAGTTGGTCACGTGTCCTGTCTGGCTCAGTTTCTTCCTGGGTGGAGGCCGTGTTTCTGTGTGTTCGTGGGAGGTGGGAGTGGCAGATTCGATGAACTTCAAGGCCTTTGTGTCTTTTCAGTTCTCTGAAGTAATTCTTTGCGGTGAGTCTGACTTTCACAGAAGTTCCATTTCTGGGAACTAAAGGAGTTTTTACACAATCCTCCTCTTCACCTCTTACCTGCGTTTATCTTGACGTCTGAACCTAAATTCAGCTCCAGCTTCTATACATTCTTTATTTTCTCCTCTCCACATCTCTTTCTCCCAATTTTCTGTCCTCAGCCTCACCCTGTGAATGGCCACCCCCACCCCATTTCAGAAGATGCTCCCCTGCACCCACAGACCTCCCCAGGCGGCCTCTTTGAAAGCTCTCGCAGGCCCAGCAGCTGTTTGCAAATCTGACTTGGCTGTGATATAGGAGACTGCCGGGGGGTGGAGGGGTCACAGCAGGGCAGTTCTGAGACATCAGAAAAAGAGAAGAAAGAGCCCCTTTCAGCCTCTGTCTTCTATTCTCCTGCCTGAATCTATGGGGACAGTGCAGGTTTCCCAGGTATCCACTTAGATGATCAAAACCGCCACCCATACGTTCCCCCAGCAGCCTGTGCACCGCCTCGGGCCTTTATCCTTACTGTAACGACGAACTTTTTCTTTCTGACTTGAAGTGACAATAAAACTGTCTCAGGTGATATAAAACATTTTCTCTAAATAACACATCGGCAGGAAATGTCCACATGCATATCCTGTCCTCTTCTCAAAGTTAAGCTGGCCCTGGCTGAGCTCTTGGCCTCTCTCCCTGCGACCTGGGGTGCCCCTCCTTCCCAGGAGACGCGTTTGGGTCAGTGGTACCAGCTGCCTTCCCCGTCTGCAAGTCTTAGCTTCTTCCTCTGTACTTTGTTCCTCTTTATCCCTTACACCTAGTCAGACATAAAGTTCTTTCACTTCTTTCCCAAACTGTCTCTGATATTTGCCCCTTCTTTTCTATTTCAGTTACCATAACCCCCAATCCACATCATCATTTAAAAACCAATAGCTAGCCCGGCTGGCGTCTCTCAGAGGTGGAGCATGGAGCTATGATCCAGGAGATCGCGGTTCGATTCCTGGTCAGGGCGCGTGCCTGCGTTGCTGGCTCGATCCCCAGTCGGGGGCGTGCAGGAGGCTGCCGATCATTGACTCTCTCATCATTGGTGTTTCTATCTCTCCCTCTCCCTTCCTCTCTCTGAAATCAGTAAAGATATATATATTTTAAAAAGCTTTAAAAAAACAAAACAAAAAAACCCCAATAGCTCTTTCTCTGCTTACCTACATATTACATACATATTGAACTCCCTGTCTGGAGTCAGGGACCCCAACCATGGCCTGCCTGAGTCACAGAGGGGCACTGTGTGTGTTGCTCCCCCTACTCAGGGTGGCGGGGGAAACAGCGACTGCCAGGTGCACTCTGAGGGCTTGGGGAACTTCTGCAGGCTTCACTTCTCACCCTCTCTCCCTCTTTTGGCTTGATGTGGTTGGTAGCCACCCTGCAGCCTAATAATTGGATTCTTCATGGCTTTTACTTGTAATCTTCCTCAGCTAGGGGTATTGAATTCTCCTCAGCTACATGTGGTGCTGCCTGGGGGGAGGGATGCAGTCTTTCAGAACCTGACACCCCCAGCAGGCCCCAGCACAGATGCAGGTGCCATCAGGAGGGTACACAGGAATGCCTAGGCAAAGAGTTTGGGGCAGGGTTTACCAGGCAGAGGGAACAGCATCTGCTGAGTCTCAGTGGCCGGAGAGAACATGGTATGCTTAATGCATCATTTTGTAAACTTCCTTTTGCTGTGATATTTGATTATAAATAGGTTTTTCATCATGATGCAGTACACATATAATTGAAAAAAAATTCTGACAAATAACACTCTGATGTGTTTCTCTTCTCCCATTTCATTAAAATAAAATGCTGATCTAGACCAGCTAAATTGCTTTCACACTTCACTAAAATCCATTAGTGAGGTTGAAAGTACAACAGCGGTGGCTTAAGGTCCAGACTGGGTGGCAGGCAGGGTGTGAGGGGTAGTGTGATGCAAGATGAAACTGAAAGGAAAAGCAAAGCAGATCCCGCGGCTCGGCTCCATTTCCTCTGGTTAAGCTTGTCTAGCTTTAGCTTAAAAGCCAGAGAAAGCCACCACAGGGTTTAAATAGGGGGTACTTGGGGAGTGTGACATGAGCAGGTTGGCCTAATATTCTTGCTGTAAACTGATTTGAGGGAGTTAAGAGTGAGTGAGGAAAGCCAGGTAAAGGTTTTTGTTGTTGTTTACTGTGCCAGGGGATAAATGACAGAGATTGAATTAGAAGGTGGTAGGGGAGATGGAGGAGCGGACACTCTGAAGCTATTGAATGGAGAGAGTTTGTAGGACTTACTGATAGCGGATCTGGAGTGTTAAGTGGGCAGAAGAGGTCAAGGCTAAATGGGTTTCTAGCCAGTGGAATTAGGCTGATGGTACATCCATTCACTGGGGTGGGGGGACTTGAAAATCAGGTGGAGGGTGTATCTTGGTGTGATCTTCTCCAAAAGCATTACCCCCAAGACAGGTTTAAGGGCAAATGGTTTATTTGGGAGTTGATCCCAGGGAACACTGATGGGGAAGTGAGGAAGTGAGACGGGGAAGGGAAGGTGGGCCATAAAAGGTGAATTTTTGAGGAATTTACTATGATGTCTACGAGCTTATGCCTGCTGGGGAACCCTAGAGGCCAGTATGGAACACATACCTCAGGGTTACGTCGGCTGAAGGAAAAGGAGCTGAGATATTTATGCCCAGCTCCTCTTCTGATCATAATTAGCTGAGTAGTGGGCGTCAGTTTCCTGCATTTTCGGTTTGCCACATGTGGAAGGCAGAGTGGACTCTCATGGGCCAGGAAAGGCCTTCAGACAAGGCATGCAAGCACAGAAAGTTGGAAGTTAGGGGTATGAACTGAAATAATAAAGCCAAGGGAGATGGGTAGGGCACAGACACAGCTTCTGCTATGAGGTGATATGTAGGGGGAAAGAGGGAGGCAGCCATCCTAACTTAGTTGTAGATCTATTACATTAGACCTAACTTTTCAGACATACAAATCGAAGCATCAGGTTGGGTATTTGGGTCTAGATTTTGGAAGAAATTGGAGACCTGATTCATCTAAAGAGAGTTGATAATCAAAGGAAGGGTTGACATTGTCTATTGGAAGAAACTACAGAGTGGAAAGACAGGAGAGACTCTGCCTCAGCCTTGAGGAAACCCAGCGCTTAATGACCTGATGAAGAAGGAAACAGAAAAGAAAACTGAAAAGAATTCTAGAAAAATAGAACAGAAGCGAGAAGAGTCTATGCCCTGAAAGCCAGGGGAAGATAATACTCAGAGAAGGAAGGAGAGCTCTGCATTATCCATCGTTACTTAGAGGACTGAAAACATCCATTGCATCCTGGAGATTATTGGTCTCTATAGCAACAACTATTTTGGTGGGGCAATGGAGATAGAAGACGGAGACAGCATAGTGGTTGTGAGTGTGGACTGTAGAGCAGGATGGCCTGTGTTCAAACACCTGTCCTGCTAATTAATAGCTGTGTGACCTTGGGCAAGTAACTTTCCCTTTCTTACTCTAAGCTTGTTCATCTCTAAAGTAGAGATAACAAGTATATTTCTACCTCATAGGGTTACTGCAAAAGTAAGAATTAAGTGATAAAACACTTGAAACACACAGTGCCTGACAGATGGTAAACATTAAAAAGATAGTAGCAATTGTTTTATTTGTTATATTCTGTTTATTTACCTGAGAGTCAGTGTGGCCCCTTCTATAAATCCTCTCTAGCCCTTGGTATTACATGGTCCAAGAAGATTCCTAGCTTTTTGGTAACATGTGGCTCCTACCAAAGGTTCAAGAGCTGGTCTAATCACCAGTCTACTGTTTCTCCGACACTGTGCTCTGATAGTTGGTGCAAGTTTCCAGGAAATGCCTTCTTTTTCCCTCCCCTAAAGACTCCAAGTATCAAGGCAAAGCACAAAAGGAAAAAGCCCCACTCATGTGATGCTAATTTACTTAATAAATGTCAGGCTCCTCTATATGTTGTTTCATGAGAGAATTTAGCCTTGCTGCTCCAAGTGTGGATCCCAGACAAGCAGCCCCAGCATTATCTGGGAGCTGGTTAGAAATGCAGAGTCCCAGGTTCTACCCCAGACCTACTAATCAGAATCTGCAATTGAGCAGATTTTCTAGGTGGTTCACATGCATACTAAAGCTCAAGCAGCATGCTCCCGAGACCCCATTCATACAGTATTGCATATGCTTGATTTTTTGCCACAAGCATTCAACCCTAAATTCTGTCAGAGTGATTTCAGAGTACTTTCCCCGATGTCCCGCTGATTTTGTGGTAAAAATCCCATGACCTAATTGGTTGACGCTGAGTAGATTGCTACTCCTCTGAAGTAGGCACCCCACTGTGTGTTATCATCTGCTCTTGGTTCAGAACCAGGGCAGGGATTTAAACAAGGGACTGAAACTGTCTGTTGTGTCAGCATTCAAATGAACCTGAACAGGACTTAAAATAAAACTCCAGCATCAGCTAGGGTACCCCTTCCCTCAAAAGTAAATAAAATTAGTCTGAATCACTATTCCATGCCCTAGGAAAGTCCTAAGCTCTCCAACGTTTGCAAGTTTGCGACTTGTAATTGATGTTCCCTAGGCCATGTGCCGCTCTGACCTCCTGCCTCACCTGAGTTGGTTTAGTTTGAGGATCTGCATGCCAGTCTTTGCCTGTTGCCCTTCCTCTGTATCAACACTGAAACACAGCACAGTACTTTCCAGAAGGACAAACAAGGAGGTTGGCTGAGCAGCCAGAGAGCAACTCACATGTGTGCGTGGGAGGAGTGGGCTCCTCTCTCCTCTGCTTCCTACTGTCTGTCATTCCTTTGGTAGAACACTTGCTGGTTTGTGTTCTCACTTACTAATTGGTATAAAGTACCAAATATGTGCCAAGCACACTGCTCAGTGATTTCTATACATTGACTTTCATACTGGTGGCACCATTGGCAAAATGGGTGCTGTTATCACTTTACACTTGAACAGACTGGGATTATGGAATTTCGGTGTGTTAGCCATGGCGATGAAGCCAGGTAATTTATTTAAATCTCTGTCCCTCCAGCTGCCGGTGGGCTTCTGTGAAAGAACCACGTTGTGTTAATCTGGGCCATGGACGCCTGGTCCTCTGCTATGTGGTAGGCCCCAGTAATTGTTGGGATTGAATGAGCACTTCAAAGCACAGAGATGAGAGAAAAACCGAGCTTGGCAATGAAATAAAACATTCATATAGATGTATGTTATTGTTTTTTTCTTCTCATGATAGAAGTGAGAGATCAAGAGGTAAGAAGAAAAAACTTGAAAAGAACTGCTGTTCTGGGGAAGTTTCCTATCTCAGGGAATGTCTAACTCTCCTACCTCAAAGGCATTAAAATGAAGGATGAGGTATAGCTGCCCTCTTGAGCCGCACCTCACCCAAGACTACTAACATTCTGGTTTGCTCATTTTGAGTTCACAGACCTTAATTATGTACCATATAGCATGAATCATCCTGTCTGTTTCTACAGAGAATACCAATTTGTCTTCCCGACTGGGCAACAAAGCAAACCTGCCTCCTGCCACCACAGAGAAAAGCGAGGAGGAAAGCACATCGTAGGGAGAGCTTTCTCTCGGCTATGGCAAGGGCCTGACCTGTGACCACCACTTGGAGCACGGGCTCTGATACTGGATGCTTTTAATCAGAGGCAATGGCCTTGCCATTGTGTCACCCTGGACAAGTCCTTTACCCCACTGGGAACCTTGGTCACCTCATTTTAGACAAAAGGGCAATTTTTTCAGAAAGTGAGAATTTGCCATCCTGCTAGGACAGGCTCATAGGTGGCTGGCTGGCTCTTAAAATGCCCCTTTCTCCTCTCTCTGCTGCATTGGGCCATTGCCTTATCTGTGTATTGATATCTGTTTATTGGAAACCACAGCATAGATAACACCTCTCCTACCTAGGATTTAACTGTTCTGAAACCTCAGAGGCCCTGGGTCAAAGCCAGGAAAAGCTGATGCCAGGAAGCACACCAATGAGACTTCTGACTTGGCCAGGCTCCAGGGCTTATATCCAATGCCTAGTATCCCTAGTCCAGTCCACCAGGTTACCCACTCAGATTTTCACACTCACGTCTAACCATCCAGGGAGTGAGTTCTTTTCCAAGCCATATTCAAATTAGGATTGGTCAAGGGACCATTAAAAGAAGCAGGCACCCTCCCTCCCTCCCACTGTATGTATTTTCAAAATAGAATCACCCTGGAACGGGATAAAAAAGGCACCTTTGTCATTGGAATTCTCATAGACACCCCCCCCCCCCCCGAGGGCTTACTCCTTCCCCTCTCTCCTCCCCACTTTGGTTCTGTGAGCATCTTTGACTCCAGCATTTGGATAGACCCATTGATCGAGGTCCAGATTAGTTTATTCTCTAAATGTTAGCTCACTTGCCTACATTTTACCTGGCACTCCCCAGAAGCTGACCTCCAGCCACCACCCTGTGGTGAGCAGGGGCTCCCATTCCAGCCCACGGTGCCAGAACTGCAGGGCTCATCATCAGATGCAGTTACAGGATGGGGGAGGTTAAATCACCAGCACAGGGAAGACAGTGAGCATAGACTCTAACAAGGAGCCGAGAGAAGAATTATAGGAAAATCAGGCAGAGGAACTAACGACAGGCATGGGTTGTGGTGTGCAATTTGAGGTGATTGAGAGAACTCTGGATAAGAAAATGGCAGACCTGGGGGGTCACTGTTTATGTCCCCTTTATTAAATTACATCACTCCTCTCTTGACATTAGTGTCCTCAACTGTAATTGAGAAAGCTGGACCAGCTCTCACATCCTGTTTAATTCTGACATTCCATAGTTTTAAGGGCAATAGAGAGTATACATTTCTGAGGGCCTCCCAGACATAATTTTATTATAACACAACATAATAATTAATATTTACAGTGATGGGTCATCACAGAAAATTACATTATGCCCAATGTACTTTTAAGGAAGGTCTCATAATGTTTAATACATTTTAGAATGATTTTCTGTCAGAATGTTGAATGAAAAAAGTACATACTGTATTTGATACTTATGAAGTACCCTCTGTGATGCTGAAAATATGGCATTTAGAATGACTAAAGTTTGAAGGATTCTGTAGAGTGAAGCTTTAGTGCATCTATAAAGAATCTGATCAAAATAACTGCTTCATACCAAAGCGTTTGCCAATACCAGAAACATTTTCCAAATTAAACAATTTAGATGGGTTGTTATGGAGGCAATTAAGTTTGCTTCCCCATTAATATGCATTTAAAATTTTAACATGTTGCCCGGCCAGGCGTGGCTCAGTGGTTGAGCATCGACCTAGGATCCAGGCGATCAGGGTTCAATTCCCGGTCAGGGCACATGCCCGGGTTGCAGGCTTGATCAATGACTCTCTCATCATTGATGTTTCTGTCTCTCTCTCTCCTTCTCCTTTCCTCTCTCTGAAATCAATAAGGATATATTAAAAAAAATAAAAAAATATAAAATTTTAACATGTTAACCTCATTTCATATCATTTTTTCTCTGTAAGACAGGACCCTCTGAGTTTGCCTCTTCTGCTAATTTTTATATTGATCTTATCAATTATATTTCAGGAAGTAAACCTTTTCTTTGATGACTTTTTTTGGTTCTGTTTGGATATTTATATTCTTTGAAATGTTTTGGCTATTGTTCCATTACTGACAGAAAAGCTTAACGTGCTCAGATTACTCCCTACAGTTTCCACTCATTTGCCATCTCTCAGGGTTTACCCATGAAGGAAACATTGCTTCATGGTGACAGGTGCTTGGGGACTTGGCTTTTCTGCCATTGAAGCATTCAAGGAGAGGAGACTGAGAGATATGTTTACCTCCCAAAGCTGTTCCTTGGGCCTCTCTCCAAGGTTACCATTGACCAGAGTTAGAGTCTGTTTCCCCCCTCGAATGCAACCTATGTTAATAACAATCCTTGGCTTATATCTGTCCCTAAGAACACTGAAGGATTTTAGCCTTTCCTCAGTCTTTAAGCATTCAGGCTCTCAAATAAAACATAGTGGTCAAAATGCATGAAGTTGGGCTGTTGTCACCTGAATTTTGCACAATGATTTCTTATATTTTAGTCTCAAAGAGAAACCGGATATGATATATCACATCCTAAATTGCTCCCCAAATGTCCCCTCCACAGATACAGAATATGATACAATAGAAAGTGAGGAGTCAGTATTTCAGTGTAAATAATTACAGATGGTAGTTTTCTTTCAGGGAGGGCAAAAAGCAGTCTTTGTCTGCCAGCCTCGCTCAGCACACTATGTCACTTCAGCCAAATGACTTAACTGTCATGCTCTTTAGTTTTCCTGAGATATAAAATGGGGTTAAACTCGGTGACCTCCAATGGCCCATTTGGCTCTTTCGCTCTCTGACTCACTAGTGATCCACAAGATGAAGGTCCCTTTGCTTTTGCCAAATGTCGCTAATTGGGTTGTAGAAAATTAGTGCAGAGTTTTGGAGCTGCTTGTAAGTAGTTAATGTTTAACCGTTGCCCAGGCAGTCCTCCAAGGATGTGGGGCTTCAGCAGCTGAAGGGTCCTTTGATTTATCTGAGAGATCCCCAGAATTTGGTGGCGGGGTTAGAGCATGCTCACTATTTAGACAAATGGTTTTTATTAAAAAGGGTCTGGCTAGCATTCTCAGACTTCTGAGACTGCAGAAATACTATTTGCACAATATTGATTTGGGGGTAAGCTCTTGAATTTATAGGAAGTAGCTGCTCAGCTTTTTGAGCTTATATGCTGTCCTGGTTGCCTTGGTAAAAAAAGTAAGAAAAAAGCAACAGAATCAGGAAGAGGGAAATAAAGAACATGTGTATTGCTATGTAATGGAAAATATATAGAGAATCAAAATTATGATTTTGAAGAATCTTGAATGAAACAAACAAATGCTCACAATATTAAGTAGACCAAAATGATATATAGTATGATCTTAATTTTGGTGAAGAGCGTAAAATATTAATGGTGTTTGCATCTGGATGATAAAATTAAGGTGATTTCTGTATTTTTTATATTTATCTGTAGTGTCTGAATAGTATTAACAAACTATGTGTAACTTTTATAAACTGGAAAATTAAATGTATTGGGAATTCAGCATCTTCTTGGATGGCTTTTTTTACATTCTCAAGGTTATGTGTTGTCCAAGGTGCAGTACTGTTGAATGGTATGGCCTTGTTTTTTGAATTAACACAGGATATAAAAACTTTAAACCATTGTTTGAGAATTCCCATATTTCTAGCTAACAATATAAGTTACAAATATATTACTGACAGCTTTTAAGCACTTCCACCTTTACTATCCAGTTTGACTCTTTTTTGACAACACAACATCACAATTCCCCTGACTCACAAATGGCACATTATCTGACACCTATTATTGTGTCACCTCAGACGTCCAGGTGTCTCAGTTTGGGATGTATATTCTGGCCAAAAGGACTCCATTGGTAGTATTTTACTCTATCAGATAAACATTAGATAAAATAAAGAATACTGATTCTGAAAAGTGAAAGTCTTGGTCATTTGTCCTGAATTATTTGAACTATGGCCCATTTCGTGTATCTCTATTAGATGTAATAACTCTTGTTTTTTGCACAGGCAAGATAAAATAGTATGTGAAAATGAATGTAATTGAAGGTAAAGGGGGATTTCTGAGAACTAAAGGACAGATAAGTAGTTGTTCCTTTACGAGCTTGCCTTTCAGTAGATTCGGGGTTTTATGGAGACTTACGGTGTCTTCTGGACCTCTGTTTCTCTTTGGTTATAGAGACTGGCTGAGTATAAAAGTGCTGCACTGTAACTACACTGAATCTTTACCTCACTGTGTCTTGAATTAACATTCGTGCTCTTTCCTTGAAACATTTGATTCTAATATCGCATGCCCATAACACTTTGGACATTAATACAGATATATTTCTATAAACCAGTAATTTCTTTTTTTTTTTCTACACGCCTATAATCAGGGTCCCTGAGACTTAAATATAGATTTGTATAAATAATATATGTAACTAGAAAAACACAAATCCTGGAACATAACCATAAAATCCATTTGGTTATGTTTTTCAGTGTCCAAATATTCAGTAGGAGAAATTTTTCCTCCATTACTGGATGAAAACTTCAACAAGTTCATTACTCTTGGGTAATAGAAAGCCCTAAGGTCACTTTATTCACAAAATACAGTCTCAATTCAGAAAATAGGCTGTCTAGTCCAATATATTAGTCAACACTCAATCTCCATTTGGTGCCCTCCTCCAGCTGAGGCACAGCTTCAGAGAGCCACCTGCCTGCGGGAATCGAGGCTGATCAGCCCCTTCTCTCTTCACACTGGCCTCTCCCTCCCTCCCCTCGCTGTCAAACTAGGGTGGGAAAGAGGAATAGAAGGGCTTGAAGATCCTCCTCTCTTGAGCTATAATACAATCTGCTTTGTTGTTTCTTGTCCTAGAAGGGGTGTTTAAAAGAATTTTTTCCCTTATGGATGCTTCCATAGGTTCTTTGGAAGGTCTCCTCTGATGGCAATTTCTGTGACTTGGGAACAAGCTCTCAAGCTGCTCCTTTCAGCTGTGGCAACCAACTCCGTCTGTGTGTGGTTTTGTGGCGGCCTCTTCATGTGGCCTCTTTCCATTCTTTCTCCTGTCTTTGCCCCATGGATTTCCACATCCGATCCACAGAAAACACTCATAAATTCGTTCTGATGATCTTTGAGAGCCAGGTTGATTCCAACACATTAGTAATACTCTGGTTAGGCTGCCAGCTGGGTTAGTCATTCCATCTCTCTCTGTGGACTTTATGGGACAAAGTCAGCCCGGAGTCTACTACATTCACACACACACACACATACCCTACACTAATCACACATACACATTCTGAGGAGACCCCTTGAGAGCCCCTCACTAGATTTCAGTTAAGGGATACAACTTTCTCAAAGAAAACTTCCTCACAGACTTTCCTCCATCACATTCCTCTTCTTCCCTGTTTTAGACCTTCACATGGAGTAGCAGCTCCAGCAGCCAAGCTGCAGGCTCTTGGGGTCTTTTCTGAGCTTCCTCCCGGTGGACACACCCACACTTGACTTTGATGCATCTCAACATCTCATTTGCAATCAGGTTTAAAATCCACCTTTTAGGAACAGATAGGACTTTTTTGTTGAGTTTACAAATATATCCAAAATGTTTCTATAATTTTACATGACATATAATCTGTCAAGATTCCAAGTCAAAAATAACTGGGGCCACCTAAACGCTTATGCAATTTAAACTTTGGGGACTAGTTGAAGATTTAAAGACGAAGAAAAGCCCTGCAATGAAGGAGAGCAAATGTTACTAAGCATCACTGAGAGGGTTGTGGGTTTTTTTAATGCTAACTCTACAATTGAATTCTAAGGTTAAGAAAAAAAACACACATATTACAATGAAGTAAAAATGACCTTTTAACTACATCATTTGAGTTTCACTAATGGATTTAGCTCCATCATAAAGAAAAGTTCCATTTCATTTCTGCCTATCATCCAAAAATATAACAGATTATAATGCTAAAGGGGAATTAATCGTGTGACAGTGGAAATGAGTTTGCATAAAATTCATTTGCTTGAAAATAAAAGCCCTCATATGTACCAGATTTGCAGTTAGCTAAGAAGTGGGAATAGTAACGGGGGAGTTAAACCAGAGAACAAAGTGCACCACTGAACCTAATTGAAAACAGCACTTATGTAGGGATTGAAATAGAAAGACTGAACATGTGAGCAACAGTAATGCAAGGTTTTCTGTTGGGATTAATGCATTTAAGTGTAGGAATATTATACATCGGCTTGTGAGAGTAAACAAGGTGCACTTTGGACTGTGCCCAGGCATCAGTACTTTGAGACATGGGCTTCCACTCCTCAGTAATGTGATTTTTAGACCCAAGAGGTATGATATTTCCAGAGGGTTTTTCTCACCCATAATAATGAGAAAAACACTGTTTTGAGCATGTAAATATGCATTTTTTTCTTTTCTCTGAACATCTGCTACCGTTTTTTATTACACAGTCAAACCAGTTGATGCTCATTTTGAACAAGGGAAATTTACAGTGTGTACACTGTGTAAAAGATGAATTCATTCACTGAGTTTTGTTGGTTTACATAGCATCTTAGTCATTGGAATTATGTGTATTAGAAGAAAACAATCTAGTTATTACTGACCTGGAAAAATGGTTTCATTGGTTTATAGTATTCCTAATTTGAGAGGGAAATGAGCTTCTTATGAAAGTGGTTATTTTAAAAAACCCACAAGTAATCAAAGAGCTGTGGCCCTGGGGGCCAAGATTAATTTGTAACCTAAAGAGGGAAAAGCATTTCATAAAATGGAACTCTTTAATATTTGATTCCAAAGTCCTGAATTAAGTTTCAGATAGCAGCCTAAACAATTGCTCCATGAGTATTAAGTAAAGGCGAGAAAGATTATTTACATGAAAAATGAGATGAAATCATCTCATTTTCTGATGAAGAATGCTCTATTTTCTTATAATGGAGAAGAAAGATTTTGATGATTCTTCCAGTGAAGGTCTAATAAGGTGTTGAAAACCACACTTTAATTTCAACAGAGGAAGTTTCACAGCAAGAAGTATCCACTATAACAGAGGATTGGAGTCACTGATATAAAAATAGTAGCTGTGAGGAGCAATCACTTTGTCTAGGGCTGAAAGAGAGCACCCTAGGAAGGTTTCCTCTCTCCTGCCTCTAAGCCTGGAATCCAGGTCTTGTTGGAACAGGCACAGCCATGATCACAAGATGGCAGACGAGTTGCCATTGTGCCATGCTGGCAGAATTTGCTGCAAATTGCCCTCTGGAGTTTGTGGGAAAGTCACCTACTACTTATAGGGTGGCATATTCCCACAGGCACTCTGCCCTCAAACCACCAGAGGTATGCCAGGGGAAGCTACTGGGTGGTGAGTGGTGTTGGCCATCGTGACATTCAGGCGCTGGACACTGGAGAAGCAGCAAGTTATGCCATTGCTGGGCACAGAAACCACCTGTGCTGCAGGAACTGGACTCTGGGGATGCCACATGCACTGCAGAAGCTGGAGGCTAGGGACACAATGTGTGCTGCAGGGACAGGCTGCTTGGGAAGCCAAGCCTGCTGTAGGAGTTGGGCCACTGAGAAGTTCTTCATGCTTTAGGAGCGAGCTAAGCAAGCACACAGGAACCAGGAAGGAAAACCCTTTTCTCCTGCAATGTCCCTGCAGTGCCCTCAACTCACAAAGCTTAGCATCTTCCACATTGCCGAGGGAAAATGAATATTTGAGGAGCTCACCTCCGCTTTCCCAGAGCAGGCACTGTGAAGTGGATTTGGAGCTGTGAGGCAGAGCATTGATAACTGGCACAAATAAAATTACAAGAAAAAGTACCTGTGGTCTTATGGTTCTGATTTAGACGGGTTCTGCTAGTCTTGGGGTATGTGCCTTGGGGCAGACCTGTTGCTCTGGGCCTTTGTCTTATCTGTGCTCTTGCCTCTGGCCCATTCAAAGTAAATTGGGGGCGTTAGCCAGGAGTATTGGTCAACCAGACTTCCAAAGAAATTTGAGACTACCTAACTTCCCCTATTGGGAGGATGTTTCTTTTCTTTTTCTCATCGATTTCTAAGCTTAAATCTGACTTACAGTTAGATGATGATTCTTCTCTGCCTCCGTTTCCTTACTTACAAATGGCAAGAATATTGGTGCCCATCTCATTGTGTTTGCTGTTCTGAGGTTTGCATGAGCTAATTAATTCAAGCTAAGTATTATTACCATGCATTTGCCAAATGTTTTATAAATATGAGTTTTTATATTAATTAAATATAATTATTAACATTAGTAATTATTATTGTTGCCCTTGGCCTGAAGAGATGCTGACTTTAGGAAGTCTCTCCCAGGAGCTCCAGGGGGTGTAGGTGGTTAACATCGCAGAACTCCGGCTGCCACGTCTTATCGTCCGACCTAGTGGTCAATCTGGTCAATCGTCCTTCCTAATTTAAATGAAGTATTTAAGAAGAAGTGGAAAGAGCATAATGGAAGAATATTGGCTTTGTGGCCAGAGCACCTGCCTTCCAAATTAGGCTTCTTTAATTATTAGCTTTGTGATTGATCTTCATCAAATTACTTAACCTCAATTTTCTCCTCCATAAAGTAAATGTATATATATTACATATATATACATTACATTTATATATATTACATATGTATAAAGTATACATAATTAATTTACATGCAATATATAATTTATATAAAAGGAGGAACATGCATTGTGTTCATATATATATATATATATATACACACACACACATATGTACACAAACGCATGAACCCTATAGTACATTAAATAAAATGATGTATATATAGCACTGAACATCATTCCTAGCAAAACAAAGATATTCATAACACATGTTGGTTACATTAATTATAAAGTAAAGCTTCCTGCAGCCTCTGGCTTCACCTGGATGGCAGAGTAGTTCTCTGCCCAGGTCGCTGTTGAACTCTAGGACAGTTGGGAAAGGCAGACAAGGGAGCAGGAGCTCTAGTTAGGACAGTAAGAAGTCTAGAAACAAAATTGCTGGGTTTTACAACTCCAGTTCAGACTCTTCCCCCCTATGATGCTGTAGCCACCGAGAGGTATTGATTCTCAGTACCACCCTCTCAGGTCTCCACACAGAAGCTGCACTGATTCGGGATAACCAATCACATTACTCCTCCATCCACAAATCTGACCCCACTCTTCAGAAATTAAATCATCTAGGCCCAGGGCAACAGGTCTGCCCCAAGGCACATACCCTGAGACTAGCAGAACCCATCTAAATCAGAACCATAAAGTAAATGGAAGGAAAATCTATATTTTGGTCTGCTTTTTATTTTTCAGGGTCTCTACATTCGTCTCTGCCTGAGACAAAAGGTGATGTGATTATACAATAATTTTTGTGATCCTGAACTGATAAAATGGTCTGAAAGGTCCTTTCATTCCATCCCACTTGTATTAAAATAATAACTGAAGCTTGTCTGATAATTCTAATTCTGTGAAAAAGTCTTTTTTCCTAGAAAAGTGACTTGAAGTTCAAATGGACAGAGAAGGAGAAACCTAAAATCAAAATGTTGAAAGGAAAATGTGATAAAAAAGTTAACAATTCTGTTAATGATTGCAAGTTTTATAAGCTGTCTGGCACATAAGTTACTTTAATATTAAACAAAATACCTGGGTATATTGTAGGAAATGTTGAAGCCCAAGTAGATGTGCTTTGATCCCCAATGTACCCAGAATTCTGTTCTCAGCCAGTAAATGGATATAAGTTCAGGGGACCAACTGAAGGCAAAGGGCAGAGCTCTCCTCTCTTTGAAGTGGAGGGTCTAAATTTTACAGGTCACAAAATGTAGGGGTACAAAAAATGACTTTGTCTTTCTATACAAACCTATTTCAGGCCCCTGTTCTGCCTTATGGAAATAAACATTATCACTGCCAGTTCCACATAAACTCTCTTTTAGCTTAGACTTAATCAGTTCACGATCATTCACATCTTCTCCACTCTTGGGGACACTTAAATCCTGGAGGATTTATATCACATTATGGAATAAAGAGTGGGGACATGGGGACTCAATCCTCATTTAGCCTTTGACCTGACCATGTACTAAATCACCTGGCTCTAGGGCCTAAGCTTATTTATGGCATCTCCTGATTATTTTATTGCGAGAAGAGGACCATATGGCCAATGTCACTTTCTGCTGCAGCATCAGTTGTCATGATCCAAAACCCCCTTTTAGGTTCATTATCTCGCTCTCTACCCCCCTCCCCCCTCATTCCCTCACTGCCTCCCTTCCTCCTCCTCTGTTTCCCTCCCTCCTAAGAGCTACATCATTCCTGGTGCACAGAAATGTTTGTCTGTTCTCCCACACCACTCTCTGCTGCAGGAAGCTTTGGGGTTTCGGCAACCCCAGACAATACAGTTCCCGATATTCCTCACAATCTCCTCCACCCTACAATGCCTATACCAGTATTGTGTGGGTGTCCCATGCACCTGTTACCTCCAAGGAGTCCAGATGGGCTGCTCAGCTCTGATCTCTGTTCCCAGTTTCTCCAACACATCTGGACTGAAAGATTGGGTCAAGGGCTTTAAAAAAACAAAACTCCTTTTACTTTTTCCCCCTCTTTTTTGTTTATGCTCGGGTTAGTAATTTTTTTGAAACATAAATTCAAGCATTTTATGGCTTTCGGTTTTGTACTGGCAACTTCTCCTTGAGGCAGCCTATTAAATATATTATAATTTCTGTACTCCTCTCACTTTTAATGATTCTCCTTGATCACAAATTCTAATTTTTCAACATTCCCCTAAAATCTGCTCCACGGGAGCAAACCAAATACTCCAGTTATCATTGGGGAGAATCACATGAGATTAACAGTCTGTGATTTGAAGAGTACATGCTTATTAATATAGACTAATACTGCATTAATATCAGCAGATGCCTCAAATATTGGCTCATTAAAATTTTGCAGAACTAACACCTATACATTTTTCTTTATAAATTGCTTTCCTACTCATACATATGCTATTGAATATTAGAACCAAAGCATGGATCAGAATATTAATTGTTAATTTCCCACCATACTACCTTTTGAAATCTTTGGAAAACATTCCTCAGTTATTTAGTACATTTTCTGTTTCACAGGACTGGGTGTTTTCTGTAACTGTAAGAAACTTAACCATCTATATTTGTACTCAATTCATTGATTAATATTTAAACAGGACTAGGCCAGGTGTTGCATAACTTGGGTTATAAACAGAATAGGGTATGGTTCACTAGACATTTTAATTGAATCTTAACTATTAAGAATAAGCTGTATTATCAAGAACTATTATCAAGAGAGATAACAAAGTGAGAAAATGCCAACTTTTTTTTTTTTTGGTTTGTTGTTTGTTTTCAAACAATGCTTATCTTCTTCCGTAATAGTGGTTCTCAAGTGGGGATAATTCTGTACCTAACCCCCCAGAGGACATTTAGCAGAGTCTGCAGGTGTTTTGGATTGTCACAACTTGTGGAGGGTGTCACTGGCATCTAGTGGGCAGGGGCCAGTTATACTACTTAATATCCTTTAATTCACAGGACAGTGCCGATAGCCAGAAACTATTCAGCCCAAAATACCAACAGGTTTTCTGTTGAGAGAACCTGTTCTATAAGAACATCCACATTACTCTTTAATGCTTGTGCTCATTGGTTTTATAGAAGTGTTTTCTCCCCAATTTTGGAGAGATCTGCACAATTCATGGTTTCCCTCCTTCAATTCCATCAACAAGAGAACCCTAATGCTAAAAGGTCATTATTTCCAAAACTGTGTTCTAATTCAAAAGATACTCTGGGAAGTAAGAATTTCAAAATCATTTGCTTTATTTAGATTCAAATAACATATTAGCATTTCAAACTTTGAGGCATCTAGTAGAAAAGTTTAAAATTTTATTTATGAATAATACAAGCTTATTTTGATAAGGAATGGCATTTTCTTTAGCACATCCACTTACTCAATATCTTCCTCTCAGCAGTGTTTCAATAACATCATTTTGATTAGTGTTGACTTAGCCTTTATAGTCAAGGCTAGAAGCACATACTCATGTTTATCAAGTACTGAAATTAAAAGTTATTCTTGAATTAGTTATGGAAAGACTCATTGCTTTAGCATATAATCCCCCAAATCCTTGTGTCTTAACACAGTAAGAGTGCATTGCTTGTTCATGTCACTGTCTAATGCAGTAGGCAGGTGTGGATGGTGAGAACTCTGCTCTACACAGTCATTCAGGGATTACTGCCATCTTCAATTTTGAATGCATTCATCTTCAACACGTGGCCTTTAAGGTCATTTCAGAAGGAGAAGGGACCATAGGGAAGGCACACTAGTACGTAACCCACAGATCACTGCATCTTACATCGCATTGGCCAAACCTTCTTATAAGGCCAACTTAAGTAAAAGAGGGCCAGGAAATGTCACCCATCTGGGACCTACTTCCCATCAACTGTCCACTATGAAAGGGGAGAGCAAATGTTGGCTAGTCAGTCAGTCAGTCATTTCTACTATATAGAAGAAGAGATTTCTGTTGCTGTTTTTGTAACAGCAACTCTGGCTAGGAAGAGAATTATACTTGTTTAAAAGAAAAATTTGAAAAAGCTATATAGGTCAGAGAGTAAGATTTCAGGCACATACTGACAAACAAAAACAAACAAGCAAACAAAAACACCTGCACAGTTATAAGGGTATCCTTTGTTTTGATTGTTGTTGAGATGAACTTGATCATTCAGGTTGGGGGTAGAAGATGGGACAGCTGAATTATTCTAAATGATAGAGAAGAGAGAAAATTGAAATTTAAAGATATTTAGGTATTAGGGCAATGAGGAGGCCAGATAAAGACGGAAGGTAGGACAAGGTAGAAAAGCACCAGCTGAGGGCATGACTGCAAGAAGCTTTTGAAAATTAGGAAAATCTAGGAGGAGTACCCAAAGGGTGGGCTATTGGAGTGTGTGTGTGTGGGGGGGAGAGATAGAGGAGGGGAGAGGAGGAAATGAGAGAGAGAGATATCTTTTTAAGAATTTGATGCAATGTTCAGATCTGTGTTTGGGACAAAATAAAAATAGATATGATACAAGACAAAAACAAGGGAACAGAGTGTCAACATCAGGGATATACTCTGTAAACACGTCAATATCATAAAAGATGCTTACACAGAACACACTATTTCATTTCCCTATATAATGGCAATTTTTTTTAAATTTTAATTTTTTAAAATATATCTTTATTGATTTCAGAGAGAGGAAAGGAGAGGGAGAGAGAGAGAGAGAAACATCAATGATGAAAGAGTCATTGATCGGCTGCCTCCTGCATGCCCCCAACTGGGGATCGAGCCCGCAACCCACATGTGCCCTGACCCAGAATCAAACCTCGATCTCCTGGATCCTAGGTCGATGCTCAACCACTGAGCCACTCCCGGCCAGGTGGCAATTTTTTTCAGTTAGGGTTTAGTGCAAGAAACAGAAGCTTTAGGTACTTTAGGCAAAATGAATTTAATGACAAAAATCTTCAATAGGCTAGAGTAGTAGAAGTCAGGAGGCCACCAAGTCACTTCTGTCATCAAAGCTTTCACACCACCCCAGAGGTCAAGAGCTGCTGCTATCCCAGCCACACTGCTGCCAAAGTCGCAGCCTCCCCACACACACTAAGCAAGGGGAAAACATGGCTCCAGCTGCCACCGACACCCACGTCTGTGCCCCTCTCAGTGTCACTGTCTTCCTTGCATTTTCCAGACCACAGGATGAGGCATCTCCTTTGGGGAAACTAAACTGCATCCAAAACATCACAGTAAGAGAGTTGAGAAAGTTAGATTTTTGCCTTCTATGTTTAGCAGTTCTGGCAAGGAGCAGATCAGAGGAAGGGAGTAGAACTGGATCCAATATCTACCATAAACTTTTAATTTTTACATTCAATGCTTTTTTCCCCCTGAAATTGGTGATTTAATGAAAAACTTAATAATTTTTCCCTATTACGTATTGTTAGTATTTCTGAAAGTCATCTACAATGTATTAATTCATTTTATCATAAATATATAGACCACCTCTCCCTGTCAGATCCCCCTTTCCCCAAGGAATTCTTTAATCAAATACCCCAAACAGAGCACAAAATATAAAACAGACTCAGAAGGAGAATTTTAACATCAGAGCTGCGGAATGATGTAGGAGTTTATTCAATTTGGCCAATCTCCTACTCACTAGGCTCTTGCAGGCAACCTTCCAGGGAAAACCAGGGAAGAAACTTTGAGACTCACTGGTCTGTATAAAATAGCATAGGTTTTATTCTCATGTCAACAAGACAGTGTGAGAAAGAATAAATTAAGGTAAGGGGAAGGAGGAAGCAGTAATTTAAATTGTGTTCTTTACCAGGTTACTGATCAAATATTTTGATTGAACTGACGGTCAATGCAGTTGAGCTCAACTGTTGTGCCTTCCAATGAGTTCATCAGCTATTAGAATTTACCTCATTGACAGATTTGCTGAATTAATACAGATAAATCTTTAAAAGCAAAAGCATTCTGCCTGGTAAAATTCTTCATTCAAACATAATTTCAAACATGTTCTGCTTCAGTAGTGCAAGTTTTTTGTTGTTGTTATATTGTCATGCAGATAAGCAAAATAACTGTCGCCTGGCAGTGTTATGACTTCCTCATACACTCAGGTATCTGGGTGATGAGAGCATAGCAAACATCTAGGTGGTGTGAGCAGGCTGAAGCAAGTCTTGGATTCTCAACCTGGAGATCATCCCAACTTTCTGGTTTGAAAACGAATGAAGGAACAGTTCTGGTCTACATCTGCAGTCTTAGAACCACGATTAACAAATGGATGTTTCCTCAAGGTGGTGTGTGTGTGTGTGTGTGTGTGTGTGTGTGTGTGTGTTGGGGGGAACTGTAGCTTGTTTTTCCATTTACACAAAAAGAGACCTGAACAGGGCCAGGAGCAAGTTCATATAATTTATGATCAAGTTTATGTAATTGCTGACCTCAGCATTGTCTCTCCCCACCCTCTCCCTCTCTCTCTCCCTCTCCCTCTTTTTTTTTTTTTTAACTGATTCTTTTTTTGTGTTCACTGGTAGAAGAATATGTGGTTCATAACTCTAAAGGTCTTTCTGCAATATTTCAGTTGAAAGAGGTGTTATTTCAATAGGGAAATTATTTTGCTACAACGATTCTGGGGAAAGTATATTTTTACCTTCCTTAACCTGCATGCCCATGCCTGCTATATGGATATGTAAACAGACACTCATCTTGGAAATAGTTAGAATTTCAAACTCGCTTGTTCACCAAGATGCTGTTTATATGCTTCTGAGCGTTTTTAATAGGAGGACCCTTCAAATTCTTTAAGGTTAGACTTAGCATGAGCCATATTTTCTTCAACTGTTATATTCATTCAAGGTGTCCTTTTATAATATCACAAAGAATTATGATACCCAGAGTCATAGATGTTTAGGCAAAATAAATGTTAGTTTGCTTAAAAGATTATAGCTCAAGTATTTAGCTTCACGGTTATGTAATTTTATGTTATATTTGTTTTTTTAAATATGTGTATATACTCACATACTTATAGTAAGCCTCATGAGTTTACTAGATCATAATTAGAATGTCAATGTTTTTATAAATTTCTGCCATGTCACAGAATTTGCAAAAAATTATTTTTAATGTATTACCACTTTAACACACACCAGATTGTTGGCTCCCCTTCTTGCCATGTGGGGCTAACCGTTTAGCATTTGGTGTTGAATATGTTTGTGTTTAAAAAATAATGCTTACCAAGGTGTATGGGAAGCCACTTACATAAAGATTTAGGTGGATGATTGGCGATCATAACCAAGCTGTGGTTTTTTGGTGTCTCTCCCATAAAGGTTATTTGTGGTGATCATTTCCAAGAATCTCCAAGTTTAGGTGAAGGTTTTGTTGTTGTTTTTTAAGGTACAAGTTTCCAAGAAAGAGGGGGAGTGATAAATTCCTTGAAATAAGAATTTATAGGTCCTGAATTCTACCTTATTTCAGCTTTCCATTATGTCTACTTTGAAAGTAGGATTTGAAAATTCTAGGTAAATTCTGGAGTAATTATTAAATATTTCTAGGGTTCATGTGGTAAGATATTTTTCATCTTCCCTCTCTGTCTCTGTCTCCGTGTGTGTGTCTATCTGTGTGTCTATCTGTGTGTGCACACGCTTGCATAATCTCTCCTAAGAACTGGTTTTTCTTCTGTTTTGTCCATTTAGGCAACATCTTAGACATATGTACTCAGCCTCCTTATAAGGTATATACCTTGATTTCCCCTTAAGAACCTTGTCTACTCACTCTCCTGCCTTCCCTAGGTCCTATTTCTCCCACTCCCCATTCCCATCTCTGGAAATCTGTGTCTACTGATCATCCAAGGACTCAAGAGCTTTCAGTTTGAATACACACCACATGCTTAGTTTGAAAGTTTTCCCTTGCTATGATAAGTCATATTTATTGCCCTGTCAAGTACAATTATCATAATTATCTCCTATTTCCTGGAACTTATGCCTAGTAAACACCTGGAAAATTTATTTGGGATTTGTTGGGAGTGGTTTTGGATGGAGAGTGGGAAGCAGAAATGGAAAGTCTCATTAAGAGAGGGCCACATTTCTATAGCAAAGCTCATCTCAGGTCAGCCCCATTCAAACCTCAGATGGAGGCGTGCTGGGAGCTGACTGCACATGCTCAAGTCCAAGATGACCAAGCATGTGTGGGAGACATAGGTGGTTCCATTTCCTCTTTCTCCTCTCTCTAGAGTTCAGCATAACCACATTCAAGCAGCGGTAGAGGAATTCCAATGTAGTATTTTTAAAGATTCATTTCAGTGTTGAGGAAGTGGCTCATGGCCTTTACCTTAAATCTTACATTAAAGTAGTATGTTTGGCTTTAATAAAAATATATCTTTAGGTAACTGATAATGGTTGTTGACATTTACAACATGGTTCTACTCATCAAGCAACCAAAAATTAACCGTTTACAAATAACACAGTATATTTTCTAGACTGTAAATTTTTTCAAGTACCTTCAACTTTATCTGTAAAATTTATAGATGTTAATTATTGATTACTATGATTTATAAACATCCATTTCAATTCTAAGAGTTTTGTTTGAGTACCATAATTTGGTTTTTAACATCAACAGAAGATTCAAGGGAAGATGTAACTTTTGTGCACAACATCAAGTGTGGCTAGACCTCATACTGTGTAGTTGCCCCAATACAGAAAACACATCAGGTAAAAATATAGCTCATTTTAAATACTTCAGATAGAGGTGGTGCTCAGTCATTTACTTTTTGTGGCAGCAACAGTTTTAAAATCATAATGACAGACAGGAGCACAGTCAGATAAGAAGTTAACCTTTAGAAATTTCATGGAATAGCAATGATATGCCAAACTACCAGAAAAATATCAGAGGTTTTAAAAATGTTTTTACTAAGAGTAATTTTGTATTATTTATTGAATTGTATTAAGTTCTGTCTCTATGCCCAACACTGTGTTAGCTCTGGAAATACAGAGATTCTTACAGTCTAGTAGGGTAGGCAGGCATATGAATAATTACCAAAACCATACGTGTTGTCATATACTGAATTTTTCCTGGGAGTGATCAGGGTGGGCTCTTAGAAGAAGGTGAGCTGCATTTTTCAAGTAGGTATAGTGATTTTCTAGACAAATGGGGCAACTCTGAGGAAAGAAGGACACCATTTAGAAAATTGTGCATGAGAAAGAGCATGAGGTATCCTGGAAAGTGCACACATACAAGCTTTTACAGAGTGTAACTGGATGCTGTGTGACCTCCCTCCGTGACTGCCCCTTAGCTCATAACTGGTGGATCAGTGGTACCACAGGTCCCATTTCATCACTCAAGTGATTTTCTTTGGTTAGCTGCTGCTTTTGTTTTTGTCTTTCTTTTTTAAAAAGATGCATTTGTTACTTTTTCATTTTTTAAAAATTAAATTTATTGAGGTGACATTGGGTAACAAAATTATGTGGGTTTCAAGTGTACAATTCTATGATACATCATCTGTTATATTGCATTGTGTGCTCACCACTCCAAGTCAAATCTCTTTCCATCACCGTATATGTGACCCCCTTTACCTCTTACTACCTCCCTCCCACTTCCCTCCCCCTCTAATAACCATCATGCTGTTGTCTACGTCTATGAGTTTTTGTCTGTCTTATTTGTTCATTTGTTGCTCTCGGTATTATATCCCACATATGAGTGAAATCATATGGTTCTGGACTTTTTCCGTTCAACTTATTTTGCTTAGCATGATATTCTCACGATCCATCCATGTGTTTTCCAAAATCATTCATGGGTGATCCCATGAATCATAACACACATGCAAATGGAGAGAAGCCTTGTTGAACACTCATTTCTTAAAATCCCATTCATAGAGTGTTTAAAGTTCCCACAAAATGAGAGCTCACTTACACAGGAGCAGTTTCAGATGCGAGAGATCTACTACGCATCTGGGAGGAGGAAAGTGAAGTCGAAAAGTTTAAGCAACCTGCCCAATTGACGCGGCAGATCCTTGCCAGTGGCAGAAAAGAAAATCAGTGCCAGCTCCCCCAACCTTGATTATTTTGCCTGCATAGAGTCAAGTTCATTGATGGCAGAAGGGATGCTCCCAGCCTGCTGGGCTCTGACACAGCCCTTCCCATCATTCTTGGTGTCGCCTAGATTCGGTAAGTTCTGATAGGAGCTGTTTGGTGAAGTGCAGAAAGAAATGCCGGGCACATGACTCTATGTATGCAGCTGCCACTTCTTTTGATTTGAGAAAATCATTTTTCCACTTAGAGGGAAATAAAATTCTTAATTGTAGAAAGGCAGAAAACGATGGAGATACAGTTTTTTGTCATTTTCAGGCGGTTAATTATCAGTTGAATTAATGGCCATTTATCTTTTCCCTGCTTAGAATAGTTTAGTTCCAATTTTTAGAAGTGGAATCAGAAATGATTTCTGAAATGGAAAATGGAGTGAAGGCAGACAGCTAATCACCAAGGCATACACAGAACTGAGGCTTAGCGAGTCAGCTTGCATTGCTTATAGAAATAGTAAATATAAGGCTTTGCTACATTTCATGAATCAAGTATTGAACGTTTATTTTAATTTCGGACAGATAATTGGGAAATTTAGTTTTATACAATTAATCAGTAATAATTTTACTGGTCCATGAAAAAAATAGGGCAATTATGATATAGCTATATAGCGGTGAGACCTTTTGGTTTTGAAGATTTCTTGCTGTGTGAGGAGGGGGCAGTCAGAGAAGAGCTAGAGAAAACCCCTCAGAATCAGACCTTAAGACATGGGTCATCCTCACCCAACTGTGAGGCCAGCCTTGGATTGAGGATATGAGGCATGATACAGGCATAAGGAATTTGAGAAAACAATGAGATATCCAGTTGAAAATATTCTAGAGGGGATTGGAAATATTAGCCTGGAAGTCAGGGGTGAGTATGTAATTTTAGAAATCTTATTTTAGAGTTGATAATGGAAACCATAGAATAAGTGAGATTTTCATGGAAGAAAAGTATGGAGTAGAAAAAAGATGATGATTGAGAATTGAACCTGGGACATACACACATCTAATTTATTGATTTAGATAATAATAATAACCTTACAAATTATTATTATTACCATAATAACAATTAAGTTTATGGAGCCACTACTGTGCATAAAGCAATTTGTATGGATTAGCTTAGCTTATCCTCACAATCCCTTCAAGTAAGCGATATTACTCGCCCTCGAGTACAGATGAGAGAGCTGCTACAGCTCAATTATTTTTCTTGTATTTCTTCTTAATAAATCAAGAATAGCAGCCCTGGCAAAGCACACTGCTCACTTTTGCTATACTGCCAGAGAGCTTACTCTCACTTACAAACAGGTTCTCTTAAGAAAAGTCTAGACATCTGCCATGGGCACACACACAGGTAGTAGATGGCTTGAAGTGTCTGAAGCCTCTGTTTAAAATTTTGTTTTTACTGAAAGGACATGAAAATTGTTGACATTTATCTGGAAACAAGAAAAAGATTTACCCTGCTTTATGTAGGTAGATGAACTAAACTCTCCCTCAGCTTTTCTCTATCTCTGAGTTGTTGTTTAACTTAAGGGACATCATCAGATAGCAGACAAAAGCTGTGTTTCCAGGTGCTCAGGGACTTCTGTTGAATCATGGACTGACTCATGATGTTCCTAATGTTTGGCATTGCTAAACAAATTATATGCATAAATGTAGTCATTTGTACAGTCCTTCAAGATGATGTGTGCTCGTTTTGATAATGTATGAAAATGGATGTTCTTTTGGATATTTTAAATATATATAATTTAGGATGGGTTAGTATATGACAAAGAAATGAACAATCTCAACTTTTAAAAGCTTAAATGAACAAAGGCATTAGACTGGAAAACACTAGAGAATGAACCCTTACTTCCCCCAAGGCATGTATTTTAAGAACAAATGGTATTGCCCGGCTGGGCCTGGCTCAGTGGTTGAGCGTCAACCTAGGATCCAGGCGATTGGGGTTCGATTCCCGGTCAGGGCACATGCCCGGGTTGCGGGCTGCAGCCGATCAATGACTCTCTCATCACTGATGTTTCTATCTCTCTCTCTCTTCCTCTCTCTGAAATCAATAAAGATATATTTAAAAAAAAAAAAAAGAGTATAGGAAAAGTTTAAAAAAACACACAAAACAAATGGTATTGTTTTCAGTAGCCAGTACATTGTGCTGAACCTGTGGAATAATGTACAAGTGCTGGGCTTTCTTTTAGATAATTATAGAAGAACATATGGTTTTCCTCTTTCAGGTTAAAAAGTTTAAAAGGAAATTTAAGAGAGCTGTAGGGTGAACACCATTAATTGAAATCTGATGACATTCTTCAATTCTTGCATCCCTGGGTCTTTTTTATTCTATGATGTTCATATTATTAATATAAATAATCAATCAATAAACTATCATAGTATAAAATTTGAAATTATTTCAAATAACTTGAGTGTACAAATATATATAATTCAGGATGGGCTAGGTTATGCTAGAAAAATGAACAAATTCAACTTTTTAAAGTTTAATGAGCAAAGGTATATTTCTCACTCAAGACACATGTGCGCAGTGGGTTGGCTGGGGCTCGAATCCACATCTCTACAACCGGAGGCCCAGGAGGAAGGTGTTCTACTGCCTACAGCAACGCCAGTGCGGTGGCGACTTGTGTGCTAGCTGTTAAAGCTTCCACCCCAAGTGACACCCATGATTTCTAACATTTCATTGACCAAAGCAAGTTCATGGCCAGGTTGTCCTAATGAAATGCAATTCCACTGTGTGCACAGAAAGGAAAAACAAAAAAGAAAGTATTTGGTGACTGGCACTGTGACCACCACACTAGCCTGGCTCTACCTATGTGTTCAAAGAGGCAAATGGGGGATTTGCGTGTTCATGAGTTATCTTCACAACTTTTAAAAGTGACCATATTCCTGCCACTTCTCATGAACACATTATTTCGTTTACTCAAGCACTTTGCTAAAGAGGTCAAGGTGAAATTTTTATTACATTCTTGCCCCGCTGCGCTTCACTTTGTTCTTGAAAATCAAACTGTTTTCCTAAGTTCAGTCTTCTAAGAAGTATGATCTAGGGATAGGGCTGAGTGATTGAAAATGGATTTACTCCTCCTTAAAAATGCCAACAACAATTCTTACTATGTTCATAGGAAGTCATTGTGTCAACTAGGACTATAAAGCTTAGCATAGTTTTTATTTGATTTTTTTCAGAACTATTTTGTTACATTTTAGAATTCAGGACAACATTGGTTTCTATTTGTTAAAAATCATGACAAATGATTGAGAACTAATTGTTTTGAAAGTTTAAACCAGGTAAAAAGATCAGATGAAGAGTCCCTGTCCAGTCCTAGAAGGATACACAGACCTGTCCCACACAGTTTTGAAAGTAGACTGTGTTTTAATCAGAGCCTCGCTGTGGAGCAGGGAGAACATTTGACTTGCATATATGTTCATATAACTGAAATGGCTCATCCAGATTGTGAGATTGATCAAATTTTACAATACATTTTGAACACTGGCCTCCAAAGATAAAAGGGTGAAGGGCACAAACACTTCTTAGATCTGTAATTTTGGGTACCATAGCACTGAAATGATTTTCTGATTCACTTATTTCTTGAGGCTCTGGTTTTGACATATGTTTCATTTGCTTTCTAAGTGCATTAGTTATTTGCATTCGAATCTTTTCTTAACACTAATATAAAAATCTAATACCATTATAATTTACAATTGCTGACATACAGCAAATTAAAATTGTGAGGTGTTCTGAAAGCCCAAGAGGCAGCAGGTCAACAGATGAATGGCCTTTGAGTAAAATCAAAAGATCTGAATTTAGCAAGCCTCTTTCCTCCAATTATCCATTTCACAATTACAGTTAATTATTTAAATTTCTAGATGTCTAAATATATTTCAATTTTACTCAAGTATTTCAGTATAATTTATTTTCACTGTTATTCTTTTAACGTTTGTTAAATGTTTCTTTTATTTTGTCTTGTAAATGTATAGACATTTGGTACCTCCTAAGGTGCCAGGAACTAGAGGAACATGAGATGATTAGAGCATATAATAGGGAGATCTGACCTCCTTGGGGTGGAGTGGGCTGGTCAGGGAAATGTTCTCTGAAAAAGTAAAGCAGGATGGCTAGAGCCCTGATGGATGAAGGTGAACTGAGAGGGGATAAGTGTCCTGGCAAGGGGTGCAGAATGAGTCTTGGAAGAGGCAGAACCAAGAGCACTAAGAGCGGGAGTGTCCTCCAAAGAGGCCAACGGCAGGCATGTACAGATCCTCAGTTGTTTTTCATTATCCTATGAACCATTAGAAGCCTTTGCAAGTTTGTAAGTTGAGGTAAAATAGTATGCAATTTGAGTTTTGAAGAGGATCATCTGATTGCTCTGCAGAGAAAGTTGAGTTTGGCAAGACAGATACAGAGCTCAGGTGGGAGGATATTGTTATTCCTGGGCTGTAGATGACTCTAACTAGGACCAGGATGGTGGTGGGGGCAAGGGGGCAAGTGGATATATCTTAATAATAATCATAAAATAAAATTAATATGGGGATAAATTGAAAGTAGAAATTGGATATTTACATGAAATTTTTCCCATGTCTCTTCTTAATGCAGCCTGAATCAGCATTTTTAATGTCTGGCCATTGATATAAAAGTAAATTAAAACAAAACCAGTATTTATTAAAAACGTTTTCACTTATTAAAAAGTAGATGAATAAATGTATGTGCTAATTAGTTGTATTCAGTTGAATCAACCGTGCTTTAATATCAGTTTTCAAAAGAAACTGAGAACTGACTTTTGTAGACGTCACTAGCAAATTCTGGCTCGTTTATGGAGAAACAGCCCACCTCTGACTACTATCTTGGTTTATTTGGCACAGTCTTTCCCCTTAGCCTGAGATGGTGAAATTGACAGCAAATGTGACCTTCATAGAGGCTTGTTAAAATATCCACTGAAACATTTTATTCTGTTCAGAGGACAGTGCCATTTTACTCAGGTGTGGATTAGAAAGCAGTAAATCATGTTGTAATAATGTTGAAAGCTGCATCATCAACTTGGACTCATAAAAGGGAAATTACTTCTTACAGACTACACAAATGTGCACAAGCAGCCACATGTGGTTGATTTGCCTAACACCATTCCAAGGTTTTGATGCTAGATAAGCATGTTTTGATTACATAAGATTAATCATTCTTCTGACTGATATTCTTCCTTAAGTCACTGAATTAATTTTCCAGGCAAACCTTTTCATCCTGATAAAAAATCTTTCCACTGAAAAGTTGGGTAGCGATTTCTTCCTGATTGCTTGTTTCCTTCTTTCCCTCCCTAAAGTGATCATCAAAGATATACTTTATTGGTCTTCTTTTTACATGCTATCCTAAAGACTTTATAGTTTTAACTTAACGTGTGCATACATGGGATACACAAGTTATAAAGCAAAAGGAAAACCACAATAGGAAACACATCAATTATCTTGCATTTATAAATATAGGAGTACCATGTGCCAAGTCCCTGAAGATTGATTTTGTTTTTTTATTAAACATGGATTCCCATATGTTACAAGGCAGTTGGCACTAGTTTAAAATGCAGGTGGTACTGCCATAGGCATCCTGCTCCAGAGCATGTCATAGTACATTTACTTATGTCAGAGGTCTGCACAATCGATTCTTGTCGCCATGGTGGAGCTGATTCTTTTGCAATTGGACTTGACATATAATGGCCAAAATTAATACACTGCTCAGGTCTCTGGTAGGCTATTATAATGAGATCTCTCATTATTTCTCCACCTCCATTTGTGCCAAAGAATCAATAAAACTCCCCCAAAACACCATGGAGAAATCTGAAAAGACGTAAATGTTTTCTGTGGCTGGCTACTGCTTATCTTTTTTTTCATACGTACACCTATTGGATTTAAGATGAAATTGATTTTTGAAAGAAAAGTGCTCTTAAATAATATAGATAACAGCATGTTCTTTGCAGACTTCTGTCTTTGAGGACCAGGGAAGGGTCACTAGACATACATATACTGTTGGTAACTGTTTTATATTTAATGGCTGGGGATTCCGACTATTAAAGCTGGGTTCTAGGCTATTGCTATCCTCATTTATTATTTATAGAGCTCTGTAAATGTACATGGCATTTAATGTTAGATGAAATTGTGCCAGACAAATTGCCTTCCCTGAGGAGCCTCCAAGCTTACAGCAGGAGAACAGCGTAGGAGGGAGGTTGTGGGAAGGTCGGAAAGTGATTAAGGGCTGCAAATTTGGCATTGCTTTGCCGAGTAGGTGGGCTGCAAGGAAAACTTGAAAGCTGAGTAATGATTCTGAGATTGGGAAGTCATTCAGTAAAATAAAACCAATAACTAGAAGCAAGTAATGGCATCAGAAGAGAATTTTAGCCCTTTAACTGAGCAATCTACATCTTCAGCTCTGACATTTTCTCATGCACCTGTTCACCTGGCTTCTCAGCACCCCCACTTACTCATCCTGTTGCAAGCCAGGGGCTCTCAAGCTGGAGCCTACATCACAATAAACTGGGAAGGAGGGGCCCGAGAGGTTGTTACCACACAGATTACTGGGCCTCCCATCAGTCGGCATGTCTGAGTAGGCCTGGAGTCCTGATTTTGTCTGTCTAACAAGTAAGTCCTTAAGAATTGCTGCTGCTGAAGCCACACTTTGAGAACCTCTGTCCTAAAGTGGTATCTTCAATTCCTATTACATTGTTTTCTCCAAGCTGGGGCTTGGAGAAATCTCTAATCCTCACCTGTATAGTCAGACAGCACCCCAGTTCTATCTTTTCTTTCCTAGGAATTCCTTTCAGATTGGTTTCATCTTTTCAAATTAATAGCTGCTAACCTATTCAGGAACCACTACCCCTCTTACTAGTATTACTAGCAACAGCAGGAGCTAAAGTTACCACCAGAAACTTTGAACACCTGCTATACACAAGACAATATGGTAACCACTTTTAAATATAGTATTTCATTAAATAACACTATTAGGTAATCCATATGGTCTCCATTTACAAGAGACGAAATTCATTTGCAGCAAGATGAATTCACTTGCAATGAGGATTATAGAAGGGATAGAAATGAAGTTTTGTCTGACACCTAAACCTACATCTTATGTCCATCCAGTATTCAGACCCTATCTGAAGACTACTTCTTTCATGCGATCCCTCATGTATAATTATGTCTGCTCAATAGTGAGCTATTTCCCTTGTCTCAACTACTAATGATGTCCTCTATATTGCAAAAACTTAGTTTCTAATGATGTGGCATTGGAAATCAGCATGGAAGGGATAGATTAATCAAGAAATGTCACTGAAACAATTCAATGCCTGTATGACACAATAGATAGCAGATGGAATAAAATCCTCAATATCAAAAATAAACCTTGAAATTTTTAGAACAAACAACACCAAAATATAAACTTTATAAAAGTGATAAGCATAAAAACCTCTCAAAATACAGCACAAGACATAATAAACAAAGTGAATATTAAACCATAAACTAGGGAAATTATTTGCAGTGAATTTTAACAATGAAAGATTAGTTTAAGAAATATATAATTGATTCTATCAAATCTTCACAATTCACAAAAGAGGAAAACCAGATAGCCAATATGTTTATGAAAATATGTTCAGGCCTCGAAAATAATAAGGAAGCCCTGGCCAGTGTGGCACATGAACCAAAAGGTTGCCAGTTGGATTCTTGGTCAGGGCACATGCCCCGGTTGCCAACTTGATTCCCAGTAGGGGGCGTGAAGGAGGCAGCTGATCAATGTTTTCCTCTCACATCGATGTTTCTCTCTCCCTCTCCCTTCCACTCTCTCTAAAAATCAATTAAAAACCTTTAAAAAATGAATAAGGGGAATTAGCATTGCACATTAGCACAGTATAAATTAATTCACATCAGGTTAGTATAAAGTCATGTCTGAGTGTCTGCAAAGATGTGAGTGCCTGGAAATTCCTGCAGTGTGATGGTTGGTATGTAACTTAGTTCAGTTACTTTGGAGAGAAGTTTGAAATTTCTGCTAATGTTAATAATGCGGGTACCTACGACTTACTAATTCCACTTTTTGGCATACACTTTAAAACATCTCTTCAATAGACATCCAAGGATGTAGGTAGAAGGATGTTCACCACAACATGTTTGTAATGGGAAAACATTGGGAACAAGCTACATGTTTTTAATAGGTTATTGGATAATTTTTGTGATCTATTTATACAAAGAACACAATTCTTCAATTAAAACAGATGAACTAAATCTATATGCAATATTGTGAATCCATCTCTTAAACGTAGTTCAACAAAATTAGTAAATTACAATGTGTACAAAAATCTTATTTTTGTAAATTTAAAACACACAAATCCTATATATTATCTGTGGATACAATTATATGAATAAAAAGAATATATACCAATTTTAGGATGATAGAAACCTCTGAGGAAGGAAAGAAGAAAAGAGGATGGGATCACCTTAATTGTATATGTAATCTTTTATTATTATTTAGATTAAAATATCTGAACCAGCCCAGCCGTTGTGGCTCAGCAGTTGAGCATCGACCTATGAACCAGGAGATCAAGGTTCGATTGCTGGTCAGGGCACATGCTGGGGTTGTGGGCTCGGTCCCCAGCAGGGGTCGTGCAGGAGGCAGCCAATCAATGACTCTCTCATTATTGATGTTTCTATCTCTCTCTCTCCCCCTCTCCCTTCCTCTCTCTGAAATTAGTAAAGACTTATTAAAAAATATATATCTGAACCAAATATGGCAAAATGCCAATGGTTGTAAAAATAATGTGGCAAATGCTTGTGTTAATTGTTCTTTTTTTTTAAATGGAATTTTCGTGATCAAAATAGGACATTTTAACGAAGGCTTCCATGGTTAAAGAAATTTTGAATATTCTGGGTTAATCAAAGTACAACCATTTTCTTTGCTGAAAAACTTTTCCGTCATTAATATGCTAATGGACATTGTGAATTACCAAGAGAGTAATGGCTTAAGAATTAATTCCCAAACTTATTTGACCATGGGAGAATTTTTTTTTTTTTTAACTAAAACATCTATTAACACCTCATGGATCTTTTGGGAAATGCTGTTATACATCATAGCACTTAATTCTCCCTAATTGTTTCATATAATTTAACTTGATTTCTCTGGCTATACTTTCCATCTTCTTGATGTCAGGACCTAAGTCTTACTCCTTTTAGCTAAGCACGCAATGCACATACAAGTAATAGTGTGATTTGTCTGAGAAATTATTGTGCAGATTATTATACTCAATGTAGACTTTGAGGAGGAGGAAGTAGTAAAAGTAGTTTTTGCACACAATTCTACATGTAAGTAAAAAGCAAAGTCAAGAACACAAAGATCAACATAGGCATATCTTAAACTCCTTGGTTCACAAAGGTATAATTTTGATACAAAGTTATAAAATTGATTAAACAAAAATTTGTTGATGTACACTTTATTTTTTATTGCCTCACACCTAAGATGCTCTCAGCCAACTTAATAACAGAAGTGAATGTCCCTCATTCCTACCCTTTTGATAATTTATGAATGTATTAAATCCAGGGGTTAAGTGTAAATATCAAACAAAATTTTGAAATTAGATATGTAAGATCTAGTACCAAGAATTAACAAGTTAGCCTTTGTTTGAGCGTGTTTCAGAAAAGCACGTTGTCCTTCTCACTCCATAACCATTACACTTTATGCTTCCCTATATTTAGTAAATTTCTGCTGCATTTCAGGATAAAACATTTGAATCTCCTTCTTTTTGAATTTATTATCTTGCTGCAATTCTTACAGCTCTAAAAAATTTATTTTATGAGCTCATATAAAAGAAAATTCTTGCCCTTCGCAGAAGCTAAACTTGAATACAGTAGAATATCATTTGAATCTCATCTCAATATTCTCATTTGAATATGAGAGTAGTATCTCATTCAATACTTTTAATATTATTTAGGATTTTTAGAATCTTGATTTTTCTAAGAGAAATTCACATCAATCCTAAGAAAGTAACCTGTGTTTTCAGGCCTGTTATTATGTTGGAATCTCATACGGAAAACAGTTTTTAAATGGTTTTACTAAACAAATTCTACAGGTATCAAAAACTTCTTATAGATGTGAGTTTTCATCTGTTTTGTTATTTTAGTCTTAGAAATATAGTGATATGAACAGGAACAATAAATGTTTCTTTAAATTTATTGAGCTTTAAAATTGACCTGACGTGTTAATGATAAATTTATTTTATATGGAGAAGAAGGCAGGAGGGAAAGAATATATTTATCTGCTTTGGGTGCTTCTGGTATTGTTAGTATTTTAGCGCTCTTTGTATAAAGTCATCATGACTCATAGTAAAATGATAGTGGATAATTGTTTGAAATTTTACTGCAGCTGAAGAAACACATACTTGGTTTAAATGCACTAAACTAGACCTTTGCAGTATTTCAGCCAGACATTCCTCCTAACTGTCGTACTCATTTCAGTATCAGCTGAAATAATATGACTTAATTCTGGTGGTTAACAAAGGAGTTAATGGCAGGACATTAACTCACTACTTATAACTCTCTTGATAATAAAATGATATTACCAGTTTTTTATTTATGCCACCATCAGATAATGGAATCATGTGCTGTGTTGCAAATAAATCAGAGTTATATACCTAATGAAAATCAAACATGTTATTTATTTTTGTAAACAATTTCTTGTATGAGAACTTTTTCTGATAAGCCTTTATTGTTTGTACTATGAACTAGGCAACTACAGACATGTATATCTTAGAGCATTACTTCTTTAATATTGAGTTATTATCAAAGTGTGAATAACCTAGATATTTTGCTATACTCCTGGGTGAAGGACTTGCTTGGAATATGGATGTGTGTATGTGTGAGTGTGTGAGTGTGTCAGGGTTGTGAAAAGGATAGATATGCACACAGGGTAAACCTTGTATAGAGCAGAAACTCGAAATGAAGAATATTTTAGTTATCTATTGCTATGTAGCAAATTACTCCCCAAATATTTCTGGATTATGCCAGCAAACATTTATTATCTCATATAATTTCTGTGGATCTAGAATTTAGGAGAAGCTTAGCTGAGTGATTCTGGCTTGGAATCTCTCATGAGGTTACAGTAACAATGTCAGCTGGAGTTGCATTCATCTGAGGGCTTGACTGGGGTGTGAAGCTGTGCTCCCAAGGCAGTTTAATCATGTGACTGGCAGTGCTATCAGTTCCTCCTCATGTGGGTTATTCCATTGATCAACTGGTTTCTCCCAGATTGAGTGATACAAGAGAAAGGCAGAAGCCAGATGGGTTTTATGGATTAACCTTGGAAGTCACACTCTATCATTTCTGTAATATCGTTTTGGATACACAGGTTAGCCCTAATCAATGTGGGAGAGAATTATGGGAGTGTGTGACTACCAGAAGGTAATGGTTATTAGAGGAGGCCATTAGAGGCTGGCTACTACAGGCAGGGAGGAAAAGAAATAGCATGTGTAATTTGAAAGAAACGTTGTACCTTGACTGTTTTAGTATAATGAGGATCTCAGTCACTCAAATTAATTTCTGACTGATTTCTCCAAGGTGAAGGAGCACAAGGTTTTTTATATTACTGAGTTTACATATAAATCACTTTTGTTCTTGCCAATGACACTGCAAAACAGGTCATACAGAGAGTTGTCATCTTAGAGTGGGGAAGCTCTCTTGTCACACATCAACATGGTGGCAGAACTGGAATTAGAGAAGAAAGATAGAGTGTTTCTGTCTTTTAATCTTAGGTCATGGTCATTGTTTCCTTCCATTCTTGAAGTACCCCAAGAGATCCCCCAAATATTTATTGGTATGATGGGTTGATGTATTATGCATTCATCCCCAGCTATTGTTCTAGGAAACTGTAATTCAGAGAAGTGTCAGTTTGTTGTATTTATCCCACTGGTCCTAGGCCACTAGAAAGATGAACAAGTGGGTCCTAGAGCAAATTAAGCCTGAAACATTGCTGGAGGCAAAAATGACAAAACTGAAGCTGTCCCACTTCAGGTACATCATGAGATGACAGGGTTCTTTGGAAAAGACAATAATGCTGAGAAAAATAGAAAGCAGCAGGAAAGGAAGACCAAATATGAGATGTATTGACTCCATAAAAGAAGCCAGAGGCTGAGTCTACAGGATCTGAGCAGGCTTTTGAGGACATGACATCCAGGACATCACTCATTCATAGAGTCACCAGGAGTTGGAGCTGACTCTATAACACATAATACACACAACCCACTGATAGTTGTATATGCTCATATGTTTTAAGACCTTTGTGACACATTCTGATGATGAAGCAATAATGTTTGTAAGCAAAGACAGTGAATAATTTACCCCCCCCCCCCCACACACACACATTTAACTTTGCAAATATCAAGTCATGGTAAAAGGAAATGTATCCTTCTAACTAAGCCAGAATAATTGTAATTATAAAGCTGGATTTTCCATATGGAAACCAAGAGTGGAACATAACAGAGTTGTCAGTGCTATTAAGGTCAATTAGGGAAGAGGAACAGCTGGATAACCATTTTCTAAAAAAATTATGGCTCAGTGTGTTGTTTTCATATCCCTTCAATGGAAATAACCTACATTCTTAACACAAGGTGGGCTGTTAAAGTAATGCTAAGATCAACTTCCGATGTTCTGAAGAAGAGATGTTAAGGTCAGTTCAGATGCTCAATGCCTTTGTTTGAGACACAGTTATAAGCCTGCATCGTGTCTGATGAATGGCTAATTGGATTGAAAGGAAAAACAAGGATGCACCTGGTCTCTTTCTGCTTCATGGAATCACATTTCCGGGATATATTTTACTACCTGGTTCCAGGAAGCCAACTGTCTAGCTAGTATTGTCAGCTGGGTAGCATCAGATATTTCTGTATTTAATTAGGCTGTCTGATTTATGACACTAAAGTCAAGGCTTCCGTAAGGTCATTCAACTCCAAGAGACTAACACCCAACAGGGATAGGTCTGTTATGATCCTGCTGCTTAACACTCAGGATGCTTTAATAGACCCTGCAGGGTGGAAGGGATCAAGTGGGGAGGGGAAGTAGGGGGACATCTGTAATACTTTCAACAATAAAGATAATTTTTAAAAAAGAATAAAAATGCTGTTCTATCTGTAGACCTCAATTCCTGACTTCTTACAAAAAAAAAAAAAAATTGTCACATATGCTTACAGTAGGTGTGATGGATTTCTTTTTGGGCAGCTGTAGAATTTATTTACTGAGCCTGTTGTGCAGAGGCTAGAAAGTGGGGATAGTGAGGGTTATGCGGTGATTTTTTTTTGGCCAGTGATATGTAAACTAGATGGAGAAATCAATTCTCTGCTCAGGTTCTTGGAATGGAGATTTGAAGAAAGTTTAATAAAGTTCTGTTTACAAAGACGTAGTCAGGGGTTAGGGAAAATAACAAAAAACTGTTCAGTGCCCCAGCAATTGTAGCAGCAGTGAGTTATTGTTATGCCTAGGGGTTTAGGGGCAGAGGGAGGGAGAGGCAGAGGAGTGAGTCATTTGACAGGAGCTGTCGATTCCACAGAGGGATGCAGCCAGCAAAGCAGTGACCAGACTGCAGGAACCAGGAAATTAAATACCCTTACCTTACTCTCCCTTTGACCTCTTATCTCCAGCTATAGTCAACCCAACAGGAAGTCCCTTGGATGCTGCCCATATAGGCCAGACTCTGGCGCACAGAGCAAGATAGAAAAGGGCGGGGTGTGGATCCAGAAGAGCAAAAAGAAGATATCAGGCACAAAGGCATACTTATAATTGGCAGAATTCAGATAAAAATCTATAGTCTTTTTTCTAACTTCACTGAGACTGAAAACTAAAACATTGTGTGGTGATCTCTAGAAGCTGATTGCCTAAAGTTGAATCCTAGCTTCAGCATTGACCTTGGGCAGGTGACCTACTCTCTCTGGGCTTCATCTGTCAAAGATCAGCATGGTGCTCAGCCCATAGGTTGCTGTGAGGAATATGTGAGCCGATGTATGTAGGGCCCTTAGACCAATCCCTGGCACTTAGTGAGCGTTATACATCTTAGCTCTTGTTATTTACTTAAATCCTGTACAGTATCCTGTGTCTGTGTTGCTCCTTTTTAGGACAAATAATGTACGTTGAGTTAAGTTGGGTTGCTGTTGTTATTATTTTTTTCAATATTCCTTTAATGTTTGGCTATAACCTGGGATTACATATCCAGGTTGCAATCATTGAATTGAGATCCGTAGGGAGCTCACTTCCAACCAAAGGAGGCGGGGATACTTCCCCGAATACCCTCATAACAACCAGGAAGTGTGGGGAGTTTCTTTATTGCAGAAGATGCCGACTGGATTGACCCTGTGCAAATTAAATTTGTGACAGAAAAGTTTAGTCAGCTGCTCTTGCTTCCTCCACTAGTTGAATCCCTTTAGGAATTTCTTTAAATGTGCTTATTGCACAGAATAGTAGAGACAAAAATGAATCCGACTTGGAACACTGCCTTTTCTTGAGATTTATTACCTAATTAAGCATTTTCCCAATAAAGCAAGCATTTAAATTTTCACAGGAACCAAGAAACAGCAGTAGTAATACTACTAACTAGGGCTTATAAATCACAGTACTGTTTACAAAAGGTCTTCCCACTTACTAGCTCTGTTTTTTAAGCTTTGTTTTAGCCATGGAACAGTTTGAACATCATGTCCTTATATACATATATATCACATGACAATGGACATTCTGGGTGAAGGCCACCTGGGCAGACCTCTTTTTCCCACTCTGAGGTAACTGATAGAGGGGTGCTGGGTTTCTGAGGACAGTGTGAAAGCTACTTTAGTAGTTTCTTTCTGAATGCCTTCCCTGTCATCTCACTGGAGTTCTATGCCAAATGCAGAGTTCTGGGCCTCAAGACAGCCTTCCCTGAAAATGTTTGCATTAGTGTGGAGAGTCACCTAATGAGGGTGTTGAGAACAAAAGGAAACAAGAAAACCGAGAGGACCCTTAGCGTCACTTTTTCATGCATCCTTATGATTGTGTTTGAAACTTGCTGTGATGTCTGTGACCAAGAGTTAGTGGAGTGTGGGATTTCGAGTTCCCCAAACCCAAGTAAAAATGGGAGCAGTTTCAAGAGGCCATTCGCAGAGTGATGCGGCATAACTAAGTCTTATTTTTACTACTACTAAGGCCTTTATACACACAGTATTTGAAATCAACTCAAGGTGTGTGTGTGTGTGTGTGTGTGTGTGTGTGTGTGTGTGTGCGCACATGTATGCTGTTTCTCTCTTGCTCTCTCTCTACCTACCCTACCTAGTCACTAAAGGCTTGTGTGTGCCAGGCTTTAAGCTGAGCTCTCTATACCATTTCTTTTAAAGCTTACATTATTATTATTGTGATGAGGAAACTGTAGCTGGCCTAAGTAGCTTTGGTAAGGTCCTACCATTAGAATCTGTCCATAGTCTATAACCTTAACTGCAATACTAAACCAGTTGTACAAGCCTTACACATTTCAGCTCCAAACTTGACAATAATAAGAGCAACACAAATTTGAAATATCAAGAATTATGCTAAATATACAGTAAAAATAAAGGGCAGCACAAATTTTAACTAGACTATATTATAAATTCTAACAATATCTTTGGTTAGAAGTTTAGGAATGAATTTTGTCATGTCAGTTCTCTTGTGATTGGTGAGTGGTGTAATGAAGGAATTGGCATCTAAGTGGCTTCTGAGGAAAGGGTGAGCAAAGATTGAAATCTGACTCAAGAGAAAACATATGAGGACTGGCAATGGAAAGACATTTTCAAGGCCTGATCACTCTTTGCCTATACCTTCCCAAAGACCTATTACAGGTAATTAAGAATTTTCAGGAAAGCAGCATTAATCCATTCTTTTTACATTTGCACATCTCTTAATAGTTTCACATGGCTGATTCCTGCTTATTCCAAACTCAGATCAAGCATTGTCTATGTGGAGATGGAAATCATCCTGAACACCTTTCCTCTCTAATGAGCCTCCTCTCCAGAATCCGAATCCACTGTTGCTATAACAAGAATCACTATCTGAAATTATCTGTTTGGTTTGTTTATTTTTTGTTGCCTGCTTCTCCCAACTAAAACATAAACTCCACAGAGAAGGAATCTTGTCTTTGTTCTCTTCTGTGTCCTCAGAATCTAGGAGACAATGTGTAACTATTTGCTCATTAAATGAATGTTTGGAAGCTCTTGAAGAGCCTGTAATATTAAGAATTTCATCCATATACCATTTCACATGAGTTTTATAAAGAGTTCTCAATGAGATATAAAAATTCTTAAAATGTAATGTGAAGAAGATTTAAAAGCTGCATACAGAACTTAAAATTCAGTATGACTTTAACTATAAAAGCTTGATAGAGAAAAGCATGTAAAGATGACCAATGTTAAATATGCTTGCTGTGCTGGTGGTGGAGTAATTTCCTCTTGTACCTACATGCCAGCATAATGAACAGAAATTCCTTTTATAAGGAACATATAAAATAATCAAGAATTGAAAAAGTTTTAAATAGATAATAATTTTTCAATGCCATAGTTTTTGCTTTCAGACATTTTAAAATTATGTATTAGAGACTTTGCCTAGATAGTTGTGTCAATAACAATGATGATGATGGTAATGGTGATGAAAGGAGAGACATTGAGAAAGCAAGAAAGGAACAGAAAACTTGGGGAAAGTGGAGATATGAAAATTGTTTACCATTCACTTTTTTTTTGCATAAACCTACAAGCTCAACTCGTAATGTTTCTATCTTTTCTTGATCTATTAGACGATAGGGTGTAAAGAAACACATAGAATATCAACCAAGATGATCTGAAAATGTGTTATGTGGACAAATGGCAATTCACTTGGAACTTGATCTATTGCTAATGTTGAATAACATCTTGGGTTTATTGTGGGTGTGTAAATGGGATCAAAGTCTTTGGCCTGTCTGACATGTCAGCCAGCTGGGCAGGAGTCAGTGAGGACAGGTGCAGTGCTTTCTCAGATACCTGTGCTCCCGGAGCTTAGCATGGTACCACGTACCTAAAAGATATTCAACTATTTTTTTTTATTAAGTAAGTATATTTGTCATGGTACTTTTAAACAAGATTTAATAAAAGTTATTTCTTCTGATATTCTCATGCCAAATTTCATATTACTGTTTGGCTTTTGAGGGGAAAAATTGATTGCCTAACCAGTGACTGAATCTTCTATTTCACCTAGAATTCATTGAATGGGTTGGCAATGTTAACCTTCATATTTTAGGGCCTTATAAAGGGCTATGTCAAATCAAATTGTACTAACTTAAACATACACATATAAAAATGATCTCAGTGTTTTGCTGGTGTATTATAAGAAAAAGTACAAAAATTTAAAGACCTATTTCAGTAGTGGCTTTAAACCTCATTATAAATGTTACATTGGGGGGTGGAGAGGTTATTCTTCTACTCTAACCAATTATATATATATATATATATATTTTAATATATATTTATTGATTTCATAGAAGGAAAGGGTCAGGGAGAGAGAGAGATAGAAACATCAATGATGAGAGTCATTGATGGCTGCCTGCTGGACGCTCCCAACTGGGGATCGAGCCCGCAACCCGGGAATCGAACCCGCAACCCGGGAATCGAACCTTGATCTCCTGGATCCTAGGTTGATGCTTAACCGTTGCCCGTTGAGTCACACTTGGCTGGACCACCAATTATATTTTCAATTATGAAAATATCTCCAAATACTTCTTTTAACTCTATGCTATTGTGGCAATTGTAATGACACCTTTCATTTCCTTAAAGCACTAATTCTCAACTTGGGCTGCATATTGAAATCACTGGGAGGAGCATTAAAAATACTGATACCTAGTTCCCAGCCTGGATATTCCAATCTAATTGACCTGGGGGCAGTTTGGCCATCCTAGTGTTTAAAAGCTTCAGAGATGATTCACAGCCAAAGATGAGAGCCACTGATTAAACTGTTAACACACCTATTTATACAATGGTCTTGTTTTCCAAACAAACTAACATGCTGACTTTAGTTAAGTCAGGATCTATAACTGGTACTGAGTGTCCTGCAGAAAAAAAGTCCTTTCAAAAAATGTCTATGGAAGATTTCTAGATCATAAAATGTTTCCTCTTTTAGATGGAATGTCAAACAGATCATTTGTCTTCATGTTAGGGTCATTTTAAAGGGTAAGGCTGTAGCTTTGCCACTCTTAATAATTATTTTTAAAGTCCTTAGCATTATGTGCTGGTCTGTACCTCACTGAAGTTATACTTAATGTTCCCCTTTTCTAAAGTACATTAGAGAGGACTAGCACGTTTAAGATTTTTTTTCTCTGATTCAAAATTGTAGGATAAAATTGAAAAATGAGCTTATAAGAAAGTTAAAGTAGGAGTAGCATATTAAATTCACCAAAAATATTCCCTCTGGAACTCATAAAGAGGGAAGAAATTTAAAAATTTTAATACAGCTCTACTTTATTAGAACAGAGAATGAAACAAGATATTCTTCATTTCCCAGGATCTCAGACATCCAAGTCATGTTCAATTTGGAGCTGACAAGTCTATCTAAAGGAAAAATTGGTTTAGAAAATTTCAGGGAAAGATACCTATTGTTTTTGAACTGTGTTTCCTTTAATTTGGTGTTTTAAAAGCATCTTTTATATATTGATTTAGTAGTGAATTATTGAGTGGAGACAAGGGATTTCATGTTTTTACTTCTCAGATACTAATGCATTTCTAAATTTAAAATACAGCTCTTGAGAAAACTCAGATGATTTTTAGCATGTTGCCAAGAAGGCATAAGACAAATATAAGTAATAGAAGTTCTTAATGTGGGACAAATAAAAATAAGACATAATATCTAAGGTCTATTACTCAATGTGTAGTTGAGAATGCACTAGAGCCTTAACATACAAAGTAAGCCAAATTCATTTACATCTGAACTACACAGAGCCATTTTAAGTCAGTTTGTTCTGATAATGAATTTTCTAGCTGCATGCAAAAGGGGAAGAGGGAAGGGTTTTAATTTTTTTATTGTATGCTTGCCAAATAAAATGAGATCAATGTGTCACAAGTTAATTAAATCTATGTTTGTTCTTTATTATTGCTACAATAACTGCTTTTTGAGTAAATGAAAAGGAAATCAGGTAACTTGTTTAAGTTATCTTGCCAAGAGCAGTAATCTGTTCAAGTTAACCGGTGGAGAGCATCTACAACTTAGTAATTCTTCTAAGGGGGCTGAAGAGTCATTCTTTTATTGGTGAGATAGTGGTAGGTGGCGGCAATCTATATATTAATCTATATTAAATTAATCATAGTTACTATTTATTGTATATGTAAATTGACTGCAATGAACCTCTAAAGGAGATAATAGCGAAGCGACAGTTCATTAGCCCAAGCAGACTAACTAAATATCTAATTAGATTCTTACTAGGAAGTACCTTTAAGTGATTAGGAGTCCAGAGTGACTCAGTGAGCCCACAGATTGGTTTATCTAGATCTTAAATTCTCATAAAAACAACGGTGTTTGAAGAGTTAGCTTGGTCTCAAAATATATTCAGTCATAAGCTTAGGACTTAATTAGATGTCACTCATTTCCTCATTTATTAATTAAATAGTCAATTCTGGGATTTTGATTTTTCTTTCTTCCTGTAGTTTGAAAATCATCATCATATCCTGAGAGCTTACACCAGGCTAAGCAGTGAACATGCATTGTATTTGGTGAATCTTTACAATGGCACTACGAGGCAGAGGCCATTATTCCTCTTTATACCCATGAGAAAACAAATAGCCTGAGAGCTAAATAACTGGCCCTTTATTTATATAACTGGCCCATGTTGCCACAGTTAGGAAGTGGTAGAACCTGCCCATCATCAGCAAGTGAACCATGTTTTATACTGATGTGAAATATGGACTCATTTGATGTTAAAATAATAATTTAATATTCTGTAAAGGTTATTGGTTCTGCTCATTTTTTCCCAATGATATGCTCTTCCAGAGCCGTTTATAGTTATTTTCAGTTGCCTGATCTTGTTGTGGTAGGAACTACAATCTAACTTATCATGGCGCAGGCTTTTTGGCATAACCTGATTTCCTTATCAGGTGAGACTTAGGGAAGCGTGCTCTTAGGATCCTGCTTGTTCACAGCGGGCAGGGTTTCTTGAGCATGCATTATTAACATTTGTACCACCTTATTCTTTGTTTTCAGGGGCTGCCCTGTGCATTGTAAATGTTGAGCAGCATCGCTGATCTCTACCCACTGGATGCTGAGAGCAAACCCAGCTGTGACAACCAAGAATATCTCTAGACTTTACCAAATGTCCCCTATTGTACAAAATTGCCCTTGGTTGAGAATAGCTGGTTTATAGGGTCAATAAATTTTATTGAATATTTTACTAATCACAACTGTTACCACCACTACATTATGGTTGAACTGCTCTACAGTGGTTGTCAAAGAAAAATTGCACAGGGCAAAGTTAAACAGGGAAGGCAGACTTTAATCAAGACTATTGCAATGGGGAGAGAGAGTGAACTCAACTAGACTGAACCTAAAGACAGAAGAGTTTTTAAGCACTGTGGTGAGCTCATGGAAAACACTGAAGGGCATTAGTGGGGAGGTGGATCCTTACGCAATATGATAGGCCATCTGTCTTTGCTAATTGATGCTTCTGGTAGTTAGGCTCTTACCTTCCCACAGAGACTGGGAGATAGGAGAACTTCCATTTTTTTCTTTTTAATTGAATTTATTGGGGTGACATTGGTTAGTAAAGTTATATAGATTTCAGGTGTACGATTCTATAATACATCATTGTATATTGTATTGTGTGTTTACCACCCCAAGTCAAGATTCATTCCATCACCACTTATCCTCCCTTATAGCCTCTTCCACCTCCCCCCAAACCCCCATTCCCTCTGGTAATCACCGTATTGTTGCCTGTGTCTACGAGGGTTTTTTTTTTCTTAATCTCTTCACCTTTTTCACCTAACCCCACAACCTCCCTCAATAATTATATTTCAAAGGAATGGCTCCCAGGTCCTTGAGAAAGATTCCCGGGTCGTTGGCCAGAGACTTGGGGACGATTTATATATTAAAGAACTACAGAATGAATTTACAACTTCGGGAATTTACTGTTTCAATTGCTTCTTGAAAACCCACTCAGTCCTCAAGTCTCTCTGTAATCTCCTGACCTCAAGAGCAGGGAGACTCAACCCCCTGATGTACTTTCTCTGCCCCATAGTGATATGGTATGGTATCTTTCTCTCATAGTGAAAGATATGGTATCTTTCTCCATAGTGAGGAGAAAGCAGAGTTTATTCAGTCACCCTTATCAGGAGTACATAGATTTTTGAGTGCCAAGTTTGTCTGCAAAAGTACAGCTTGTTGCATTTTGCCCTTGGGCTTCAATGTAGTTCCTCACTATCTGGCCAAGCCAGACCCTTTAGGAAGAAGGCTCGTGCATTATTCCCCCATGCTTGGCCCCCCTGGCTGCCAGAGTGCCAGCTGTTGGTTTGACTCAGAATTAGCAGAAATCTTAGAGCTTGTTGTGGAGGAAAAGGTTGCTCTTGAGTTTATCTTGCTATGTTTCTAGAATCCAGTCTGCTTCTCAAAGAGAATAACATTTCTAAGGCTACAGAGAGGCGTGTTGTGGAGGCCTGGGACCAGGCAGGGGATTTGGCCTTCTGGCTCTCATTAGTGATCTCAATGAAAGTCATAACACAGAGTGATAGAGTTTTGGACAGATTGAAGGGTTGGGGTGGGGGAAAAAAAAAAAGTTGGTCGGGAATGAATAGGTTACTTATTCAAGATATAATAAAAATTAAATAATTTCTTTACAGCCTGCATGTTTGATCTTTTTTAGAGGGAAGGATGCTTGGAGGATTGTTGAATTGGTAATTGGTATCTTTCCGCAATAGTGACCCCTGTGGGGTGATGGCAACAACATTTTCAGGATAACTAATTCCATGAGATGCCTGAACAGTCACATATTCAGTTTCCTAGTAAAAGCAATTTCTTTTCTTATGCAGTGTATCTTAGGCAAAAGATAGCTTGTAAATAAAATCTCTAGAAAAAAAGCAAAATTATCTCATAACCTGAGTAACATAATCAAACCTTAGTTGGCCTCCATGAGTTCTTCCAACAGAGCACACTATAGGTTATATGTACATTTAGGTCAACAAAACTAAAACCTATTTTAAATTTTACTTGCATTACTTTAACTCATTGTGCTCATTGTGTTTCTTGATTAAACCTCTTTTAAATCAAGTGGTGTATGCTAAAAATAGCTCCTTGACCTCAAGTATTTGTTTCCCATGATTTTGCACAGTTGAAGTCTCTATTAAATATTCTTTCCCCTCAGGATGCTGAGCTGTTTGCTTCTTGATAAGTCAAGTAAAGAACCAGAGCTTTTCTAAGTGATATTAAACTTCAGTTCCAGCTCCCTAGCTAGGTTTTTTACGGAATGGATATTTTTTCTTGATCTTCGAAGAGTTAGGGCAGATCACATCACAGCAAGTAGTCTTCTACTTAAGCTTATTGAAAGCGTTTTTTCATTTTCTCTACATTTTTCAGGTGGGTAGTGGGTGGACACATATTAGAGATAAGCCTTCGCCTCCTGTTTGGCTATGTGCCAAGAACGTTATAGGCTTTCAGTGCAAAGGCTGAGGCTGGTGATAACATACTGGTAGGAGACGATGAAGTCTGCTATTGCAAAATATTGTTTCAGGATACTGTTGGAAAAGTCAATGACACTGACAGCAAACCAAGAATTTAGAAATGGTTTTTCTTCTGTAAGTAAATTATACTCACTGCTGTGGATATAATTATTTATAGCTTTGATCTTTGTTTTATTTATCCTGTGTTTAGCCAATAAAACATTTGCTTAAAATATACTTTAGGTGAGGCAGAGATTAAACACTATGACACATTTTGTGGATTTAAAAGCCTGTTTGGAAGTCATGGACCTTATTAGTCTCTTCTGTATAAATTTGAGGCTTTTATCATTAACAGATGTCGCCTTGATTCTCTTTTTAAATGTAAATTCTTCAGAAAGCAGTGTTATGGAAACCCATTAGACTGGAAACCGGTTCGACTAAGTGTCAAGATGAATATAATGCGGGCTTATTGCCTGGTTTGTGGGTTTGGCATTATGGAGTCTAACAGTTGTAGTCAGGCTCGGAGAGCTGGGACTCGACATTGAGAATTGCCTGGCATTAGTCACAGCTATAGCCACAAATGCATCGTGGCTGGTGAGGTACCAGTTAAAAAGGCCTGTCTGAGGTGGGCAAGCTGGAGAACCATGGCGGCCACATACCTTCCTATGTGGTGTTTTATGAAAGGTCAAAGTAAGGCAAAAAGCAAAGCAAAAAATACTGAAACAAGCAAAGGTCTCATCCTATTAATTATAGATTCATGCTACTCTAATTGTATACCTATAAACACTTTTGAATACAAACATCCCTTGTCCTTCCTTTTTTGGGGGCCTGAGGGCTTTTACCAATTTGTACTTCTATCTCTCCAAAGAGTAACAGTGAGCCTACATTGTTCCAGTTTGTGCTATAAATGTCAGTCTTAACGTGATAGTTCGCATCATTGTATTAGACTCTGAGAGCTAAGCCTGTTGGTAAGGAGGCCAAGGTCCTGAGGAAGTCAGGCTTAGTTATTTACACTAATGGACTGGGGCAGGTGTGTGAATAATTTGAAGCATGACCAACCCAGAGTCACATACACACTATGTGTGGCATAGTTGACATTAAAACACAAAGCACAGAATTACAGGGATATATTTGCTGTAACTGTGACAGTTAATATCTTTACTACCTAAAGGATTTATCCAAACCAATAGAAAACACAATATCCTGATAAAGATACAGCAGAGGGTCTTAGAAGAAAATACAGCCAATTAAAAATATGCTTTTTATAATATACTTTGAATATTTTATATAAAAAATAGAGAGAATTTGCCCTCGCTGGGTGGCTCAGTGTGTTGAAGTGTTGTCTGTAGGCCAAAAGGTTGCTGGTTCGATTCCCAGTCAGGGCATAGGCCTAGGTTACAGGTTTGATCCCCGGTCAGGACACATACGGGGGTCAACCAATCGATGTTTCACTCTCTCTCTGCCCCTCCTCTCTCTTGCCTTTCCTCTCTCTCTAAAATCAATAAACATATCCTTGGTGAGGATAAAAAGAATATAGAGAACTTTATATTAAAAATAAAGAAAAAATGAAAAATGGAAACGCTCATATACTAATGGTGGAAATATAAATAGGAACTACCACTTTGGAAAATCTACTTGACAATAGCTACTACAGATGTACCCCATGACCCCGTAGTACCATGTACTCCTAACAAACATGTATTTATATATTCACAAAAAGTCTTTAGACTTTTCAAAGCAGCACTCTTCATTATGGTCGAAAAGTAGAAATTCCTCAAGTACTCTTTAACAGTAGAAGGCATACTTGCATTTTGGTGTGACCATGCATTGGAATGCTCTACAGCAATGAGAAAACATGCTGTTGATGCACCTGAATAACATAGGTTAAAATACGTGAAGCAAAAGTTGGCAGAACTAAAGGCTAAAGGGAGAAAACACAATAGCTCTATCATAGTATTTTAACACCCACTCTCAGCAATTGACAGTAAAATAAAAAAACAGCAACACAGTAATTGTATTAAAAACTTGAAAACACCATCTATCAAATTGATTTAATTTGCATTTGTAGAATACCATTCTCAACATCTGCAGCACACACACATCTCCAATATTTCTGGAGCACTCACCAAAATAGACCATATGCTGGGCCATAAAAGAAATTTTAACAGGTTGCAAAAGAATGACATTTTATAGAGCAGTTTCTCTGAACACAATATGTACAGTATAATTAAATTTAAATACATATATATCTGGAAACTCACTAAATATTTAGGAATTAAGTAATTCATGTCTAAGTAACTGTTTTTGTTCACAAAAGATATATGTATGTAGGAAATCTTGGCACATCTAAAATGCAGCTACTAGAAATAACTGAATATGGAAAGGTCATAGGACACAGAACCAGTTTTCCACAAATCTATTTCTATGTACACACAAAAACAATTAGAAAATTCATTTTAGATACATTATTTATATAAGCATCCCCCAAATAGAAAATACTCCAGGAAATTTAATAAATTATGTACAAGACCTCTACAATGGAAATTGTAAGATTTTGCTTAGAGAATTTAAAGATCTTTAATCCTTGTTTATGTTTCCAGTAACTTGATTTTATTAAGATGCAATTCTCCCAAAATTGATTTATAAATGTAATGCAATCCCAATAAAATCCCAGCAGGCTGTATTTTGGGGGAGAGTAGCAATTGACAAGCTAATACTAAAATTATATGAAAATGCACCAAAGTTACTGTAATGCTGTTTTAATCCAGACAGTGTGGTAGTGGCATAAATAAAGGCATAAATAAATAAATAGGTAAATGGATCAAAATACTGTCCAGAAATAGACCTACATATAATAGTCAATTGATTTTTGATATGGGCACCAAAGCAATCATTGAAGAAATTCTTTGCAATAAATGTTGCTGGAACTGGATAATTCTATGTCACAAAATAAACATCATCTCTTGCTCTCATTAATTGAACTACATTCCAGATTACAAGTGTTAAAATATAAACCTTTTAAAAGCCAACAAAGTAGATTATTCTCATGAATTTGTTCAGGAAATGATTTCTAATATATGGTAAAAAAAAGCACAAACCATGAGAAGAAAGACTGATAATTGGAGTTTATAAATATGTAAAGCTTCTATTTGAAAGATACCATTAGGAAAATACAATGGTTAGTCACAGGTAGGAAGAAAATATTCCTGACAAAATGTATTCCAACAACAATATATTTGACAACAGATTGTATCCAGAGTATAAATGCTGCTATCATACAATAAGAAAAAGATAAACTTCTCAATTAAAAATGGGAAAAATATTAGAATAGATAGTCTTAAATGAATATGTGAAAAATGAGTGATAAACATATGGAAAGAAAATGCTTAAAATAATAAGTTATCAGGAAAAGGCAAATTAAAGCCACAATTGTTAGTACATGTGAACTAAATATCTAATACTAATAAGACTTACAAAACCAAATGGTGAGAGTGTGAAGCAACTGGAATTCTCATACTTTGCTGGTAGGAGTATGAAATGACCTTCTATGTGGTCATACAGGGAACCAGGGTCCTTCCCCTCGTGGCTCTACGCTCCTGTGCCTTCCTCACTCAGCTGGTGGGGAGGGAAGGAGGACAGGGAGGGTTTCTCAGTCCAAGTCTGGAATATGTGCACAACGCACGTGTACGCCCTCTGTCAACCGGCTCTCGGTCCTGTGGCCGCACCTATTTACACTGAAGTCCTGGGATTCCTGGCCGTCAGGTGTGGGCCTAGGAGCAAAGGGCACTGGGTTTGGTGAATGTTTAATGTCTAGCCTTATCACACTGCTGTTTAGTTGTGAATGGCCATGGGAGGCAATTTGTATTAACAAGAACAATAATTTGAGAGTTTAATTGTTAGCTCTAGTAGTAAAAGCATGTTGCTTTGGACAAGAAATTTAAAATGTAGGGCTTAAGAGCATGGATTTAGAATTAGACAGATTCATTCAAATCCCAATTTCTCAGCCTAGTTGAGCTTCTAATTAAACCAGTTCACACAGTGGACCTTATAAAATAGACAGCTATTGACACATTTCCTAGTTCTTAGAGATTGCTTTTACTTTTGTACAATAGAAATCATGACACCTGCTCTCATACATTCTAGTATTGTTCTGAAGATCAAATGAGGCAGTATCTCTGAACTATGCTATGAAAAATAAATTATTTTCCTTCTTAGCTGACAAAGGAGTATTGATCTATATGATGTTTACATAAAACATAGAGCCCTTTTTGAGTACCATTATTTACTTTCTTTTTGTAGCTCAGAGATAGACTACCACTCTGAAATGTAAATACCTGTTTTTTTCTTTTTTTAAAAATGAGAACATTTCAACATCAGCTATGTGTTCCTAAAAACATTTAAGTGAAGACTGAGACTAGGCCTGGATTCTGATTGCTTTGTTCTATTCTCTCAGCTTTTTGGCCTAAGATCAAAGTCTTCTCTATCAAAGTAACTTTATTACCTCCCTAATGTCAGGTTAAAAAGCGTATCTGCATGTGCCTTCTCTGGAAGCTATTTCCATTCCCCAGAAGGGAGCAGACTAATCTCCTGGAATCCCACGCAGAGCAAGGATTCTCGGATGAACAGTCTGGTGTCTCTGCTTTAGTGCCCCAAGTGACAAATCTACATTGACTGCATAGATATTTTAAAAAGAGAAATCATTATTAATCAACAATTAAATAAAAGATTCCTACTTGCAATTTTTTCCTAATGTCTGAATAAAGACCTTTTTCTGAGGAATTCCTTAATTTACAGATGTTTTCTTTTTAAAAATTAGATATCAACTCTTGTTTAAATTGCTTTTTCTCCCCTCAATATTCTGGAATTTAATTGCTGATATATTCAGACCCTTCTAATTCTGGTGTTGGATTGCTATTGGATTCCTGAAGGTATGGTTATTGGAATTTGTAGCTTTTAACCCTAAAGATAGGCTATATCTGAGGTTTCCTTTAATAACTGCCTATGGCTTAGTTCTTAATAAATTTGACTGACTCTTGTCAGATATATGTGTATTTTCAGAATGTATTTCTAATTGATGTTTCTAAAATGCTGATGATCTAATTTCCTTAAAGCATATTTCTTTGCCCTAATACACTGAAATTTGTTGAACAAATCTATATTGTTTGTAAGTTATATTGATTTTTAAGTTGCTCATTTTTATGTTGATGCTATTCTTCAGCATCTGTTCAAGTAAGCAGAGTTTCCATTTTAATTTGACTGCATATGGCAGCCTTCTTACTGCATTCCCCTGATGGTTTTAGGTCCTGTTTTCTGGATCTTCTTAAGTTACAGTGTTAAGAACTGTAATGATCTTCTAGGGCAGAAAACATTTTCTGATATTTGTATAGTAACCCTCTCACGACGCACAACATTCTCTAGTTCTAATCAGCTGTTCCATGTTCCCAAACAACAGTCTCAAGTTCATTTTCAGGCCCCATCCTGGCCCTTTCTGATTAATTTAGAGCCCTAGATTATTGGGGTATATCACCGTTTCCATATCACATTTTCCTCTGATAGCCAAGCAACAATAATGTTGAGTTCTTATTTTATACAATGTAAGAAACCCAAGAATTTTGTAGACTCTCTAGTGAGTGTTCTTGAATTCCACAGATCTATTCTGGTTGCTGCTCACCTAACACTTTAGGTCAGGTGTCTTTCTCACTGTCTCTAATCATATAGTTGTATCAATCCTGTCTTAGCTTCTTGTTTTCCATTTTGAAGCAAAATGTATCCACAGGTTCTACATTAGTCCATAAAGCACAAGATCTCAAATTTACGAACCTGACTAAGACCTCGGGAAACTATGATGCAACAATGAGAATCTCCAGCTGAGTCCATTAGTAATAGCCACTCACAGAAAGTTCTCATTGGCCTTTGCTCTAGGAACCTAAGGAATGCCGTGAGAAGGAGGTATTCCAGCAAAGAGGTAAAGAGAAAAAACTGGCTCACAACATTCTTCTTATCCTGACTCTATCACGTTTTCTGGAGTGTTCGGCACAATGTCTGTGCATAATGACACTCAGCAAATAGAGGTTGTTTTTTCTGGCCCGAGCACTGTGATGATGTACTTTGAATAATCTAGTTCACTCTATTGTCAAACCCTTGACCTTGACCTATGAAATGGAAACAAAAGCATAGCACGAGTTCAGTCATCATTATTGGTTCTTCTCATTATGACCATGATTAGTTTTCTATTCCTGGAGATTATTCCACTCCTCCAAACAAGAGTTCTCCTTTTACAGGACCCTTATTTCTGGGGACGGTTCATAAGAGAAGCCAAATATTAAATTTACATCATAATTTCTGCTCATACTAAAGATAATCTCTTATGCCATCAAATAAAATATTGCATTATTTATTTATTGAGCATATTATCTCTGTGCCTGTCATTTTTCCATGTGCTGGAAATAAAATGGTGATCAAAAGATGCATGTAGTCTCTTCCCTTATGAAGCCACAGAGCTTACAATCTAGTGGGGATTGTACACTGTTCATTAGCGAAGAGCACATATTAAGATACGATGTGTCACAAAGGAGAAGAAATAGATGCTATGAAAGCAAATCATGCAAGACTGGACCAATGCAAGAAGGTCAGGAAAGGATTTCACCTCAGTACAAAGCACTTTTATATGACTTACTCCTCTGGCCTTAATGCGACTAATTCATACATAGGTTGAATATACGCCTAAAATATCATTCAAGTAGTCTCCCTCCAAACTAATAGAGTTCACCACAAAGACAAATTCTACACTTTACTCCTGAAGCCATTAAATGATCAGAAATATTGAGCGTTGAAATTCTGAGGAAGAGAGGGTGGGAGTGTGTGGTCAATAAATTATTTTTCCCTTCATGTTTTGGAAGGAATTGATTAGTAGGCACAGAAAGCAGACAAATGGAGCTCTAAATAACAGCTTTATTGCTGCTGGAATCTTGATTGGATGATATGACATACTTGATGCCAGGTTGAGCTTTCCATATTTCACTATGGAATTAAACTTGGCCACCCAATCAGATAGAGCTGTATAAATGCAGGCTTCCTGCATGGGACAGAGCCCACTATTATAGACTTACCGCAAGGTGGGAAGCAGAAAAGAACACACAGTTTCTTCTGGTTTAAAACAGAGCGAGAAGCCCGAGTGGGGAGGGAAGAAAGAGGCATGTATTCTAGGGTGATTCTATTAGAAATAAGAGTCCTGAGGGATGGACGCCCCCCACTTCCCCCAGGCTCTTTTTGTACCCTTAATCTTTCACATCCGACCCGGTGGCTCACCAGAGTTGAGCCTGGATCCTGTAGAGGAAGATATTGTTGGGTTGTAGGAAGTCCTGCTATTTACTTACAAAGTTAAGAATGACACTGCTCCTTTGTGAATCTGCTGAGGAGTTTAATTTTACTTCTAAAGCTGCATTGTCCAATATAGTAGCCATTAGCCACATGTGGCTATTTAAGTTCAAGTTAACTAAAATCAAATTAATAAAATTCAGTTCCTCAGTAACCCTAGGCTCATTTCAAGAGTGCATAGCTAGATGTAACTAGTGGGTGCATGTGAGGAAAGAACAGATTAGAACATATTTGCACCATCCCAGGACCATCTATTGGACAGCAGTACTCTAAAGGGCAGTGAAGTAGGTTGGAATAGTGCATTAATGAATTCCAGAACCTTGTTGTACCTTAAGCTAAAAATCTGCTCAGTTTTTTTTTTTTTTTTTTTCATCCTAGATGATGCCTAGCCACATTTCCAATATAATTGATCGGAAGTTATACAGTTATCAAGTATGACAACTTAAAGATGCTCCAATAATATGTAAATAAATTGTTTTTTTAATGTTATAAAAACACTAACAAAGGAGAAATAATATATAAAGTTAAACCCAAATAAATTAAACTTCCAAATTTCTCTTTCCTCGATTTCTCATTCTGTTCAGTCTCAGCTAGGAAGGTCCACTCAGAAGCTTGGGTAGAGTTGTGTTTCTTAGTGGCTGTAACAGTCAGTCTAGTGATGACCATACGTTCTGCCTGACAATTTTTTTCTGGTCTCTTTTTTCAATTTTTCAGGCCTTAAGTATCTTTCATCTCTTTAGGGACAGCAGCAATATCTTCATCTGCATCATGTTTTCTAAAAGAGAATGATCTGCCTCTAGTGTTCATGCCCCCTGCTGATCCCTCCCACTTTGGAGGAAGGCTCAGATGAAGATTAAATGGTTTAAATGCTTCTTAAATTGGCCCTTTTTGTTCTCTGCTTCATGCAGCTCATCTGAGGATCTTCTTTGTTTTTGATTTTGGTCTAGGCATGTGCTTTTCTAACATACTCTTTTTTTATTAGAGGGGCTCCTATAGTGAGACATACAAAGTCATCTATTTTCAGATATACTAAAAGCATCTAATAGTCTCATCACCTCCCTGAATGGGATAACATTATCTCAGAGGTATTTTGTCATCTGATTAGATAAATCTAACCCAGGCCCAGATGAGCTCTCTCATTTTCCTCCTTGGATTTTCTTTAGTGTCTCTAAATTGTTCCTTCTTTTGGAGTCATAGTACACAAAAATCTTGAAATGCTTGTTTAGGGGAGTGATGTGCTGGCAAACTGGCTCTCTCGAAAGTAAGCATAACAAAAGAAAACAGAAAGTCCTGATTTTTCATGTTTGCCCATTTTCCAGGTATAAATACAACCACTGTGGCTGATTTCACGCTACTGACGGATGTCACAGTGCAGATCTTAGGGAGATGTGGCTCTCATGGGCTGGATGAGCTGCTCCAGCATAAAACATTGCTTTGGGGAACACCCAACACCGGTCTTCTGGTCATGTACAATTACGGAGCCACATTGAAACAGACATAATGACATTCTGAGTTTTTAACACTGATTTTTGTGTCATTGTTGCTCAAATATAACCCCAGTTTCTGAAATCTCTTTCTAGAGCCAGGTAGATTTTCAAGGCGTGGTTTCCCTGTTGCTCACATTATGAAATCTGCAAGAGCTCATATCTCAATACCGGCCTAGATCCTATCTCCCCTAGGGGAAGTGATTCTGGTCTGTTCTTTGTTCTTGATCTTCTTTTGGCCTCAGTGTTTAGGGCCTTTTTAATTTAGAAACAACTAAAGCAAAGACTATAATGAGATAGTGTTTTTAAGCATAGACCTTGACCATAATAAATCCTTAAAAATGCTAACTTTTATGGTTAGATTATTGTATAATTTTTGTATTCTGCATGTCTAATCTACCATTGTAGAGGTGAATGTGTGGTGTCTCTTAAAATCTTTTCTTTCGAGAAAAACAGCCTGTCAGATTTAGTCTGTCTTTTTTTCAGGACCCTAAATCCTAAGCATTCTCTTTAGAGGACCATGAGTCTCCTGCTTCTCCTTTCCTTTGATATATTGGGTGAAAAAAAGTGCTCTTATCTGCTTTGACATTCCTTGAAAGGTAATCTTGTAAGTTGTTTTGGGGAAAAAACATTGTATTCCTAGATAAGGGTTGATCTGGAGGCTATTTTGAAGGTTTCCCTGTCATCCTCATTCTGCCTGTCTTTCCATCTTTTGAAAGATGATTTGTAACACGTGATAGTTTATGGCGTTTGACTGGTACAATTTACTGCTTGTGCATGAAACTACTCGAAAGAGTGAAATTTCACAGCTATGTTAGCTCAAAATTGATAGAGCTGGCTGAACTTAAAACAAATAAAACTGTATTTTCCCCTTACAATAACATCATTGTTTCCGTTGATTAGCCATGCCTATTGCTCCCATCCACAGCATGCATTCTTCCTGGGCTCATAGTAAGGGATTTGGTAAGCAATCATCAGAATTCTTGTAGGCTATTGACTTTCTCTATTACAATTTAACAAAATTTCCCAACTAGTACCCACATGTTGCTGCCATATGTCTTTTTCTCTAATATGTAACTGTTTCTTTTGTTTTCTCACTCTCATGAGGGTGCTAGAGGTAATGCTATTGTGATGATTATGACTTTGGGGCTCACTCACAGTCATCTCTTTTACTACTTCTTATGCACTAGACCACGCCAGATGGAATAGATGTTCCCTTCTTGAACAGTTTTAGCAACTTGCTCTAAGAAATGGATCCCAGTTCTCTAAACTTTCCAGTGCTACATCATATGCTTATCAGTTTATGTGTTGGTAATTAAAACCATGGAGCTCATTGTGTTTTGGTCTGAAATGTGGTTTAACAGTTTTACATGAGATTCAGCACAATTAGTCTTCTGTTTTTCCCAAAGCTAATGAAATCAACTCATCAGGAGTTTTCAGAAGTACAGGATATCCCAGTTATACTGACTGAGACTCTTGAGTCCCCACAGAATTCTGGTATGCAAAATGTGTAAAAACTACTAGTTTACTGTACAAATCTCGTTACTTTTTCAGTCATTTGCTCAATAAATATTTTACCTTTTACTATATAAAAGGAGATATAATAGTATAAAGAATAAAAAAAAGTAGATTCATGTAGTAACGTACAATGAAGAACTGCATGACAAGCCACCATAACATAAATAATATGGGAATTCCAAGGGGGAGTGATATTCTTCCTGGAATACAGGAAATTTGCCAAGGCTCAAAACAAGAATCGTTTTAGAAATGGCTGAGACAAATCCATGTAGAGAACTAGTAAAGAAGAAGACTGGAAAGGGGCAGGTCATAAAATGTCCTGAAGGTCAGCCTGAAGAGTATTTTGATCTTTTATTATATGACTATGAAAGTAACACCCCTAGAAATTCCCTTTTCTTATAAGACGTTGACCCTGATATATTTCTGATACTTCTCATCCAGAACTACATGTTTCCTGGGCCCCTGTCGTCTGTCCTTCCTGAAGTGTTTGCAGGTTATAATCACCACATTCTTCTGATTGTCCTCTTTTTCTGAGGTCTTCACCTATTTCTGATGCCGGCTTTATCAAAACCCTTATTACCAAATCATTTTACCTACTTCATTCTTTAGGCATCTGGTATTGGTATAGACAACTGTTTACAAGCTGCCTTGGACTCATTGATCCCCACAACATCTTTAACTATAGGGGGCTGTGATGGAGATGGCAGCTGTCTGTCAGATCCTGGCTCCCTCCAAGGTGCAGAGTTATGGCTGTTCAGACCCCCTTGTATTTAGGTGGATCATGGGACACTTCCAGACCTGCTCCACAAAGGGCTTTCATATCATTCCCCTCCCCTAGCGTCCTGCCTAGGTGTCCATATTTAAGTTGCCCTCAAGATGATGGGGTCTCTCTCAGCCTGGCTTCCTGAATGACTTCATGAAACAGCTCCTTCCCTGCCCCTTCTGCCAAAAATTGGATCAATGAATTAATAATTTAAACTAGAGACTGAGATTTCATGGTTAACTATTACAAAAGCTAGTATTACCATAACTTATACAAGAGCCCAGTATGTTTTGAACAAGTAAATCAGATAATTCAGTTAATGTAGACACAGGTTTTGTCATCATTTATGTCTTTGGAATCTTTCTGTATTTTGGGGGGCTGATGGAAACTCTTATCTGTGAGTATGGAACATATAGATCTTTTGGTTTCTAAGAGCAGAAAAAATGCAGACCTCGTGGCAATCAAGGGCTAACTAATGATGGTGCACTTTTGACTTGAATCCCACTTAATACTTCTCTTGTTCATTGGTTAAAGGAGACTCTTAAATACAAATAACATGACATTGCTCAACAGTTTTATTTTAATTTTACTTCTTTGTATAGCTATTGATTTAGGGATCAAATTCTTTATTAGAAATCAAGTCATCAAATGTTGAGTCTAGATTATCCCTAAAGGGACAGAGGGATCTGAATTTTATAGGTTACATAAGATTTAGTAGCAGAATCGGGACTTAGAATACTTGGAATCAGTATTTCTAGGCACCTAGTTTTATACAGTGTTCACTATTTCATTTTGGCCAGCTGTGTCAAGAAAAAAACCCCAAAGAAGTAGAAGAGTTTTCCCCCCAAAACATTAATGTCTACATTTTGCTTTGAGATCCACATTTATTTTAAAACTATGGACTAGTGTAATTTTGTTCTTCTCTGATGGGAGTCAAAGAAATGATGAGTTTGTGATCTGAAGAGAAAGAAGGGACAGTGCCTCTGATATAGCAATTCACATCTCTGCTTTGGAGCAACAGGTTACCCAGGGGAATGATAGACTGGTGCAGAATCAAAGTAACAAGTGTGTAGAGTAGATATAAAGGTCTTTTGAGTTGGGTTGCTATGCAGTGATTCCAAGGCACTGATATTGGATATCTAAAATGGGAAAATGAAGAATACTCAGATGTTGCAGATGCAGGGGGAAAAATGTTTCGGAAATAGATACTTGGACTTATATTAAAGAAGAATTTTCTAACAGTCAAGCTATCAGGAGATAGAATATCTAATTTTCTTCCTAAGATAGTGAACTACTGAGCTCAGTATCACTGACCATGACAATTCAGCCAGGGTATGAGTTATAGGTGATTCGAATGGCATATGGGTAACTGGACTCAATGACATCCCCCCCCCCCCCCCAATGATCTTTGCAGCCTCCTTCTAGCTTGAGATTCTGAGATATGCATGTAAACTGACATTTGATGTTATAAATTGCTGGTGATACATTAATCAGTCAGAGTTTCTTCTCCTTTTTCTTAAGGTCTCACCTTCCCTTTTGTAAGTACTACATGCTTTTTCAAAGAATTCAATAATTTCTAAAAAGTTTTAAAAAGCAAAAATTTCACTGTAGTTTCATCAGCTGCATAATCAGGTTTCATAGCTGCAAACAGAATAGATTCAAGCTGGTTTAAAGAGAAAAGGAATTCACCTGTAAACCTTAGGTTGGGCCAACTTTTCTATCAAGAACCAGTAGGCAAAATGCCAATGGCCTGCAATGCTTTTAGGAGCCCATGAAAATGTTTTCATTTCTTTTAAAATCTGAAGGAAAAAAAATTAGGTTAAAAAAAATTATTATATCTATCTTAATTCCAATGCAGTTATAAACTCTAATTACATACACATATACATACATAAGTGCGTGTGTGTGTGTGTTATGGGGAAAAGGGCTGCTGAAGGCAAAAGTGTATATGATCCATTAAAGTCATACTGAACACAGGCTCAGGCTTGGAGGCTGCCCACTCAGGAGCTCCAAGCTTAGCCACATGCACATGAGCACTGCTCTAGGACATACCCCCAGTTACTGGCACTGGCACAGGCTCTACCTTCCACACAGGGGCCCCGAATGCCTCCAGGAGCTAGCAAAGGTGTCAGCTTTCAGAATGGATTGTCAGCATGTGCTTCGAACTGAAGCCTTGTACAATGTTGTCTCACCATGACAGTCTAGGTCCTACACTTCCACCCCAACATTCTCAACATCTACCCCCTTAGGGATGACTGAGACTTTTAACATGAGATGAAGACTGAGAAGGAGATTTCTGGCATCCATCCTGGTGATGCGTAAACTTGTAAGGGTGGGATATTTTCCAAACATAGGGCAGGTGTTCTGAACAGCTAAAAATCCTCCACCACACAAAAACTACTGATGTATTAGCATCTAGACTATCTGGAATGCATAGGTTTTGTTTTTGTTTAACAGTTCAAATATAAGCTAAAGCTGCAGTTACTGAATATTTATTATGTGATAGGTACTGTTAGCACTATTTGAATCATCTAATTTGATTTTTAATGAAAATAGCATTTTGAGATAGGTAATGTTGTTACTACTTTCCATTTTATAAATGAGGAAACTGAGGCTTAAGAAAACTAAGTAAGTTATTCATGGAGATACAGTTAAGCATTCGTGAAGGTGAGATTTTATGCTGAGTCTTAACTGCTATACCACACCAGTTATATATAAGATATACAACTTTAAATTCTGCTTTTTACATTTAACATTTTAGGATAAGCCTTTTAAAATCTGAACTTTAAACTCTTCTTTTTAAAGCTGACATAATATTCCATCAAATTATTGTAACAATATTTTCAAACATTTCTCTATTGTATTTAGTCTATTTCTATATTTTCCCTATTTTAAGTAATATTGTACTAATTCTTTATGTATAGAACTTTAAAAATATATATTTATCATTACTTCCCTAGAATGGAATCTCAGAATTGGCATAGTAATCTTAGATCAAAAGGAATGAAAAAGTATTTTTTGAGAAGATAGTGCCATACTTTTATTTAGTTTAATGATGAAGAAATAAGCTCATTTATTCATTGATACAGTCAACACATTTATTGCTTTCCTCCTATGTACTGAGTATGGTACATGTGATACCATCATGAATATTTGACAGTCACTTACCGACAGGGTGTTATGGTTTATAGGGTGTTAAAATAGGTGTCTCCTGTAAATTATATGTGGTGAGAATGCTTCCTAGATTTTCTGGGACAGGGTAGGAATACTTTTAGCTCTCTTAGGAATTGTAAGAAAGAGGCACTCAAGGCAATATAAAAATGGCATCAAGCATGAACATTGTTTCTTCTTGGCCAAACTGTTAGATGAAATATTGTTTATCATTGTTTAATGGTTATCTCCTTGAGTACTAATGAAGTTGGACATTTTTCCGTATGTTCGTTAGTAAGTTGTTTCTTCATTGTGAAGTATCCTTTGATATTTTGGTACTCGGTATTTATATAAAGTAGATTTTGGTGTATTGTATTTGTTGTAAATAATTTTAATCTGCTTTGGTTTAATTTTTTTTTTTTTAATTTAAGTAAGTTTGTTGTTTTTTTAACATAGTCCAATCTGCCAGGCATTTTCTTTCTAAATTTTTTTAGAAGCTTTAAGCTTCAGAAGTACACTTGACCTCTCCCAAAAGACACACAAATAATCAATTACATTTTTCTTTATTTTTTATGTTGTATTTTATTAGTATTTAATTCCATAATACATCTGAGAATGAAAGGAGCCTGACCCAGGGGTCAGGGCAGTTGCTCTGTGAGCCTGCCTGTGCTCTCTCTCTCCAAGAGCGTACTTCCACTTTAATAAATCTTGCCCCCGACACTTGAACTCTTCCCTTGTGTGTCCTGAATTCTTTCCTGCAATACCTCAAAGAACCTTCTCCGTCTGGTGACACCCCTATGACCACCCTCGGGCTCGATGATTTGCTGGAAGAGCTCCCAAAATGGGGAAAGCTGTTATACTTACACCCATGGCTTATCACAGCTAAAGAAAACATCAAATCAGCAAAGGGAAGCACACACAAAGTAAAAACCCAGCTGCCAACTCTCAGGTGTCCCTTCCCAGTGGAGGTACAGGGGGCTGGGCTCAATTCTCCCAGCACCAATGTCAGGAGATGTGTGAAGCGTGGTCAACCAGGAAGCTCAACTGAACTTTGGTCTCTGGAGTTTTATTGGGGGTCACTCATAGTCAGGGGTCAGTCACATACGCTTGCAGCACTAGATGGTTGACCTCAGCAATTCTGACTTTAGATTCCACTTTCCCCTAAGCAAAAACAGGTGTTCACCATAAATATATACGGTCAAAATGGAACAGCATAGGTCACAGCCTCAGGCATACAAAACCTTTACCAGGCAGACTACTCCAGAGGTTATCTTCGGGGAGCAGAAGCCAGGCCTTTCTTTGGAATGTGCAGGGTTTGCCTGACTCAGGACTGCTGAGCCAACCCTGGCCTTCCCAGTGGTTATGAGGAATAAATGAGTTAATCCGTATAACTTAGAATAGTGCCTGGCTCATGTAAGCAAATAAATAAAGGTCAGCTATCGTTCCTTCCAGTGGAGCTCTGTGAGCTGAATGAAGCAAGTTCATTGCGGATACAATGAAGACGGAGCTTTGTTCGGTCTATCTTGTGCGAATGATATGAGTCCTCAAGTTTGGAATAATGGGGATTGCGAGCATATGAAGTATTTTTGCTAGGGATGCTTTTGTAAGAGAACTTCCTAGTGAAACACCGACCCTAACATTGTGTCCGTTTGTCCTTTACAGAGCTCTGAAATCAGCAAAGTCAAAGAGCAGAGCTGTTTGAGGAATACAACAAGAGAGCAGGTACAAGAATGATTCTCAGTAACTAACACATAATATTCACTTTTTAAAAATATGTCTTTATTGATTTCAGAGAGAGGAAAGGAGAGGGAGAGAGATAGAAACATCGATGCTGAGGGAGTCATTGATCTGCTGCCTCCTGCACACCCCCGGCTGGGGATCGAGCCCACAACCTGGGCATGTGCACTGACCTGGAATCGAACCCCGATCTCCTGGATCATAGGTCAATGCTCAACCGCTGAGCCACACCGGCCGGGCCATAATATTCATTTAGATTGATGATTAATTCAAACTTATAGCCCCTATTATTTAAAAAAATATTTTGCAAAAATACCAGTTTGTTATCTTGGAATATGAGTGAGTGTGGGTTATAGGTGGCTGAATATATCCTAAAGAGGGATTGATTTCTATGAATACATTAATCAGTGTTGAGATTTTCGTTAGGCCAGGCCTAGACATAAATGCAAAGGAATTAACTAAGCAATTATTATTATTTATTATTAAATCAACACATATTTATTAAAGGCTTTTTATGTGGCCTCTGTGAGATATTTAGTGATTTTACAGAACTGACCCAAACTGACTGGCAACGTCCTCTCTTATCCTCACGGCCCTTACAGTACAGTGGAGGTGACGTGAAATAAATAAGCAAGTATTGATATATGAGTCAAAACTGATTGATGCTGTGAAGAGAAACAGCAGAGTTCTGTGGGAGAAAATATTGGGTGACAAGGGAGGAATCTACTGTGGGCTGGCTAAACACAGAATGTTTCTCTGGAAGGTGACATCGAACTAAGAGTTGAAGTGTGAGGAAGAGAAGCCCAGGCAAGCTGGATCAGCAGTGAATAAAGAAAATGATTGAAAAAAATGATAAAATGGTTGTAGCAAAGTCCCAGAGGTAGAGGGAGACATAAGAGGAAGCTGGGTGGAAAATAGGGTGGAAGTGAGTATGGGATCCCGCCTAGTCCTGTTGGGCCTGAATGGCCATGGTGCCTTTGGACCAGCTCTGCCTGGCCACTGTCTGCCCTTGGAATTTTTGTACAATGTCATCTGGTCTTCTCTCCTGGTCCCAAAAATATAGATGCTTTTAAATCTATCACTCAGCCCTACCCTCCTTCATCTCTTGCCAAAGTACAGTGTAGACACCTTGTGATTCTGCAAAGAGGTCCTCGAATGTGTTCATTCTTCTGAACAGTGGTTCCATATGTTCTGCATAAAATGGTTTGGGGTCAAGAAAGTTTGAACATATCTGAATACTGTAACACTCTCAGGAACTTTAAATGCACATTAATATAGGTTCTGGGAAGTTCTAAAGTAAATACATATATGATATAGGTATACATATGTATATGTGTATATATGTGTGAACCATAATTTTACCTGAGAGTTCACAGTTATTTCCAGGTTAACACTGGGAAATATTTCAGAAGTTTCTTTCTTGGAACTATGCATTTTAAGAGGTTTCTTACACTCTTGAGGCTGGTCTGTTGTTATGTAATTGACTTGTCTTATGTCTCTGCACATTAAATTATAGTAGATAATTTTCTAGAATCTAGATAATTCAAGCCAGAAAAAAAATCTGTTTGCTTCAATGGTTTAGCTTTTTTAGGCAGAATATTTTTCGTGATCTGAATTATAGGGTTAGTGCTTCAAATTCTGATCATACTCTACATGTGAAAATAGTGTCTTAAGTACCAGTCATGAGCGCTGGAGTAAGAGCTTACTAAGTAATTTTCAATATCAATATTAGTCATATTTGTTCTCTTAAATCAAACAAAGGAAAACCACAAAAAATACTGTTTGCGTCTCAGCTGTTCTGAATCCTCCCTTTCCACTGAAAATGCTTATTCTTCTCAATTTGTAAAATTCTCATAAGCTAAAAAAGTCTTAAGGAGAGAAAAATGGAGTAGTGCCTACTGTAGTACCTCAGAATGAGTTGATTTGATATAAAATTTAGAGTATTTGTCTTTGCAGCAATAAAAGTTTCAAGGCCCAGAGTATGAGAGTTAACCTATGCCTATTTCAGAAGAAAGGTTCTTTGTATCTGTGATGGAAAGGCCATTTCCTCTTTAAGATCAATTCAGTATCTTTCAATTCAGTTAACTATTATTAAAAAATAAGCTCAAAATCATGAAAAATTCCCTAGGATTTCATAACTTAGAAACAAAAGCATGTTTCATCCCCAGAAAGAGAGACAGCTGTCCCTTAATTACTACTCTTGCCATTTGCTTTCTGTTAGAGATGTGTCTCAAATTTGGAATCTAATTAGAAATCTTAACTGAAAATAGATTTTTTAAAAAAGAAAAAAGACCAATATGGGAGATAAATAGAAATGGTAATATTCCAGCCAAATTGGATAATCACCTATGTTAAAATGAGTTGGTCCCCGGGGAACATGTTATCTGTCATGAAATTGAACTGTAACTGTTTCATTTTTCAGGAGGAATTTTCTCAACCAAATGACAAGTCTTTTAATCTCTCTACATTGTAATTTTCAGGGATTATATTTTGCTCTGTGTAAAAACAATGGTTTTAATGTTTTGAGGCCGGAGTTAAATCCCAGCCCTCTAACTTGTTCCCTGTCTGACTTTGTACAAATTTTCTAACTATTCTCAATCACAATTTACCCATCTCTAAAACAGAATTTCTAAATCCCATTTCACAACGTGGTTTCTGTCTCATTTGTCTCTTGAGTGAGCACACTGACTGGTATGTTGTGGCAGACCTAGAGATATTAAGTTCTAGAAAGGATGAAAAGAAGAAAATAAAAAGGAAACAAAGCTAAATTTGAGGATATATATTACAATATCTAGCACAGACTATTACGAATGATAACCATTCAGAGAGCGCTTATTGATTCTGTATCCTGGAGGCAAAACCTCGAATCCTTATACTCAAGCTACTTTTTTCTTGTAGATATTTTGGATTCTCTCTCCAGACTGTCAACCCCACTTAAAGTCATAGTCACATATTATTTCTGAATTACAGCACTCCGCGTGCTGTTAGGCATGCTAGTTGCTCAATTAATATTTGTTTAATTGAGCGAAGCTGTAAACCAACAGCGCCCAGAAGTTGGATCCCCCAGCGCTTGCTCCGTCCCCCGGTTCACAAACTCCCCGTCTGGCCCTGAAGCAGGAATGTCCTCGCTGGGTGACCGCGCGCCCACTTCCTGCCGCTTCTCCCCTGCAAGTGCTCCCATCAGAGCAGCTCGTTTCCTGTTATTTATGCCTGTTCTACATGGTGGCTTTTTGTCATCATCTGCGTTGTATTTTTCCCCTGTTCTTTTTCATTCCTCCTCTTTTCCCCTCTCTTCTCGTCTCCCTTCCCTTAATCTTTTTTTGGGATTTTTGATGCACAAATCTCTTAAAGTCTGACCACATATCATCTCCTCCATGAAGGAGTTTCAGGTTATCTCCTGAGATGAGTATCTTACCTCCTTCGATTTTTTTGGGGGTTCTCTGTTTTGTTTTCAGGTGCTATTCCTGTTCCCCATCTGTGACCCTGACACGGGGCCAGTGAAAGCCCTGCCACCTATGTTAATGGCTCTTTCCTTCTGTCTTCTATCCTGTACTCCATCCTGTCACCTTTACCAAAAAGCCACCAAGGGAGTGGACATCTGGTGCAGTTTGCTGCTTGCTTCCACACTGGTGTCTGGGTGGCTGGCGACCCAGAAACCAGCGTAAGTGGCAGAGCCGAGGCAGTCTGGATTCATAATAGGCCTCTTAGCCACTTTGCTATACAACCTCTCTCATGCTAAATTACTGTAATAATGAGTGTTTGTGAGAGGGACTCAGATGTGCGTACTAGACTAACACAGAGTTAAATGATAAGAGCAAAGACCCAGAACAGCAACAAGAAATTGTCAAACAAAATCACATGTATTAACTTGCCAGACAAGGGAACAAAAACTGGTATAAAAATTCTCAAAGTAGTTCACTAAAGGGAAAAGAGCCAGGGAATAAGTGCTAAAATTGGTGGGGTGGTGGTAGGTGGGGTTAAGGGTGAAGTCAGGAGGAGAGTCAGGGTATGGAGGGGGGTGTTACTTTGGTGGTGCTATTTAAGGGTTTAAAACTAGTATTTTTGCAATGACAGAATATACAAGGAAACCCTTTCATTTACAACAATACATTCCATATAGTAGATGCTCAATAAATACATGTCCCATGAGTTGATGTTTACAGTATCTCCTTTTCTTACTTCTCCTTACACATGAGATCAAAGTAATCCTAAAAGCTGGAGAGCTACAGCCTGAGATTGAAAAAAATGGGAAACAAAGGAGGAAAGTCCACATATGTTGTTTTATTCAGTATTTAGGCATAAACTAACGACATAGCTTTCACATAAAACCCAAGCTTGAATGCCATACTGCCCCTGTGGCAACACTTCTTTTACTCCACATGATCACAGAGGATTAGCCCAGATGATAGAGGAGGCTTATTAAGTCAACCCCTGCTTTTCTTTAGTTCCATGTGAGGCACTAGAGAGACGCTAGATGAGCCTGCAGACGGAACAATGGCTTGGAACTTCGCTGCTCAGCCTTACTCGCTTTGTAGATATTCTGCCCAATTCATATTTAGGAATTGAATTTTTTTTTTAATGACACATTGTTTGTTCTTACTTACACTGTAGTGTGGTATTATTGAATAATATTTTAAAGTAGAATGTAAAACTGTGTACATAGTAGAGTATAAGGAAGCTGCTGGTAGTGAAAGAATTAAAATTCATTATCTGTATGCAATGGGCAGTCTGACTGGGAAAACTTAGCTATGCCATATTATATTCCTTGTAGATAACCCCAGGCACTCTGTGAACTTCTCTCGAGAGCTAAAGTGAAATTAGAATAATCACATGTATACATTTATCCTTGCCTGTCATAATAAAAGGCAGCAGATAAAATTTTAATTAAATTCATTATCTGTCTTCCTTTGAAATTTCAAATTTCAAAAGAAAATGAGCAATTAATCATCAGAAACTATAGATAATTTAGTTCATACTAATTTGAACCTGAAATGTATCATCATAAGGAATTCAATCAGTCTGAGAATTAATAGATGATGTCTGTATTAGAAATGCCCCCAGGATATCATCGGCTTCGGTTTCAGTTTTGCTTGAGCACATGGTACTTAACTGGCCTTGGATACGTATGTGACAGTGTTCTTAAGGTTTCTGAATTTTTGACGTTGCTGAGGCAGCACTTCCTCAGGGTCCTCTTATTTAGTAAAAGTGGAGGGAAAAATCAACCTTCAGCCAAATTTAAACTCTCTCTATACATACCTGTTTCTCGAGATAGGCTTGAGATGGGCTGCTTGGAGTCATTGTACATGGAATACACCATTGTTGAATGAAAGTAGCAGGAAAAACAACCACCCTGTAATCTTAAGTGTAGACAATAACTTCATCTTTAACTGCGTTTTTCAGATGACAGTAAAAGCCATTAAAAAATGCCCGAGCATCTAGTGAAGTGCTATATAACCCTTTTGCACTGTGTTTTAAAACCTTTGCTGTGCGATAGTAATTTTTCTTTTTTAAAGTAGATTTGGGGCTCGAGACCAGGTTTTACAAGGTTTTGTTAAGTAAGCAAAACCCAATGTATCACATGAAGTACTTCTAGGGGTAAGAGTTTCCAGGAGATGTCAGTCTTTCCAGAAACATCCCAGTTTCATTTTCCTTTGGATGACACGTGAGAAGCACTCAGGAGTGTCACACCAAAGAGAAGGGGAAAAGTCTACCTCAGAACCCAAGGCCTTCTCTTTAATCCCCGTGGGGCCGTTAGCCAGTGGGGTACATGGAGCTCTTCAGTCTGGCTACTGGCCCTCTGTGTTTTCATCCCCTAAATGGGATGACCCCTCATTCCTTTAATTCTCTTCAATTCTGTATTCGCTTGAAATATCCTATCCCAGTATTTTAAAGAGTGATGATGAAAGGTAGACATATGTAACCAACCTGCTGCAAAGGGATGGCTGAGATCAAATCAAGCATGTTTCCCATACGCACTTTGTAATTCTTCAGGATGCTTTCATCTTTATGACTAACACAGAGTATTTTCTAACACATCCGATGGCTGACTAGCTGTGTCCCCAAAGTTGGTCCAAGTGTTTCCCCCCCTGAGGACATCAGGTTACTGTGGGAAATTATTTAAATTCTAACTCAGATCTGATGCAGTGCTGAGGCAAAGGCCTCTCAGCTCTCAGGATTAAGGGAGCCTTGTCACAGGATCAACAGAGACTCGCTTTTACTTTATGTACAGTGGAGACCAACTTTGTTCCTGTCCTAATTGGAAACATCTGAGCAACAGACTGACCCCTGATTCATAATGAACCAAATTCAGCAGAGTCCCTCTGCTTGCTGAATGGAGTTCTCTGCATTGCTGCTTTGTGTTCTGTCCTTTTAAACATCAAGATTTTGCTAGTTGTAATGATCATTTAATACTCATTGCGATTTGAGATTATTACTTTACTGGACTGTGATCTCCAAAAGGGAGGCCTATGATTCAAAGAAGCAAAAAGAGAAAATATTTCTCCTTTGTTAAGTAACCAGAATACTGGACCTGAAGAATTGGATGTACTCAATCATTAGTTTCTATTTTCAAACTTCAATTATTTAGAATTTTTATTCTTGATTTTTTTCATGCTGGCTGTCCACTGAAAATATATTCACATAAAAGAACAAGAGATGAGAATGTCTCAATCAGAAATGATATTATAAATAGAATTATAAAAATATCTGTCGTGACCTGGTTTTCTCTTCACTGGTTCTGGTACTTAGGCATTAAATGCTATAGGTTTTCCAGAGGTTTATATTTTTGAGAATAATAATAATGTAAATGAAAGCATAAATAAATGTCTCCTAGCCCCCTTTCTTTCTCTCCGCCCATTGCCCTGATTTCTTTCTTTCTTATAAAAGTTTATAAATTTTGGTAGGGTAAAATTAAAAAACATGGTAGGTAGAATAGAGAGAATGCTCTGAAATCAGACACTCAAATTCACATCCTTGGTTCTGTAATTACTAAATGGGTCCTGAAACTAATTACTTTTTAACCTTCAGTTTTTCACCTGTAAGGTTGGAGTTATATTTTAAATTTGTTATGACTATTAATTTAATGCATATAGAGCAATGACATAGAGCATGACACATAATATGTACTCTACTCAGAAAAGGCATATTAATACTTAGGAAAATTTGGCTAATGTGAATTTAAGAAGTGGTGGTGAGCAGAACTTTGTGAATTATTAGTAGAACCCCTCTGATTTGGTGTTTATAAGAAGGAAAGGGAAATGTATCATGCTGGTCAATTATATTTTATTGACTTGGTTCTCTTGTCCCCACCTGCTCTCTTCCTCCTTATTTCAGTGTGTCACAATAATTTGAACTGCTTTGAGCCCTAAAATCCACAGTCCAAACATTTTCCATGAATTGCTAGATGATGGTCCTACATTGATGCCATTAAGGCGCTAGTTCTTATTGTGAGCTGCCATATAAGTGTCCTCACCAAGCTCCAACACTTTCCAAAGTGTGGCATGCCACGACCTGGCTCTGTTTAACCCCAGGGGTACTTGGTATGACCTGCCAAGAACTGAGTTGACTGCCAAGAGTCAGGCAGCAGAGCTGAGGCTGGAGAGAGCAAAGGAAAAATAGAGTAAGAGTGGTGATGGAATCAAGGCTGGGTTAAGACTCATCACTGGCAAGAGTCCATCACAAAAAGGCCAAGTAATAGTGGGTGGGAGAATAGGTAGGTGTCAGGCGCCCCAGGCAGATGACTGAGATCTGAAGATCTTGGGAAGAAAAGAGCACTGGAGTAGGAGGTGAGTCAATGGCTGGAGAAACTGAAGGCCTGGCCGGGATCCATGACAGCTTCAGGAATCAGTCTAGAAATCCTGGTTAAGTGGCATGGGCCTTTAGCCCACTATCAGCTGGGACTCCCTGCTCACCTCTCTCAGCTTATGAGCCTGGAATCTGAGTGGTCCTCTGCCCCAGAATGGTACTTCCCAAACTTAAATGTGCATAGGAATCACCTAGGCTACAATGGGGATTCTAACTCAGTAGGTCTGGGTCTGGCTCAATGGCCTGCATTTCTAACAAGCTTCCAGGTAATGCAAATACTGCTGGTCCAGGGACCATGTTGTAAGTGGCAAAGCTTTGAGAGAACGTTGCTTTTTGGTCTTGCTAAGTTCATGGATCTTCTGTTCTGTCTCATGTCAGGGCTGCTTCCTCTGGATAAAGACGAGAAGAACATTGCTGGCTAGTTCAAAACTGAGCCCCAGCCGCTGGACTTTTGATCAAACTGGAGCCCTGACAACCCTCATCTTTTTCTTACGTGACAAAGCAGGTCCCCACTGAATTTAATATTGGTAGCAAAACCATCCTGAGGCCTGGAGAATTCAATTGTCTCTGATGCAATTGGTTTTCCTGGGCAGAAACGTTGCCCCTGAATACTAATCCATTGCTCTGACAAGAGTTAGCCTCTGCCCGGTCAGGGGCCTCATGAGAAGCCAGGAAGGCCTTGACCTTAAAAAATGCCTGGTTGTTTTTTTCAAGTAAAATATCAAATTTGTCAATTTATGCCATTTTCCTCAAAGGGAACCTTTCCCTGAAACTGTTGTTTATTTTATGCTATTTTTTTTTAATGATATAAAATAAGGGTAAATCACTATTACTGATAATAGGGGCCTAGTTTCAAAACTGAATATAATTATCCTACAATGGTGGTAGCCTTCGAACTACCCTGACATTTCCCAGGAGGGAAAACAAGTAGAGAAGGCAGAAGTAAATCCCCATGTGGATCATAGTCCTGGTTTTATCTCTTCTTGGCTTTGTACAGCCTTTAGCTGATCTTTAGAAGCCCTGCCCATCCACACTCCATCTTGTACATTTCATGTATTTAGAAGGGTTTAAAGTGATCTGACATCATGACTTATGTCTAGTTTACCAAAACGTCCTGGCTTCAGAAGTTTTGGGACAGTGAAGTGAGTGAGTTTAGTGGCTTAGCTACTGCAGGGCTATACCACATCACACCACTCTAATGTCACGGGCCACATACTGCAGAGTCTGGAGGCAGGGTTACTATTTCCCTAGTGCCACAGAGGCCCCCTAAGCTGTTAGGACTTCATTTAAGATGGTAGAGCTCTACTCGTATTTATTATGCTCCTTGACCAAACTACTGCTCTCTTCAGACTTTTACACCAGGCACTTAGTCTTCCTCTGGTCTCCATGTCCTGCCTGCTGTCCCCCTGGGAGATTTCAAGTTCCATGGGAATGAACATCCCTGATGCACAATTTCTTTGTCTTACTGGCTCTAGTGACCATCAACACCACTCCATTTCAGCCACCCTTTTATTCCATGGCGGTACCTGGACTTCTCATCACAATCCTTCTCTCGTCTCCCAATATGTTGTATCTTTTCCCTTAAATGACTTCCCAGTCCAGCCTAGAAGCTGTTCCTTCATGTTAATAGTATTACATTCTTGGCTTACCTCCCTCTCACTGCATCAATAGACAAAATGCCAACACTGTTAACGAAAACTGTCATTCTCCACCAGGCTGCTGAGCACTGCTGGAGAAAGCCACACAGTCAGACTGAGACACACAAATCTGTGGTCTCCAGGCCCAGCTAGACCCACACAACTGCCCCTACTTGGCTCCTCCTCCAGTGCTCATAAAGGCCAGCTCAAAACTCTCTTCTCTCTAAAAGCTCCTACCCCACTTCCTCCCTATTTGCTCTAAACTCATGCTTTCGCCTCTTTTTAATTAATTAAATTCATAATGAATATTTAGGATATACCAAAGGTATAAAGAAGAATATAGTACATCTTTTATAACTGTTACGCAGTTAAATAAATAATTTTTTCAATACAGTAACAGACCCCTGTGTTCCCTTCCATGATCACATCTCCTAAAAACCTCCTCCCAGGCATCATAACTCTTCTGATTTCAGTGTTTATCATGCATTTCTCTGTGATTGTACCCCTTGTGTATGTACCCCTACATAATATAAAATTAGAATATTATTTTACATGTTTCAAAACTTTCTATAAATGCCACCATGTCCCTCCCATCCGTCTGCCCTTCCTCACCCTTCCTCCTCTTTTTCTCTCCATTGGTTTGTGAAGTTAATCAATGCTGATCTGTGAGATAAAGATCCATTTCATGTAGAATGAATAGATAGTGATACATTTATTTACTTTCTTATTGATGAGCATTTAGCCTGCTTTCAATATTTTATTATTAGAAGTTGATTTGCTGTGAACATTCTTCTGTCTTTTGCTATGTATTTGCAAGAATTTCTCTAGAATATAGCTTAGAAGTGGAATTGCTGTTCAACTTTACTAGATATTACCAAATTATTTTCCATTGTGGTTGGAACCCCAGCAGTGCATAAAAGTTTATATTGCCCTAAATCCTCATCAATATTTGAGATTTTGAGACTTTAAAAAATTTATTGATGGCTATATACTTACATCTCATTTGGTTTTAATTTGCATTTCCATGATAACTAGTGAAGTTGAGACTCTCATAAATTGTTTCTCGGCAATCTGTGTTTGATATTTTTGAATTACCTATTTACATATTTTGATAGGTTTTTCTATTGGGTTGTTTTGCTAACATTTTAAATATATTCTGGAAACTAAATCTTCATCATTTATGTTTATTACACACATTATTTCCTTCTTCTCTTGTTTTAACTTTAATTTGCTCTTTTTCTAGTTATATGGTGAAATCTTAGATCATTGATTCAGGTCTTCTTTTCTAATATAAGCATTTAATAATATAAATTTTCCTCCAAGCATACTTTAGTATATAGTGTAGTGATTTCATTCTGATTCAAATGTGTATGTATGTATATACCCTCTGAATAACCTCTGAATAAAAAGAGAATTTATAATTGTATGTGTATATATATATTATATCTATATAATTATCTAGAACTGTATTGTTTAATTTCCAAATATTTGGGGATTTTCCAGATATCTTTTTTGATTTCTAGTTTAATTTTATTGTGGTCAGAAAATATACTTGTTTTTATTCTAATTCTTTTAAATTTGTTAAGGTTTGTTTTAGAGCTAGGCTATAATCTTAATGAATGTTCCATGTATATTTTGAAAAAAATATCAGTATCCTGTTGTTGTTGGAAGAATTGTGTTATAAATGTCAATTAGGTCAAGTTTTTGGTAGTGTTGCTCAGGCTTCTAGATGCCCACTGGTTTCCTGTCTACTCATCCTCTCCGTTACTGAGGAAATGTGGATGTCTCCAGGTGCACCACTGGGGATTGGATTTTCCTCTCAGTTTTCATTTGCTTTATGCAATTGAAGCTCTGTTGTGGTGCTTTTACATTTAGGATTGTTATGTCTTTTTGATGAAGTAACCAATTTATTCATTACACAATATCCTTTTGGTATTTGGTGATGTAAAGTCTGTTTGTTTGATATTAACATTGCCCCTTCAGTTTTCCTTGGGTTGGTATTTACTTGTTATATATTTTTGATCCTTTTACTTTTTACCTATGTCATTATGTTTAACTATAATGACACATATAGTCAGGTCTTGGTATTTTTTTTATTAATCTAAGTTGATAATCTATGTCTTTTAATTGGTGTGTGTGTGTGTAAACTGTTAGCATTTAATATGATTATTGATGAGGTTGGATTAAAAGCAAATATTTTGCTAGTTTTCTATCTATTCCATGTGTTTTTGTTTTTTCCATGCTTTTAGATTTATTGCACAATTTTTTATGATTCCATTTTATCTCCACTATTGACTTATTATTTATACTTATTTAAAAAAATTATTAGTGCCTACCTTAGGAATTACTATATACATTTAATTAATCTCAGTCCACCTTCAAATATTTTAGTGACATAATTGTATGCAAAATCTTCAGTGCAAGAACAGTAGCTCCCCTTTCCTCCCTTTGCCCTTTTTGCTATCAATATTGTATGTTGTTCTTTTTCATGTGCTATAAGCATACAATACATTGCTACTTTTTAGCTCTAGACCAGTCATTGGCAAACTCTGGCCTGCAGACCAAATTCTGAATAACAATTAGTTTTGCAAATGAAGTATTGTTGTAACATGACCATGCCTATTTGTTTATGTATTGTCAATGGTACTGCAGAATTGAGTGGTTGTGACAAACTGTACACCCCAAAAAGCCTACAATATCTACTATCTGCCCTTAAAAGAAAAAATGTGCCAACCCTTGTTTTAGGTAATTGTCTTTTATAGTCACTAAAAGCAAGAAAAGGTGAAATGAACATTTACTTTCCTTTATACCATTTATAGTGCTCTTCATTTCTTTTGTAGATTCTAGTAGCTCTCTGTTATCTCATGCTTGAAGAACTTCCTTTAATGTTTCTTGCAGTTGCAGGTCTGCTGATAATAAATTCATTCATTTTTATTTGTTTGAACAAAGGTCTTTATTTCTCTTAGTTTTTACAAGTTATTTTTACTCTGTATGGAATTCTGGGTTGACAGTTTTTCTTTCAGAAATTTAAAGATGTCACTCAGAAACAACATGATCAAAATTAAACTCATCACCCTTGACGACCATTCCTCCTTTATTCTGCAAATAGTTTATTGGCCCATAACTTACTGGGTTTCACCTGAGTATCTGTCTTTCATTTTCTCAACTCTAACATAACATCTAATGTCATCACCAAGGCTGGGTTATTCTATTGAATAATTTTCTTTGGAATTTAGATTCTCTTGTCTAGCCATTTGCTTTTATTTTTGCTAGATCCTCATTATTATTTTATTTCCCTAGAATATTAAAGTAACCTTCAAACAGCCTGTATCCTCATCAGGATGACACCTTCCAATACATTCTCTACTTAAACACCAGTAAACTTTCTGGAAAAAAAATCAATGCAATCATGTCATTCTCCTGCTTGACGTATATTTAATGTGGTTTCCTTATGCTCTAAGAATTAAGTTTAATCTCTCTAGCTGTCTGGTTTAAATATATTGTGGTGTGGGATTAAGCAAAAACAAACAAACAAAAACTCATAGACACAGACAACAGTATGGTGATTACCGGAGGGAAAGGGGGAAGGGGTAGGAAAAGGTAGAAGAGAGTGTAGGGGGGATAAATGGAGATGGAAGGAGACTTGACTTGGGGTGGTGAACACATAATACAATATACAGATGATGTATTATAAAATTGTACACCTGAAACCTACATAATTTATTAAATGATGTCACCCCAATAAGTTAATTTAAAATATTTAAAAATGAATAAATAAATATATTGTAGTATGTAAAAACCAGGCTATTCTTTATTCTCATGCATGATTTTCAAACCAAAAATTTCCCAAGTAGACATGGAAAAGGAACTGTTGTACCAAATCATAACCATAAGCAAATGCTATATTTATCCAGTAGAAATGCAGTGGTTTTCTAGAGATTTGCTAGTAATACAAGTGATTTCTTCTGAGGTATATTCTTTGTAACAGGTAACAAATATGAAATTTGTCCTCAAATGAAAAGGAATAGAGTTATAAGAGGTCATATAATTCTTGTTTTGTATATGTGTCTCCATTCTCTCTAAAGTTGGTTATTTTTAAGTTAGTAAATAGCTTTGAATAGTTTATGTTATGCTTAAAATTGGACCACATTAACGAGTCATTTTAGGCATCTCTTACTCACCTCCAAAATACACATACTCACACATAGAGTTTACATTTACTTTATTAATTATTCACCATTAGTGTGCAGAGTTGTAACTTTGTGAGATTCCTTCATATCACCTTACCTAGGTCTTCTTTTCAATTTTTAAGGTGACTGATCAGGATTGAGGGTTGAGTCTTTGTTCAAGAAATAGTGAAGTCAACCAAAGCCTGAATCTAAATCCTACATGCATGGCAATCTTCCACAGATATTCCCCCACTAATGCTAACGCATTCGTCATAGGTTCTTGAGAGAATGTGATACAGCGAAAACATGTCTGTTCTTATTGGAAAAACTACTAAACTTAAGTAGTCAAAAATAAATTAGAAAGCATTATCTTAATTCAAAATATAATTTTCAAATTGACAGAATGTGGTGCAATGGCCCCTTACCCCAGCAAGTATCCCTGGTTATATTTTTAGAAGCCAATGTCTATTTATCTGCAACTTTATTGTATTATTTTCTAAAGATTCAAGATGCTTTCTGGATTTAATTTTTGCCAGATGATCTTAAAAACTAGAGCTGAATTACAAATGAAGCTGCTTTGTTAAGAACAACAAAGACTAAGGCTGTGGATTTTTGAAGCTGGAGACCAAATCAGTATTCCAAACCCAAACTCTGTTGCTCCCTATCTCATTAAACAGCATCGGGTAGACATTTAAAGATTTTTATACATTTTAATTTGGCTGGTCACTTGATTTAAAACTACATCGATTTTTTTTTCTAATTCATTCTTGGTCATATATATCATGCTAAATATCAAAATGAATTTGAAAGTCGTTGAGGCTGTCTGTAGAAGAGGGTACTAAGTTCTTGGAGATGCTTTCTTTCCCCATTCTAATTTTCATCATTTTGCTGTTGCTTTCATTTTCATTTCCCTTTGAACTTTAGCTTTTAAGGATTTTTATTCATTCTTTTCAGCATCTACCTCGATCATTAAACAATTACACCTTTATCAGGCAGAGCAGCAAGAGACTCTGTGGATAATGATGAGGTTGGAAACTCCCCTGCACAACCTGTTGGCTCATCTTGGAAGAAGAGTGTCATGACAAATTATCTTTATGTTTTCATGAATAATGTTCTAACAAAGGATGGTTGGAGAGATGATCATAAAGGGCAGTTCTAATGGAAAGGATGAAAGTAATATTCACCTTGGCAAAACACTATAATGCCTTGACAAGATGCTATCTCTTCTTGCTGCTAAATTAGGTGCATTTAAGTTAGCATCCCTCTGTTTTACAGAATGAACTAGAAGAGAAAGAGTATATCTTTCAGGATTTAAATTTCCTCATATGACCATAAAATAACTTCAGGGAAAATACCCATTTAACCCAGAGTTCCTGGTACATTGACTAGGTGGATTGGTCTTGAATGTAGAAGTGGTATAAGCAGGCAGGTAGTTATAGTTTCTACCCGCCTTTGATTCTTAGCTTCAGATGAAACTCTAAAGTAACCTACAACTTTGCTGTTGATGTTTCCTAAATGCAGGATTTCAGAGTGGGATATCAGGTCTTTAGTGTGAAGATACGTCAGTATTAAACCAGGAATCATTGGCAGTGACATCTGGGCACAACAAATTGGAAAATTAATCAACTGTGAAGGTTGATCATGGAAATCAAAGAGGAAGGAGCATCAGAAGAAGGCCAGCACTTCCTTCCCTCACCCCAGGCAAATGAGAGTGGGGACCTTCAGTTGACAAGTAAGTATCTCTGTGCCCTTCCTTGGAACTCTCTGAGAATGTACACTGGGTCCACCAAACACACAGAAACTGGGGCTCTAGCAAATGGCATAAGATTAACTAAATTTTTGTCCTTTGAACTACTTCTTTTGGTGTTGTGAGTCTGTGAAATGCTTCTTATCTTTTACCATCTTTAATGAGATGGATGATATCCATGCAACCATTAAATGTCAAATGGTAGAATCAAAGTTCCTGAATGTGTATTAAGACACTAATAAACACTTCTTAATTTTGCATTTGCATAACCTCACTTGGAATTATTTTTTGGAACATAGACATTTTATACATTTTCTCTTTAACACCAAAAACATTTAAGTGGAAAGGAAAGCATTTGGGCAAAATTGTTGCCCTGCTGTCACCGCCCTACCTGAGCACCAAGTGCCATGAAGAGAGCAAGCTTGGAGGTCTGGCCAGGATTTACATCTGAACATTACATTTAGGATTTGTGCTGCTCACATAATTAAAAGCAGAGGAATTGTATGGTGTTTGTTTTTCACGTTTAAAATTCTAGGGTTTGGGTTTTATTGTTTAGCATGAATTGTGTCTTTTTCTTTTCCGAAGATTCCTGTTGCCCAGTTATTAGCACTGGCAAACATTTGCCTAACCTCTCATTTAACTTACATTATGAAAATAATCTTTAGAAAATGGTATTGGTTGGATACATTTTTTGAGAAATTTGGTTGTCAGAGCTTATAGCAGAGCTAATTGTTAATAACCTTTTAAAAAATCCACACTATTTGAAATGCACAAAGACCTACCAAATGATTGTCATTCTGACCTCTTTTGGAAGGTCTAAAATTGTTAACCATAGCATTGTTAAATGTCAGCAGGAGAAAAAATAAAATGGTTACCATGCAAAAACTGTGAGCTCTGTAAATAAAAAAATGAATGATTTTTATACAAAGAAGTAGTTCTAACAATATATTAGTGACCAGATACTATTAAATTTAAATTGTATCTGATGAATCCACCGGTAAAAAATGAACACGGAAAGGATTTACATAATATTCTTACATTGCTGCCAAATGGTTTACTTGTCCATAATTTAGTTTTGCCTCTTTGGCCACCATGGGTGCTAACAAGTGGCATCGCAGTTGTCATCCACTCTTGTTTAGGAAGCACCCATGCTGTGTGTGGTCTTCAGGCATCCACCCGCCAGCCTGGTCTTTCTGCCTTTAACCATTAGATGCTCCCATCTCCTCACCTTTGTTCTCGAACTCACTTTCCCTTCCACTTCATCTTAAATCATTGAGCTGTGTTATTAGATTTAAAAAAAAATTTCCAAGAGAAATAGAGGCATTTAATAGAATGTTGATTTGAGCTATCAATCAGCTGGCAGTATAACCAGCAGCATAATATCCTTCGGAACCTAATTAGAGACATCCCTTTAAATAGTAATTTACTATGTATAGGGTTAGGGTTTGAAAGAAAATTCTACATGGAAGAGTGCTTTGGAGTGGTTACCTTTTTTTGAAGGTTGCATCTCTTTTTACATGCATCCAAAAGAAACAGACACAGCGGAAAATGTTTTATATTTGTCACAGCTTACAAAAACAGTATTTCTGAGATTCTTTATGGCCATGGAGCTAAATAGATTAGTCAAATTTTTAGTTATATCTAGTTCTGCTACAAATATTATGTTTTCCCTTGAGAAACCACTGTTTGTAAGTCTGATCAACAGAGTTTATTTATTCTACCAAATAATATATTAATATATTCTGTGCAGGGTGAAGCATAGTAATAGTCAGTGATATATTTTTGATAATGACTTAAATATCTTTAATCTGAATCCTTACATATTATTTATAGGTATTCAGAAGACACCAAATGAACCACAGTTGGAATTCAACCTTGGTAAGAAACCCTGTCTTACTTATATCAATAAATATAATAATTTGTATATAAAGTTCGCAAGTTGTAGGCACATTACTTATATCATTATATATTTTACAATCTCTTATGAACCTTGTTCTAGAAAAACTTTTATTCTATAAGGTAAGTGCTATTTTCCCAATTTTTTTACTTAAAGAATCTGAGCCGAGGACTAGGTCAGTTCACTACCCCAAGGACATAGCGTTCAGTGGTGTCAAAGTTGGGCCTCTCACCCAAGACTGGCGACTAGAACTCATTCTCATGCAGTGACTGGGTTTTGTTGCTAATCAACGCTTCTGGAAATCTCTGTGTCTATTGATTTATTCCTTGGGCTGGAGACTGACCTAATGTGGAGTTTTTCTTTGTTTTCCTTTATGCCCCTTTCAGTCTCACTCGCCCAAAAGTATCTTTTCACTCTTCCATCTTGAAGATGGAATTATGCTTTTATTTTGAGGCATAATTTTGAGAAAATAAGTATACATAATCTTTTGTTTTGATAGTTTGTTTTCTCTTTCTAACTTTATTTTTAGTGCAGTCTTAGCTTCACTGCAAAGTGTAGTAAAAGGTCTGGCGGTTTCCCATGTACTCCCCACCTCCACAAATGCATAGCTTCCTTCATTTTCAACATCGTTTTCCAGTTTTGTACATTTGTTATCGTTGATGAACCTATATTGACTCATGATTATCACCTGAAGTCCATAGGTAACATCAGGATTCTCTTTTGGTATCGCACATTCTATGGGTTTCCATTATTGTAGCATCATGCAGAGTATGTCCACTGCCCTGAAATCCTCTGTGCTCCACCTATTCATCCTCTCTCTCCTAACCCCTGGCAACCACAGATCTTTTTACTGTCTTCATAGTTTTGCCTTTTTCAGAAAGTCAGATAGTTAGAACCATAAGGTATATAGTACTTTCAGATTGGCTTCTTTCACTTTATTATATCGCCTTTAAATTTCCTCTCTGTATCCTCATGGCTTGATAGCTCATTTCTTTTTAGCACTGAGTAATACTCCATTTTCTGGATGTATCACAGTTTACTTACCATTTGCTTACTGAAGGACATCTTGGTTTCTTCTGAGTGTTGGCAATTATGAAAAAGCTTCTATAAATATCTTGTGCAAGTTTTTGTGTAGACATAACTTTTCAACATCTTGGGGTAAATACCAAGGATCTCAATTAGCGGATCATATGGTAAGAGTGTATTTAGTTTTGTAAGAGGTTGACAAACTGCCTTTGGAAGTGGCTGTACCATTTTGCATTCCCAGCAATGCGTAAGGTGTAAGGGTTCCTGCTGCTCCACAGCCTCGCCAGAAGTTAGTGCTGTCAGTGCTCCCGATTTGGGTATTATTTTTTTTTAACATTTAATTTTTATTGCATATGGAGATAAAAGATGCTGTAAATGAAGGATTCTAGATTTTTTTATTTTCTCAAGTATTGAGAAACAGAAATGTGAAAACTCAGGAACCTTCTGTGGTAATACCAATAAAGTTTTACTTTTTTCCTCCAGAGTTCACAGATATAGAAAGAACTTATTTTCAGAAAGGGAGCTGAGGAGCCAAAGAGGCCTAAGCACCTCTTGACTCACTGACTGTCTCTTACTACTCGAGCCTTCATCTGGCCATCTTTCATTTTTAATGAAAACATAATAATTTTTTAAACATTTTTGGAAGGACTTCTGAAAAGTGAAGATTTGTTTGAATTATTTGGTGTATTTCATAATACAGATAAAGCCTTCTTCTCTGCATCCTGGAGAACAGGGATAACCTGAAGGAGGCAGAAGCTATTGGTTTAGAGAAGGTTTGGTAAACCTGGTGGCCAACTTTCAAGAGACTACTTGTCTGGGCCAAATACCTGTCTTCTATTTCATTTAAAGTGATCTGTCTTATTCAAAGACCTAACTATGCTCTTTGTTTTGAAAGTCCAGTCAAGTTCAGTAGCAATGCTATTGTCACTTACATTTCTGGCTTTGGACCATAGATCCAAGAGATGAGCAGCTGCAAGAAATGATTCCTAATAATAGTCCTCCAATTTAAAAAACAAAACAAAAAAATCCTCAAATATATTTTTTCATGTTGAATAAAAAAAATACACTAGGATTCTTAACAATAGATAATTTTATCTTATCACAGGGCAAGAAATGCCTGACCATTAAACAAAAGAAAATTATTTAGAGTCTTCAGGGAATTGAATTGTTGATCTTGAAAGATGTGTTCCCCCAAATCTTTGTTATGTCTCTTAAAGAGATCCTAAACTGTATTATTTCTTGGAAAAAAAACAACCCTAAAACTTAAACTACTCTTTCAAGGACACTATAGGTTTTAGTGTATTTTTTGTCACTTTTTTCTTTAAGTTTTCTTAATCCCACAAATTCTTCAACACTTTACCTGCTATGTAGTTAACTTCATTTGATAAGAAATAATGAGAGTAATAGTTTCTTAAATATTTTTGTCATTGTTGAAGAATGTATATATTTATTTAATTAGAAAAAAAGCATAGTGCCTTAAAACAAAAATAAAAATTTTAGCAAAAAATAGGATAACACAAGGTAAGCAGCTTTTTCCAGTTAATTTTCCAACTAAATTTTTGATATTTGATTCTCGAGTCTTTACCCAAATATTCAAAGTAATTGAGAATTCGATGGCTGTGCGTTTTCCATTTAGAAAACAGCCACACAAATTTTGCTAGGTGTCATATTGCTTTGGAAAAAATAACTATTTTCCATCAAGGATTTGTTTCTGCCTTGTCTGTATGCCACTGTAAAATCACTATATCTTGCTGAAGGTCCTCTGCTACATCTTTATTCAACTAAATGAGGTAGGAGATGCTTAGTCAGTTGAGCAAGATAATTGGCTAAAAATATCTTGCTATCACAAGATAAGCATGTACTGAAAAAATGAGTATCTTATGTCCATTGTCAACTATATTTCTCATGGTTGGCTGCATTTAAATTATATCATTTACTTTTACAACAGCAACTGTGCTTCCGCATTTCTTTCACTGTTTCATTTGAGTTCATTGAAACCCTCTTTATTTTCACAAAGGGAGAAATAATAAAACCCCCCCGAGAATGCTTATTTTGCTTATGGCTTAATAACATTGTTTTCATTTCAACAAAGCTGGCATTTAAGAAGAATGATCATTTCTTAAAATCCAGATGCATTTCTTTCTTGAAATCATTGTTGAAAATGTATAGAAGAAACTAATATTGACAACAAGATAAAAGAAATTTCTATGAACTATTTCTTAAGTTCATCCTAGAGTCAATAGAAAGCTTATAAGAATGTATTTTCATATTTTATATGGACACTACATATGTCATAAATTCAAAACAATAGGCACTAATGTGATGTGTACCATCCCAGAGGTCAATGGTTAAAATTCAGTTTTATCACAGTATGTCATGGTACAATGACAAGATGTCCTTAAGTAGGTTACTTCAAATATGAGCATGACTTTAAGTAAGGAGAGGTTATCTTCTTTGGTTGTTAAGGCTTTGTCCAAGGAAATGCTGATTCCAAATACTCTTTTCTTCTCTTGGATCACTCTCAGATTATGTGCACTGATTTTGGATTTTGGATATAGAGCCTCTTTAATTCTAATAGCCCTACTGGAAACAGTCATGTAAATCATATGATCAGTTTTCTGTCTTCATAATTTGAAAACATGTATAAAAATGTGCCCAAATTGATAAGCTGCACCAAACAGTCTCATCTCTTTACAGACACAGCTTTTATAGCTTGCTAGCACCTTCATTAACCTACATGTCAGGTTCATTTATACTTTATGAACTGCTATAAATCAGTCATTGTTCTGTATGTTTCTCTGAGAGAGAAAATCTTAGGAGGCCACGCTTACCAATTCTCCTGTGCTCAGACTCCTACTTCTGCCGGTCTGTGTTCTATAAATGATTGTAACGCTCTGACTTGTTTAAAACTCCGGTGGGAGAGTGGAAGATTTTAGTACATCTTCTTTAGTATTTTTCCCCTCTACATGGTATGCAGGGCCAGCTAAAGGGAATACCAAGCATGGAGGTATATTTTTATATTTCATCTATTGATAAAAAATATTGCTTCATACAAGCTGCTAGATAACCTTCAAGAGACAAGAGGAGCAACTGCTAAGAATTAGACAAGGCCTGTACTGGCCCTATTTTGTTGCCACATTATCCATTTATTGTCATGTTCTTGATTCTTAGGCTATGATACTTTCCTTACAAAACATTGCATTCCACTGAACAATAATTTTGGGGACACTTTCTAAGCACAAGCCATTGTGCCAAGTGCAGGGAGAGCACAGTAATAGCACAGTAATAGCGACCATTTTTTCAGCATCTACTATCTGCTTGCCTCCCTACAAACAGTAGGCCATGTTTTTCTTACTACAACTCTATAGGATAATGATATTAAAAATAGCTAACATTTATTGAGAGCTTATTTGCTCCCCGTACATGATTCTAAATAATTTATATAAATTAACTACTTACTTGTTATGGTGAGATAATTGCTGTATTATTATCTTTGTTTTATAGGAAAAAAACAACAACAATGTAGACATGAATAGGTAAAGTAATGAGCCCCAGATTTGAACCAGGAGATCTGAGTACAAAGCATACTCTCCCATATTATAGAGAGATCAAAAAGCTAAGATTCCTAATGGTTAACTTTCCAGAGATCTTATGGAAGTTGAGTCACAGTCAGAGTCCAAGTTGACTTTTTTTCTGATTCTGAAGCTCCTGCTTTTAACCATTGGCCTGTATTCCCTCTTTGTTGATTCCTGCTTCCCAAGGATTTCCAAGAGTCAGTGAGACAAACAGTTGTCAGGCCAGGCAGATTGTGATCAGGGCAAAATACCGGCATAAGTCAAGAACTGTGGAAGGACTGTGCAAGCAGCGATTGACTCTAACTGTGGTATTGGGAACAACATCTCAGAAGAAGTGGCCTTTGGACAGTTCTGGAAGGATGAGCAGGCTTTCATTTGGTTTGAGAAGGAGCATAAGGGACAATTCAGGCAAAGGGAGTACCTAATACATGAAACAAAATCCCAGTTGATGCATTTAATGCTCATTTACATTTCCCTCTTTATTACTTCTAATCCCACTCTAAAAATAAATTAAGTCTCTAAAATCCTCTTGCAATATTTTATAATTGTTGCACACATATTAGGAATTTGTTTTAAAATTCTAAATGAACACAAGTCTTTAAACATTGTCTTATTGCTAGCAAATTGTATTTAGGTATCAGGAAGAATTAATTGAGTCATTGGCATTGGGGATATGCTAAGTGAAGCTCAGAGAAGGCTTCGGCTATGCTGGTTGGACACTACAGACTCTGTAGCCATGCCATGCTCCTGAAAATTGCCTACCTGCGCAGAGTTTGCACACGCAGGAATCATCCCAGTGTGTCTGTCTTTGAGCTATCTCAATCTTGACAGCACCAAATAAATAGTGGATAATACAGATGTCTCTTGATATCTGTGGGTTTTTGTTCCAGGACCCCCTTGGATACTGAAATCCATGAATGCTCAAGTCCCTTATGTGAAATGATGCAGAACAATGAATACGATTGGGTCTCCTCAAATTCCCAGCCCCCAGATGGAAAATATTGTTTTCAATTTGAGGTTGGTTGAATCTGCAGATGCAAAACCTGCTGATATAGGGGCAGACTGTCCTTTTTAAGAGATATTTTCCAAAACAACCATTTATCACAACACAACAACACAAATAATAGACAACAAATAGAAATCTATTTGCATTTCAGGCTCAGATTTCAGTTTATAACTTTCTAAGGCCACGTGGCTAGGTAGCAACAAAGACAGAGTTCAAATCCTAGCAGTCAGGCCTTAGAAAAATTATACAATGTCTCTCTGCTTTCTTATCTGTCAAATGGGAAGGATATCCATATCTAACGATAAAGTTCTTGTTAGGATTAAATGAGTTAATATACATAAAGCACTTACACTGGCATCTGACATGCAATGAATGATTGGTTAACCTTTATTGTTTTGAATATAATGTTGGTTGAATCACTTCATCACAGTGAATACTTCCTGGAGCAGGGGGTCTTGACATTACACTTTTGAGCATAATAATTGCTGTCACTTCTGGAGAAGTGTTAGGCTGTACCCTTTTCACTTTTTTTATCTCTCCTCCTACAACAGACTTCCTGCTATTCATGTTCACAGATGAATTCAGTCTCTTGCCCAAGGGCATAAGGCCAGGGAGTGGAGGAATATAGATGTTAACTCCAAAGGCCATGTTCTTTGTGGTTGGTTATTAAAAGTACAGGAATGGGAACGGGAAGACAATAAGAAGTTATCTAAGACCGGCATAATGTTTTTGTAATGCTGAAATAATTAGAGATTTTATTGAAAGAAGAGAAAAACGAACCAATTAGAGTTTCTTAACAGGTTTGTCACGTGGGTAGTGGTTTCTGGGGACTGAAGATGTAATGTGTGCTATGGTCAGAATACAGCCTGTTCTTATTGACACTGGTCTAAGTTCCCGCTCAGCACTTGTCAGGAGACAGATACCTGACATCAGTTAATAAGTGAGAAGTACATAACATATCAAACTTCTCTTCTTCTTGCTTCCTTTTTGCCACTACTGTATCATTTAACTGAATTTTGCTGTGATGAATTATATTTATTCTTCTTGTCAAATTTCTTTCTGGGTAATATATCATAGAAGCTTTTAATTGAAGGAGGTCTTTGACCAGGTGTAACTTCATGGGCCTACATTGATCGTTCCACGTAGGTTTAACAAATTATTTGTTACAGTTTATTTTTTAACGTTCACTCTCTAACTTCTTTATCTGTGTCTTTCGTCCGTGATCAACATGCGCCATCCAGTTTCTTTCTTTTTCTGGGTGATTCACCTAATTACAGTCTTCCCTCCATTGTCTAATTCCTGAGAGTGGCTGGTGGCTGGGTCAGGTCTACCTTTGCAGCATCTATTGCTACGTATGAGTAATTGAGGGATCAGGCCTACCTAGGGGCTTTGTTTGTTAGGTGGCCTTGCTCTGTGTAAAGTCAAAAGTGGCCGAGGTTATGATGCTGCTGTCTGTGTGGCTGAAATTTGTCAGTCAGCCTTCTTGTTGAGCAGATGGTATCCGAACGTATCCTACTGGGCACCATGCCACGGGGAAGAGAGGAGACCTAATGGAGTGGAGCGCAGGATTTCAAAAAAGCCCTTCTTGTTTCCATTGTACAAAATAGCAAAACAGTTTTTTCCCAAAGGCTTCTTGCTTGGGCTTTGACCTTTTGCAGCTGGCAAAGGTGGTGCTGTTTCCATTTCACAACAAAGATACTGACTCTCGGAGGGATTCAGTGACTTGCCTGCAGTTGAGAGCCTTGCCTGGTGGGAGAAAGCCCACACTTTTCAAGGGCTCTGCCCCTTACTCCTGCGTGACCTCTACTTTCCTAGTGACACAGATTGCTCTCTGCTGTTACTTGCAGTGGTGAGGTGGCAGAAGTCAGTTTAGGGGAAAAAAAAGTCCCAGGTAAAAACTTGTTCAATTCAGCATATAAGGTTACCCTATCCCAATACTTAAAAAAGTTAAACATGATCTCGCTCTAAACAATTTCAAACATAAATGTTAAATAACATCTAGGAGCCTTTGTTTCCAAAATTTTTAACTCCTGCCCTCATTTTTCCATGGAGATCTCTACTCCCATTTTCAACTGGCTAGTAGGTAGCTCCACTGGCTCATCTAGGAGATACGTTATGCTTAAGATAGTTAAGACCTGATTTTTTTATTCTCTTTCCTGTTCTTAAAAACATTTTCTTCCCCCTTGATGCCTATCTCTGTAAAATACTTCACCATCCATTCAGTTAACCAAATCCCCAAACTTAAATCTTTCTTAATTCTTCTTTTCCCCAAACTTTACATCAAATCCATCACGTCCTGGACTTTTTGTGTTGAAAAAACATTCTGAATTTGAACACCTCTCTCCATTACCATGGCTATGTTCAGTTCTAAGCCACTATCACCTCTTACCCAGGCTGATTAGGACAAATTAGGGTTGGCCTTGTGGGTCTCCTTGCATCTGCTCTTGCCCCTGCGTAATAATCTCTGCCAGAAGACCCAGAACAATCTTTTCAAAGTATAAATGTGTTTGCTTCACTTCCCTACTTAAAATCCTCCACTGGCTTCCATTTCACTTAGAATAAAATTGAAATGCCTTGCCACATTCCACAAAGACCTTGAGCACGCCATTCTCACCTTGCCTGTGCTAATCTGCTCCCCATGCATCCACCTCACTGGCCTTCTTTTTGCTTCTCTAACAGGCCAAGCCTTCAAGTCTTTGTATTGCTGTACCCCCACCTCCAAGCTGGTTCCTTGGTATGTTTAGGCCACAGCTCAAAGTCACCTCATCAGAGAAGCTTTCCCTGATCCACACTCCTCCCAAATTCTCAATTTAATCACCCTGTTTAAAATTCTCACTAAATTATTCTTTAAACTTCATGTCCCCCTAGATTCTAAACTCCGTCAAATAGGGAACTTGGGTTCTTGTTCACCGATATGAAACTGCCACCTAGCATCATGTCGGGCACATTTAGACAGTCAGTAAATACCCATGAACTGAATGCATGCGAGGATGCCTCTGTTCCTCTCAGGTTTCTTCATTAAATAAATTTACATATGTAGATATACCTTGGAAATGTTTTGTAATTATTACTAATACAGTTGTTTGTAAAAAGCAATTTATTTGAAACTTCTCAAGGAATACAATTATTGTTTAACCACTGGTATTTTGTTGTTAGTAAATTATATTAGGAAAGCTAGAGCTTACTCCCCTTGGGGTTCTTCTAAGAGAACTGATGAGGAGAATCAGTCATAGGCAGAGCTGAACAAGTGAGTTCTGTAACCAGATGGCAATAGCTGACGACAGCTTACCTGCGTAGAATTCTATACCCGAAATTCTTCACAAAGTAATGTTAAGATGTCTGCGTTACAGCATCTTAACAGCATCGGGAAGCAAGCAATTTTGTTATGGAGATGCTCTTACCAACGTACGTATACACACAGTAAGAAGCACAGCAGATAACCAAAATACTAGAAATGAACTGGGGTCCAGAGATTTTAGGTCACGTTTCAGTCGGTAGCATATAACCCTGAGAAAAGGCAGTACAGGGGCAGTATTGAGGGCTGAGTGCCATGCTGAGAGCATTTGCATCCCAATTCTGCTACTGGCTACTTGTGCAACTCTGAACAATTTATCTTTACTGGCTTGTTTTTTGGGCTGAATGAGGTAGTGCACTTAAAGCACTAAGAGTGGTGCTAGGTGTATACGTGACCTGTTAATGGTATTATTCTAACTGCTATCTTGGGTTAATCCCTTACCCTCTCAGAAACTCTGATTTCTTATCTGTAAGCTGTGGATAATAACTCCTATTTCATGGGGTGTTTGAATTAATATATGTGAAAATGAGAAGTACTTTATTAATTAATACATTTTTAGGAATTTAATAAATCTTTTTTTTTCACATATTTAATTGGATCTTCACACACACTCAGTGGGAATAACTATAATTTTCGTCCCCATTTCCAGATGAGGACACTGAGACTCCATCACAAATTTAAAGTCACCCAGTCAGGACTATAGTCTCTGACCCTGATCCTTTGGGTGTTTACTACACCGAGCAAGGAAGAACTACCACGGAGACCTTCAAAGAGAAGGTGTCTCATATTCTTACCGTCCCCAGTCTACCACAAGTCCTGGAAGATCTGAGAAGATGGTTCTTCTTTCAATGAATTCAGGCAGTGTAGTCTCCTCTTTTCTCTGAAAAGTCCTGTAGGCTGGGGCTCTGAAGCACTCCCCACTCACCCGGCAGGCGCTCTGCTGAGCTTTGGGTTTGAACTGCTCTCCTTGGAGATCCCAAGTATTCTGAGACCTGCTCTTTGTTCCCTTTGCCTCTGATTCTCGTAGAACCACTTTCTCCCACTTTCAAGTTATCTGATCTACATCGTTTTTGACATAGTGTTAAACTCATGGCTTTTGCTCTGAGTAGTAGATCTTTTGTGCCCTCCAGCTAGCCCACATTTGTCTTCTCATCTACAGACTCAGCTCTTCCCCTCTTGTCCTATGTCGCCCGGATCACCAGTCATTTCTAGCTTTAGCTTATCCGTACCGACCTCGCTTCATTTCCTGTGAGTCAACAGCCCTCTGATGGAAGAAATGACTCCCCTAAAGCTATATGCTGAACATGAATATTGAGATTTTCTATTTTCTACAGGAAAATCACACATATGATTGACTCAAGAGACTCAAGATAAACGGGAGTTATCTTTTTCAAGTGCTTCAAAACTTGTCTTCCCCCAAAGAATGTCCTAGATGGAGACAATAAAATGAGGAGCTAATTACCCTCTCAGAACCATCTGTTACTCCCACGCTTCCTTTCCCCCCTTATTTCCCACTCTGTCTGTGCGTGGCTTTGATTTAATACTTCCAATTGGCTTGTAAAATATTTGGCATTAGAGGGACAGCAATTTCATAAAAGCACCTAATAATTCCTCATATAATTATTAAGCCCAATATATTTATAGGAAAAAATTACTGAAATTTAAAAAATTACCTTAAGAACCAACTTCTAAAAATTAAGCTCATATGTGCCATATGAGCTTATATATGTGCATATTAAGCTCATATGTGCTCATATATGCTCATATATATATATGTGTATATATATATATATATATATAGCAGTTCTTCTAAAACATTTTGGTTTTGGAAAGCTTATCTAAAAATTGCTTCAGTCAGGATTGGGTGAAACCCAGACCATGAGTCTGTGTGTTGTTCTTGAAGTCATCTGATTGAAAAACTACTTCCCAGATTGCTTACTACTTCCTGCCCAGACAGACGGACCTCAGATTCCCTCAACAGAGAATCAACTCCTGAAGGCAGCATTCCAGGCTCCTATTTCCTTTTTGCTTTCTCAAACTCCCAAACACCTAGACATCACTTTGTGTCCTCCGTTGGAGTTCAACAATTTTGAACACATGTCTCTTTCCTGCCACCCCGCCTGTAACTAACTGTCTCCACCAACCACACTGGCTTCATCTTGGGGTTTGGAAGCAAGTCAGGGAAGCAGCCCCTTCCCACTAACCCACGTGCACTGCTGGATCCATTGATGGGCTCTATGCTCGTCCTGAACGGGAATCCTGTCGCCCCTGGTGAAGGAACTGGTGGTTCTGGAAAAACGTTGTCATCTGGGCCTCTGAGAGGGTAAAAGGCTTAAGGTTGTTGCCCATGTTTCTCTGTCTTACTTCTGCAATCCTACTTCTGACACTACAGATTTCCATTTACTGACTCACTAAGATTTCTTTTAGTATTCAGAGGGACCAGCTCCCGTTCTTGGAATAACATTTCCATTCGTTCTTAAGCAGCACATATGTTCCTGCTGAAAAGAACAGCGGAAAGCTGCAAGCACTTGTTTCTGAAGTGGAGTGTGGATGTGGAGCCCGCACACAAAGAGCCAAGCCTGTGCGCAACATTAGGCGGTGATGCCCCACCGATTTGGAGCTTACTGCATTTAGAGTGGGACATCAGAACCAGGAGAGACGCAAGCACAGGCCTATTTTTAATTCAACGGCTTGAGGAGAGAGTCTCAGCCACCTTGGTAATATTCATGAAACTAAGACAAAATATAATTTTCTGAGGCTCGACGTGAGAGAAGCTGAGGGAGCCTGGGACAAGCTGGAGAATGGGAGTCTTCTGGTACTGACAATAGTGATTTAGACCAAATTTGTTCTTTTCATATGCAAATATACTGTCTTCTGTACAGCTGGCATCTTCATTGCTCCCAAACACAGACAATCAAAAAGCATTTCCCAAGAGCACCATCGTCCCAGGCAGAGGTTCCTTTTCTCTCTCTCTCTAGATTCTTCAATGATCCTGAAATTGACAAACGATACTAAGCGGCTAGTTTATTTTAGTATGAATAATGTTCCCAACTAAAGAAGTGAATATCTTCTCAGCCACTTTTTGTAAAAAGCCAACATGTTTTTATTCAATACACACAGATCCACATAAAATATGGTGGCATATTTTTATATTGTCCTGTTATGGGGGAAAAAGTAAGACATTTTATTTCAGGTCTTATTTCTCTTTTTCTGAATCTAAGCTTTTTACATCAAAGAAATCAGTTTAGTTTATAAGCGAATCCATTGAAAAGAAATTTAGGAGCAGTGGTGCTCAAAAGCTACATCTCAATGTAGCAAGAATTCTAGAGCAGTGCTTCTGTAACAAAATCTCTTCAATTCCCTCTGGCAAATTATTACCTATCCTCAATAACTCTGTCATCTGCTTTCTCTCCATGACATTAGTCTCATCCTTTCCTCAAGTTTTATTTGAATTTTATTATCAGAGTGTTGAGAGTCTTAAAATTCTTGTTACAAAGTGAAATCACCACTGACCATGCAGAGGATGAGACAGGGCAGATGATGTTACTGACAAAGTATTAACTCAGGCTGCCGAATGCTGAGCTATTGGTAAAAAATAAATAAATAAAAAATAATCTTCATCCTTGAGCCATATGTTGTGATCTACAAATTTGACTGACTGATTAATTACAAATATGGATACAGAGCTAATGGAACTATGAGGTAGCAGTAAGCCCATTGTTGCTCTGGACATGATCTAACAACACAGGCAAAGTGTAGGCCTAATGCCACTTGGCACATAGTAAGTGTGCAGTAAATTGTGCTTCCTGCTCCCTACCCCCATAGTATTAGCAAGCTTCATGTATAATCTTAAATGAGAATAGCCTTAAAATTGGTATGATATTAGCATTTTATTGTAGTAGTATAGGAGCAAAAAGATCTAGCATTATTTTAGTATGTGTAAGGAATTCTTTCATTAGGATGACTTTGTATGTTTATTTAGCCTCTCTATGTGTGTGAATGTGTGTATGTGTTGATTCCTTATCTTTGAATATTAAATACTGAATTACTTTTTATCCCCTGACTTTCTGGGAACCTAAAATTAATGGTGCTTGTTCAAGTTATGTGAGTAAATTTATTTTCTTGGAAAAACCCTAATTTTGAATTTGTAATATTAACATTTTGAATTCAGGGCCTTAAAAAAAACAAAAGAAAAAATAATTCCAATATTTTAAATCATTTTTCCACACCAACTTTTATACATTTTTTTCTTTTACCAAAAAAATATTGCTTATGTAGGCAGCTATGCATGGTTCACATATTATTTAGGGAAGCATGTCTTAATTAAAATCTCCCACACAACAGTTAAGGGGGAAAAAACAACACATTTTGGTTGTATTTCTATAAGACTTTAAAAATGGTTACTGAACTGAAGGGAGAAGTTGTGGTTTGTTAAGAAAGACATATTCCTGGCCCTAGTAGTCCCAAGTCTTGTGACTATGCCAATGATGACTTCGATAACCTCACCTTTCAGATTGATGAGAGAAATATATGTTAGAGAGGATGTTTGAGATGGCAGAAAACACAAAGGAGTAATACCAAATCAGAAAAATTATAGGAAATAGGCTTGATCAGTTGAAAATAAGCTAAAATAAAGAGGGAGGCAAAACATTGACACTCAGCTCAATCAATTAGAGACTTGCAGATTCTACATAGGATACAGAATGAAATGGAAGGATATGTGGGAAAGGCTGGCTATAAAGCAGCTCAGCATGATAGACAGCCACTTTTTCTAAGAAATAGCCTTAAGAAAATATTCAAGAGTGAATATTGTTCCTAACTACTTATGAAGTTCTCACCGTGTGGATGTTAGTACGAGGCAGGGACACTGTGTGTTCAGTTGTTTTACTACACACAACTGAATTACCACGCAACACAGTGCCCCGGGACTGAATCTACTCAGAGGATCTGAACTGTCAAGGTCGAGATCCTAGTCTTCAGAAAATTGCTGTCTCAAAATTCCTGAAAAAAAAAGGCAGAATAAAAGACAGAAAGGCAGAAGAAGATTTTTAAAGGGGAAACATTTTACAAAGGCAAAGTACGTAGAAAGAGGGACTATTAGGCTTTTTAAGAGTTACATATATCTTTTAATGTAGGATGTAAATTGATTTAATCTAGATGTCATCGCTGGTATACAGTGGTAAGTGGGAAACCATATAATGAAGTCCAGTCATTTACTGGACCGGAAATGTAACCCAAATAGTTGTACAATTGATCAGCAGCATCTAATTTTCTGAAGTACAAGGAACAGGATATATATGTGACATCTTTTAGAAAACTGACCAAATGTTAAGAATTTGAAAGTAAATAAAAAACTGTTTTGCAGTTTGGGGGAGTCTTACCCACACCACAGCCTTAGGGAAGTGGCTGATTCTCTTCGTGGTAGAAGGAGAATGGTGATGTTGAGGGAGCCTAGACGCCAGACGGCTATTTCCCCAAAGCCCTGTTTGTATAGGGCCACTTGTCTATTCAGAATGTCTACAGCCCTCTGTCTGTACCTTGGCCTTCTTTGCCCTTGAGGGACATGGATTCATGTCTTGCATTTTCCCCATGAGTAGTCTTTAAAGGGTATAAAGGTGTGCTTCTACCATGCTGTTTTGGGATCTAGCTGTAACATTTCTTTTTAACTGTAAGAAAAAAAAGCTTTGTTAGAATTAACAGTCTTCCTTTCTGAAGAAGAAAATGTACAGAGCAGAGGAGCTTGGCCCTTTGGGACACTTCAGTTTTAAGATAATTCCTCCCGATGGGCTGTTATCCTCAGAGTAAAGTAACTTACTACCTAGCTAAACCCCTGCTTAGAGGGTGAGTTGACCATTTACATGTAACACACCTGAGGTCAGACAGAAAACAAAGCTTTCTGCTATTTTTGGCTTCTCGTTTGGAGGTGCCTAGTTAGAGGTGAAATTTACCAGCGTGAGTGTGCCCATCTGGTTGCACAGAAGGTGGTATGTTCATGATACCCATGATTGCTGAATTTAACAAATAATCCAATAAAGGCTTTAAAAAAAATTTCTCACACTTATAAAAACAAGAAGGTACAAAAAAAGTCATAGGTTTATATCTAATAAAATGCTTTTATTGAAAAAGAGTAAGGTCACACAAAATCCGGACCAACCTAGAATACCTTGAGCACATAATTCTTATGAGAATATTAGATAGAGCCCTGGGCAGTGTGGCTCGGTTGGTCGAGCATCTTCGCACGCACTGAGAGGCCTCAGGTTCGATTCCTGGTCAGGGCACATGCCTGGGTTTCCGGCTCCATCCCCAGCAGGGGGTGTGCTCCCTAAAGTGCTGCACCCTCATCTCCTCTGCTTGTGGCCATTGCTTTGTCCTGGGGCAGTGAGGATAAACTTTGTTAGATGCCACTAACACTGAGTGGCCAGAAGAGATATGAAGTGGACTGAGGCAAGAAAAATGACCTGACTTCACAGAAGACAGAGTTCTTACGGGGAAAGAGACAGTTGCTTGGAGTGGACAGGGAACTCCCCCTGCGCTGGCAGGTCACAGCACTGCTGCTGTGAAAGCCTGTGGCAGGTACCTTTGCTTATCTGTGCGCCCCACATGCAGGGCAGGTCTTAGAACTCTGAGGATTTGGCCATTGCTGCTGTTTTCAAAGGCACCTGAAAGACCAGTTGTGTTCCATTTCGAATTGATTATTCCTGGGATTGAGCTCTTGGCATGATTTAGAAGTGTTAGCTGAATGAAACAAAAACTGATCTTTTACAAAAACAGTATTTTTATGTAGATAGAATATTAACTCCGTAAGAACCTGGAAGACCCTGCTCTTTAACTTCTGCACTCTCAAATATTTGAAGAACTACTGGGCAAAAGATGATCTGTGCTGTCTTCCCAAAAACCCAGGTCGTAGCTTTAAGCATGTAGAATAGAGGTTGGCAACTTCTGGTTCTTTGACCAGATTTAGTCACAGATGTATTTTGTGTGGCTCTTACAAGCTTTAGCTCTTATAGTGACTGGTATTTCAAGCTTTAGACAAATCCTCAAATCCAGCCACAGTGGGTTTACATTCCTTCAGGCAATGACTTTGAATAGAGGTCCCCTCTTCTGACGCAGCCTACGCTTTCCAGTTGGCTCAATGCCTGGCTCTCCCCTGAGATATGAAGCTCCATTTGTTTTTATCATTGCACTTCTACTGAGGATTCCCTTCTAGCAGAGTGGGAGCATCCTGGCTCCTGTACAAATCTGAGCTAGAGACGCCTATAGGCATCTCACTTACAATCGCTAACAATAGGAAGTGGACCCTCATATTGCTAGTAATTATAGCAAAGTTAACAAGAAAAATTGTCTCTTGTAGCTCTTTTATTTTTCCTAAAGAAATGATCAAATTATAATATCTTTGAAAAATTTACTCGTTACATCTATATTGTTATTTTCCCCCTTTTCAGTACCAAAAAAAAAAAAAAAAGTTAATTCAGTGGATGCAAGCACATTTGAATGCCAACCTGTCAACGTCTTTTGTATTTTCACTCTTCTGGGCTCTGAGAATACTTTCAAATAGCTCAGTCCAAAACAAAGCCAGTAAAAAGGCAGAAATAAAAGTAAAAATGTACCAATGAATGATCGATTGTGGAGAGGCATTTATTCATCACTACTCATTTGATTCGAGAATTCTTAAACAAACAAACAAACAAACAAACAAAACCAGCAGAAGCAGGCCGCTTAATGCAGGTCACTCAGAGAGCAGACTTTTGCTTGGGTAACAGGCAGTGGTAAGTATGGCTGGCAGACTAATAGAATCTTTTTTGATTTCTAAAAACATATTTTTAAGCTGCTTATTGGCTACTGAGTAATTCCTGTGCAGGTTAAACTTGACTATGACCGAGTGAGTAATCTCTCCATGAAGCGATGCTATCACTCATCATTTATCACCCATCCAGTGGGACAGTTTCAGTATGTACAGATCCATGGTGACTGTGGGTTTCACTTTATGAAATGTAATGACTCATGTACTGGGTTTGATATTTCCAAAGAAATATTGGTCCTGATGACAGCTTTTATGGGGCTGCCTGAATATGACTGAGTCAACAAAAAATTATTTTACAGAATTACACAACAGCAAATATTGGTAAATGTTGGTATTAGTGTTGCTAAATATTAGTATAATATTAGTGAACTTTATTTTGCATAGGAAAGAAAATCCATTCATAAGAAGGGCATAATTTCTTCCTCACTTCCACCCTGAGAAATAGGTAGACATTTGAAGAAATTGTGTGTCTAAGAGTTTGGGACTTAATGTCACATAACTAGGAAACAGGGAATCTGGGATACAGCTCAGGAATTCTGACCCATATGAGGGTCTTTGCATGACATCCTGCTGCAGAACCATTAGGGAGCAATACCTTCTCTGAGCTGTTGAGGAGAAAAGAGATATGTGTACCCCAAGATAAGACTTGAGTTGTTTTCTATACCTGGTTTTAGTTATAGACTTTAAAGAAACTCAAACTGCCATTATTATTGTTTATGCTCCATCAGTATCGGGGTATCTGCAAATTGGTTTGGACAGAAGATCTGAGTCGAATGGAGCTTTTCTCTGTTTTTATTAGGAGTGAGTCTGAGAGTTTCTCTGACAAAACGGAGAACGGCGGCTCCCTGGGAAATAACCACAGCCCATACTCAAGCCTGATAAGAAATTAGAAAAGGAGTCACTTTGAGCAAAAGTGTCATAAGGTAGCGATGAGGCTACAAGCAGGAAGCGTGCAAGACACATGGGTTTGAAACAAACTGACTCCAGCTTTAATTCCAAGGACAGATAGATGTCGTGATCAGTAAGCGGAGAGACAGCTGACACTGAGCAGAAAACCAAGAGGGTGATAAAATTAAGCACATTCGTAAGGCAAGTAGAGGAAATGATCAAAATAACCACCAAAGAACAGTCAAGTCTAAATCTAACTTTTTTTTCCTTCTTCCTGTGATATGTTGACATTGTTGAAACCTTTATAAAGCTGTAGATCTCTTGCGCTGGGTGATAAGAATCCTGGTAATGGGTCTTCCAAAGAGCAGGGCCATTGTGCGGGAGAGGAGTGCTGGGCTCCAGGACAGAAGTGCAGCTAATGGTGCGTGATATAAGCAAACTGCCAGAGTCTAGTAAGGTAACTGCGAGCGCCTAGTCTTTCTAAGCTGCTCGTTCTTATATGCAAACCTGAAATAATTCAAAGCACCCTTTTGAGGAATAGAGAGAAGAAATACCAAGATGCCTAAGAAATAATGTGGGTTAAATAAACTGTAGCTACCCCCCCCCCCCCCATGCTTCCCTAAGCTAGAGCATGCGGTTTAAATGAGGAAAAATGATGACAAAGTACCACACGGGAGTAAGAGGATCTCAAAATCTGACACGAAGAAGTTAAGTGAATTTTGCCCAGCATTGCTTAGCTGGTGTAACTGGAGGAAAACCAGGCTCCTTTGGTTCCAAAGCTCCTGCCATCCCCGTTCTGCTTCTACAAAATGAGATGATCTGTAAGCAATTGAAAGGTGATAATTACCTTTGCTTTCAAGTCTCAGAGTTAAGCCTTAGTTTCTCTGTCCCAGTAGCTTAAATCACCGCCCTTCCTTCCCTTCCTGCGCTGGTCAGGGGCATGGGGTAGGCAGGCTACGCAGCCCAGCGCATTCTAGGCCTGAACCCAGGACCCGGCTACTTCTCCGTTTCCCCGTCACTGCTGCAGCCTGCACCCAGCCTCCCCCAAGACTAACTTGAACCGCCTCTGGTGAAGACACTTTGCATCTTACTTCAAGATGCAACTGTGGGTAGTAAAATCACAATTTCAAAGCCAAGGGAGGAAACACAGTGAGAGGAAATATTGGGCTTGCTGCAAAGGAATCTTTTTTTTTTAATTTTTAATTTTCCTTGATCAAATTATGAGAATGATATATGGGAGGAGAAAATATTCTAGTAAATATGGTATGGTGAGGAGAGTCTGTAATATGAGCCTGGTGTCTCAAGGGAAAGTTCTTACATTTGTGGCCCCTGGGCAAGAATTTAACCCATCTTTATTCCACATTTCTCCCTGCCAGACTTGGCTGGAATTCCAGACTGAGGGCGTTTTTTTTTAACCCTTCCTCCGCCTTTCTCTTGTGGCTTGTGTGGCGCTGTGGTGGGCTAGCCTCTCCGCCCAGTCTCTGTCCCTGTGCATGGCTATAGGAGGTTAGCTCTAGCAAACAGCTAGGTAAGGAGCAAGTGGGCACTCCAGCCTTTGAACTAATCCAGCCAGTGTCAATACCAGACAGCTAGTTTCCTGGGTATGGCCTGACCGGGGTTACTTAGCCTAAGAGTGTGTATTTAAAGCCCGGGATTTAATGACTAAAGTCATTCGAGCCCCTGAGCTGTGTGTGCATAGTCACACGGTAGAGCTGGGATCCCAGGGCAATCGAGACTTGCAAGAGCTGCAAATGTGGTCAGTGGAAATGAACTCTCAATTGAGCTCCGCAGCACGTGACTTCCTATTTCTGTAAGGTACTTCCAAGGGACTTCCTCTGTAAAATCAGCCCGCGTCTCCGGAGATTTCATTTAGCGCCGTAGCTAAGTTTTTAACTTCCAACTCGGGACAGGAGTTTTCCCTGAGATACGGTGTCAGTTTCTTCTCTTTCTCTTTGCCCTGCCGCTGCCAGCATGCAAGGATCTGGTGGCTCCTGTCCGTGATCGGAAGCTGAACACTCTGGTGCAGATCTCCGTAATCCACCCGGTGGAGCAGGGGCTGACTAGATACTCCAGCACGGAAATTGTGGAGGTGAGCATGCTGTGCGCGCCTGCATTCCTCCCTGGGTCTGAGCGAGCTGTGTCACTGTCCCCTATCATTTCCGAAAGCATACCTGGGGTCATTCAGCATGCCTTGGTGACTTCCCAGAATAAACACATGGGGGAAGAAAGTGCCTTTTTCATAAGAGACCTTATTTTTACTTAGTATATAGAAAAATTCCCACTTTGAATCCTCCAATAGAGTGGCAAATAGAAAGAAAAAATATATATAAATTTTAAATGAAAATGGAATGAATGTTTATCCTTTGGCAGGGGTGGGGGGAGGAGGGGGGTGGAGAAAGTCATAAAGTACCCAGAGAAGTTTAAACCTGCAAAATATTTTTCTGCCTTTTTCATTTTTTCCTGTGTTCTACAGTCTGTCTATGGAAACGATAATCTCAGCTGTTCGCGTCTGTCTTTTGAAAGGACGATGTTTTTCAAAGAAAGGTCCATGATGATTTTGAAAAACTCAGGTTTCTAGGCAAAAGGTGTAAATACTACTCATCAGATGAGAGATTTCCTACTTACATTTATTGTTGCTAATATAACATTTAGTATGTCTCGAGAGGAAACTCTTTATTGTGTTGGATCAAATTCAAAAGAGGAAGTGTTTCCCTTTTGATTATTTTGTATTTATCACACACATTTGAACATATGGGACTAAAGACAGTGCGCTCTGAACGCCTCAGCTTTGCCTGCCTTTCTCAGACCTGTGCGCCCCGTCCGCTTTGAATGGGGAGTTGCTCTGCAAGAACCGGCCTCAGGCCAGGCTGGCTCAGGGCTGCCCTGCGTCTTGATGCCGTTGGTGGAATAAATGATTCAGACTGAACGCCTCTCTTTCTCTAATGGCAGTGACCCAGGTCCTGCACACAGCCCTGAGTCTGTCCTGTGGAAACTTTGGGCTCCAATGCTTTGGGTATAATTTGTAGTGAATGCTGTAGTTGAACAAACAAAACTAGTCTCATTCATATAAAAAAAACTTGGCTGCAATTGTAAAATGGTTCATTTATAGGAAATACATTTTTAAGCATTATTCCAACGTCATTCTTTTTAAAATATTGTGAAAATTTTAAATAAACTTTATTTTGACACACTTCAAATTTTTATATTTGAATATATATGTGTCTATGTCTATATATATATATATATATATAGTTATATAGTTATTTTGGGGCTGTTTTATTTACTTCCTGCTCTAAAGTGTCTGACACAGTGAGGAACAAAAATAGTATTTACTGAGTAAAGAGAAGAAAGAATGAATAAACATGAATTACTTGGGCTTTTAGAAATGTTCATAGACAATTGGTTTGCAAAACTAGTAAACATCTCAATAATATTCAGCAATACAGGGCGGGGCAAAAATTAGGTCTACAGCTGTGAGTACATGAAGCATAGAGTTTATTCTTGTATTGTTATTAACTATTATATTATTTTCCATGTGAACAACTGTAAGCCTACATTTGCCCAGCCTTGTATATTTAAATTTAGATATAACATTTAGTTTTGAATGTCAGCTCCTAAAAATGAAATCTGAGACACTGAGAGATCCTGTGCACTGTATTCCGAGCTAGTAAATTTCATGGCCCCAAATCCATCATATCTACTTTCTTTCATTAATTAGTTTTCTAATCGGTCTGAGGAGAAGAAACAAAACAGCGGATCATCTACAAACAAATGGGCATTATCAGAGCATGGCTTTCAATGGAATCAATGCAGAAAGGAAATAAATGGACAGCATGTGCTTTCCAAATGGTTCTTTATGAGAAAATTGCTTCATCTTAATTTGATCAGTCAATATCTTTGCTTATATGCATAAATTACAGGTTATGTCCTTTAAATGTATTCTAAGTGGACTGACAACTGACCCCAAAGAAGGGTTCTGCATATAATGAAAATAAATCAGTTTTCAAGATTATTAGCAGCTCTGACCAGGAGGCAGGGCCATTTACTATCAACAACGCTATCAGTACTTTGGGGCCTTGGGCCATATATTGTTGCCTATGAGCACCGTTTGGTAGTTCAGATCTTTCTTCATAGAACTATTTCCTAGAAAAACAAACAGACCCAGACACACTTTCTGCATGCTGCCAACTGCAGTTGCCGCCTTATTGAATCAAAGTTGTCTGCCTGTGCTGTTTACAGGGAACAAGGGACCCACTGTTTCTGACGGGCGTCACATTCCCATCTGAGTATCCCATCTATGAGGAGACCAAAATAAAACTCACAGTCTATGATGTCAAGGATAAATCTCATGATACCGTAAGTACTTGTACTTCTTTCTTTCTCTGGGAAAAGGAGTTATGCTTTTCCAAACTTTTGTGTGTGTGTTTTTATTGTTGTTTTACATAACTGGCATTTTTCAAAGAGGGTATTTGTGCTGTGTTGATGCCTGTCTTCTGTTTATAGTTTTCTAGGATTATTCTTTTCAGATTCATTTGGTTTAAATGCCAAATTGGCAATGGGGTAAGAGTAAAAACTTCCAGAACAGATTTCTCTCTTTTTCAGGAAGGCTGGCTTGATCTCTTGGTTTATATTTTTGTTGTTGTTTTAAGAAGTTGCTGAAGGTGTGTTACTGTGGGTAGAATGTGAGTGGAAAAAATTAAATAATGGTTCAAAACTGCTTGGATATTGGAACTACTCGAAAATGGGATTGACAAAGTGTTCAACTTTCACCATTTATTCTTTTACATACTCTATAGAGAGAAATTCCCTCTGTGTTTCCTGAAGTTTTTCCTGGCATCAAAGCAAACAGAGGAGGCGATGGAAGCACTGGGCAGAAGCTTTAATCTGTTCTTTTTGCGTGAAAGTCATATAAAGTCCCAACGGCTATTTTGTCCTAGATTCTCCAGTCTTCCCACCTGGTCTGACTTTTCCTCCACTTGATCCAGACCTCGTGAGTAGACAGTTAAGTGCGCAGGCAATATCTCTAGAGGTCTTTCTTAAAATTTCTGGACTGGAAAGAATGCTGTTGGATAGGCATTGGCAAGGGGGAGATTTAAAATGAGCCTTCTCCCTTTAGCATAAACTTAGTCTGTTTTCAAGGCAGGAGTCTCGATGGTCAACAGTGAAGCATTAACCAACCAGGAGACACTTTGAAGGCAGGTGGGCCAGCAGGTTCCAGGAGAATTCTGGATGGAGTTCAGGGATGCTGCTAGACCTAGGGAACCACACAGCAACTGGTCCAAGGGAAACTTAGCTTTAAATTATGCCTTCACTGAGGCATTTGTCTTGCCCCCGACTCTTTCTTTCCTTTCCATTCTTTACCCTAAAATATATAGCATAGATGGACAGTGGGGGTATTTAATAGAGAAAATATTCTATATTGAAGGAATTTCTACTCATCTTAGTCCCAGAAAAGTTCATGTCTTTAAAATTGCAGCAGAAATGCCCAATCAAATGCACAGCATGTATGTGGAACAGAAATAGCTGTGGTGGTCTGGTACATCTATTTATTACACAGGCTCACTGGTTCCTGTTATATTTACTAGCTTTGTGACCCTGGGAGAGTTAATTATCTGTGCCTCTGTTTCTTCATTTATAGTATTTACCTGGTGGGGTTGTTGTGAGGGTTAAATAAGTTAATGTAGGTAAAATATTTAGAAGACTAACTGTTATGGATTAATTAATAAGTGTAAGTTGATGCTTTTATTGTTGTAATTGTGCTGGCTGCTGCCTCACAGTCCCTCAGGGCATATTAACTAAAATCTTTTTTTTTTTTTTTTTTTTTTAATTTACTAACTTTATTTTTTCTTAAGTGGCACTATATTTATTATTTCTTACTTCCTTGAAGAGGGGAAAGACAAAATATTTTGCAACGCAAAACTGGGGTTAAAACCGGCAACTAAAAATTATTTGCTTGTGAGTTTTGTTTTGTTTCCTTTCCATTTTCCTTGATTTTTTGAGGTCATGTGTGGAAAAGGAGTGGACTGATCTGGATCAGGTTGATAGATTACGCACAAGGCTATGTGCAGATTGATGGCTGTCCCTTTTTATTTTTTGCCTTCTGCCAGAAAAGGGAGAGAAATGAAGGGACCACGGAAAGATCATAAAGTTGGGAAGGCGAGAGAGGTGGTTCAGATGGATTTGGGGAGGAGGTGCTATAACTGTGCAGAAGAGTAATAAGCAGAGAAACGAGCAGGATGACAGGGAAAGCAAAGCAGTAACTGTGGGCTTTTATGTTCTTCCAAGCACATGATCAGATTCAATCTTCCCTCCAGGCCCATAGGCAGGGCAGAGGATACGGAAGGGAAAGGGTTATAGAAACACTATACTACAGGAATGAAAATGTTGCCCCTATACTCTTGGGTTTGATGTCTTCAGAATATCAGCATTAGAAATATTAAACACCAAAGGTATTTCTATCCCCTTCAACCTCCCTCATTCACAATGTGCATGTATGTTAATGCTTTCGGGATAAAAAATTTGCTTACTCATTAATTATGCTTTTTGTTGACTTCTATTTCTGGAAACTAATTATTTAGGGTCTTTTACAGACATTCTTCCTTGATCAGAGGTATTATCACATAAGAGTATTGGATGAACTGGAATCCCTGCTGTGAAACAAAGATTTGTGAAACTTGAACATACTTGAGAAAAGCAACCGGCTTTCATTTACCAAGTGCTGTTAATTAAGGCACAGCCTCTTCCTTAAAATAACTAACAATTAGCTCTGGTGATGGAAGTGTAAATAGGAACACAGTTCGTTAATTTGCTAATAGTCCCCATGGACACAGACTTTTCATCCTGGCTCTTTCTCTCTCATTTCTGAAGTTTTTGTTTGGGGTGGGGGTGGGGGGGGGTTGGGGAAGGAGGAGGCAGGAAGTGGGTTTAAAGCACTTTTTATAATTATGAACACTTGATAACCTAAGTATTTTAAGATCATAATACTTTTAAGGCTTAAGAATTGTATTTTGGAAAAATTAATGAATTGTGTGTATTTAAAAGTATCTTTAATATTTGCTCCTTGTAACCATTGGTCATAATAGGCTAACCTAGTACAATGAGGTCTGTACACTGGCTGAATTCTAGTTAGTTGAGTCCAGTGACTAAGTTGCTTTTCCTACTGAGTTTATGGCTACTTGGAGTTAAGCGGTCAAATAAATTTGTTACTTTGCCATTTCATATATAGTTACATGCGTATTAATATTAGATATTTTTAAAGAGAAATGATAATGTGTCATTTGTGTCCTTGATACAGCCATTATCTAAATAGTTGTTCTTGTATTCCTCTAAACAACTGGGCCTAAAATTGATCATGTTACTAAGGTTAGTAGAAATGCAATTAATAATTGTAACAAACGGGAGGAGTCTAAGTGTTGATTCAGAAGGGCTGTTGTTTCCTCCTACTCCATCTTTCATCCTTCCATTCACCACAGTATGGGGAGGTGGGTATGGGGGGTGATTGGGTCATTATGAGCATTAGAGTGACTTTCTTATTATTTTCCTCACCAGGAGGAAATTACCTATTTTTTAATATATCTTTATTGATTTCAGAGAGAGGAAAGGAGAGGGAGAGGGAGAGACAGACACATCAATGATGAGAGAGTCATTGATCGAGCCCATGACCCGGGCATGTGCCCTGACCAGGAATCGAACCCCGATCGCCTGGATACCAGGTCAACGCTCAACCGCTGAGCCACGCCTGGCCAGGCTTACCTATTTTTTAAAAATGGTCTAATCTAACATGCAGCTGTTTGGTGGTGACTTTAACGTTTGGAATTAGAGTCCAATGTTAAGGTCTGAGAGCCCGAGTTCTCACAGTGGAGTTGATGCTCCATTTAAAAACTCCTGGACACTATAACAGCATAGACAGAAGTGTTGTCGGCACATCATTTACAGTGTTCAGCCCTAGGGAATCAAGCTGCGTCTTTCATAGGTTACGGAAACAATCTCAGAGGAAGGAGAAATTCTTGGAGGAAAAGAACATCACCATCGAAGTTTGTCTCTTTTTCCTTCTTCCCATGCAGCTGGTGTTTTGGAAGGGAGTGAACAAAGCTCTTACAACACCCAGCTTAGAACAGCCATTGATCTGCACAGCAAGATTAAGCACAGAATTGTTTTGCCCATGGTAGAAATTGGAATTTCTAATGTATTCTGCAGGACTGCACATTGCTCCATTTCTTTTGCTGTTGGAGAAAATATATCTCCATCGTGTTAGATGTTCAGCTTATAGGACAGAGTCCCATATGCAGTAGACACTGAACATTTCTCAGGTGAGGATATAAGCTCTAAGATATTTTTTACCATTTGCTAGCAACCGCTATCCCCTACCATTTGTGCCATTCAGAAAACGTGACCTCATCAAGACTGCATGTAAATCTATTGCCTTCTGTGTGATATGCCCAAAGCAGCTCTAGTACAATTCTCTGCACAGAAGTGTCCAGTTCACTTTTATGGTTTCCTATGGAAAATAAAATCACTTGCATTTAGTACACTTTGTCTTGGCTTGATTTTCTACACTGACCTCCTACAAGTGTAAGACTGTTGAGATACAAACTCTGTGAGCTGGCTTTCTCTGTCTAGAAGATGTGCTGCAGTGGGTAAGGAAACGAAGTTGAGATTACCGATCACTAAGTACACACAAAGCACTCTGTTTGAAATGTTACGTATACTTTCTTCTTTCATCTCTATAAAAATACTTTTAGGGAAGTATCATGATGCCCATTTTAAAGAGAAGAAATTGGGATTCTGAAAAGTTAAGTAGGCTCAGTTGAACCCCATTTATTTTTTTCAGGCTATGATATATATATATACCAATAGATTTGTTTTGCTTGTTGAAATTTATGTGAATGAAACCTTATAATATGTGCTTTTTTTGCACCTCCTATCTTTTGCTCAACATATGTTTTTGAGATTCATTCATGTTGCTGAACGACTCAGTAGTCTACTCTTTTTATTTATTTATTTCTAAACTTTATTCGGTTGTAATGATATACCACAGTGATATCCATTCTCTTATTTATAGACATTTAATTGCTTCTGGCTTTTGACAACAATGAATAATAAAGTGTTGATGAACATTTGAGTATAAGTATTTGCTTGGATATTTTGTTTTATTTTGAGGATAAACACTGAAGAGTTATAATTGATAGGTCATAGGGCAAATGCATGTTTAACTTTTCTAAAAACTGTCAAACTGTTCTTCAAAGTCATGGTATGGCTTTATTCTCCAGTTACTCCACCAACAATGATATTGTCAGTCTTTTTTACTTAGCATTCTAGTGGGTGTGAAGTGGTATCTCATCTCTCATCATGGTATTAATTTGCACTTTGATCAGGACTGATTATGTTTTCTGTGCTTATGGGCTATTCATCTATCTTTTTTTAAATGAAGTGTCTATTCAAGTCTTTTGTTTGTTTTTTTAAAATGTCTTTTTATTGTTGATTTCTACAAATTTATGGATGTGGATATAAGTGCTTTTGTTGAATATGTGTGAACAAGTTTTTTGTTTTTAGTTTTTGGCTTGCCTTATAATTCCCTTGATATATCTTGTTAATCAGAACTTTTTAATTATGATTAGTTCAGTTTATTGATTTTTTCATTCATAGTTAGTGCTTTTTTGTGCCCTAAGAAATATTTCTACCTCAGGCCATTAGAATATTCTCCAGTGTGCACCTTCAAAACATTTTGTAGTTCTAACGTTTGCAATTAGGTATAAGATCCACCTCAAATTAATTTCTGTGATAGGAATGAGGTAGGGATCAAAGTTGCTTTTCCCTGTGTAGATATTGAGTTATTACAGCACCATTTGTTAAAAATGCTTTTCCCTGCACTGAATTTAGTTGTTGCCTTGATTTGAAAATCAATTATCTACTGATACACCTGGGTTTCATTGATCTGTTTGTCTAGCTTTGTGACAATAACACAATTATTGTAGCTTTATACAAAATCCTGAAATCAGATATCTTAAATCCCTTATCTTTTCCAGCTTTGTTCTTTACGTCCAGGTTTTTGGTGTTTTGTTTGTTTGTTTTTGTTTTGCCTATTCTAGAGGCTTTGTCTTTCCTTATAAATTTTTAAACAGATTGTCAATTTCTTCAAAAAGCCTGTTGGAATTTATTAGAATGATGTTGAATCTATTGATCAATTTGGAAAGAATGGACATATTAACAATATGTAACCTATTGATCTGTAAATATGGTAGGCATATAAAATTTCATTTATTTAGATCTTTAAATTTTATCAGCATTGTATTTATGTTCAGATTATTTGTGTGTGGTCATAATATTTTTTAGACTTATTTCTAGGTATGCTACTATACAAGATACATTTTAAAACATGGTTTTTAACATTTGTTTGCTAATAGGTAGAAATACACTTTTTAAAATATCTACCTTGTATCCTGTTGCCTTGCTAAATTCACATATTACTTCTAAAGGATTTTTTTGGATTACATAGGATTTTGTAAATATGCAATCATGTTATCTGTGAATAATGAAAGATTTATGTTTCCCTTTCCAGTCATTGTGTATTTTATCTTTCCTTATTGCACTGACTCAGTGCAATAGAACTTTCAGGGCAATATTCATAGAAGTGGGAACAGTGGAAATCCTGGTTTTGTTCCCAAGCTTAGGAGAAAAGTGTTCAATATTTCACCCTAAAATATGATATTCACTCTAGGTTTTTCATGGATGCCTTTTATCAGAATGAGGAATTTCCTCTATTCTTAATTTTCTGTGATTTTTTTTTTTTTTTTTATCATGAATGTTATTTAATTTAGTCAAATAATATTGCATATGTATTGAGATGCCTAAATGTTTTTCTTATTTATTCCATTAATGTGAATTACATTAATTGATTTTTATATGTTAAACCAACCTTAGATTCCTAGGGCAAGTTTTTCAACTCACAGCTCACCGCCTTCTCTCTCCCAAGCTTCAGCCTAGTGCATGGGCAAATCGACCTCTGCTCTCCTGCCCTGGCATTGGAGAAGCCCTGTGCAGCTGAATCTCTCAGCTCTCTTGCACATTGCAATACCCTCCTTCTTGGTGTGAAGTCTGGTGAGAAAGAGTAGGTGGATGGGTGAGACTCATGCTGCGGCTGGGGCTCCTCAGGATTCAGACCTCTCATGCCAGGCCACATGTGCTCATGAAAAGTCATTACAAATCCAGCTGGTTTCTATGGAGGGCCCTCTTCTTCCTGCAGCTCAGCCAGGAATACCAGCCATGGGCACTTCCTCCTCTAGGACTGTCACTCATTGGCCTTTATTTCATTGTGGTTTATTGACACCCTCAGTTTTCTGATGAGTTTAACAAAAGTTTTGATAGTGTATCTGACTTCCTGTCAGCACCACAACGGGGGTGACAGCCTCTAGCAACTTTTTGCATCTTAACCAGAACGAAAGTGCTGCTACATCTTTTAAGTTCTTCCCTCTAGCATTTATGCTTCTCTCTATAAATATGCATTTCTATCTCTTTTATTTCCCCTTGTTTGTAGTTTGCATATCAAGTGCATTACCCTTTATGCTGCTCTTGACACTGTTTTTCCTTTTCTCGCATATTCCTGCTCCCTCTTTGTGCTCCTGTCATTGGCACTCCCACAGTACTTGTGCTGTATCATCTACTCAGGGCTTTTGTTAGTTTTTTCTTTTTGTTTTTGTTTGGGCTCCCACAGTAGCGGAAAGAGTAGTCATGGATACCTCCTCACTTCCCCCAGGAAAATGATGCTCTTTGCATGGAGAAAAACTGGCTCTTTGATAGTAAAATAAGAAAGTGAATTTACTCCTCAAGCAAAATAAGTTTCCTACTATTTTTTATTTTTTATTTTTGGCAATAGCAGAGCAGTTGCTTGACTGTGAAGTAGCCACATCTTTCATTCATGGAGATCAGCACAACTGTAGTGTCAGTATGTTCACCCTTCACTGTCTACAGATGTTTGCGTTATAGAAACATTGTTTAACCTAGTTTGAAAAAGAAAAAAAAAAACCCAATAATATCTACAATTAATTTGCTTTTTTCCAATTAAAATAGAAACAATTAGGTAAGGCCATTTCCCATTCTCTTTTCCAGGATGGCAACTTTATTACTGTCAGTCACAAACACAGAGAAGCCTAATCCAAACTGTGTTTCCTGATGGAATACTGGGCTGTTCTTATTCCTCTCAGTCCTACCTCCATCGAACATACAAGATGGTTTTCAATTCTTCTCTCTCTTTAAGTTTTTGAGCAGTGAGCACTTATATTTTGAAGCATCATGAGATATCATTGAGAGGAGTGGCTGGGGGAGTTCCAGGGTGATTCTAGTTTGAGCCTGTTGAGTCCACAGGTTGACATTTACTCATATCTACATAAATGTAATTTGATGGGTGTCTGTCCAAAGTTTTAGAAAGCTCTCTGATCCCTCATCATAAAGGAGCAGAAATTTAGGTAGTTAGGTTTGACCCAGAAATACAGCCTAGGTGGGTATTGTGCTAGAAATCATTATGAATCATTGGTACATGAATGATACACCCTGGCAATAGTGGGGGGGGGGGAGGGAGGAATAGAAAGCTTCTCCAGTTCATTTTCTGAAGGCTAGATAAATTTAATACCAAAACCTGATGAGTGTTTAAAAGAAAAGCTATAACCAGATTTCAATTAAAAACATAGGTACAAAAATTACAAATAGTATTCAGCAGAATTTATCTATGTGGAAGAAGTAAAACATGCTCTGACTAAGTAGAGTTTATTTCAGGAGAGCAATATGGTTCAATATAAGGACATGTATCAACATAATCTATTTTATTAATAACTGAATTAGAAAACTCATTTCATTATGTCATTGCATGCTAAAGAGGCATTTCATAAATCTAGTTGCCTTATCTAATATAAAATAGACAGTATTATAGGAATATAATAAAAATCTCTTCTAATAAGATCATACAAATGTTCTAAGCAATGAAATTCTAAAATCATTTCAACTAAACACCAAAGTAATCACTATCATTATTATTATTTAATGTTTTCTTGGAGGCTATAGAAAATATAATGGGAAAATTATATTACTTGTATAAAATTTGGAAGGCAAGAAACAAAACTATTTCTCTATTGATATGATTAAAATATCTAGAAAGCCTAAGAGACTAAATATGATAATTTGGTAAGTTGGTTGGTTACAAGATAGAGTTAAAAATCAATAGCTTCTCTCTTTTATAGCATAAATTACATAGAAAAGTATAAAATCTTATTAGAAAATATAAAATAAATCTTTACAAATGGTAAAACATACTTGTGTTGGAAGAAAAGACTATCATAAAATAGAAATTGTCCCAAATTCAATTTATAATTTTAATATAATTCCAAATAAAATATCAAAAGTATTTTTTATGGAGAGCTATATTGGGGATTGGATGAAATGATCTTAAAGTTTGTTTTTAAAAGTCAATATCTAAGAATAACCAAGGACGTTTTTAAAACTAATGAGTAAGACTCTCAGGCATCAAAATATCAAAACATAAAGCCAACTGCAATCAAATCTATAAGAATGGACAAATAGAGAAGTGAGGTAGAATATCAAACCTTGAAGCAGATGCCAGGATACATGATAATTAGCTTTATGATTTAGATGATTTTACCTCAGCGGGTAGGGAATGAATTATTTAATATAAAAAAGTGATGGTTAAATGACTATCGATCTGGAAGAAAATAATATTACAGTCTCATCGCATTCCACTTATAAAAATACATTTCAAGTGGATTAATTAAATGTCTAGATTAAATTACATTAAAACTCTTGTAAAATAATGGAAGAGATTGTACCACCTAGAGGTGGGGGTGGGGAAAGTTTTCTCAAGAAAATTTAAGAAAAGGCTGGCATTTTGCTATATGGAAATCTACGCATTTTACAGGAGCATACATGCCATAAACAAGAGAGGAAAGTAGTTGTGGAAAATTATATGCAAGTCAGGGGTTGTGGATTAATTTCTATATTTAAAGAGTTCTTCCAAGTTCAGAAGGGTGGAAAAGTGAGCAAAATAGTTGAAGAGTATTTGGATCAAGTATTTGAATCAAAGTATTGATTTAATTTGGGGCAGACCGTCAGTAGCTCTGAAAGGGAGGGAATTGCCAGGAACAAGGGACAGCCAGCAGGAATGCTGGTGGGTGTGGGGCAGGAGGGGCTTCAGAGCCTGGGGAGATGTGAGGGACCTCCTGTCAGGGATCATCTGTAGCCCCTAAAAATGTCACCCAGAGCAGAAGAGGAAGAAAATGGCAATCATTTGCAATACTCGATGGAGCCCTTGGGAACTCCATGAAATAATGAGGGGACTCCAGGCTCTGCGATCTCAAGTGGGAGAGTCTTCTCGCGCAGTGTCAGTGTCAGGAAGCTGGGTGATGAATTCATGTTTCAAGGTCAATCTAGGAGCATTTGTCTCTTTACCTGCTCACACCAATCAAGTGATCTGAGAACTGACCCCTGAGATCTGTGACGTCTGACTTGGCCCCTGAATTGAGAGGCATTTCTGCTTCACCTTACTTCTCTCGACTCTGGCATATTTAGCTCATTCTTACAGTTTTCAAGCCTTTCCCAGTTGTCGTCAGCTGTCCAGTGGCTCAGGCCTTTGGCGCCTGGCCGGCCAGCTCCGGTTGCTGCAGCAGCGCTCCTGGCACAGCTGCAAGTGCAGGTGGCAGCTTGGGGACGCTGTCCCGCCCGGGGAACCCGAAGCAGGCCCGCGTGGGCGCGGAGCACATGTGCCTTGCCTTGGCTTCCCCTTCCCTCTTGGTTTTGCACAGCTGAGACGTCTTGTGTTGCCAAAACATTTCTTCTGATTAGAGGGGAGCAGAAACCAGTGATTTAAAAGGTTAGTCTGCTGCAGCTAGGAATAGCTTTTAATTACCACGAGTTTACATACAAGGCTGCACAGCAGGAACAAAGGGAAATTCGACAGAAACATAGACTTTCCTTAGAGTCATTTGAATGGAATGATAACCACAGCTAGGTTCCGGCTGGTATTTAAGTTCACATGAAAATTATTTTTAAACTTAGAAAAGTAGTGTACGCCAAGGCAGAGGGTGATGTCACACTGAAAAATGTTAAGGGACATCTGTTTCCACATCACCAAGAGTTTCTTTTCATGTTGCCAGAGCCAGGTTACTTAGGTTTCCTGGCATAAGTCAAGCTGTCTTTTAAGATGTGCTCACTGAGGATGAGCTAAGTGCTAAGGTGGCAGCTGCTGCTTATGTCATGTCCTAAGGAGTTCAGTGAGTGGAGTCACCGAAATATAGGTCTTTCATGCAAACTTGGGAAACGGTTTTTAACTGTGAGAGAGAAAGCAGCTTTTGAAAGGCACTATAGAGATTCCTTTAATCAGATACAGAGCCCTAAGGATGGTTACAATTTTAAAGAAGATACTAATGCCTTTTGAACTGCTATTGGGGTTTTTTGGAAAAGGCATGGATAGTCATAATAGTGTTTTGAATGTGGGAAAGCAGTTTCTCAAGAAAATCTTAATTGGATAGGATTTAAATATAAACAACAGATCACCCACCTTCTCAAAACCCAACCTACCCCCTGTCAGGGATTTGAAGCATATGTTACCGTTTACACATTAGCTTGAGGCGAAGTGAACTGTGGGTCAGGGCAATTGTTAATCTTTGCAGAAACTTTCTTCTCTCTGTGAAGAGAAGCTTTTCAGTTAGTGGAGGCTTAAAAGCAGAAGCACGTCTCTCAGATTCTGTTTTCTTGCCTTCCCCATTCACGTTCCCCAGCACACATCTGGAATAAATAGGTTGCTTTCCCTTGGTATTAGTTTTTTGACTTTGCACTTGCAACCTGAACAAGTATCTGAGAAAAGACAATGCAAAACTGGAGATAAACCACAGACCATACAAAAAGACCATACAAAGTGTTTGAAAACCCCACCAGCTTGAAAACCCCATTCAGGGCTTCTGAATGCCTTTGTGGGAAGATCAGTACATACAGTGCTGGAAACAGCTGTAGCAAGGACATTTCCAAACCAAAATCAAGGATACAACTCTTTGTCCCCCCAAAGATTCCTTCTCAACCGTGATGCCACACTGAGAACTAAGAACATAAACATTTAGAGCCAGAAGCTCTAATCTCAGATCTGTTACTAAGGTGTGTGATTTTGCACAAGTCATGCTTTTTGGGTCTCAATCGCCCCAGCTGTAAAATAGAGACCCTAATCCCTGCTCTGTCTATTGCTGGAAGAAGGAAAGCAGGCTGCCACATGCAGCAGTGCTTTGGAAACTAGAAATGCAGGCATCCACATTAGATACTGCAGATTTTATTCTTGGACTCAGGAAGTCCTTCCCTGAGTGGTGCCGCTGTATTTCCAAGAGAAGGATTGGTTAGTTCACGGTATCAGACTCCTCGAGCTTGACCATGTTTGCAGTGAATGGATCAGTCTGGAGATCTCACCTTTGTTCTTGTCAGGGGGTTTGTGGCTGGGTGCCACAGCAGAGATGTTTCACTTTGAAACACATGAGCAACAATGAGTAAGAAGATATTTCCTCTGTTTTTATTTTAGCATTTTATTAATCTGATACTCTGCATTCTGATACTCCAACATTCATTTCCTGAGTATTTCTTTCTGAAAGGGGAGGGGAAAAAAAAAACACCTGAAAACGATGATGACTGCAAAGGCATGTGCACATTTTCCATTGTAATAGTCATTTTGCTACCTGATTTTCACCTTGTGACTTGGGTTACAGACAGTAGGCCTATCTCCTGAAGCCACACATGCCAAAGAATAAGAGAAATGGCCCTCTTTTTTAAGATTCCCTTTTCAGATAATACTTGTACCTGATGGGCTGCCCAGCAAATCACCCTGTCCCTCTTTTTCATTCTTCCAGTTCTGAGTCACCGTGCAGTTTTCTGAGACGTCATTCAGGCTGCCGCAGATGAAAGGCTTTTATGATTCTCTGACCTTGCTTGTAGCAGAAAGGGAGAGCAGCAAATGAAGAATTCTCTTCTACCTTCCTTACTGTCTTACTTTACTTTCTTCCTAAGGACACTTGTTAGACAGAGGATTAGCAGAATATGTCTTCTCTAGCCTGACCTTATGAAATTCCTGAATGCCCAGCTATTTGAGCTTGTGTGAAGGAACTTCTAAGACCATGATCACCTAAAAATTGTTGGGAAAAAAATTTTTTTTTTCTTCTTTGTGGAAAATGGTTTGACTCTCAGAAACACCAAAGATAAAACAGAAAAAAAAGGCTTAAGCGTTATTGATTAAACAGCAGACCAGAGTGCAATTGTTGTTACTGGATGGCAAATTATTTTTAAGTGAGTAAGAGGATTACCTTACCTTATAGTTACATACATCAACCTTTACAGAAGTGTGAATTGTATTTGGGACATCACAGAAAACAAAGAACAAATAAATGACATAAAACTGCAGCAGTTACATAGAATTTGTATATACAGGATCACATTTGATCTTCATAGGGATCCTGTTGTGTTACATAGGGTTTCTGTTGTGTCAGAGAGCTGGAAAGTAAATTTAAATAATTTGCTCAAGGTCAATATTGAAATGTTGACCAGAATCTGATATTGAATCCTACTGTAGAAGTTTCTCAGGAGTAGCATTAAGATTCCTAACTTTATTAATAATTTTGGTTTGATGATGACTTCCAGTCAACCCACTGTTGAAGATAAACGTACTTGTAAATGTGGTATTCCTCTTTAAGTTGGCCTTCAGTGAGGAAAAGGGGGGGGGGGTGTTATGTTTTGAAGGCTCTGTGGATACCTAGAGTAACTGCCTTAATGCACCTTGCTCATTGGTCAGTGTGTCTATGTATAGGTGCTAAATGCCCTGATGGCCTTTTGATTGTTTACATTAATTTTAATAAACCTGCCTTAGCCTGCTGTGTCATAGCTGTGATAATTATATGTTAGTATTACTTGGTACCTGTCAGGTTAGCTGAGTTAAAGCATGTGAGACTTCAGTACTGATGAGCTGGCATTCAGGAGGAGCTTTAGCCATGTGGTCAGGTCATCATAGGATCTGATCCCAGGATGCTGATGAAGATAAAAATAGTCAAGTGGGGAGAAGAGCTATATTTCTTAATGCTATTTCTTCTGCTTGCAAGTTCCTAGAGATTACTTGCTATATCATGTTTAGTTGTGTCATAAATTATTAATTCACTTAAATATTTGTATACTTATTCTGTAGAATGATGCATGTATTAAGAAAGCATAAAGAAATGACAAATACACAGTCTCTCCTTTATACCAATTTGATTTTTGTTATGATAAATTCAACATGCAGATGGGATATCTATGTGGAAATACCTAAGCAATCATTTGGAAATAGGTGCGTGGAATTAAGGGAAAGTGATAAGATTTATATTGTCTAGAAACCCCTGTTAAACAGTAGCTTGGATAATTAGTCTTTATTTTTTGCACTCAGCAAAGGGAAGGGAATAGTGTCATCCGATTCCATTCCTTGTACTTAGGAAGTAAACTTGTCCCAGACTCTTTATTGCATCTCATTGGCTAGAATTTGTCCCGTGGTCACCAATAATAGCAAGGGAAGCTGATAAAACAAGTGTTTTTTTTTCCTTCCAAACTTTCTATATTGGAATGTGCAAAAAGGATGCAAGTTGGAAATGACTTTTTAAAATCATCTTTATTGTTGAAAGTATTACAGATGCCCCCTCTTCCGTCCCACTGACCCCCTCCACCCTGCATCCAACCCCCTCCCAGGCCTTCACCACGCTATTGAATCAGGTCAGGAACCACAAGATTTGAAATAAAGATTTGGAAGGCATCCTTAGAGAAGTGATATTTGAAAATGAGAGAATCAAAAAGGAAAAATAGGAGAAAATGATCCAAGTCAGAACCTCTGGAAACACTGACATATGGAGAATGAAAGATAATTAGGTTTCAGTAAAATGGTAAAGAGCAACTTCACACTCATTAAGATGGCCACTGTTTATTTTATTTTTGGTTTGCTTTAACAATAACTGCAGAAAGACTCCTAGCTGGGAACATGATAAAAGATAGTATTTCCTAAATAACTCTTTACCTTATTTATGTTTAAATGTTTTATTTATATTTTTAATATGAAATCATCGTCGGCTTTATTATAATAGCAACAATCCCTTAATAACACTAATCTGTATCATTTATCTTTACAAAATACAAAGAGATGGGTACTACTAGTGTTATCTCCATTTTCCAGATGAAGAAATCAAGGCACAGAGAGGTAAGAAACTCCTAAGTAGAGGTGCTTGCATAGGAACCCGGGCACTAAGCTCCAGAGAGTCGGCACTCTTCTTAATCACTACGTTTTAAATGACCATAAATACCCTGGTAAATAATATTTATTGCCTATTGTATTTTACCACAAGGGTGTTTTTACTTGTAAATGTTTCGGCCTCCAAGGGAGCAATTCTAACAATTTCACTAAGATGTATTTTTTCTCTAAGTAGGTGAGATTTATGCTCTTAGGTTTTCGGCACCTGAAAAGGTCAAACACTGTTACTCTATTCATCTTCTCCAACACTTTCTGCTTTATGAAAGGGCACCGATCTATTCACTATAGATGCAAAAATAGAATTTATGACACATATAGGTCTTGGCTCTTCCATCAGAGCTCTTTCCACTATGCAGCATAACATGGAGTCATATTTTCAAAATAGTAATTGTTAGAGCCTGCGGCTATTTGAGACTGATCCCTGTTTTGGCAAAGAAAAGAAGTGATTCAGTTTAAAACCCTCTATATTTCAAGTCCAGAACAGAAGTGCCCCTGTAATTATTTATTTATTTGTAAGCAGACACAGAGGCTAAGTCTCTGGTTCAGGGTGCCATCAGGTGAGGCACCCTCTGTGGTGATACCAAGGCAGCAGGAGGCAGCGCATTAAAGTACCTGTGCGTGTTGCCCTGGCCGGTCTGGCTCAGCGGCTAGAGTGTCGGCCTGCGGACCCAGGGGTCCCAGGCTTGATTCCAGCCAGGGGCACGTAGCTCGGTTGCAGGCTCATCCCTGGCCCCAGTTGGGGTGCATGTGGGAAGCAACCAATAGATGTTTCTCACTCTCCGAAAAGCAATGGAGAGGAAATGCTTTTGCTGATCTAGGAAAGAAGGGATGTCATAAACCTTACTTTTTGTCCTTGAAAATGTGTTAAGCTGCTCAATTAGAGGCACACATCCTCACCAACTGTCAAAGTCACACTGGAAATGAAGAAAGGACTTGGGGAGGGAAATCTGCCCACTACTGAAATGCCTTCCAAACCTCTCTACATTTTTTCATTGCAGAACCAAATCCAAGTGATATTTACTGCGTTTATTATATTTTTAAAACTTCCCTTTTATTTAATGCACAGCATTATATTATGTAGATATAAGACTTGGGAAATCTATTCAGGCTGAACTCTTTTTATCAACATGACTTATTTCTTAAGGGACATCTAAAAGAGTTTAGAACTCTAGACAAATTCCATAGAGACTCATGTACAGTAGTTAGTGAGCTTCATGAGAGTGGGGTAATTTTTTAAAGCATATTTCTGAACATTGTCTCTAGCTGGTAATTGGCTATAATGAAGGCATTTTTATAAATATCTAGAACATGGACATTGGGGATGTACAGACTTGGGTTTGAGTACTGGCTGTCAGTGACCTTGAACATTTAATCCTGGGTGTCAAGTTTTCTCATTTATAAATGGAGATATAAATGAGAGCATGAATGTAAACTCCAATATTGTCTAAGTCATCAATATGCCTATTACTAGTGGTATATCATAAATTTCCTAGGTATGTGACCTAAGCCAGTCCAATGAGACATAGTCTGATCTACCAGGATTTTGTTTTTTCTGGAAACATTGGAGGAGGAAGCCTTCCTTCTTAGGATATGAGGTGAGGTTATCAAGTTTTAGTGTCTCTTGAGAAGAATCAGAAGATGGACAGAGGGGGAAGAATCAGAACCCCAAGAGTTCATGTGCTATTTTAGCAGCAGGATCTAGATGTTCTGGAAGGAGAATAACCCCTGGATACTTTGGGTGAACTGACAAATTCCAAGATCTTATAAGTTTTTATCTCTTTTTCTTTTTTACTTCCCTACCGCCTGCCTTCCTTCCTTTTGATCCCCCGCCCCTCCTCTTCCTGTCACACTTATGGAGAAATGTCCAAGCTTCTTAGCTTGGCATACAAGACTCTTCTTGACGTGACCCAGGCTTATTATCTCAGCAAATGCCATCCTTTACTCTCCTGCATTCATCTAGAGTCCTACATTTCCCAGTAGGTTTGTTTTTCCTGGATGATTGAACATCTGACGTGTCTCTATTACTTTGCTGCCAGTCTTTTCCCTTTAACCAGTTCTCTTGTTACATTCATCTTCCTGTTGTGTCCTGTACAATTTCTTTGGGAAGCATTCCTTGATGCCCTTTTCCATTCATGTAGGCCATCGTTTTCTCTGATCCCATATGAGTCTGTGCAGACACGCATCCCAGCAATTACTTACATAGTTTCAACACTTCATTTCCTCGCATGCCTCCTTAACTAGATTATATGCTCTTTGAATTAAAGGTGGTATCTTTTACCACTTTGTAGCCTTACTGTCTCTTGGATTATGTGATCTTTGAAGGAACAAATAAGTGCATATACACAACTTTGGTTTTGTAAATGACTACATGCTATATAAGCATCAGTTTTTATTATAACAGAACATGAAAGAAAAAGACATTAATTACTATTATTTCATGGCTGAAGGAATAGGGGTACCATTGTCCAAAATGTTGAATTTTAGAAAATAAATACATTATTTTTGTGTTTGAAGACACTGAATGTAAGTTGATGATGGTATATGAAAATACCAGAACTTAACTCAATGTTTGGAATTAGAGATACAAATCATTTTCTATTATAATTATGACTTTGTTTTACAATGCTAGTTGGAAGATGCATGAGAAAAGAATTAACTATTTTAATTCTAGAAGCAGGGACAGTTACCTTTGTTTTAATGGGTTATTTTGTATTTGTAAATGACTTCCATGTCTCAATCTTGGAAAGCTCATGTGGTTGTAGGCACGTAGCTAAGTAGAAGGGTTGCTTCAGACAATGGTGAGCCTTTTGTATGTTTGGGCATCTTAGTAGAGAGGGGCAGGAACTATACCGGGCGGCAGGCTTCTCCTTACTATTCATTCGACGGGCCTGACATGGCAGTGTTGCCAACTCTCTGTTTTCTGTGACTGTGGTTCACTGTTGTTAGCTCAAACCATAATCCCCCCAGCCCAGAGAACACCATAGGGTTCTGGCCAAATACTTAAACTACATACAATTGCATAGCAAGGGTAAATCTCTAATCCCATTGTAGCGACAGAGCCCTGAACTGGCACAAATTCTGAAACTTCCCACTGAGCATCTCTAGTGTGACTCAGTGAAGTTTCTATGTATGCATTAATTGGGGGCAGTAGAATGTAATATTAGGAACACAATCCCCAATAACAAGCAGATCTGAGTTTGAGTCCTGGCAGTGCTAGTTAGTAACCACATGACCTTGAACAAGTTCATTAACATCAATAAAGCTTTAGTTTCTTCTTCTGTAAAATGGAGACAGGAATAGAACCTGCCTCATAGGTTAAGGGTATTAGTCATATTCAGCCCTTAGCAGAGTTCCTGGCACACAAGGTTCCACACACATAATTATTTTTGTTACTGCTGTTTGACATTTGACAATATCTGTTAGAAATTGTACATAAAGTTTGAGTTAGAGAATTAAAGGAAGTTCCAGGAAATTGTGTGCTAAAGAAATTTCACTTTTCCATGTTTAATCTGCTTGAACCAAGGTAGGGAAAAATCACGCAGTTGTTAACTATATAAGAGCTATTGAGCTCTTATGTCTAGATGGAGATGGATATAACTAGGAGGGAAAGGAGTTAATGGGGTTAAATTAGACATCCCCTAATGACTGCATGTACACATACATTCACATAGATGAACAAACTAACCTAAAATGTTAATTAAGAAAATGATATAGGACATTCATCCTAGAGAAACAAATTAGAAACATTCCAAATGTAGATACTTTTATTTTATGATATAAATAATCATATCTCCTCTTGTGTTCTCATGTGATACAAGAAGAAACTAATGGCATTTATTGAAGCCTAGACCAGAGACCTTGGCAAAAGCATGGTGCAAAGAGAATTTTTGCACAGGAGTTTAAAAAAAAAAAAAAAAGTTGGTTGAGGAAGTTTATCAATTGTCCAATCATCATTTTCTCTGAGAGAAAAACCTAAAAATATGAATCCTTGTGTTAACAAAGGTTGTTGGTTTAAGGATTATTCCAAAGTATTTTTAAAAAATTAATTGCCATTTGCTGCCTTCATAACTTTGTACTTCTTTGAATTAGAAACTTTTCAGATAACATGGTTTTGAATGACAGTCTCCCAGAGCACAGGGACTGATGACATCATCTATTCCTAAGTGAAAAGTCAACAAAAAAGGTCTTTCCCCTCAACCTATTAAATGATCCCAATGAATATTCTTTTTGTTTCTAAATGTGCTTATATAGTATCTCTTACCACTGTAAATTATTGGCTTATTTATAGGGCTTTATGAAATTGTGACAAATTAATAATTAGGCCTTGTTAATTATGAAGACCTCTAATATAATTGGCCAGTTAATATTTGAATTTTATATTTTCTATGATGATTTCTATTTTGATTAAGTTACCTAAAAGATAGAAATTTACCTTATTTTCACATACCTAGATTACAATTAAGAGCTAAAATTTGTAACCAATTCCAAGGTAGCAGAGTATTTTCCTGTATCTCTTTTATGTTCTGTGGCATATACACATTATTCCCAGAGAATCAATCTTCCTGACAGAAATTGATGCTGTCAATCAGCCAGCATGACCAGAATCCTCCCAAGATTGCTGGAGGCATATCCTGTGCTCCTTGTTTCTATGAGATAGATGTGTAGCTAGTGTATTCAGATGCAAGTCCTATTACGTGCCTCTTTATTAACATTATTCATTCATGAGAAGGACCATGGCCTTGTTCATTTCCCACTGGCAAAAGCTTCAGAGTTTTTGAGAAATAAGAAATGAGGAGAGCAAGAAGTTGACTAATGATGGGAACTATGGCTATCAGTTCCAAGGAATTCAATGGTTATCACAAAAGCCAAGAATTATTGAGAAAAGTCTGTTTATAGCCAAGTGTTAACAATAAAAAAAAAATCTCCCAGGCCTTCAATTAAACAGCTCTTAACATTTCATTCTCTCCACCAAAAAGCCTTCCTTAACAGAAGGCTTTGAGGATATAAATATTGGGCTAAATCTTCCATGACTCAAACATGCAGCTCTCAAGATTAACTAATTTCCTTAATCCTAACTACTAATCATCTCTTGTCCTTAATATCGATATTTCATTTGATCAGAATTATACATTATGTTTTCTAGCTCTGTATATTTTCTTCTGTGTGTTTTCTGGATCAACAAAAGTATGTAGAATAATTTGTCCGTTAAGTGCCTAATGTGTGACAGATTCATTCTCTAAAAACAAGGAAAGGTGGAGTAAGGATATCAGCATTGAATTAAGAATGAGAACATGCCTCTGGTACCAAAGACGTTTAGATCTATACAGTCCTTTCCAAGCAGCACCAGGAAGAAGGAAGCTCATGCAGTATGGCACTTTTTTTTAATTTGTGATTTGTAATGTGAACTCTGAATGGCGAAATGTCAGATATATTTGGAGGACTGCAGTATTTCAATACATTTTTTTGAAATCCCTATTTTTTCTACATTCCATGTTGCACCTCATTCATTGTCAAAACAGGTGTTTGAAACCTCAGAGTATCCATTAAGGAAAGTCTGGTTTACTGTATCTTAAATTCTACGTTAACACAAAGGAGCTGGTTGTTTTGTTTGCCCGGCACATGCCTGCCCTACCCACAGCCATTCTTCTTCACCCCTCTCCTTCCTGCTCTGGTCTTTCCAAGCTCAGGACCCTGCACTCCCTTGCTTTCAGCTTTCAGTGGGGCCTAGTCAATGTGAGGCCCCACTGGTGGTCAGAGTATAGAAGGAGAGAGAAATCTGACATTCACAGCCTCCATTCCCTCTCCTAACCCATGCTCTGGTTCTGGAAATGGGCTCTTTTCTTCCCGCCACAGTTCCTATTCAGTCCTGCAGCAGTACTTCTGGCCCATCTCTCAGCACATCCCCAGTAAAGGTGGTTTTTCCCTTATTCCTTCCCATTAGGGATGGGGAAGAGCAACTGCTGTGACTACAGAATATCAACTGAAGGTCACTAGCATGAATTCAACACCAACAGGAATCTCAAATTTGAGGTGCTGTGAAGAAAGAACGTTTATTTAGTGCAAACAGTTCAAGTGTGGTAGAGCACAACAGCATGGTTGTGGAACCGGCTGTTAGGAGGCCCTGGGGCAAGGTGTCCCTGGAGTGAGACCCCTCTCAGGCTAGATAGCTCTGCTCTGCTCCAGCGAGACATCGTCTGTGTTTCATCTTTAGTGTTTCAGCTCCAGCCTAGGGAAATTCAGTCTTCAGGGGAAAGGGACCTGCACTCTCAGAGCCAAAGGGGAACTGACTTATGTAGACAGAAGTTCCCAGCCCTGGTCCCTGATTGGTCTGTCCTCATGTAAATGAAGACTTTAAATGCTCACAGTTTGATTGGTCCAAAAGGCACTATTCTGATTGGTCAGAATGGAACTCTCTGATTGGTGAAGATGCTGCTGGGGACATAGCTGCGCTGCTCCCATTGGATTGGGAGAGCCCCAGTCCTGTGGTTGAAATAGGATTCCAGGAGCTCCTTCCTAAGGCTGGCTCAGAGGGCAGGAATCCATGCAGGCAGGCAGTTTAGTGCAGAGGTAGGGAATTCAGTGCAGGCTTCTCCCTGAAGTGCAGTTTTTGTGAGAGGCCCCTGTGTAGAAACGGTTAATAGGCTCTGTTTTTTTTAGATACTAGACCCTGGGAGCCTTTCTTCGTAGGTATCTTCTTTCTCAGGGTCCACAATACCCAGATGCTTTCCTGGATCTTCTTGTATCTCTTGACCTTCCCATGCCTCTCTAAGTGGTCCCTTTCTAATCGTTTTCCATCAAAACGTTTTGAGTTCACCATCCGTTTCTTACTAGGCCCTGACTGATACCACATATATGACTTGCTTTAGTCAGGAAATACATTGTTTGTTTCCTAGCATTTTGCTGACGATGATCCCTTCAAGCTTTAGGACATTTATATTTGTTCCACTCTTTCCGCCCTATTGACTATGTCTTATTTATCTTTGCATTTCTGAGTCAACATCAACCCTCAACACACTGTATCCCTCACAGGATGCATTAAGGAAATCTTTGTTCAGTTGAACTGAATCAAATTCTTATTTGTATTGCATCAGCTACCATGAGTAATAATGCTGAGCTTCACATGGATTATTGAGTGACAACTTGCTTACATAACACTAGTCCTTTTTGTAATCATGTTGCATTTTATTTCTTCTTTTTCATTTATGTGATTTACTTTATTCTCATGCAGAAACTTATTTAATGAGTCTCTTAAATTAAAAAAAAATAGCTGCCTCTAATGATATTTTATTAGAGCCATTTATTCTTTAATATTTCATACAAAAATTATGATTGTTATTTTCTAAAGTGGGAAAACAGTTTTTTAAAAGATTGCTGAATTAAGGTAATTATAGGATCAATTTATATAATCAGGATGCCGGGTCAAATGGAAGTTACCCTGAATAAGTGGGAAAATAATTGATTATTTTGAACAGTATTAGTAATTTGGAGAATGCCATGGTAAAAATTTAATATATTTTAAAAATAGTGATGCGTGATTTATAATGATGCTTTGTGGTTTTATACCTCACCGAATCTTGGCTGCTTTTGCAAGGCGCATGCATTATAATGAGCTGCTGTGTGAAATGAGTAATGTTGTGAATACTCATTGCATTTAATTGATGTAGCTGCATGTCTGAAATAAATGTTCCTCATAGTGTCAAGTGTAAACCTTTTTAGATTATTCGCTGTACATTGCTCACATCTGACTGTAAAAGTAGGAATCTGAAAACTGCAGGTTCTGCTGAAACCATGGGTTGAGATCGTTCCCTTCTTTGTATTTTTTCTACTTTCTGTTGCTTATGGGTTGTTTTTATTCTAGTAAATCATCTCCATAGTGAAGCATAAATAATATTCTTCTTTCACTGCTAAAGCCTTCATGGTCTCAGGTGATTTTTTGCATCTGCATGTGCTCAGTAGGGAACAAATGTGAAATGGTTTTATTTTTCACCAGTCTTTGCTCCCCTGTTGTGTTATGTCAAATTCCTCTTCCTAGCTGGGGAGTTGATCCCTTGAGGACATCCTAGGTGGATATAGTAACTCTCAAGTCATATCCCATTCCTCAAATTTTGGCCAGTTGGAAATTGCAATCTTATTGTTTATAAAACTTCCCCTCCAACATCATGGGGGGTGTGTGGATTGTCTACTCTGCCTACCAGTTCTTCACCTGGGAGCTCAGAGGAGGGTGGTTGGTCCGCCTTTGGACGTTCCTCCTCTCACTCTTTCTTGAGTGCTGAGATAGGAAAAAAAAGAAAAAGAACAGTTGTTTCTTACCTGACTGGGGCTGTTAATTTCCTCTTTGTCCTTTGCTCCTGTTTCCCAGGCTACCCCTCTCTTGCTACTGCAATGCTGGCTCTCTCATGGGGGACGAGCATGAGTTTGCTGGAGAACTCTGTGGGGGCTTCCCTTCTGCACAATCTCCTAAACCTGATCCTGTTCATGTACCCCGTAGCCTCTTGTTACTTGAGGCCCTTCATCTGGCTAGCAGTCCTTTTCTGGGGGTGCTGGCAGGGTGGTTCCAGTGCAGCTCTCTTCCAAGGTACCCTCTTGACAGTGGGAACCACATACTGGAAATACAGGCTGTAATGCTGAAAGCACCTCACAGGGAACATCAGGAATATTCTGTACGAAGGGAAACCAATGAGGTACTAGAATCCCAATCTCTGTTAAGGAATTCTCTCAGATTCCTCTTATTCAGGCCAAGAATCTATGGTTCTTGATAACTTCTTTGCTCTCTCCTTCCCAATTTCTTTTTAAAGGACAGGTAAACGAAGTCAAGGGACTAGAGTAAGTATTTGGGGGTAGTACGGCTACTCAGCTACTTTAGGAAACTCTAAAGATGAGAGGCTCTTATTGTTTGCAGTTCTCTTTAGAATGTGGGATACTTATATTCTTTTTATTCTTAGAATTAAGCAAACATTAATCATCAATTTGGAGCAACAGAAAAAGTCTCATTTAAGATCCTGTTACCTGTCCTTTCATATTTCTATGGGCAGAGGCACAAGAGAGAGATACTAGAAAGAGTAACAGTGAAATAACAGAATTATATCCCTGTTCTGGAGTCTCCCCAACCTCAGTGCCCTGCGCCCCCCCGGCTGACTCAGGGCACTCCGTTAGCCAGGCCCGCAGACAGAGCCCTGGGAGGGAGACCGCCCCCCGGCTTCTAGCCTGAGCGCTGCAGAGCTCGGCGCTTCACTGTGACTTCACCCTTCCCTCCCTCAGATCATCCGTCTTGGAGAATGCAGATGAACCTACCTGCCCCTACTTATCTCTCAGTTCTGTTGGAAGACAAATGAGATCATATCTGAAAAGCCTCTGGAAGAAATGCGATGTATAAATCTAGGGCGGCATTATAGATGAGACACCACCTTCATCATTCTTCTACCTGCTACAAGACAAGACGCCTTCGTGCCGTCCTGAGTGTAATGAAAAGTCCCCTGGATTCAACGAGTTTTGAAATCCTAGTTCTGTTTTGCTTTGAGCACTAACTGACACTATTTCTTTAGGCAAATTATATCATCTCTTTACATTTACTTCCATATCTATAAAATGCTCAGCGGAAGAATAGTATTTACCCTCAGAGGCACTGTGAGCGTTCAAAGACACAAGAGTTAAGAGTAGTCTGTGAGAGTATTTAATTTCAAGTTTTCTGATATTTTTTGAGACCTCTTTGGGGTGTAGTATTTGATAAAATCTGTAACTATTCCAAGACTTTAAAAAAAAAAAAAAGTGTAGTCTGTGAGACTTATAATGTGCTTTGAAATATGTGAGTCTCTATGTATGAATATATACATTTAAAATAATGTAGCTCTGTGTAATTATATATAATATACTTTTATGTCTTTCCATATGTGCACATACATCCTTTCTGTTTATGTTAACCACATGGCACAATTGAAATTAATAGACAATTCACCACAACACATATAATCTGCCACGAATGCGTGTGTGTGCATGTGTGTTCATGTCTATGTGTGTGTAATACCAGACTCTTTCACAGGCGACTAAAATCGACTCCAAGGCTATCCTTGCTTTTTCTTGTTTTACCTTTCTGTTAAATGTCCAGTTATCAGTGTTCTTACCTTTATAACCAATTTCCTTTCTGCCTTTACTGATTCCCAATTTGGATACATACAGCTTTTGTATTAACTACTCCAGCCTCTTACGTGCCCCCAACCCCCACCGAAGATTTTGATAGAATTTGTGCAGGACACCATACCCTGTTTCCCGTCTCTCTCCTTCCCTCTCCACGGTGTGTTTCCTTAGATCGGCCTTGTTCACACACAGTTACCCTTATTCCTACGGCCACACTGGTTCCTTACCAGGCGCTGCCTCCAGCCAGGTGTTATAGGAAGCAGACAAATAGGAAAGATATATTCGCTTTGTGTCTTTTTTTCTTGTTTTGGTGGGCTACTCTTTGTCTTCACACCAACCTGCGCCTTTTGGACGTGCTTTTGGAGTTTCTTCTGTCTGAGCTGCTTTTGCTCCACCCACTCACCCTCACCTTCTACCTCCACTGAAATGAGGCTCAGCCTCATGGTCAAGTTAGACAGTCTCTTAGGATATGTCCTTAACACTCTAGTCCTTAGGATTTCTCTCTCCCCTGAGCTTCCGTAGCATCTGTGCCATGTTTATGTCACCTGACATCCTTTATGGTTATTTATGTATATTTTGTTTTTGTTTTTTTGCACCAGCCTCTATGTTCCTTAAAGGCAGGCTGTATTTACTGTTATATTTCCCACATCACCAAGCATGATACCTTAACAAAATAAAGGGAGACAACTGGCTGCTGACATAATGGCTTTATAATATAGTTCATAATGTTGATAAAGACTTACAAAAATTTATTATTTTATTAGTTCTCTTGTCCACTGATACCTGCCTACCATGAGAGGTAACAATATGCAGCTATAAATCAGGTGTAAATGTTCATTATTTTCACAGAACCTGCAGAGGAGTCAGAGAGACACACAGCAGCCAATGCATTCATAATCTAATTACACATTGCAATCAATGCTGTGACAAAATAGGACTTTGAGACAGAAATTAATAGGAGAGAATTTAATTTTATAAAGGGTAATTGGAAAAGCATCTTTGAGAAGATATTCAATTGGAAACGTGAAGGAAGTCCATCCATTTACATCTCATTGACTGATATTTGGCGGTCAACTCTGACTACAAGGAAAGCTGAGGAAATTGCCAACCCTAACAGAATTGGGGGGCTGGGAGTAAGGAAAAAGTGGGGAACTCACAAGACTTGGACAAATAGCAGTGCCCATCCCACCTACTCAAACTATTCATGACCTTTGTTAGGGATTAGCCTGGTGACACAAGTAGGGTCTTGAAGATATTTTAATTTAATTTTATCTTACTCAGGATAATTTAATTCCATCTGATTTAGGAACCACTGAAATGCTTTAGGTAGGGAAGAGGCATAATCCTATTTGTATTTTTAAATGACCACTCTGGCTGTTGTGTGGAATATGGACAAAAGGGGGTTGGGGTGAGCAAATAGAACAGATGATGGTGGCCGGACCAGCATCCTGGCAGCAGAATGGAGAGAAGTGGTTGAATTATAGATATACTTAGGAGAAAAAGTCGACTAGACTTAGTGAGCCATAGGATAAAGTAGTTGAGGTAAAGAGAAAGCATCAAGGATGATATCCAAAGAATATGCACAAAAAATAGCATATGCACAAAATCTATATAAAGTAACAACTACATAGATGGATGGATAGATGTACCCGATTTGTTTTGGTTTTTTCATTTGTTTAGTTTTTTTAGATTCCATAAATAAGTGAAACGATACAGTATCTGCCTTTCTCTGACTTATTTCATGTAGCATAATACTAAGAGCATCCATGTTGCCGTAAAAGGGAAGATTTTATTCTTTTCTATGGCTAAGTAATATTACATTGTTTATAGATACCACATCTTCTTTATCCATTAATTTATGGATGGGCACCTAGGTTGCTTCTATATCATATATCCAGATCCTTTGCAGCTCCTCCTGTAAAGAGGTGGAGTCTACTTCCCCACCTTTCTAGTCTGGCTTGTCCTTGTGACTTGCTTTGACCTGCAGAACGCAGGAGAAGTGACATAATGGGACTTATATCTTCTACTTTTTTCCTCTTGGAATACATCCAGCATCGTGTAAAGAAAACCAGATAAAAGATTGCATGGAGAGAGCACCCTAGAAGTTACAGCTGTTCCAGCCATCCAAGCTGACGCCCCAGGCATGGGAGTGAGGCCACTTTAGAGTACCTGGCCCCAGCCACTCCTTGAGCTGACTGGGTCCCCTGAGTGAGCCCAAATGAAATGAAAAGAAATGCCTGGTCAGCTCACAGAATCACAAAGAATAATGCATTATTACTGTTTCAAGCCACTAAATATCCAGGTGTTTTGTTATGCAGAAATAGCTAACTGATACATTAAGCTTAGTTGAGTATATTTCACTTGGTTCTCTAAACTCTAGAATGTGCACAGGCAGAATTTTCCATTTGCGTAATAGCATCTACAATAAAGCCCAAATAAAAATTATTCCAATGAAGGTTTAGACTTCTTTGAGTTTCAGTTACCTAACTTGTAAAATGAGGACATTGGATTAAATGCATTTAAGATCTTTCTTTGGTCTACCTTTCATAATGCCAATTCATTTTGATCTCTGGATTCTCTGGAAGAACTGGAATTCATGGTTCTATTTTTTTTTTTCCTGTTTTTTGCCTGAATTGTTCTGGCCAGATTATTCCTTGAGTGTCCAGATAGATAACATTTACAGAATGGAAATGGGTGAGAGCCCCAAGTCTATGGGGTGACAATAATTCTCCTCCTCTGCCTTTCTTGTGAAAATCTTGTTGGTCCTGCATTTAGGTGGGTTGTGCTCATCCAGCCCTGTTCTGATTGCTACGTAGTTACAGGAGGAAAAGCTGCTAGCAGTCAGGAAGATAACTTATGCAAAGTGCCTGTGCATTCCACTGAATGTTTAGATGTAAGAGTCAGTCTGCACAGTGCTAAGCCCGTGTCCCAGGACTCTAAGAAGCTCGCCACACGTTACCCAATAGGCTGGATTAAAGGCACATTGCGACTTTGCTGCTGAGATCGGCCCATTGAGGTTGGTTATAGCTGTTGTGTTCCGAGTCTCTGCAGCCAGCTGGTCACACGCATTTGACTTGAGTTCTTTCTTATGTGCTTTGCTGGATGTTTTGGGTTTTGCTCTGTGACCTTGAGTGGCATTATGTCATTGAAATCACCCAGTGGGCAGATTACTCAGACTGCTGAGAGTTGTTGAACAAAATTTCACTTACCATTGGAAGGAAATGGATGGAGATAAAATGCATAAAATTTTGGAGCCAGAAAGCACTTTAGAAACCGTTTATGTTTCTAAACTCATAGAACAGGGGATATGCCCAAAGTCACAAAACTAGTTAATGATATTCTGTGCAGTTTAAAAATAAACACTCTACTATTCATGCATACTATTAGCAACGGGAGAAAGATCTAGGGTGCTGAGATATGGTGGCCAGTGCATCAGGAATGCCAAGTACTCCTTTGCACAATATTTGCCCTCAAGAACATGGACATGGATGGCTGAGCAAAGGCAGTAATCAGATAACCCCACTTACATTTGAATATGCACATGTGTATATATATCCATATATGTGTACACACAGAAAGAAAGAGAAGAAATTGTCAGGGCAGTGATTCAGCCAACTTGCCCCATGAAAGGAATAGAGAGTATGAAAAGTAATTGCTTATGTTGACTTTTATTTATCTATTTATTTATTCTTTAAAAAAATATTGTCGACACTGTTACAGATGTCCCCCACTTCCCCCCCTTTCCCCACCTCTGCCCAGCCCTCGCTCCTTCCAGCCATCACCAACCGTTGTCTGTGTCCATGGGCTATGCATATGTGTTCTTTGGCTAATCTCTTCACCTTCTTTCAACATGTCCCGGCCATCTCCCTTCCCTCTGAACTCTGTCAGTCTGTTCCACTTATGCTGACTTTTAAACCCCCTAAAAGCTCCAGCCCTACAAAGTGTGGTCCAATCAATGTCCTGGAATCTGATCAGCAAGATCATTCTTCTTAGAGGACTGGAGATTTCTTCTCTTTTCCTGACATAACCTTCCAGAAAGTTAAGGTGAAGAGCCTGGAGTTTCCCCTAGAGGCTAATATTTATACACATAGCCTAATAGAACACTGCAGTGTAAGGATCTTAGTGTTTTCAGAGTCATGACAATTCCCTAATGAATATATTGGCATGATCTCTATTCACTATCTTTACCAGTTTTAACAAAATGAAGGGAATAGAGTCACAGTTCTATCTCATCAGTTAAAGATTGAAGACATAGATATTGTTTCTTTTATGATGGACATTTAAAAAAATATAGTTAGTGACTTTTCGCCTTTTAACCTGTGCTCTATGATAGCATGTTTAGGCTCTGTGATCCAAAATACCAGATAATCTCCGAAGTGGTTTAGTTGCCTGAGTAGTGAGTTGGGAAGACACCGCCTTATGTATTAAGCTACTCTTTTCGTAATGAAGAGGCCACTTGTCATCAGCTCAAGCTCCGTGGATAACTTGGCGCATCGCTGCTGCAGGGCTTGCCCCCGCACACAGAGGCTGTGTTCAGCAACAAAGAGAGGCCACTCAGATGCTGTCGCTTAACATTAGTTTCTCAATGGCGAATCCTGATGATGTTGGTGCTGTAAAAGTGAGCGTTGCTCTTTCATAGGTGCTTCATTAATAGACAGTAATTAAGAAAGGTGTGAGGGTTCCTTTTGTTTTTTCATTTCGTACTTTATTCTCTATTAGTGAGATGCCAAAAGGGAACTGAAGTCTGATCTTGTTAAATTAGCAGGTGACTTTAATTCCCGGTAAGACATATTAACATATGGCTTGGGAATATTGTTTAGTATAGAAAAATAATATCTATATTTCTCTCTCTTTTGCTCTCACTCTAGATATATATATATAGAGAGAGTAAATTTTTTATTTTTATGTCACACAGAATGCATATTTTAATATATTTCTGTAGCGTAGGCACTACACAGATGATTGTACCTGTAGTCTGTTTTTCCCGGGTTTCAGTCCTGGCGAGCTAAAAAGAAATGAGGGAAGAAGAACAAAAGCTGATGTATTCGCTTGTGCAGTTTCTGTGTTCGTTTTTTGTTGTTGTCTGAAGGCCCAGTTGTGGAAGGAGGCCATTTGGGAACTATTTGTGGCTTTCTTCAACTTGATCAGGCTTTGCTGCCCGGCCTTCCAGTTGTACCGTGAAGGAATTCCTGTGATTTACAGGAACACAAAGCAGCCTTTAGAAGCACATTCCCTGAGCAGACAGGAGGAAAAAACAGACTATTTGGCCAAGAAGGGTAAGGAAGCCCATGTCTGGAAAATCTTGCTGAGCACCCCATCAGGAAACATTTATTACTTTCATCTTAAGCAGCAGCTCCCAAGATCTATTTTCATATTTATAGAATATCTGGCGGTAAGCAAATGTGATACTGAGAGCTATATTTTATTTGATATTTTGCTTTTGCTTTTTAAATTACACTTTTAAAACTCCATAGGAAATAATCAGCTCACAAGTATGGTTTTGACATTCTTTAATGGGCTCAAATTTAATGGGTCATGACTGTTTGTTATTCTATAGGAATAAGAATACATCTTAACCCAAACTCTTAAACTATTAGAATGGGTTGAAATGAAAGAACTTTTATGTAAAAATTAACCTGGGACTTTGTACAAAAGATCCAACTTTAAATAGCCATGCTTATCTGAGTCACATTCCATACTTTCTACGTATGGCTCTTTTTATTTTATTTTAATATGATTTTATTGATTTTAGAGAGAGAGGAAGGGAGAGGGAGAAAGAGATAGAAATATCCATGCATCGATCAGCTGCCTCCTGCTGGGGATCAAGCCTGCAACCCAGGCATGTGCCCTGACCAGGAATTGAACCTGTGGCCCCTTGGTGCATGGGTTGAGGCTCAACTACTGAGCCACACTAGTCGGGCCTCCCTGTGCTTCTTGATTGCACATGGATAGTATCTATGAGGAATACTTTATGCAGGTTCACATGGAAGCAGTTACCATGGAAAGAGTGCTAGAATTGGAGTTTGAAGACAGTTTAACTCCCAGGTTTTCCTTTCCCAGGGTTAGAATACAACTCTGTGAACATCTGTGAAATGGGAACAATAACTCTTACCCCCCTGCCTCCCACAGGGTTATTGAATCAATCAGGGCCCAGACGGGAGACAGAAACCACACCAGTTAGTTGGACATAGATATTGATTATAAGGAACTAAGTAGGTATAACATTTTTTACGAAGTAAAGTTATCACAAAGATGGCAACTATGAAAGGTGGCTCTCACCTCTAGAGCTGGAGGAACAAAGGGAAGAGTTTGAAATTACGAAAACTTAGGACCTTGGAGGAAAAGAATGGTGTATTGAAATGTGGCTCACTGTTGATGAGCTTGGACAAAAAAGCCCACAGCCTGAGACCCGCTCTGCCTTCGAAATGCAAGGCTAGTGCCTGTGTCTCTGAGAGGAGTGCAACAGGCGTGCAGATGTTGGGAGTATTGTAGGCTGTTTGGGGCTGGTGCTACAGAAAGAAACAGCTGCCCCTGGGGTAAAGAAGAATAGCTAGGGCAACGCTCTTAGGAACAGCAAGGAGGCTGCCGGCTAGCCCGCAGGAGGGAATGTCTTTCTTCTTCCTTCAGACTGTTCAGTCTCCAGCTAGCACTCCCTGTTAGAAGAGCCTCACAGAGCCAGCTGGGAAAGCAGAAATGTGCTTTCCAAAGTCCCAGCCCCAACATCACAAAGCAGAGTGTAGACATTGGATTAGGAGCTGAGAGAATCACTGGCGAGGTTGTTTGTAAAACTGCTTTGAGAATTGAGATAGAAATTTAGAGTATAGGTTTGCAATGTAAAAGTTGACTTTATAATTTATGTTATAATCATTAACATGCTTGCTCTTTTAAAGCATGAAAAATAATTATGGCTTAGATATTCTTAAATGACTTCCATACTGTCACATATCTTCCCAATCGCAGGGTATTTAATATTTACACCGCATGAAGCCCTCTAATGGTTGAGACTCCGCGGGTTCTGAATAATACGCTTACTCTGCTATAACAAAGAATTAGAACATTAACACAGAATGGGGTAACCTAGGGTGAGCGCAAGTGGGGTGTGAATTTGAGTGACATTAGTATTGGTGATGTGTAAGAGAAACTGATGCAGGTGTTAGTTTTTCGTTCATTTTGCTAAAGAAAATACTTAGAAGACTAGTCAGCACGAAGGGTGATACTGAAATTATGCGTTTTGTGCTCTGATTTACGTTTATGTTGTCTTAGAGAAATGGCCGTTGAAATGTAGACACCGATGATTGAACAGAGAATGTGACAATGATTCCACTTTTATTATTTTTCTTAAATAAAACAGGGGCGTACCTTATGTTCTTGATGTAACATTTCCCTGAACGCTCGGAGAAAGGCTAAGCCACAGACAGCCCAAGTTCTTCAGCCTCACATCTGGTAGTTTTCTTCCTGTGGTTTATCGCAGCTGAGAGCACAAGTAGTGGCTTGGATTGGGATGATGCTGGTGTGTGCCCTAGAGCATGATTATTTTTAGAGTGCATTGAGGATCTTAAAGAGCACACAGCTCTTATTTCTGTTTTACATTGACAAGAAAAAGCAGGTAGCCCTGGCCGGTGGCTCAGTTGGCTGCAGTGTCGCCCTGTGTGCCGAAAGGTTGCGAGTCAAATTCCCACCCGGGCACATACCTGGGTTTCGGGTTTGAGCCCCTGTCTGGGTGCTTATGAGAGTCAGCAGATTGTCATTTCTCTCTTCCCATTGCTTTCTCTCTAAAAATCAGTGGAAATATATCCTCAGGTGAGGGTTAAAAAAAAAAAAGAAGCGGATACTCTGGTCAGATAGTGATGATGACAGCCTTTTTTTTTTTTTTTTTAATTTCTTTGACAATATTTCAGAAAGACCTGGAATTATTTGAGCATAAAATTCTTAGTTTGTCTATTTTTAAAGTATAGCTGAAAAATAAAGAAGTGATGTGTGATTCCTTGACCCCTTGGTGGTGGGAGAGAGGAACTAATGATGTGATTTTTATGGAGGAAAATTCTTAATATGATATTCAGATAGAATATTATATGAATGGTTATCAGAATGGTTACTATTTTTTTCTCACAAAACTTTCTACTTCAAAGAGTATTGTGTTGATATATAGTGTTTATAAAGTATTTTATTTTCATAAATTATTGATGTGGAAAGAAGGCTTTTATTTTATATTTTTGAGGAAATTAATATCCTCATGCTCCTGTAAGAAAATAGAAACCCTGATCCATGAGATCCTCCTGGTGTCCAAATCAGTCTCTGGTTTTAAGCTATTTGCTGAGAGAGTAGTTTGACTTTTATTTTCTTAGAGAACCGTTTAGTGCTACGCTACTATGAGAAAGTCAATCTTTCTTCCCAAGCATCTAACTTACAAAGAGAGTCTAACAGACAACACAAAAAATAGCTTCCCTTTTATGTCATCTTTCTTTTTAACCCTCATTTAGAAAGAGGTTCACAAATGTTTCTTTTATCTCATGTATATCTGTTGTTCTTTATTTTCTTGGGGGAAATAGAAAGAAGTATGCTGAGAATGGGCTATCTTTCGTGATGTCAAAGTTTATATCTAAATCAGGATATATTCCCGATAATGGACCCAAGTTAATTTATTTGTACTCGGATCGTCAATAAGAGGCTATCTCCATAGCGAACTTGACTAGACAGGTATGTAGTGGTAGCTAATAAAGAGCCAAATATGGTAGAAATTTGGAAGAAGGACAGGAGCCTTTCTTTCCAAAGGAGGGTGAAAACGTGAGGAAAAGAACTTCTGCTCTGAGTTCCTCCCTGGCGCTGGCAAGGCCGGCGGAGCTGTGAACACCAGCCCCCCAGAGCCACAGCCTGGGGCTCCCCGCACCGAGCCGGCCCCCAGGGGCCTGCAGTCAGGCTTCCCTGTGGCAGAACAGCTCGTGGGGGCAGGCACTCACTGAAGTGGACTCGGCGGATTCTCACAGACAGGCTTTGCTCTGCTAATCTTCTGTGGCTACAGAGGGAAGGACTCTTCCAGTTGTTCACTAGGGATGTTTTAGACAATCACTGCCTTGGATTGAGCCCTTTCTAGTTTGCAGGCCTGGAGCCATGCTCCGTGAGTGTGTCAGCAGACTCACATGGAGAAAAATGTTCTTTCATTTCCTTATATCCCTGGTTTGCACTTGTCAACTGTGGGAACGAAAAAAGGAGCACAGGGAGAGAGCCCCCACAGGCTACGATTTCTAGTGTCTCCTTCATCGTCTGTGCTGAGGAAGAGTTAGAAGGCAAGGCCAGTGGCTGGGCCTGGGGCTCCAGCTTCAACCCCATTTGGGTCCACAATTAAGGGTGCAAAAATTGACTGGCTAATGGTTCTTCCTTTAAGGTAAAATATTCCAGAATGAAAAGATTTTTCTAAACGCTGAAGTGACTGGGTAGTGAATGTTTTAACTTCATTAAAATGGCAAAAATCAAGCCATTTCTTATCCTCTTATTAAGCTCTCAATGTAGAGCCCAATGGAAGCAAAGGCTCTTCCTTGGTGACCTCTAGGGTTTACATAGGTCTCTTTACAATGCCCCCTCCTCAGATTAATGCCTTTGCCCTGCCCCACCCCCCACCCCCCATAGCATAAGCAAAGGCTTCAAGATGGAAGACTGTTATCATTCACAAGGTGGAGCTCATAGTTCATCTTTGTTATTGGTGTGTATTTCGTCCAAACACTAGGATGTGTATGCAGTCACATAATGGAGCTCTGATTTTGTCTCATAATTTATGTAGCAGAGTTTACAGATTGTCCCATTTAGATATTCTGTCATGTTTCCGACAATTATAGTTCCCTGAATCCTCTCTCTTTCTCTCAGGGTGTCATGAAATTGTTGTGACTTAGGGTGGGAATATTTGACCTCAAGGAGGGGAGTGCTAGGACCTTTCCTACAGAAAAGAGGGAAGATTATCCAGCTTTTTTGAACCACTTCTGTTGTTATACATGCACCTAAATATAGAAAAAAATATTCACCTACTGGATCCCTCTTCATCTCATAAATGCTTTTTATATTTCATTTTCAGTCTTCTGTATTCTGGTATCAGAGAGGTCTCAGGAGAAATGCCCACATTGAAAGTATTCGTTCGGAAATTTTAATTAATTGGCTATTTGTAATAATGTTTTTATTGATTTTTAAAATATTTTTATTTTCTCAATTTTGAAATTCAACAAACATAATAACATCTTTGCTAATTCAGCTAAAGGTAAATAAATTAATTTTATTGTGAATTTTCTTGACCCCTGAGAAAGGTGATCAAACCAATATTGACTTGGCTCACTCTGATCTTTATGTGGTGTCAGCTATGATGCAACACTGTGAATGCTTCCCAATGAGAAGGGCAGAGCACTGGCCAAATAATAATCAGGTAATTGGAATGTATGTGGCATTTCCATCAGAAAACTAGCCCTGACTCTATAAGATTGTGTTATCTTGTTAAGCAATTGGGTGAAGAATTTTGGTCCTGGTGGCTGGCACATAACAGGTATTCAGTAGATATCTGTTGAATATCTATTAAAGATTAAAATTAAAATTAATTTAATTAAAATTACATCAGTCTTTCATTTAGGCACTCATTGGTTAATTTGAAAAATAGATTATTTACCATACAAGGCCATGGCATTCAATGTGATGAAATCAAATATCATAACTCAATCTTTTCTTCACATTTTAAAGCTATGGTTGCTGATCTAAATGTTTCAAGACCACACATTCATTAACATAAAGGTTGCTTCAACATTCTTATAAGGGAAGACTGGGTATCTACACAAAATGAAAAGAAAAATTAAAGTAACTATATAATTTAATGAAGCCTGGTATCTCTGCCTGTTCTATCTGGATCAGTGATGAAACCAAACCTGATCAATGATATGGTGGCCTGATATACCAGACCCTACCTTTTATGTCACTTTAAATGGGGGGCCTTCATTTGGGGAACCTGCTCTGCCTCTGTATTTATTCAGCACTTTTATGCTACTGCTCCTTAACACTGCACCTTTATATAAAAATGTTAAGAAGTCCCTGGCCGGTACAGTTTGGTTGAGTGTCATCCCATGCACCAAGAAGTCGCAGGTTCGATTCCCTGTCAGGGCACATGCTCGGGTTGCAGGCTCAATCCCCAGTAGGGGTCATGCAAGAGGCAGCCAGTTGATGTCTCTCTTTTTTCTCTCTCCCTCTCCCTTCTTCTCTCTATAAAAATCAATAAAGACATATTTTAAGGAAATATTTGAAGAGTCCAATTTAAACCAAATATTTTAATTATTTAGATAGTGTAGACTTAAATTACTTAACATTTGTTTTAATTTGGTCTTTTTGCTGAGTGGTTAGAGCCATCAATTCCATTTAGGAAAATTTATTTTGCTAAACAGCTTCCAAGCCCTCTCTTTTATTTTACTTTTTAAAATATGTTTTATTCCTCTTCTGTTCTTGACTTTAATTTACAGTTCTTGGTTACCTTTGTCTATCCAGATATTCTCTCTTACCACCCTTGTTTATTTGAGTGCCAGTTTGGTTGATGAAAGGGACTTTCATCCTTTCCCATGACATCTATGTGTCTCTTTTTTCTAGTCTCATTTTGGCTTCTGTCCATGTTATTGAGTGATGGAGGTTATTTGCCTTTTTAAGTTCCTTCTACAAGCCTTGTTTCCAACGTCTTTTTAAATTATGGAGTGACAGAGGGCAAGAGTCAAAAAGGAGAAAAGTGAAATGAAATAAAGCTAAGGACCAGTTTACCCTAGAGGTCTAATGTGTGGATTTAATTAGGAAGCCCACAGGGCACATCTCTGTTCTTCTCTTGGAAAGGAACAAGAGTGTGTTATTTATGTTTTAGTTCATAAATTCCTCGACTGCAGAGATCATGTCCATTTAAATTAAGTGCCCAGCTCAGCACCGCAAGGTGATGATAATGCTGCCTGATAAATTAGAGCTTTGTCTGCTGTTGTCTCTTTCTACGATTCCATTTCCTTGTGGTCGTGACTATATATGCGTGACTTAAATGAGTTGCTACTCTTTGTTCACATCAGCAAACTCAGGTGGGCAGCTGAGATGAAAAACAGTTTCCAAACTGCCACAATCACAGAAAAAGAAAGATCTAGAAGCCATTTACTCAAAGGTTCACTCACTAGGCTATGTATACACTGAGGAAGGTGAAGCATTAGCAATCGTAGAGAAAATGGACACTTGAAAGCACCTAAATCTATGCAAGCGTAAGCCCTCTACTTTCTTTGATCATTCTGGTTCTTTTGATCATTGCTAAATTAAGCCAAATCTGAGTTACTGTGACTCTATTTTCTTATGAAAACCACTGGAATTTATTGGAACTGGGCTATTTGCGTTGGACTTGAATTCACTGAATTATCTACCTCTGCTCAGATTCTACCTTTTCTAATTAATGCGGCTGTGATTCATGACTTGATGTTTGTTTGCATGTGTACACTATTTCTAGTCCAAAAGGCCATGTGCACTGGGTATGTAACCACATCCCTTTACTCACACCTGCCTCCTGTCACACCTCTATGAATGAATGCATGGCGTCAACTTTCTCTACCCTTTTTATCACTATTTCTCAAATGCTTGATTTCCCAGCAATTATTTCCCCACCATACAAATACTCTGGCATTTTTAAAAATTAGGAAATAGTTATCTGATAGTGAATACAGATCCTTCTCACCGAGAAATGCCTTCTTTTCCAAGAGATTTGTCACCTTTAGTGTTTCTCGTAAGCGAACCTAATTAGTTGTGAGTATGTCTGTGGCTATATAATGTCTCTTTTTCTAGTAAAGAATAACATTATGATTTTGCAATGCATAGATACCTCTGTAAAGAATTTATTATTGTGCATATTTTCCCAAATATAAGTGATTTAGGTGCACTTCAGTGTTATTAAGTTGTGAATTTAAGACTGCATAGAAATAAGCAGAGCCAAGCAGAGTTAGCTTAGAATAATTTAAGGAGAGCTTATAAAGCACTTCTATACAAATCAAATGAGATGATAGACACCAGGAGAGCAATGTTTTATTTTAAAGTACTCCACCTAGAGAAAACAGTGTTGTGTGCTAACTGAATGACACAAAATGGCAAAAAAATGGGGAAATTAAGGATTATTTTGCATCTTTATGTTTTAAAGAAAAACTATCAATGTCTTCAGTGATGTGAGTATTTATCATCTTGTCAAACAAAGTTATATCCTTGTTTCTGGGAAGACTGATGAGTGTATTGCTGGAAAAAGAGTTGGTTTCCTTGCTGTAGCTGATATCTTTTCCCATTCTTGTCAATTTACACCTTGTAGAAGCTATATTATTGCAAATTCCATGATTGTGCTGAGCTACTTGGAAACAGGCATGATGGAAATAGGAAAACTTACCACACCTACTTTTCCCACTATGGTGCTATCCTTTGGGTTGCTAAACATTGTAATTGAGCAAACGGTCTATATAACACTTTATATACAAATATGAATTATGTAAAATTGTGTAAATATATATATATATATATATATATATATATATATATATATACACACTTTTTTTTTACCCTCCCTCTTATGTTCCTTGTTTTATAGACTGAATCTGACTAGATTATCTTACTGTTAAGGAGGCTAATGTTCTCTTCTCCATCTGCAAAGTGTTTTCTTATTTCTGTGTTTACTTCTCTTTAAGTGCATGCTAACCTTCACAAGAAAGGGAGGTTATTTTAGAGAATGTGAATGGATTAAAATTCATTTATAACGATTATTAGAAAGATAACCCAAGCACATTCAATATTAAAAACAACTAAATGGTGACATCTTGAAAGCACAGGAAATCTCATTGTTAAGAAATGTTATTAAGTTGCAGCTTAATTATTGGCAAAAGTGATACCCAGTGAGCTACCTATGAGCCAGAAATGTAATATTAACATTTATAGTGATTTTACGTTGAATTTGTATAGTGCCTTACTGTTCTCAGTGTATTTTCACACGTATTATAGCTTCTGAGCCCCTAAACAAAGGAAAATAGTAGAGGATAGTTTCTCTCTTTTACTAGAGACAAACAAAGGGTCAAAGAGGTGACCCTTTGAGCAAATTTATAATTAATCAGTGATATGAGCTATCGCTAATAACTATTTGAACTTAGTATTCTGGTTGATGAGGAGGTAAATAAATCAGAATATAGGGTAAATAAAAGTCTAGATAAAAGGCATTTGGGGTGGTTTGGAGCTGTTAGTCATTATTCTGTTCGATCAGCTAGGAACGCTGATTATGGAATTCATATTTTTAAAAAACAGGCAAAACTCCAGTTCCTAAGTTTAGTGAAAGGCCAATTTATATTAGTTTGATTTATTATAAACTTGCAGGTATTTTTAAAGCCTTAGGTATAGGGATTTATGTGAACTCAGAAGCAAAGGATATACTTACATCCATTAAATAAATGTCCTATGTCCATCAATTCCTTCATCTCCAGAATATCAATATATTTGTCACTACAGAATATGAACTACACCCTTTAGAAAGGGCTATGCAGTCTGCTCGGTTCTTGAGATGCCTGGTTAATTGACCAGTTAGGTTATTAATTTCAGCGGTTCCTGTTTGATTAGTTATGTTGGAAAACATCCTGTCTGCTCTGTAGGAACGAACTGAGACCACAAAAATGTTTCACTCCAGCTGCTGTGCTGCTAATATTCAAATTTCTTCTCATTCAGATGGTTGAATGGACAGGATAGAAATGAAATCTCTCATCTCCTCACTGATGATTTCTCTTCTAATGAAACTGAGGGCTGGATGAAATTTTACACTTTTAAGCTAATGACGTTGATTTGTACTTGACACTCGTAAAATACTAGTTTTTCTTTGCTTTGCATTTCTCCACTAATAATAGGTTTTCTATCCAATTTATTTTATGATAGCATGCACTTATAGAAATGGTTTATAGAACCTTTGGAACGAGGCCACTAACTATTCCAGCTTTAAAAGCATCCACATAAGTAATATCTCATTCAGTGTTGGTACTTGCTCTTTATTGGTAATTAAAATGATCTGAAATCAAAATGAGAATAATAAATAAAGCTCAGTTTCAGAGATCAAGGCGGTAAGCAAAATAGTTCAGACTGCTATTAAGTAACATGAATGCTTTTTCGGCAAAATTTCCCTATACAGAATGTATGAATTCTACTTCAAAATTGTTATATATTATGAAAGTGTTCATAGTCTTATAAACATTTCCCTGTAATTCTAACTGAATGTGTGCGAAACCACAACAATTCTTATATTCAGGCAGAAGAGGCAGTTGTGTTTCTGGTGCGGCGTAAGCAATTATTAGATTCCCTATCTTAAAATAGATCTGATCCTCAGCATTCACCACTGCTAAGAGGAACTGAGTACTGAGAGCTGAGAGAGAGTTGGGGAAGAAGGTGGGGAGGGTCTGAAAGGCTGAGGGGAAGGTGCTCAAGACCAGTGTCTTCCATTTCTCAATTTTGTTTAGTACTATTCCAAAAATCAGATGTAATGCAATTAAATTTGTCAAGTTCTTGGTTAATCATTGCTCTATTTGACTGCATCTGTACTGTTAACATCAGTAGAACTCACCTCTTTCTGAGACCTTATCTTGTATTTACTCTTGTGAGATTTTAACTTTCTAATATACTAGTAGTAATCATGTTACTACCAATTTTTGAGAGCTTTCCATGAGCCAGGTCCTGAGAAGTGTGTGTTGAAAACAGTGCTGCATTCAAAGCTCACCAGCACTCTGGGAGGTTGTATCATTTCTATTTTACATGCAAGGAATCTGAGGGGTAGAGAAGTGTATAACAAATCGTCACAAAATTAGCACTTTGAAATAATACATAATTCTCTGGTGCCCAGGGTCTGCAATCAAGGTCTTGGCCAGGTTGCCATGTAGAGCAGAATCTGTTTCCCTATTTATTCCAGTTCTTTACAGAATTTGGTTCCTTGTGGCTGTATGACTGTGGGCCTTAGATATTTGCCAGCTTTTGACTTGAGGTTGCCTCAGGTCTTAGAGGCTGTCATCAGATTCTGGCCCTGGGAACTTCTCCAACATGGCCACTTACTTTATATAAGGAGGATCTCTGGCTCCAGTCTGCTAAAAAAAAAAAAAAAAAAAAAAGTCTTATGTAACATAATATAATCACAGGGTATCATCTTATCACTTTGCCACGTAATATAACAATCTCAAGAGTAGTATTCTATCACCTTTGACATATTTTAGATTAGAAGCAAGTCCCAGGTCTTGTCCACACCCCAGGCAAGGGGATTACACGGGGCAGGGACACCAGGGGTCAGGAATCATGAGCGCCACCCTGAGGCCTGTCTGCCACATGAAGTAAATTAACCAAGGTCACACATTTACTAGAATTCACAGTTAGATTCTCCTGACTTCAATGCCCATGTGTTAACTATTGTGTTTTCCCATCTACATTGAATACAAATGAAATAAATAGTTTATAAGATTACTGGTTGCATATACCTGGTAACTTTTTAAAAATATAATTTAAATGATGTAATGTCTACATTTGGGGACTTCCTTTTTTGCTTGTGTTTTTAATTGAATTTACTGGGGTGACATTGTTTAATAAAATTATACAGGTTTCAGGTGTACGGTTCCATAATACATCATCTGTATATTCCATTGCGTGTTCACCGCCCAAAGTCAAGTCTCCTTCCATCACCATTTATCCCCCTTTACCCTCTTCTAGCTCCCCCTACTCCCCCTTTCTCTCTGGTAGTCACCATTCTGTTTGTCTGTGTCTATGAGGTTTTCTCTTAATTCCTTTGCCTTTTTCACCCAGCCCCCAACCCCCTCCCCTCTGACAGCTGGCAGTATGTTCTCTATCTATGAGTCTGTTTCTACTTTGTTAGTTAATTTTGTTGATTAGATTCTACATATGAGTAAAATCATATGGTACTTACTTGTCTTTCTCTGACTGGCTTATTTCACTTAGCATAATGCTCTCCAGGTCCATTGATGCTGTTGCAAAGGGTAATATTTCCTCCTTTTTTACAGCTAAGTAATATTCCATTGTATAAATGTACCACAGCTTTTTTATCCGCTCATCTACTGATGGGCATTTGGGCTGCTTCCAAATCTTGGCTATTGTAAATAATGCTGCAATGAGCATAGAAGCGCATATATTCTTTCAAATTAGTGTTCCGGGTTTCTTTGGATAAACTCTCAGAAGTGGAATTACTGGGTCATGAGGCAGCTCCATTTTTAATTTTTTGAGGAAACTCCATACTGTTTTCCACAGTGGCTGCACCAGTCTGCATTCCTACCAACAGTGCACGAGGCTTGTCTTTTCTCCACACCCTCGCCAACACTTGTTGGTTGATTTATTGAAGATAACCATTCTGACAGGTGTGAGGTGATATCTCATTGTGGCTTTAATTTGCATTTCTCTGATGATTAGTGATGCTGATCATCTTTTCATATGTCTATTGGCCATCTGTATGTCCTCTTTGGAGAAGTGTCTAGTCAGGTCCCTGGGGATGTTCTTAATCTTAATTTACCCCTTAAAATAAAGTATACATATATTTTATCACATCTTTTTAGTAACATAATAAGAGTAGTATTGAATTAGACACCAAATAGCATTGCTATAAAGAGACTCACCATTGCTTTCAATAAAGTAATGAATGGGGTCAAGGGAGAGAGGAAAGTGCCTTTTCCAATCAAATTAGTATATTTATATATTCACTACTGAGCATAGTGAAACCTGTGTAGTATTTTTCAGTTTAAAAAGTGTCACTTAATTTTTATTATCAGACTCTCTAGTAAAATAATGGGACGTGCACCTTGAACCACATTTGAAGTTCCTGGAGTTCAGTGCTGTAGCTGGGAAGTTTGAGCTGTCTATGTCTTTTTTTTTTTGGCTTAGAGATGAAAAAGCAAAAGATCTGCAGTTCTCTTTTTCTCCAGATAGTATTTAAAGACCTAACAGAAAGAGCTCACTCATGATTTTATGCCTGCGTGAGGGGCCTTCAGACCACTTCCCGTTTAGTCACATCATTGATTGCTAACCGAGGGGAAGCTTAAAGCCAGAGGCTCCTTCCAACTGACTAGCTGAAGAGGGGGACCCTACATGGGGTCATGTTTTTAAGGAAGGGGAGGATCCTTACTCAGAGGGGACATGGGGGCTGGCTCTCACACCTGGTTCCTGTGCTACCTGCGACAGCGTCTAGTTAGCTGGGAGCAAGAGATCCTGAAACTAAGCCTTCCTGCCCTTTTCCTATGGAAACACAGAAATGAGGCTGCCTCTCCTGTTGGTGAGGCATGCCCTTCATTAGATACACCTTATGCATTTACAGTTAGTAATTTCAGTTAATAAAATCTGTTTGATGTGCTTTCTGTGGTATTAACCCCCCCCCCATTTGGAGGGACTTTCATTTCTACAGTATATAAATAAGGTTTTTCCTTAAGAAAACAGTCCTGTAGCTGAGAAATAAAAACATTTCTTTGCAGCATCCTGAGGCATTTATTCATGTAACTAATTATAATTTGTTCCATTTTTCCGGTTTAATAACTGCTTTTTTAGTTTTGCATAAACTACAAATAAGAAATTTTTGTTATTGAGTACTATCACAAAGCATGAGAAAATAGGAGAGCTGTACAATGGAGAATAGATAAATAAGCATCACCTCAACTGCCTTTTTTACTTTAGGGAAAGAAAAAAAAAAACCACAGTAAAAAAAGGAAAAACACTGAATGACGTGCAAAGCCAGGATTCATGGGGTCACTGGAAACATAATTCACTTTCCTGCACTAAATAATATTTCCTTTCTTTCTCAAATTGCGGCGGTGAGAATGCATAAGCTAGAGAAGAGGGTGGGTGCAAAGTATTGTGCGAGGGGAGTGCTTAGAGCAGCCTCCTCAGTGCCATCTGGCCGGCAGGTAATGATCAGGGCCTACAGCTTAGTCCTGGAATAAAGAGCCCGTCCTTCCAAGAGGAAGAATAGTTTCGTTCTTCATTACTTGTTGTATTCCCAGGGCCCAACATAATTCTGTGTTCCCTGATTATGCCGTTAGCTCCATAGAAGAGAGGACTCGTGCTCCTGTGTGCTGCACATGTGAGCCCAGGAAAGCAGCCCCACGGTAATCGCCCTTAATGCTTTGTTTGGCTTCTCCTTTTGCTCACAAGCAGGCCTATTAAACCCGTATCAGTCACAGTCCCAATAGGAAACAGATGGCGCTCGCAAATTAGGATAATTCCAGGAGGGTTTATGCACAAAGGGACTGTTTGCAAAGCAGAACCACAAAACGTAGTGCGGTAACCTGGTTTAATAATGGTAGAGCGATGATCACTGCTGGGCCTGAAAGAGAGAAGGGGGAGCGGTTTCCAGAAAACAGAGAGACTTGAACGGGGACGGCCAGTTTGGTGGAGGGACGTGGCTGAAGCTACCTGGCAGGGGGGCAACCTGGGCACGCATATGCCCACCTCCCTCTCTCCTCTGGGCCTCCCAAACTGCTGCCCAGGTCCCCTCTGTCAGGCCGCCACTGACAGCCAGAGGACAAGGAAGCCCCTTGAGCCGCACACAGAGCTCAGGGCCAGAGGCAAAGAGAAAAAGGGCGGAGTGTAGGGTCGGGAGGAGCAAATAGGATTTGGCACAAATTCCAGCGTATGGAAATTAGAATATTCGAAATGCAAGTTTTTTATGGGTCGTGGTAATCAGAATAGGTTAACAGCAAATATTTAATACTTATGAGGCATTTAGGCTTTGAGAGCCTTGCTTTCTCGAATTTGAAAGGCAGGAAAAACAACAACAAAACTGCAACTCCCTCATTAGTTGGGCCTATGTTAAGGCAAATGAGCAGATTTCTCCAGGCAGGATATGTTATTTTCTTTCCAAGTTTTCTTCGGTTCTAAACTACTAGGACAGTCAGATGACTAGTCTGTCATGTGGCACTCAATCCGCTGGATTTTTATAATAGTGCTTGTTAGATATAGGTCAGTACCTAGACATTAGGGTTCTATGAAGGGGAAGGTTCGGACATATGGAGAGTCTTAAAAGCATTTGCAAAGTAACACATAGGCAATTTTAGGATGATAGGTATGCAAGTGCTGACAGATCACTTCTAGGATGCAGAATCGGAGGTAAGGATATTGGATACATTCTTGAGATACCGTCTTTTAAAGGTGTAGGATTGTATAGTTCTTTCCCCTCATATTGTCATATGTTTCAAATGTGGACATTTAAAAGTGTCAGGTGAAAAAGATACCATAAAATGAGTGAAAAGGCCCAGCCGGGCGTGGCTCAGCTGTTGAGCATCAACTTAGGATCCAGAAGATCGTAGTTCGATTCCCGGTCAGGGCACATGCCCAGGTTGCGGGCTCGATCCCCAGTCGGGGGCGTGCAGGAGGCAGCCGATCAATGACTCTCTCATCATTGATGTTTCTATCTCTCTCTCTCCCTCTCCTTTCCTCTCTCTGAAGTCAATAAAGATATATTTTAAAAAAAGAGTGAAAAGACAAGTTGTAGAGTGGGGGAATACATTTGCAACACATAAATTACAAAGGACTAAGATCCATTGTACATATAAAATATATAGCCCTGACCCGGTAGCTCAATTGGTTGGAGTGTTGTCCCAATAAACCAAGGTTTCGGGTTCAATTTCCACTCAGGGCACAAGCAAGTATCAACCAATGACTGTAACAACAAATTGATGTTTCTTTCACCCTTCTCTCTCTCTCTCTCTCTCTCTGAAAGTTAATCAATAAAATAATGTATAAAGCTACCCTGACAAATCAACAAAAGTAAGACAAATAACTCTAGAAAAAAAAGCCAAACTACTTAAACCAGCCCTTCACCAAAAAGAAAACTCTAGTGATTGGTACACATTTGAGAATCAGCCTCATTAGTAGTAGGCAGAGAAACGGTAAATGAGATACAATCACAAATCAACAGTTGACAAAAATTAAAAAGCTAAATAGTTTCAAGTATCAAAAAATATGTATGATTTTTATAAGGTTGGAAGTAAATGATAAAACCATTTTGAAACACCATTTTGCATTCTAGTCCAGCTGAAGATGTGATCTCTAAAGACCCCGCAATTCCTCTCCTGGGTAATTATGCTAGAAAGTGATTTGCACATGTGCTCCAGAAATATGTGCCAGAATTTCAAAGCAGCAGCTCATTCTAGTTCATCCCAGCCAAAATGTGGAAATAATCCAAATATCCGTCAGTAGAAATAGGGATAAATAGATTGTGGTATAGTCCTACAAGAAATTACTATCTGGCAATGGAAATAAATGAATCTTAGTTCTATGCAACAACTTGGATAAATCTCAAAAAAAGTTGAGTAAACAAAGCAAGTCAAAGGAATACATGTAGTATTTCTGTATTTTATGTTAAATGAAAAGGTAGGCAAAAAGAAAGCCCACACTGCGTACAGGTGTATTCTGCTGTGGTAATACTCTAAAGAAAAGGAAATCATTATCAGAGGACAGTGGTTACCACTGGTGGGGGAGCTTGGGTTGTTTTGGGGGAAGGCTCAAAAAGGAGGTGTTCTAGGTTGCTGGCTGTGTTATTTCTTCCACAAGTGGTGGTTACACTGGTGATAATTTGTGCTTATTAAACTGGATATGTATGTAATCATGCAGTTTTCTTTCTGATAAAAATAGATTAACAACTTTTTAAAAGTCATTTGACTCTATTCTTCGTGTTCCGAAGTTTTATGATCGACTCTGCATGTCTCTCAAGGGTGTTGAAAGCCACTGTTTTTAAGTTTCTGGTTGCATTTAATGGTTGAAAATATAAACATGAATTGCATAACAGGAAATGTGATTATACAGCAAATCTCCATTAGATTTGCATCCGTATTTCTCTCCTTCTGGCATATGGAAGGCAAAGACATCCTTAGGGCATTCATGGGAAACCTGGGGTTATGAAGAAGAAAATCAATTCTGCTATTAATGGCTTAATTCTAAAGAGTAGGATAGTTGAGGGAGTATGGTGAGAAGTGAACACAAGGTAGTTTGGACTAGGAAAATATCAGGACCAGAGCTGAAACTCAGGAAGAGAAGCATCCTGGACTCCAAGCAGACATTAGAAACCAATTCACCAGAGTTTTTATTTTTCTTATTAAAAGGTTTAATCTGAGTTACTATTAATAAGGAAAGTGGGAGACGTGAAGACGCTCCCATGGAAATGGACAAATGCCTTTCTTTTTATAACTTTTCCAGCGGCTTTGGGAATTCTTGGATCCTTACAGAGACTTACTTTTTTCTGCCCTTTTCCCAGGAAGTAGAAGATAAAGCATTAGCAAGCCTGCTTGAGTTATAGGCATCATCACTGGGAGATGTTAGGAGGCCAGAATTCTAGAGGGATTTCAGGGGACTGTTTGTCACAGGTGTGGCTGCACCATAAATAATTTATCCATTCAGTATTTAGAGGCAGTTCATGCACTGCCTAAATATGTATTAAGTGCACAGTGCAGTGGGTATTAAAAACAAAACAAAGCAAACAAAAACTATATGAATTCAGTGCCTGTAATAATGACAAGATCATGCAATTAAGTGATGCTGTTGAATTATATGGTATTTATGTACAGTCTTCCTTTCTTCTTATATGTGAGAGCTCTATTTGATGGAACATCATAAAATATATCTTTATATATTTTAACTAAGTGTACTAAATGCATTATTATTTTCTAGTTCTCCTGATTTCTGCAAAACAGAATTTGGAAAAATAAAGGATATAAAGGAAAGATTTGGTCATAAAAGCAAACAATTCTTCATTTTGAAAGAATATATCCTTTGTTTCAAGGTTTCTCAAACCCTAATGTACCTAGGGATCATCTGAGGGTCTCGGGCCACCCAAGATTCTAATTCAGCAATCTGGGGCAGGGCCTGAGATTCTGCATTGCTAACAAGTTCCCAAGAGATCCCAAAGCTGTGGATACAACCTGACTTTGAGGAAAAAGAGCACAGAGATCAAAGGTCCCAGCCAATTCAATCAGAAAATCCCACGTGCCCTCCTCACACCTGTGATCAGGAGGCACCTGAAATGGTTTCTTCTATGTCATCTCTCATGTTTTGAGGTTTTCTTAGAGGTACATGTCCGTGGTTTTATAAGTTTTTAAAGGAAAAAATAGAACACCAAATCTAGGCCTAATTCTGTTCTGAGCTAATTGTGAGACCAAGGAGACATTGCTTGAAGGACCCCTACTTCCAGGTATAAGATAAAGTTCTGGGGATCTAATGTACAGCATGGGAGCTGTCGTTAACAGTACTGTATTGTGTACCTGAATAGTGCCAAGAGAATAGATCTTAAGTGCTCCCACCACACTCGTAAAAGGTAGTTAATGTGTGGGAGAGGAAGTGTTAATTAGCTTGATTATGGTAATCATTCTACAATTGGTACATATATCAAATCATCACTTTGTACACCTAAAACACATACAATTTTTATTTGTCAATTGTATCTCAATAAAGCTGGAAAGAGTAGAATTTTTATTTTGCAAATTTTTAAGGCATTAGGTTAAATTGTTTCTAATGTCTCCTCTAGCACAGCACCCTTAACTCGTAAATTATGGAGCACTTGATGTGGGTTTTCATGACAGATGTGACTTGTCATTTTTCTGTCTGCTTTTTTTACTTTCTTATTAAAAGACATGTGTTTTTCCTTTTCTCACTCTTTAATAAGTGTACATATCCATTTCCTAAAGTCACTGAGAAATTTCTTTAAGAATAGTATTTATTTGTTTTCTATTAAATATTTATTAAATATTTATTTAAGAATAGCATTTAATACTCTTCTGTTCCATTCCTCTTTTTATGACTATTGATGTGTCTATGAGGGCTAGTAATCTATCAGTTCAAAACCTATACCAAATGTCTAGCTATGCTTACTTTCCTTAACTTTTATTTGAAGGAAAGGGAAGAGAAAACAAGAATAAAGTCTCATTATAGTGTCACAGATTTATTTTGTTTAAATATAAAATTGTCTGAAGTCCCTGAAATGTGGTAATATAAGCATAAACTATCATCTCATGTAGCTTAGTTTGGAATAAACTGTGAAATAAAACTTGTACAAGACAGCTGTTCTAAAGATGAGCTTTTCCTTATCAGGCAAAATTATTGGCCTGGTTAATTCACTTTAAAGAAATTTCTTTGAACAAATGTTTAAAATTCCTCAGTAGAGTTCCTAAGAGTTTAGACTCTAATCTAGAAGTCCTGGTTATGAGTAAGTTTATTTATGGACCTGGGGATATGCTGACAATGTCAGGTTTTTTCCAGCTTTGTGGCACATTCAGTGAAAATACTTTTCTAAATATTGATGCACCACATGGTCTATGGCCTGTCAAGACCATAATCGCAGGCTCTGAAGATAGAGAAGATTTTGAAGCATCCAGTACTCACTGCCAGGGCACTTAAACCTGACCCTGAAGCCCAGAGATGTCATGAGACCAACTCTGCTAAGCCAGATTCTTAGTGTGCTTCTGCATCTTTCCCATGGCCAAAGTTTCCACTGATTTGAAAAGAATTCGTCAGCAGCTACTGGGAATCTGATGGAATAGATAGTATTGGTCTCCTCTTGGACACACATTTGAATTCTGCTGAGACTAAAATTAATTGAAATCATTGGTGTTTGAGAGATGGCCTTATCCCCTGAGATGTGAGACTAAAGATGGTTTTATTTTCAAATTACTGTTGGGAATAGAATTGTGTTATCCTAAGTTCTTTCTGAAATAGATGCCTGAGCTAGCTTCAGCCAGGCAGGCTCACAATACACTGGGATCTCAGGAGGTCTGGGTCCCAAGGCCCTCTGCTGTGATGACCTCCCCACTGAGCCTGTGGTGGTGTGCTAGAGTCTATTTCCACTAGCCCTGGACAGATGGTCTTGCACGTCTCCCAACTCTACCATCAGTTGTCTCAAGTCAACAGCATGAAATGGGCCAGGGTGGGAGTATTTACACCACAGAAATTGGCCCACTATGTAAACCATCCCCCCCTCAGTTGTTAAACATTTACCTGCACACGACAGTCCTTAAAGGCAGAATCTCGTTCAGTATGATTAGATTAAAGGCCTTGCATTTCCTGCCGGTGGTCTCATCTGGTCTGTGCAATAATGAGCACCCTTATCTGAGAATGTTTGAAAGTTTCTTCCTGAAAGCATCAAAGGAAGAAGTTCAAAAGGTAGAAGCACAACTTTTAATAAGAAGAGTATATGAAAATGCCCCTGGTTTCTCTTATCTCTGCAAGGGGATTTTGCTTAGAACATGTGGTTTTAAATAGTTTCCTCTCAGATCTCTGAACCCAGTAGCTCCAGTTTTGCCTGCCTCTTTAGGCACTGAGACAGCAAGAATACCAAGTAGAAACTCTAAGTATAAAACACGCATTGGAAGTGACAGACATACTCCAACTGTTAAGAATTTTGTGTTAAGATTCTAGGTTTCAGATGTTTCCTTGAGACAGTAAAGCTTTTAGACATCCAAGAAGATATATTCTAAAAGCTGTGAGTGGTTTGAAGGACTAGGAATATTTTGACATTAGTTGAATGGATATAGTTTAATGGAATTGAATTGCTTTACCGAATACTTCTGTGCAATTTGTGAGAGAACGTGTGTGTGTGTGTGTGTGTGTGTGTGTGTGTGTGTGTGTACTTGGTTCTGACTGCCAGTTTACTTTGTAAAACAGACAGAAAAACTTTGATTAGAAAATAAAAGAGCCATCTCCCAGGCAGCTAGTAATCCAGTGCAGATGCAGAACGTTCCACTACCTTAACTTAAAAAGCCCAGAGTTGGATTTCCAAGGTGTATTTTAATTTTGGCCCAATGATGCACAAAATTGTGTCCAGTGGAAAGATGCTGTTCAGAAGCCCTATTAATAAGTCTCTTGTGCTAGAAAGAAAGAGTTTGGTTGAAAAATTAAAGGTGCTGCTTTTTCCTTTTATATACTTTCAGACATGCATCACTATTTGCTATTCATGAGTCTTCAAATCATCGCTTGCTCATATGGCTCAGATGCAAAGATGTAAGAATGAAGGTATTTTCTAAATACTACTGTCATAAGTACCTGCCAGGAGTGCTGAATCCACCCATAAACAATGTTGTTCATTGGGCTTTCTTTAGTAATTATAAGTCTGTTATCATCACCCTGTTTGATGACTTTTTCTAGGGAATTGAGTTCCCTCATGCTCTAAGATTCCATGCTTCTTCTTAATATTTTTGAATTTCAACAGCTGTGCTATTCTTTAATATCCATCAGGTAAACAGGACATAAATAGTGCAGCATTACTTATTTATCACTACATTTATTTAAATGATTATTCATCCACAAATATACTTGTGACCAGTTGAACATTATTTTCCTCATACATGAATGCAGTTGTACATACAGGAAATTTATGTAGTAACTTTATTTCTCTATCACTATCAAAGTGTTTTCTATAAATAGTCAGAAACATTAAATGACTCCAGGCTACCCAATGATTATCTCTATAAAACCTAAACCACTTAGCTTGGCCTTGACTATAGAAAAAGTAGAGTAATGGTAATAAAACTAATTTGCAAATGACTCGAATTGTTCATCCTTTCCACTGTTGACCTTCTGTAGTCTGTTCTCCGTATAGAATCGGAGTAATATTTTTAAAGCATGGAAAAGATCACATCATTTCTTGGCTCAAGACCCTGCTAGAGTTTCCATTGTAACTAGAATATAGGCCCTATATTACTAGAGCCCTGCCTCTCTTTGACTTTACCTCCCACTTCTTTCTCTTTAATTCAACCACTCTTTTCAGTCATTTCAGCCTCAGGGCCTTTGTACTTGATATTGTCTTGGCCTAGAATACTATTCCCTCTTATTTTCTCCTGAGCTGGCTCCTTTTCTTTATGAAGGCCTTAATCAAAGTCACCTGCTCAGAGAAACCCACTCTCACCAATATAGGTTAAATACCCCCATTAACACTTTATTCAGTTACCCTATTTTACTCTCATTTTGCTCTTTACCGTCTCTTCCTGATGCTAAAATTTAAGTCCATGAAGTGATGGTTCCTTGTTCATGACCATAACTTTAGCACTTACAACAACAGATCAGCAGGTAGAATTCCATAGAGAAAGAAATTCGTGGGATAGCAGAATAGAGCTATTGCAGTTGTCCCATCTTTGCCTGGTGACGGAAACTTCATTGGACAGCTATATTGAAAGCCCTTTTCCTCTATGCTACTTACACCATTTTTTTTCAAGTTCATAAAAAATATCCTTTGTGGGTTGATTGTATAAGTCAATTGATCTTTACTCAGGGCTTGATGATCGATCTTTTGACTGGGGTTACAAAACCCTAGGTTGTAAATGATTTCTTAAAAGGCTGAGTAATATAACAATAATTTTGTTGTTTTAAAGCTACATAGAAATTATTTAACCTTATAGTGTTGGGATTAATGACTTTCAGGGAGCAACAGATTAATAGACATGTGTGCATGTTGATATTACTGTTCTCTGTCTAATAGCTTGTTCATTAGCTCATGACCGTGGTCTTAATTGAGGGCTGTTACTACGTAAGGATGGTGTTTTTGAGTCTGGCAATGTGATAAATTGTGTCTGTTTCTGTTCCTTGAGGTTAATAGATTTTTGGTTTTTTAAACTCTCATTAAGTTGCCTGAGGGAAGACAAAGTCACCATCAGTCTGGGCTCAGGAGAGGCACTGTGGTGGATGGGTGCAAACTTTGGAAGCAGACCATTTAAGGTCTGATCTGCAGCTTGAAATGACTCCTGGGCAAATGACTCTAGTTTACTGAAACTGAGTTTTTTCGTCTGTAAAATGGGAAAACATTAATAACACAGCTCAGTAACAAGTGAAAAAATTAACCCATAGGTCAAGGAAGAATAGTTATTTCCCTTGATGTCATTATCCTTACTTATTAATTATAAGCTTTGTATTATTTCCTTTTAGGCTAGTACATACTTAATCTAGGTCTGGTGTTGGGATCATGGGATCAGTCCTGGTGACTCTTTTTCCACTTTTCTGAATAGTAACACAATTGTGTTTGTATATTGGGGTAGTGGAGAAGGCGAGGAAGGGAGATGGAGGCAGTAATGGAGGTTTGACCTGACAAAAAACTTCTAATATACATGCACCATATTTGAACTGAACCCTGTATGTATGTCACAGGTTAAAAATTTTCTCACTTGGGGCTTTGGAAGTCAACAGGAATGGAGGACTCAACTTACACTGAACACTTATTTAACAAATTATCAGTTAATATCTTCAATGCCTATAAAACACATTTTAAGATTGTGTTTTTACAGTCCAAAGAGCTCCTTTGTTCTTTACTTTCATTTAAAAAAATACCTAAACATCCCTTAACACTTAAAGTCTGTGGTCTTAAATTGTACAGCTTTTTAGAGGTGGGTCCTTTTGGCTTTAGGTAAGTGCCAGGATGGGCCTTGCCTTGTAGTCCAGAACAAGAAACTCGATGGGGTCTGAACAAGGCTACCTTTCTCAGCCCCATGTCCCTTTCAGGAAGGTGCAGAACTGGTGCATTGGAAAGACACAAGGGTAAACTCTCAGAACAGGGACAGGGAGACCTCTTTGACTTCCATGAAAACCAGACCTCAGTGTCAGTATCTTTTGTTTTTAGCAGAGCCTATATCTTTCAGAGATGCTCTGACAATGGAAGGGAATGTCTAAGCGTATTTTTGCAGTTTCAGTCATTTTTCACCTGCCCGTAATAGATCTCTGTAATAGTTGGAAAGGGAAATGGAATAAAATGTAGGTAATGGCAGGGATACTCAGAGTTATGTGACTCTGGAGCCACATTTGCAGTCACCATTAACCTAAAGAACCACATGACTCCTGTATGATTGGTGGAATTGAGTATAACGGTGCATTCATATAGCAAAATTAGAAGTCTTAATGAACCACTAATTAAGCATAAAGGGACCCATGTGATTAGAGGGCTGTGGTGTGAACATCACTGCCTTAGAGAAATGGGAAAACCTCTAAGATTAAATGCATCTAAACTAAAAGAGTACTTATATTTGTCTTCCTGTTATCTCTTTGTGGCTGGAAGTCCATGGAATGCTCTGTGTACATAATTTTGTATAATTTGTTTTGACATGTAAAAGATAATCACACTTACCTAGTAAAGACCAAGACAGCATGTCATACTAAATAATTATTGGATTATTTCTGGATAGTGCTCAGGCTTCAGGGGAAACTCTGTTTTTACTAAGAGAACTATCTGCAGTTATGCATTTGTAACTGGTTTATGGAAGTCTTACCTCAATAGACAGACCAACATATAATGGATTTTTCCCTCTTTCCAATCATATTTCACTATGCTCTGTTAAATATTACTTTTCATCTCTTAAGCACATTTGAAGATTTCTTATCTTTCAGATTACTTTCATATATTACAAAGTTTACCTTGGGCCGGATGGGGTAGATGAAGCAAGCAATGAACCCTCTGACAACAAGCTAGAAACAAGCCAGGCATATTAACAGAAATCACATTTGAAAACATCATCAGTCTTTGAAAATAATAACAATGAGATGAACTAAAATTCCAGAGAAAGGAACTTTTGGGACTTGATCTTTTAGGAGCCTGTGGATTTTCCTCTGTGGCATTTGTTGATTCTAAGAGTGGGCTGAAGAAGAAGCCTTTGCCTGTACACAGGGCTGTTGCTGCTTGCAGAAAGGGAACCAGCAAAGCCGTCAAACAGTTAGTTGAATGAAATGAGAAATCATGACTTCAGGGCCCTCAGGTCAATGTCCATTTGTTCTCAGAAGAGGCTTGCTGAAATCGGAGCTTTGCAGGATGCTAAAGAACTAGGCCAAAAGCTTATAAAAAGCCGAAGAAAACCTCCCATTGTTTCACAGTGCTTAGGAAACCAGGGACCACAGAAAACAAACAAGAGACAAAGTCTTAAGGACATGCTGAATTGACATTGAGGGACCAAGAAGCCATTTTTCACCTGGCAGCACTTATAGATTCTCCCTTGAGCAGAAGTCAGAGTATCAAGGCTCTATAAACACAAGGTGGCAGCTAAACACAGAGAACCCAGCAGAGATTTGGGTTTTCATGTGTAGCTGAAGTGACAAATTTAGAGACTAAAGGGGGCTCCAACTCACAGCTTATAAAGACAAGTCATCTGCCTATAAAGACATTTGCCAGATTTTGAAGTCATGTGGGGCACAGTGCGAAAGGGGTGCTCTGAGACTCCTGAGAATATCCGGCACTCTTTCAGGGTTGAAGAGCAAAGACCTGCTGAGCTCTCCGTTGAAAGTCCTAGAGGGCCATACCCTACAACACAATGGACTGTTACCAGGGCTACTGTCACAAAATGTGAAGGACTGGGTGGTCTAAGCAATAGAAATTTATTTTCTCACAGTTCTGGAGTCTGGAAGTCCAAGATCAAGGTATTGGCAGGGATGAGTTCTTTTGAGGCCTCTCTCCTTTGCTTGCAGATGGCCACCCTCTTGCTGATTCTTCACGTGGTCATTCCTTTGTGTCCACACCACTGGTGTCTTTTCCTCTTACCAGGACACCAGTCTTATTGCATTAGGGTCCCCCTCTAATGGCCTCATTTTAACTTAATCACCCTATCTCCAAACGCTGAGGTACCAGCGTTTAGGGTTTCAACATATATATTTGGGATTTGGGTGGATGGGGAGGTGGAGGGGTTGGGGACATAGAGAATCAAACCTCAGTAGAGTCTTACCAAAATTCCAACCTAGCTATGATCCAAATCAGTCGCTGACTTGATGACCAGAGCTACCCCTTTCACTTGCATAACAAAAGAAAGGACATCTGTGACCAAAAATATTATCTGGAGCTTTTACAGATGACTGACATTGAAAAAAAATTGCTAAACTCCTTAATAACCAGAAGAATAAACCCCATTCCTTATCCCAATCACATTTATGTGCAAATGACTATTTACCATTCTCATCTGTGACCTATATCACTCATATGCTCTCTTCTAGGTCAGACCTTCTCAAACTTTAACACACATATGAATTACTTGGAAACCTCATTAAAATGAAGACTGCTTCAGTAGATTTGGTGTATGCCTAAGATTCTGTATTTCCATAAGCTTCTGACCAACTGCAGACCTGTAGGTGATGAAACACGTAGGAGTTTGAGAAACATTGTCCTATAATGTCTAAGACCTCTTCCAGCTCTGAAATTCTGTTAACCTTTTTAAAAAATATTTTTGGCTATCTCTCAATACAAGGAAATAAAATATTGACTGAGCAACTTCCTCCTGTGAAGTTGCTGTGACTGTGAAAGGGGGCTAAATATTTCAGGTTTTTATGTGTTTGAATATTAAGGCAGTTCTGTGTTTCATTCCAAGTAAATGTGATATTATTATATAATCTAGTTTGAAATACCTAGAGAATTAGAGTAACATTTTAATTAGTAAAAATGGATGTGCTTCAATGACATATTCATTATCGGAGACCTTACCAGATGTGACAATAGTCTAACAAGAACATCTGGGCTCTCTCTGTGTCTCGAGAGTGTTTCTCTACTATTGCCAGTATCTTCTACTCTGCCTTCCAGCCAAGTGTCCAGGGGAGGGTTGCTCCTTCCTTGCAGATTAATGAAAAGATGCATTTGCATGAGACCTGGGCAAGACACTGCTGCCCAGAATCAAGTCAGCTTGGCCTTCCCTCTCTTGATCTAGGTACCCAATGATGTCCTAGCATTTGAGGCATCAGCACAGCCTCATTCTTTGTTACCTGTGAAAAACACCACACTCCTCACCCTCTGCCCACCCTCAGGGGAGCAGTGCCCATGCTGTTTGTAGCAAGTTTGACTTGTTTAGGGAGTTCTTCTCCATGGATTTGAACATGGGAGTCCTAGATTCAGCCACTGCCATGGTAGCCCTTGCAGCCTCCTGCTTGGGAACAGTTAATGTTTATGACCTGGTCTGTAGGGATTTGATGAAAGAGTGGGTATCAACTCACTATAGGCTACCTGGTTACCTTTTGATTTTTCTTTTTTCAAGGTAAATTTTGTATGTAGAATTTTGAACTTATGAAGTTGATAGAGAAGGAAATGAATGTGTTTTACATGAACCTGAAGAAATATTCAAGATGGAATATTTCTACGTGATCATTCCTATTAATTGATCTGTCTTGCTTTATTTGATATCATAAAAGTCTAGACTAAAAGAATTTAGAAAACTCTTAAATGTGTAGTCAAACAGACATTCTTATGTCCTGGGAAAGGACAGCGAGGGATAGAGTGAAGAAAAGCAGGGATGAGAACTGGTAATGAGACCAAAAAAGGGAAAATGAATTCCTGAGGAAGGCCAGTAAATCTCAGGAGGTTTGCTGTTACCCATGAACTGAAATATTCCAAATGCTACAGTGACAACCATGCTTCACCTCTTTCTCATCAAGAGATCTTTTCGAAATCTGTCTAGAGCTTTAACTTTTGTTTTCAGGGAAATATTTTCCCTTCCCCCCATCTCCCTGCCTCTGGCTTCTTCCCTTCTTACGTTTGTCTTCTTAACCCTCTCCCTTTCTCCTTCTTTCTTTTTCTCCCTTCCTTCCTCATATCCTCCCTCCCTTCTCCCTTCCTCTGTGTCAGGTGTTGTTCTAAGTCCTGAAAAGACGTAATGCAACAACCGATGAGGTCTATGACTAGCTCCATGTTGAAGATAACTGACATCAAGGCAAAGGGCAACTGGCATAAAGAGGTTAAATAATTCTCCCAGCGGGACTCGGAGCAGACAGTTGGGATGACTGCAGGGGCTCTGATCGTGTCACTCTTCTACCCAGTTGCCTTCCATGCTTTCTTGTTACCTATACATTGCATAAAGCTCCTTGAGAGACGGCCCTGTACAACAAAAGACCCCAACCTGTCTCCTCATATATATTTATCTCTTGCCCCTTCCTTCCATGAAGGTCCCCATATTATAGCATCATCAGAATACACACTCTTTCTCAAACACAAATGGGCTTTTATAACTCCATGATGCATGTTTTTTATTTAACACCCTGCTTGCTTTGTCATACCCTTCATTGCCTAAAACTCCTACTCATCCTTCAGAACCCACACCACCTTTTCTGTGAAACCTCTCCTGACACTCAAAGCCTGAATTAGATCCTACTCACTCTGGATGCCCACAGGGAAATGCTCATATTTCCAGTATAGCATTTATTAGATTGTACTGGATTATTCATACATATGTCTCACTCACTAGACTCTGAAGTCCCAAGTGGAAGCAATGGGAGGGACCTTACTCACTGACAAACCCGGTGCTGGCCACCTAGTATGAGTTCACTGTAATGAGGGATATATATTACACAGAAATGCATCATTGATGTGTAACCTATATGTCATGATATCAGTAGTATTGACCTTAAATATAAATGTTTTACAACTATATATATATTACTAATATAAACAAATGTTTCATATGAAAATATGACTATAAAATATAAAGTTTTGTTCTTCAGTTTCTAAAAATCAAGAGCTCTAAATTAGTGATTTAAACACATCTCAACTTAGGAGAATGTGACATGTACTTTTCAAACGTACTTCTATTCAGTAAAGTAACACACATTTTCAGACACACACATCATACAAGGCAATCTTGTCTGTGAATATCTTCAGATTTCTTTCATTGTATACAACTTTGGGTTAAGAATCTTTTTTTCTCTCTGTAGTTTACTCATATTTATAAGGAATAAATGTTCTATTGATAAAATCAATACAAATTTAGGAGTTTAATGACCATGTTACAGGAATTGTCACTATTAGCTCCAACTTTGTCCAACATTATATGACATAGTATATATATGTATACACTTTATATGGTCCTACATATGTTGACCCTCACCAGCTTCTAACGTCCTTCACTTATTTCTAAATTCAAGCATATCCCTTTTGATGATGTCATTTGGGTGTTAAAATATTTTAAATGATGTATAAATACACATACATATATATGTGTTTATGTGTTGCATGTGTGTGAATATTTATTCACTGTCTATATAGTCCATTCTCATATATATAGTGTATACATATATATAGCATACATACATTATGTATATAGTCCATATATATATATACACTATATATATATGGAGAGAAAGAGAGTGAGAAGGAGAGAAAGACACCATACACACACACACTATATGGTCCACTACAGCCCACTATTAATATATAGTTTTCTTGTCCTTTGAGGCCAGCTAATGATTTCCATCTAATGAGGCTGAATGGTGCAGCTGAACATTCTGGACTAAAGAACACTGACACAGCTACCAAACTGCAAATGCTCTTAGCCAGTGAGCGCTGCGTCATGAAATCCTGGGTCGAGTGTGTTCTGCAAATTGTGTTGTTTACTCTGTTCCATCCGTCTTGTCATTTATTTTGTGCTCTGGTGAACAATTTTGTGTCATAATGACTGACAAATTGTGCCCGAGATAGAGCTGGATCTGTCATAAAGAAACAAAGAAGGAGTGTTAAGCTGGAAGTTAAAATGGACTGTTTTCCCATGGCCTGAAGGGTTTTTCAAGGACCCAGAGACCATGTTAAAGATGAGCTGGCCATTAGGAGCTGGTTCACATGTTTGGACTTTGGGAAGGTTATTTTACACAACCCTTCAACAAGGGAAAATTGACCTGGAGGGTCAAGTGTGTCAAGATCGAAAGGCTTTGAAGAGCAATGTGATCGGCAGGGCTGCCCCTCCAAAGGGATTTTGTTCAAATGGCTCCTACTGTGTCGACCCAGGTGTCCTGGGTCCCTCTGTTCCATCAGCCCTCCCACCCCTCTACTCTCTAGTTAAACAAAGTGTGCCAATACATAGATCTGTATTTAGTTATTTTTATTTATTTTTAATTGAATTTATTGGGTTGACATTGGCTCTTGAAATTAACTTCTTAATCTCATCTTTATTCAACTGAGATATGCTAGGTTTGGGCTTTATGTTTCCTCCTGTTTTTACTAGCCTTTTCTTAAGTGAGAAAGATAGTTGTGATTTCCTTTCATTTGAAACATTTTTTTGTCTTAAATAGATGTGGATGAAAAAGAGACCACATACTAAATTTGCAATCCGGCACAGTGGCCTTTCAAACCCGGAGTCCAACAGTAACCACGCAGGAAACGTAGAAATTCCTAACTGAAAGTGGGTACAGTCGTAGCCACTTCCTGGGTCTTTAATTTCCCTGACACAGGTCAATCTTTACCTCCCACATTGCCTATTGTTTTTGAGCATCTAAGATAACATACATTTGAAATGTCAGAGTAATTTTCTTTTCTAGCCCCACTGAAGGTACAACCACGGGTAGCTGAGCAGTACACCACGTTGCTGTCTTGTTCCCCGCACACCACCTCTATGTGCTGTAAATATTAACTCTCCTATGCTCAACAGTGTAAAAGAAGTATCTCTCCATCCTGCTTTTTACCCAATCCCAGAGATTTCCCGCTTTGCTTTCTCCTGCCCCCTTAATCTACCACCAGTGGATTTCATGCGACCCTCCTTACATCTCCTCTGTTGATTCTAACGTATAAAATAAGCTGCAAAACTGCCATTCTCCAGAGCAGTTTCTAAATCTGTTGAGATTTTGCTTCCCGGAAATTGTTGTCATTTCAGCTCAGATGAACTTTTTCTTAGGCTGAACATTCTTTTGTCGACATAGAGAACCATAGACTCAGCAGCTGAACATTAGAACCCATATCTGGCTTTTCAGCTGGATTTGACATCTTCCAGTAATTCGCCAAAATGACTAACACAAAGGGAAAGAGCAGAGGCACCTGTTACATGTTCTCTAGGTCTTTGAGGAAACGTGGAGTTGTTTCTTCAGCCACGTACATGTGAATCTATAAGAAAGGTGATATTGTAGACATCAAGGGAATGGGCACTGTTCAAAAAGGAATGCCCCCGGATGTTACCATGTCAAAACTGGAAGAGTCTAGAGTGTCAACCAGCATGCGGTGGGCACTGTTGTGAACAAACAAGTTAAGGGCAAGATTCTTGCAGAGAATTAATGTACGTATTGAACCTATTAAGCACTGTAAGAGCCGAGATAGCTTCCTGAAACGTGTGAGGAACATCATCAGAAAGAGAAGGAAGCCAAAGAGAAAGGTACCTAATTTCAGTGGAAGTATTAGCCTGCTCCACCCAGAGAAGCACAGTGAGAACCAATGGAAGGGAGCCTGAGCTGTGGGAGCCTGTTCCCTGTGAATTCATGGCATGACAAGTGTTAAAAAATAAAAGATCTTTGTACTGATTTACAAAAAAGAAAACATATCTGGGGGCAGGAAAGATCACCCAAAGTCTGAAAAGGTCCTCAGTACTTCTAATGCTCAGCAAGGATTAAGGATCACGCTCAGTAGAAGACTGATATCTGTTCTCTAAGGTGTGGATATTTCACTTGGAATGCATTTTCAAACTTCTGAAAAAACCTACCCAGATGATTGATTATTTTACACTATTTCTCTCTCCCCCAATTGAGAATTCGCTTTCAGGTGAACCCAGATAATGGTATCTGACAATTTGGCCCAGAATGCTCAGGTGGGAGGGGCATCCTATGAGGACTGTGGGTTCCGGTGCTCATTCAGAGAATAAGTACTTATTGAGTATGCATGGAATAACTCCTCTACACCAATCTTATCTTTTCCCTTGAATATTGAATGAGGGTTGCTTTTTAAGAAAATTAAAGGTGATTCACTTACAGGCCAGATCTTCTGTATTTGACAAGAAGTGATGGGTGAGGATCCAGGCAGCTGTGTGTACTTAGGGAAATCAGGAAAGCTAGGAGCTATAAAAGGGCAGCTTCCTTGCACTGTAGTGGGTGTTGTACACAGGTACTTCTGCAATGATTAACCAGAGTCTGGACTGACGTCAGATGAAGCAAAAGAAAAGCCAGCAGTTGTGAAGCTTCTGCACTGGTTTCTACTCCAGAGTCTTATAGAAAATGCTTGTTTTTCTCCATAGGTTCGAACCAGTGTCCTACCTGAACATAAGGATCCCCTGCCAGAGATTGGGGTAAGTGCTTCTTTTGTTTCCAAAAAGCACAACACATTGCTTTTAAGTTAATCATTTGGATTTTTCCCTGGCCTCCTGCCTGGCAGCTGACAAATGAAATCGGGTTAAATTAACAGGGTGTGACTATAGGAGGAAGCTGTGTCACATATTTGCTGAATTGCATGGGATTCATTTCTTGTCTCCTGAAAATCATCCTCCAGTGAATCAATATTTAGTTTTCAGCTGGCTAGAGAGGAGTCTAGAAATTGCCTTGCAGGTTGCTGAGATGCAATTCTGAGCTAATGTTCCTAGGCCACCGGGAGGCTAGGGAAGTGGTAGATGTGAGCTCTACCTCTTCAGGAAGGAGGCAGAGAACCAATCAGCCACAGAACTGTGGTGCTTTCTGTTTCCTGCTGCTTAAACATGTCAAAACAGTAGTGTAGGTCAAATAGAGGCTGCCACCTATGTGCAGTCCAGTGTTGAAAATCCTGCTGAGGATTTCCTGCTGCGTGGGAATCATTGCACCTCCGGCTTTTGGAAGCTGGGAAAGCAAGATGGTCATAGGTGATTTTTGCTTAGACAAGGCTAGACTTGGCACTGGTAGCTCCTGAAAAGAAAGTTTAGCAGGCTGAGAGGGATCTGTGCATTCGGAGAAGGGGGAAAAGTCCAGAAATGTTTGGTCTAGGAGGTCCTGGGGCCTAGCCAACTGCAGGCCTATTGAAATACCCTGAAATCCTACAGGTAATTGACAACCTTCTCCAGACCACTGTGTGGAGCACTGTACTAGGAACACTCATTTCCTCCTTGGCAACAGCCAACATCTGAACCTGCCAAGGCAGCCTTTCAAAAATATGCACCAAAGTGTAAGTTGAATTGATTGAGAAGAATGCTAGTCATCTCTGAATCAGGTAGAGTGGAAGGAAAGGGTACTTGGTGCTCTCTCATGCTTAACACAAGCTTCTAGTTTCTTCTTAGGGACTGGTTGAATGCCTCTGACGCAAGGGAATCTCTGTGCTTTGTTTTCTGCCTTCACCTCTTGGGCTGCTCTCATTTTTACTACCAGTCTCTGTGCCCAGACTACAAGGGCTTCATTTAGTCTCTCCAAAGGGACTAGCAACTTCTTCCCAGCCTCAGCCTTCATTGCTCAGGCCACATGCCTTCCTCCCTTCCCAGAGCTGAGGTCAGACACCTTTTGTCTATGACCACCCCAGGTGCCCTCCTTCAAGCTAGGTCCTCTACTGCATGCTATCATCACACCCTTTACATGTCCTTCATCAAATGTAAGACCTTGTGGAATTTGTAACTGTTAATGAGTTAGTAATTATTTTATAAGGAATTCCATTTATTTTCTGAGGTTCAAGACGAGATGGTTTAACTCTTTTCTCCTCTAACTGCCCACTCCCCAACCATGCTGTGTTAAACCTCCCTCGCCTGAAGCTTTAATGCTATCTTGACCTAATTATGTGAGTTTTTCCGTTATTTTTTTTCTCAACCCGGTTCTTGTAATGCATCTTACTCATTTTAAAACTTGAATCCCTTCTCTGATTTTAAATTATTATCTTCCATTCTCTCCTGCCACCATTTTCCATTACAGGCTGGATATCTCTGTGCCTCTCGCAACTTGTGGCAGAGGGAGAGAATAGTCTGATTCTCACACATGCTCTGCCCTTTCCTGCTCTCGCTGCTCAGTGCTGTAGTGAGGGGAGAGGAAAGGGGACAGGCTCCTTTGTGCTTGTCCGTGGTGAGGGTGACAGTCCCTTTCTGCTGGTTTTGATGTTCTTCAGGCTAACGCTGCCTGTCTAAGCCCTCTGTGTGGCAGATAATTGAAATGCTGGCTCTCCTGTGAGCACAGATATAGGTATGTTGTCTTTTTTCAGCGTGAATAGTTCATGTATCCACTTTCCTTTCCTGTGGGGTTGACAGTGAAAATAAAGTACCTGGGCTCTGAAAAAGGACCTGTCCTTTAGGTTTTGTGAGGGAAGATGTTGTGTACCAGCCTCATGATATCATCTTCTGCTCTTCAAAGACCTCTGCAAACTTACAGCACGGTTCCTGAACGTAGTTTTATAAGAATAGGTCAAAGCATTATCGCTCTTTCTATTTAACTTCTAAACCAGCACTATTCAGCAGAAGTACAATGTGTACTACAAATGTAGTTTTAAACTTCTGAGTAGCCCAGGCTTTTAAAAAAGTGAAAAGAAACAGGTGAGATTCATTTTAATATTTCATTTAACCTAATACTATAGGCAAAATATAACATTTCAAAATCTAATCCGTATGATTCATTATAAATAAGTTGTTAGTCACACTCCTTTTTTTCATGCTACATTTTATAAATTTAATGTGTATTTTACACATACAGCACATCTCAATTTAGAGCTAAAGCTCAAGCCGGGGCTCAAGCTAAGGCTGTGCATTGGATAGTGCAGCTCTACACAGTACTTGAAAAATCTTGGGAGGTCCATGAAAATATTAGCATAAGGGTACCCTGTACTTTGGGTAAAGGTTTAGTGAGATGACCATATCTGATGGGGATTTGCCCAGCTCATGGCCATGTGCATGGGGCTATACATCCTCTGGCTCCTTATGCAGTAGTGCTCAAGCAGGGGACCGTCGAGGACCTGCTCCGGGGAGGTATACAACCCCGCTGAGCATTCAGGATATCTGTGACTCGCTCAGAGTCCCTGCAAGGGCTGGTGAGATAAACTGTTTATTTGGATAGCCCCCATGGAGAGTAGCCAGCGACTGAGACAGGTGACTTCCTTTTTCCACCCTGCTTGATATCACACTCTCCAGCCAGGTGAGTGATTGAAATCGTGCATGAAGCCATTTAATGATCATCTGCTTGGGATGCCTGGACCGAATGATCATTGTGAGTGTTGCGCTGTCATGAGCAGGCTAGAAAGGTCGGAGCTGTGGGTGGCGCAGGCAGAACGCCTGACAGAAAGAAAGGAGATTGCCACCTGTCTTGGAAATGAGGCACAGTGTGATGGGGATGAAAGAATGCTGGACCAAAAAGCAAGAAACCTGGACTGGAACTTGGCCTCTGCATATTAACTAGGTCTATGATCAGGTCGAAGCAGTTAACTCCTTTAGGCCCCAGTTTCTTCATCTGCAGACTGGCAATGTCTTAACAAGCCTTGACATTCCTTGATTCCAGGTGGGCATTTCTTGGGCCCTGATGAACATTCCACATAATCTGATAAAAATTTGAGCTATAAGGAAGCACTTTTTATATAGAAATTATTTTTTAATTTATATTTTTCTGAATCTATTTTTATTTTTAAACACACACACACACATATATATATACACATATATATGTATTTTATTGCAGGAATTTCTCATAGACTATATGAGAAAGTACATATATATATATATATACTATTTAAATACTCTGACTTTTCCAAAAAGTATTTAAGGTAGACTTATAACACTTTTAAGCCATCTGCCTTTTGAGCGTGTTATCTTTAAGGAGGGAGAGAGATATAGAGACAGACAAAGAGAGAAACATCCATATGAGAGAGAAACATCAATCAGTTGCCTCTCTTATGAGCCCTGAAAGGGGGTCAAACCTGCAACCTTTTGGTGCGCAGGTTGATGCTCCAACCAACTGAGCATCCCAGCCAGGGTCTGAGTGCATTATCTTAATCTCTGTGCAAGCTAATATTATGGAATACTTCCTCTTTCTCAGCAATGCACTAAGTGCTTTTCCTGGGTAACTTTGACTCTAATAACAATAACTATGAGAAAGGTATACAGTGATCATATGCACCTTTTTCGTACAGAAACTAAGGCCTACAATGGTGGAGTAAAGTGTCCAAGACCACAGGTTTGTAAGAGAGGAGACAGAGAAATGAGACCTGGCAGTGCCATCAGTGGAGAGCCAGCCTGGGGATTGGGGGAGTGACTTAACTGCCTGGATTTCCATTTAAAACAGAATAATTGATTTAGAATTACTCTTGAGACCTCTGAGCTCCAGCTCTAATGAGGCGTTACATTTTTTGTTTGTCTTTTTTATTTTCCCCCTGATATTGGAGCTCCCAGTTTAAAATCTTCAAGGTGAGAATGTTAGAAACAACACCGAAGAGGAGACGGAAAACATTATTCCTTGAGTTATATTTGAAATAAAAAAATTTTGAACAATTTTATAATTATGATGACAGTGATAGCAAAGATGAAATAGCTTTATATTAAGTTATTATTTTATATCGGGTTAAACAAAGTCACTTATTTTACATTCTTCTCTGCTATTTCCCCTCCTGAGAATTCAAGTTTCAAAAATAAAGCCTGTTTTCCTTTGAATTCATCCTTTTACCAGGAATCCAGTCAATACTCATGCAAATGATGATGTGTTTCCAATTTTGGGGTGTGTGTGGTGAAGATGATCCCAGTTTTATTTATTTTTAAGTAAAACAAATACATTAAAACCTTTTAGAAAATTAAAGCATAGGCAATGCCATTGTTGGTGTTGCAATGTGAAACAGTTATACACTGTCATGAAATTGGAGTTTCATGCATTTTATGCAATAAGTAGTCCCAATGTACAGTTATTTTAAAAATAAATATGATAATGTTTACACCTAAATAACACCTCCTCTAGTTTGAGCCATTTTCATAATGTAAGGCTACGATGCTAATTCCCAGATTGATTTTTTAACATGTGTTATTTCTGTGAGATCTCCATTGAGATTAAGCATGTGGCTGACAGTTGTGATGGAAAAAATTGACTCCTGGGCATTCTTGGCACATTGCAAGCACTCCCGGCGCAGCCCCTGTGTTCCAGGCACTGGGCTTGACTCAAAGATGGTCAAGCCCAAGTCCTGCTCCCACAAGAGCTCCCGATCTGGTGGACAGGAGAGACAGTCAGTGGCTTACGGTCACATCTCTCCTTGCAGCTGCGCCTCATGGCGGGACAGTTTCCCATGTCTGAAAATAGCCACCCCACCTGTCTTTCCTTGCTGCATTCCAGGCTGCAGCATTTGCTCTTTTTCTTGCTGAACAGACCACAATAACATTCATGACATGTGTAGATTTTTATTAATTCCAAAACCATTATACATTCAAAATCTCAAAAAAGGCAAATGTTGAGGCATTACGAAATTCATGATCAGTTAAAAGTTTTAGAGTAAAGATAATGAGAGAGGTTGGGAATTTTATAAAAAATTCTTTTTATAAAAGAAAAGGTAAGATCTCTTTAAAATACAGAATGTTAAAAGAAATTTATTACAGCAGTATGCAATCTACACACTAAAATTGTTTTGAAATCCCACATTTCAGTGAATTATGGCAGTTTATAAATATCTGCAGACAGAACATTTCTCCTGTATCTAATAGAATAACTTACTTGAAGCTATGCCTATGCCATTCATTCATTCATTCATTGTCAGTAAATATTTATCACGTACCTACTGTGTGCTAGGCAGTGGGGTGTTACCAGAAAACAAAATAAAGCTCCTTGTGAAGCCTTAAAACTCAGTGATTTTGGGGGATAAAAAATAAGCAGCGTGTGTGTGTGTGTGTGTGTGTGTGTGTGTGTGTGTGTGTGGTGATAAGTGCTAATAGAGAAAAACCCAACAGCACAGGGAATAGAGAACAGCAGAGTCTCTATGCTCTTTTTTTTTTTTTTTTTTAAATATACCCTTATTGATTTCAGAGAGAGGAAAGGAAAGGGAGAGAGAGAGACAGAAACATCAATGATGAGAGTCATTGATCGGCTGCCTCCTGCACGCCCCCGACTGGGGATCGAGCCCGCAACCCGGGCATGTGCCCTGACCGGGAATCGAACCCCGATCGCCTGGATCCTAGGTCGACACTTAACCGCTGAGCCGCGCCCGGCCGGGCTCTCTGCTCTTGGATATAGGGGTGTTCTAGCTGGTGCCTCTGATGAAGTCACATGAGGCTTCTGTTCGGCTGGGCCTCCCCTGGGCTCCCTCTGCCCTGCACCTCCACATGCTTGTTCACACGGCTCTTGGATGCCCTTCTCTGCTTCAATTCACTCCCATTTCATCACCCACTGACCTAGCATCAGAGTTGGTTCCCATAAATCCTCTGTTTTCACCTAACACTTTCCACCTGATAATTTAGCATCATATGCTTCTGGCTTTGGTGACTCAGTGTCTAAGCCAGCTCTTTGAGTTTCCAGTTCATTAATTGGGTTTACCATCACTAACATATAAGCATCTCTAACTTTTAAACTGAGTTTCTTTCAAGTGTTTGCTTTTAAGCCTTTTGGAACAGTTCGTTTACATTAGAACTTTGAAAAGAGGGAGAAATATTCTGACCAGAAGCTTTTCTTTCCTATTCTCAACAATCCCTCAGTGTAGACACAGCTTTTATGCATGGAATAATTGCACACTTCCCTCTGAAAAGACCCAATTGGCCTCCAGTTTCTCATTCTAGGACAGCCTGATAATAGACTTATAAAGACAGAATGTTCTGGAAGATGTCGTGTTGGCTCTTGTAGCATATTACAAGTATTAGGGAGCGATGGCACAGGTAATAACATGGGTTTGATATTTTCATCTTTACTTCTTGACCTTGAGGGGAGAGTGAGAAATCCTATTTATGGAATACCACAATACTGTGATTTTTAAATGAGAAGAAGCCAGGAATGTTAAAAAGAGATGAAAGATTTTTATTTTGGAAAAGAACAACCAATTTAGAGTTTTATTCTTTACATTATGAGCCAAAGAGTGGAGAAAGTAGATATTCATAGATAGTCAATGCCCAGTATGATAGGTTAAAAAAGCAATTTTAGAAAATGTAACTGAACAAGTACCACTCTTTTTTGTGTGTCAGAATAAAATTGTCCCATGCTAGTGTAGAAATAACAAAGGAAACAAATGCTTTTAAACATTGCTCTGATGGGGGGAAAATAGAGCATTTCTATTTATAACTTGTCCAGAGTCTCACATAAAAATAGCTCCAACTAACAGATTTGCTCATATCTGGAATACAGCGTTGCTGCTGCCAGGGACTTGAAGGATTCTAGTAAGAACCACGGCGCATTGGTAAATACTGAAAGTTTATCATGTTTCCACTACCCCAGCTTTCACGTGGGGAGAAAATTAGCTCATGGAACAGTTCTGGCTTCTGTATTACACACTGTGTTATTTTCCAGGCTATTTGTCTTTGTTTTTAATGAAAAGGATGCATTTGCACCCCTGGAACTTACCCCATGAGGTGCATGTATTAGTGATGATTGTATTTCTGTCCGTGAAATGTTTGTCAGGCTAAGAGATGTAACATTTTATTCTTCTAGAGACTAATTTTGTGTGATTGGTGTGACGGCAAAAATGTTAGGAACCTCAGAAGTTCATGAAACTGTTCTTTCTCTCATTTTCAGCGGAGCTTCCTGGGCTATGCCAGTTTTAAAGTGGGGGAACTACTGAGGTCAAAGGAGCAACTGCTAGCCCTGAGCCTGAGGTGGGTCTGTCAGCAGTGGTGCCGTTAAAGTCACTAGCCCGTGATATGTACTGAAGGCCGGCTGGGTTCGACAGTCACAATTCTTGCGTATGTTTAAATGTCAGCGCTCAAATGGCTCACATTCTCCGTTGCAACAAGTTATACTGCAACAGCAATTGTTCAGGCCCATGTTTCAGATGGTCCAAGTTTATCAGCTCTTGTAGGAAAAAAAAATATTGCACTGTCATTAAAGTGATGACATTTTTTGAAAGTAGGAAAGCAATGGAAATGATGAGCAGTGTTATGAAATAATTTTTGTAAAAGTGTTACTTTACAAAATTTTATCAAAGTGTTACTTTTTAAATCAAGAACATTTCTAGGATTGAAATATATTGGCTAGAGGCAACATTGCAGATTTTTTGGTGCTGGAGGGTAAATTATTTGCTTTTTTAAAGCTTATTTTGTTGCTATACTCTTAAATATACAACATAAGTTAAAGTAGACTCCTGTTGAAACAGAGAATAGATAAGAGCTGATTTTGACTATGGGGACAATTTCACTTGATATAGGAGATGAGATAATCTTCAGGAAGTTCCATAGTGTTATAATGCTAAGAAGAGTGTTAAAAAATAAATATTCCTTTTAACTTATCATATGAAACAATAATATGTTGGTTTTTAACTGTATAATAACTTTTATAATTATATGTACATGGAGAATACTGCCTTGCAATATTTGTATAGTATAAATTAATATAAAAATGGCATAAAACCTTACTTGTAAATGTAAGACGCTTTTTTTTTTTTTTGATGAAATATAGAGATAACTATCAGGAAAGAGAAAATATCTTAAGTTTGCTGTCTGACTCAGCCCCCAAGGACCCACTTGTAACCAATAATTTATTTTAGTAAAAATGCTGTTCCTTATGCTAGAATTTGTACTGCTGGCTGTCTCCTTTTCTGATTTTTCCTGATTCATACAGTTTTGCATTTTGACTTAATAGATAGCACAAAATAATTTAAAGTAATTCATATTTATGCAGAAAAATATGTGTCCGTGAGTTCCAATGAAACCACTATCTTCTCTCTGGCTTCCTTTAGGCTGTCTCATAAACACCTGTTATTTTTGTTTTTGTTATATTTTATTTGGGAAGACATTTTAAAACAGTGATAGTTTGAAAATGTTATTCCCAAAAACATTTTGTTGCATTTATTTTCAGTCTGAAGTGTGTAAGGGCCAGCTGAAAAGTCTAGCTTTCAATGCCACTGGTACCCTTGAAAATCTGTTTCCAGTTTAGCATGGTGGTCAGATCTGACCCTAGTGCCAGTGGATTCAAACACTGAGCTAACTCAGAACTACCAGCAGGCCACATGTTTTCTAGATAAGATGCAGAGCACTGTATTCCTCCTTTCGCTGACTCAGAGGCTGCAGTTGTGATTTTATCATAACTGTTACTAATAGCAGCATGCTACACAACATTTAGACACTGCCTTTGAAATCAGGGCACCAGAAATTCTGGGTAAAATGAAAATTAGTAAACACATACAATGCCTTTGGGGGAGGATAGGAACAGAAGGGGAAAGTTTAAAATACAGCTCTTGGAAGAAAATAGGAATATAATAATTTCAGATTTAGAGGCTATCAAGACAAATTTCCACTTTTGATTTAATATCCAAAATTTCTATTCATTTGAGTTTGTGCCTAAGAAAAACAAATTAACCAACAATGAGTTGCATTTTCTAGAAAAAAGTAATATTTGAAAATCAATTTTGAAATGGCTAGGTTATTATTTTCTCCCTTTTGTGCTTTGCTAAGTTTGTCGATTTCTCACCCTATGAACCAGACACATTAGACTTACCATAGCCTTTGATTTCTGGTGCTTCATGTTTTTTACTTCTGATGTAATTCATCTTCTCTCTATTGACTTGATAGTCTCTGAGGTACGGAGCTTAGGAACATTAGGTCAGGGACATGAAGCAGGTTTTTGGTTGTTTGTTTTGTTTTGCTTTAAATATCTTTTGCACTGATTATATCTGACTTTTCTTCCTTTTTATAGTCCAGATATTTTTAAGCAATAGAATTCTCAGATTGTTGTTTTATAACATACAGATGTGTGGGAAATGCTATTAAAGAAATAAACATTTTCTGTTTGTTTTAAAATTTTCCCTATTTTATGTAACATTTATAGGTGTACCTATTTATGCATATACATATATATCATAGATTGTGTTGTTGTGTATGTATTTGTTCATATATATGATTTTAAGACTATTTTGCTTTCTCACAAACCATAGATACTTACTTTCTATTGTCAAATATTTGTGCTTAGAGAAGATAAGGTCCAAATTATGATGTCTTTTAAATTTTTATTTTTTGATGTTTTGTTAAGTTAACCTTCATAAACACCCCCCCCACACACACACACACTTCAGTTTTGTTGTTTGTAAAAATAAAAGAACAGAAAACCCTCACGTATTTTTAACTGAATCCCCCAAAGATGCGTTCTTCACCCCAGAGCTGGAAGGAGTGATGAGGAAAGGTTCCTTAGCTCGTGACAAACAGTTTTCTCCACAAGTACACTCAGCATGATAAAGACATGAAATTGTCGCTGTCATCTCACTCGTTGGGAGCCCAGCTGTGCCCTAGAAGCCCAGGGCAGCGCATCAGAATAAGTTTGTTTTTAGGACCCCATGAGCATGTTTGAACCCCCACAGTAACCTGAGACCCACCCTGGCCACAGACTGACAATACAGTTTTAAATGATAAATTCTCTTTCTATTCAAACAGAATTACACTTACAGTTTTCATCTCCCCCTCCTACTCTTTTCCTGCGCAAATGAAGGTTATGCAAGTTTTCTTAAACACCAGATATATTCCTTAAAATTCTATGCATGATTGAATACTTCTGTAACAGCATCTTTTCTTATCGATAGCTACTTGAACTTCAGAGATGGTTTTTAAAAATCACATGCACGCGTCTTAATTGTTATATTTTGAATACATTTCACGCTCCTTTGAAAGCCTTCCAGTTACCTTTTTTAGGTACTAGAATGTAGGAGTGCAGCAGAAAGTCTGATGGTTTCACAGCACTAATTGTTATGTATGTCAAAACATTTTCTATATTTAATAAGGGCAGTAGACATTGACTGGTGGCCAACAAACCCTCTTTGAGAGAAAATAGCATATTCATGATTAATTATACAACAGAATAGTATTAGACTTTATTGAATGCTCCAATGGATGTGGACAACATGTAAAGAGCTAATTTAACTGATGCTTTTGTGTAGAATTTACTAAGAATGCACATCAGAAAGCTGGAAAGTATGCATAAGAACACTGCATTATTTTTCTTTGGGCGTGAACAAGCAGGAACATGGACAAGTCAGTAGCAAATGCACACTCATGGTTGATCCAGACACCCGTCCAGGGGGGACCCTCGCTAGCATCCTGGAACGCTTCCTTCCCTGTGCTTTTGGTGCGATTCAAGTGTCTGTGACAGGAAGCTCCCCAGGATGGCTCCTCTGATTCTGACCCTGACCCTGACCTCATAGACATGCGAGAAGAGGTAACTAACACTATTTGAGCTTTACAAGGGGTAAGCATTTCAAGTTTATCATATTTGACCTTCTAATAACCTTGCCTGCCATAAGCAAGCTGAGGAACCCCAGCTGTATTCCTAAGGTCACACAGATGGGACCAGATAGAACCACAGGGATTGGGAGAGAAGGCTTCTTGATATCAAGGATTTCCTAGAGAATAGATATTTTGCTTAGAATCTTAGAACTACATAATTTTAGAGCCCAAAAGAGACCTTGGCACTCCAACTTCTTCCTGGACACATTTAGTGGCAGGGATTCAAACTCAGGAGGCCATGCATTTGTCTACTTTCAAACAGATCAGTGTTAGAAAGGTATTCCTATTTTATCCTAAGTTTTATTACCTTGTCACCGTCCTAGCTCTCCTTCATGGCGTTAAGTAAAACAAGTCTCAGGCCCGTCTCTGTGATCACATTTGAAAGCAGAAATTTTGTCCAGCAATAAATCTTTTCTCCTTTTTTATTCTCAGGAATGAATGTAATTAATAGAACACCAGATTTTCACACAGACTTTGTTTCAAGTCCCAGCTTTGTCAACAACTATGTCACCACCCAGGCATATCTACTTTTTAATGTCTGTTATTAGAAGTAGTAATGACCTTTCTCCTGGGGTTATTCTGGGCAATTAATAAATATAGTCATGATCTAGGAACTTCCTTGCACTAGTGAAAGGGGCTCTATAGAGATTGTTTTTCTTCTTGTATTGTTTGCTTGCTTAGTTTGTTGAGGTTCTTTTTTATGATATGACATCTACAATTCTCTAAACTGGTCATTGGCTGAGGAGTCAATTTAACCTTTATCTGGACATACCATTTCTATTATCTAAGGAATGGATACTTACCTGAAACCTGAATTCTGTCTTTAATCACTGTGACATGAGACTTGACTTCTTGGATGCAGATACCAGCAAGAGGCATATGGAGAGAGCAGTTGGCTGAAACAGGCAGCATCCCAATAGAGTTGGGAAAAAATAAAATTTGTCTGACTTAATACTTTAGAAACATAGCACTGAAATCAGGACAGAAATTCATAAATGCAACAGAGTGTCAACTGCTTTTAGAGTTTACTGGTGCATTTTATTGCTGAGTACATCAAAAACAGCCCACAGAATTCAATTCAAGTAACATCTCTCAGGACTGGGAGAATGAAGGGAGCGCAGAAGTAGGGGCATTGGCTTCTGAAACTGATTTTATTCTTTTATTAAATTAACTGTGATGATGTCTTTTAGGGACACAATTGCCTAAAATGATCAAAAGTCTCTAACATGAGCCACTTTGTTGTAAATGTTAAAATTATATTAATTTGTCATAAAAATCAGAGAATGCAATGTACACAGATATTTTCAGATTGTGACAGCAGAAAAGTGGGAAGAGCACATTATTTTGAAACATCCCAGAAACCAAATCTGGGCTTTTCTGTTGCACAGCAGGATGGCTGATTGCTCTGAGATTGTTTTCCTGTCTGTGAAACGCAGACCACAGAGGTGCTCACCTCACAGGGTTGCTGGTAGGCTCACATGAATGATTAATGTTTACAATTGTGCCCAACACATAGTAAGTGCTCAATAAATGCTAGCTATAATTTTTTATTTTTCTTTCTTTTATTGACTAGTTCTCTAGCTTCAGGCAGTGTGTATGTTTGTGTGTGTGTTTTCAGGTGAGGATAAGATTGACATTGTGTATCTGAAATGGTATCTGATGCAAACAAAGCAAGGTGTTCATCATGCTCATTTCCTATTGTTAAAATTATTATTATCATCAGTGCTATTATTTTTATTTCGTTCAACTAGACTGTCTTTCATTTATCATTTAAATGACTCTGCAATTAAATACTGTTGTCTGAATTTTTCTTTATGTTCCTAATCAGAAACCAAATAGCACTTTCTTAGTTTGCACTTTCTTAGTTTCCTTTATTCAAAAGACATGGTATTTGTCAGATTGCAAAGGAGAGTTTTCAGTCACTGGAGGGGCTACATACCTAGAGTACTTCTATAGCAACTATATTTGTATAAAAAAGCTTGAAATTTTCTCTTTTAAAATGCAAATCACATCCAGTTAATAGCTACACACAAAGACTTACCTGCCTCGGAAGTTTGAGAGCTAATTTAGCTTTGACGATAATTTTCAGAAATGATTAGGCCTGCAAGGAATTATGTTTGACCTGAAAATTTTATATTGGGTTTGCCCATATTTACCAAAGTCACTTTTATCATTATCACCCTGTTTCTGGTGCTCTGGACACATTTATAGCAGTGTTTCCAAACAGGGTTTTTTTTGAAACACTGGTATCCTTTGAATTATATGTACATGTTTATTGAATGAAGAAGTTTTATGGTCCAATAAGTTTGAAAATACTATAGTTTTAAACAGTGAGGTGGGTTTCCTTGCTGCAGAACTCAGAGCCTTCATGAATTCTTGAGGCCCATTGGGACTCTCAGAGGGCAGGTGTTACCTGCAGCTTGTCCCAAACTAATTTGAAAACAAGAAGCTTTCTTCGTGGAACACCTATTCCCAGCTTAGCAGACACTGTGTCCCAGGAAACACAGCTATGTAGTTTAGAAAATGTTGCTTTAAAACAAGAACAACTTATTTTCCAGAGACATGCATGAGTGACTGTATGTATGTATCTGCCCTTTCCCACTATAAGCACATTCTTTAATACACACGTCTGTAGGCAGGACATGGTCTTCACCCAAATGAATACTCGCTCTTTCACCTGCCCCTTCCACTCCCACACACCGTGCCCCATCCACATGCAGTGATTCACCCCTGTTTCTCCCATTCCTCCTCACAAGTCCACAGGCATTGCCACCTGTGTGGCATTTTACATTCTACTTGTGCCATATCCTATAGAGACAACAATTTGTGAACTTTGTATGGGAAAGGAGGGACAAAATACATGCTCTATCTTTTATGTTCATTGACAGATTTTTTAAGCTTCCCTAAGTGGACACACATTTTCACAGATCACCTAATAATATAACTATCCCAAACTGAGCTTAGCTCTGCCCCTGAAAGCTCTGCCTTTTGGTGCTTTTTCCTTCTTGGTTAAACTAAGAACCATCATTTTCAACTCATCCTTTCTAAAAATCCTTATCTGGTCATACTCTTCCTATTCTACATTTTACATTCCTTCCTGCTCTCCTCCTTCCATCCCACTCCCTGCCCCAAGTGAGCAGAAACATGATCATATGCAAAAACCTCGGTAGGGATACACAAGACAGCAAGGCTGCTTTCCAGTCTCATCTATAGCCACACACATTGCTCTCGACACTCATGGCCACTTCCTCCCTCATTTATAGTGACTTATGTGCACCCTGCACTTTCTAGACATGGAGTCAGAGTCCCTGTGTTTCCTTCTGAGTTCATTTTCTACTTGGGGCAGCCGGAGAGCACGGCAATGTTTGTCTCTGTGTCAGTGTTGCAATTCAGATTCTTGCCCACACTGCCTGAGAAAATATAGAAAGTGACCTGCCTCTGGACAGTGCATTTCCTCTATCGGGGTGCTCCATCCCAGGATTTTCAACCCTAACCCAACAGATGCCTCTGGTTGTGTGGCACAGCATGGCTGTCTCGTGGCAAAAGTGTGGCTGCAAGAGATGGTTTGCAATAAGACTTTAGTGACGTAAAGAATTGAGTCAGGAAAAGGAAGTATGTTATTTTGTGAATGGAAGATAGGGAAACAGAAAATACACAAAAAATAGTATGATAAATGATTTTAAGAAGGCAGAAGAGATGGATGGGATCAAAGATAAAGTGATAAGAGAGAAGAAAGAGTAGGCAAATTTATTTTGCTTTACTTTATTACATTTTGCACCAATATAAGCAAATTATTTTTCTCAAGGCTGTGTTACAATGGGGGTAGGGAGCATGCTTCTAGCACTGGGTCGGGCCTTATTATGGGTGATCCATTGGGTCCTCTGATTAATGTACTTCAGCTTATTAGAATTTAATAGAAAATATTAGGTAACAAAGGATTCTTCTTTATAACTTTGTGTGGCACTGACGACTTTGTTATATTATGGGGCAGTTTTACCATCTGGCATAGAAAGCTTTTAAAATTAACTGAAATGATTGAAGGCAGGTTTAATTGGAGCTGACCTAAGTGCTACTGGGCCTATATTACATTATTTATTACAACAGCAAGTGAAATGACCAAATTTGCTCGTAGATGCATGCTGAAGGTTACTTCTTTCTGATGTTCACATATGTAAATTGGAAAGTAAACAAACACATTCCATTAAAGTTTAATATTGCTAAAAACAAACTTAAGGTGCCATAATAAACTTGGTTTAATCTTCCTCCATCCATGGAAGACATGGCAGATAGCTTAAATTGTATTTTATTTTTGTCTTCCTCAGCATTGATGCAGTCCCTCTAATTCAAAGCAGAATTAGAAGTTTCAGTCCTCAACTTAGAAATGGTGTATTGTGGGGATTATTTTTCTCTTATCTTGAATCAAATTGAGGATTTTCCAGGGATTTACACAGTAAATAGGAGAGACCATTTCTAAGGATTCTTGGGTTTGCTTTTTTGCTCTGCAAACTGCCAACTAGCACTAAATTTCCCAGCTATTGTGACTTTTTTCCAGGACTAGGAGAAATGAACTGCTTCTATGACCAAGGGGCAGAGCCTTTAAAGCACTTTAAGGATAAGCCTGTGATTGTGATATTGGAGGAAGCTGGAGTTCCATTACTGTCACCAAGAGTTAATTACTTTGCTTGAAATTTCCCATCTGCCCACTAATGATAATAATACCACTGAGATGAACTTAAATTATGGGTTCATAAACCAGATTTTCAGGAAAGGATTCATTTATATTTTAATAGAAAATAAAGTTTACTCCCCTTTCTTTCTTTCAAGCCTTCTCTGCTTTCCTCAAACCCCACTAGTCCTTGAAGGAAGTACTCTTTGAATGACATTATCTCTCCTGCCAACTTCATTCAAAAAATATATTGAGATAATAAAGGATATATGAAGGCTCCAGCAAGGGGCAGATGATAAAAATGCATGTAATTGGTTATATAATATTTTTTATGAAATTATTTTTTCTGAGATTGTTTTTTATAAATTCTTTGACTTAAAAAATGCTAGTTATGGACATAAAATGAAGCAGCCCAATTTTCTTTGTGTTTCAGAGCTAAGGTGAATAAATAATAGGAATATTTATATTTCCTGGATGGTGCTTTTTCCTTTTTTATACCCTACAGGTTCATTGCTCAATGAAAGTGTTTCAGACTTTCCACCCAATGTCTTCCCTACAGGGTACAGAGAGATGGAGTCAGAAAGGAAGGCTAATGAATTTTCAGGTATCAGGAGAGTTTTCTTCTGGAACTAATGTGAAGAATAGAATAGAATCCTGGGCAACTCTAAGGCTAGAGGAGAGGCCGAGAATGGAACAAGTAGTATTTTGCAAAAGCTCATGATTACTCACTCTGAGCAATAGTTTCCCCTTCTGTTTGAGTCATGCATGTTAATAATCAGTGGATAAAGCTAAAAGTAAATAGATAAATAACTTGCCAACATTTCATATTATGGTTTTCAGAAACAAAGTTTATAAAAAATCAAATGTGGCCTTCTGATTGCTACTGTTCTTGGACAAACTCCAGCACTGCTGGTGACTTGTGAGGCAGCCTTGAACCTTTCATGTAACCTCTCAGGGCCTCAGTTTCCACAAAATGAATTGGATGATACTTAACGTTACTTTCTGCTCAAGCATTCTCCAGTTTTATTCAATTTTAATGCTGAGTTCTCAGGAGTTTACCTTAGAGTGAAAGTGAAAATAGCTGCATCCAGGGTTGTTTCAAGCTAAAAGTTTGAAACTTTTATTTGGGACACCAACTTCAGCTTAGTTCTCAAAAATTTACAAGAGGTTATAGCGCAATCTCCCTTCCATTGAAAATATTGATCCTGAATCTTAATTTTCACTCTTTCTACTTCCTTTGTAAACCTTGGCCTGCTGAGTGCCCAAACCCCTTATTTTGCTTTTATGGATTTTTTTCAGAGATGTGATAAATACCTTTAATTACTAATAGATATGCTCTCTTACAACGAAAAATTTTAAAATAATGCTCTGAAAAGGAGATCTTTGGATAAAAAGTATTGCTTTCTCATGCATTTTAGTGAAAAACTCGTGCAGGACATTTGACTTATCCCCGCTGATCGTCAGATTCTGTTTGGCATGAATAAAAGCGGTATTCCGTTTCCATGTAGCAGTGTGTCCGGAACTTTGCTTTAATTACTTTCCTTCCTTTAACAAAATTTCTGTAGGAACCTTTATTGTTCTCTCTAGACTGCTTTAACTGTGAAGCAGTCACATTTTGACCTCTAAAATAATTACCAGGGAATTTAGTAATACAGTGTTCAGATGATGTAGCAAAACAAGTTAAAATCAAAGATTGGGAAATTTCAGATTTTATAGTATTTTAAAATGAGTGCTGCCCTGCCTGCCTATGCATATTTTACCTAGCTAAACTGTCTTATTGTGGCAATAATGATTACTTATCTTGGGTCCCCATGCAGAAATTCTTCATCCACGTGGCTGTCCATCATTTTCCCCATTTGCCCACTTGCTACTCTGGCCCTAGTGCCCTCTGGTCCCCGACTCTATTCTGATACCTGAGGTCTCTCCTCAGCCCCAGCCCCTCTCCTCAATCATTTTGCTTTATTTGACTGGGAGCTGGCTCTCTCTCCCTGACAGCCCTGCTAAGTGGCGCCCTTCACACCTGGTGTAGGATGAGCATCCTCTGAAAACTCTCCTGGATTGAGGCTCATGACCTCAGACACACCATTGGATTTCTCACATTACTGGGATGATGTCACCCTAGAGATGTCACCTCCCTTCATTTCATAAGGATTTTAACTTGCAGTTCACTGTATCCCTTTTCAGCACTGCTCCTCTTATACATCTTGTGATTCCATAGCCATGTAGGTGATCTGTTCAGTTAATTGGGCTTTCAGGATTCTCTCTACCCTAATAATAAAAATAGGATAATTTTAAGTATCTTATTTTCTGATTTCCATCTCATATCTTTCTAGTATCCTCCTAGTTGCTCCTTGACTGTACCAACTCATTGATCCTAAAGTCATATCTTCACTCTTCAAATTCTTCCTCATATCCAGAATTTTTCTTATCCAGTTGAAGTTACATGGTCCATCACTGCGAAATCACAAAACAATTCCCTTGCACACATCCTCAATGCTTGTGCCCCTCTTCTGTTATTATACTTTCTAAGCAAAAGATGGATGGATGAAATAAAAATAAAAGCTACAATGACAAAAACTGTGGTTAAATCCAACACTTTGTTCACCTCCTCCATACTTGCATGTTTGCAGATGAGTGGGCTAGGATAACCCGACTTCCATGATTCTAGGTTCCATTAGGGATCATGACCCTTAATTTCATGGGTGCTCTCACTACTAGTCTATAGTTTTACTAGATTTCCCTGGTCCATTTGCCCTCCAGACATTCTTCACCATTACTTTACACCTCCTTGCTCCCAGAACCTCCCAAATATCTCCCCTCTTCCTCATTCTTAGCAGATTTCTCTGGTTTCTGTTTCATTTAGAAGAGGAATTTGACAATTTCCCATGCCTTATTTACCAACCTACCAGTATCTACTTTGCCTTCCGTCTGTTATTGTAGATGAACTCTGCTTCATGTCTAAAGTCAACCCCTCTACTTGTCTTTTAGATTGCATCTTTTCCCACCTATCCAAGACATTACTCCAACAATTATCCCCTTTTACTCTTGTATCATAATTATTTTCTTTGTACTAGATCATGTCTAGTGGCATTATAAAAATGCTGCCAAATTTCCCACATCTCCTTCTAACTTATGCTCCATTTCACTGATCTTTATAGAAGAACCATTTTATGAGCTATCTGTATTTTGCCTCCTATGATTGTCTTTTGAACCCATTCTCATCAGGCTTTCATCCCTATTACTCCACCTAAATAGCTCTTGTCATGATAAAAAATGAATGGCCTCCATATTGTTGAGTCCAATGGAAAAATTCTCCATGCTCCTCTTTCTTGGCATATTTGTCCAGTCAATCACTCCCTTCTTAAAACACATTCTTCACTGGGTATCTGAGATATCAGACTTACACCCTCTCAGCAGATTGGAGAGAGAAATTCTCCTGATGGCCTTGAGAAAGTAAACTGCCATCTTGTGAGCTTTCTACAGGGATGACCACATGGTAAGAACCTGAGGGTGGCCTCTAAGAGCTGAGTGTCATCTCAGCTGATAACTAGCAGGAACAAAAGAGGTGTATCTCAGTTATACAGCCATAAGGAAATTAATTCTACCAACAATTTGAAAGAGCTAGGAAGAGGATTCTTTCCTGGATCCAACATATGAGAATGCAGCTCAGCTGACATGTAAATTTTAGGCTTGTGAGAGCCTGAGTAGAGGACCCGGCCTAGACATCTGATCTATACAACCTGTGAGATAACAAATGGTGTGACTTTCGGTTACTGAATTTGTGGTCATTTGTTATGCAGCAATATATTTCTTACATTCAAGGAGATGGTTTGTATTTCACATTGAAACAAGAAGTTTCCAAATAGAGTCACAAGGGAAGAAAGACTTGCTTTAGCTAATTTTATTGGGGGAACTTAGTGGTTTTTAACAGTAGAGAGAACACTACAAGCCAATTAGTCTGAAAAATGGATAGTCATCCTACCTGTGATGTGCTCTTGAAGAAGCTTCATGACCCAGACTGTGTAACTATAGTACTTGTTACCATACCCTAAAGCATTTTCATATTTAAATTTAAGACATTTTATTTTTAGTCACATAAATCTTTGGAGATAAGTAGGGTGGTTTATGATCTTTATATTTGTAACTGGGAAAATTTTATAGAGTCTGAGTTGTCTGAGTAACATAGCTCTTTACTGCAAAGAGCCAACACCATGACCAAGAACTTGATGAATGCTCACTGCACTTTCCACTAAAAGCACACTCTGTTATTTAATTGTATGTGATATGGACCGTTTTGAACCAAAGATACTGAGATGTCCATAACTCTTGACAAATTCTGATATAAGACTTTTGAAGAAAGGCTATACTTCAGACTTTCTGGGTAGGCATTGGGCAACATCTAAGGACTTTGAACACAGGAAAGGAAATAAAATAGTGACAACAGGGCTTTAAGAAGAAAACCTGACATGGATGGAATAAAAGAGAAAGACACCAGAAGATGGGAAGTAGGTTCTTCAGGTGTATCATAACAGGGGTGATGAAACTAATTGGGATGTTGCCACTGAAGAGCAACACATGGAAAAAACTTTATAGATGGGATGGGGTGACTTCTTGGAAGGTAGGGGCAGGGCAAAGCAAAAGTAGAGGTGGAATATTATGTGGTTTTGGTCTTTGGAGAATGCTATACTGTTGATGTGAATTGGGGTTTGAGGAAAGGAAATGTTGGATTTCAAGCTTATAGAATGTGAAATGATATTGGGACAAAAGGAAGTTGGAGTTCTAAATCAGGAAATCAGGACAGAGTAGGGCATGTAGAATTGTAGTAGAGTCTCATAGGAGAGATAGTTGAGTCCCATAATAATGGATGGGATTTCTGAAGGCCAGCTTATAATGAGAAAAGAGGAAACATACAAGGACTAAACCTTAGTGTGAAAGTTCTAATAGTAAGAACTACTAACAAGTTTTGAGCTCTAGTTTGAAAGTATTATACAGCTTCTTCCATTTATGAATTTCAGCCAGATTAGAGGTATGTTTAGTTATACATATTTTAATAGAACACTCACTTTTGTGAGCCCTAAGTAAATCTAGCATTGCCAGGTAAATGTATTCACCTGGAAGATCTTCAGGGGGCACTCACTCTCACCAGCTCTGTTTACTTATGGCCTTTGTTTATTTTCCTGTCCAGGTGAGATCTTCATTTCCCAGTTATATGTCTAGCTGTTTTAAATGCAAGGCATGTCTGGCAGCTGACGATTCCTGTGCATAGCACCAGGCTTACTTCATATTCACAAAGACTGACAGTGCTAATGATGGTTTTTCCCTGGATATTTACAGAGTCATTTGTTGGTTTGTATCTCTGTGGCGTTTCTAAAGTAGGGTAGTTATTTACATGTTACTATTTAACATTTCCAGTGGTAGGTTTAATTTTTCTTTTCATTCTACTAAGAATGGTATAGTGGGTTGGTGAGGACATTTAGAGGAAGAATGTGATGAAATTGTCCTTTACTAGAAGACTGTCTCCCATCCCCTTTTCTTCAGTCTTCTAAAAATGTTTGTATGCTTCAGCATAGGAAATTGAGTGTGTCATTAGGAAACATTAGGGGAGTTATTTTAAAAGTAGATTTTAAAGAACCTTAATCACGAATGTATTATGCATGCTGAAACTTAAGTGAGAAGGGAGTATAGATTTGTGTTGTTGAGATTTCCCTCTTCTTTGTCTTTCATCTTGTTGGCATGGTTAAATATTTAAGTGTTATCTGCTGAAGGAAATGGGAACTCGATGTTGTGATCAAAATATTACAGTGGCCATGAACTATACATCTTTTATTTCTCTTACATCTCTCTGCATTAACTAGTGGTAATGACCTGAATAGGCTGTTTGAAATGGCATAGATTTTTTTTCCCTTCACATAGATTAAGATAGTTATTACTGTAGCCTGTTCTTATTGCCACATAAATTTTTAGAAAGTATTTCTTGGTTCAGTCAAATTTGTATCCTGTAAAAATACCAAGCTGCATTGCCATAATGCCAGCTGTGTATATGTATGTGTATGTGTATGTGTATGTGTATGTGTATGTGTATGTGTATACACACACACAAATACTTTTATTGGACTATAACTTTTGAGTTTCTTCCCAGGTTTAGTGTGCATTTTGTTTGTTTTGAGAGAAGGTTGGACGGGAAGGTGGGAGTGATCATGAGAGGTTAGAATATATATGAGATTTTTTCTAAGGTTGTACCAGCCTATGATGGCCTATGGTACCTATGATAGAATGATATCATGGAATCGTAGGAGTGATTAGTGCATGGGGTTTGACTGCTGATATAATAGAACAGCTATTAGAAACTGACTCTTTGCTTTGCAGTAAAGGAGATTAAAATCCAGAGAATTGCCCGGCTGGGTGTGGCTCAGCAGTTGAGCTTTGACCTAGGATCCAGGAGATCGGGGTTCTGTTCCCGGTCAGGGCACATGCCTGGGTTGCGGGCTCGATCAATGACTCTCATCATTGATGTTTCTGCCTCTCTCTCCCTCTCCTTTCCTCTCTCTGAAATCAATAAAGATATATTTTTTTAAAAAATCCAAAAAAAAAAAAAAAATCCAGAGAATTGAAGTGACACGTCCTTCACCACATAGCTAGCTGGCAGCTGAGCTGGCAGTACTGCTTGGGTTTCTTGACTCCACGTCCAGAACTCTCTTCATATTTCTTTCCTACAGATATGATGAATTTCCATTACATAAAATTTAGTAGAATTTCTGCAATGAATAATGGCTAAGCAGTCCTTACTAGCCTCCCAAGTCTGATGGGGTGAAAGCATAATTAAGAGTTTAAGAAAGTATTTTTTTCTAAATTTCTACAAAATGATCTTTGAGACAGCCTTTGGAGACAGGGAATAGATATTTCAATCATGACTCTCCTGCTTGGAGAGAGCATTGACTATCCATACTCTGGGTGTGGTAAATGGGTACCGAATGGATAAGAAACTGCTGTGCATTTAGATACCAGATCATTGGCGAGGTGAACCATGCTTTGGGTACCTTGGCTTTCGTTTTATAGTTTATAACCTGAATTCCCCACTCTGTCTCCCACAAATCTCAGATGAAAAGGCACGCTTTAGGGTACTTAGAGTGTTCTATCCAAAATGGTTTTGGGGGAAATATTGATTCTAGAATCCCTCTACTATCACTAGATTAACCAAGCTCCTTGCTTTGAGTTAGCTCGGAATAACTGGAATCCTTAGGAGATAAAAAGAAAACCAAAGACATAAAAATTATTGAAAAAAATCACCCCATACTTTTTTAAAGGGGGACAGATAGAACTATGATTCAGAAGCTCACTCCCACAATGCATTGCTCAGTCATCTGCTTAGGCTCTTTGAAATGCTTGCTGTCATTGTAATTATTTATAAGCCTGTGCTCTCTGCACTATTAGGAATGTAAGCTTCAGAACATCATCTTTTATTACTAAGGCTTTCTATCTCTAGTGAGTACTTAATCACTGTTGAAATACACATGGCACAAGATGCTATAATCTTTTCCTATAATCTTTGATGCCTATTTTAGTAAAATATTTCTGGAGAGAATCAAATTAAATATAATATAATGCATTAATGACAATAATAATTCTGTGGCTGCCACGACTTCTACAGCTAGGATGGAGAGGTGGGGGACAAGGA